>NC_044977.1:52232496-53432496 GCF_008728515.1 Papio anubis
ATTCTCCTGCCTCAGCCTCCCGAGTAGGTGGGACTACAGGCGCCCACAACCGCGCCCGGCTAATTTTTTGTATTTTTAGTAGAGACGGGGTTTCACCGTGGTCTCGATCTCCTGACCTTGTGATCCGCCCGCCTCGGCCTCCCAAAGTGCTGGGATTACAGGCGTGAGCCACCGCGCCCGGCCTAGTCTAATTCTTTACTCATTATTAGTAGTAACAGCAGCTGCAGTTAATGAGTATTCATAAAGGACTCCACACCAGAAGAAACACTTATTCTTCCTTGTAGGTGGGTCCTAACATTATGCTTCTTTTATAGATGAAAAGGGAAATTGAGGAAATGACTTGTCCAAAGCCACACAGTGGCAAAACTGGGGTTCAAACCAGGGTTCGACCACAAAAGCTGCGCCTGTAACCCCTGGGCCACACTGCAGTGGTCAAGAGGACAACCCCAGCAAATGGAAAGGGACCAGCTGTACCTAGTACGTGCAGAAACTGGGTCAATACTTCGCCATTAGAGAAGAAAAAGGAGAAAATCAGGATTTGCTTTTATCAACATTCAAACACAGAAAGGTGGTAAACAATGAAAGTCAGCTAAAATAATTAAGAAATGCCTATTTCATGCTAATTTCCCTTAGGGGCTGCAGCTCTTTTCATTTATTTTCTTGGAGACAGGGTCTTTCTCTGTTGCCCAGGCTGGAGTCCGGAGGCACAATCACGGTTCACTGCAGCCTCAACCTCCTGGGCTCAGGCAATTTCCCCACCTCAGCCTTCCCAGTGGCTGGGACTACAGGTGCATACTACCACGCCCAGGTAATTTAAAAAATTATTGGCCGGGCGCGGTGGCTCAAGCCTGTAATCCCAGCACTTTGGGAGGCCGACACGGGCGGATCACGAGGTCAGGAGATCGAGACCATCCTGGCTAACACGGTGAAACCCCGTCTCTACTAAAAATACAAAAAACTAGCCGGGCGAGGTGGCGGGCGCTTGTAGTCCCAGCTACTCGGGAGGCTGAGGCGGGAGAATGGCACAAACCCGGGAGGCGGAGCTTGCAGTGAGCTGAGATCCGGCCACTGCACTCCAGCCCGGGCTACAGAGCAAAGACTCCGTCTCAAAAAAAAAAAAAAAAAAAATTATTTGTAAAGACAGGGTCTCATTATGTTGCCCAGGCTGTTCTCAAGTGATCCTCCCACTTAAGCCTCCCAAAGTGCTGAGATTCTCACCCCTTAATTTTCAAGAAAAGCTTTAGATGGTCCCCATTCTGTATTTTAGGGGGTGCTCTCCAATCTGGAGGTGACATTGGCAAAAGCTGGCCTCATATTTCTTCTCTCGTGCTTCAGCAGGCTACGAATTCCTTTTTTTTTTTGAGATGGAGTTTTGCTCTTGTTGCCCAGGCTGTAGTCAGTGGTGTGATCTCGGCTTACTGCAACCTCCACCTCCCGGGTTCAAGCGATTCTTCCTGAGTTGCTGTGATCACAGGCGCCCGCCACCACATCTGGCTAATTTTTTGTATTTTTAGTAGAGACGGCGCTTCACCATGGTGGCCATGCTGGTTTTTGAACTCCTGGCCTCAAGCAATCCACCTGTCTCGGCCTCCCAAAGTGCTAGGATTACAGGCATGAGCCACCGCGCCTGGCCCCCTCCTCTTAATAAGACCACATACCAATCTATAAAAAATTAGGTTTTGCCCCTAATAAAGGAAATCAGTTACTGATTTACACCAACAGATGGCAATGTTGCTCAGTCCGTAGAATTATGAACTGAGACTCCTTCTATCAAGTTTCCTTTATCACATCAGCTAAATGCTAACTGAAGCAGCAGGGAGACTCAGCACTGGCAGTAACTCTGTTCCCCAGATGACATCCCAAGTTTCTTCCCAGCACCTCCCGAGATGTGCTTCTTCACTCCACTGTTCAGCACTCCCCAGAGCACACATCTGGGACTTGATCAGTGTTCATGGGATGACCACCGGGATCCTTTTCACAGTAAGTGCCGAAGTGTTTCCTGTCTGAAAGACTAAAATGATCTATATGAAGGTAATTCTCCAAAGCCTCTACAGCATGCATGAATTACTCCTAGAACCAGGAAAACCTACCAGCCACTATTAAAACAAAAAACAAAAAGCAAAATTTAAAAAAACCTCCCAATGGCTGCATCTAGCCCCCTGTGTACAGCAGGTGCTTACTGCAGTATTGCCTCTCCTCCCAGTCTCCTCAGCTGTCTTTACTACTTTACCTCCAACTATTTTTCCATCACTTCCTTCCCCTCCACTGTCTCACCTACCAAGGCATAAAATAGGCTTTTCACTTCCTAGTGAAAATAAGGATGGCAATGCTTAACTTTGTCTGAAAGGGGAAAAGTACACCTATTGTGTGCCAGACCCTTTTGTATGTCATCTCATTTCATTTAGTCTGCAAAGCAAACTCAGGAGGTGGTAATTATCCTCATTTTACTGTTGAGGAAACCAAGGCTCAGAGTGATCAAGCAACATTCCTTTAGGTTACCACTGTTTTCCCAGTGGCGATTTGAAATGTGGACTCAAGTTTTCTGATTCTACTTTAGCAGAATGTGCCATTTAAAAGTTAGGAAAATCCCAGCACTTTGGGAGGCCAAGGCAGGCAGATCACCTGAGGTCAGGAGTTCCAGACCAGTCTGGCCAACATGGTGAAACCCTGTCTCTACTAAAAATACAAAAAGTAGCCGGACAGGGTGGCGGGCACCTGTAATTCCAGCTACTCGGGAGGCTGAGGCAGGAGAATCTCTTGAACTTGGGAGGTGGAGGTTGCAGTGAGCCAAGATCTCACCACTGCACTCTAGCCTGGGCAACAAGAGCAAAACTCTGTCTCACATACACACACAAAAAGTTAGGAAGAACATTTGCCTTTGAAATACTGTTTATGAAAATATAAAGACTCTAAAAATTTTAAATGACAGAAACTTTTCACTTAAAAGAGATCATACTTGCAATAAAAATATTGCCTCCTAGTTTAACCATTTTACAAATATGATTTTTACATCATGTAAAAAGCATCCCTATATTTCACAAAATTAGAGAGACTCAAATTTTCCAGTTTTAAGATCAACTTTAGAAATGGGCCTCGGTTATAGTGTTAGGGGAGTTAATATTCATGGGATGATTATTCAAGTTTGTAATGAGATTTTAAAAATTCAGTTCAGTTAGTAAAATTGTACATGGGAGGTGGGTGGTGGGAGGAGAGAAAATTTCTTTCTTTTTAATCCAAGTGCTTCTCCACAAGGGTGAAAATAAGAACCACATTCAAGTTAATAGAATTTTTTTCTTAAAAAATTATCAATTTAAAGTTATCAATAAGTAACAATGAAACTTCAGGTTTTTTTTTTTTGGATGGAGTCTCACTCTGTCCCCCAGGCTAGAGTGCAGTGGCGTGATCTGGGCTCACTGCAACCTCCACCTCCTAGGTTCAAGTGATTCTCCTGCCTCAGCCTCCTAAGAAGCTGGGATTACAGGCGCCACCACCACGCCCAGCTAATTTTTTTTTTTTTTTTTGTATTTTTAATACAGACAGGGTTTCACCATGTTGGCCAGGCTGATCTCGAACTCCTGACCTGAAGTGATCCACCTACCCTGGCCTCCCAAAGCGCTGGGATTACAGTGCTTTTTGAGCTCTCCTTTACCCACACAACCACATGATTAGGTAAACAACATTAGCCACATGCTAGAAATAAGAAAACTGAAGTTATCAAGGCAAGTAAATTGCTCAGGGCACACTACCACAGGGAAGCAGAGCTGAGATTTGAAGCGTTCCTTTCTAGAAGGTTCATTTCACTACCCAGTTTTCAGAATTCTCTCTGGGGAATTAAAAGCCAAGCACCACACACTGCACCAAGGTTCTTACCCTTAGATTCATAGGTGGTCATCATGGAATCTTTCTGATGCTGTTTTCGAAATCACAGGCACAACCAGTAAGTAAGGGGGCCTCAGGCTGCACCCCATCCCTGAGGTAGAGGACTGTGTGGGAGCACAAAGCTGGCTCTGCCTGATATGGTGGGTGGCCTTCCTTGTTCACCACCACCACCACCAGACAACAGGGTTCTATTTCTGACTGCATGTAATTTTTAGGATAGTGCCATTTCAGCTGAGACACTGATCTCAGGTCCAGTCCTCCGTGTGCATGACTGGTAGTGATGCACACCTGCCAACATCTCTGAGCCTCAAACACCCCTCTGTGGGTCCCTCCTCCTGAATTCACAAGGCTGCTGCAGGGATAAATACACAGGCATCTGCCCCATCTCAACTCCCACTCTCCAAATGTTTGCTATTATGGTTTGCCAATTTGGATAGCCAATACCCCATACAACAAACATGTAAGGGCTTGCAGCAAAATCATTCAAGTAGTGTCTGGACCAGTTAAGAGAATATAGCTCAGGCTACTACCTTAGCTGGTCACCCTCTACCACCAAAGAGCAAGTATTTCCCCTTCCCATTCCCCCCTCCTCCTTTTTTTTTTTTTTTTTGCGACAGGGTCTTGCTCTATCGCTCAGGCTGGAGTGCAGTGGCATGATCTCCGCTCACTGCAACCTCTGCCTCCTGGGCTCAAACGATCCTCCCACCTTAGCCTCTTGAGTAGCTGGGATTACAGGCATGTGCTACGATGCTTGGCTAATTTTTGTTAGTAGAGAGGTTTCACCATGTTGCTCAGGCTGGTCTCAAACTCCTGGGCTCAAGCGATCCATGGGCCTTGACCTCCCAAGTGCTGGGATAATAGGTATGGGCCACCATGCCCAGCCACCCATCTCCCTTCTCTTGCCACCAAATGCCCTTAGGTAACTTAAGTCTTCATGACTTTCTCACCAATTACAAAAAGGCTTTATTATATTTTGCTAAATGTTAATTGCTTTCATTATGTCTCCAAACATTATTTCACCACTCATTTTTATAACAAGTTCAGTGAAGATATGCTTATATAATATTGTACAATATTGTTGTGTTCTGTAACACTCTTTTGGGAACAGCTTAGATGTAGGTAACAAGAGATGCCTGTGTATGAAAGTGCTTCATAAACTGTACTGTATAAATGTAAACTACTACCATTTTCAGGTAAAATCAGAGAATAAATGTCTCTGTTGTTGGAAGTGTCCTCTCAGGACTCATCTAGTCCAACCTCCGCAGTGACTGGATGAGGGCACAGACTGAGGCCAGAGGCACGAGGCTCGGGATTGGAGAGTTAGAGGCCAACGCAAGGACAGAATCTGCATTCCTAGCACAGGGATCTTTCTCCTCCCCTGTGTAATTTATCTTTAAAAACACTGATATGGCCGGGCGCGGTGGCTCAAGCCTGTAATCCCAGCACTTTGGGAGGCCGAGACGGGCGGATCACGAGGTCAGGAGATCGAGACCATCCTGGCTAACACGGTGAAACCCCGTCTCTACTAAAAAATACAAAAAACTAGCCGGGCGAAGTGGTGGGCGCCTGTGGTCCCAGCTACTCGGGAGGCTGAGGCAGGAGAATGGCGTGAACCCGGGAGGCAGAGCTTGCAGTGAGCTGAGATCCGGCCACTGCACTCCAGCCTGGGCGACAGAGCCAGACTCAGTCTCAAAAAAAAAAAAATAAATAAAAAATAAAAACACTGATACTTTTCTGGTGCTGGGAGCACCATGTCCTTTAAAATTTATAAATTAATGGATGATTACAACAAAAATAACTTTTTACCTAACTCTCAATAAATAGTTGTTGGTGAAATTAGAAATTTGAGGTTGAATTGTTAAAGATCGTCTTGGTCACTCCTCTCTCGTGAAGAAACCCATCGACTCAGAATCACCTCCTGAAACCAATTAAAAAAAAAGACCATTTCTTAAAACAGAAATGTAAGACCATTCCGGGTAGCTGACACCACAGCTACATTTCACAAAGAGCTGTCTATATAATGATGATACTGTTCCCATCTTTAAAACAGAAACATCTGGAGAAAATGAATGGAACAACATAAACCTTACAAGCATATAGTATCTACTTTCACCAGGCAAAGATTTTAAAGCTAAGCTTGCCTCTGCTGTGGTATTCTACCAGCACATTTCAGGAACAGGTGGGCTGGATGAAAGCTAGGATTTTACATTAGCGCTAGGTCTGTGATGGCATTGCTGTTACTGGGCCAGCTACTGAGAAGGGAGAAATGAGGCTGATGAGCATTTTATGAAAAATTAGCCTAGTGGAGATAAGTGGGACCAACTGAAGGCAGGAGGTGCTGGGGCCCTGGAGACCACAGGTCTGCAGGGGGCAGGGTGGTGTGAAAAGAAGAAAGGGCGATGAGTCCAAGAGAGGGTGACAACAATGACATACTGGATGTGGGGAGGAGCCAATGGCAACATTAAGGCTCTACACAGAGGGAGGGAGTGCAGAAACACGGACACACACTAGACGACTCGGCCAGACCAGAGAGAAACCAGCCAAGATGACAGGCGGCACCTCGGTTCAGTACAGAAGCCCAGAAGCAGGAGAGAGTCAACAGGGACACCTCTGGTCTCTGGGAATGAGACCTGTGAGAGGTCCTGGCCTGACCAGGGGGTCACAGGCCACCTGTGAGACAGCAGTTTCAGCTGAGTGATGCGGACATCACAGGTAAAAAAGTGGGGAATCAAGGAAGAGTGGAAGTCAGCATAGATTTTGTGTCCAATGGTTCAGTGGGGAAAAGGTGAGACTTACAGAGCCTGCCTGAGAAGGCTTTGTTACCAAGGCAAGACTGTATTCATGTATTTTCTTGGGACCACATGTTCCAGATACACTATGATGCACAGAATCTTTCGGATGACATGAATTTCTCTCGGTTTACTCACCTGAACTTTAATTCTTTTCATACATTCTGGTGACTCCATTTCCTTATCAGTCATAGTTGAGGGTTTAATCAAATAGCACAGCATAAGTTCCTATTGAGAAATGAAAAACCACTTCTGTATCCTACAAAATAATAGTACAAATTTGGATGTATCAGCAGGAAATGCAGGTGGTCTCCAGTCCCTCTCACTGTGCACTCCAAGTGGAAACTCACAGACACATCAGTTTCCTCCTGGGGACATCATAACTGGGATTTACGTTCTAAGTACCCGCCATTTAGTAATCACTGAACATGGCAAGAGTTATAAGCAGATACATTCATTATAAACACAGCATTAAGAATACTAAATATAGTAAGTCCTCACTTAATGTCCTTGATAGGTTCTTCGACACGGACGTTAAGTGAAACGACACTGATACGGTTTGGCTCTGTCCCCAACCAAATCTCATCTTGAATTGTAGCTCCCACAATCCCCACGTGCCATGGAGGGACCTCGTGGGAGGTGATTAGATTATGGGGGACGGTCCCCATGCTGTTCTTGTGATGACGAGTTCTCACGAGATCTGATGGTTTTGTAAGGAGCTTCCTCCTTCCCTCATCCTCTCATTCTTGCTCCTGCCACCCTTTGAAGAGGTGCCTTCCACCATGATTTTAAGCTTCCTGAGGCCTCCCCCGCCGTGTGGAACTGGGAACTGTGAGTCGATTAAACCTCTTTTCTTTATAAATTACCCAGTCTCAAGTATTTCTTTATAGCAGCATAAGAATGGACTAATACAGATGTATGGCAGGTCTTCAAATAAACTTCAACGTTGTGTTCTTATGATGAGAAGAAGAAATTGTTTTTTTATATGGTATTCGCCTAAAGTTGCAGTTTCCAAGAACATATCAACAATGTTAAGTGAGGACATACTAAGTATGCTACAAGTCCCCTAAAATGGGCATAAAAACACTAGAAACAGTATAGGCTCCCTAATTTTCTACAGTACCAAGCTAAAGCCTAGGCAACCTAACCTGCTCTAAAGGGCAGTCATCTCCAGCCCTGCAAGACCCTCCGGCCTCAGCCCCACCTCACCTCCAGCAGCATGAGCACGAAATTAGAGGGTATGTACAATTTGTTCTCAGCCAGCAAATCACTGAGTAATGAAAACACACACAGCTTTCTTTCTTGATAGTCCTTATGTGAGCTGAGTTCCTCCTATCTCTGATGGCAACAGAAAGGATACAGTGAAACACAAGCCAGGGAGCCAGAGAGCTGTGGGTTTGGATCCCGAGTCTGCACATGAGCTGTGTGATCTTGGATTACTCACTCAACAGCTCCAACCTTGGTTTCTCATCCTTGGGATGAGGATAACAACAGGGTGGGAAAGTGCTTAGCAATAAATATCAAGTCCCTTCCTCTCTAAGAGATCTGCAAACTTTCAATGTTTTGGCTCCTTTGTGAATATGTGTATGAGTGAATGTTAAATTGCAGTATAAAACAGGCCACATAGCAACGATACCCCTGGGAAGAGAGGCAATGCCTACTCAGATCAGATCACCATGGGAAACTTCAAAGCTCAGTCATTGGAGCTCAGCAGCAGTTGGGAGGGAGGGGACAATAAAATGTAACGTGAAGGGAGGACAACTTCTAGCGCAATAAGGGAAGGGTACAAATGACCCCTGCCAGCATGTCACTGGCAGGAATGTTATGAAGGTTCTACAGGTAACTTTTTTGATTCTACTACATGTAAGAAAAAAAAAAAAATTGAACCATTTAAGTGACACTCCAATGGCAAAGCTGATGTTGTGTTACCTTAGAGACATTAACAGAAACTCTGCTCAAGGCAGCCAGGGACTTCCAACTGAAAGGCCTGCGGAGACAGCCTTCAAAATGGTCATCAACTAGCTCGATAATGACAGAGTAACTGGAAAACACAGAAAAAGCATTTTAAAAGTAAGCATGAAATAAACCTGTTTTAAACGAATATTATTTGTGCTACCAAGAACAAAGATACAGAAAATAAAATTTACATCATCTGATTCTAAATTCCCCTAAACTGCTATTGAGAAAATATTAATGAAAAATTCATACTTTAAGTTACAAACTTTCAGGCTGATTCCAACACTTACTTACAGCAAAAACCAAACACGTATTTTTCCCAATGCGAAAGCTGTAAATTCACACAACTGTTTAGACACTAACTGATGTTTGTTTTGTTTTGTTTTTGAGACGGAGTTTTGCTCTGTCGCCTAGGCTGGAGTGCAGTGGTGTGATCTTGGCTCACAGAAACCTCCACCTCCCAGGTTCAAGCAATTCTCCGCCTCAGCCTCCTGAGTAGCTGAGATTACAGGTGCCCGCCACTATACCCAGATAATTTTTTTTGTATTTTTAGTAGAGATGGGGTTTCCCTATCTTGGTCAGATTGGTCTTGAACTCCTGACCTCATGATCCATCCACCTCGGCCTCCCAAAGTGCTGGGATTACAGGTGTGAGCCACTGCGCCCGGCCTAACTGATGTTAAGATGAACAATTACGGCACAGATTAACTCAATGTTTAACACTAGAACATATAGTATCATAAACTATATATCATCTTATATATAGTATAATGACATTAGTGTGTAAGGCATGAACATATAGTATCTATTCCTATCAGGCCAGGAAGAACATGACTTTTGTTCCTATGGCACCAAAAAATTAGAGGCCAGAAATTCCTTGTGTCCCTTGTGTCCCTTTAACCCATCAATTTATTTAAAAATCACTCCAAACCTTGCATGGTAAAATGGAGGGCCTTTCCGATACAGTACTGCAAAGAAGAAAGAAAAAAAAGAAGTATAACCACTCAAAATAACAAGAGAGGAATAAGACTCAATAAAAAGCTTGCTTTATTAATTTTTTTCTTTTCCAAAAGGAGGCAAATATTCAATTACCTATATGTAGATAGATAAATCTGCAATATGCCTTGGGGTCTATTTTTTCAGACAGGGTCTTGCTCTGTCACCCAGGCTGGAGTGCAGTGGCATGATCATGGCTCACTGCAGACTTGACCTCTTGGGCTCAAGCAATCCTCCTCACTCAGCCTCCTGAGTTGCCAAGACTACAGGCGTGCACCACCACACCCAACTAATTAAAACATTTTTTTTTAGCAACAGCATCCCCCTATGTTGCCCAGGCTGGTCTTAAATTCCAGTGCTTGAGTGATCGTCCTGCCTCAGCCTCCCAAAGTGCTGCGATTACAGGTGTGAGCTATCACACCCAGCCCCTGTCATCTATTTTTAAAATCCAAACTTATTTTCCTGAAACAAAGTGCAATTAGTAAAGAAATCTGTTGCCAAGAGCCTAACACCTCATCCCACCCTACAAATAAATTCCAAAGTCAAAGTACAGGCAATCTTGCCTTGCTTCCTGTCTTACACTCTCCAGAGTGAGTGTGAATCATACTGAGTGTAAAATTCATAGAACGTGCATCAATATTTTGTTATTTATTTGAGATCAATGTAATGCAGTGTCTGACTCGCTACTCTGGCCAGCTACTGTGACAGGGGTTGGTAAAAGAGAGGAGTAAGACTCATGCCTATTTTGAAGAAATTCAAAGTCAAGTGATAGAAGTCACAATCATACATTCCACTCAAGTATCAGTTTGTTCCACTATTGAGGACCTGAAGGAGATGGGGGAATTCAGTCTGTGGAGTTCGAGAGCCACTCAGTGAAGGAGCCTGGGGCCAGGGACTCTGCCACATAGACTCTGGAATCTGGCAGGGAACCCTTCAGAGGCACATGGTCTGTGGCAGGTACTGGCTAACTGTTCATCAAATCCACTTATCTCTCCCCCAGGTACATGGCCAGACCACAGCTCTCAGTCAGTCTCCTGTGCAGTTAGGTATGGCCAAGTGTTGTGTGACACTTCCAGGCTGACCCGTAAAACCCTCCCTTATACAAACCCTCTCTGTGTCTCTTTCTTTCTGAGGGTGACTTTTTTTTTTTAAACTTTTTTTTTTTTTTTTTGAGACAGAGTCTCGCTCTGTCGCCCAGGCTGGAGTGCAGTGGCGCACAGTCTCTGCTCACTGCAAGCTCCGCCTCCTGGGTTCACGCCATTCTCCTGCCTCAGCCTCCCAAGTAGCTGGGACTACAGGTGCCTGCCACCATGCCCAGCTAATTTTTTGTATTTTTTTTAGTAGAGACGGGGTTTCACCATGTTAGCCAGGATGGTCTCGATCTCCTGACCTTGTGATCCGCCCGCCTCGGCCTCCCAAAGTGCTGGGATTACAGGCGTGAGCCACCGCGCCTGGCCTGAAGGTGACTTTGGAAGCTGTGTGCTGAAGACTGGGAGCCACCAGGAAGCAGCTCCTAAAGCATCTTTTGGAGTTGATTGGGCCGCCAATCAGAGACAGCCGTGTTGGATTTCACATGAACAAAAATGAACTCTATTGTTAAGCCCCTGAGACTTGGGGTTTCTACGCAACTACAGCTATGGGAATTGCCATAACGAACACAATTACATCTGTAAGCTGTTAGCTGTCCTCTGTGCTAAAACCAGCACAGGAAAGTTCAAGGAAAAGTTTTGTTTCCCTTGAGGAATGGATATAATTTTCCTTTTTGGACAGATCAATCCTGTAATCATGTTTCTCTTTGGCTCAGGAAGCTCAGAGTCAAATTTGTAGCATGACTTTAGTAACCATATAGGACCCCAAGGGCAACACAGTAACCCTTCACTTAGTCTTGTTTCACATCTACATTTTCCATGGTCACGTTTCCTTTCTGTATTTCCTATTTAAGTTGTATTTAAAGTACTCGGCAAGTCAGCTCAAATACACTGCGGCACAAATCTAAGTAAATATCCAAACATACAATTCTCAACTTTTTGAGATGGAGTGTACTGGAAAGAAACCATGTACTGGAATGAAAGTGAACTCAGGAGTTTTGTTCCCTGCCCAATCTTTGCCTCCTCAAGTTGTGTGCCTTTAAGCAAGTTATTAACTTCTCTGAGCCTTGGTTTCCAAAATCCTAAAATGAAGACATCAAGGGAAATTGAGATCTTTTCTAGTCCTCAAACGCCATTACCTGTAATCAAACACACATCATTAATCCAATATGCACCTGGAGCATTACAGAGCTTGAAAGTAGCTCACACCCACAAAGCAAGTAATTTCTGACGACAGACTCCGACACAGCACAGCTTAGTTTAAGCAAGAACACCGGCAGTAGACGGACCCAAGGTCAAGTCAGCAGTGCCAAGACTATGGGACAACTCTGCATGTCAATTTCGTTATAAAAAATGGAGGTTATGCTGAAGACAGAAGTATTAGCACAGTGTATGGCATAAAGTAAGTATCACAAAGTTACCTATGCTAGTAACAATTACAGTCTGTGTGGATTAATGACGAGGATACATTCTAAGATATGAGTCCTTAGGCAATTTCATTGTTGTGTAAACATGGTAGAGTGTACTTACACAAACCTAGATGGTACAGCCCACCACACACATAGGCTATGTGGTATCACTTATTGCTTCTAGGCTACAAACCTGTTCAGCATGTGATTGTGCTCAATCTGTAGACAATTATAACACAATGGTTAAGTATCTGTGTATCTAAACATAGAAATGGTACAGTAAAAATACGTTATAAAAGCTAAAACCCGTACACCTGTATAGGGGACTTACGAATGCAGCCTGCAGGTCTGGAAGTTGCTCTGGGTGAGTGAGTGGTGAGTGAATGTGAAGGTCTAGGACAGTACTGTGTGCTAATGAACACTTTATAAACACTGTACACTTAACCTGCACTAAAGTTATTTAAATTTTTTTTCTTTCTGTCTTTAGGATTTTTTTTTTTTTTTTTTAAACATATATATAGAGACATGGTCTACCTATGTTGCCCAGGCTGGTCTTGAACTCCTGGGCTCAAAGGATCCTCTTGCCTTGTCCTCCCAAAGTGCTGGGATTACAGGGGTGAGCTGCCACGCCTGGTATCCTTTTTCAATAATAAATTAACCTGGCTGGGTGCAGGTCAACAAACAATGAACCATGATGGATATGACCATGGTCCCATTAGATTATAGCAGAGCTGAAAAATCCCTATCACCTAATGACATCGTAGCCATCGTGCTGTCATAGTGCAACACATTATCTGCATGTTTGTGGTGATGCTGGTGTGAACAAACCTACTGCACTGCCATTTGTATAAAAGTTATTTGACCGGCCAGGCGTGGTGGCTCATGCCTGTAATCCCAGCACTTTGGGAGGCCAAGGCAGGTGGATCACGAGGTCAGGAGATTGAGAGCATCCTGGCTAACGTGGTGAAACCCCGTCTCTACTAAAAAATATTAAAAAATTAGCCAGGCATAGTGGCGGGCACCTGTAGTCCCAGCTACTCCGGAGGCTGAGGCAGGAGAATGGTGTGAACCCAGGAGGTGGAGCTTGCAGTGAGCAGATTGTGCCACTGCACTCCAGCCCGGACGACAGAGCGAGATTCCGTCTACCAACAAAAAAAAAAAAAAAAAAAAAAAAGTTATTTGACCAAAATGTTAGGCAGCACATGACTGGATGATGGTGGTAGTGTACTCAGGGGGAAAAATGAAATTGTTTTACAAAAATACCTGAAAGATGAAAGCATAAGTAGTCTGAGAAATACTAGGCATTTAAAAAAAGATCTGAGGGCCGGACACAGTGGCTCACACCTGTAATTCCTGCATTTTGGGAGGCTGAGGTGGGTGGATCACTTGAGGCCAGGAGTTCCAGACCAGCCTGCCAACATGGTGAAACCCCATTTCTACTAAAAACACACACACAAAAAAAATTAGCTGGGCATGGTAGTGCACTCCTGTAGTCCCAGCTACTTAGGAGGCTGAAGTGGGAGGATCATTTTAAACCTGGGAGGTTGAGGCTGCGGTGAGCTGTGATTGTGCCACTGCACTCCAGTCTGGCGGACAGAGTGAGACCTTGTTTCAAAAACTACATAAATAAATAAAAGTAAATATAAGGTCTGAAAGAACAGGGAATATAAAAGGAAAGCTCTTTCTTACAGAAGACCGCCAGATGGAGGTGTGGAATGAAAAACAGCTACTTACGGTATCACTCCACAAATGACTTGTTTTTTACAAAAGGAAAACTGTAATTATATGACAGACATTGACAACGGCCACCATCAAACTTAGCATCACCACAGCAGGAAAACCTGACTTCAAGCACTTCCTGACACACTCCAATAAGCACACACATCACCTATGTGTGCCAAGAGAACCTGAGCTTGAGTCTGATCATCAGGAACAATCAGACATACAGAGAATGGGGAACATCCTAAAAGACATCGAAAAAAGTAACGTCATGACAAACAAAACAAGAAGTTAGAGTGACTGTGTCAGATTGAAAGAAGCTGGGCACAGTGGCTCATGCCTGTAATCACAGCACTTCAGGAGGCTGAGACGGGTGGATAACCTGAGACCAGGAGTTCGAGACCAGCCTGGCAAACATGGCGAAACCCCGTCTCTACTAAAAATACAAACGTTAGCCCAAGCACGGTGGCAAGCACCTGTAATCCTAGCTACTTAGGAGGCCGGGATTCGCCTGAACCCGGGAGGCAGAGGTTGCAGTGAGCGGAGATCGTGCCACTGCACTCCAGCCTGAGCGACAGAGCAAGACTCTGTCTCAAGAAAAGAAAAAAAAGAGAGAACAGAGATTGCAGTGGGTTTAACGGCAGCTCCCAGAAAGATATGTTCATGTCCTAATCCCTGACTTGTGAATGTGACCTGGAATGTGGAATGTGACTTGGAAGAAGAGTCTTTGCAGATGTAACTAAGCTTAGAATTTTGAGATGAGATCATCCTGAATTAGCTGGATGGCCCCTAAATCCAATGGCAAGTGTCCTTATAAGAGAAAGGGGATTTGACAGACAGACACGGTAGAGACTGGAGGAATGCAGTCACCAGCCACAAAATGCCTGGGGCCACCAGAATCTAGAAGAGACAAGGAATGGATTCTCTCCTAGAGCCTTTGGAGGGAGCCTGACCCTGCTGACACCTTGATTTTAGACTTCTGGCCTCTAGAACTGTGAGAGAATGAATCTCTGTTGCTTTTAAGTCACCCAGTTTGTGGTAATGTCTTATGAGCCCTAGGAAACTAAAAGGAAGATATAATAATCAAATGCGACTGTATCGAAAAAATCTAAGCCAGGGGCCTGCATGGTGGCTCATGCCTGTAATCCTACACTTTGGGAAGCCAGGCAGGAGGATGGCTTGAGCCCAGGAGTTCGAGACCAGCTTGGGCAACATACAGAGACCCCATCTCTATAAAAATTACAACCAAAATAGCCACAAAAGACATTACAAGGACAACAGGAAAAATTTAAGTATAGACTGGACACTTAGATGATATTAAGTAATTCTAATTTTTCTCAGGCATTATATGGTATGTAGGAGAATGTCTGTATTCTTTGGAGGTACACATGAAAAATACTTATGGATTAATATGGATTAATCACGTAAATGTAAAGGATATTAACAAAAATATATCAAAATTTGACTAGAAAAACAAGCCAGGGGTCGGGCGCGGTGGCTCAAGCCTGTAACCCCAGCACTTTGGGAGGCCGAGATGGGCGGATCACGAGGTCAGGAGATCGAGACCATCCTGGCTAACACGGTGAAACCCCGTCTCTACTAAAAAATACAAAAAAAACCTAGCCGGACAAGGTGGCGGGCGCCTGTAGTCCCAGCTACTCGGGAGGCTGAGGCAGGAGAATGGCATAAACCCGGGAGGCGGAGCTTGCAGTGAGCTGAGATCCGGCCACTGCACTCCAGCCTGGGCGACAGAGCGAGACTCCGAAAAAAAAAAAAAAAAAGAAAAAGAAAAACAAGCCAGGAAGTGGCTTAGAAAAGAATCAAAGGCCCTGGTGCTGTGGCTCATGCCTGTAATTCCAGCACTTTGGGAGGCCAAGGCAGGCGGATCACTTGAGGTTAGGAGTTCAAAACAAGCCTGGTCAACATAGCGAAACCCTGTCTCTACTAAAAATACAGAAATTAGCTGGGTGTGGTAGTGTGTGCCTGTAATCCCAGCTACTTGGGAGGCTGAGGCAGGAGAATGGTTTGAACCTGGGAGGCAGAGTTTGTGGTGAGAAGAGATCGAGATCGCGCCACTGCACTCCAGCCTGGGCAACAAAGTGAGACTTTGTCTCAAACAAACAAACAAAAAAAAAATAAAGAGGAAGACGGGAAGAAGACACATCTCCTTGTTCTGCGACAAATAGAAAGCTATTCTGTTGACCTCCATTCTCGGACAGAACTGTCAGACTCTGGGATGGATGTCACGACAGGTCATGGTTCCTTCTGGGTCTGGTAATTCTATAACTGCTAGCTTTCAATGACTCCCACCATTCCATTTCTGTGCTGGGACTTCTAATTTGCAGAAAGCTCAGAAATCATACTTATCAGTCAATGCAAATCCCCAACTAGGGTTGGCTGGGAAGGAGGCTTAGGAGTAACCAGACCTTTGGGTCACACCAAATCAAATCAAACCATAACTGTCTACATAAGACAATATAAATCCTGCGTTAGTTTTTGGCTTCTTAGCAGGCAACGTGACTTAGGCATGGTAGGAGGACAAACCCACAGAGCCCTAATCTGTGTACTTAACGAGCTGTTAAGTACTCTGGCAACTTACCTAACCCTTCTAAACCTCAAACCCCTCTGCTACAAAAGGAAGCTACTACTACAGACCTCACAGGAGTGTGAAGATTAAATAAGACAAGAGAAGAAAACACCAAGGCAAGGTGCCTGGCTGGCCCTAGGAGCCGGCAGCCAGGGGAGCTGCTCAGTGGGGAGTGTAAGGAAAGGTTCCCTCTTGGCTCCTGTCCTGGCTCCCCCAGTAGGCGATCAAGGTCAACCAGCTTGGCAGCTGCACTTGATTTGAGACCCGTATTACCTCTCCCAAATACTGCTCCTGGAATGAAATTTGATAGACAAGATTTATTCAAGGGAAAAGTTTCCCTGATAAGATGTGAATTTCATAATGGTCTTATATTACGAGTCACTACCTCTCTAAGGAAAAACAATTGTTAAGAGTTTAGCCTATGTTGGCAGTTCTAGGCTTCATGTGATTAGGTCACTGGCCTCCAAAATTAAAATAATATTGTTAAAAAGCAGCAGGAACTGTGCAGCCATGCCTGAAGAAGAGGCAGAGTTTAGGAAGCCGCTCCTCATATCCCAGGCTAGCACTGCTCGAGAACCTTTCCTTACACAGCGAAATGTGAAGACACTTTTAACACTGATGCTGGCCCAGTCCGACTCTGTGTGAGTCAGAGACCTGGTCCCACATTGATTGTACAAGGAATTAGAAACAGATGATATATCCCAGTGGAGGCAAAGGCCTCCAGGGGAGTTGTAAACTGAGCAGTTTATCTTTTTTATTTTCAAAATTCTATCTATCTGTCCATCCATCTATTCATCTGTCCAACCATCCTTATAAGGCAGAATATCTTTGAGGAAGTTTTCTCCATGCATCATCCAAAGTATAACTTGATCATTAAAATAAAGTTGCAGGCAAAAGCGCCACAGTATGAGATTAAGAACATTAATAAAATAGAACAATTATAACAATATACTGTAATGAAAGTTATGGGAATCTGATCTCTCAAAATATCTTAATTTTTATTTTTATTTTTTAAGAGAGTCTTACTCTGTTGTGCAGGCTGGAGTGCAGTGGTGTGATCTCGGCTCACTGCAACCTCTGCCTCCCAAGTTCAAGAGATTCTTGTGCCTCAGCCTCCCAAGTAGCTGGGATTACAGGCATGTACTACCACACCCGGCTAATTTCTGTATTTTTACTAGAGATAGGCTTTCACCACGCTGGCCAGGCTGGTCTCAAACTCCTGACCTCAGGTGACCCACCTGCTCAGCCTCCCAAAGTGCTGAGATTCCAGGCATGAGCCACTGTGCCCAGTAGATAGCTGAATCTTTTGGACTACAGTTGACCTTGGGTAGCTTTGACTCTGCTTTTTCTTACAGTGCTTATCTGTTCCTGAAACTACGTCATGTAGTTACTTGCTTGTGTGTCCCCCCTCCAATCCCCCTAGAATGTAAACTCCATGAAGGCAGCTCTGTTTGTCTTATTCGCGTTTGTATTCTTGATGCCTCAAACAGTACCTGGCCCACAGCAGACCCTTAGTCATTATCTGCTGAATGAGGAACTCACCTGGTCCAGACCCTCACTTTAAGATAGGGGATGCAACGGAATACTATGCAGCCACAAAAATGGACAAGATTGTGTCTTTTGTGAGAACATGGATGGAGCTCGAGGCTATTTTTTTTTTTTTTTTTTTGAGACTGAGTCTGGCTCTGTCGCCCAGGCTGGAGTGCAGTGGCCGGATCTCAGCTCACTGCAAGCTCCGCCTCCCGGGTTTACGCCATTCTCCTGCCTCAGCCTCCGGAGTAGCTGGGACCACAGGCGCCCGCCACCTCGCCCGGCTAGTTTTTTGTATTTTTTAGTAGAGACGGGGTTTCACCGTGTTAGCCAGGATGGTCTCGATCTCCTGACCTTGTGATCCGCCCGTCTCAGCCTCCCAAAGTGCTGGGATTACAGGCTTGAGCCACCGCGCCCGGCAAGGCTATTATCTTTAGCAAACTAACCCAGGAACAGACAACCAAATACCGCATATTCTTACTTGTAAGTGGGAACTAAATGAAGAGAATTTATGAACACAAAGAAGGGAACAACAGACTCTGGGGTCTACTTGAGGGTGAAGGGTGGGAGGAGGGAGAGGATCAGAAAAAATAACTACTGGATACTAGGCTTAGCACCTGGGTGATCAAATAATCTGTACAACAAACCCCTGTCACATGAGTTTACCTATATAACAAACTTTCACATGTACCCTTGAACCTAATTTTTTTTTTTTTTGGAGTCTCCCTCTGTCACCCAGGCTGGAGTGCAGTGGCATGATCTCAGCTCACTACAACCTCTGCCTCCCGGGATCAAGCAATTTTTCTGCCTCAGCCTTCCAAATAGCTGGGATTACAGGTGCCTGCTACCACGCCCAGCCAGCTAATTTTTGTATTTTTAGTATCAACAGGGTTTCATCATGTTGGTCAAGCTGGTCTCAAACTCCTGACCTCAAGTGATCTGCCTGCCTCGGCCTCCCAAAGTGCTGGGATTACAGGCGTGAGCCACTGCACCTGGCCCTAAATGTAAAGTTAAAAAAATTAAGTAAATAAAGTATTGATTTAATTAAAAAAAAAAAAAAAAGATCAAGGGAGGCAGTACTGTTAGACATTTCTAAAAGCCTGGGCTCCAGAATTCAAAGCCCAGTTCTGCAAGTTACCGGCCCTGGAAACTATTATGGGCAATGACCTACTTTTTCTAAACTGTAGTCTCCCTATCAGAAAATGAAGACAATAAGAGTCTCCACTGCATAGGACTGCTATAAGGATTAAACAAGATGATGGATGTAAAATACTTAGTAAAATGCTTGGCACATGGCAAGTGCTCAATGATGGCTGCGGCGATTATTACAATTATATGACTGTTCTCACTCGGCAGATGAGGCCACTGAGGCCTGGGGATAAGGGACTCTCCCAAATTACCCAGTCTCATGGCTAGTGAGACGTGGGGGTGGGTGCTATAGAATGCTTTTCTTTTTTTTTTTCTTTTGAGACAGAGTCTCACTCTGTTGCCCAGGCTGGAGTGCAGTGGGGCGATCTTGGCTCACTGCAAGCTCTGCCTCCCAGGTTCATGCCATTCTCCTGCCTCAGCCTCCAGAGCAGCTGGGACTATAGGCGCCTGCCACCATGCCTGGTTAATTTTTTATATTTTTTAGTAGAGATGGGGTTTCACCGTGTTAGTCAGGATGGTCTCTATCTCCTGACCTCGTGATCCACCCGACTCGGCCTCCCAAAGTGCTGGGATTATAGGCGTGAGCCACCGTGCCCAGTCACAACACTTTTCTAAGATTACAGAGCAAACAAGAGGGAAGGCCTGAAATGGGGTTGCAAGCTTCTACTCCTAGGCTTTCTCCCTAGACTGCCTTTTCTCTTTTTGCACTTACCCTTACCCCAATCCAAATATCCAATAATCTTATCTAAACCCAAAGGATGCCTTCTTAGAAAACATCGTCAACAGCACACATGACCAATTTGATGTTCTAGGGCAAATCTGATATAAACTCCATTCTCACACACGCCACACGAAGAATTACTTACATAAATCTGTCCCGTACTTGAGTCCCACTTTGGGCACCCAGCCCTTGCTTCGAAAGTAATGGTAGGCCATGTAGGTGGTTCTGAACGTGGGCTGAACTACAGTGAAAGCTTTCCAGAGTTTCACTATCGTTAAAGGCTCCTAAAGTTATTTACAAAAAACAAAAAGCATTACTGTGTATGCATTCTCCCTCCGTTCAGCCAGAGCGTCAACATCTATACTAAGTGTGGAGCTGAAGCAGCGAATAAAACGCATTTCCCCCCGCACAGCAATTTATTTTATTTTATTTTTGAGACAGAGTCTCGCTCTGTCACCCAGGCTGGAGTGCAGTGGCGCGATCTCGGCTCACTCCCAGTAGAGCAATTTAGCAAGAAGGTCTGGCCCTGCACTGTCCAGTGAGGCAGCTGCCAGCCATACACACCTAGTCTGAACTGAGAGGGGCTCTAAGTGTAAAATACACACTGACTTCCTACTTAGTATGAAAAAAAAAAAATAGGGAATATAAACTATTTCAATAACTTTGAATAAGTTGGGTTAAATAAACTGTGTAATATTGTATTAAAATTCCACCTGCTTTTTAAAAAACATTTTTAATGTGGCTACCAGAAAATCTGAAATTATATACACATGGCTCCCATCTGAGGCTCTCAATGTCCTTCTATTGCACAACACTGCTCCAGAGGACTTAGAAAAGGCAGCATTTGAGCACGAGAAGTAGTGAGGGAAAGGGGCTGGACGGGGGGTGGTGGTGTGCCGGGATGGACATTCCAGGCAGAGGAACCAGCACATGCAGGGGGCTCACTGTAACAAGCCCACCAAGGCTGGAGGGCAGTGCCTGACAACATTTCACAGATCTTTAACAAGTAGCTACTCTATGTCAGATCACGTTCAGAAGAACAAAAAATAATTTTATAGTAAAACTTAAAAAAAAAAAAATCCAAAATTTAGTGTTTGAAACTAGAGAATTTATCTGATGGCACAAATTAATAATTAACTGCTTATAAGACAACTTTGTTTTTAATGTGGGAGTCAAAGAGAATGAGAATGGTTTGGTCTAGAGAATATTCTGATGTATCATTACCAAAAATACAATGACAACAAAATAACTAGGTAAGTTTGGAAATTTTTTGCTTCATTTCAGTAGTTACTGAAACAATCAATTTTTCAGCTGATTTAAGGCTCAGTCACTCAGTGAGACTAGCTCAGTTTGTCCCAGCCTAAGATTATAATACAATAGGCTAGAGTTTTTTTTGCAGTTGTTCCTAATGCAAAAATTCCATACCTGTGTGACCTTGTGACCCCACTGCGAGTAAACACTCAACCCCCTCTTCTAACAAGCAACAGTCTCATAGAGAAGGTTGAATTTCCAACACAGTGCAATGTTGTTCAGATGTTGAGGCTTTTATGTCACAGCTGTAATGTTCTGACAAATTTCAGGTAAGGCCCATGAGAAGAAGCAGGGTGGGGCTAAGAATGGCCACCATTTGGGAAAATGAGGCATCTGTCAGGCAGACACTGCTTACAAACCGCTAGAATACCCATGAACAGTATTTATGCAATTAGAATTTGATGAACGATTAAATTATGTGCTCCCAAGAGTCAAAGAGAATACACCTTCTCTGTTCCATTTACTGTTCTGTTTACTTTTCTCTTTTTCATTTTATTTGAATTATTTTACAATTATCTCTCTTCTAAAGGCAGCAGGCTACAGCACAAAGTCATGGGCTTTGGAGTTACTTGGACTAGTTGTGTGACTTTGGGTACATTACTTATTTTCTCTGAGCCTCAGTTACTTTATCTGCAAATTCTTACCAGGTGGTGGTAAGGACTATAAATAGTGCATGTAAAGTACCTAACGTATAGCTTTTATCATAGTAGGTGCCAAATACTGGTAACTTTTACTTTTGTTAATTTTTAATACTATTCTGACACAGATGTCCTTTTTTTTCTGAGACAGAGTCTTGCTCTGTCGCCCAGGCTGGAGCGCAGTGGCGTAATATCTGCTCACTGCAAGCTCCGCCCCCTGGGTTCATGCCATTCTCCTGCTTCAGCCTCCCGGGTAGCTGGGACTACAGGTGTCCACCACCACGCCCGACTAATTTTTTTGTATTTTTAGTAAAGATCCGACTAATTTTTTTTTTAGTATTTTTAGTAGAGACAGGGTTTCACCATGTTAGCCAGGATGGTCTCGATCTCCTGATCTAGTGATCTGACCTAATTATTATACAGTATAAGATACTGTATCTCTCCTAGTTTCAAGGAATGAAATGCAAAAAGGGGTCAAAGATGCCTTTTGCTCGAACAGTCCCACCTCAGAACCCAAATCCAAAACTTTAGAGAAAAATTCAATTCCTATTTTATTCAGTAAGAGTAGAAACATTTGTATTAATGCAATATAGAAATTAGTACAACCTGCTTTTAACAATAGGGAAATTTTAAGTGGATTGTATGTAAACAAAGCATCTTACCTTCTCATAGTAAATACTTAAACATCCCAGAGCATAAACCAAGAAGAAGGCCTGAAAATACAGCAAGCAGAAAATGCTCATTACAAATAGTTCCACAATCTTGTGAAACTATTTTACAGACTGATCTCTTTTCACTTCAATACAAATTAATGCCCTTAAGTCATCATCAAAAAGGTCACATATTTTTAATATAAATGGTTCATTTGAATGTCTTAGATTTAAAAAAAAAAATCTAAGAAAATACAAATGTTACCAACTGGTTTAAATCAATAAAAAATAAAAGATTTTTATGAATGTTTCCATATTTATTCCCTAAAAAACCTATATAACTGAAAAATGACGTTAACAGGTGTAGCAATAGAAATTGTTGTTCATTGGAGTTTCTCCCTGTACAATTAAATAACCATATTTAAATTGAGAAAAATATATATAGAAAAAAATGTGTGAAAAGTATGGGGCAGTGCTGATTTTGCTTACCTGACAAAATACTAGTTTCCCAGTTATCTTTGGTGAAATGATTTTCTAGAACCCTATGTTTGCACTGACCTCATATGATGACATATTTTTACTATGTGCGGGGAAGCCTGTAGGAATGGCAAAGAAAATTGGCTCCAGTTGAATACAATCACATTTAATGGAAATGAAAATGGCTTTCTGTTAAAATAATACACTGCCAAACAACTGACACCACCCAAAGAGACATGTGTTGTTGGCTTTGCCTATCCAGGGCGCTTAGGGTCTACAGATACCACTGAAGGGACTCCCATGAGATTGGTGCATAGCAGGTAGTGACCAAATGGTAGCCAGTGGTAAAATGGGACTACATTTCTTTTTAAATATGAAGGTGAAAAATGAGATTTATAACCAAACATCAAATATTCTGCTTCAGCTCTCACTGCTGCTTCCAGCAGACACAGACAAGGAGGGGTCCTCTTGTGCAGTGTGGGAGCAGAAACATAATCCCCTCCCTGTCATGAGCCTTGAGGCTATTGTGCAGCAACAAGGCACTGACAAACTGCTCATTCAGCGTGTTTCCTCACTGTCCTTCCATCCCACCCCTAAGCCAGCACACACAGAACAAAAGACAGCACAAGTAATATGGGTGGAAGGACTTCCAAGCAGTGAATACCTTGTCATTCTCTGCCTGGCTATCTGATGACATCTCTCTTCACAGGGGCAGTTCGCAAAGGGTGGTCTGGGGATCCTGGGATCCCCAAGACCCTTGCAGGAGGTCTCAAGGTCAAAACCACTTCATAATAACGTGGTGTTATCTGCCTCATTTGTGCTCTCTCCAGTGACTATAAGATGTGTGATGGTCCAAGACTGGAGCCAGAAGCAGATGCAAGAATCTAGATGACTTTCAGGAAATCAGACCTTAAATCGACTTGCAAAAATGAAAAACGAAGCCTCTTCTCACTAAATTTTTTGTTTTGGAAAATATAGTTATTTTTCATTAAAAACTTACATTAAATTATTTATGTCAAGGTATGGGTTGTTGTTGTTTTTAATATGGAAGGCTTCACAAACTTGTGTCATCCATGGGCAGGGGTCATACTAATCTCTGCATTGTTCCAATTTTAGTATATGTGCTGTTGAAGACATCACTATTATTATTTTTAAATGTGTTAAATAGATACTCATCATTTTTGTTTTAATTCATAATTTGATAAACACTGACAAATATGAGGAACCACTACTTTAGTTTTACCCAAATCCAAATCTAGAGCATTTCTGGAGATGAAGGTAGTCACCTTCTATTCCACTTTTTCCTATCGCCTTCCTGGTCCCAGCCTGTGGGTGGCTCCTTCCTGCCTCCTGTGACACCCTCCCTGTTCTGAGCCCTCTACAGTCCACTCTCACAGCATCCAGATTCATCTTCTTGGCACATGAAGATCATGTCGTTCCCCTAATTAAAACCCTCCAAAGAGATTTCACTGCCCTTAGAATAAAGTCCAAACTGCTTGCCACCAGCTCCAGGTCCCTGCACGATCTTACCACTGCTCTTTCCAGACGTCCTGTCTGCACTTCTGTCTCCTGAAGACACTAAGCTCATTCAGGCCTTTGCCTCTGTAATCGCTACTCCTGCTATCTGGCATGTTCTGCTCCAGACTCAAAGGTCACCTCTCGGAGAGGTCTTCCTTGGCCACTGAGTCTAAGTAACCCACATCCTGATCACCTCCAGAGCACTTACTTTTGTCTGAAAATCTTTCTCTTACATGTGTTCCTCCGATTAGAATGTAAACTCTGGCAGAACAGAAACTGCCTGCTGTTCCCTTGGCCTAGAAAGGGGTCTAGTACGTGTTAGGTGTTCAATGCTTGTGCTGAAAGACAAAAAAGACAGGTCCCCAATCCTGCCCTTGGCTTAGGCCCCAACAGCCAGAGCCACCCTACAGCAGGTCTCTGCACCTCACTCAGCTCATCTCTTCTCAGTGTGAACATTGTGTTCCACTTCTTTCACTGCTGTTGACAGCCCTGCCAAGTGGCCCACAATTTTATTTTGACCTTTTCTCTTTCCATCACTCACTACTTATTAATACAGAATACTGCTGTTTTTCAGATGGACTACAGGCCAAAAGGTGCAATGGAAAAGATAAAGTTGTTTCCTCAACACAATTTGCACTTCTTGGTTCAGAATAGTGTAACACAAAGAATGAAGTTTGAGATCTGACAGACCTGAGCTCAAATCGTCACTGTTAGCTAGGGCCTTGGAAGTATCACTTAAATTCTCCATGCCTCATCTATACAATGAGGATCATAACGCTTTCTTAGCTAAATATTTTTTTTTTAGCTAAATATTTAATAAGATTAAATCACACAAAGATTTTTATTTTTTAAATTATACTTTATGTTCTAGGGTACATGCGCACAACGTGTACGTTTGTTACGTATGTATACATGTGCCATGTTGGTGTGCTACACCCATTAACTCGTCATTTACATTAGGTGTATCTCCTAATGCTATCCCTCCCGCTTCCTCCCACCCCACAACAGGTCCCAGAAATCACACAAAGATTTAATAAGTTATGAAAAGCACCTAAAAGCTCAATTAATTTTAGTTTTCCTCCTTTCTGGAACTCCTGACCTCAGGTGATCTGCCTGCCTCGGCCTCCCCAAGCACTGAGATTACAGGCATGAGCCACTGTGGCTGGCCTTAGTTTTCTTCCCTTTCTAATAACTGGATAGCATAGCCTGGAAAAAAAAGTTCAATCCCATCCTTGCCTAATAAGAGATTCTTTCCTGATATCTGCTAAAATGTAAGTTCCTCAAAAACTGATGTGTTTTCATTATCAGCAAGCATACATTTCCCCAAGAGTGAATGAAACCATTATCTCATTTTTATTTGCTTAAAATGGTGATTGGCTTTTACCAATCTATGCAAAATGTGACTAGGCACTTATTACCAATGGAGGGGATCTTAATTCAATTGAGTTGGTTTTATTTAAAATTAATCAGTAGACTAGAGAGGTCTGTAGAGGTTGACAATCATATCCCCTGCAATCGCATTATTAAGTTTTACTTTCACAGTACTAATAAGATGGAAGGATAAGTTTAATGATAGTTTTTAACATCATACTGCTAAATGTAGTCAGGGCCCTCAAGTGTTGTAATGGAAAAATAGATCTCAATAACAGATCCCTATAAAACAATGGAATACATTAGCTAACTGGCATGGCAATCTAATTATCCCTGAAATGAATACTGAATCATCCCCATGTCCAGTTCACAAAAAGTATGGTTTAAAATGTCACTGGCTAAAAGCAGAGGTAAGGAAGATGTTGCATGTGGAATATGCCATCTGGCATATGTGAATACAGTTGTAGGTGCCTAACCAGGAAAAAAGTGTATTCTACTAATGTGATCTAGTCACTGTGTGTGTGAAAGACCTAGTCACTGTGCAATACTTCCACCATTTAAGTAAAAGATCTATTTTGTGATCATCATCATCAATTTAGAGACAGAGTATGTATGTCCTATCAGGCAGAGAATAAAGGCAGGAACCAAATGAGCACCTATTACATGTGCCAGGAACTGTGCTGGTCATTGTCTATACATCACTGAACGTCATTAGCTGCTACATCAATTCAAGCAAAAATAAAGCACAATTTCCAAGAAGTGTTTTTTCTTGTGAGAGCTAGCCCTCCCTCAGGACACACACGTCTTTCTCCAAACTGCCCATAAAACACATTGCACTGAAGTTCATTTTAAATTTACAGAAAATATATTCATTTAAAAATATCTGCCATTTTGTGAACTAAAGCTATGTCTTCACTCCACCCAGGGAAGTTGGCTAGCTGGGAGAGGGATGGGGACACAATGAGGAATATACATTGCTAAGTGTCTTCCAGGACAGAGAGACGTCACACATATCACGCTGCATTCAATCTTCACTATCGTCCTCTGAAGGAGAACACTACAGCTGAGGAAAACGAGGAATGCCAAGAACACTGTCTATTGTGTGTTATACTGCATGTGGCAAATATTTTTTTCCCATTTCATCTTTTGCCTGTAATTTTGCCTTTGTCTTTAACATAGTTTTAAATCTCTAGGTAATGAAATCTATATATTATGGCCTCTTAGAAGAACTTATCCATATCTCAAAAATATATAAAACACAGGCAGGGTGGCTCACACCTGTAATCCCAGCACTTTGGGAGGCCGAGGCTGGTGGATCACTTGAGCCCAGCAGTTTGAAACCTGGGCAACACAGCGAAACCCCATCTTTACCAAAAATACAAAAATTAGCTGGTGTGGTGGCGTGTGCCTGTGGTCCCAACTACTCGGGAGGCTGAGATGGCAGGACTGCTTGGGCTCAGGAGACTGAGGCTGCAGTGAGCTGATATTGTACCACTGCACTGCAGCTTAGGTGACAGAGAGAGTCCCTGTCTTTAAAAAAAAAAAAAAAAAAAAAAAAAAAAAAAAAAAAAGCATAAATAATTATCCTTGTTTTCTATTTTAAATTTCCCTTTATATCTTTAATTGACCTGAAATTTATTTTTGTGTATGTTAGGAGATGGGATTTTAGCTTTGTCTTTTCCAAATGGCTAATCAGCTGTCCCAACACCATGAATCTTTTCTTCACTAATATGAAGTGTTATTTTTATTGTACCCTGAAATCCCATCTATAAATGGGTCTGTTTGTAGATTGTGGCCCAATCTTTCCTTTCCTATACCAAGACTATATTGCTACTTATGTTTTATTAACAGCTGCAGTAAGATCTCCTTTTTCTTGGCTACTCTAATGATTCCAAGTGAACTTTAAAAATTAATAAGGCCTACAGTCATGCTACTCTGAACGTGCCTGATCTTGTCTGATTTCAGAAGCTAAGCAGCGTTGGGCCTGGTTAGTACTTGGGAGGGGAGACTGCCTGGGAATACTGGGTGCTGTAGGCTTAAAACAAGGATCAATGAAACAAAGAGCAAAACTGCAGTTCTTCTCTGTCCTGCCCGCCAGCACACAAAGGCTTTTAAAACAAAACCCAATCCTCAAAGCAGTTCACCCAAAGTTTCCTGTGTGTCTGGGTATATAAGAGAATATAAATATATTTACAGAAAAAAATTAGAATAGTTTTTCAAACCTTAATCAAAAGGCTCTGCTGTAAGTATATATTCTTGCTAAAAGGACCCAAACTGTCTCACAGTTGAAGTCTCTGGAAAATTTTCAGAAGTTTAGATAGAAGGAAAGTCACCGATCCATTGCAGGGGAGGGAGACTAGTCAAACAACATAGCAGTAAAAAATAACTGCAAAATTCTAGGGAAGAATCTTAGACATTCTAATCACTGGATTCTGATACTTGGAATCCACATTATGGACACTAAGAAGGGGAAAAGGAATGTGGAAAAAACAGGTGAGGTACAAAATGGAAGAGCCAGGCACAAGAAGATGCGTAAACGAGACCCAACTGAGACTGCTGCTGTCAGGCACACGGAGAGCTGTCGCCCGACGCTGGTGTGCCCCTTTGTTTCCAAGCATTCCTACCTAGTCCTCCTGTGTGGGGACCACTTTCTTTTGTTTTCTTCTTTAAAAGCTTTATAACTATATACAAACAATACACAGAAGTACCAGTAAGGTAGCCTCCAACACCAGAGTTAGACTAAGAAATCGACATGCATCGGCAAACTCAGAGCCACAACTGAATGGTATCAACACAGTTAAAGAATGTGACACAGAGTGAGTGAGGAAAGTCAGCAAATGGGGAATCTGGTGACAGTGGCAAGGTCTTCGCAATGCACACAGGATGAGACTCCGACCCAAGGGTTCGGTGGCAGACCAATGCATGCACCACACTACCTCCAGTCTAGATGTTAGCAGCTTTTTGTTTGATATACCTCAATTCAATGGTGGCTTTTCAAGAAAAAGAATAAATGCTACCACATTAAGTAAAATAATTAAATGAAAGACTTACGACAATCTTAGAATCATCAGTATCAAGTTAAAAACAGTTTATCCCTCCTTGGGGAGAAGGACACGTGGGCCTGACATCCTTAAGCATTTGGATTATCCAGCTCACTCCTCACGGGCTGACTCCGTGTTCACCAAGCAGCCTTCCAATTATATTACCCTTTGGCACCTGAATTTTCTACATGAAGAGAATATGCCAATATGGAAAGGCAGGTGGTGGGGCCTTTGCTAATGTTAATAAACTCACACTCTAGTTTATTCCCCAGGCTCTTGTGAGCACACTCAGCCTGAATGCTGCTCCTAGAGCTCAAGTCATTTTCTGTGCTCTAACAAATCCGAACTTCTTAGTCCCTCAAGCAAAGGATTAGACCTGGAATGCAGGGCCCTACTGGGGTGCTGCCATGGAAGGAATCTTGCTGGGAATGAGTGAGCTGGTCTGCACCACCCCTATTAAATCTCCTCCCATTAGTTTCCCAACAGCACACACAGGGATAGTAAAATTAAACACGACTACTTTGGATCTTGGGAAATTTAAATGTTAAATCTCCTTAACCTTCAAAAGTTGACTGCCTGGCAGGGTGTGGTGGCTCATGCCTGTAATCCCAGCACTTTGGGAGGCCAAGACGGGCAGATCACTTGAGGCCAGGAGTTTGAGAGCAGCCTGACCAATATGGCGAAACCCCATCTCTACTAAAAATACAAAAATTAGCTGGGTGTGATGGTGTGTGCCTGTAGTTCCAGCTACCAGGAGGCTGAGGTGGATCACCTGAACCCGGGAGGCAGAGGCTGCAGTGTGCTGAGATCACGCCACTGCACTGCAGCTTAGGTGACAGAGCGAGACGGTGTCTCAAAAAAAAAAAAAAAAAAAGTTGATGGCCCTAACTTTATGACAGCATTATGCAACTGCTTTTAATTTATAGTGAAATCAACTTTCGTTTGATTAAAAAAAAATTTCGGTCCCCCAAATCAATCTATTTTTCACTGGATCTTGCTAATTAAAAAGCATTTGATTAAAAAATTAGCCAGATGTGGGGTGGCATGCACCTATAGTTCTAGCTACTCAGGAGGCTGAGGTGGTAGGATACCTTGAGCTCAGGAGTATGAGGCTTCAGTGAGCCACGATGGTGCCACTGCACTCCAGCCTGGGCAACAGAGAGAAACTGTGTCTCTAAAAAACATAAAAACAAAAAATTTAAAGAGCAAAGCATTTGAGCGTTTGTGTGTGTGCGTGTCCACTGAAGGATGCAGAAGATGGAAACAGAAATCTTCAGAAATAGCTACTCAGAAATAACTAAGGTAAATATAGTTTATAGCTCTTCAATTACTCTATGCAAATTTCCAAATCTCTGTTCTGAATGAGTCAAGGCAAAGGCATGAAAACACCCCTACAGGGCTGCATGTCCACATCTGTGGTAGGTTGCAGACCAAAAGCTTCCCATGTCAGTGCCGAATGGACTTCTAAGTCAGCTGTGTATTACCGCTCTGAGTCCCTTAAGAGAGCTGTTGTGAATCACCACAGCAGGGGTGAGACGCCATTCTGCCTGTGCTCCTGACTGACATTCACAGAAACACTGAGCGGGTACATGCAGTGCACCAAACATGGGTGATTCATTCAAAAGAAATCTGCCAAAACAGAACGACAAGTAGAGCTAGGTTTAATGGTATGCTCCCTGAAAACTTCTGGAACACATCTCTGGTATGTTCTCAGGTGCCAGTCAGCTTCTAAGAAGGCAGAGTATCCTCATCTCCTGTCTCCTATTACCCTTGCCTTTCATCAGGGAGTGTTCAAGAGGAGGCAGCAGGTAGCAGCAGCCTTTAAAAAATCTGTCGCGGCCGGGCGCGGTGGCTCAAGCCTGTAATCCCAGCACTTTGGGAGGCCGAGACGGGCGGATCACGAGGTCAGGAGATCGAGACCATCCTGGCTAACACGGTGAAACCCCGTCTCTACTAAAAAATACAAAAAACTAGCCGGGCGAGGTGGCGGGCGCCTGTAGTCCCAGCTACTCGGGAGGCTGAGGCAGGAGAATGGCGTGAACCCGGGAGGCGGAGCTTGCAGTGAGCTGAGATCCGGCCACTGCACTCCAGCCTGGGCGACAGAGCGAGACTCCGTCTCTTAAAAAAACAGGAGAGGCCGGACGATTTGTCAACACCCTGTAATCCCAGCACTTTGGGAGGCTGAGGAGGGCGGATCACGAGGTCAGGAGATCGAGACCATCCTGGCTAACACGATGAAACCCTGTCTCTACTACAAATACAAAAAAAAAAATTTAGCTGGGTGTGCTGGTGGGCGCCTGCAGTCCCAGCCACTCGGGAGGCTGAGGCAGGAGAATGGTGTGAATCTGGGAGGCGGAGCTTGCAGTGAGCCGAGATCGCGCCACTGCACTCCAGCCTGGGCGACAGAGCGAGACTCTGTCTCGGGGGAAAAAAAAAAACTTGTCAATAAAAGACAGCAGTTGGTCACCTGGAACAGTGCGGCTGAACTCACAGTATTTGACACCAAATACACTTCGCCTCCAGCTGCCACCTCCCAGGCCAGGCCTCTAGCCCACCCTCCATACTGATGCTAGCTCTAGGCACTCCACTTCCCTACAGAACCCCCTGCAGTGCCCTGCTGCCCCAGGACCAGGCCAGACCCTGACTCACGGACACACCCTCCCCCATCTGGTGTTCTTTTTGGCTGAGCTATCTGAAAGAGCCTTTGCTACCCTGTGTCTATGCGGCAAGCCCCATCTATCCTTTACTATCCTCAGCTATCATGATTACAAAGGCTTTCCACTTCAGCCCTGCTGGATGGTCTCCACCAGCTTCTGTGCAAATTCCCTATCTTGTACGTTAAATCATTTAACAAATAATTATTACGCACCTGATAGATGTCAGGCATTGGGCCCAAGGAAACAGGAAGAGCGATACTGACAAGATCCATATGCCACACTATGCTTATCACACTGAACTGTAATGATTTCTGGGCTATCTTTAAGACGGAAGTCATGTTCTACTTATTTCAGTATTGGTAGCCCTTAGCCCAATGCCTGGCACTTAGTATGTATCCAGTGGCCATTTTCGTGATTGTAAAAAATAAGGTTCCAACTAGCTGCTAATCAGCTTTTACAAGTAACTTAATAATGACAAAAGTAGCAGGCACTAACATTTATTGAGCATCTACTATATTATCAGGTACTGTCCTGACCCAATTACATGTATTATTTAATTTCCAGAACATCCTATGAACAAGATGTTACACAGCTCCCACTTTACAGAGAAGAAATCTGAGGCTCTGAGAGGCCAAACATCTAAAGAACAGGTACACATGGGCTGTCTAGTAAAGATCTCCACAAAGCTGGGAATGTCTTTGCATGTGCTGTTCAATACAGTAGCCAGTGGCCACACGTGGCCGTTCAGTGTTTGAAACGTGGCTGGTGCAACCAAGAAAAGGAATTTTGAATTGTATTTTAATTCAATTTAATTTAATTTAATTTAGTTTTTGAGACAGAGTCTCACTCTGTCGCCTAGGCTGGAGTGCAGTGGTGCAATCTCGGCTCACTGCAACCTCTGCCTCCCGGGTTCAAGCGATTCTCCTGCCTTAGTCTCCTGAGTAGCTGGGATTATAGGCGTGTGCCACCACACCCGGCTAATTTTTGTTTTTTTAGTAGAGACAGGGTTTCACCGTGTAAGCCAGGATGGTCTCGATCTCCCGACCTCGTGATCTGCCCTCCTTGGCCTCCCAAAGTGCTGGGATTACAGGTGTGAGCCACCACACCCGGCCCCCACATTACTTTCCTGTGGTCTCAGCTATAAAATTACCAACATGGATGTGTTCCATAGCACTCCCTGGGACCTACCTGTATGCCAAGAACCACACTGGACACTGCAGGAACTATCAAAGAAAGCCATCACAGAGCTCCTGGAGGAGAGGGGAGCCCAGGGGGTGCTATCTTCAAAGGCAGAAAGGACATTTCTGTGTGCACTATCAACATAAGCAAGAAAAGAGGGACTGAGCATAAAGTGACCACAGGTTAGAGGAACTCCAGATCACCAGGACAATATGATAGAGTTTATGGAAGGCCACTTTTAGCCACTTTTTTTTTTTTTTTTTTTGAAACAGGGTCTCGCTCGTGCAGTGGCATGATCTCGGTTCATTAAAGTCTCGACCTCCCAGGTTCAAGCAACCCTCCCACCTCAGCCACCCAAGTAGTTGAGACTACAGGCCTGTACTGCCACACCTGGCTAATTTTTACATTTTCTGTAGAGATGGGGTTTTGCCATGTTGCTTAGGCTGGCCTCAAACTCCTGGCTTCAAGCTATCTGCCTGCCTTGGCCTCCCAGAGTGCTGGGATTACAGGTGTGATTCATGGCACCAGGCCCAAGCTAACTTTCAAGAATGTAGCTACTGCATTAAGTAGAGGGATCCTGCAGAAGGAAATAAATCCATTTACTTAATTAGCAGTCACTACATGATCTGAATCATGTAGCACAGTCTATGAAAAGTTGAGACTCCATGAACATACCAAACAATAGTGACTTGTACTCTTTAAGTGGATAAATTATATGGTATATGAATTATAGTATTTTTTAAAAAGCTAGTGAAAATTAGTAACAAAATATTCAGCCAATCCGAAATCCATCTTTTTCTTCTTTCCACCCCCTTACCCACCACGTCACCAGTCAGCATCTGTTAACAATCTGAAATCTTTTTATTCTTTTTGTTTGACACACAGTCTCACTCTGTCATCCAAGCTGGAGCGCAGTAGTGCAATCATGGCTAACTGCAGACGCAACCTCCTGGGCTCAAGCAATCCTCCCACATGAGCCACGCAAGTGGTTGGACTACAGGCATCAGCCATCACACCTAGCCATCACTATAAAATCTTTTTTTTTCCTTTTTTTTGAGACAGAGTTTCACCCTGTCACCCAGGCTGGAGTGCAATGGCTCAATCTTGGCTCACTGCACCCTCCGCCTCCCGGGTTCAAGCAATTCTCCTGCCTCAGTCTCCTGAATAGTTGGGATTACAAGCATGAGCCACCACGTCTGGCTAATTTTTATATTTTTGGTAGAGACAGGATTTTACCATGCTGGCCAGGCTGGTCTCGAGCTCCTGATCTCAGGTGATCCGCCTGCCTTGGCCTCCCAAAGTGCTGGGATTACAGGTGTGAGCCACCGCACCCGGCCTAGCAATCTAAAATCTTAACAAGAAAAGTAGTACTCAGAAAAACACCTCGAATCTTCTGTGGAATGATTGCAAACATATATCTTAGAACTGATGAAATAAAGGCTGAGGAGTGAAATTTGGGCAGGCCTACTTGGGAGGTACACATAATGATTTCAATACTGACTCACAATATTCAATAACTGAATTACGTACAGAACTACACTGTGAGGTAGGTTCACATATAGCATAGTTCAGGCCCAAAGACCAACAGCTGAAATGATAACATGTTGAAAACATACCTCTTCTAGGCTGAGTTGCAAATACTCAAAGATCCTATATGGATTTCTTCTGCATATTAATCTGTTTCTTTGCACCAACTAAAGAGAAAGAAACACAATATATACAGAACAAATGGAAGCACTACATGTCATAGAGAACGTATTTTAAAATGAACATTTTTCTTATAAATTCCCAGGATTCACATTGTATTGTGCTAATATTATAAAAAAATGATTACAACAAAAATTTGAGACAGACTCTTGCTCTATTGCCTGGGCTGGAGTGCAGTGGTGTGATCACAGCTCACTGCCGCCTCAAATTCCTAGACTCAAGCAATTCTCCTACCTCAGCCTTCCCAGTAGCTGGGACTACAGGCAGGCGTGTGCCACCATGCCTGGCTAATTTTTTGTAGAGACAGAGTTGTCCAGGCTGGTCTTGAACTCCTGGCCTCAAGCAACCCTCCCGCTTCAGCCTCCCAAAGTGTTTATTATAGGTGTGAGGCACCACGCTTGTCCAAGAAACGCTTTTTTATTACTTGTGTGGAAAAGGAAGTTTTAACTTTTTCACTATGAAGATTCTGGCTTATTTCCTTTTTTCCCTGTGAATTTTTCCTGCAGTTGTAATCATTTTGTTGGTGAATTTTATTTTACGTGTTGCTTTTTTCACCCAATTGTACCTAATAAGCATTTGCCTATGTTTTTGTTTTTTTGAGACAGGGTCTCACTCTGTTGCCCAGCCTTGATCTCCCAGGATCAAGCAATCCTCCCACCTTAGCCTCTTGAGTAGCTGGGACTGGCATGTACCACCACACCCAGCAATTTTTTTTTTTTCACTTTTAGTAGAAATGAGGTCTTGCTATATTGCCCTGGCTGGTCTTGAACTCCTGGCCTCAAGTGATCCTCCTGCCTCGTCCTCCCAAAGTGGTGTGAGCCACTGTGCCTGGCTCCTATGCTCTTAATATGACTTCATAAACCTCATGCTAAGTCTACATGATATTGCTTTGAATGGGTATCTCATATCCCATTCAGCCATTAGATTGTTTCTAATTTTTAGCAATTCCAGACAGCTCTAGGGTAACTCTGACAGCAAGTCCCCTAATGACGTAGCTCTCACCCAGCTTCCCTAGGCTTTTCTCGTGACGGCTGACTTCCACACGTGAGCCCTTCTCGCTCAGCTGTACTCAAGATCAGGTGTAATTATCACCGCATTTTGTTTTCTCTCAAATAAAGGAGAGAGTACCATTGGCCTTGCCTTAATTTTATAAATTTTTAAAAAGTTATTCACCAACTTTGGGGTTTTAGTTGAAATGGCCCTCACAGCTGCTGTGGCCCAGAGCCTGCTGCTTCCCTCGGACCTTACAATAGGCCAGCTACCAGCTGCAGGCAAAAGACATCCCTATTAGCCAACATCTCCAGGAACAGATGGCTTTGGAGGAAGCAATTTATTTTCTCCTACTTACTTCCTCATTTGGGGCATCCTCCCTCTCGCTCATGGCACACTCCACTTCCTCGACGAGCACGTACTCATGGTCAGGCCCCCTGTCCCCAGCATGCAGGAGGCCGACGTGCTGGCTGCCGTCCTCATGGTGAGGGCCACACTGGAGGATGAGAGCATCTTGTTTGCAGCAACAGACTTGGGGCAGAGGTGCAGCGTCCTTTCTCACACTTTTCTCAAAGCCGTCTGTTGTTGGGTTGCACCCAGAGCCCTCCTGCAGGCAGCCTAATGGCTCACTGGGGTCACCCATACCACCTGACTTTCCAGAGTCCCCATTTACCACAGAAGGTCTCTCTCCCCCTGCTGTGCCTTCCATGTTAGAAACCATTCCAGAGTTAAGCTCGTCATACACTTGAGCCTCTTCGTTCCTTTTCACAGGAGGATGCTCAAGCGGTTTCGTGTAATCCTTGAGGATTCTGCACACTGTACTCTCATCCTGCCCCTGTCTACGCATCAGCTCTGCCGCCCACTCAACACTATGCTGATACCTGCAAGACAGAAATACTGTTGGAAACAGCACTCGAATTTCAAAATTGAAAAAACAAAGCACATAAAAGACTAGAAGGTGACACACCGAAATGTTTACAGCATTATTTGTGAATGGTGCATTATAGATAAATATTTTTCTTTTTTATACTTTTCTGCATTTTCTTTTCTTTTTTTTTTGAGACGGAGTCTGGCTCTGTTGCCAGGCTGGAGTGCAGTGGCACGATCTCGGTTCACTGCAACCTCCGCCTACTGGGTTCAAGTGATTCTTGTGCCTCAGCCTCCCAAGTAGCTGGGACTACAGGCACCCGCTACCACACCTGGCTAATTTTTGTATTTTTAGTAGGGTTTTGCTATGTTAGCCAGGAAGGTCTAAATCTCCTGACCTTGTGATCTGCCCGCCTCGGCCTCCCAAAGTGCTGGGATTACAGGTGTGAGCCACCGCATCTGGTCTCTGTATTTTCTAAGTGTTCTGCAACAAGCATACGCTACTTCTTGTTTCTTTGCTTTTATAGTTTCATTTTATTTATTTATTTTTTAAAAAACCCAGTTTAACTATGAAAATTTATATAATTTAAAACTGGCAGATTAAGTGATTTAGATAAATAAGCAAAAAAAAAAAAATGGCCATCCTTTATCAGGATTTTTTTGTATTATTATTAATATTTTTTGAGATGGAGTCTTACTCTGTCACCTGGGTGGAGTGCAGTGGCACGATTTCAGCTCACTGCAACCTCTGCCTCCCGGGTTCAAGCGATTCTCCTGCCTCAGCCTCCTCAGTAGCTGGGATGACAGGCTCGTGCCACCACACCCAGCTAATTTTTTATATTTTTGGTAGAGATGGGGTTTCACCATGTTGGCCAGGCTGGTCTCAAACTCCTGACCTCAAGTGATCTGCCCGCCTTGGCCTCCCAAAGTGCTGGGATTACAGGTGGAAGCCACCGCTCTCGGCTTGTTTTGTATTATTTTCAATTTTGGATCTCATAATGTTTTCAGATAGATATGCCATTCATAATACAAAGAACTTTTGTTTAGTATTGGAAAGCAAAATGAGAATTTCAATAAATATTCATCACAGTGCCTACCAACCTCTTTACAGGATAAGGAAATGATTTGGCTTATGTAGATTCATCCAAATATTCTAAGAGAAATAGCCCCTTTCCCCACAATACTTTTCAGATTTTTGAGATGGAGTCTCTTCTGTCGCCTCGGGTTGAGTGCAGGGCCGGATCTCAGCTCACTGTAGCTCCGCCTCCCGGTTCACGCCATTCTTCCTGCCTCAGCCTCCCTAGTAGCTGGGACTACAGGCTTCCCCACCTCACCGGCTAGTTTTTTGTATTTTGCAGAGATGGGGTTTCTCACGGGTGTTCGCCAGGATGGTCTCTCGGGATCTCCTGGACCTCGTGATCCCTATCTCCGCCTCCCAAAGTGCTGGGATTACAGGCTTGAGCCACCGCCCAGAGATTTGGAATGACAGGGCCTGGTGAGTTTCTAAAACTTGAAGCTAACACCCAAGTTACAAAACACCTCCCAAGTTACAAAAAGTTACAGGCAAAACAATAGGGCAAAGCATTCATGCCTAGGCTGCTGGGATGTGTTCATGTGATGTGAGAACTACCAGATGCTGGAAATCTGAAGATCGGAAGGTCAAAGACATTGTGAAACTCAAGTGCTTTTTGCCTGGACCTTCAGTGATCAGTCTGAAAGACATCCAAGACAACACATGGCTTGAGAGAAGGCAGATGTAATTTTACTTTTCACCTTCTTTTACCTGGTTAAGAAGACTGAATAGTGCTTCATTCGGCAGCACATATACTTAGAATGGCCCCTGCGCAAGGATGACATGCAAATTTGTGAAATGTTTCCAAAAAAAAAAAAGACTGAGTATGTCATAGTTTATAAACTGCTATATCTCACACAATTTAACAAGGACACTGGCTTCTGCTATACCCTGATTCCTAAGAATCCCGAAGTTGTCCACACCCTGTTCACCCCACATGAGGATAAACATCAGGGATGTCTCCCTATATACTGGGAATTGTATCCTAAAGATTAACACCTGGTAAGGCTACCCTAATACCTGAGAGACAGTACGACACCATGACTTTGGTACTGCACATTTTGTGTCCAGCCCCGTTACTTACAACTGTGTGGCAATGCAAATTACTTAACTTCTCTGTGCTTCAATTTTCCCACCTATAAAATGTGGAGAGTAGTACTACCACCTCAAAGGGATCTTGTTATGTATTACTTTTAAAACCAGCAAAAAGAACACAGCTGTGCCAAAACCAGTAGGTTGTCTTCTCACCTGGAACACGGCCACCTATGCATACGTTTAAAAGAACCGTCATGTGAGAGGTCTAAAAAGAATCTCAGCTCTTCATATCAACAAAAGCATTGGTTCTACAGGGTCTATAAATTTCCTTTATTTGAACACAAATTTTTGTGACAATATATTTTTCTGGGGAAGGGACCCACAACTTTTGCCAAATTCCTTGACTCAAAACACATGAAAGAATCACTGATTTAAAGGGTCAACAGTTCCTCCTTTGACCAGAAGATCTGGAACAAAGCGAGCACACAGACAGCACTGCTCTGCTCCTTGCAGCAAAGCAGTCAAAGCAGACGTGGGTTCCAATCCTTGCTCCATCACATTCTCGTATTAACTGCATGACCCCACCTCTCTAAAGCTCAGTGACCATCTATAAACTAGGGATAACTGCACCTACCTCGTGGGGTTGCAGCAAGGATTAAATAAGACACGTAAAGTGCAAAGCCCATAAGAAGTGCTCAATCAATATTGCTATATCATTGTGGAGTTTTTAGGAGTGGCTTGAAAAATAAATCAGACTCAATATATAGTATATTGAAAAAGATGTTAATGAATGGAAATGTCTTAATTCACTGTTCTTTGAGAGCAGAGGCAGCAGTGTGGGGATGAACACAGCCTCTGGAGGTCTAGGTCCTGGAGCTGGCTCTTCCATGTGGCTCTGAGTTAAGCCACTTAGTACCTCTACCTCTGTGCTCTTCTGCCATACACCAGAACCAGGCCATACCTGTGTTCCCTTTTCAGGGTCTCAGAGGATCGCTATGAAAGGTCAAAGGAGACTGAGGCTTGAAGAGCATGTAGAAGCCTCCAAGTCAGACATGATGAAAAGAGCCACAAAAACAAATGACAAGACAACAACATATGGATCAGAGCTGAAGGCATCCTCTAGCTGGCTGGCAACATCTTAAAAAGCTAAGTCCTGCTGCCATCAATCCCAGATGCTGGAGCAGTTGCAGGAAGAGAAATGGGAAGTAAAAAGCAGAAAGTGTAAGGGGCAGCGTGGCAGAAGGACGAGGCAGCAGCCACGACTGGAAGCGGTGACAGGACTGGGGAAAGCAGTACCATCCAGGACCACAAGGACACAGGACATGTCCATCCAAACACGCCACGGATTCTCATGTTTCTGCATCCTTGAACACACACCTCTCCTATTTGCACAGGGCACCGTTCTCTACTGTTGTACCGATGAACGCCCATTTACCACTGGAAGTGCACAGCAGAGTGGTTTAGAGTGGTTAGTGCACATGGGTTCTGGGGCCACAGTGCCTAAGTCCACATACTGACCCTGAGCAAGGAGCTTCACTTCCCTGTGTTCAGTTCTTCCACTTGTGGAAGATGGATAAGAACGGGACCCACCTGATGGGAGTGATGTGAGGACCTGAGACGACACACGGACCCAACACTGGCATGATACTTAGCACTGGAAGGTGCTCGGGGAGTGCTGGTACGCCCACCCACATCAATGCCTCCCAGGCTCTGGCACTGAGCCCATGTAATCTTGGGCAAGCTACTGAACCCTCACCTGAGTCCCCATCTATGAAACGGAAACATCTCTAGTACCTACCCTCGAAGGTTTCTTGAGAAGATGAAAGGAGGTAACGCAGGCAAGCTCAGAGACTGGGATTGGCACTGCTAGAGCAGTCAGCACCTGTTGGCCATAATGGCGATGGTATCTCTACCACAACACCACTACAGGACAGCACAACTGTTCACTTCTCTTCCTCTCTCACTAGACTGCAAATCCCTCAAGAACGGGGACTAGGTCTTTTCCTCGCTCTTGGGTCCCCAGCACCTACCCAATGCCTGACACACAGTGAATTCTGGCTGAATAAAGGACCACAACGGGGTGGGCGACCTGACTATCCGGGCTGGTCCTTCAGGGACATACCTCTACCTGTGTCAGTTCCCCAAAGGCATCACAGAAGGGTCCTGACACTTACCTTCAGAAAGAGTTACACAGAAGGTGCTCTTCACCCAAAGACGACTATTGTTGGAAAAAGGCCAATTTGAGTGAATCCACTTGAAATAGAAATCAGAATTTCAGAGGCACCAGCAAAGAAACAATTATGGCCAGGTGCAGTGGCTCACACCTGTAATCCTGGTGCTTTGGGAGGCTGAGATGGGAGGATCACTTGAGCCCAAGACCAGCCTGGGCAACAGAGCGAGACCCTGTCTCTACAAAAAACACAAACAACAATTATGACAAGTATTTAAGTTGAAAAATTATCTAAAAATATGAACATGAATCAATTTTTCTTATATTCAAAATTTAGATTGTGATTCCAAGTGTTATGAACAAATAATAAATCAAGTATCGATTTTGGTTGGGGGACATATGTAGCTTGCTGACAGAACTGTGCTGATAACATCTATAAACATCTTTAGGTTCACATACAGAAATGGATTGTAATCTGAAAATTTCTTATAAAAAATTAATCCCCACAAGCATACCCACTTCAAGCAACATTCCTGCACTGTCACTATGTGTCGAGTCTATGTCACTTTGTCCTTTGTTATGTTAATGTAAATTCAATGCAAATTGATGGCAAATTGAACATTTAAATCTTGCAAAAAAGATGCAGGATTCATGAAGTCTATCAAAGTGATCAAAGTATGGCAAAGGGATTAAAAAATGAGAATCTGGCAGTTAGACTAGAGGAGAATTGAAGGAAAAATCAACTAAGGTGATAACGCAATAAAGTATATCAAGAGCGCTGAGGAGGGAAGAGAGAATGTCTGAATGCAGACTGAGCTCACGCCAGGCTTGCTTATTAGTGAACAGTTTATCACTTTCACTTCTCAGTGCAACTCCGTAACTGTGGGGCCTTGAGTAAGGAATAGTAGGACAACATACACCTCCCAGATTACACGCCCCAGTACCTGTGAATATGACTTTATCTGGACACAGGGTCTTTGCAGATGGAATCAATTTGATGTAAGGACATAGTGACTGGTGTCCTTAAAAGAGGCAAAATATCACATGTACCCGTACCCTGAAAATACATACATCTATCAATTTTTTTCATGCAAAAAAAAAAAAAGAGGAAAATTTGGACAAAGACACACAGAAACACACAAGGGAGTGACCACAGAGGCAGAGATTAGAGTGATGCATCTGCAAGCCAAGGAATGCCAAGGGGTGCCAGGAGCCAGCAGAAGTGAAGGCAGGCAAAGAAGGATGCTCCCCTAGAGCCATCTGAGGGACTGTGGCCCTGCCAACACCTTGAGTTTGGAATTCTGGTGTCCAAAACCATGAGAATAAATTTCTGTTGTTTTAAGCCATCGAGTCCGTGGTACTTTGTTATGGCGGCCCTAGGAAATGAATACTAGGGTCAGTGAAACTTCTTGGGACATTGCAGTGCTCACAAAGGGATGCTCTTCAGGGAGGCAGCCCTCTCCCTGTGCAGAACCTCTATGCTGGCAAGCTGGCTTGACCTTACGTCATGCTGTGGCCAGCCTAGCCAGGATGCAGTTCTGATGGGCAAGTTCCTGCTATTTCTGATCCCTAGGTTTCTGTTGTGGCAACCTGTCTATAATATAGCTCCTCCAAGACTGGGGGCTCTGCCAGGTTCTCAGCAGGTCCCTCCCACACACCAGAATCCCACTCCTGACCCCGGCCTGAGGTTACAGCCAGAACAGCCATTGAGATCTTCCTGGTGCCACCACTCCTTGCCACCCCACTGGCTATGGGGTTGCCAGGCATGTAACCAAAAAGGAGCTGCTGGATTTTGCCCATATAGGCTAGAAGCAAGATGAACAAAATCACTGAGACTTGAGAAGTTTTATAAGGTTTCATGGAAGAGCTGAGACTTGTACTGTACCACAGGCACAAGGAGGTCTGGGATGGATGGAGACAGCCAACAATCTTACCAAGGGACCACAAAGTGTGGTGCTGAAGAGAGAAGGGCCTGATCTCTGCTCTCCAAGCACTGACAGTCTGAACCTATGTATGACACATGAGGAGAGTGCTGCACGCCAAAGAGGACTGTGGGGGCCAGAGGAGCAGCACCCAGGACAGAGGACGGTATGGTGGTAAGGAGAGAAACCCAGGAGAGATCATGCATGAGCAGGATCGAGGACATGCAGGAATCAGCCAGGCCGTATGTGTGTGTTTGGGGAGTCGGGGAGAAACCTTCCAGGAATGTCCAGGATTAAATGAGGAAGGGCCTCTGTGAAAGCCTCTTTCTCTGACCCTACAGTGTAGCTGGAGTAGAGGGACAGGACCATCTGTGCCTACTGGGCAGAAGGCTGGTTCAAAATCTAGGCCCAAGAATATGAGGACTTAATAACATAGCTATTACAGGATAGTTATTCATAATTTGGAAAGAATTCAACTGGCAAAACAGTATTTAAACAAACCATAAACTCACGTAAGGCATTTCAAAAATGACTTGATTCACATTAAATTCAGACATCATTTTCAAGGATACATCTACTACCAAAAAGAGAAAGGAAAAAAGGTGTGGACTGGACTACTACATGGGACAAGACTACCTAAAAACATCTGACTTAAACCATCATTTTGACAGAAGCCAAAGTTCGTTTTGACTTACCTCTTTGATGTGATGATAGGCATGTTTGTCTTCACATCTGGAACAAAGAAGTTCTATTAGTTTCAGGCAAATTTCCCATAAAGGGAACAAACACTAAAAATCTAGTAAAGACTGAGAATTTTAAGGTTCACAAAATCACACACCTAGAAAGTTAATACTGTCTAGTCAGCAATGGCAAAAATATGCTTTCTATGCCATCCTTCCCTGAACCCATACCCTTGGCAGGTGCTGCCCATCAATCACATCAGTCTTGGTGGGCTTACAGGGGACCTCAGAATCCTTCTCAACTCAGGGCTCCAGCTAAGCAGCAACAGCACGGGATTGGAAACCTCTCTGCCACGGCTGAATGCTCATTCCAATTTCCAAATGAGAATGCTGAGGCCCTAGAGGTATGAACTTCATCTGCATTCTTCCCTCTTCACCGAAAGCTCCTTACATGTGTATATCGAAAGGGCTGGGAAAGTGAACTTGATTGCAGTGTTGGTTTTGGATGTGGATTTGGGAGTTCAGGGCTTCCAGCTCTAGCTCCCTGTGCAGAATCTCAAACTGGCTTGACCTCATGTTATTTTGAAAGCCAGCCTGATGAGGGCGCAGTTCTGACAGGCGGGCTCCTGCTGTTACTGAATCTTAGGTTTTGGTTGTAGTAACTTGCCTGTACCCCAGGCATAAGCAGGGCATCAGGTGGGAGGACTCTTTCCGCCCAAAATGTTCATCAGGTCACCCAGTGGTCTGATTTTTCGTCCTGGTCTTTTCCTAACTCTGCCTTTGGGCTAATTACTTCTCTTTCCCCAAACTCAGCCTCTTCTGCATGCATTAAAGGCTTGGAAGAAATGATGATCAGCTTTAATACCACAGGAAAGTGATCACACCCAGCCAAGATAGCACACTTAGTGACTACTATGGTTGCTGTTTAAAGCCAATACATTTTGAGGTGGTTTATTAGGCAGCATTACTGTGACAAGAAGTAACTGACACAAAGTCTATCCCATTAGGTTGAACAATCAAATCACTATAAAGTTACTCAAATGGCCAGGCTCAGTGGCTCAGTCCTGTAATCCCAGCACTTCGAGAGGCTTTGACGGGTGGATTGTCTGAGCTCAGGAGTTCAAGACCAGCCTGGGTAACATGGTGCAACCCTATCTCTACAGAAAACACAAATATTAGCCAGGTGTGGTGGCATGCGCCTGTAGTCCCAGCTACTTGGGAGGCTGAGGTAGGAGGACGGCATAAGCCCAGGAGGTGGAGGTTGCAGTGAGCTGAGATTGCGCCACTGCACTCCAGGCCCTACTCCAAAAACACCAAAAGTTACTCAAAATAATTTCTCCCTGTGTGGTTATACAACCAACTTGATATAAGCTTTCAGTTACTTCATTTCTATATTTTAAAAAATCCCTTGTAAAAATTTAACTTGTTTTTTTTTTTTTGGAGACGGAGTTGCATTATGCCGGCCAGGCTGGAGTGCAGTGGCGCGATCTTGGCTCACTGCAACCTCTGCCTCCAGGGTTCAAGTGATTCTCCTGCCTCAGCCTCCCAAGTAGCTGGGATTACAAGTGCCTGCCACCAAGCCCAGCTCATTTTTGTATTTTTAGTAGAGACAGGGTTTTGCCATGTTGGCCAGGCTGGTCTTGAACTCCTGACCTCAGGTGATCTGCCCGCCTCAGCCTCCCAAAGTGCAGGGATTACAGGCGTGAGTTACCGCGCCCGGCCGACTATTATTTTTTTAAACAAGTGTTGGCAAGGATGTGGAGAAATTGGAACCTTTGGTGCATTGCTGGTGGGAATGTACAATGATGCAGTCAATGTGGAAAATAGTTTGGCTAGTTCTTAAAATGTTAAACAGACAATTACCATATGACCCATTGACTCCACTCCTGGGTATATATCCAAAACACATAAAAAAATAGACTTGGATACGTACATGCCAATGTTCACAACAGTATTATTCAGAAAAGCCAAAACACAGAAACAATCTAAGTGTCCATCAGCAGATGAGCTAAAGGCACTATGTCCAAACAATGGAATATTATTCCACTATAAAATGGAATGAAGTTCTGATAGACGCTATGGCAGGGACGAACCTTGAAAACATGCTAAGTGAAAGCAACAGACACAAAAGGGCAGATATTGTATGATTGCATTTATATATGAAATATCTGTAATAGGTAAATCCATAGACGGAAAACATATAAAGGTTACCAGGGACTGAGGAGAGACAGGAATGGGGGAAAAGAAAACAAAGTAAATGCATATATAATTTTGCTAGACATTGCCAGATTCACCTCCATGAGGGCTGCACCACAAGCACCCCACCAGCAATGCAAGAGAAGGTCTGTTTCTGAAGTCCTCACCAATGCAGTATATTGTCAGACTTTTGGATTTCTGCCTGATTGTTGAAATGGTATCTCAGTGCAGTTTTAATCTGCATATTTTCTTATAATAAAACATTTAAAAGATCCTTTCTAATTATGTTTTAACATGCTGGTATTGGTTCTTAAGTGATTACCATGAGAATTCCTTAGAGAAATACTCCAAAACAATTGCAAATTAAAGAGAATCAGCAAGGGAGAACTATACACATACATGTCATGGCTATTATAAATTCTAATTCTGGAAACAAAATTTTAAAAATGTTGCATAGTGCCACAGGTGAGCAGGTACTTAACTACCAGTACCTGCCACAGGCATAGTACTCTGCTAAGCAAACACTTAACAACAGAAAAGCCCAATTAACACTTGATAATTCTAGAAATTAAACACGCTGTCACCCAATCATAACCCTTTTGCTTTGATTAGAATTATTCTTTGGCAGTAAAACTGCCAGTGTACATGTTACTTCTCTAGAATTTTACTATACAATCTGAGGTATAAGATCAAAAATAAAGGAAAATGATAATTTGTCAAAAGAACTGAATGATACAACTTTACCTTTCCATTTAGCAACCAGTTTAGGATCTGAAATTGTGAAGTTTGGACGGCTTCTTGAAAGAATACCTTTTCCAAAATAACCCTTCCAGGAAGAGAAAACAAAGTTAGTTCATGTTTAGTTGCCAGTTTTTTTAGCTGAGGTAGAATATACAGTAATCCCTCAGTATTCACAACGGGCTGGTTCCAGGACCTCTGGTGGATAACAAAATCTGCAGAGGGTTGAGTCCCCAATATAAAATGGTGCAGTGTTTATATATAGTCTATGTAGGTCCTCCCATATACTTTAAATCATCCTAGGCTACTTATAATATCTAATGCAATGCAAATGCTATGTAAATAGCTGTTATACTATATTGTTTAATACAAGAAAATAAGTCCCCATTTAGTACAGATGCAATTTTTCTTCTCAAATATTTTCAATCGAAGGTTGGGTGAATCCACAGAAGTGGCACCCATGATATGGAGGGCCAACTGTACCCATCTGAGTTAACAAGAGGTTCGCTCCACTTTCCACGTCTTGACATTTTCCCTCTGATTATCTAATGACGACTAAGGATGTTCTTAGCATAATACCTTTCTAATCACTTCAAGAGTACCAGTAAGTTTTTGGCACACATCATTTATCCCATAACTAATGCTTTCAGTCTAGGTCTTATAAGCCGAGGGCAGGCAGAGGCAGAGTTTCTTCTTTACATATGGTTTGGGAACACACTGCCTGAAAGCAGGAGCCATGCTGCCCACCAGGTCCAAAAAAACCTCTTGGATTCTTTCATACTCCAGAATTGAAGTATTCCTCTCATTCCTGCTGATTCCAAAAACAACATGCATTTTTCCCCTTTTTACTATAAAATATTTAAACACACAGAAAATTGAAAGAATAAAACAAACACCCCTTTCTCCATCTAGATTAACAACCAGAATAAAGAGGCCAGGCATGGTGGCTCACACCTGTAATCCCAGCACTTTGGGAGGCCGAGGTGGGCAGATCACTTGAGGTCAGGGGTTCAAGACCAGCCTGGCCAACATGGTGAAAACCGGTCTCTACCAAAAAATACAAAAATTAGCCAGGCATAGTGGCATGTGCCTGCAGTCCCAGCTACTCGGGAGGCTGAGGTGGAAGAATCATTTGAACCTGGGAGGCAGAGGTTGCAACGAGCTGAGATCACGTCACTGCACTCTAGCTTGGGTGACAGGGTAAGACGCTGTCTCAAAAAACAAACAAACAAAAAACAACCCAGCAACAACAAAAACCAAGAGGAAAAAACGCATACAGCACTTTATAGAGCCTCTTGCTTAATGCTATATACTGTAAGTGAAGGCCTCCCTGGTGAGCTGCCCTTGGCCTACTGAGACTCCCGCCTCACCACGGCCAGTGCCACCCACTCTTCTATAAAATGTCTAGAGAAGGCACATTTATGGAGACAAGACGCAGATTCGTGGCTGCCTTGGGCGGGGAGTGGGAGCTGGGATTAAGTGTGATGGGCACAAGGGAACTTTGTGGTGATGGGAATGTTCTAAAACAACTGTGGTGAGAGTTGTGCAACTCTATAAATTGATGACAATCACTGAATTGTATACTTACAATGGGAGAACTTTATAATTGTAAATTATAACTTAATAAAACTGTATTTTAAAAATGCCCACAGCAATGAACAGACTGTGGGAATTTTTTTTTTAAGAACTACCAGTCTTCGGCCGGGCGCGGTGGCTCAAGCCTGTAATCCCAGCACTTTGGGAGGCCGAGACGGGCGGATCACGAGGTCAGGATATCAAGACCATCCGGGCTAACACGGTGAAACCCCGTCTCTACTAAAAACACAAAAAATTAGCCGGGCGCGGTGGCGGGCGCCTGTAGTCCCAGCTACTCAGGAGGCTGAGGCAGGAGAATGGCGTAAACCCGGGAGGCGGAGCTTGCAGTGAGCTGAGATCCGGCCACTGTACTCCAGCCTGGGCGACAGAGCGAGACTCTGTCTCAAAAAAAAAAAAAAAAAAAAAAAAAAAAAAAGAACTACCAGTCTTCACTCAACTTGATCAACGCTGGAAAACAGTAAAAACTGGAACTTGTCCTCATCTGAGAAGAGGTCTCCAACCAGGAGGCAGCAGATAAGGAGCTTCACACCAAAGCCCCACCTGATCCGTGCCTGAGCAGGGACACCATACCACGCTGTGGCTACCTCTGGGAACAGAATGGGAGTCAGTGGGGAATTTTTACTTTTTTACCCATTACATTTCTGTAAATTACTTTTTTTGTTCCTTCAACAAACATGCATTGCTTTTACAACTAAAGACAAAAAAAAAAAACCAAAAAAACAAAAAGCCAATCCATTGACTCTACTTCATCACTGAAATAAAGGTTTGTGGGCAGGGGTGCTCCATCTGTCATTCTATTACCCTAATGTATGGCTTTTGGGCACTAATTCAAATTGTACTTTTCCTATAACTGGACCAAACTGCAAGGAAAGAATACACATTGTTCATGGTTGGTGTGGGGGCATGGCTGGGATGGGGAGAAGGAAAGGACTGCTTGCTCAGGGTTGTCTGAAAGTAATCCTGCCGAGGCTGCCCGCACTTACTTTCCCATAGAGCTGCTCAATGTCCTCTGCATTCCTCACAATCACATTGTTGTTAATCATTTCAGCACGGAATATCTTGAATTCTTTCTGAGGACCATGGTCCTGACCAAAAGGGATTGGCAATGGAGACTCGTAAGTCTCATACACTCTTCTTTTCCTCTTCGGGGCATGGAAAACTGCTTCTGCCATTTTTCAGAGGAGGTATCCTTTAAAGAGTAGACAACAAAGAGAAAGAAACAGACAATCAGTAACTACCTTGATTCAAAATGTGAGTACATCTGTACCTAGGCTCAGAAAACTTAGGGGTCTGTGGGAAGAAATCAAGTATTTATAAAGCAATAAACTAAAAGTAATAAGAACAGTTTGTGTGAGCAATGTAAATCACATTGACCCAGAATATGGCAATTAATCCCCCAAAATAACCCCCAGGAAATGAGTGGTAATCTTTCTACTCCAGTTGACAATGCTGAGACCTAGTGACGTGCCCAAAGCTGCAATGTTAGGTCTCCAGAGAGCAAGCACAACAGGATTTCTGTCTACCAGGAGTGCTTCCATTTCACCCACCCAACAGACATTTACTACCAGGAATTCCTAATAATCATAGGTGCTGGGGAGACAAAGACAAAACTGAGACCCTGTCCTCAACAAATTAAATCTTGCAAGCACTTCATTTTCCAAGAGGATCTTAAAATACACACTAAACACTGGGTCAATCAGCTCCCAACATTTAAAGTACATTAATAAATAATAATGACAGCAGCAGTTATTTAAGGGTTGATTATATACTACCAAATGCTACTGGCTTCAAGCAGGGACTCTAAAGTCAGACTACCAGCATTGGAATCAACTTTACCACTTTCTGGCAGTGTGATTTTGGGCAAAAGTCACTGACTCTGTGCTTTAGTTTCCTCACCTGCAAAATCAAGATAAGAACAGATTCTATCTTACAGTTGAGATCCATAAAGTGCTTAGAACAGTACCTGGCCTGGCACGCAGTGAGTATTAGTATTACAGGGTGAGCAATAGCAACACCATTTTATAAATAGGAAACAGATTCAGGTTAGAGAGATTTGTAGAGGACCCCGAGTGTGGTGGTATCGGATGACCCAGGTCTGTTGAACTCCCAAGCCCATGCCCCCTCTCTGGATTCTGCTGAAAGCACAGGCAGGGTCCTACTTTTGTCTTTTGTCTGATGACTATTTCTCAAAATCAGATGGTGAAGGGTTACTGAGCAATAATGGAATTACCTATCGTGCACCCAGCACTACAAGGGAGAAGAGGAAGCCAAGGCCAGTATGTGTCCCTCTGGGGCCATACATTGGACCCAAGGAGACAAAACAAGTATATAACATACCTGGAAGCATAGAAAGCAAGTTGGAACTAACGGAACAGGCTGTGATCCACTAATGTCTAAAGGAGGGAGTAAATGTGAGCATATTGTGTGACGCAGGCACAGAGATACAGCAGATGCACTTAACCTAGGAAAACTTAACCCTATACAGGGGAAAACAATGTAAATGGTGTAAGACATTCCACTCAAGGAGCAGCTGTCCTGGAATGAGGTGGGAAACTTGAATCTGCTGCTCCCTCAGTACCAGGTCTAGACTTGATTTCAACTGAGAGCTTACCTGGTGCTTGAAGATACAGTGCAGCCAAATCATACACACGTTTAACCTACATGACTCCAAACCCTCACAAGGGAAAAAAGAAGACTAATTACTTAGGTGGCTCCTGCACTCAGTACTTGCATCCCATTGGCAAGGGACGCCATCAAGCCTGAAATAGTCAAGAAGGTGGCCAAAGCTGAGGGAGGGGAAGGTGAGTGGCTTTAAGAGTGTCATGATCATTAAGAAATGAAAAGGCTTATCCAATGTGTGATGATATCTTTATCCAACTTCTCAAGGAAGAAGCTGAGGAATTATATGAGGACATAGAAAAACACAGACTAAAGAAGAGTTAGAGGAATTGATACATCAATTACAAAGATAACTATGAAAAACAAGAAGAATCAGGAAGTTGGAACCTTCCTAGAATTGCCAGTGTTCTAAGCAGCAACATGCTAGATTAATTTCTAAATAAGGTATCTTGAAGGAATTACATACTGAGCATTACTTTGTACATTTTATATTTATGCATGCACCTTGCTGTATAGTGTTTATAACATAACCATGTCTACTACATGTTCACAGGAAACCTAAGAGATTTTCTTAAGAGCATATTTTGACTAGGCTTTACCTTGCTTGCTGACTTATCCCTCAGCCCAAGCCAACTATCACATTTAGTACTCAATTGGAGAGACACTAATTTATTCTAAAACTGAAAATAAACACTGCTTTTTGGGGACAGGATGCTGGTCTCCAGTAAGGCACTTTTTGAAAGACTTCCAGGAATGATTTGGACTTTTATGGGATTTTTCACTTTTATAATAACCTCTGCTCAGCAGCTGACTTATATATATTACATTTGGAATTTAAAAAAATGAAAAAAGATTTAATGGCCACCTTCAAGAAGTTCTAATAAATTCAACAAATAAAGAGTTGTATTTTAGCTTGCCTCATTTGTTCAGCGTTTTTCCCTCTCAGACTGCTGTCACATCTAAAAAAGGCAAGATTTAGCTGTGACACTTGATCGAAAGAACTCTGTACTCCAACCCAAGTGTGTGGGATGGAAGGGTCCCTGAGACAAAACACCCCTCATAATCCAAGTTCTTGTGTCACTCTTGCTCACGTGGCTGCTCACCCCTCAGGAATTTGGCTCGCAGCAGGCCTTCCAGACACGCAAAGCCGCCATTATTATTGTGTGACCTTGCACAACCCACTTTCTCTAAGCCCAGTTTCATCTTCAAATTTAACAGGACTGGAGGAGTCTGGCGGTTCCTCAAAATGTCAAACACATATTTATGACATGATCCAGCAACTCCACCCCTAGGTACAGACCTAAGAGAACTGAAAACATATGTTCATGGAAAAATTTGTATGTGAATGTTCACAACAGTATTATTCATAATAGCTCAAAGTGGAAACCATCCAAATGTCCATCAATAGTTGACCAGATCAACAAAATGCAGTCTATCCATATAATCAAATATTTGGTCGTAGAAAAGGAATGAAGTTCTGATACATTCTTCAACACTTGAAAGCATTATGCTAAAAGAAGCCAGACACAAAAGACCACGAGACAATTAATATAAAGTGTCCGGAATAGACAAATCCATAGAGACAGATTACCAGTTGCCAGAGATGGGGAAAAGTGGGAAACGGGGGGTGGGTGGTGACAGCTAATAGACAGGGGGTTTATTTTGGAGGGTGACGAAAATGTTTTAAAATTAGATTGTAGTGATGGTGATGGTTACATAACTCCGAGAATACTAAGACCACTGACTTGTACATTTCAGAAGGGTGAACTTTACAGAATTATATGGTATCTCAATAAAGCCACTTTTAAAAATTCAGAAGACATCCCCCAGGCCATGTCCTGCAAGAATTGCTTCACAGATACCAGCGTGAAGCTTCTAGAAAAGATCGAAAGAAACTCTCTGGGAAGGCAGAGCTCACTTCCCAAGGGGGAGAAATTCAAGAGGACAAATCAGATGATCTCTAGTTTCATGGAAGAGTCCTCTTGTGCTTAACTCGAAAGGCAAAGCAGAGGAGAAAAGACTGCATTTGCCATTCCCTGTATCTGCAATGGACATTCAAGAAATGGTTCTTTAGTGCCACGGCAGGAGAATGGCATGCTGTAAGAGGTGGGATGTGAGTAAAATAAGAAGAGTAAACTGTAGGCACCAGACGCCAGAGGCACTAACTGTGCCATGTGCTGCACATGTGGGTACTATAGTCATCCCTTGGTATCCACAGAAGGACTGGTTCCAGGACTCACCCCCTACCAAAATCTGCAGCTCAAGTCCCTTACATAAAATGCAGTATTTGCATGTAACCTATGCCCGTCTTCCCATCTACTTTAAGTCATCTCTAGATTACTTAGATTACTTATAATACCTAACACAATGTAAATGCCAAATAATTATTATTTTTTAAATGTCTTTTTCCAAATATTTTTTGATGTAATATTGGTTGAATCCACAGATTCGGAACCTGATAGGGACAGCTGACTGTACTATCCTCATTCCACAGATAAGAAAGAAGAGCCGTGCCTGAGGTGCACAAAAACATACAGGAAAGACTGGGTTAGTTGTCAAGAGGTTTGGGATGCAAAGGCTGGTTTGGAATTGGAGTCACTGCAGGTTCTTAAGTTGAGAATGATGACTGAAAAATGTAGATTAGGAAAATTAAACCTGGGAGTGGTACATCACACACAGTGGCCCTCAAGCTTAGCTACCCTTAACGCCTCATGCCCAGTCCTCACCTGCAATCAATTACATCAGAATTTCCTGGGAGGACCCAGGTGATTTTAACACGTAGCCAACCACCTGTAACAGCACAGTCTATTCAAACTCACTTAATCCCAATAGCCCCCTGAGGTAAAGACTATTTTTATTTCCATTGTACAGATAGGGAATGTGACTCAGAGGGGCCTGGAGCACCTCTGAGAAATCGTTACTTCTCCTTTCCCCAACCTGCGCACACCTGACTCCAGAGCTGCGTATTCTTACTTTCTATTAAAAGCAAGGTCTGTTTCTTATTCTTCCCTTGAGCACACAAGCTAACACCTCTTAGGTGCTGGTAAATGTCTATCAGAACAACAAACAAAAAAGTGGGCGGTGGCTCCATTTAATTTTCCAACCTTCCTGGACTAGGTGCCAAACAAACGTGGTTTAAAAACCTCCCACCCAGCAAATTTCACCTTCTCCCAACCAAAACACGCTTCAAGCACCACCTGCGCACCTCCTGGGCTCAGGGAGGCAAGGATGAAAGGGACAAGGTAAACAATCCTGCCTCTGGGGAGCTTTCAAGTTAGAACCTGAAAATAAGCCATAGAAACAGATGACAAGCCTTTGAAAGTTGTTGTGAGGATTAAATGCATAATTTTGCAGAAGGCGTTTTGTTCGGGGCCTACCACGTGGAAAGCGCTCGCCAGACGACAGCTGCAACTATTAATACAAATAAACAACTGCGCACCCAAATAGCGTTAAGGGCCCCGCGAATTCCTAACTCCCTATTTCAACTTACCCCTTTGCTTCTTTCCCTGACTACCCCCACACCCGACCGAACCCCACCAGAGGCTGAGGCTCCTCTCGGGCACCGTCAGCTGCACCTTGAGCCCCAGCCCCACCAGCCCTGAGCAAGGCGTCGGCGTTTCCAAGAACCAAGGGCTGCAGGCGCACGAGGAAGACGCGGAGGAGTCAGTGAGCGGGCGCGCTCGGAAGCCTGGCTCCCCGTCCCGGCACTGTCTCGGCCGGCTGTGCGACCCCACCACAGTACCCGAGCCCTTTCCGCTCTCGCCCTGAAGGGCTTATCGAAGAGCGAGATTTCCTCTCGCGGCAAAACACCAAACTCGGAAGGAGCCGCGCGTTCTTCGCCCAGGGCCCTTACCTTTCTTGGCCCCATGCGCTCGCCGTTACCTCGGCAACGCCGGCCGTGGGGCGGACACCGCTGCCATCAAGCAGTGCGGCCGCAAAGCCAGCCTAGTGCGCAGCCGCAGAGCGCCTGTCGGGACTTGGTGGAGTGCGCCTGCGCGTGGCCGGCTGGCGGGTGTTCTGTGCGCCAGCTCTGCCACTGCGGAGTATGAGGCGGAGGCTGGGTGTGTTCTTTGCTGCTTTCTGCAGGATTGTACGGATACCAGAACGGTCCTGCAAGACCCATTTTACAGATGAGATGAAGTTACCCGTCAGATGTCACATAGTCACGTGGGAGGTGGGAGAGACCTAGAGTCTTCGGCTCTCGGAGGATGGGATATTTGAGGCGACCGGCAGGACTTTATAATTGGCCCTGAGGAAACTGATCTCATCTTTCTCAATGTAGAAAGAGGATCACAGTAGCGCACCTGTATACGCTGCAGCATGCGGAGAACTTGCAAAGACCTTTCCTCTGGCAGACACCTGGCCAGAAGCCTGTGTGTGCCCAGACTGCCTGTGCAGTTAAAGGGACAACAGGTGGCAGGTCCACCTGCTCTGCATCCCCATTTTCCCCTTCACTGACTGTGTGAGCCTGAATGACTGACAACCTTTCTGAGCTTAAGTTTGCTGAAAAATAGGCCATCAGAATTATGGGAGATGAGCAAAACTAGAGTGCAATAGGAAGTGTAAATTTCTCCTGCCCTGGTTATTTTAAAGGAGGCCTATGGGGAGTCCAATATATACCTTCCCAAATATGAATCACAGGAGTTCCACCTCACAGACTAGGCAGGAGGCAAAGAAGGGTTGCAAGGATGAGCAGCAAATACTGCTGGAGAGATTCATGGTGCTAGATGTGATGATGGATGTTGAATTTTGGACCTTTGCCAATGTTCTTGCCTCCATTCCTTCATGCATGCTGTTGCCTCTATGTTCCCTCCCTTCTGTTAGCTGCAGTAATTCCTGGTCAGCCTTTAGGTCTCAGCTCAGATATCACCTCTTCCAGGAGACATCTTGCCTCCCCAGGCGTGCTTGGGTGACTTGCCTCTGCGTTCTGCAGTAGCCTGGCATGGCCTGTTTTGTCCCTGTTTTTCTGGCCCTTTTTATTTTTTGAGACGGAGCCTGGCTCTGTCGCCCAGGCTGGATGGCAGTGGCACCATCTCAGCTCACTTAGCTCACTGCAACCTCTGCCTCCCAGGTTCAAGTGATTCTCCTGCCTCAGCCTCCTGAGTAGCTGGGATTACAGGCACCTGCCACCACGCCCGGCTGATTGTTATGTTCTTAGTAGAGACGGGGTTTCACCACGTTGGCCAGGCTGGTCTCAAACTCCTGACCTCAAGCGATCCTCCCGCCTCAGCCTCCCAAAGTGCTGGGATTACAGGCGTGAGCCACTGCATCCCGCCTGGCCCTTTTTGAACTGCACTGTGGCCTTGCTCTTGGTAGAGTGAGATCATGTCACAGCATTCAGTGGCTCCTCTGCTGCCAGGACCTTAACTGCTAGGCTAGGGAGTTCAGGCTTTAGATAAACCAAAATCAAAGAGCTTTGTGGTAAGAATGTTGCAAAAGAAAGGGAGAAAATTGGCAAGAGTCACAGGATGTGGTAACAGGATGGATTGGGCAGAGGAGCAACAGCTGAAGAGAGGCTGTAATATCCAACCAGAACATGCCAATTTAAGAAATACTGGTGTTAGAATTAGAGGGCTTTAACAATGAAAGGGATTCAGAGGTTGTCCAGTTAAACTTCCTTATTTAACTGATTAAAAAACAGGTCCAGTGGCACTGTGAGTTGTCAGAGATAACCAAGCAGGTCTCCTAGAGCCAGATCTCTTAAATCCCATCCCAGCCCGTGGAAGGATTGGGGTTTGGGATCTCAAATTTCCCTCCCAAAAACATTAAAAAAAAAAAAAAAAAAAAAAAATTAAAAAAAGAAAAAAATTCTGGAAATTTCTAAAAAGAAAGAAATAGTTCCCCGAGATTTTCTCGAGTGTATTTTAAACCCTTTGATATGGTTATTTTCAAACATACAATACAAAAGTAGAGAGAAAATGGTCCAATAAATCATCACTTCCAGCTGGGCATGGTGGCTCACGCCTGTAATCCCAGCACTTTGGGAGGCTGAGGCAGGTGGATCATCTGAGGTTGGGAGTTTGAGACCAGCCGGACCAACATGGAGAAACCCTGTCTTTACTAAAAATACAAAATTAGCTGGATGTGATGGCGCATGCCTGTAATCCCAGCTACTCTGGAGGCTGAGGCAAGATAATTGCTTGAACATGGGAGGTGGAGGTTGTGGTGAGCCGAGATTGCACCATTGCCCTCCAGCCTAGGCAACAAGAGTGAAACTCCATCAGAAAAAAATAAAATAAAATAAAATATCACTTCCACAACCTTCAACCTTTGGTATCTCGTTTCTTTTGCATTCTCCATATACACACTTTTATCTCCTTGCTGGAGTATTTTAAAACAATCCCAGACATTATATAACTTCATCCATGATATTTTAGCAGATATCTCTAATAGATAAGGACTTAATTTTATTACAATACATCTGCATCTACATTATATATACACACACACACACACACACACTTATATCAACTGTGTAGTTCATTCTCATTATTTGAGGTAATTCTGTTCTATAAAGTTGTCACAAACACTGAAGTAGAAAATACTGAACTATGGGGCCAAGCGCGGTGGCTCACGCCTGTAATCCCAGCACTGTGGGAGGCCGAGGTGGGTGGATCACGAGGTCAGGAGATTGAGACCATCCTGGCTAACATGGTGAAACCCCATCTCTACTAAAAATACAAAAAATTAGCCGGGCGAGGTGGCGGGCGCCTGTGGTTCCAGCTACTCGGGAGGCTGAGGCAGGAGAATGGCGTGAACGCAGGAGGCAGAGCTTGCAGTGAGCCGAGATCGTGCCACTGCACTCCAGCCTGGGTGAGAGCAAGACTCCGTCTCAAAAAAAAAAAAAAAAAAAAAAGAAAATACTGAACTATGTTTCCAGGAGAAATACAAGGTTAGGTGTCTGTGAGTCTCTGGTCGCAACATTTTCATCAACTGGTCAATACATAACCTCACTTCATGTGTTTCTGTTTAAAGACACCTTATCTAATTTGTTGATTCATCAACATTGAACTTGCAGCCAACAGCACTATAACTCCTGCCTAAAGGAGGCTTATCTAACACACCTATTTTCTCCAATAAGGCACATTTCTTGGGTGGGGAACACCAGACAGCACTTCAGCACTCCACTTGGGGCCATTTTAAACAGTTAAATCACCAACAGAAAGCACAAAATGTGAAAAACATGGCACAAACTAGAGCTCAAAAAAGCATACTTATTTATGGTATGAGAGATGAAACAAGAAGGCAGAGTCTCCTTGTTCAACTTCAGCTGGGAATGTGCTCACTGAGTGACTCAAATGTTTTGGTGTTCTGTGCATGCACGTATCTGCAGATGACTGTGACTGTGACTGTGATGTTATAAATAAGTTTTAGCAACTAGGTGAGTTTGTAAATACAGAATCCAAGGGAGGATGGACTATATCAACATACCCCAGTATCACTAGCACATCTAATACAATGAACAGTTATCGGTGAAATGTGCCACAGAACCCCCAAGTAATATGTGGGATATACTTCAGAAAAAAGTTATCTGAAATTCAAGTTAATCTGGGTGTCTTATATTTTATCTGGCCACCCTAGTGACAATTTATTGGGCATTTACTATGTGCCAGCCACTTTTGCATCCATGATCTTATTTAATTCTCATAACAGGGCTGTGAGATTGACGTTCTTACCTCTGGTCTGCAGCCAAAGTTACTGCACATGCCCGTGGTGTCACTGCTAGGAAGTAGTGAAGGCCAGATGAGGATATGGATCTATGGGGCTTATGCTCTTTTAATCTGTCATGCTGGATACAGGAGGGCAGTGCATTAACAAAACATGACAGGCCGGGTGCGGTGGCTCACACCTGTAATCCCAGAACTTTGAGAGGCTGAGGTGGGTGGATCACCTGAGGTTAGGAGTTCAAGACCACCCTGGCCAACATGGCAAAACCCCGTTTCTACTAAAAAAAAAATATGAAAAGTATCTGGGCCTGGTGACTCACACCTGTAATCCCAGCTATTCGAGAAGCTGAGACAGGAGAATCACTTGAACCTAGGAGGCAGAGGATGCGGTGAGCGGAGACTGCACCACTACACTCCAGCCTGGGAGACAGAGTGACACTGTCTCAAAAACAAAACAAAGCAAAAAACCAAAGAAACAAAACAAACAAAAACACACAACATTCAATACTGAAATATAAAAAATAACCAACAATGTCAGTGGGAGGTCAAGGAAGACCAGGATGGGTTTAAGAGCCTTGGAGGCTTCCAGGAAGAGGTGGCATATAAGCTGCCCCTGGAAGGGAGGTTAGCCTTAGGAGGAGGAGAGGAGGAGGGCAGGTGGCTGTCTAGGGCACAGGGCAGGCCCACGTGCAAGGCTGGAATGGGCCTTGGTTCCAGAGCCTGGGAGGAGCTGGGCCTGGCCGGGGGCAGGAGGTCGGAGCTGTGATAAGGTCCGATAGGTAGGGTGGGGACCGATTGTGGAGGCGCTTAAATTCCAGGCTTGGCTTTTGGACTTTACCCTGCAGACAATGGGGAGCCACTAGTGTTTCTGAGCAGGGCAGGGCAGCCCCAGCTGTCGCCCCATTGTTTTTCTGAAACAGCATCGAATCCTGTAGTTTTTCACAGCGTCCACCAGATGGAGACATTTCAGCAAATTTAAACCACCTAGTGTCTGGCGGACACTGCTTCACCGAGGTGAAAACAAATACAGAGACCCCACTAAGCTCCAACTTTTTACTCAGCATCCTCAACGGAAAATGAAACAAAAATCAAATCAGAGACATAGTCCAGCTTCACTCTGCTGGTGAGAGAAAACCTCTGCTAATTTCACCATGTTGAAAGAGAGATTGAGCCTCTCAGCAGTTCTTTGAGGTCACTGATACTATCCCATTTACAGGTGAGGAAGCTGAGATTCTGCAGCATACATTTATGCCATTATTTGCCAGACTAACACCAGGCCAGGCCGTAGGACAGAACTGACACTGTGTGTGAAGGGACAGGCTGGTCAAGTCCCCAAGGCATTGCCTTGCTGTGTGGGCTCTAAAGGCCAAGAGTCCCTTGTGCAAAGGATTAAGAATTACCTGAGATCCAGAAAGATCTGTAGCACTGATGCTGAGAGCTACCTGGATTCCTACCATCTGCGCTAATCCAGGTGTTTTTAAAAGATAGACCCACTTAATTCTCTCCAGCAACCTGGTGAGTTAATGATCATGATACTCTTTTTATAGGTAGGAAAACAGATTCAGAGAGGTGAGATAAGTTGCCCAAGGTCACACAGGGAGTAACATCAGAGCAAGATTACAAGCTCATGCCTGTAATCCCAGAACTTTGGGAGGCTGAGGTGGGTGGATCACCTTAGGTCAAGAGTTCGAGACCAGCCTGGTCAACATGGCGAAACCCCATCTCTACTAAAAATACAAAAATTAGCCGGGCGTGGTGGTGTGTGCCTGTAATACCAGCTACTTGGGAGGCTGAGGCAGGAGAATCACTTGAACCTGGGAGGCAGAGGTTGCAATGAACTGAGATCTTGCCACTGCACTCCAGCCTGGGTCTCAAAAAAACAAAACAAAACAAAACAAAACAAAAACATCAGAGGGTGGACTAGATTTCATACTCCTACTCCTGCCCTGTTTCTTCCCATGAACAATCAAACAAACTCTACTTCTGCGTAAATTTCCTAGAGAAATGCCCAAAGAAACAAATACAAAGATTTTTATTAAAGCATTATGATTTTTTTTTTTTTAAAGGAGACAACCTTTAGCCAGGCATGGTGGTGCATGCCTGTGGTCCCAGCTACTCAGGAGGCTGAGGCAGGAGGACAATTTGAGGCCAGGAGTTCAAGACTGCAGCGAGCCATGATCACTCCACTGCACTCCAGCCTGGGTGACAGAACAAGACTTTGTCTTGGAAAAAAAAAAAAAAAAGACAACCTAAACCTAACTGTTCATCCCTAGAGAAGTGGATATGTAAAACATGGTATAAAATGTTCGCACAGTGGAATGCAATGTAGCAATGCAGCAACTGAAAGGAGTGAGCAAATTCTTTTTTTTTTTCTGGGACAGGGTCTGGCTCTGTCACCCAGGCTGGAATGCAATGGAGTGATCACAGCTCACTGCAGCCTTAAACTCTTGGCCTGAAGCCATCCTCCTGTCTCAGCCTCCTGGGTAGCTGGAACTACATGCCTGTGCCACCACACCTAGCTAATTTTAAAAAAAATTCTAGAGACAGGATCTCACTATGTCACCCAGGCTGGAGCTCTTTTACAGACAGTATATATCAATGTAGGTAGATTTCAAAAACATAACATTTGTTGATAAAGGCAACATGTACAGCAATGTGTATTTTAATATTTGTGTAAAAAGATGCTTCAAGCAAACAAATAAGTACAAAGTTAGGAAACAACAAAACCAAAGTAATTTTGCTATTTAAGACCAACAGTTTGAAGATGGAGGTAGCCAGTATTCCGCAAGGGCCTCGAGGAGGCTGGGGAAGGAGGTCAGGAGCCCTCGGGTGCTGGCCCTGTGAAGCCCAAGCCTGGGATTTGTTGTTGTGGCAATGTGGCATGGTAGGGTCCTGTTTGCCAGCATTTCCAGGGTAAGAACCCAGTCCTGGCATTCCACAAATGATCCTGCCACCCTGTGACTGCTGTCCCTGCCAGAGAGAAGTGAGTGCCAGGTGAGGATCACTTCAAGGAGGAAACAGAGGACCGAGGAGCAGGTGCAGGGGCCCTGGGGAAAATGTGGTTCCTCCTGTGGGAGCAGGGTGGCTGGCAGTGGCACACCTTCTGGTGTCTCACCCTCTTTCCCTTCTTTTTTGTCATTTTCTCTAAACTCATGGTCACACAGACCATTTCTTAATGTGTGTCCTTGACAGACCACGCCCACTTTCCAGCACCAGGTGCTCCAACTGGAATAAAAGGGCAGTCCTCACTTTGCCAGTCTCCCAGAACTGTGCTGACCAGCATGTGAAATCACGAGCCCTAGTGTTCTTTGGAAAGTGTTCCTCACTACCAAGAGATAAAGGATCATCGTTTCTCCTCCTTCCCCCCTTCCTTTCCATTTGTCATAGTACACAAAATAATATGAGTACACATTGAGCCTAGAGTTTAACTTTCATCAGCCTGTTTTCCCATTCTTCGATTCCTCACCACACCTCTGTTAGTAAATATTTTTATTCTCCCCATTTTAAACATGAGGAAAGTGAGACTCAGAGAAGTTAAATAATTTACCCAAGGTAACCCAGCTAAGAAGTGACAACAGGGGGATTTAAACCCATGTCCTCCAACACAACAGGCCCTTTTGCCTATGTTGATGCATTTTATGTACATTGTGTTTTATGATCTCATATCTTATCCAAAAAGAAGGTACAGGCAACCTTTAGTGTTATGTTTCCTCTCTTTCTTTCTCTCTTGAAATAACATACAAATCTTCTTCGTTGCAAGTTGTTTTTGTCTTGCGTGTGACCCCCCTATAGGTCCCTACCTCTGAGCTCAGAATTTTAATTTCCTGGGTGACTGAAAAACTCCGGTCTCCTCACAAGAGAGATGGAAGAAGAGGCCGAACATGGCCCAAACCTGGCTTTCCTACTCGCCTGGGTGCATCTGCCTCAGACGTCAAAAGGCCTGAATTCCAGGCAAACCAGGAATAATGCCCCAGTCATCAAATTTGAAACCAAAACTCAGCAAGGACATATATTTGCTGCCAGACAGCAAATAGCTTTTTCTTTTCTTTCTCATTTTTTTTTCACCCAAACAAAACATCCTCTTATGAAATATGTCCAATTTGCAATATTTACTTTCCCTTTATTTAATAACAGGAAAGGGTTTGCTGGACTTTTGTTGATTTTTGCATTTCTTATTAAAATTCTTAAGGGGGTTTTGGGGGAACTTAATCAGCAAAAAGGAGGAGGAAAAAAAAATCTCATGTGCATTCCACAGGACTTATTAATGGAGGAAGCTTGCTGTTTGTTTAAGAGCATTTTCTGATGGGAGAAGGCAAATCCTCACGTGTTCCAGAGGCTTCCTCTGACTCTTCCTTTTCTGTGCCTCCTTCTTGACTGTCTCCAGAGCATTTCCGAATCCCTTGTTCCAAACCTTCTGCCCAAGAAGACGGAGCGGAGTTTATGCCCCACTGCTGGGCTGGAGGAAAACTCACATTCACGGAGTGCCTCAGTGCAGTCGCGCTACCCACCACCTCAGTTTACCTCAAACCAGCCCTCAGAGGGGGCTGTTACGGGAACATTTGGCAGATGAGGAAACTGAGGCTTACAGCATGGAGTCCCTTGTCCAATCTCCCTTTCCTTATAGCGTATACTCCCTGGGACTAAAAAGAAAGGATTCCTAGTATTCAGAGTCCTACATCCAAGGGAGTCCTTACAGCAACTTTCTGAGATAGCTACACAATCTCCAATTTTCAAGGTTCAGAGAGCTAAAGTGACTTGTAAGGGTCACACAGCTACAGAGTATAGAGCAGGGATCTGAGCTATGCTCAGCCTGACTGTCACATCCATGTTTATTTCCCTTCCCCACGGAACCTTGGGGGGGCCAAGAGCAGCATGATGTTTCCTATAATGGAATACGCTCCCCTAAAAGGTCTTGGTCCTGCCTTCCTTGGTTCCAGAACTAGACCGCAAGTAACTTCAAGGACTTTGCCTTTATATTTTCATTTTACCAGAAATACTTATAGTTATCTACATTCCTATTAGTATATACATTATACTATCATCATAGTATGTACATTTCTAGAATAGGGCCTCGTATGGAGTAAGTCTTAATAAACAGCATGGCAAGTCCCAATGCTCTCCTTCTACAGACAAGAAAACTGAGGTCTAGAGAGAACAAGGAATTTACCCGAGGTGCCAGAAGACCGGAATGAGAATCCAGGTCTCTTGATTCCCTCTACATGGTACTTCCCCCAGCGTGTCGACTCAGTGACCTTCTCATCCATTCAGTTCCTACATGCCAGCTCCACACTGGAGGGTCGGGACACCCAGGTGAACCCAAGGCGATATTTGATGGCAAAGCTCTCACAGTCCAGCCGGGGAGGAAGCTCTGGAAAGTTGGACTCTCAAAGAGTGTGGCCAATGCTGACTGAGGAACTCCCAGGAGGAGGCGGCTTAGGAAAGGCTTCTTGGAGGAGTGGACTTTTGCTGGGTCTTGGAGAATGGGGAGGAACTGACCAAGTCAGAGAGGGCACCCCAGGCAGAGGAACCTGCCTGAGCAGAGGTCCAGAGCTGTGGACACACAGCATATCCAGGAACCATCAGGCAGCCTGCCTGGGAGAAGTAAGCCTGGAAAGGAAAGAGGCAACCTGGCTGTGAAAGGGCCTCAGATGCTGTCTTTCGGGGCTTGAGTCTTATCCCAGGGGCGGTAGGGCCACAGGGAAGGGTGGAAGGAGGGAAAGTCTCAGCAAGATTTGGTTTTGGAAGATGGCTCTGGAGGCCTGGGGGCTGAGAAGCTGCAGGGAGGAAGCTGCTGCCTACTCCAGGGGAGAGGTGCCGGGCCTTGTGAGCCTACGGTCTTCTTTCTACCCCTCCCTTCCTTGACTGAAGTCTTGTCTGTCCTTCAAGCTCAATCTGCTGCTTCAGGAGCCTTCCCTGACCATGCATCTACCCTCCCCCAGAGCCCCTCTGTCTGATTCCTCTCTTTTTTTTTCTTGGGGTTACACCATTTAGCATCTTCCTCTGCATTCTCAAAGTCCTTGGTAGCAACAGATTTTAGCCTTTTGGAGGTCAGAGACTCCTATGAGGGTCTAAGGAGAGGCTTGATTCTCACTCCAGAAAAATGCTCAAGTATATAAATGCTCAAATATGGACTGCACTGTGGAGTTTTGCAGACCCCCTGGAGTCGCTTTGGAAGAGGGAAGGGGACAATTCCCAGACAACCAGGGAGGCAAACACCCCAGAAGGTGTGAGTTACCCCTTGCAAACCCCTGAGGAATGGGTAGGCAGTCCAAGGAGGCAAGGGATTAAGAATGAAGATTGGCCGGGCGCGGTGGCTCAAGCCTGTAATCCCAGCACTTTGGGAGGCCGAGACGGGCGGATCACGAGTTCAGGAGATCGAGACCATCCTGGCTAACACGGTGAAACCCCGTCTCTACTAAAATACAAAAAAAATTAGCCGGGCGAGGTGGCGGGCGCCTGTAGTCCCAGCTACTCGGGAGGCTGAGGCAGGAGAATGGCATGAACCCGGGAGGCGGGGCTTGCAGTGAGCTGAGATCCAGCCACTGCACTCCAGCCTGGGCAACAGAGCCAGAATCCGTCTCAAAAAAAAAAAAGAATGAAGATTGCCGTTGGGTGCGTTGTCTCACACCTGTAATCCCAGCACTTTGGGAGGCTGAAGTGGGCGGATCGCTTGAGCCCAGGAGTTCAAGACCTGCCTGGGCAACACAGCAAAACCTCTTCTCTAAAAAAAATACAAAAATTAGCTGGGCGTGGTGGTGCAGGCCTGTGGTCCCAGCTACTCGGGAGGCTGAGGTGGGAGGATTGCTTGAGACTGCGAGGTCGAGGCTGCAGTGAGCCATGATGATGGTACCACTGAACTCCAGCCTGGGTGACAGAGCAAGACCCTGTCTCAAAAAATATCTATGTTAAAAAAGGAATGAAGATTGCCCTCTGAGAGTTCAAGTATACAACCCAGAGGGGACCTTAGGCCATGGAGAGCCCTAAATGGATGCAGTGGAGTTTCTAAAGAAAGCACATACATGTCCTTCCAAAGAAAGCTTGGGTAGCCAGGGAGGCAGAGGGAAGAGGAGGGAAAGAAGGACCCAAGCCAAGGATTTGGGGGAGCCTCGTGGTAGGTCTAGCTCGCCCCGATGCTGCTAAACACTGGAGTCCCGTAACTGACCCCTCCCTTCTCATTCTGTGCTCACCAAGCACCATTCTGATTTGAACTTGGCTTTCTGTGGAGTGTGCCTGCAGGGAGTTGATGTGTTGGCTGGAGGACACGTGTATCCGGTCCCTTTGGCAGTTACATTTCTCGTTGTAAATTAGTAAATTGGGAACAGACAATTCACAGAAGAAGCAATTCAAATGACTAATAAGCGTATGAAAAAAAAGTTCATCCTCACCAGTATTCAAAGAAATGTAAATTCAAACCAAAACCGAGATTGTTTCCAACCTATTAAATTAGAAAGGATTTCTTTTTTTAAGTTAATACAGATTGCTGGGAAAGGCGTGGCACAAGGGCACCCAGGGGGTTCTGCTGAGGGGCATGCGACCTGCTGAGGTGGGCGACACTGGGACCCTTTGTGGATGTTCTTTCAAGTCCTGCAAAATCAATCCAGGCAATCTCATCTGCCTGAAAGCAACGGATGGAGGAGTCTTTCAAGAATCTGTTCGACAAATGTTTGCTGAGCACCCATGATGTGCCGTGCTTACAAGACACCATCTGGGATAGGGGCCACATAGAAATCCTTATCCCAAATGTCAAATGGTCTCAGACCACGAGGGAGGCTGGAGGCCGCTTCCTGGGTGGGCTGGAAGAGGAGAAGAAGTGGAAGGGAACACGAGGGGGACAAGAATCAGCTACAGGCCATCTCTTCCCTGCAGGCCCACACCCTTCTCCCGCTACTTCCAGGACTTGTTAGACTTGATCAAGCTGAGGCTCAGGTGCTCTTGCTGGAACCCCAGGAATTTCCGAGAACTAAGGTCTCCAGTCTGGGTCCCAGAGAGATTGACCTCATTGGTCTGACATGGGCCTAGCCATGGTATGTTTAAAAAGCATCTTGGGTATTTCAAATGTGCAGTCTGGGTAAAGAACTACTGAGAAAGTGGAAAATAAGAAACTCAGTCCAAGGCGGTAGTTAAGAGCCCAGGCTTTGGGGCTACATGGACCTGATTGAAGTACCAGCTTGGTCACTTACTACCTGGGTCCCCTCTGGCAAGACACAAAACACTTCTCCTATTCTAGCCTTGGTTTTTTTCTCTGCAAGACAGACATCAAATGTCTATCCCATGTTGTCATGGTGAGGGTTAAATGAGTCAAGGCGTGTGAAGTGCTCGGCACAGTGCTGGATGATATTCATGACTGCGACAATTCCTGGTCAGCCAGATACTATCACACATGAAGTCCCAGCAGGAACAAGGGGCTCTAGGCTCTGAAGGTTTCAGAAAACGACAAAGAAGGAAAACTCAGTTGAAACAGCCACGGCCGTCAGCTTAATTTTCTGTGAGCTGGGAGCAGATCCCCATGGAGCCTACTTGAGCTCCAGGAATTCTTGTTCTAGCTGACTGCGCAGATGAGGAAACAATGTGCGATTCTATCCAGAGAATCATTCCTATAGGCAGGGGGAGTACTGAACGGTATCAGAACTGCACTGATTTTTCGGTGCCAGGAGGTACCGGCCCCTCTTCTGTGAAGACAGCAGTTAAGAGGCCACGTTGGGGAGGCCCTAAGACCCAGTTCTACCGGATTCCACCACTGACTAAGCTGTGTGACCTTGGACAAGTGACTTTGCCTCTCTCAGCCTCATCAGTTTATTTGTCTCTAACATGCTCTAACATGGGAATTCAACTGGTTCCTCCACAGCTGGTCCCCGGGAGGACTTGTGGGTAATGCTGGTAAATTCTGAGAGCGGGATCTGGCTTGTGTTAAGGCCTGCAGGAACGGCCTCCACATGGGTCCCCCCAGCCAGGAACAGCCCTTCCCACCAGTTTCATTCCCTTATGGCGCTTACCCGCAACACATGGGGCCTGGAGGTGTGACTGCTGGTGTGTGTGTCCCAAGGAGTGCTGGGAGCTGATTCTCCCATTTCCTCAGGGCCCTTGGTTTACTGTATCACATCTGACTGCTGCTCAGAGGGACATATATGAAACTAAACTGACCCCTTTCCTTTCACAGATAAGAAACCTGAGGCTCCCAGAAGGATGATGATGGAGGCTGCTGAGGTCCCACACTCTGTGGGTACTAGAACCATGGTCTCCCCTCTCTTCGCCAGCCACCTTACTCTAGCCCTGGTGCTGGGAAAAAATTCTCGAAGGAACACACACCGGGAATGCAGGGAAGAGGAGTGACCTCCAACTACCTTCTTGGGCAGTGAACTTGAATGAGTGGGGTTGAGGAGGAAAAGGAGACCACACACACCCCGGGGACTCCCGCCAGAAGTGGGCGAGGCTGTGCAGGTGGCTGGAGGACTGGGGTGAGCGAGCGGAGGGGGAGGCCGGGAGAGTAAAATTCACGTTATTACGGGCAGGGTGACTCATCTGTGCCAACAGGCTGGTGAGACATAGAGAAACCCCAGGCACAGGAAGATGAAATGGGATAACGTGGTTGAAGGTTCTTTGAAAACAGTAAACCAACCTAACAGCAGGGTGCCAAGAGAGCTGGATTCAAAGCCCGCTTCTGCAATGCACCTAGGACCTTGGGCAAGCGGCTGAGCCTCTTGGAACTTCGGTTGCTCATCTGAAAGGTGGGGGTGGGGGTGGTAGCAGCCTCAGCAGGAGTGATGTGGATAGAGGGGGTGGCACAGTCCCGGTATACGCAATGCCTATCAGCCACAACAATGGAGAGGAAGAAACTGGGCCCTCCAAGATGCCCTTCCTCATTGTGTCTTCTTGTCTAATTCTTACCTATCCTTCAGCCTCACCTGATTCCCTTAGGCAGGAAAGCCCTCTCTCTTCTCTGCACTTTCATGACACAGCCTTTCCATAGCTCTTATCAGACAAGGCCTGGCATTCATTGCTCTTTCAGGAGGGATGTCATCCAGCGGCCGGGTGGGGCCTGGGCCTTATTCATCTCTGTGCCTTGACTTTCTCCCAAGAGTCATCAGTGAACACTTGTTGAATGGCCAGAAGGCAGAAACAGCCACTGGGTGATAGCTCTCTGGGCCTTGCTATCAGAAAAGAATATGTTATTTGAGCTAATGAAGTAAAGAGGAGAAAGGAATTTGTAAATACATTTTTTAAAGCTCTACCAAGTTCTTTTTTTTTTTTTTTTTTCTTGAGATGGAGTCTCATTCTGTCACCCAGGCTGGAGTGCAGTGGCATGATCTTGGCTCATGGCAACCTCCACCTCCCAGGTTCATGCGCTTCTCCTGCCTCAGCTTTCCTAGTAGCTGGGATTATAGGTGCACACCATCATGCCTGGCTGAATTTTGTATTTTTAGTAGAGATGGGGTTTTGCCATGTTGGCCGGGCTGGTCTTGAACTCCTGACCTCAGGTGATCCGCTCATCTCGGCCTCCCAAAGTGTGGGGATTACAGATGTGAGCCACTGAGCCTGGCCTAACCAAGTTCTTTTGATGAGTACTATTTAATTCACCTTTTATAAATTTTTATTTTTAAATGAATAGAGTCTCCTGTTTGCTTTTGTCTTTGGGCTCTGCTACGGATTAATGAATGAGAATGCCCCATATAGCCCACAGGATGATAAATCCACCTGGAATGTTTGTGAAAGAGCTGGGCAGGGAAAGTTGGTCCAATTGTAGAAAGCCCTATCACCAGCCATTAGCCAAGACAAAATAGATAAAGAGAAAAAGCATCCACTCTCAAGGATTAGAAAAATCGAGAGCTTGCACTTGTGGGCATCTGTGTGACATGATCTTCCTAAGCCACAGGTCGCTCATCTGTAAAATGGGGAAAGCAGGGCTACCCCTGCAGGGACGTTGAGAGGTTTGACGATGATGTGCGTAGTACCTGGCTGGGAACGGGTGCTCAATAACGCCAGCTACTCTTGCCATCACCACTCGGCGTGACGTGAGCTTCTTTTCTGGGCTAATTACATGAGGTTTAACGTGAGCTTCTATAATAAAATGACCTGTATCTATTTCTTTTTTTTTTTTTTCTTTTGAGACAGAGTCTCGCATTGCCGTCCAGGCTGGAGTGCAGCGGCACCATCTTGGCTCACTGCAACCACCACCTCCTGGATTCACGCCATTCTCCTGCCTCAGCCTCCCAAGTAGCCGGGATTACAGGTGCTTGCCACCAAACCCAGCTAATTTTTTGTATTTTTAGTAGAGACAGGCTTTCACTATGTTGGCCAGGCTGCTCTCAAAATCCTGACCTCGTGATCCACCCACCTCAGCCTCCCAAAGTGCTGGGATTACAGGTGTGAGCCACCGCTCCTGGCCTCCTGTATCTATTCCTAAACGTGAGCCCAGCCCATTCATTATCTCTTCAATGGATAAGGATTTCAGAATTGGGATTGTGATTGTGTGTGTTTCTATGAAATGCGAGGGAGAGGCAGGGCAGGTGGCTCACGTCTGTAATCCCAGCACTTTGGGAGGCCAAGGTGGGTGGATCACCTGAGGTCAGGAGTTCGAGATCAGCCTGGCCAACGTGGCAAAATCCACAAAAATTAGCCAGGCATGGTGGCAGGAGCCTGTAATCCCAGCTACTTAGGAGGCTGAGGGAAGAGAATCGCTTGATCCCAGGAGGTGGAGATTGCAGTGAGCTGAGATAGCGCCACTGCACTCACTTCAGCCTGGGTGAGAGTGAGACTCCGTCTCAAAAAAAAAAAAAAGAAAGAAAGAGAAGAGAAATGGGAGGGAGAGTAGGGGAGCCAAAGGAGAATCAGGCAGGAGCTCAGGGCTTGGCTGCCAGAGTTTTCTTAAATAAGAAAATCCAGGAATTAATTCAAATAGGCAGCTGAACCTATGCTTTGTCCATTATTAATGATCCCCAAAACCAACCAGTCAACCAAACAACCAAGAAATAACACCACTCATCTTCCAAATATTCAGTGGGCTGCAAGGAATTTCCTCCCGCCCTCCCTCCTTTCCTTTCTTTTTTCTTTCCTTCCTTCCTTCCCTCTCTCTTTCCCTCCCTCCCTCTTCCCTTCCTTCTTTCCCTTCTTCCTCATTCCCTCCCTCCCTTCCTCCCTATCAATGTTAAATTGCTCTCCAGACACTCCTTCCTGTGTGGTAATTTCCTCCATCTAGCTCTTCCCAATCTCAGGATAGAAAGGCCATGGTGCTTCCCCGCCCCTCCTCGCCTGTTGTTCACGGGGCAAATGAACTGCTCCTCTGTACTTCTGATGTGAGAGCCAGAGTAGCACCAACAGAACTGAGTGGAGAGTCTGGGGACAGAATAGTCTGGTTCTGGCTGTTGGACCTGTGGACAAGCCCTGTTTCCTCCCTGCCTCTGCCCTCTCACAGTGTGGTAGGAGCAAATGATGCTTCGGTCTGTGGCTCCAGTGAAGACAACTGTGGGTCTGGACTAGGGTTCCAATCCCTGCTCCATTCCCTACAGTTGGGTGGCCTGGAGCAAGGTACACAACCATCAAATGAGTAACACTAGGACCTCCGCTTTAGGGCTGGGGCCAGGGTTAAATAAGATGCTGCATACTAAGGGGTTGCACAGTAAGCACTCCATAAATGTTGTCTGCTATTGCTGTTATGCAAAAAACTATGCAATGGGACATCAGACCAGTCTCACACTGACAATGGGCCCAATCCTAGACTCCACTCTGCCAGTTCAAAAACAAGTTAGCCCTATTGGCCAGCGTGGCGTCATCTTATTATGTAACACCCATGACAGTGCTGGGTACAGCGGCTTCTGAGCTTCCAGAGAAGCCCAGGCCAGGTCAGGACCTTGCCCCCTCTGCTCTGGGCTCCCAGGGATCCCCTGCCTTGGCACAAGGCTGAACACATCAAGCCAATCAGGTTGTGTAAATGAGTATCCTGTGTGCCCTGACAGAGGACTGGAGCAGCATACCTGGCCTGAAGGCAAGGAGATCATAAACTGTTTTCAAACACCACTAGCCAAACAAGCTCCCGCAGCCTGATTCAATCTGCAGGTTGCCAATTATGGGACTCTCCAGCTGCAAGACTGCTGGGGTTGGGCTGAACAATGATGACCATCCATCACCACAATTTATTTATTTATTCATTTATTTAAATAACAGCTTTATTGAGACATAATTTATACACCAATTCACCCTTTTAAAGTGTACAATTGGGGGCCAGGTGTGGTGGCTTACACCTGTAATCCTAGCACTTTGGGAGGCCGAGGTGGGTGGGTCACTTGAAGTCAGGAGTTTGAGACCAGCCTGGCCAACGTGGCCAGACCCCATCTCTACTAAAAATGTGAAAATTAGCCAGGCGTGGTGGCAGGTGTACCTGTAATCCCAGCTACTTGGGAGGCTGAGGCGGGAGAATCGCTTGGTAGGGAGGTAGGGGTTGAATCTGGGAAGTAAAGGTTGCAGTGAGCTAAGATCATAGTGCTGCACTCCAGCTTGGGTGACAGAGTGACACTCTGTCTCAAAAAAAAAAGTTTACAATTGGGTAGTTTTAATTGTATTGTATTTTAAGCCAAGCAGAGAGATACCAGTGGTTGGTTTTTAGTATACAGGTATTCACAGAGTTTTGTAACCATTACCACAACTAATTTTAGAACTTTTTTTTTTTTTTTTTGAGGCAGAGTCTGGCTCTCTTGCCCAGGCTGGAGTACAGTGGCCGGATCTCAGCTCACTGCAAGCTCCGCCTCCCGGGTTCAGGCCATTCTGCCTCAGCCTCCCGAGTAGCTGGGACTACAGGCGCCCGCCACCTCGCCCGGCTAGTCTTTTGTATTTTTTAGTAGAGACGGGGTTTCACTGTGTTAGCCAGGATGGTCTCGATCTCCTGACCTTGTGATCCGCCCGTCTCGGCCTCCCAAAGTGCTGGGATTACAGGCTTGAGCCACCGCGCCCGGCCAATTTTAGAACATTTTTTAGCACTCCAAAAAGAAATTCTGCATCCCTTAGTAATCCCCCCGTTCCTCCCTCCAGCCTTAAGCAACCCTCATTTAGTTTCTGTCTATGGATTTGCCTTCTGGATGTTTCATATAAACGGACTAATATACCATGTGGCCTTTTGTGTCTGGCTTCTTTCATTTAGCGTAATGTTTTTAAGGTTCATACATGTTATAGGATGTATCAATACTTCATTCCTTTTTATGGCTGAATATTATTCCATTGTATGGAGAGACCACATTGTGTTTATCCATTCATCAGTTGATGGACATTTGGGTTGTTTTCACTTTTGGGCTATAATGAATAATGATGCTATGAACATTTATGTGCAAGTCTTGTGTGGTTGTATGTTCTCATTTCACTTTTGAAAATACCTATGAGTGGAATTGCTGGGTCATATGGTGAAGTGCATATTTAACTTTATAATCAACCACAGAAGTGTTTTCTCAAGTGGCTGTACCATTTTGCATTCCCAGCAGCAGGGAATGAAAGTTCTAGTTGCTCCACATCCTCACCAATGCTTGCTATGGTCATATTTTTATTTTTATATTTTTTTGAGACAGAGTCTTGCTCTGTTGGCCCAGGCTGGAGTGCAGTGGTGCTATCTGGGCCACTACAACCTCCACCTCCCAGGTTAAAGCAATTCTCCTGCCTCAGCTTCCTGAATAGCTGGGATTATAAGCATGGGCCACTATGCCTGGCTAAGTTTTGTATTTTTAGTAGAGACAAGGTTTCGCCATGTTGACCAGGTTGGTCTCGAACTCCTGATCTCATGTGATCTGCCCACCTCAGCTTCCCAAAGTGCTGGGATTACAGCCATGAGCCACCACGCCCAGCCAATGATCAGTCTTTTTGATTTTAGTCTTTGTGTTGGAGGTACAGTAGTGTCTAGCAGTTTTCATTTGCATTTTTTTGCTCCATTTCCCTGTCCACAGTCTGAACCACTACACCCTGCTAGTGGGCCCTGCATTGGACACAGGACAAGGAAGAGATAGTGTCAGCCCTGGAGGGACCCACAGTTGGGGTCCGGGAGCCTCCGTTGCAGAATTAGCCTTAGTTTCAAGGGCCGTCTCTGCTAATCCCTCAGGGTAAACAGAGAAGGGTAAGTGTAGGTAGTTGAAAATAAGGCAAAGCAAAGAGCGTTTGGGTGGTTGGAAGGGGAAGTTGGGCAGGGCCAGAGCAGGGAGCTTACTTAGCAATTTGGAGGTTGGCTGCCTTTGTTTTTTCAGCACGTTGGAATCTCCTGGCTACTAGAATTTTATTTCCTTTAATTAGCCTCCCCTACTTATGGCGACAGGTCAAGATCTCTAGGAAGTGTTCCAGACGACTCTGCCTGACAGAAAGATGTCCCAAAGATCCCTACGTTCACTCCTTAGAGTTAAAATGAATCCTGTTTCCCATCTCTAGACCTGACTTAGGGCAAAATAGTTTTACTTTTGGTGCTTTGACTTTTCATTCCTTGCTTCCCCTCTAACACTAAGAAAGTATATTATTTACGAAATATCTCTATCACCTAGAAAATATCTCCCTGGGAAGAATTAAACAGTTACCCATTAAAAACTTTAAAAAATGCAGGCATGCATCAGCTGGCGTTAGTGCACCAGTCACTATAGTGCCTTTTAGAGTCTATTTGGTAGAAAAATAAGTTACTATGGCGAAACTCCATCTACAAAAAAAAAAAAAAAAAAACACACACAAAAATTAGCCGGGCGTGGTGGCAGGAGCCTGTAGTTCCAGCTACTAGGGAGGATAAGGTGGGAGGATCACTTGAGCCCTGGGGGTTGAGGCTACAGAGAGCTGTGATGGTGCTACTGCAGTCCAGCCTGGGCGACAGAACAAAACCCTGTCTCAAAAAAAAAAAAGAAAGAAAGAAAGGAAAAAAACAAGTTATTGAAGCTTGAAGGCAAAGTCGGCTCCCTTGAAGGCACTTGGCTGTAAATGCGGGCACCGTCAGAAATTCCTTCGACAGCAACTCACATAGTCACCACTTTGGGGAGGGTAATTTCCTAATGTGGTGAGGACGTTTTAAATGCGGGCACCATCAGAGATTCCTTCAACAGCAAAAACTCACACAGGCATCATTTTGGGGACAGCGATTTCCTAAACGTGGTGAGGATGTTTTAAATGCTTATAGTAAAATACTCAGAAATGGACTGAAGGCAAACACCAGAGACAGAGAAATCACAGTGGCCAGTGTCTTCCAGTTTCTATGGCTCTTTGACAGGCATGATCTCGTCTAATCTTGGAAGATTAGTTACTTTCCCACTTTACAGATAAGCAGGCAGCAGCCAAGGGAGCTCTACAGATGTAGGAGAGACACCAAGACATGGGCTCCCTGCCTGCAGCAATTTCCCCAGCTCCGCATGCCTTGCCTGGGTTTTGAAGGATACTGTGGCTGCCAAAGAATGTTTGGTACTAAAGAAGATCTTAAAGAAGAAAACGGAGGAGACTTTGTCATTGCCCATCCTGCAGGTAAAGACAAGTCAGAAGAGGTCAGACAGTGCTTGGTGCACAGACACACCCTCCTGCCTTTTCTCCAGGCCAGGAAGCTGAGATGCCCCAGGCTGAGCACTGGGGACTTCTGGGAAAGCAGGCACAATTCCTAGCCTATCAAGCTTGTGGTCCAGAGCAGGAGACAGATATAGAAAGAAAGAAACAGGCTGGGCCCGGTGGCTCACGCCTGTAATCCCAACACTTTGGGATGCCAAGGCAGGTGGATCACTTGAACCCAGGAATTTGAGACCAGCTTGGGCAACATGATAAAACTCCATCTCTACTACAAATACAAAAAGTTAGCTGTTAAGACGGAGAGGTAGACAGAGCACTATGAAGCCCATAGGAGAAAGCAACTCTTTGGAGGATGGTTTAGGGTTATCTTTACAGAAAAAGGGACATTTGAGTTGGGCCTTGAAGGATGAATAGAAGTTCGTTGGAAGATAACAGAAGGAACAACCTACAAGTCAGAAGAGCATGTGTGAGGCACCAAAATGTGAACCCATGGCAGGTACAGGAAGCTGTGGGTCCTTGAATGATCTGGAGCATGGTGTGGATGAGAGAAATAGCGGGAGGAAACTTGGTGAACTCAGTAGAGGCCAAACCCCAAGGAACCTTAAGGGCCAAGCTAAGGAGTTTGGGCCCAACCCATTGAAGCATTTCAAGCAGGGGAGTAACCTGATCAGAGTATGTTCTTGAGAAAATATCTTGGCCACCACCAGGCAGAATGGATAGAGAGAAAAGCTGAGTACAATTATGTGAGGCCCTTAGTCAGTGCCAGGCATGGCCCATGGACCTGTGATGTGCCAGCACCGTGCCAGGGACCTGGGATTGGAAGTTGGCTGGCAGCACTTCCAAAGGAAGCTAGAATCCACCTGTTGCACTACTGATGACCTCTTCCCAGTGCCACTCAGCTCAATACCCAGCAAGCAGAAAGTGGACATTGACCTTACTCCCCTTTCAGGGCAGATTCCAGGATACCACATATCACTCTGATTCCAGGATGGGAAAATGGCCAATGCTCAGCTGAGATTGCAGTGGCCCCAGTAATCCAGGCACCACCTCCTTGGTTCACAAATCTCTCACAACTTAGTGTCCTACGCCTGGTTGACAACCCAGTTCCCCTTATAGCCACAAAATGTTTTGGGAGGCAGGCAGCCCAGAGCTGGTTAGACCCCTTGCTTTTTCACAGGAGGAAATCGAGGTACAGAGAGTTGCCCAGGCTTGCCCAAGCTCTCAGAATTAAGAAACGGTGGATCAGGCCGGGCGCGGTGGCTCATGCCTGTAATCCCAGCACTTTAGGAGGCCGAGGCGGGGGGATCACAAGGTCAGGAGATGAGACCATCCTGGCTAAAACGGTGAAACTCCATCTCTACTAAAAAATACAAAAAATTAGCGGGACATGGTGGTGGGTGCCTGTAGTCCCAGCTATTTGGGAGACTGAGGCAGGAGAATGCGGAGCTTGCACTGAGCCGAGATCATGCCACTGCACTCCAGCCTGGGCAGCACAGGGAGACTCCGTCTCAAAAAAAAAAAAAAAAGAAAAAGAAAAGAAACGGTGGATCTGTGGATTCTCAAAACATCATTCCAGGTTGCTTCTCACAAAGGGTTAGAAAAATGAACACTGTGACATGTGCTATACATACATTTTCTTATGTCAGTTCTCATGACTACTCCCATTTTGCAAGTGAGGAAACTGAGGCTCCAAGTAAGATACATGCAGTAAAAGACCTAACTATCTGAGGCCTTGCAGATGCACCAGTTTGCCTCCCAAATCCGAAAACAGACTTGGATCAAAATCTCTTTGTCCACTGGCAGCAGTCAAGCCTGCTTTGCTAAGTAAGAACTGATGAAGACACAGGCCTCTGGAGATGGCAATATTTTCCTCATTGACATGGCAAATGACTTGCAAAACACTATGGCATTAAGAGAGGTTTTTGCAACAGAACTATTGTGACAAGGCGAAGAGACCACAATGCTCTGGGACTTTTCTTTAAAAAAAAAATCATTTTTTTCTCTTTTTGACAAATAATTCAGATCCTAGGCCAGCATTAGAGCAGCCAAGGGAAGTTGCCCCTCCCCCTGGCGGCACCCATTTCCTCCCAGGCCTAGGAGAGAGGGGCCGTGCTGGTACTGCTATCTCCCTGGCTGCCGCTCTCTGAGCCGGCCCCAGGTACCGGGGGTTTGTTTTATGGATGGGTCTGTCGTGAGTCAATATGATAATGTTTCCTGTGAGAACTTTATTTCCCTGCATTGTTTGCGAAGTCTGTGTGTGTCTGAGCACGTACTCCTAATCTGTGGAGTTTGCTGTGCCCTGGTGTGCAGGACACCCCTGGGGGTGGGGAGCAGGGACCTCAGGAGGCCAGACACAGGTTGTCCCCCGGCCCCGCTTGTTGCAGGGAGAGCAGGGGTGACTCCCTTCTCAGGCCTTGCCTCCAGCCTGTGCTGGGCTGATGGCTGTCCTCCTATTGAAGCCATTTAAATCAGTCCTCTCCAGTTGGGAAGGACTCATTGTGGGCCCCACGCCACACCAGCTGTGTGCACCCATGGCCCCTGGTGCCATCTTGGAAGCTTCTATTCAGGAAGGTCAGGAGAGGCCCCTTTCAGCCCCTTGACTTGCAGATGGAGAAATCCAGAGGTTACATGACTTGTCTAAGCTGAAACACCCATGCCAGAGGTAACAGGAAGACAGGGTGTTTGGAGCCAGTTGGTCCTGGGCTCAAATTCTGACTTTGCCATTTATCACTGGGCAAGTCTCTTGGGCAGTCTCAGTTGCTTCAACTGCTAAATGGGCTCAAAATACTGACCTCATAGACCAGCTGTGATGATCTGATCAGAATACAGACACACGGCACACGCCACAGAAGGTGCTTGGGAAGCATTCCTTCTTTCCCCATTTTCTCTTCTTTTTTTTTTTTGAGACAGAGTCTTGCTCGGTCACCCAGGTTGGAACGCAATGGTGCGATCTCAGCTCACTGTAACCCCTGCCTCCTGGGTTCAAGCGATTCTCCCACCTCAGCCTCCCCAGTAGCTGGGACTACAGACGCAGGCCACCATGCCCAGCTAATTTTTGTATTTTTAGTAGAGATGGGGTTTCACCATGTTGGCCAGGCGGGTCTCGAACTCCTGACCTCAGGTGATCCTCCCACCTCGCCTTCCTAGAGTTCTTGGATTACAGGCATGAGCCACCTTGCCTGGCCTTCCCATTTTCTCTTAAATAAGGACTGAGGCTGGTATGTATAGGCAAATGCTACACGACAGATGCCATTAAATGCCATTAAGTCTGCAGAGCCATCCACATACCTCACCCAGAACAGTCCTTTTTGGGGACCATTTAATCAAAGCTACTGGGCTCCTGAAGTTTCCAAAACAGAGAGGAAATCACCTGGTGTTAAGAGATGCTATCAGTATTAGTCAGTAGCTTGGCTGAGAATTTTAAAAGAAGCAAGAAAAAAAGAAGCAACTTTGTCACTCCAGTTCTCTGTGGCTTCCAAGCCCACTGCTCATTTCCTTCTCTGCCCCCTGCCCCCACCTATGTGTCGTACTCAGGGCTGGCCCTGCACTCCTGGCTCTGACCTTACCTGGCTTTGTGGCATCTCTTTTTGTTATTTCTTTTGACTCTCATTTACATCTTTCACTGGTATGGAACTTTCCAGTGGGTAGAGGACATTGATTGTTTTGATTTGCCCAGCATTTATCTTCCCTTCTTCTAAAATCAGAGGCCAGTTTTGGTTTTGAGACACCCCACACTCTCTTCATGTGGTGCAGTCTTTCTAAGACTGTCAATGGGAGCACCCAGTGATTTTTGGCCAAGGGAGGGCATCTGACTCAAGCCAAGCCAATCAGAAGCCCTTCTCCTGGAACCTGAATCTTGAAGGGAATAACACAAGGAACCAACACAGTTAGAGTCACATCATCCCACAGAGGTTTCCTAAAGAAATGAGCTGGGTCTGCATAGGAGCTGCTTTTGACTCCCCCTGACCACAGTATGACTGGCGAGCCCCTTCCCTCATACCTTCTGAATAAATTGTTTGCCTTCCAGTTACAGTTGGTGTCTGTTGCTTGCAACCAGAGCATCCTGAGTCATACACAGTGTACATACATAAATGCATAGATAGCTTCCTCTTCAACTTGTATCAAGGGCAGGGACTGAGCCATTTATTCATTTTCTCATTCATTGATCGACAAACCATTACCAAATAACCTACTCTGTGCCAGTTATGTGCTGGAAGTTGGGAGTGCCGAAATGAACCACAGTCCCTGCTACAAGAAGTCCAAGTCTACCCTTATAAAAAACATGGCAGTTCTTCCTTCAGCCCTTCATTCACTCATTCACCAAATGCTCAGTGTGCACCCATTACGAACCAGAGGCTCTGCCGGAACTGGGCTGACAATGTAGAGGACAGAATTCCTGCCCACATGAGATCCTTAGCAATTAGCAGCAAGTTGGTGCTAAAAATAAACTCAGAATCCCAGAGGGTCAGAGTCTGAAGGCCGCGCAGAACCCACATGGCCTGCTGGTTTTCAAACAATCCTGCTGGTGGGTCCTGAGGGTTGAATATTGATGTTTCATAAAACCTTCTACTTTTTTTTTTACAGCTTTATTGAGGTATAATTTACATACCATAAAATTCACCCATTGTAAGTGTACAATTCAAGGATTTTTAAAGAAAACATATGGAGTTGTGCAACCATCACCATAATTCAGTTTCAGAACACTTCCAGCACCCTACAAAGTTCCCTCATGCCCGTCTGCAGTCAATCTTTACTTGAAGCATTCTAGTTTTCAGTTATGTATTTGATACAGGGTCTCACTCTGTCTCCTAGGCTAGACTGTAGTAGCACAATCACGTCTCATTGCAGCCGTGACTTCCCAGGCTCAAGTAATCCCCTACTTCAGCCTCCTGAGTAGCTGGGACTACAGGCATGGGCAACCACGCCGGCTAATTTTTTTTCTATTTTGAAGAGACAAGGGTCTCACTATGTTGCCTAGGCTGGTCTTGAACTCCTGGCCTCAAGTGATTCACCCACCTCAGCCTGCCAGAGTGCTGGGATTACAGGCATGAGCCACGGCGCCTGGCCTACATTCTAGTTTTTTGAAAAGAACAGAATTTGAGAACCAGTGACCGATTCTAAACCACTTCTTCTACAGATGGGGAAACTGAGGCCCAGAGAGGCAAAAGGGCCTGCTGAGGACAGCAGTGGGTCCACAGCATTGCCGAGATTCACCCCAGAGCAGCGTGATTTCAAACCCCAGTTTCCTCCCACTCGTGCGAAGCAGTTCTGAGGTGGAGTTAAGAGTCCTCAAATCACACAGTGGGGGTTCCAATCATGGCTTTACCATTTATAAGCTGTGTGGCTGTGGGCAAAATGTTTAACCTCTCTGGACCTTGGTTTCTTCATCGGCAAGTGTGGAGAAGCATAGTCCCTGCCCCAGGGGTTGCTGTGTGGATTGTATGAGATCACAGGTGTAAGATGCATATGTAGCACAGTGCGTGGCACAGAGTAAGCATTCAGGGAAAGTTGGCTAATAATGATCATTTCACCACATCACCCTCTCCCTATTTGCCCTCAGAAATCTGGAAGTGGAAAAGACAGTGATTAAACAAAACCCTGAGTAGACATGGGTGTACAGAGGCAGCTTTCTAAGAACCTGGTGCAATACCCCACCCTGGGCATCATCACCCCGTGTGGCGAATGGAGCAACTGCTGGGGACTTGCTCAAGTAGCCTCCGACCCGGCAGGGCTGTTCCTTCCTCCCAGTTTCAGGATTTCCCAACAGGCCCACAACAGACGCATTTCATCAGCCTCAGGGGAACCTGGCTCCCTTCTCGCCCCGGCCCAGAGGCGCCAGATGGGATGGAGGCTGGTTTTATGCTTCTGGATCCCCAAGAATGATGGGGTCCCACCCCTCTGCCCTCCCCAGCAGCGTCTCTCTGTCATCAGTGAAGCAGTTGAGCTTGATGGAGATGGGGCAGGGCACCCAGGAAGAAGGCAGTGAACTTAGCACAACGTTACCTGCTATGTATGTATTATCTTCATCAGCCCTGCCCATCATGCCTGCTTGACATTAGAGGAAATTAAAGGTCAGAGAAAGGGGGTGATATGCCCAAGTAAGGCGTTTCAAAAACATAACGATCTGAGGTAGACCAAGAGATCAGAAACAAGAGACCAGAGGTGGGATCAGGTCTAGGTAATGTGGCTCCCAGGAAGCAGAGTGACTTTATTTTTTTTAAGCACACATACATTAGACATAATTTAGAAACATTATAAAGAGCTCTGCCTTTGCAATGAAGCAAATATGACTCTGAGGGACTGCCTAAGTTTGCTAGGCTGTGCTAATGATCAGAGAGCCTGCTCAATGAGTAGCTATTTACCAAACTCCTCCTGACTGCAGGGGATCGAGATTACAAGAGGTAAAATGACACCCCTAACTCCAAGAGCTTCCCAGGCTATGGTGTGGTTGGACAAAATCCTACAATAATCTACGTTTGACTGTGATGAGGATCAGAATCACAGGACTATGGGAGAACTAAGGAGGGAGACAGGGAGCATCTGGCATTGAAGGGTGAATTCACTGTTGACAGCTCTGACAGCTCAACAAGGCTTCGTGGCCCTGTGTAGCTGGAACTCAGGGGTAGGAAGTGGAGAGGCTGGAAAGGCTGGCTGATGTCAGATCGTGAGGGTCTTGAATGATGGGCCATTTTAACTTTATCATGTAGGTCATAGGGAGCCACTGAAGGTGTTTGAGCAAGGGAATGACACAACCAGAGGGCTCTTTAGGAAGACCGATATGATGACTTACACTTGGAGTCAACAGGAAAAATGAGAGAGCCTTCTTTAGGCCCCTTCCTTTTTAAAATGTATTTGTTTATTTATTTTTTGAGATGGAGTCTCACTCTGTCGCCCAGGCTGGGGTGCAGCGGCACAATGTCAGCTCACTGCAACCTCCGCCTCCCACGTTCAAGCAATTCTCCTGCCTTAGCCTCCCAAGTAACTGGGATTACAGGCATGCGCCACCACGCCTGGTTAATTTTTGTATTTTTAGTAGAGATGGAGTTTCACCATGTTGGCCAGGCTGGTCACGAACTCCTGACCTCAAGTGATCCGCCTACCTCGGCCTCCCAAAGTACTGGGATTACGGGCGTGAGCCACCACGCCCAGCCAATGTATTTATTTTTTTGAGACAAGATCTTACTCTGTTGCCCAGGTTGGAGTGCAGTGGTGCAATTATAGTTCACTGTAACCTTGAACTCCTGGGCTCATGCAATCCTTCTGCCTCAGCCTTTCAAATAGCTAGGACCACAAACCTGTTCCACGACACTCAGCTAATTAAAAAAATTTTTTTTTTGTAGAGATGAAATCTCACTATGTCGCCTAGGCTGATCTCGAACTCCTGGACTCAAGCAACCCTCCTGCCTTGGCCTCCCAAAGTGCTGCAATGACAGGCATGAGCTACTGTGCCTGGCCTGGGCCCTTTCCTTGGGCTCCATGACTGAATGAAAGAGCAAACACGATGAACCGAACACCTACTATGTGTTAGGCACTTGCTGAATTTAGAAATAAATAAATGTCCTCTGTTAATGCGGTGATTACTCAGTCACCAGAGAGCAGATGATAATTTGGGGAATGGGCAGTGCTGCTAAAACCCAACGCCAACGAGAGGGGCAAGCTCCAGCAAAGAAAGACACAGAACCACAGGACGGTCAGGAAAACTCGTTCAACACCCTGGAGGCTGCTCTACAGTCATCCTTAAGAGTTCACAGTGATGGCGCTGGCAGTGAAAAAGTCCCTGATAGTCTGGATGCTTTGTTTGCCAATGCAGGGAACTACTTATTTTATCATGAACGTGAATAACTATGTAATGAGCACAAACAAAAACAGTGACAGGTGCGGCCCCTCCCTCCGAGTCCTCCTGGGCTGTCGGGGATAGCTTGAATGATGCTCCAGTGAAACCAGAGGAACTGGGTGAAGCTGAAGGTGGACGGTGGGCCACACAGAGTGGCCTTCTCGGTGCTCCTGCCCCACCTTTGATTAAAGGTAGGCCATGGGGCTCTGGCCTTTAATCCAAGACCAGATACTCCGAGACCCGTCACCTCTGTATTGCCTGGGCTCAGGCCACCATGCACAGGTGTTGCTGCCACTAACCAGAAAAATGGCTGTCAGCCTTGGGTTTCCACGTTGCTGTAGCCACAGAAGGCGAACCTCCGTGTTGTGCTGCTGGAGATAAGGTCTGGGGGCTGATGTCCACTGTCCAACTCCATGACTCTCAGTCAAGATGCATTCCTGCCAAGCCTCCAGCTGCTTTGTCCTGGATACCACAAAGGCAGATGCAGGCCCTGAGCCCACCTTGCTCAAGGCATGTGCCCGAAGGCCACCCGATCCCAGCTCAGGCACCAGTGGCTCCAGTTATTCCCTTCCAGAAAATCTAAGGTCCTAAGAGTTCAAAAGAGGGCGAGGCCATCGAGGGCCAGGATGACCATGGAAGTGAATCAAGAAGGATGAACAGAAGAGTTTAAATGAAGTAGGAGAGAAAACATTGAGAAGGGGAATAGAAAACAGTGACAAAAGCTGCAATTGCCTTTTTGTTTAGGGCAGATGTATGCTCTTGGCAGGATAATTAGTTGGCCTATTAATTTCTGCCTCGTTCTTGTGAATGTACGAGAGACCCAAGAAACAGGCCAAGACCCAAGAAAATCAGCTTTCCTCCAGAGAATGTCATACCCCTGAAATCCTGTGCTCCCAGAGGTGGTGGAGCTGGGCTATTCTGGAGGAAGAGGGGCTCACGGGCTAGACAGAACAGAAATCAGGGGGCTGTGTCCACGGAGACTGGTGGAGGCCTGGGAGGTGGCCTGGAGCTGAGCTGTCGATGAGTCTGCCAGCTTGGAGGCCCACAGCCTGGGGACCTCGGTCAGGGCCTCCTTCCTCTCTGGTTTGACCTTCAGGGACAGAACACCCAGGAAGCACTGCAGACATAGCCATGAGAGAAGGAACACCGCAGACCCACTCCAGTACCTTTCCAGATTGCCGCCACTCTGAAAACTGACTTACCTGATCTAGAAGGAAAATATATTTATCCTCAATTGTTCAGTGGAACAATTTTGTGCCCTGTTATAAAGGCATAGAGACATCAACTGAAAAGCAAATCACCACCAAATATTAGTAGTGGCATTCGTGTCTGTGTTGTCCACAGTCTGTACTTTATATATAAGGGACAGGAATTATTTTTGTCACAAACATTTTTAAGAGGATGAAGCAGGTTTCCAAACAGCATTTCGGTTACAAATTATGTAAATGTCTGTATGCACTTGTACAAAAAGCTTGAGAGATGTTAACCGCACTTGTCTCTTGGTCGCCAGGTTGTAGCTGGTTCTTGACTTCTTATTTTCATTTTGAAATGAATATTTGAAATGAAATCATTTGAAGCTAATAGAGAATTTCATTCTCTATTTGACTATAGTTTTTTCCTATAATAAAATGAATTATATGGTAAAGAAAAAAATATATGGAACATTTTTGAAAGGGCGAGTCGGGATGACTCCCTCCCTACCCTCATAGCCCCTCCTGGACACAGAAGAAGGAAGGACATTGGGGTGGGGAGCTGGTGTAAGTAGAGTATTGTAGATGACAGTGAGCCTGGGTTGAGTTGAGGACCATCTGGACAGGTGCCTGCATTGTGCAATAAGTTTGGCTGGGTAGGAAGGATGGGACCAGATTTCAAAGCCTGTTCATCAAAATCTTTTTCCTCCCAGTGTGAGCCTTTGCATCAAACTTTTGTTAAAGTGCCTGTATCTACCCTTATGAGGCAGACAGCCGTGAACCCCATAACTGGATGGGGGCCTCTCATGCATCATTCAACATGAACCTTGGTTACAATCATTCATTCGACAGGCACGTACTGGGTCCGTCTATGCTAGGCTCTGCGATGCAGGCATGATTGTGGTGGAGCTGGTGGAAGGAGCACAGGCTTCTTCAGACAGACCCGGGTAACAGGCCCAGTTCTACCTCTTCACAGCTGGGAAGCCTTTGGCGAGTTACTTAATCTCTCTGAGCTTCAGTTCATTTCTCTCTAACAATGATGAGACTACAACCTCCTCCTGGCTGTCACCAGGGTTAAATGGGGTAATCACATAGGCAAAGCCCCTAGTGTGGAGATGGACTGGCATATCATGGAAGCTCAGTAGGGGTCCTGCTCCTACGTCCTTCTCCCCTGGGTCTCCTGAAACCTCCCGGCCTTCAGAGCCAGAGGGGAGAGGCGGATGTGAAACAGAATCTTTACACAACGGTCACGATGATGAGCAACATGAATGAGTAATTCCGTGCTCAGAGCCTGAACAGTGTTTCATTCTCAGAACAACTCTGGGAGCAGGGGTCGTCATTCCTATTTACAGAAAAGAATACTCGGGGTGAAAGAGGCCAGGCACTTTGTCTAAGGCCACACAGCTAGAAAGTGGCAGAGGTGGGACTCCCCTCCAGACCTGTCTTGCTCTTGGCCATGGAACTATATTCTTCTCCATTCTGATCAATGCCAACGCAGGGATCTGTCCAGGCTGTTGCTGGACCTTGAACTACCTGTTGGAGTCTGCCAGGTTCTGGGTCAGGCAGATGCAAGGATTCTTAAGATGGTGACTGTACCCATAGGGGTTTCTAGGCTCACGTGAAACTTAGATATGGAGCACCTTTCAGAATAGCGGCCTAAATTGATAAAAAACACCATCAGTGCATTAATTGGCTTGATTTAGCCACTCCACAACGTATATATATTTCAAAAGAGCATGTTGTACACAATAGATACATACCATTTTATTTGTCCATTAAAAACAAATAAAATAAATTAAAATCTTAAAAACCTCACCAGGTCAATGAGTATTTACCAATTGCTTCCAACAGGCCCTTGAATTCAGGCCCTAAAATTGTTGAATTCTATCTTTGTTTTTAGATGGGGTCTCACTGTGTTCCCAGGCTGATCTCAAACTCCTAGCCTGAAGCCATCCTCCTCCCTCAGCATCCTAAGTAGCTGGGATTACAGGTGCGTGCCACTGTGCCTGGTTTTAGCTCACTGAATTATCACAGTGACCCACAACACAGAGATTCTCATCCTTATGCTAGGTGTAAGGAGACTGACAGCACACACGTCCACAGACTTGCCTGAAGCCCCAGAGCTTGCAAGTTGCAGATCAGGACTTGAATGCAGATCTGCTGGTCACTTAATGCCCCACATTTAACCCCTGGGCGACACTGCCAATCTGGACAGCCCTTCAATAGGGATCCTAATGTAAACACAAGGAAATGGCCGCCCACCCAAACACGCATCCTGGGAGCAGGGAGCGTTGTCCGTAAAGTAAGGTGGCAGACTGTGGTGGAGGGTAGCCCTGGGTTTGAATTTCAACCTGGGCACTTAATAACTCTGCGACCTTGGGTGTGTCATGTCCCCTCTCTGGCCTCAGTTTCCTCATCTATAAAGACTGTTGTGAACATATGAAATAATGTCTATTTCAATGTCCTGTCTCGGGGCTGCCACTCTATGGACACACCCAACAAAAGTTTGTTCTGCTTGTATCTAAGGAGCCCAGCGTTGTTTATCGGAGCCTCTGACTGGCAAACCCTTGACCCAAACCATTGCACAACGCTGGTCCCGATCATATGAGTCTTTGCGCCAGAGCTCAGGTCCCCTGAGTCCCCATGGCCTTATCCTGAGATGCTGAGGCTCCATGCCTGTGGCAATAGTTGCTTCACATGGCGGCAACTCTTCTTGCAATGGGGAACATGGAGGCAGCCAAGAGCTCAGTGGGGTCACCTCTGTGTGCTCTGTCCCAGAGCGGGCCTGCTCTTCTTGGGGATTGCTAAATATGGCCATGTGTCCCTGGCACCATTGAGGGAGCTCCTGCCAGGGCTGGAGAGGGCTAGAGGCAGAAACAGTCCCCACAGGCCACCATTGGTAGGGGCGTAGATGTCCGACTCTACCATCTCTTCCATTTGTCCACCTTCTACCCCAGACAGATCTGTGCTCCAATCTAGGTTCCATCACTTCTTCACTCTGTGACTGCGGACAGCTCACTTCTCTTCTCTGAGCCTTAGTTTCCTCATCTGTAAAACGGGGTTTACCATTCCTACAGTTCAGGGTTGATGTAGAGATTAAATGACATGATGAGTGTGAAGGGCCAGGCCCACGACGTGGCCCAAAGAGGGTGCTGAGTACATGTTTGTTTCCTGATGACCTTGGACAACCCACTTTTCTCCCTGGGCTTCAGTTTTTTCACATCAAACATGAGCTCTGATGGCCTCTGGGGGCTTTTCCTGCTCTCAAGTTCTCCAGGCTTGTCCCCAGCTGGAACAACAGTCTCAGGTGGTGTCAGCCCTTGGGCAGAAAGCAGTGGGGCAGGATCAGCTCAATGTCACTTGGCCACCGCTGGAGGCTCTGGGCAAGTTGCAGAGAGGCCTACGGCTTCCTACCCCCACCTTCCAAGCAGTAAGGACCTTCCCCTTGCAGGGTCAGAATAGGGGCACAGCTGGCTCTCTGTCCACCACTAATCTATCTGGAGCCTCTCCAAGGCCACTTTTAGTCACTTGAGCCTTTTCAATTTATGGTTCTCTTGAGCACTAGCTTGTCTGGCCTCTCCTTATTCAAACTGTACATTAACTTTCCCAAAATAATATAAGCTCCTGGGGGAAGGGGCTGTGGAGCAGGGTTTGCATGGTGCTGGGGCACAGTCAACAGTCACTAAATACGGAGTGCCTGTACATGCCAACTGTATACTCACACTCCGGGAGGATGCCCAGCCTCCTGGTATTCATGCTCTTGAAGTCCCTTGTTGCAGTGAATAGGGCTGGCCTGTGTGACCTATAGGATCTTGTGAAAATAATGGAATATAACTTCCATGGCTAGGCCATAAGAGGCACTGTGGATTCACCTTGCTCTTTTAGATTCCTCACTCTGGGGGAAGCCAGCTGCCATGTTGTGAAGACGCAGCAGGGAAGTCTACGTGGTGAAGAACTGAGGCCTCCCGCCAACAACCACATGTACTCGGCTGCTATGGCTGCCATAGCAAAATGCCACAGCCTGGGGACCTTCACCAACAGAAATTAATTTTCTCACAGTTCTGGAAGCTGGAAGTCCAAGATCAAAGTGGCAGCAGGGCTGGTCTCTGGGGAGGGCTCTCTCCTGGGCTTGCAGATGGCTGTCTTCTCACTGTGTCCTCACAGGTCCTTCTTCCCTGTGTGTGCATGCTCCTGGTGCCTCTTCCTCTTTTTAAAAAGACACCAGTCTTACTGGATTATGATCATCTTTATGACCTCATCAAACCTTAATTACCTTCCCAAAGGCCCCAAATACAACTACATTGGGAATTAGGATTTCAACATACAAATGTGGGGGGTGGGGGGGACACATTCAGTCCGTAATACCCTGTGAGTGAGCCATCTTGGAAATTTGTTATGTAGCAGTAGAATAACTGATGCACTAGGGGTATAAAATGACATATCAGTCTGATGAACTGTTCCTTCCCTCTTCTAAGGGACTCTTACTTGCTCACATCCTCCGGTGCCAACACATGATATTTATTCTGCATGGAAGTTTTCTGCAATTGTGCTTTGCTGCCCAGCTCTTTTAGGGCCTCTTGGGATGTTGGTCGAGAATGCAGACTGTTAAGACTCTACATGAGACCTATTGTGCAGATGCCTATGCATTTGGTACCCCATATCCCACCCCTCAGCTCACTTCTGATTTCAGCCACAGCTGAGATGGTGAATGGTTTGGGGCAAGCTGAGACTCACTTGCATAATCAGAGCCCCTCACAGGTAAGTGCAGCACATCTCCTCACCTTCTGCCCCAGGACTTTCTCCTTTCTCTGGCTATGGCAGCCTCCTCCTCACATAAATAAATACCATCAGGATGCCCCTGGGGCAAATCTTCAACCAATAGGGATGAGGCCTGTCCTTCGAACGAACCATCTTGGGAGTATTTCTCTATGGGGAGAGCAGCAACTCTTCCTCCTTCTCTGTCTCACTCTCTCTCACACATGACTGGTTCCTCTAAATCTCCTCCCCCAGACACTGCTGCACCTAAGTCCCTGTCTCAGGCTCTGCTTTCAAGGAGTAGTAAGATGTGCTGGGTGCCTTCATAGCCTCTCTGGATCCACACCCCATGCTTTGCACCCTGGGAGGCTGACTTGTATGGTTTGCATCAACAGGCATCCTACCCCTCTGGTTTCTGGCTGGCTTCAGTCAATGGGACACATGCAGGAAGCCAGATTGGGGAAACAGAGAGGGATCTGGGATTTATTCCCCCAGTTCCTTCTCCATGGTGTCCCCACAGGCTGGCTGCCTCCCCGGATCAAGGTCAGGTTCCTGTCAGGCCACTGTCTTCCCACAGCTGGCTCCCTCCACATGTTCTGGTGACCTGTGGAAGGTGACTGGTCCTGGACTCTGCCCTACCCCTGTGGTTTCCCTACACTCTGCCTGTCTCCTTGTAAATGATCCCTTTATTATTAAGCACTCTTCAAATTACCCACTTTGAGTGTGCCTGCTGTTTCCTGGTGGGATCCTGACACGATTCTCTTTGTGCTCCATGTCCTGTTGTAGATGGAATAAATCATGTTTCCCTTAGGTGAATGTAGTGGTTGCAAGGTATTTGCTCCAGAAACGATTTCCTTTTCCTTTGGCAACAGCCCTGGATTTTTGTTTGCAGAAATTCTTGTCTGCCCAGTGTGGTTAGGGTGGGGCTCCAACCTCTGCTTCAGGGTTAAGCCCATTGGCTTTTTGCATCTCCCTGGACACAGCAATTGGTTAGGTGGTACATCATGTGACCTTGGATACAACAATCAGGTTGAAGTTTGAACACCAGCAGGTGCTGCCTAAAAAACATGGCAGTTTCTGGTCTGGAGCCCCCATGACCCTGCTAGATTTCTTGGGGGTGACATACTTCCCGTTGAGCTGAGCTGCAGTGTGGTGTCTCTGACAACTTAAAAACTACGTGTCCTTGGGTAAATTACTTAGCAATTCTGTCCCTCATTTACTTCTTAAAATAGTACATGGTAATTTAATAAGTGCCTCATTGAGCTGTCGTGAGACTAAATGAGATAACTCATGAAAAGAACTTGGAACAGAGATTTTATTAAAGCAACTCTTCCAGGCTTTACCCGGAGGGCTTTTCTGTCCTAGGACCCAGATAGAAGTCAATGGAGCTGGGCTGGGAAGACATTTGTGACAGCCTCCTGCTGTACTTGGAATTGCACCTCCCACCACAGAAGGCTTTGCTACCAGGTCAAGCTCCTCAGACCTGTCATTCATCACTGCTTTTTTTTTTTTTTTTTTTTTTTGATGGGGTCTCACTCTGTTGTCCAGGCTGGAGTGCAGTGGTACAAACACAGCTCACTGGAGCCTCAACCTTTCAGGGTCAAGTGATCCACCTGCCTCAGCCTCCTGAGTAGCTGAGACTATAGGTATGCACCACCACACCTGGCTAATTTTTAAATTTTTTGTAGAGATGGGGGTCTTACTATATTGCCCAGGCTGGTCTCAAACTCCTAGCCTCAAGTGATCCTCCTGCCCTGGCCTCCCAAAGTGCTGGGATGACAAGCATGAGCCACCATGCCATGTCCACTCACCACTCTTTAAGAGGCTTCTGGTTGATCACAGTTCTGGCTTTTGGCAGTTCCATTCCACTGGTTCCCAGATGTACCCAGGTATGTCAGAATCACTTCTCCCCATATCGACACAAATTAGCACCCAAACCTGATTTCCCACACTTCAAAGAGACAAGGCTCTCTGAAGAGGGTGGGAGCTGGGTCCCGGGAAGCATCATTCCGGGAGGGCTTTGATGGCTGGCTTGGCTGACACAAGAGGGCACAGTGCTGCCTGCTTGCTGTCCCTCTAGTCTAACCTTTCCTCCTAAGCCTCATCAGTCATTGCTGCAGAGACTACCCGCAGGACCCTTTGCAAACAGCCATTTGGTCTCAGCCAGGCCTGGACCCTTAGTGAAGCAGGACAAGGAGAAGGGAAGGAGCTTCCTAAGCTATCTGAAATATGCCCTTGTTAGACCTTCCTGCCTCCTTCTTTCCCTTCTTCCTCTCTTCCTTCCTTCCTTCCTGCCTTCCCTTCTTCTCCTTCCTTCCTTCTTTCCTTCTTCTCCTTCCTTCCTTCTTTCCCTTCTTCTCCTTCCTTCCTTCCTTTCTTCTTCCTTCCTTCCTCCTCCCTTCCTTCTTTCCTTCCCTTCCTTCCTTCTCTTCTTCCTTCCTTCCTTCTCTTCTCCTTCCTTCCTTCCTTCCCTTCTCCTTCCTTCCTTCCTTCCTTCCCTTCCTCCTTCCTTCCCTTCTTCCTTCCTTCCTTCTCTTCTTCCTCCTTCCTTCCTTCCCTCCCTCCCTCCCTCCCTTCCTTTCTTCCTTCCTTCCTTCCTTCCCCCCCCGCCGGCCTCTCTCTCCTTTTTTGGTCCCACTATGTTGCCCAGACTGAGTGCAGTGGCTATTCACAGGCGTGACCATGGCTTACTGCAGCCTCCAACTCTTGGCCTCAAACAATCCTCTGGCCTCAACCTCCTGGGTAGCTGGGACTACAGGGATGTGTCACCATACCCGGCTACAGTTTCATGTCTTCAGGTTAAACATTGATGTATTCAGATTCCCCTTTAAAAAATGTAATGTCCAAGAGCCCTTTTAGGATCTGGAATCTGGCTCATTTCCCACTATTCTTCATATATGCCCAGTGTCCCGTCCCCAATGGACGGCTTAGTGTTTCTGGAACCTGGCTGCACTTGGTTATATTTCTGTGCCTTTACCTATACTGTTCCTTTACCTGGAGCACCCTTCCTCACTTTCTCCGCATGAGCAGCTCCCACTGAACATTTAAGACACAGCTTAGGCTGGGTGCGGTGGCTCACGCCTGTCATCCCAGCACTTTGGGAGGCCGAGGTGGGCACTTCACTTGAGGTCAGGAGTTTGAGACCAGCCTGGCCAATATGGTGAAACCCTGTCTCTACTAAAAACACAAAAATATGCCCGGCTTGGTGGTGCCTGTCTGTAGTTCCAGCTACTCAGGAGGCTGAGGCAGGAGAATTGCTTGAACCCAGGAGGCGGAGATTGCAGTCAGCCGAGATCTCACCACTGCACTCCAGCCTGAGTGACAGAGCAAGACTCTGTCTCAAAAAAAAAAAAAAAAAAAAAAAAAAAAAGACACAGTTTAGTTGTTGCCTCCTCCATTCTCCAGGCTGAGTTAGGGAATCTCCATTATGTGCCTATAGCATCCCATACTAAGTTCCGTTATCGCTCGTATCTCTGTGTTCTGTCCACCTCCTTCATTCTTTCTTTCCCCTCTTCCTTCCTTCCTTTCTTTTTCTTTCTCTCTCTCCTTCCCTTCCTTCCTTCCTTCCTTCCTTCCTTCCTTCCTTCCTTCCTTCCTTCCTTCCTTCCTTCCTTCCTTCCTTCTCTCCCTCCCTCCCTCCCTCCACTCCACTCCCTCCCCCACTCCAGATCTCCCCTCTTTAGAGACCTCACTCTGTCCAGAACAGGGCTCTGGTCCGTGTGATCCGCCCGGCTCCTGTACTTATTCAAGTGATTCCACCTCAGCCTCCCAGGTGCTGGGACTACAAGTGTGACCCCATACCTTCAATTTTTATTTTATTGTATGAGGTTTCATGTTGCCCAGGCTGGTCTCAAACTTTTGGGCTCAAGTGATCTACCCACCTGGGCCACCCAAAGTGCTGTGATTACAGGTGTGAGCCACCGCACTCAGCCCAGTGCCTGCCTGCTTGCCTGCCTGCCTGCCTCTCTCCCTCCCTCCTTCCCTCCCTCTTTCTCTCTCTCTCTTTCCCTCTTTCTTTTTTGAGATAGAGTCTCACTCCATCACCCAGGCTGAGTGCAATGGCGCGATCTCGGTTTACTGCAACCTCCACCTCCCCAGGTTCAAGTGATTCTTGTGCCTCAGCCTCCTGGGTAGCTGGAATTACAGGTGCATGCCACCACACCTGGCTAATTTTTGTGTGTGTGTGTATATATATATATTACATTATATGTAATATATATTTATGTATTATATATTATATATTACATAATAAATATGTATTATATATTATATTTATATATATATTTTTTAGTAGAGACAGGGTTTTGCCATGTTGACCAGGCTGGTCTTGAACTTCTGACTCCCAAAGTGCTGCGATTACGGCTGTGAGTCACTGCACCTGGCCCCAATGTGCTTCTTAAAGGCAAAGCCCATGACAGGTTCACCCCAGTGTCCTCAGCATTCAGGATCTGGGTATACAGTAGGTGCTCAAGCATATTCTCACTATCTGTATAAGTGGGTGATTGCTGCTGTCCTAACTCCAGCCACCTCTATTGCTAACCTAGTGTCTTCTTAGTTTGGGCTCCTCCAACAAGCAGACCCTGAGAGAGGATTTGAGTGCAAGTAGTTTATTTGGAAGGTAAGAGAATACATGTAAGGCAGTGAGTGAGGAAATAAGACCTGGAAGAGAAGTCAGCCTGAAAAGTTGTTTTCAGGCAGGTTGGCACTGTGGGAGACTGGCTCTGAATCCCACTGGGGAAACTCTGGGAGTCAGTGCAGAACTGATATCCTACCTGAGATGTGAGGGAGCTGGGGTGTATACACCCCAACTAAATTAATCATCAGTCCTCAGTCAAGAGCTCCCCTGGGGAACACTGAGACCCTGGCAAATCTAGTCAGCTGCATGGAATAGCAAAGCAGACTTTTGTGGCTAGAAAGGGCTCAGGCAAGGAACCACAGGGGCTGGTGGCCAGAAGTCGGGCCAGTGTGCACCCAGGTGATAAGGCAGAGGGACACGGGCCAGCCTCCTGCATTGGAGCTGCTGCAGCAGCCTCCTCAGTGGTCCCTACCTCCAGTTTCTCCATCCCAATCCTGACCCACACATTGCTGGAGGTCAGGGACTGTCTCACTCATCTTTATGTCCCCAGAATTCAACAATAGGGCCTATCTCAGAGGTGACACTTGGTGAGTACTGAACAAATGAATGAACAAATGACGGAATATGTGATTCAATGGAGGGCTACCAAATTAGCAAAGTTTTCATGCCTGGCAGGAGAAATTAGGGGTCTGGAGATCGCTGGGAGCCCAAACGCAGAGAGAGAGAGAGACAGCGAGAGAAAGAGAGAGAGAAAAAGAAAGAGAGCGTGAGAGCACATAGGTAGGTGGTGGGGTGAGGGCAGGAGGGATGCAGGTGGGCAGCGATGGGGAGGAGGGGGGACTGCCTGTGGCTTTGAGGCTGGCTGGCCAGGTGGCCATGAAGAAAGGCTCTTTTCATATATTTTATGGGGCGGGGAGGCTCCCCAGGCCTGAGGGCCTTGCTGCTGTGGGAACAGTTTCCGCCCTGGGCCTGTGGGATTGCGTGACTCCTGGAGCACTGGGCCCAGGGTGTGGAGGCGAGCAAATGCCATTAGCCCTATCAGTGATCTCTCAGCGCAGATATGGAAGTTTGAGGAGGCCCAGCCGGCTCTGCCCAACTGTAAAGAGCCGTGATTGAGGCGGGTCATGGGAAGGTGGCAGTGATTAAGGGGGGTCGAGTCCTGCTGACTTCCTGCCCAGCAGGTAGTGGTGACCAAGGGAGTCAGAGGATGGGGTGTTAGTCACAGCATAAACCCTCTCATGAAGCTCGTAAAACCCAGGCAGAAAGTTTGCTGGGGGACCTCCAATAGCTCCAGGGAGAAAACCTCATTCCCTTGAAGCTGGAATTGTACCCGCCCTGAGGCCTGACTCGCGGGTACAGAGACACCAGGTCTGGTAACCGTACTAATAACACCGCCGCCCCAGGAGTGCTGGTCTGTGGTGTTTGCGAAGCACTTTCTCCTCCCATTATCTCATCTAATCCTCCATACGGCCCTGTTAGGTCTGTAGAAATGAGGATCACCTCCATCTGACTGATGAGAAAACGGAGGCCCCAAGGCTTCATGCTTGAAAACATGGGGGTGGGAAGAACAGGCAGGGCTTCCGAGCAGGGGCTGACTTTCAAGCGACACCACATCCAGGTTTTGGCACTGGCTGGGTTCCAGGGACGCAGGTCGGGGCGGGAGCGGGTGGCGGCAGCCCGGGGAGAAGGAATCTGAAGAGTGAAAGGACTCTGCCCTCTGGGGCCCTGCCGTCTGTCTGGGCCACTGCTGCCCTGATAATAAAACTCTCTCTCCCAGAGGCGAGATAGGCACTTAGGGAACCTTTCCTTTGAGTTACCAGAGAGAATAAAGTCCTGCGAAGGAGTCAGCAAGGCATGCCTCTTGGACGGTGTGTGCGTCTGTGTGTGGAGACAGAGTGGAAGAAACACCCACTCGGGCAGCAGAAACGGCCACAGGGGAGGGGGAGGCCCATTTGTGGAGGCCCCTAACCCTCAATTCCCAGAGATCCTTGGTTCTGCCAATTTGAAGGACAGTCACTGTATTTAAATTTAGAAGACCTGAGTCTAAATCCCAGTTCTGTCACTTAATGGCCTCAGTTTACCCGCCTGTGAAATGGAACAATACTATTTCTCTCAGATGGTCACTGTGCCGGAGAAATGAGATGATGGGTGTCCTTGCCCCTGAAAGGCTCCCGGGAAGGGCAGTTAAATGGGAACCCCTTTTTTCCAGCAGCCCCCGGCACGCAGAAGGCGCTCTGTACATCTTTAGGGAACCAGTGGATACAAAGACAACGCAGACATTCAGACCTCCTGACCCCAGTGGGAAAATAGGGTTTGCGGGGGTAAGATGATTGACCTATAGTCCTACAGGGAGCTCCAGCAGGAATACGTGTTGGCCTCCTTTACTGTGGCTGTTCTGTAACCCTGGTCACCTTCTTCCCCAGCCGGCCTGCACCTCTAAGCTCCAGACACCCATAGATCAAACGGCCAATGAGACACCCCCACCTGGGAGCCCCACAGGTACCTCACCCTCAGGATTTCTGAAGCAGAACTTATTAATATTCTCTCCAACAAGCCCCCTAGTCCCATAAAGAGCATGTCCGTTTCCCACAATCCACGTCACCTGAGAATCATCTCGAGAGCTCCCCGTCCCTCACCTCTATGTTAAGTAGATCCCAAATCTGTCTACTCCTTCCGAGCCCAATGCCAATGCCATCCCCTTACCATGCCACTGCCACCTCTTATCTGTATGATGGTCACAGCCTCCTAGTGGTCTCCCACCCTCTGGTCAAGTCCTATCTCCTCGGCTGATGAAGGGATCACCAGAGGGAATATCTGATTTGCAACTTCCCTGCTTAAAACCTTCCAAGGCTCTCCATGCTCCCTGGATAAAGTAGAAATCACTCAGTCCGTCAGTATAAGTCCTGACCTATATTTAAAAAGTCTTCATTCTATTCTACTGTTCCAGCCATTTCTCCTTCCCCAGCACTCTCATATCCCAGCCACATCTCAGTATTTATACTTCCCAACATGCCATGTGCTTTTGTGCATGAACCCTTTGCCAGGTGTTTCTTCCTTGTCTGCCTGGACCACTCTTATAAATCCTCCCACTCATCTCAAATGTCACCTCCGCTGTGAAGCCTTCTCTTACCTCCCCGGGGCAGAGGGAGACCTCTTCCCCACTTCCATAGCAAAGAAACCACAGAGCTCAGGTTATCTGGGAAATTTAAAATGAATTCTTTCGACGTCGAATCATAAGTGCAATGTGGGGCTGGAGAAACATGGCTGTCTTCTTTCGTTGTGACATGCACAACCCTCTGTTCCGGCATTTGTGGCATTGGGTTACGTGCTAAGTGCTCTCATACTTCATCTATCTCATTCCTTACGGTAACTTCGGGAGGTAGGTATGAGCTTGCCCAATCATAAAAGAGGAGACCTAGACGGTTACATGGCTCGCCCACGGTCACACAGCTAAGAAATGGCTGCGTGGGGGATCTGAACCCACCTGCCTGCCTCTGAGCCATTTCACTCCTGGCACCTGTCAGGTGTCTTCTCATTGCCAGCGTTTGTGTTTATCTCCTCCATGAGAGTGAGTTCTTTGGTGACCCAAGTCATGCCAGGCTTATCTATGTATCCCCAGAGCATGGGGACAGCTGGGGACAGAGAATGTCAGTGAGCATTTGCTGACACGGAGCTCAAATCTTTTGCTCCTCCCGCTCCTCTCAGGCTGACCATGAGCGACCTTTTCTCCCCTTTCAGGCTCTCTCCTGGGCTCCATTTTGGCCAGATTTCCTTTGTCTCCACTGTGCAAGAAGCAGGGTCATCAGACTCAAAGCCGGACTATTACTGGGGAGATGCTGGGCAAGGAACTTCTCTCCCTGAAGGACAAGAGGGTCTGTGCCTCTCAAAGTGGGGTACACAGCCCTCTCTTAGGGGCACTTGAAACCATAGGAAAGATGTAGAGCTCCATCCTGGGAACTCTTCTTCTTCTCAAAGTTTTGGGGTAGGTAGAAATAAATGAAGCCATTCAACTTCTAAATGATACTTTATACATAAATTTTACAATTACAAATATATATAATATCTATATATAAGATATTTTTATATATAGGAGTAAATGACAAAGCTCATGTTAACTGTTAGAGGAAAACCTGCGTGGGCTGCATTAGACTACACTCCTCACGTCTGCAGGGAACATGATGGAAACATGCAGGAAGCACCCCACAGAGTCGCACCGAGTCCCCAGCTGCGAGCCCCCACCCCGGCTAGGGATATAAGGAGATGCAGAATGACTTCTGCCCTGGTTCCTAGGTCCTCTCTTGCAGCAGGTCTCATGTAATGGAAAGACCATGGCTCTGGGGCTAGGAGGACCTAAGCTGGAATCCTAGAATGGAGTTATGGCTCTGTGCCCTGACTTCAGTTTCTCATTTTCCCTTTGAGTATCATGGGTTTGACAATACCGTCCACCTGTGTGGAATATTCTCCTTGCCCCTCAGATCCCTGCTCCACTCTTCCCTACCAGGCTGTGTGCTCCAGGAGGCTGAAGCGCACGCATGGTATGCATTGGCTCTTTTGCTCTCCGGCTTCCAGCTGGCCTTGGCCAATGGGAGACTTTGGCAGCGGGATGAGGGGAGGAAAGGACTCCTCTTGGCCACGCCGGAGTGACCGGTGGTCGCATTCCTTGGTGTGAGGGGTACGACTCCTGTGGGGAGCCTCTTCTTTGCCTGCAGCCCTCTGGAGGTCGTGTCACCTTTTCTTCCCCTTGTCCTTTAGAGCTGGGTGGGTGGGGGTAAAGGCTTTCTGTGGAGGCTGGCCTGGGCATGTTTCACCATCCTTTCCTGGTTTCCTTTCATTTTAACCCTCCCACGACTTTGAATCTAGTCTCTGCATGACACGCTCTTCAATGATCTCTTTTGAGTGTGCCATTTCCCCCTGCTGGGATCCTGACCCGCAAACCACCTCACCAGGCCTGTGGAAGGATTCAGCAGACAGAGAGCAGTTTATAAGTAAAGCTTGGACTTGGTGCTGGAGAAGTATACTTGCTATCGTGAGGTGACAGAGTGGGGAGACAGGGGATGAGGGGGCAGCCCTGGCTAGAATCTTGACAGTAGGAGGCAACTCCTAAAACTCCTCCTTCCCCAGCAACCGTCCCCCACCCTGCAGCCCTGGGAGGCCTGGCTGGGGAGAGGCTTTTCCAGGGCACGTTTCCCACTGCTGTGGCAGCAGCGGCAGCATCATCGATAACACGCCGGCTCCTCGGAGGCCTTCCTGGCTCCAGCCCATCTGGCAGGCTCAGGCGGCCAGGGACCCCAGGCCAGGAGCCGCCAACCCGCTGACTCAGCACAACGCCCCTCTCTGAGCAGCTTGGCTTTGGGTGGGAACCAGCCAGCCATCCGGTGTCCCTCCCCTCCCCTTGGAGGTGGCTGGACCAGCCCCAGGCCTTTAATAAGTGCTGGCTGTTGCCTGGTCCTGGCTTAGGTCGCTAGGAGGGGTGAATGCAAGCTCAGGCAGCAGAGAACACAGGCCTCTGATGGTCAGCCAGAGAGGGCTCTTTCTTCCCGACAGCCTCCCCTAGAGGCCCCCAAGGCCTTGGGATATGAGAGCTAGAAGGGTAAACCAGCTCCCTGACTGTGGAGATGAGGAAACTGAGGCTCAGACAAAGGGACTTCCCAAGGTCCACTGCAAACCCCTATCAGACCCAGGCCAACACTGGCCAGGTCCTCACGGGCAGAGTCTCATAATTTCTTCTCTGGTGGAGGATGGTGGTTACCAATGTCCCCTGGCCAGGATGAGCTCCTAGCAAATCCTGTGAGGTTGGAGGTACTTGTCTTTTGAAGATTTTAATAGTTTATGGGACTCTAAGCGCTTCATCCATTTATGACCTCTTATTCTCACAACTCTATCAGAAAGGAATTGGGGACTTCACCAACTAGAGGAAGAAGCTGAGGCCCAGAGACAGGAAGCAATTTGCCTGAGGTTGCACAGATAGTATGTGGCAGAACCAAAAGTCAAACTGAAGTCTTTCCTGCCCTAACGCTTTTGCTCTGCCAACCAGGCAACACAGTCTTTGGTTCTTCCGGAGACAGCACAGCATACCAAGAGCGAGCCCCAGCAGGGCGGGCTTTGGGAAGCCTGAAGTCCAGTCTCAGCCCTGCCTCTCCATTTTTTTGGCCTAGCTCCTTCACCTCTGCGTGCCTTTCTTATCTGTGAAGAGTGGTGATCAGGCTTGCCCTGCTTTTTTTCATTTACTCTGTAAAACATGCAGGGTAGGTGCCGCTATTCCCATTTTACAGCTAGGGAAACTGAGGCCCATTCCTTTATTCATCATGAAGGAATTAGATATAATTTGCTGAGATAGTTCTACAGGCCAGGTACGATGTCCCCAGAGAGGAAAGTGACCTACGCAAGGCCACATACATAGAAAATGGCAGAGCTAAGTCTCAAATGGACAATGGGGGCTCTAACCTACACTTTCCGGCTTCTGGTATTGTGGAAAAATGGCCAGGGGATCACAATTTTCCAACTCTTGCAGGAAGCCACTTGGATCCTCCTTGAGTCAAGTCCGTGGCACTAAATAGACCCCAGGAATGACACTCTCCTGGGAACTTTTGGCCTGGAACATATTTACACAACTCCAGAGGGGATGAAAATATCCCAACCCACTCCCTACAGACTCAAATTAGCAATTTTCTTATTCTTTATAACCCCTCTGGAAATTCCAACTATGTAATATTAGTCTAAAATTAGGAGTGTAAGTCACTAGAGAAAAGTCCCACAACTTGGGGAGAAAATGTTTTTGTAGCCTCATCCTGAGCATGTGTTCTAAATCAGAACCCAGCAGTTGTCTTTCAAATACTTTTTTTTCTCCTAATCCTTATAGATTGGAGGCAAAATCTTTTGAGAGAATGTATTTTTACTCTACGGCCAAATGCCAAATTCAATCCCGGCTTTGAGTTTCCAGGCTCTTCAGGTGAGGTCCAGAACACTTGCACAGGAAGAGCCTGTCCCGTGGGCCCAGAATGCCTCCTTAAATGAGGGGCACTTTAATGACAGCAGCAATAACGTCACCCGCAGCCAACATTACGGACTCGTTTGGATGTACCGGGAACCTGAGTGAAGTGTTTTACAACCATTATTACATTTAGTCCTCATAACAGCCCTCTAAGGTGGATATTATCTCATTTTACATATGAGGGCAATTAAGGCCTAGAAAGATTAAGAGATTGGCCAAAGCCATATGGCCCTAGAACCATAAGCTGTGAAGTTAGACTTTTAACCCAAATCAGCGTAACTCTGCAGTCCACCCCAGGGTGCTGTCTCCAATAATAGTTGCTATTTATTGAACACATACTGTGTGCTACACACAGTGCTAAGTGTCTTATATAATAATCTCTCGTTTGTTTTTAATATGTGTTTTTTTTAATTTTTATTTTTGGAGACAGAGTCTCTCTCTTTTGCCCAGGCTAGAGAGCAGTGGTGTGATCTCGGCTCGCTGCAACCTCTGTCTCCTGAGTTCAAGCGATTCTTCTGCCTCAGCCTCCTGAGTAGCTGTGACTACAGGCACCCACCACATGCCCAGCTAATTTTTGTATTTTCAGTAGAGACGGGGTTTCACCATATTAGCCAGGCTGGTCTTGAACTCCTGAACTCAGGTGATCTGCCCGCCTCAGCCTCCCAAAGTGCTGGGATTACAGGCGTGAGCCACCGTGCCCAGCCTCTAATTTTCTTGAGGTCTATGACCAATGCAGGCCTTTTCTGGACATGAGATATGGGACAGGCAGGCTTTGACATATGTGGATAAAAATGACCACGATATCTCCATGAATTAGCTTAAGGAGGTGAAATAAAGCTCCTCGAAGCAGAGGATCTTTGTAGGTTGGGGCAGTATGAGCAACGGCAGGGAATGGATATCAACAGGGGATAGGGTCAGTGTCCTTAAGCTGTCTAGGATTGAGGCAAGAGATTGCGACCAGATGGAAGGGAAGGAGGTGAGCTGGAGCCCCCAGGGCACAGGAACAAGCATGTGGTAAGTGTGAGCCCAGGGGCAGAGCCAGGCCTGCGGGGTGGAAATCACCCAGGGGCTTAGAGGGGAGAGAGCTTCTTGTCTCTTCAGTAGTTGTCTGTGGGTTGGGCAACCATCAGGAGCATTGTAGAGGGGATTTCTAATTTGGGGAGTGTTGACTTTTGGGGTGCTGACTTTCCAAATTGCAAATTTGATATGCCTCTCTTCTGCCTGGCAGCATCCCCCAGATTCCAGGTGCTACCAACACAGTCTGAGAGAGCTCCTCGTCCAGGAGGACAAGGCTCCCACAATCTGCCGCTGACTGGTCACATCCACATTTTAGCCCAGGAGCTGTGGCAGCCATGCTCCTCCCCTGCCGTTTTCTGAACACTTGGAGAATTTCACACTCTTGGGCCTATGCACACACTCTGCAAATCCTTTCACCTCTCTAGGCACTTGTTGTGTCTGCTGAGCTGTGATTACTCATCCACAGACTGTGCACCCCTTGAGAGCACGGCCTAGTTGGGGTCACCGTCATAACTAGATGTGACTGGAGTATGGACTATGTGTTTAATGAATGCAGTGGGGCTATGGGACATTGTATGATCTTTTGAACTCTTAAGATCCTGCTATTTCTTTTCAGTCGGTGTTAAATGCAGGGTCTACCAGGTACAATGGCACGGTGAGGGTGGAGACGTGCAAGTAACAACAGCATTCATGATGCAGAGACAGCCAGGGGCTGGGGCCAACAACCAGGATGTGGGGGGGGAGCAGAAGGTAGGGAGGGGGCCACCTAGTGACCATCAGGCATCTTGGTCCTCCTGTCTCATAACCCAAACTCCTGGAGAGAACGGGTAGGAAAAGGGGGACCAGAAAGCAATGGGGATGGGCATGGTGGAAATGAGCTTTGATTATTTGATGTAGAATTAGGAGCCCCGTGCCCCCCAACCTTCACTAGGTATTTCCAAGGGAATGGGTATCCAGAGGCCAACATCCAGCCCCTCTCCCACCCAGCTCCTTCCATCAGCACCACGAGGTCAGCGGGCCGTGTCAAGCAAGGAGGACCAGTCCACGAAAATATCTGCTTTTTAGCCTTGAGGGAGCCAAGAAAACGTCATCGGAGTCCAGACGCCACCAAGAAAGCCCACCACAGACGCCTCTGTGCCCTTCCCTCTTTGCCCATCAGTGGAGGTGGTGGAGCTGCCCCTCTGGAAATTTGCTATTGTGACATCAGCTAGTGTTGCCACCTCTTCCGACCCTGGGCCTCCCAGGCTCCTCGCTCTGCACCCACATTGTAAAAAAGGAGCCAGAAACTCAGGCCAGCCCAGTTTCTTACGGTGGCTGGAGAAACAGGGTGTGCAGCTTCGCTTCTTCTGTGTGTCCCCTCTTTGTTCCTGGGCTCCACACACAGCGGGAGGAAGGAAAAGGGAGTCCGTTCCAGGGAGGTGCTGGGGGAGGGCTCTTGTGGGAGCCTGGAAACCCTTTCTTGACTCTTGACCAAAGTTACTTTTCTTCCTATTTTTATTAACAAAAATCCCTACGTGTGTTTGTGTCCAGAGAAAGTACTATGAATAACTGATGACACATTCGTTAACTTATGATTCATCCTGGGGGAGAGAGAGAGGGAGAAAGGAGCAGGAGCTTTGGAGGCTGAATATAAAGTGTTGTCAAATATTTAGCAAATGATCATCCAAGCCACAGGGAAAAAGTCAGAGATGGGAATTTGAAAGTTGCCAGGATTTAAAAGCCATTTAATGCTAACCATCAGTGCCAGAGAGCTGAGAGCATTTCTCTTCCTCCTTCCATTGGCAGCAACGGCTCCGATAATGTGGAAAGGCTTGGATGGGCTGCGGAGCGCTGGTGGGAACTGCGACCGGGCAGCGGGGCTGAAAGACTTTTTGTTCAAGACAGCTTGTAAATAAGGGAGCGCCTCAGAGGTGGACTCTCTCTTGTCTACTGCCTGTACATTCTCTCTTTCAAGAGATCCCTGACCATCAGCTCTCTACACAGAAGACTAGCCAGTCATGTGGGTGTTTCAAAATATCCTGATGTTTGGCATCAAGGAAGAAAAAAAAGAGCCATATGACTGACTGAATTTGTCACTTTCCTTCCAAATGTTTTGATGTTACTTAGACAACGGCTTCAGTCTTTGTCTATCTGTCATTCTAAAGGTTTGAGCTCAGAAGGGCTCTCTCCTGAAGGGTTAGTAACCCTACATTTTTAGGGCTGGGGTCAGTACTCACTTCTATAACCTGATTCTTGGGAGATACAGTAATTTTTAAGCAAAAGATGAACAGGTCTTTCTTGATATTTTGGCTTGAAAGCCTCAAGTCTGCAGTTATGTCTCATGAGTGTAAATACCATAAGACAAGATAAATTAAGGAAGTGGCAGGGAAATTTAGGTCAGTGGAAATACGTGTCCCGCACAACAGAGGCCTCCAGACAGTTTGTTTACACCCATAAGCTTGTCCAACTTGCCTTATTTTGTTGTTGCTGTTTGGTTTGGTTTAGGCTTTTAGTAGCCTGAAGCCATGGTTTTTAATTTCTGTCCCTAGTGATAAGTGGAAAAGAGGGATAGGGAAGAGGCTTTATCGGCCCAGTCAGAAACAGAAACTAAGAACCCATGACTATTCTCTCCCTTGGACACCCAGTAAGGCATTCTTCAAAGACATAGTATGATGAGTTCATGAGTAGCCAATGCAAGTGAATGCAGTGGATTGAATCAACAAATCTATTCATTATGCCAAGAATGAACAGATTGTCCTGCCTTCAGGAAACTTAGAATCTATTTGCTTGGGAGGCAAGCATTCCATTAATGATGCGGATAGTTAGCCTCTGAGTTCAGAAAAGTAAGAGATCTCTGGACAGAGTGGTCCCAAGGAGGAGGACAGGAATAACCACAGCAAAACTGCCCTGCAGAAGAAAAAAGAAAAGTAGCTCTTCTCCCTCAGTTTTTTTTTTTTCTTTCATTGTGTTCCTGTTATTTTGCTTCTCTGGAATGTCTTTTCTCCTCCTCTCTACCTATTCCAGTCCAACACTTCCCTGAGGCCCTCTTCAGCAAATCCACAGATTCAGTCTCTAGGATTCCAATCTTCATTCATCTTACTTCCTACAAACTCTTACCATTCACCTGGCATGGGATTTAATCTGTGCATTTTAATCCGTAGGAAAAAAAGATGAATCTTTTCTCTTTAGTTTATAATAGGTAACTTCTTTGTGGCAGTGTCAAATCTTTTTTATCTGTTTTAGAGACAGGGTCTCACTCTGTGGCCCAGGCTGGAATACAGTGGCATTATCATAGCTCACTGCAGCTTCAACTCCCGGCTCAAGCAATCCTCCCGCCTCAGCTTGCGAGTAGCTGGGACTACAGGTGTGTGCCACCACACATGGCTAATATTTAAAACTGTTGTAGAGATGGGGTCTCCAACAGGAGACCAGCTCAATTGATCCATCCACCTTGGCCTCCTAAAGTATGGGGATTAAAGACTTGAGACACCATGCCTGGCCCAGATACCAAATTTTAAAACAGTTCTGTTTTCCCCAGAGTTTCTAGCAGTGCTCAGTTGCTGGCCACTGGCTCTGTGGGTGCACAGTGGCATTGATTAGCAGGTAGTATATGAATAGGCTGCTGGTGGTGAGTGAAAATCTCGGTTAGGATTGTGGAAGAAGACTGAATTCTGGGTAAGCCCAGGGATATACTGCATATCAGCATATCCAGACTACAAAACACATGCTCTGAGCCGTCTGATTCTGAAGTTCCCCTTCCCTTCTTAGTTCTGATTGTTAAAGCAGATGTAGAGTTCCGAAAAGTTGTAAATTGAGTAAAAAATTAATTTACTGAGAATGGAAGTGTATCAGCAGTTCCACTCACATATTTTAAAATGTCTAAGAAGGAAAAGAAAAATAAGGGAAGAAGGAAAGGAAGGAAGGAAGGGAGGGAGGAAGGGTGCGAGGGAGGGAGGGAGGAAGGGAGGGAGGGAGGAAGGGAGGAAGGGAGGGAGGGAGCGAGGGAAGAAGGAAAAGAGGGAAAAAAGAAAGCCCAGGGGCTAGGGTGGGAAACACACAAGACTCAGTAAATGAAATACTATCAGCAATTTCATAATATGGTAATTTTTAATATTAAAAGTAAATTGTAAATGTGTCTTTATAAACAATATGCATAAAATAGATCATATTCTAAAACCGTTTCTTTTTAAAATGCTTTTTCACAGTAAATTTCTTAGGTGTCAGATTTTCCCTCAGAATAGTGCAACTGGAAGAAGGGAAATGTTGGCAGCGGCTCAGGACTCTCTGCTAGTACAAGTCCTTGTAGATCTCCTGCAGGAGCGGGTGAAGACTCATGTCTGTCTCCGTCTTCTTGATCACCTGCAGTAGCTGCACGTGTTCCGTGACAATCTGTCTGAGGTCTGTCATTTTCTGGAGCAGCTTGGCAAACAGCTGCGAGGACTCAGGGTGGTTCAGCTTCAGCTGGAGCTCCAGGGCTTGTAGCAGGTTGTCTTGAATGTCTTCAATGGGCTTCACATTCAGCAAACCTGGGCGATCTGGGGAAGCACAAATGGAAAACACAACACGGGGTTCAGTCAAAAAATCCTCTGGGCCCCGCCTCGGAGGCCTAGGGAGCTCTACCAAGCAACTCATCTGTGGTTTTGGTTTGTTTTGCTTTGTATCTTAAATAGGTGGGGAGCAAGGGTAAGCAGATAATGGGTGAGAACTGAGGATGTAATCAGAACCAAAATAATCAGAGGTCTTTGCAGGGGCTTCTTCTGGCCAGGATGGAATCTGTGTGGTCAGCTGATGGAGCATGGCATCAAAACAATTTCATTCCCCAAATGAAGTTTCCTCTGCTAACATGTTTCTACTCAGAAATTTCCTTTTTCCTTTTTTTTTTTTTGAGATGGAGTCTTGCTCTGTCATCCAGGCTGGAGTGCAGTGGCACGACCTCAGCTCACTACAACCTATGCCTCCCCGGATCAAGCTATTCTCCTGCCTCAGCCTCCTGAGTAGCTGGGATGATAGGCGCTCACCACCACGCCTTTCTAATTTTTGTATTTTTAGTAGAGATAGGGTTTCACCATGTTGGCCACGCTTGTCTCAAACTCCTGACCTCAAGTGATCCACCCGCCTTGGCCTCCCAAAGTGCTGGGATTACAGGCATGAGCCACCATGCCCAGCCAGAAATCTCCTTTTCAATTTCTGCTCCTTCCTGATGAATCCATGTTTTATAGCTTCTACTCAGTTTCTTATCATAGCTTCAAATATGCTCTGTTCACAAATATGCTTTTAAAAAAAGGCTTGTGTTTTTGCTTGATTTGCTTATGCTGTGTTTGCTTAATATGGCGTATTTCCAAACGACAAAACACAGTTTTAAAATACTGATACATTTTAACAGAGGTTTCTTTTGAGTGGCAAGATTGCAAGCAATTTTCACTAGTTCTTCTTTAGATTTTTTCTTTAGTTCAATTTGCAAATGGTGAACTTAAATACCTTTTAAATATTTTACTTTTTTCTTTATGTAGATCTTGTTAGATTTATTCTCAAATACTTTATAGCTTCTATTGTGAATGGACCCTTCATTTTCATTACATCTAATATATCCCTGCTGATGTGTAGAAAACTAATTGATTTTAGTATATTGAAACGATTCCAATTTTCTGAACTTTTGTCAGATCGAATAGCTTTTAATCATGGATTTCTACTTTTTTTGGATAGATAATTGTATCAGCAATGGTAGCTTTATTTCTTCTTTTGCATCATTAACCTTTCTCATTTCCTCTTCTTGCCATAGTGTGTTGGCTAAAACCTCCAATATGGGATTAAATAATAGCAGCAATTCTTGTTTTATTCCTAACTTTGAAGGAAATGCTTGTAATGGTTTATCAGCAACTATGATGTTTGCTATAGATTATGGAGGACATGTTTTACTCCTGGCTTATCCAGGGGTTTAAAAATTTTAATTTGTTTTAGTCAGGAATGTTGTTGAATTTTTATCAAATGCTTTTACATTTCTCTATCTAAAGAGCTATGATATCTTGAAGAGTTATGGTTTTTATCTTAACCTAGCACAGTGAATTACATTAACAGAGTTCCTTATACCCTTCTAGTCACTTGCTAATATTTTATTATAGGGTTTTTGTACTTGTAGGTGATACTGGTTTAGAATTATTTTGGGGGCCATTCTTTGCCTGTTTTAGTAACAATGTTAACTAGCCTTATACACTGAGTTGAGAAGTTTGCCTTCTGTGTCGACATAGTAATGATCTGTTCCCTGACGGTTTCTTAGAATTTGTTTGCAGAACCATCTGAGCTTAATGATAAATCTATCATTATCTTTAATTTTTCTTCCATAGTTTTTATCTATTCAGGCTTTCTACTACTTATATGGTAAAGTTTTAGTAATTTATATTGGAATAAAGTTGTAGATGATATTGTCTTAGAATATGAAATGTATTTATTCATGCCCCTTAACTTAATCTTAACTTAATGCTTTTTCTTTTCTTTTTTTTGAGACAGAGTCTTAATCTGTTGCCCAGTGGAGTGGCATAATCATGGCTCACTGCAGCCTCCAACTCCTGGGTTCAAGTGATCCTCCTGCTTTAGCCTCCCAAGTAGCTGGGACTATAGGCATGAGCCACCACACCCAACTAATTTCTAAATTTTTTGTAGAGGTGGGGTCTTGCTACATAGCCCAGACTGGTCTTGAACTTCTGGCCTCAACCAATCCTCCTGCCTCAGCCTCCCAAAGTGCTGGGAACATAGGTATGAGCCACTGTGCGCAGCTCTTAGAGCTCTTTATTTGTGCATTCTCTCATTAAAAAAATCTGATTTGGCCGGAGAATGGCAGGAACCCGGGAGGCGGAGCTTGCAGTGAGCTGAGATCTGGCCACTGCACACTCTAGCCCTGGCTGACAGGCAAGACTCCGTCTCAAAAACAACAACATCTGATTTGTCAAAGGTTTATCTAGTTTTTGCTTTTTTAAAAAAACATAACTTTTGGTTTATTAATCAAGTCTGTTTTTAAACATTTTGTGTTTTGTTTTTAATTTATTGAATTCCTTTTTAAAACTTTCTTTAGGTTTACTTTCTTCTCTTTTTCTAGTTGTTTTGAGTTGAATGCTTAATTCATTTGGTTTGGTATTCCTTGTTCTCTAATAAATGCATTGAAGCCTCCACATGCTCTTCTTAGTGCCACTTTGGTTTCATCCCATGGGCTTTGATCAGTGGTACTCTCATAGTTCTTTTCTAAACAGCTTGTCTTACAATTTTGATTTCATTTTTAACCTAAGAGTTATACAGAAGTATGTTTTTAAATTTCCAAGTAAAAAGTTTGGGTTTCAGTGTTTGTTTTCTCATCTCTAAGTTTTATTTTCTAATTTCCAGTTTGTTGCCTTGGGTTAGATTATAAGGTTTTCTCAGTAAGGCTCACCAAGAAGACAGGATATTCACTTGATCATCTATCTCGTATTGATTTCAAATTTGAGCTCTTGAAGGCTATTTATTTTCTTTTAAAAATTGTAACTCTTCTCTCCTTCATGGTATGAGTTTTACCCACCTTTAATATCCTTCATGACCTGGTCCTGGTCATCCTCTAGCCTCAGTTCTGTTTCATTTTGCTCCACGTTAAGCCATATTAATCTATTTCCATGCCAAGTTCCTCAAACACCCTATGTTCTGTCAGGACTCTGCACTTATTCAGATTTTATTCCTCCTGCCTGAAATGTTCTCACCTTCCCTTCACTCTTCTTATTGACTTCAACCATTTCTTCAAAATACAGACTGTGGTGGGATTCCATCCTGAAATCCTTCCTCAACAGTATCCCTTCCTCTCTCCTGTTCTTCTCATCTCCTTTCTCTGGGTCCCACAGCACCTTATAAACACCTCAATCACAGCTATACTAGTAGATTACATTCACTGAATGGTTATTATTTTCCAAAGATCGTGCCAAGGGCCTTATATACAATATGCCATTTAATCTTCACAATAACCCCACGAGGTCATACTTTACAGAGGGAGAAATTAAGACTTAGAGAAAAAAGTTGCATCCTACCAAGATAGGCCACTTGCTAGTAAATGCAGAACTGATATTTGGATCTAAGTCTGTCTGGTTCCAAAGGTTCTGTTCTTATTCCTTATTATCTTGTATTGTAAGTTCTGACTTTCTTGTTTCTCCCCCATTAGACCATGAGGTAATAGAGGGCACAGACTGTGTTCTGATCGTTTCTGAACCACCAGTGGAAACACAGGAAGCATTTGGTTGACTGAGTTAATGAGTGAGAAGGCTGTTCTGGCCAAGAGCCCTGGATCGAAAAGCACAATTCTCTCGGCTGGTGAACAGGCCTGAAGGCAGAATCCCTACACAATGAAGAAGTCTCCTGTAAACTATGTTTTCCTGTGTCTAATAAACTCTAGTAACCTTTATCCATTGAGATGAGGCTCAAGAGAACAATGTGAGATGGCAGAGTGGTCTCAGAGTGGGATTTTCAGAACTCTAAATATTCTTCTAAGGTAACTTTCATATTTTTTTTCCATTAAAGAAGGAAATTGGTCTTTAGTTTGATTTTTTTCCCTCTCAGGTCTCCAACATATCCCATTGACCAGAATAAGTATAAGTTTCTTTTTTAGATTTCAGCATTCAATCCTGGAACCATCAGCAAAAAATCTCAGATTCTGAGAAGGAACAAATGATCTGGTCCTGGCCTGGAGAATTGGGCCCCTGGGAGCATGGGGCCTTCCTCACCGTTGCTATATGGGAATGAAAAAGCCACTGATGCTTCACTGAAAGCTGGGCCCCAGACTGGCACCTTGGTTTAATGACTACGGATCCTCCGGCTTGATAAATGCATGCATCTGAAAGGCCAGAGGCAGAGGTGTGTCTCTGGTGCCAAGAGACAGGTGCCGAGAGAGGCCCTCCTCGGCCTGGGGTAGGCCTCTGCTAACTAGACACTGGCTCCTGAAACCTTTCTGCCGCTCCTCCTTCCTCCACCTGCTCCTTCTCTCTTTTTTTTTTTTTTGGTAGAGACAGAATCTCTACATTGCCCAGGCTGCTCTTGCATGCTGGGCTCAAGAGATTTGTCCTCCTTGGCCCCGCAAAGTGCTGGGATGACAAGCGGGAGCCACTGCTCCCAGCCTCCTCCTTCCTCTTGAGCAGCACCACTGGGGTCAGCCCTTGGGCTGAGGAGATGATGTTAATCTACTAGGTCCCGTTTATCAAACCAAGCCCTAACATGCAACTGATCAGGGCTTGCTGGAAACACTTGGCTCCGATGCAGTGTCATGGAACTGGCCTCTCTAGGAGTGGAGAGGGATCTGGTTTGGATTTTCAAACCCCTCTTTGGCAAGTTATTCTTTATGATGTGATGGATGAAGCTTGGCTGAATTGCTGAAATTTTGTGGCCATGGAGTAAGTATATTTTCTGCAATGATAAGTTAGATCATTTACAGATCAGTCCCATTGTCCCCCTGACTGAGCCTCCGTTAAGGCAAGATGGTTTAGGGAAGGAGGGCAGCAGAGAAAAGTTGTATATTTTACATCTAAGGCTTTCACTCACCAGCTCTGTGGCCTTAGGAAAACTGATTAAGATCACTAGGCTCAATTTTCTTGTCTAAACAAAACAGATCAGACTAAATAGATAATCTCAAAAATCCTAATTCAAAAACTATAAGATTTATTCTCATTTGTAATTCCCTCTACATAATTCAGTTGGGGAAATATACTCAAACATCTAATTGAAAAAGCACATTAACATTAAACTTAAAACACCTGACTTACTTAAACAACAGAAAAGCTTCCTTTGGTCTTCAAGCTCTAGTCAACGGCAAAAGAGATCCATCCTGCCAAAGTTGTTCCCTACCCTCCACCCTCCAAGTGGTCACAACTCCCCACTAGTCTCTTTCCCTTTCTGTTCCACGCACATTCAGTCCTTTACTGAGCTAAGCCAGGTGCCACAGTTGTGCCACATAAATCCATCCAAACACCCAGACTGTGCCAGGGCCTTTCTCTTCTCTCCATTCCCAACAGCCTAGTGCCTGAAAAGGCACTGCTCCCAGGAGGCCCACCTGAGATCCTCTCCCTGCACCTTGCTGAGGTTACAGTTGAGTCTGGTGTAGGGCCAGGGCCAAGGGTCCTCCCTGCTCGGGTAGGCTGCCTAGAAGGCCCTTTTGGGAAGTGTGTGTGACTCAGACTCCAGGACTGAGCACTCCAGGAGGCTGGAGTCAATTACTAGTTCCCTACTCCCCAGGCTGTGAAGAATTGGGAAAGAAACCTTTCCGGTCTCCATCCACACGGTCCTGGAATTGATTACAGAGCACTGTTGATTATGGGCAAAGCTTCCATCTTATCCAGATCTGGTTCTGTGAAGTGGAGGGTTTATTCAAAGCAGATTCAAACATGCTGGTCCTCTTGAGATCTGCCCACCTGGGCTGGGTGTTTCCCTAGCACAGAGTTTCTCAGGAGGCGTCTCAATTAGGGAACAAGATGACCACAGCAGTCTCCTGAAGGAGAGGCAGGAAAACTAATGTGGGGAGTTTTGTCTCTATTCTAGGAGTTGCTCTCCCGGCTTTCTGCATCTTTTCCTATTGGCTCTCTGATAGAGACTAAAGTGAAACTGACTGTCCCTAGGGCGTTAAAAAATAACAAAACCAAACACAAATCTGATTGCAGGGCAGCTGTAAACTGATCCACAGACAATGAAAGACCTTAGCTCAGGTGCAGGCCGAAAACTGGAGGGGAGGCAGGGCTACTTAGGGAACTCAGTACTTTGCAATTTAACTTCCTTTTGTGCTTCCTCTCAAGTTTCCTTTATTGCACTGCTCCCTAAATTCACAGGCATGTTCTAGGAGGCAGTGGATTGGGAAGCTGAAGACTTGAGTCCTGTCTCTCTTCCACTTAGTTTCTGTGGACAAATCATCTAATCTTTCTGGGTTTGGGCTTAGTTTTCAAGACAATGGCATTTCTTTCATAAGCGCATGGTGAGAATGAAATAGGTAGAGGAATTTTAGAACATATTATAATTCTTGTGTTCGTTCCAGTAAAGGCAGTTTCCATGGGTTGGGGGTCAGGAGTGTAAGTAGGAGTGGATGGCATATCAACAGTCAGGAAATTGAAGGTTTCTGAGTTGTTCTTGGTTAGAGCAGAAATTCAGAAGCTCAAGAAAAATAATGCCTGATGCAGACACGTTTGAGGTGTCAGGCAAGTTCTCATTCCTGTAGTCGAGTGCATGTAGGCAAGGTGGTTTAAGAACAATAACAAAACAAAAAATCCACGGAGCCCCAATTCACTACTTGTTGAAGAAATGATGCTGGGAATTTGGGGGTACTTTTCTGATCCAACCATCAGAATCACAGTGGGCCTACACGGAATTCAGCAAAGTACCACGGTGTGGCCTATAGCAATTCCTTCCCACCATCCTACCGATAGGGAAAGATCATTTAGCAAAGTTATACATGTGTCCTCTTCATATTTAAATTTGAATTGGAGCTTGGTCTAGTGCAGGGATGATCAATTCTGGCTACATATTAAAATTATCTGGGGAGACTAAAAAAGCAAACAAATGCCTGGGAGCCATCCCTAGAGATTCTGACTCACTTGGCCTGGGGTATGACCTTCAGGATTTTTAATAGTTCCTGGGTGATTCTAATGTGTGGCCAAGGGTGCACACTACCAGCTGAGTGAGAAGCAGTTGGAATTACAACTCTGCAAGCTAGGTAACCTTGGACAAGTTCCCTCACCTTTCTATACCTCGGTTTCCTCACTTTAACAACTGGAGCTGTAGCAGTAATTTAACTCATAATGTTGTTTAGAGGACTGACGGACATACGGAAGGTGCTTAGCACAGTGTCTGTTGCACAGTAAATTAGCTATCACTATTTTCATTACTGCTCTGTAACCGTGCCTCATTTTCTTCCTACCTTTCTTTTCCTCTCATTTCTCTGATTTTCTTGGGTCCTTTCTATATTTTTCCTATTCTTTCTTCCTCAATTATTGCTTTCTTCATCCTTTTTTACTTTCTCTTCAGCCTCCCCCCCTCCCCCCCCGCCCCCCGCTGCTTTCCGGATGTTTTCCCCTTTTTATTCCTGGGCCTGCACCTTGCTGGGTATTTATAAGAACGCTAGCAAGGCCACCTTACATTAATCAGAGGTCTGAGCCATGGATGATTTGAAGAGCAATGTAGTTTACTGCTGCTTTCAGGGAAAGGGGATAACATAAAATAGAGATCTTGCAAATGCTTTGACAAACAGATAAAGATCATCTGTAACCAGCACATTCTGCAGTGAACACACATGTTGCTGGTACAGCCTTCACTCTGAAGTGGGTTAACATTCTGACACTCGTCGGTTTAAATAACAGTTTCACATTTAATTGCTTCCCCTATCTATGCCTGATAACAATAATATATATGACTGGGCCGGGATGGTGGAGCGGGATAACCATAATAAAATCAAACCAGCCAATATTTTCTTTGATCCGCCCATTAAATAGCGATTACATCTCAACTTGCCTCATCTCAGACACTCTACTCCCACCTCTAATATGCAACTCCCAAACCACAAACCAGAGCACAAGCCCATCTAGTGACAGGGTGGGCAACCCTTTCCTGTGTGCCCTGTTCAAAGCCCCTCCACTTGACAGCACCACCAGTGGAAAGTGAGCATGGGCTGTCATTTCCGGGTCTCTCAGAGTGAAAATGGAACCTGAGATTTCTGTCCCACCCCGGGAAGCCCTTGTGTCCCTACTTCTGTACACCCTGGGGTTAGGGGCCCCTTGTCGTTCTAGTCATTCCAGGTCACTCAATTTATATCCAGCCACGTGGTTTGCTCCCCACCTTTTTGTCAGGACCAGGGGAGCCGTCTGCAGTCCCCGCTTAAGCCTAGTGGTGTATGTACATTTCTGCTTCTTCTCTGTCCAAGAAGAAATCTGACTGGGGCTGGAAATGCAGGGTGGGAGGTAGAGGAAGAAGGGTGGTGCTGAAATAGGAAGAATGATCCCTTCCAAGTCTCCCACTAACCTGCCATCTCCATGCCCTGAATCCATCTGGTGGCTCTACCCTGCGATGCTCTGGGCAGGATAAGGGGAGGGAAAGGAAGAGAGAAGGGAAGACTAAGAACTCCTACCCTTCCTTACTCCCTCAACCTCTGGAAATGGCAACAGCACACCAAGGGCAGTAAGTGAAGTTAAAACCTGCCAGGTATGACTTTTCTCCACCCCGCTCCCCCGCTGTGCTCCTTGCCAATGTCTCTGAGAAAAACCTGTGATCTCAGAACACAGGCACACTCTCTAAATATGGTCTAAACACATGAAGTCCCCAAAAAGTTCATGGGCATTCCTGAAGCCTGGGAATCCAGCAGTCCTGCCATTCCCTGTCTCCTTTGGGGGCCACAGGACGTCCGAATCCTCCCCACTTCGAGGCCCTCCCCTTCCTCCAGGATTTCTTTCCTTCTGGGTTTTGTTCTCAATCCACACCTAATCCCCTTAAAGTGATAGTTGATAAAGCGATTAGCTGATATCTCCTAGGGGTATTTATATTGTAATAAGCGATCTTAAGAATCACTGTTGGTGGCATTTCAAGCAATGTGACTGGCAGGATTGAGTGGCGCTGCTTCAAATTATATCATATAGGGCAAAAGGGAAAATCAGCATTTACTGTGTGCTGAACATGTCCCGGGCATTGTGCCAGAGGCTTCACATCATGTTATTTGGTTTGCTCAGGGTACTGATAAGGAAATTAAAGCTCAGGGAGGTAAATAATTGCCGCAAGCACACATCTAGGAAGCGAGTGGGGATTTGGAACTCCTGTTCATCTGATTCCAGGGCTTTACACTGTGCCAGCCTGCCTCTTCTGGTCTCCCTACTTGTGACACTGGTGAGCCCTCCAAAGATTTCTCTAGGACTGACTGATGCCTTCACTACCTGTATCTGTTAGGAGTGACTTGAACCAGTGCTGGGTTTTCATTCTTCCTCACTTGCAGATGATCTGTCTGAACGTCTTGGTGAACTGTGCCAGTCTGGAAGGCTGCCTGGGGTCACTCAGAGTTTAAACACATATTGTGAGAGCCCAAAATGATAAAGTACCCCAGAAAGCAGCCCCGACTGACCGGCTGAGCCTCTTCCAGGACTGCCGGTGTGGGGTCAGGAATGACTCAGCATTTGACCCAATAGTCAGTCTCTGAGGGCAAATCCAATTGCTTGCTTGCTCACTGGGATGGTCCCAGCCTACCATGCCTGGGCTGGGGAAGGGGTTTTATTTCTCAACAGTCACAGATAAAGATGCTTCTATATTTTACAAACAATAAAAGCCTGTATATGTATATGTTTAAAGTATATCAGATGATTCTAGGATGTTTCATCTCCTCCCCATCGTTCTATCCCCGCCCTCAGCTCTCTGGTTTTTAGAAATTCGGTGCCAGTTGAAAACTCATAAATAAACTTCACCTTTGTCAAACCAAGTCTACGGGGTTATGAAAATGGTGAACTAATGGGACATTTCTAGATAACTCAAAGCGAGTCATTATTCAAAGCCATTCTGCCAACTAGCTGGGGGGGCAGGGTGAGAGGAGTGGCCTAAGAGAAGAGCCTCATAAGCTATGCAGAAACAACATAGGTGCCCGTAAAATTTTTTTCCAGTTAATAAATAAGTGCTATTACTCTCGGACACAATCGTAGCCCAGATAGGGGACAGGAACTATGCAATAACACTCTTTGGCTGTCGTCCTGCTCAAGAGAAAGCAGATATCCTTGTTTATTTGCAATATTACAAGAAAAGAGAGAAAAACAACTTTCGCCATGTAGGCACCAGCCTGTCTTGTCCAAAAAAACTCTACGGATGAGGGAGCTAAATCTTTAGCTGGTACAGGAGAGGTGGGAGAAAGTGGGCTGATTGTTGTTCACAGTATTTTTAATATCTATGTTTTGTAATATTTTGGGTTTGGTCTCCTCTCCAGTTAACTAGTAATGCAGATGATAGCAGATGAAGAGGGGGTGGAAGGCACTGGGCTGTGCAGAAGCAGAGACTCCATAAGCCAGAGTTTCCTCCAGGAGAGCAATGGCCTATTCAAGCAAGTGCACCCAGCCTTTTGTTCCAGAGAGAAGACGACACTTTCCATTTTAGAGCTGGGAACAGTTTCAAGATTTTGAAGGGCAGCTATGGGACAGTGAAGAGAGATGAATACACCCAAACCCAGTGCTCCTCAAACTCAGTGCTGATGGAACACTGGTGTTCTGTGAGCTGGAGCGAGCGTTCTGCTGTGACAGCTGCGTCAGGGTTATTCTGTGTGTTTCTGAAGGGCAGGAAGAAATGAAGGGACTGGATGGTATTTCAACAATTTAACATTCCTCTCATACATTTTTCTGCAACCACTTATCTATATTAGAACCCAGTATAAGATGGTATCTCATTAAGCAGAGATGTGTTTACTCAGTTATTTAAAGTTTACTGTCCATTTTTGTGGGGAGTGCTGCAAACAGTACCATTATTTCCAGCTATCTGCTGGCTGAACACATTTAAGAACCAGAACACCAGTCTTCAGCCCTATCACCAGGCCCTATTCCTTCCTTAAGTAATTTTCAAAACCTAGGGTGTTAATTTTGTTAGACACATTAAAATGGTGTCTTAAGGAGGACTTTGGATATTACTAAGTAATATCTGAACTATAATCTGGAGATGCTTTTTCTTTTCTTTTTTTTTTTTGAGACAGGGTCTCACTCTGTTGCCGGCTGGAGTGCAGTGGCACAATCACAGCTCACTGCAGCCTCAAATTCCTGGGCTTAAGCAATCCTCCTGCCTCGGCCTCTAGAGTAGCTTGGACTACACAAGCATGCACCGCCACACCTGGCTAATTTTTGTATTTTTTGTAGAGACGAAGTCTCCTTATGTTGCCCAGGCTGGTCTCAAACCTCTGGGCTCAAGGGATCCTCCCAATTCGGTTTCCCAAAATGTTGGGATTACAGATATGAGCCATTGTGCCTGGCCTTGGAAATTCTTAATTACAGTATCTGGAGGCAATATGGAAATAGGCAGTTTTTGATAACTGCCAAAGAACTCTAGGACCGAAGCAATTAATTGAGATGCTTCCATATCTCAATACACAAAAGGCAGCAGGGTCTAATGGTTAAGTGCACCAGTTTCAAAGTCTGAGAGGCCTGGGTCTGAAACTTGGCCTCACTGATTAACAGCTCTTTGACCTTTGGCAAACTGCTTAACCTCTATAAATTTCCATTTTCTCCATCTATAAAAAGGAGGCAAAAAAAGTCCATGTATGTAGCCATGCAGTCTTCCTTCCAAGAAACCCAAACAAACAGATTATGGATGTATATAAAGTGGCCAGGACAGATTCTCCCACATACTGAAGCTTTCAACAAAAGGTAGGTAGTTTTATTATCATTTCAGATGATTATTCACTCAACAAGCATTTATTGAATAACTTATTCTGGGCTAGCACTAGGCTTTGATTCTACTTTAATTCCAACAAATTTTACAAAAATGTATCTATCTGGTATGACCCATGGGGGAGCCCCAGGGGCCTAGGTTACTCACCTAACTAGGTGTTATCCAATTAACATAAAATATCTGCTCCTCTTTGATCTATAAATGCATAGCAATGAAACAACTTCCCTGCTTCTACCCTATTCTCCTTGCCCACTCAACAGCAGAAAAGTCTACGATCATGCCAAGAACAGCCCTCCAAAGTGGCTTTACAGAGAAAGAACAGTGCCGGAACTGCTGGAAAAAGAAGGAGCTGCCCTCGAGGTGGTTTGCATCACCAAGCCAGACTCAGGAGGGCACAGGAGGAGGCTGGATGACTTGCCATCTGCGGCCATTGTAGTGATATCGGCAGCTCCTCTGTCATTAGGACAGCGATGGCAATTTGCCTTGAAAAATATATTGTAAAATCCAGTGAATTTCCTCCCCTGTATCTTGGAGGTTTAGGAAGAACTGAAATGGATTCCAAACTGTTTTGAATTAACAAAAAGAGCTTTTGCCTGTTGCAGAGTTCCAGCTGGAACTCTCCTAGACTTTTTCTTCACAAAACAGCAAACACTCAAGGGGGCAAAACATCCACCAGAGTGTCCTGGGGCTTGTCAGCTTCACTGAGCTTTATGCTTGGCTTTGGCTGCTGGGTAGGTTTTGGGAGTTTGCTAGGGTGGCTGGCATGATGTTGCGGCGCCAGTTGCAAACATGGCTTTGCTGGAGGCAGTTTTATTACTCTTGACGCCGCCCAGCCTGTCAGTAAGACTAGGGAGTGCAAGGAAAGTTATTGCTTACCATGATGACCAAGGAAGCACTGTTCCTGGCTTCTAGATATGGGCCTACTTTAGGGATACAGTGAAGAGAGAGCAGGTTGCAGCCACCAACACAAGAGTGAGTTTATTGACCACAATCCACTGGCCAGAGCCAGAAGGGGCAGTTAGGACACCCAGGTTTCAATGTTAGTTCCATTGTGGCACTAGTTGTTGAATCTTACACAAATTGCTTAAGTCTATGACCCTCACTTTTCTTTCTGTGAAATGAGAATTAAGAGCCTAGGAGCACTGTCAGGATTGAATGAGAGAATGTACATGAAATGCTCTTAAAAAGGTACAAAGTCCTGAACTTTGGTTCTAGAATAGGTTGCTGTTCCTTTTATTTAGTTTAATTTTTGTCCCCAAGCTCAGGGGAGAGAGAGGGGAGAAAGACTCAAGAAGAACTAGGTCATCTTTCTCAGCAGCTTGATTTGAGAGCTGAGTGAACAGCAGAGATGCTAAGCCCGGGCAAATCTAAGTACCAATCAAATGGTATCAGCAGTTTTTAAGGCTGAAGTTTAATGGCAGCAATCTTAGGTAGCAACTCCAGTTTCCCCAGCAAATACTGAGTTGGGTCAAATCAGTTACTTTCATCTAAAAATCTCCTCTTTGGGTCCTCTAGGGACACCCCCATTAATCCCCAATTCCTTACCCCCGCCCACTCTTAGATGATGCACATCTTGCTCATCTTTCTTTTAGTCTGGGGCCCTAAGTGCCTTTGCTGAAGTGAAGTTCTTCTGTGAGTCCACAGCCAGCTCACGAGGAGGCCAACTGGATCCCCACCAAAAGCACTTCTTTCTGAAACCACCAAAGTAATTGATAGACTTTAGAGTAAACTGCAGAGGAGAAAAGAATCACTCTTGTTAAGACTGGGTAGGATCAGAAATTTGTTTAGTGGATGAAAGCCTTTTGCTTAGCTGAATGGAAAATCCGGAATAGGAGGAAAAACCAATTGAGAAATTTTGTCTTACTCTAATGAAGCACAATCAAGGAGGTGGATCTCATCCTCTATGCCTGAGACTCAGATCTCACTTCATAAAGCCCAGAATTCTCATGACTGTTTCTTGTGTAGACCTTGCCTAGTAGAAACTAAGTACCTTTGAATGGCTCATTTCAAATGCTTCCCTTCGTGTATGTGGGTAGGAATACAAACTGCTATGAACATACACATATATGAATGTATATATCTATATATACATGAGTGTGCACGTAAACTTCTTGATAGGAAAAATAGGACTTTGTTAATTCTATTTTATCCTGAGGGCAAAGCCCTTTACTTTTCACTTACACCTTTCTGTACTCTTTCAATTATAAGATGACCGTGTATTACTTTTATTTAAAAAGTTAATGAAAAGTCAGCTGGGTACGGTGGCTCATGCCTGTAATCCCAGCACTTTGGGAGGCTGAGGTGGGCGGATCACAAGGTCAGGAGATCGGGATCATCCTAGCTAACATGGTGAAACCCCGTCTCTATGAAAAATACAAAAAATTAGCCGGGCGTGGTGGCAGGTGCCTGCAGTCCCAGCTACTCGGGAGACTGAGGCAGGAGAATGGTGTGAACCCGGGAGGCGGAGCTTGCAGTGAGCAGAGATAGCGCCGCTGCACTCCAGCCTGGGCGACAGAGTGAGACTCCATCTCAAAAAAAAAAAAAGTTAATGAAAAGTATTAACGAAGAGTATGTAATGACATGGGAAATTGACTAAGTGAAAAGAATAGACATGGGATATATAGTATGCTTAGGAAAAATACTTGAAATAAATTAAATATTAATATATTTCCAAATTTTATTAAAAATAAAATGTGCCTTAAAATGGCAGATAAATAGTCTGGGTGCAGTGGCTCATGCCTGCAATGCCAGCACTTTGGGAGACCGAGGCAGGTGGATCATCTGAGGTCAGGAGCTTGAGACCAGACTGGCCAACATGGTGAAACCCTGTCTCTACTAAAAATGCAAAAATTAGCTGGGTGTGGTGGTACATTCCTGTAATCCCAGCTACTAGGGAGGCTGAGGCAGGAGAGTCGCTTGAACCTGGGAGGAGGAAAACCCGGTTGTAGTGAGTGGAGATCACGCCACTGCAAGACAGAACGAGACTCCATTTCAAAAAATAAAATAAAATAAAATGAAGTAAAATAAAATACAAGATAAATAATATCAACTGTTTTTCTAAACTGGTTTTTCAAAATTTAATATTTTTCTTCTGGCAAGCCTTATACTGGAATCTCATCCTTTTTTGCTGAATTAATCAAAGATACCAGAGAGTCAGGGATTAATTTAGGAAGCAGATGTGGTCAAGATATTAAACCATGCCAGGTAGTATATTTTTGTTCTATTAAACATAATATCGGCCGGGCGTGGTGGCTCATGCCTGTAATCCTAGCACTTTGGGAGGCCGAGGCAGGCGGATCACCAGAGGTCAGGAGTTCGAGACCAGCCTGACCAATACGATGAAACTCCGTCTCTACTAAAAATACAAAAATTAGCCGAGTGTGGTGGCATGTGCCTGTAATCCCAGCTACTCGGGAGGCTGAGACAGGAGAATCCCTTAAACCCAGGAGGTGGAGGTTGCAGTGAGCCGAGATCGTGCCATTGCACTCCTGCCTGGGCAACAAGAGCGAGACTTTGGCTCAAAAACAAAAAACAAACAACAACAATAAAAAGCTATAATATCAAGTAGTTATTTTAAAGCGAATCACAACTGGACCCTGGACTTACAGCTCCAAAGGTAAACTATGGCTATTGTGATCTATTTGCACCCTAGGCATTTAAAGGCCGGTATTCCACATGATGTGATGGTAGAGAGTGTAGAGTCTGAGCCAGCATGCCTGGTTCACAGTCCTGTCTCCATCTTTTGCTAGCCACGTGACCTCAGGCAAATGAGAAAACCTCTCAGCGCTTTGGTTTCCTCATTTGTAAAATGGTCCTTACTTCCCTGAATTGTTGTAAGGATTGAATAAATATGCACAAAGTGCTTAGAATACTGCCTGGCACACAGCAAATACTAAATAAATGTTTGCTGTTCTTATGACTACTGCACTATGCACCTGATTTCAGAAACATTCTCCTTTCAACTGGACAACAAAAGATCGTGCTCTTTATAACACATTGTGCAGTTATACACAGTTTACCACTATCCCCCGATGGGTTTTTCACAGAGGATATACTGTAGAGTACATATAAAAAGCTCACCTGAAGTCCACTTCAATAGGAAAACTTGCCACTTAAAAAATTTTTTATACAGAGAGATGAAAGTAAAACTTTCTTCTACTCATGAGAGGCTATTGAAAGTAAAGTTTAGATTGGGCGTGGTGGCTTATGCCTATAATCCCAGCGCTTTGGGGGACCAAGGCGAGAAGATCACTTGAGGTTAGGAATCTGAAACCAGCCTGGGCAACATAACGAGACTTCATCTCTACAAAAAAATTTTAAAAATTAGCAGGGCATATTGGTGTGCCCCTGTAGTCCTGGCTACTCAGGGGGCTGAGGTGGGAGAATCACTTGAGCCCAACTGTAAAATGGCCATGTATTACTTCTATGAAGTGGCATGATCATAGCTTACTAACTGCAGTTAGAAGCTGCAGTGAGCTATGATCATGCAACTGCACTCCAGTTTGGGTGACAGAGTGAGGCCCTGTCTCACCAAAAAAAAAAAAAAAAAAAAGGAAAGGAAAAAAAAGCCACACTCAGTAAAAATCTGGCTTTTGGAACTGGTTAGTCAGATTATATACTTGCAGGGCCAAAAATACAACAAATTGCTAAATAACTAAATTTATTTCTATGTTGTGTGTTCGGTTCAGATTGCATTCTTAATCACAACCAACTACCTCACAAAGGTATTTTGAAGGGAAGCCATCAGAGTAATCCACACAAGAGAGTGGGCGGAGGTCAGTAGGTATGCCTTAATTCCTGATATCACGAAAGCAATTCAAAGTAGTATCTTACTGTTGGAAGGGCAGGAGCATGATTTGACCAGAAACACTTAGTAGTTCCTTCTCTACGTCAAGTAAGCATTGTCTTAAGCAAAGTTATACATGCCATTACTTATAGGAACCAAAGATTAGATTGGCCTCTAATCTTCCTTTCTGGAAAGGAAAGAAAGAGACAAAGAAAAGAAAAAGAAGAGGGCATTTGATTGGAAAAACTATATTGTTGAGGGAAGAAAGAGAAGATCCTGGGTTACTCATAACTTTCATACTGCAAACTTATGATACTCTTTCTTGGTACAGCGTTTTGCACGTGTAGAGGTGATTCATGGCATTATGCCATTGGCACTTAAAGCGACAAAGAACGCAGACTAATAAGGAAATCCAAAATTCTTTTGGCCATCCCACCATCATCCCACCCTCTTTCATAGAGGATCAAAAGACAAATCTTACCTCCACTGAGAATAATGACAGCAATAAATATTGCCAAGTCGCTGTCATCTAATTCCAGTGCATTGAACTTCACAGCAAACTCAAACTTGGGCTCCATAAAGTCACCAAAAGGCTTTCGCAGGCTCTTTAGAAATTCCCTTGTCATGAAGCCTTGGCCCTCGGATATGAGAACCCCATCTTTATTCATCAAGGAGGCCAGCATTGTGTAAATGATCTCATGGACTCCATATTTGAGGAGAGTTACTTGGTCGTTCAAGTCAAGATTTACGAAACCAGGAATGCTTTTGGCATACTCTGTGATCTCCTGCACAGCCTCCACGGAGCGAAACTGGCAGCCCTGAAAGATGCGGATGGCCACCTCTTTGCTCTGCTCCTGCAGCGGGGTGATGTGTTTGAACTTGATTTTATCTTCTCCCATCATTAAGGAATTCATGTCATAGATAACGAATGGCTGCAAATAAAACAGGGGAAACATGGGTGACTTGGAGATTTCTAACTTAGTGAATGCCATCCCAGTTCAGAAAACTGTTTCTTTATGTAAACTTGCTTTGCTAACTAAAATCTTTAAAGCTGAAGATGCTTAATAATGAGAAAATACTCTCAAGTTCTTTTATTCATCTTAATTATCTTCTGGGACCAAACATATTTCACCAATTTTGGTCTTCTTTCCCTTTAATTTACACTGTAACACTTTACCTATGACTGGCTAAGAATCCCAATTTCTTTTGTTTGGGGAGTCTTCACTGTTGATTTTTATATTTATTTATTTATTTTGTTTGTTTTTGAGACAGAGTCTTGCTCTGCTGCCCAGCCTGAATTACAGTGGCACAATCAGGGTTCACTGCAACCTCCACCTCCCAGGTTTAAACAATTCTCATGCCTCAGCCTCCTGGGTAGCTGGGATTACAGGCACACACTGCCACGCTTGGCTGGTTTTTGTATTTTTAGTAGAGACAGGTTTTCACCATGTTGGCCAGGCTGGTCTTGAACTCCTGGCCTCAAGTGATCTGCCCGCCTTGGCCTCCCAAAGTGCTGGGATTCCAGGCGTAAGCCACCATGCCCAGCCAATTGTTGATTTTTAAAATGATACAAAATCTACTGTTTATCTTGGCTTTCAATGAAATACACTTTTAACCTTCTTTCAATAAAAAATCATTTCAGCAACTCAGGGTTGAAAATACCCACTTGAACATAAAGCAACTTTAGAGGCTTAAAACAATTTTTTTTCTTAAATTTTTTTTTTCCTTTTCCTTTGTTCTCCTTCACGAGTAATAACTTTTCAGTTTTAGATGAAATCCTCTCAGATCGCAAATGAAACTATGTGCACATAAAATATGCTTAACTATTAAAAAATCACTCTGAAAGCAGATTAGAGCTATTGAACCAAGAAAATGTCTATTTCTTTTTTTAATGCTCTGGAAGCCATCTATTTCACAAAGAGCAGATATAGAAGGCCTATAGGTGAATGCTGCAAAAAACAGTTTTGAATTTATATTTTAAAATATCTGTCCTTACAGGTCAATCAATAAAATACATGCCCCAGTTACTTAAGTTTGCAATAGGCTGCTTTCAAAAGTTAAGTCATTTGGTCATGACATTATCTCTCTCTCACTTCCCTTGTATAGAACTAACCAAAGTCTGTAGTCATTGAGAAATTCTCAAGGCTGCTCTAAGGGGCAACATTTTATTTACACCGAATACACTGAAAGACACGTAAGGAGTTAAACCTCGAATCCTGTTCAAATACGTGTATACCTGAAAGCACTGGAAGAAGAGCTGAGGGTATCTGCATTCTAGCTTTGGTTCTGTGGTGAACTATGCGACTTAAGAAAAGTCATTTACCTTTCCTAGGCCTTAAATTTCTCAATCAGGGGTTTCCACCTCTTCTCCAGAGGAAATTCTAGTTGTATTTCTCAGAAGCAGGATGTGTGTGGGGAGTGGGCATATGTGTGGAGAGCTGTGAGTGTGCATGCACAACAAACATGAAGTCTCTGATGGACTAAAAGTAGACATTGTTTTGAGCAAAGATGTTGAGAATTCTCTCCTGAATGGGCACAGAGAAGGTGCATGAGTGGCCGTGGCAGCTGGCTTCAAGATGCACTGGTTGGAGATTCTATTCATATCTATGGAACTCTATGATTTTCATCAAAAGATTAAGTTTGTTCTACACTGGAGGAAGTAACACCAACATTAAGGACTCTCAGATGTTAAATATATTTCCAAACTTGTACGTCACGTCAACACCCTTTACTGGAGTTATTCTGGAAGTTTTTACTTTTGTTACAAAAAAATTCACTTCAACTGTACTACTTACCAAACTCCAAAAGGGGACAGATGTGAGGACCCCAGAACAGGTTTACCTGGCGGCTCTAATTTTTCAAGGGACCAAACTGTCCGTACCGTATTTCTTAAACATTTCGCTTGGGTGGTTTTTTTCCTTTTTCTTTTTTTCTTTTCAGGATTAATATTATTAATGGGAGAAATAAAAGGGGGGCAGAGCAAGTAACATCAATGAAAATTTACTGTATTTTTCCAGAATGTCAGGTTCTAATTATGAGAAAAATTTGAATGGATAATGATGCTGTCACAGAACCTAGAGAAAACGTGTTTCTTTGTCCTACAGGCATTTTATAGTGTATTATAATATATATTAATGAAATACTGACTTTCTTTTTCTTTTTCTTTTTTTTTTTTTTGAGATGGAGTCTCGCTGTGTCGCCCAGGCTGGAGTGCAGTGGCCGGATCTCAGCTCACTGCAAGCTCCGCCTCCCGGGTTTACGCCATTCTCCTGCCTCAGCCTCCCAAGTAGCTGGGACTACAGGCGCCCACCACCTCACCCGGCTAGTTTTTTGTATTTTTTAGCAGAGACGGGGTTTCACCCTGTTAGCCAGGATGGTCTCGATCTCCTGACCTCGTGATCCGCCCGTCTCGGCCTCCCAAAGTGCTGGGATTACAGGCTTGAGCCACCGCGCCCGGCCACTGACTTTCTTTTTCTTAAAAAAAATTATTTCATTTTTTGAGATGAGGTCTTGCTATGTTGCCCGGGCTGGTCTTGAACTCCTGGGCTCAAGCAATCGTCCTGCTTTGGCCTCCCTAAGTGCGTGCTAGGGTTACAGGTGTGAGCCACCACAACTAGCCTTTATTGGCTTTCTTTAATGTCATGAGAAAATGATGGTCTGGACACCTGAAAAGACCAACTGCACATGCAGGAGTACAAATAACATGAATACAAAATCATCGCCTTTTCACATGTGGAAAGACTGTACCCAGAACTGCCCACTTCAACTTTCAGAGGAGCTTCTGCTCAACCATTTGGCTTCTTGGCACAGAACATATGCACGAAATTCTTTCACCTCCATGTAAGTGATTTATCTGGAAGTATGCCCTGATAAATCACCCTTGTCACTCTTCCCCTTTACTTCCCCTGTCCCCTCATATAAAGCTCCAGGTTCCTGTTTTCGAAACTCTGTAATAGTTGAACACAGGGCACAAAATCCTGCTAATTTTCTCTCCCAATTTAACAACAATGTGACTTTAACCCCTTGGCAATTGATGTTGGTCAGGATTTCCTGGCAGTAAATACTCAAGGACAGAGAGAGGAATCAGCACCCCACCATCATGCCAAACCATTTCAGTTTTTTTTTTTTTTTTTTTTGAGATGGAGTTTCGCTCCTGTTGCCCAGGCTGGAGTGCAATGGCGCGATCTAGGCTCACTGCAACCTCCACTTCCCGGGTTCAAGCGATTCTCCTCAGCCTCCAGAGTAGCTGGGATTACAGGCACCCACCACCACGCTCGGCTATTTTTTTTTTTTTTTTTTTTTTTTTAGTAGAGACGGGGTTTCGCCATGTTGGCCAGGCTGGTCTTGAACTCCTGGCCTCAGGTGATCCACCCACCTTGGCCTCACAAAGTGATGGGATTACAGGCATGAGCCACTGCGCCAGGCTCCATTTCAGCTTTTTCAGTCCTTTCTGCATTCTGAAGAAGAGGTGAACTAGCAGAGAATTCTGGGTGTTGACATGCAAATGAACACCAGTTGTTTTTTTTTTTTCCCTAGTCATATCTGATTATACCGTTTTCACTGCATTTCTGAAGGCTGCATAGATTCTTTCTCTGTCAAACTGCAAGAGAGATCCCTGGGTGGGCGTGGTCTGCCTTTCTTTGCAACCAATTCACCAATTCTTAGATTGCAGACAGTTCACTTAGGCGTTACTTTCATATTTCACAGGGAACCTCCTTACCTTCAAACCTAGAGAGAAGATCGTGGCCAGCCTGCTTCATGGAGAGAGAACCTTTTAAAACCCTGGTCAAATTTGGTCTGCATAATTTTATCTTGAATCATTAATTTAACATGACATTTGGTACAATGTGGTACAATGTTCCATACAAAATGTACTGTACTTCCACGGCCGTGTTTTTGTATTTTTCACAAAGCAAAGTGGAGTCCTTACACTTGCCATCAGCCTGGACAGTATTATCCAAAGATTGCCATTATAGCAGCCGTATCATTCTCAAATTTTGTCTTAATGATTTAACACTTCTAGTTTGGGGCTAATAGTGTATTTATCTTCAGACCCTACATCAAATGGCTGGGTAAGCATCCCTCCTTAACAGGAAGGAAAGCTTAATTACAGCTAGGACATGATGGGGTGAATTCAGGTTTTGTGGTGCATAAAATGTACACAGTAGTGGGGCCTCTCTAAGGAAGGTACTACAAATTATGAGAATAAAATTGCTTGGGCCCTTCCCCAAGCACTGGAAGGAGCTCTGCACAAGGGAAGGGCCCCATGAAGCTTCATTAGCTTCACAGCAAATCTGTCACTGGTCATTGTGTGCTTGTGCTTTTCATATATTGGACAGACCAGAATAGAATGAAGAAAGCTGCACTTGAACCCAGTGTTTCTCCAGGAAAGCAAAAAGATTTCTGTAAGGAGAAATCAATTTTTTGAGGGATACATCAAATATAATTAATTTTGATATATTTAAATTTTCAATATTTTGACATATTTTGATTTTCAATTTTGACATATTTTGATTTTCAAAAATATATTTTGATTTTCAGAATAGGATTAAAGCACTGTTTTATATAGATGAGTAAATTCAATTATGGCATGCTTCCTATGTAGAATACAAAGACAATGGGGGAAATGGGATTAATGATGAAAATAGAGTAATTAATTTTTTTAACCTTTTTGAATGGAGAAATAGAACAGTACTGTTCCTGAGAAATCCAATAACATCAGCATTTTAACATGAGTTATGAAAGGTATTATACATGAATGCTCTATGTTTATAATCCTTTTGAATAACAAAATAGCAAGCTAAGGAATTTTCATAAACATGAAAATCACTCAAAAAGCACAGGGTATTCTGGGTGACTTTTCTAATTTGGCAGATTGAATGAGTGTAGTCAACCCGTCTACCCTCTCTCAAACAATCACTTGAGGTAACCCTGTCAGAGTAAAAACTGGCTTGGAAAAATGTGGGCCTCATCAAGTGTGGCTTTCCTGATGTTCCTAGTTTTACCAGGGCAAAACACTGAATTCTTAGGGCTCATCTTCATTTTGTTTCCTTCTTCCTTTTTACACATCTGACTTTCATCACCTGTGGCACACACGGTTCTCCTCGGTTAGCTACAATCCAAAATTCATTGGTTTGGTTTCCTCAGCCTCTTGCTGGTTTCTGCCCGTTGTTCCTGTTTCCCTCTTGTTGAGAACCATGAGATTTATAGGACAAAAGGGGTCTTCAGAAATAATCTGCCCCATCATTCTCTGACTAATGAATAAACGGAAGCCAGAGACATTCCAAAGTCAAAGTGCCATTTATAGCAAACCGGGAACTAGAACCTAAGTCCTGATTCTGGGTTGAGAACTTTTCCCTTTCCATTGCTTTCCATAGGACTTCCTCACTTCTTTTTTTCCTTTTAAAATGATTATTCTAGGATGAACTGGAGATTTTAAACTAACGCTCTTACATGCTGGGGTCTTGGGGCAGTGCCTTTTGAACGACTGTTTCCTAGAGGTGCTGGTGGAGTGCTGTGTCTGATAGAAGTGAAGTTTGAAAGCTGTCAAAGATATTCTGCTTTCCTGCAGGGTTTAGAGATTTAAGACAAACAAATCAAAACTTAATATGAAGAATGATTCACACTCTAATGAACTAGCACATAACCACAGCTCTTAAAAAAATCAATTGCCAGCCAAAGAGTTATTCAGCAGGCAAGCAAGGGTATTGGCCAACTGAGTCCAGCCATTGGGAAAAAAAATCCAAGTGCTTTTCTTTTTAACTCTAAAAATATTATTTTTAACTTATTCTCTGAAAGAAACTGGTTCAGATCTTTTATATCTTTAGCTATTCCTGACAGTCCTGGCAATAGAAGAATTTATTTTATTACTATTGATAGATGGATGAATGATCCCAGAAGCCTAACTTCTCCAGCAGCCCCAGAAACAAATTGGCACTACTATCCTGATTTTATTTCTACTGGGGTCCCTAAGCCTTTCTCTGAGGATTCTGCCTGATGTCTTTCCTTTGGGGAGCAAATTCCAGCTCACTCGGGCTTTTCCAGAGATAAAGGGAAAAGAGCCCATATGTTGTTTAGCTGTAAGTGTAGGATTTAACAGGACAGATATCTTTCCAATAGCTTTGAGTCACTGGGTTTGATGGCCATTGTAAATTTCAGAATGCACAAACTTAAATGGGTAAGGAAATGTTTTCATAGAAGTTTACATTTCCATATTGATTTTATTCTTCACTAGTTTCATATTTCACACACTATTTAGAAAGACCATTTTTTCCAATGGCACCAGTTTGCTCTTATAATTATAAAAACAGTGACTCTACATGTACCTACCATAAACAATGTGATGCTTTGGAACCCAAAGTCCAATATAGCACAAATAAAGAGTTTTATTCCTTATTTGCAGATAGAGTGCAGCCAGAGCTTCGCCATCTCTTAGATAGGGGGTCAAAAGTTGGCAGGCACATCAAGCGTTTTTCTATTTATTGTTTTATGACAAACCATGGCACTGAAAATGGTTTTTGAAAACCACTGTTTATTTTCACCAACAAACATGGGATCATGTGACAATGATACACCCAGTGTGATCATCACACCAGGGTAATAGTCAAACACTGAGCACTTCCAAAGTCCATTCAGTTATCAAACTGCCTTCATGAAACAGAGCACCTAGTTCTGGCATATGCATGGTTTTCAGAGTGCAGAAAGACCTCTTAAATAAGGGGCCTTGGCTGGAGCAAGCCACTGAAAGGGAAATAGGTTGTGGGGAGAGTCAGTTCCATCCTATTGAGGATGGTTAAAAGGTCTATTGCTCCTAAAATTTCTTGTCCGGCAATCCATAGCTAACAATTCCATATCCCATCTTTTCCCGGCCCTAAGCCTAAAATTCCCAAGCATATTCTTATTTAGGCAAAACAATGAAAAGTAGGGCATCCTATACCAAGGACATGATGTTAAAGTTGGTAGAAGGGGAGCAGGGGAATGCAATTTATCCATTTTGAAAGGTGCAAGTGGCCCTAGGGAATAAGATCCAGGAGAAGGAAGTTTAGATGGGGAGGGGAAGGAATCCTGGTCTGCCTGGAGGCAAACGCTGAGCAGGCAGCAGGCATTCTACAATAGGCAATGGTGAAATTGAGGAGAATGATACATTTAAAGAATGGCCTCTTCAATCAAGTCATTTCCTTTTCCAAAGGTTCTGGGTAACTGGCAACCCACTATTCTGAGTAGCCTCCCCCAGCCTTGGCCTAACCAACACTAATGACATCAGTCTCAAGCAGGGTGTATAAGAAACGCAAATTGCTCTGCTGCACAGCCATAGCCACTTTTGTATACCTCCCACTCTCTCAAGAGTCCACATTTCTGCAAAACTTTTCCTATCAATGCAAATCTTAACTTTCATGAGTCCTGGCCAAGAGATAACATAACACCCCTGAGAGAGATGCTATCAAATGAATAACATAATCATGTAGATAAAGAACAAACCTCTAGTCTCATTGGAAATCACATTTTGTTTTTTTTTTCCTTTCCCATATTCCTCTCTGAACTGTTTCTTTCCACTAGTGTTTAATTTGATTTTGCAAGATAAGGAGAAGAGAGGGTGCCAAACAATTGTAGTTTAGTTTTGTGTCATCAGTGAACGGATTATTTTAATTTGGCCCAGGCTCTCTTTTTCCAGATCCTGCCTGAATCCAGATCATCAATAATGTGCAGTTTGGTAAGCAAATATTGGGCTAGTTAGAGGCCCTCTGTTGAAAGTCCAGAATTTCAAAGGGCATAGGCAACCATGTTTAATTCAATTAAGCAAATATAGTCTGAGTAACTATTAGGGGCAAGACACAGTCCTAGTTATTGGAAGAAAATGACAAACGCTTGGCCTCTGAACTTGAAAAGCCCATAACCAAGCATTTTGCAGCCCTTTCCTTTAAATAACTTAATACCTGTTTATTCCATAAAGAACCTCCTTATTTTTTAACTCAAAGATTTAGAGCCAAGGAGTCAACTGGAGTGAGGTATCTTGAGTGTGTCCTCCAGTGACACAGATAAGAGCACGCTGGACACCAGTAGTGTAATTTTAAGTTCTTGACCACTGAGGCTTTTTTTTTTTTTTTTTTTTTTTTTCAGTCTTTTGCCTGACTTTCTGGTACTACTAAGTTGACAGGATTTCTAATAAGGATTGTAGGTACAAATTGGAGGATGAAAAGAAGGTGAGAAAGCAGTTGATGAAAACTAACCATGGCTGGTGGCTCACACCTGTAATACCAGCTCTTTGGGAGGCTGAGGTGGGAGGACTGCTTGAGCCCAGAGTTCAAGGCCAGCCTGGCCAATATAACAAGACACTCCCGCCTGGGCAACACAGCAAGACCCCACCTAAAAAAAAAAAAAAAAAAAAAACTAACCAAAACTGTAGATAGTTTGCTTTAGGGCTCTTTCCTTTTCAGCAATCCTTTAATTTTTTTCTTCCTGGATATGAATAGTTTATTTTCTGTAGTCCAATCAGCTACGCAGAGGTCTTCATTTGTTTTTGATTTGCTATGGCCAATTTTCTCATTGAACGAATGAGCTTTATGATCACCAGTGTTGTGCAGTCCTGCGCATGTAAAAGCCAGCAGTCCTAGTCAAGGACTTTTGTAATTTGAAAAGAACCAAAACAGCACAAATTTTTTCCAATTGTGAATATATTGGGACAGCAGATGAGGTGAAGAATTCCTACTGTTCTAAAAACTGAGAGAAAACAATCACAGAAAGTTTTCTCAGAGCGAAGCTTTCTCAGTGTGTTATGTCTCCCTGGCTCACTGACAGCAAGTGGGAAAGACTAGCTTCCTAAAGTACTGTGCTGAGGGGCTAGCATGCTACGAATCTTCTGAACTAGAGGCCAGAAAACCTGCATTATAGTCCCAGGTCTTCTACACACTTGCTGTGGGGTCTTAGGGCAAAATGTTTAACCTCTCTGGACTTTATTTTCCTCATCTCTAAAATAAAGAGGATAATAATAGCAGTAGTCAGGTGGCAATGTGACTCGAACCTAATAAATGTGCAAGGTTTTTTTAATACTGTAAAGAATTGAATCCAGGTATATTATTGTTGAGGTATCAGAGACCTATTTGCAAATCGGAAAACTCTTTGTCCTTATCAGTGTATGGCTCTATGCCGCAAGTTTCCTTTTTCTATTAACTGATTCTCTTACTAAATGGTTTAGCTAAACAGAAGGACTACCATTTTGAGATGGTCATCAAAATACATGAAAAGTTAATGAGATTTTCCCCACAATATATCTGAATAGGGGAAAAGTTACACATATCTATCAAATAATTGCATAGCTCTCTGGGAGGTGTTCACGTGAAAAGAAATGAGTGCATACAAGGGCTTTCCATGGTTGGGACAGTGTCTTCTGAGTGTGTTCTGCAGTTCTTACAGCCCTAGGAGCATTGTGCAGACATCAGAATCAAAGCCAAACCCTGTTGTTAAAAACTGAGCTACAAAGCCGGGCGTGGTGGCTGCGCCTGTAATTCCAGCACTTTGGGAGACTGAGGCGGGCAGATCATGAGGTCAGGAGATCAAGACCATCCTGGCCAACACAGTGAAACCCCATCTTTACTAAAACTACAAAAAAATTAGCTGGGCATGGTGGCATGCACCTGTAGTCCCAGCTACTCAGGAGGCTGAGGCAGGAGAATTGCTTGAACCAGGGAGGCGGAGGTTGCAGTGAGCCGAGATGGTGCCACTGCACTCCAGCCTGGCAACAAAGCGAGACTGTCTTAAATAAATAAATAACAACAAAAACAAAAACTGAGGTACAGAGACATGATCCAGGTCATCCAAGCTGATGGCAGAATTAGGACTAGAATTCAGGCACAATTTTATGCTATAATTCCATGTTGTTTTCTCAGTTTCCAGTCAGGGAAGAGCTTTGCTGCTTGGAAAACCTAACTCAGTAACAATTACAACCCATTCTGGGTTTTCTAAACGGTGCTGCTCAATGAGTGAACAGATGTTGGAGAGTCCACTGGAGTGGCCCAGGCAGCTCAGAGCCTTGCAGAAGATAAAATTCCATATGTAATAAAAGGACAGAGCTTCTAGTTGCCCTGGAATAATCAAGAATGCTACAAGGAAGGAAAGGTAACCTAATATCTAGAATCTATTTTATGCCCCATGTGGAACTTCCCTAAGAGGTAACTCTAGACCAGCCCGACCAACATGGCGAAACCCCCCTCTACTAAAAATACAAAAATTAGCCGGGCATGGTAGTGCACACCTGTAATCCTAGCTACTCGGGATGCTGAGGCATGATAATCGCTTGAACCTGGGAGGCAGAGGTTGCGGTGAGCTGAGATTGTGCCACTGCACTCCAGCCTGGGTGACAAACCAAGACAACGTCCCCCCCCAAAAAAAAAAAAAAAAAAAAAAGGGTAATTCTGGTAGTTCTCCTGAAAGGTGAAATAGTGGGATTCAACACATTTTCTAAATCTAGGTCGGGCTCTTCCCAGAGAAAAGCAAGGCTGCTTGAATGAATATTGCTGTGGCCAGTTATTTTGATGGTGAGAAAAGAGATGGATCCTAAAAGAGGGTGATAGGCTGAGGGGGCTTAAGTTCATTCATTAAAGTTAGGATGACCAATACATTCTAACGCTATTCTCAAAGACTCGATGGACTTTTCTCCCTCTTCAAAATAATGTTTACTTATGCTATCTGAAAACACTTCCTGCATTTCAGACTCAGTCTGCAATATGTTAACAGCCAACAGTTGAACAATATTCTGCATGTGCATTCATAGCGCAGTAAACCATTTACTCAAAGAAACAAAAACCCACAACAACTCCCCGCCTCCCCCAATGAAGACAGCAGAAGAGAACTAACTGATTTGTCTGTTGTCTTTCCTGTCAAGATCGCCCTCGCCTTTGCTTTGGTCAGCGGGAAGGACTTTATGTATGAGTCATACAAATGTTTTGCCAGGGCCCGGAGGTCAGCGGACTCTGGGTTCAGCTGGTCGATATCACTGGAGATCTCCGCCAACAGCTTCTCCTTCTCGGCTTGTGGCATCCGCCCAAACCTGATGGCTATGGAGGAAGAGGAACGACAGGATGAATCATTGGATTACTACTGCTCTGAACATACACTATGCTCTCCCAGCCCTCGTTCCCACACAGTAAAAGCATCTCCTCCTCCACTGCTCTCGAGTTCTGGTTTCTGTCTACCAGTTTGCTCATGTTTTTATAAAAGTAGCACAGACCATCAGTAAAAATTAAACTGTTCACTTTAATTTTTAAAAGTTAATGCATAATCCTGCTGCGAAAGTGAAAGAATTCAAGAGTTTAGCAAAGGGAGGAAAGTATGTCGACTTAAACATGAAATAATTGAGAACCAACTCCTATTCATCCCTCAAGACCCAATTCAAAGGTCACCTTCTTTGCATCCCCAGCAGTTGACCTAAGGTCAGGGCACTAGAAGGATCAACACGTTTCACGAATTAAAATACGAAACTGTGCAGAATTCAAAGTTGTACAGACATAGGCTTTGTTCTCAGGGAGTTTGTATGATCTGTTTGTCTCTGTTAAAAAGAAATATGGATGGTGCTTTATCACATCTTACTAGTCCAGAGAGCACTTTTACATGTAGAGGAGAGAAGCCACAGTTATCTCCCAACTCTCCAGAGTTACCACTTAATGATGTTTGTCAGAAAGACAAACTGGCGGCCTGTAGGGTGAGGAAGTGTGAAAAAAGGTAATGAAAGAAAGAAAAGCAACGAGGAAAATGTAAGAGGGGTTAGTGGGGACTAGTTTGGGGAAAAAATAAACTGTAACTTTTCAACTCAAATATGTTTTCTTTCCTTCTTACCAATATGTTCAGCAAAATATTATTTTGCATCACGTTCTTTTGGGGGCACACTTTAGGTTCTATGTTTCCCATAATAAGGGTACCTGGCCATCATGTCCACTGCTCCCCATGCATACATAGCTCTGTTCTTACACTCACGACGTGGTATCACAGCCATGTGTTTTTATGGTGATCGGCTTCACTAGACTATATGCTCCTTGAGCGCAGAGACCATCATGTTCGTTTACATCTCTAGCAAGACTCTGTCTCTGCTGAATCCCAGAACAAAGAGATGGCTCTTTTATTTTATTTTATTATTTTGAGATGGAGTCTTGCTCTGTCACCCAGGCTGGAGTGCAGTGGCACAATCCCAGCTCACTGCAACCTCCACCTCCTGGGTTCAAGCAATTCTCCTGCCTCAGCCTCCCGAGTAGCTGGGATTACAATGGGTGCGCCACCATGCCTGGCTCAGTTTTATGTTTTTAGTAGAGACAGGGTTTTACCATGTTGTCCGGGCGGGTCTCAAACTCCTGACCTCAAGTGATTTGCCCACCTCAGCCTCCCAAAGTGTTGGGGTTACAGGCGTGAGCCACTGCGCCCAGCCAGAGATGGTACTTTTATATGTTATTAGGCTAAGGGTAGCATTTCTACCATGAGACATGACAGCACATGACAACTTTCCCATCTGAGTACTCCGTGAAAATTACCTTGGATTTTCCCAAGAAATTGACACGTACCCTTGAGTCTCAAATTCATAAATGCATTTCCATTGACCCTAAATAAATTTTATCACTGACTAATACAACTACTGTTTTGTAGGGGCCTCCTTAGAGACCAGACTTGGGAGTTAGAGGGGAAGAAAATCTTACCTCTCATTTGGGATTCCTTTAAATTGAATTAGCCTGTATTTAGATACTTTTAGTAAATATATCCTTGGTACATGGCCTCTTCATATAGAAACCTTTAAACTGGGAGGTTTTGGTAAAAAATCCTGCTTCCCTACTCACTCTTCCCCATTTTCTTTCTGTGTTGTTCTACGGGGCTGAGGCATGATTGTTCATATTTTTATCTACTGGTGACCCCAGCCCCTGGTGCTAGGCTTGTCTGGGTCCCTCAGGATATGACCTCATCTCATAGCACTGATCACAGGAATTAATCTATAATGTTTTATTTCCTCCCTTGCCATATAATCTCCACAAAGGCAGGAATCTTGTTCATTATTGTATCCTCAGCACTTAGTACAATTTCTCGCACATATTAAGCCCTTGTCTACTGTAATTTGAAATACAATGGAAAGAAACCCCAGATAGCATATTCCTTCAAAATCCTCTGTGAACCTCCTGACCACTTTGCTCAGATAGAATTCCTTATGCAGTTGGCCCTCCATACCTGCAGGTTCCACATCTGCAGATTCAACCAACTGTGGATTGAAAATATTTGGAAAAAAGAACCAATAAAAAATAATATGGGCTGGGTATGGTGGCTCACACCTGTAATCCCAGCACTTTGGGAAAGGATTCGGCTGTAATCCCAGCCGAAGTGAAAGGATTGCCCAAGGCCAGGAATTTGAGAACAGCCTGGCCAACATAGACAGACCCTGTCTCTACAAAAATAAAAATAAAAATAAAAATAATTAGCTGGGCATGGTGGAGTGTGCCTCTAATCCCAGTTACTAAGGAGGCTGAGGTGGGAGGATCCCTTGAGTCCAGGAGTTAGAGGCTGCAGTGAGTCACGATAGAGCTACTACACTTTAGCCTGGGTGACAGCAAGACTCTGTCTCTAAAATAAATAAATAAAACAATGATTAAAAAAAAAGACAAATAAAAAAATATGGTATAACAACTTTTTTTTTTTTTTTTTTTGAGACAGGGTCTCATTCTGCTGCCCAGGCTGGAGTGCAGTGGCACAACCATGGCTTACTGCAGCCTCGACCTCCTGGACTCAATCGATCCTCCCACCTTAGCCTCCTGAGTAGCTAGGACTACAGGTGTGTGCCACCATGCCTGGCTAATTTTTAAATTTTTTGTAGAGACAGGGTTTCACCATGTTGCCCAGGCTGGTCTCGAACTCCTGGGCTCAAGGGATCCTCCTGCTTCCGCCTCCCAAAGAGCTGGGATTACAGGCATGAGCCACAACGCCTGGCCATAAGAATTATTTATACAGCATTTACACTGTATTAGATATTATAAGTCATCTAGAGATGATCTGAAGTATACAGGAGGATATGTGTAGGTTATATGCAAATAATATGCCATTTTATATCAGAGACTTGCACATCTAGGAATTTTGGTATCTGAGTGGATCCTGGAGCCAATCCCAGGGAATAAGGAGGGATGGCTGTACTATGTTCATTTCTTGTTCACCAGTAGTTCCCAATTGAGGAGTGGGGAGGGTAGGGGAGGCAGAGCATATCAGAGTCACATGGTAACTTCTGACGTTATATGTTTTCCATGGAACATTTTGATGGGCCATCCATCCACTCAGTTAGGAGTATATAAAAAACCTGGGGTTTGGGACAGTTTATAAAAAGCTTCCTAAATGCTGGGCTCCTGTTGTATGCATACATTAGCTCATGTATTAAACTGTTACTATACTACGATGTTGGTTTGTATCAGTTATTCTACTTGAATATAAATTATATGAGTAACAGGTTTTCTCATCTTTGTTCCTAAGTGTAACAAAATACACATAGTAGGTTAACAATAAATGTGTGATGGATTAAACTCCAAAATATCAGGTTTAAAAACATACAGAAAACGAGACACTATGTCCATTAGGAAGTTTGGGAAAATGATCATGAGAAAAGCACTAAGTAAGAAGGCGTATTAAAAGAAGAAGGAATTTTGGTGTAAAACTCAGAGAAAATCAGTTATCCTATAACAAAATAGAGGTGACTAGAATCACCAACTATCTGCTGCTCCTGAACTTTTGTTATTTCACAGAACACACAATATTGTCTCTTTACTCAAGGAATAATTATTGAATGACTACTGTGTGCCAGGCATGGTTCTAAGCTCTGATTTAGTTTTTACAGGTAAGAGGCTATAAACATATGCAAAAGTTTACACACCTAGAAAAGCTATTTTTTCCTAATGGGTAATCAAAAAAGTTAATTTAAATGTACAAATAGCCAAAGATAGCCACTTACGACATTTGCTAGTCCTGCTTTTCTATCACCTAACAAATATAACCAGAAAACACCCCTAAAAACCATTTTAGAATTAGGATATATTAAAGTGAGATCCCTCTGCCATAATCTCACAAAAATGTATTTTTATAAGTTGAAGTTCCCCTCAAAGGCTAACTCTAATGAATAAATTATCTGTATTGTTAAGTGCCCATGCTACAAATTAGGTTCCATTTAGTTACCAGTGCAACCAATTATATAGGTGATTTTAGCATTTTTATACACCAGAGGTTCATAAAAGGAATGAAAAATAGATCCCATTTGGTGAGACTAAATTCACATAAAACATACAAAAATCTGAAACTGTACAGAAAATAAGGATTTTTATTTACATACTTTTTTTTTTTTTTTTATCTTTCAGCTGAGGCACGCGTACCTTTTTTAAGGGGGAAAAAGCCAGTGTTATTAGTATATATAGCCAGCAACGAAAAAGCCAGTTTCGTTGCTTCTGAGTCCCACATAATAGTACCTATCTACCTCATGTGAGGTGATGAGAGGAAGTGCTTAGCACAGTGCTGGGCACATGGCAATGCTTAATAAACACTGCTTTTATTGCTGTGGTCTTGGTAACTATGGCTGCTGTGGGTTCTAGACCAGGTTGGTAGTCATGGCACGCTGACCTCTCCCACAGAGAAAGAACAGAATCTGAAAACCTAAACTATGTGTCTGTCTGCCTGTCTATCTCTATTTCTATCTTTCCATCTTTAAATTGTTTGGGAGATGGTGTTTTTTAGTTAAGTAATTCTTGAGCCTCAGGTTCTACCTTTTACCTACCAAGAGGAGGAAAGTGATGGAGGTTGGGAGGTGTTTCCTGTAAGACTGAAGTGAGAGCTTAGAAATAGAAGATGAACAGGCGGGCGCGGTGGCTCACGCCTGTAATCCCAGCACTTTGGGAGGCAGTGGGATCACCGAGGTCAGGAGATCCAGACCATCCTGGCTAACACGGTGAAACCCCGTCTCTACTAAAATACAAAAATTAGCCGGAGTGAGTGGCCCGAGGGCGCCTGTAGTCCCAGCCTGGGGCTGAGGCAGGAGAATGTAGCGAACCTGGGAGACTTGCAGTGAGCGAGATCCATACTGCACTCCAGCCTATAGGCAGGCAAGTGAGAAGCTCATACAAAAAAAAAAAAAAAAAAAAAAAGAAATATAAGATGAACATTCTGGATTGGGGTCAGAACTATAAAGGCTGAGTGTGCTCATATACAAGTGTATTTTTCTAAATCTTCTACCACTGCTGATTAATCTTAAAAGGAAAATGCTTCATGTCTTACTGTGAGTCACTGAGCGAGAACTTTTGGCCTCTCTGGAAAGCAAGGGAATGAATACTGCACTGAATGTAGTCAGGAAGTTTAATTTCTAGTTTCAGCTCAGTGACAAACTAGCTATGTGGCTTTAAGAAAATTACTGAACTTCTCTGGTCTTCAACTGATTTATTTACTGAATGAGGAACTTAGAAAAGAAGATTCTAAAGTTTCCTTCCTCTAGCTCTAAATTTAGCTCTAAAGTTCTACAAATGTCTGCATAGTACTCGAGAACATGCTCTGCTCTCTTTTTAAAAACAGTATGTGTCTAGTTTTTGAGGCTCAAAGAAAATACATTCTGTCTGTTCTACAGATCTGGCACCTGTCACACAGAGCAACTTCCAGAACACTGGCACACAGTTTCCTATTTGGAATAATTCATCATCTACAGAGAAATCTGGTATCTTGGTAAAAAAAAAAAAAGATCAATATCAGAACTGGTAGGCTCCCTTCAGGAAGACTGGGTTTGATAGAGACTCACTAACTTCTGGGAAAGCATATTAGCATTCCTTTATATAACACACTTCTGTTGAGCAGAATGTAGCTACTACTAGCATGTCATAGATTCCATATTGTGTATTTAGTACTGACACTGTTGAACACACAAACATCAAGCACATGGAATAGTCAGATGCCTGCTTTTTGGATCTGGGTACAATGCTAAGAAACAATTAATCGACATGTTTTTAAAACATCTACCTAATTGTAGGAGCATTAAAGACAAATGCTACTTAATTACAAAGGTTAATTAAAGCAGGTTTTCAAAATAATAAATCAATAGAAAATAAAATAATGAAATAAGACAAGTCTTATTTTTGTCTTTCCACATCTAAGGGATGAATTTGCAATCATTATCAGGCTTTTGAAAATTAGTAAGGCTATGTCTTATGGTCAATTTTTCCACTTTTTATATGTTTGCTGCATATAAGCAAGATATTTATAACACGTGCTTTTCACATGGCTGTGCCAATAAGTTGTTTTCCCATCTCTCTTTAAAAAATTTTTTTTTTTAGAGACAGGGTCTTTCTCGATCACCCAGGTGGGAATGTAGTGGCATGACCATAGCTCACTGCAACCTTCTGGGCTCAAGCAATCATTCTGCCTCAGCCTCCCAAATGGCTGGGCCCACAGGCGCACATGACCACGCCCAGCTAATTTTTAATTTTTTTTTGGTAGAGATGGGGTCTCGCCAAAACTCCTGGCCTAAGTGATCCTCCTGCCTCAGTCTCCCAAAGTGCTGGAATTGCAGGTATGAGCCACTACACCTGGCTCACCTCTTTCCTTCCTTCTTTCCCTCCCTTCCTTTTTCCTTTTTGTCTCCCTCCCTCCATCCCCTTCCTTCCTTCCTTCCTCCCTCCCTCCCTTTGTTCCTTCATTCCTTCCTTCCTCCTCCTCCTCCTTCTATTCTTCTTCTTCTTCTTTTTTTTTTTTTTTAAAGAGACAGGGTCTCATCCTCTTGCCCGGGCTGGAGCACATTAGTGTGATCTTGGCTCACTGCAGCCTTGAACATCTGGGCTCAAGGGATGCTCCCACCTCAGCCTCCTGAGTAGCTGGGACCACAGGCATGCACCACCATGCTCGGCTCACTTCTCTTTCTTGAGGGAAAAAAAACTTGTGCCTGCTGGAGGTTCTGCAGGATTTGGCAATCTAATAACTATTCTTTTGTAGTTCCTCTAAAGTAAAACAAGAAGCAACCTTTACCATTTTTCAACTATTTGTAGAGGACGTTTAAATATTTTCTTAGGTTTCTTTCAAAAATGAAGATGAGCAAAACACCACCAGCTCACCTCCTAACTCAATCTCTGATTCCCTGAAGTCTTCCTGACATCCTTTAATTCATTCACTGAACACTTGTTTGATGCAACACTGTGCTACGCCGATGGGGCTGGAGGAAAGGATGAAAAGGACTTGTCTGGTAGGGGAGACTGGATATGTTACACAGATGAGTCTCTCTAGTGTACCTCTCTGTGCTACTCTACTATTACCTCCTCTTTAAGTTATCTTTCCTCCACCACTGAACTTACTGAAAGAGTTGTTTTCACTGCGTCTGTGTTTGTCACTTTCTATTTACTTCTCGATCTACTGCAATCTAGCTTCGGGCTCACTGGGATTTACCGAAACTTTGTAAAAATCCTGAATGCTTTTCTCACAGCCAGAACTAACGGCCTCTTCTAAGTTCTCAATAGACTTGAGCTCTCCAGCATTCTCCCAGCCTTTAATGCTGGCGACCATCTCCACCTCTTATTTCTAAAATTTCTTGTCCTGGTTCCTGCTGTTCTGGGTCCTCTAACTTTCTGCCAGCTGCTCTCCAGATCTCTCTGATGGTGCCTCTCCCTTAGCTTGTATTCTGTGGTCCCTAGTATGACCTCTCTAACCTACAACGGGTGCTGATGATTCCTGCTCTCTCTTTACTGAAATGTGGAGCCTTATTTTTCACGTCCTCCTGTATTCCTCTATACATAGTTGCTGGATACTCCATAGGCACCTCTAACACAATATAAAACTGAATTTAAAATTTTCTCCTCCAAACTGGCTCTTATTCCTGTGTTCCTTTCTTGGTTAATTCATTCTATCGCCCAAATGAGATACCCTAAATAATCTTTGACAACCTCTCTCCCTTCAGGCGCTTTTATTCATTGGTCACTGCTCTGATATTTCTCTCAATTTCCTTTCTTCTCGCCCTTCTCAATGTCTTATTTCCTCATATTGCATTGGTCTTCAGATGAATTTCCCAATTCCAGTCTTTTCTCTATCATTTTTACTGCTATCAGTAGTTTTTTTTTTTTTTTTTTTTTTTTTTCCGGTAATATATATCTGATCACTCTCTTGCTTTTTAAGGCAGAATGTGGTATCACAGGAAGGCATGAAACACATAGAAAAGGAAGAGCAGGGAATCAGAAAAGTCTCATGGGAAGGAAGGCATTTGAATGAAGACTTGAATGTCAGGTAGAATTTCCACAGGGAACAGACAGACACATCAACAGAGGCCCAGAGGTATCCAAGCATAAGCCATTTTCCAGGAATAGCAAAATGCAGGGTTTGCCTGAAGTGTGAGTGGAAAGTGGGCAGGGGTGGGGAAAGGAGGTAGGCTACAACATGGATGGTTCTGGAGTCCACACAGGGCAGAGGGACAGGGTAGCCGGAGCAAACGTGTACTGCCACATGCATTAGGACTTGGTTACCTTTTCTGAAAGTTAAGATTTGGGTAATTTTTCTTTGCACAACCAAGAAGACTAAAGAAAAAAAAGTAATAGGTTAGCCGGGCACGGTGGCTCATGCTTGTAATCCCAGCACTTTGAGAGGCTGAGGCGGGCGGATCACGAGGTCAGGAGATGGAGACCATCCTGGCTAACACGGTGAAACCCCATCTCTACGAAAAATACAAAAAATTAGCCGGGCTTGGTGGCGGGCGCCTGTAGTCCCAGCTACTCGGGAGGCTGAGACAGGAGAATGGTGTGAACCCGGGAGGTGGAGCTTGTAGTGAGCCTAGATCGTGCCACTGCACTCAAGCCTGGGCGTCAGAGACTCTGTCTCAAAAAAAAAAAAAAAAAAAAAAGAAATAGGTTAAAGTTGAAATCTATTTGCCATTCAGAATTTTTCCTTTTCTCAATATACACTAGAGCTGCTATTTGCAAGGCACTGAGAGAACTACCTTAAAAATGCTGAGTGTCACAAAAATTTGTGAAATCATTTTTCTGGATTTTTATGAAGCCACTGAGAAATTATTTTGAAAGTTGTCAGTTTCTTAAAAAAAATTAAGAACTCTCTCTCATTTATATCATAAGACATCCTAGTCAGCAAAGCTAAGATTTCACTAGCTTTTAAATTTATGAAAAACATATTTTTAACCAAATCTCAATGTTATAGAGAAAACCTAACTGAATGATTCATAAACAACATGTCAATTCTTCTCTAGATTATTTTCTTAAATAGGTCAGGTGCAGTAGCACTTTCATGTAGTTTCAGCAACTCCAGATGCTGAGGTGGGCCCAGCCTAAGCAACATAGTGAGACTCCATCTCTAAAAATAGTAATAATAAATACATAAAATTTTAAAAATAAAAAGTGCACTTAGCCTAAACTATTTTATTATTTAGTTCATACATAAAAAAAGAGCTCTGAATATGAATTATTCACTAGTCAAAAAAAATTTTTTTTTTTGAGATAGGGTCTTGCTCTGTCACCCAGGCTGGAGTACAGTGGTGCGATCATGGCTCACTGCAACTTTCACCCCCTGGGCTAAAGCGATCTTTCCACTCCAGACTCCCGAGTAGCTGAAACCACAGGCGCGCACCATCACGCCCGACTAATTTTTTGTAGTTTTAGCAGAGACGGGGTCTTGCCATGTTTCCCAGCCTGGTCTCGAATTCCTGAGCTCAAGTGGTCCTCTGACCTCGACCTCCCAAAGTGCTGGGATTACAGGCATGAGTCACACTGTGCCCGGCCCACCAGTCACAATTCTTAATGACTAAATAATTTTATTAAAAATAAAGAGGACAAGGCCAGCGCAGTCGGTGGCTCATGCCTAATTCTAGCAATTTGGGAGGCTGAGGTGGGATCACCTGAGGTCAGGAGTTCGAGACCATTCTGGCCAACATGGTGAAACCCCATCTTTACTAAAATACAAAAATTTGCTAAGCGTGGTTGCGGGCACCTGTAGTCCCAGCTACTTGGGAGGCTGAGGCAGGAGAATTGCTTGAACCTGGGAGGCAGAGGTTGCAGTGAGTTGAGATCATACCATTATACTCCAGACTGGGTGACAAAGCGAGACTCTGTCTCAAAAATAATAATAATAATAATAAAATAAAAATAAAGAAGACATATTTTAAAAATGTGATTACTATAAAGGACTTGCCAGCAAGATTTTAAAACAAAAATGACTACTTTGAAAAACTATAAAAATGCGTGCAAGAGCCCATCTGACTAAAGAAGCAACATTATCCATGCGTCTTTTTTCAAGATTCTGCAGACACCAGCTTCACTAACAAACAGTAGTTGATGCAATGATCACTTAGTAAGTTACATGCACCACTGAGTGGCCTAGGAAGCAGGTCTGTATTTCTGCTTCATTTTCATTTTGAGCTTTCCTCTAAGGGCAGTGTCTAGACACAGTAGTGAATTGATTGTGCTTGAGATGACTCAGGAAGGCTTCTGAGCAATCGGTGGAATTAACCCATGGTCTAGAAATGATGGGTTGTTAAATGACCAAAATAATTAAGAACGTGTGTTTATTTTCGTTACTTGCAGGAAAAAAATACGTTTCTGAAGCATATCAATCAGTCCATCAGCTGGGTACTTTTCCTACCCCATGCTGAAAGTGAATATTTGAGAAGTTATGTTTCTAACTGGAAGAATTCTGAAACTATGTTCTTCTACAACATGTAGGCGATATGTCACAATGAAAATGAAAGTTCCCTCTGAAGAGCTGTAACGCTACATAACCCAGGATGCCATTTATACTTTCTCTAGCCCAGAGGCTCTGGATTTCTGCTCTCGGGCTACATCACTAATCATCAAACCAACTGCCCGAAATTGCTGAGCAATTGATCACAATATATAGACCTGACTCAGATACATAAATTATATTTTTATTTTATGGTACCAAAACATATAGGTGAAAACTTTTAAATTCAGGCAATTGACATGCCAGGTGCCTACATATTTGTGAAGACCGGAGCAATGTAAGACACAGAATAGCTGGTTGAAAAGTGAAAAATCCAGTGAGTTAGGCTGTTTGATTATACAGAATCACAGAATTTTCAAAGTGAAAGGACATAGTGATCACTGATTTCAGTGCCTATCCAATAACATTAGCAAGAGCCCTTAGGGTTCCCTACTGGTTCCTTCAGAAACCTCCTTCAAAGCTGTGAGTACATGGCCAAAGGGGAAGCTACATTCATCAACCAGACTAATCAGAGACCAGAGAGCAGAAATAAGGTTAACACAGAATGGAGTACATTTGCTTTGGGGGACGTCCATGTTTTCTTGCACATACTGAAAACAGCTGGGTGCTGACGTTGGTATAACACTCAGAGCCTCTTTCGATAAAAAGGCATTCTATATGAACAAAAACTCTGTTGGCTTCACATTGGTCAAAGCAATGGATTTTAAATAGTGACTCAACTTCCTAGAAAACTTTGTAGTTAGAAATGTTTTCTTCATGCAGCTAACAGGCAAAACTAATCAAAACCTTGTTGTTAGTCTGATGTTTTCTTTTCTGTGTGGCAAACAAACTCCCATAAAAACCTCTGAGGTTTTTTTAGTAATGTTTGCAATTTTTTAAGTGTTGAACTGCCTAAGTCTCTGATGTCGTGACACTTAATTCCTATATTTTCTTGCTTTTGCTAGAACTGAACACTCCCTATCAAGATTGACCCCCTCTAGAGATAAAATAAATTGTCATATGAAGTCAAAAGATGACCTATCAAGTTTATGATAGCTTTCTTTGACTTTTAGGGGAGGAGAAAATCATACCATCCATACTACATAGGTTGGGGTTTAAATAATATTTGCCTATAAGCAATAAGCAATTGGAGATTGATTTTAAGTAAACGTATGCAATGCCTGTAAGCAACAGGAAATATATTTTACATAAATGTATGCACTGCCTATAAGTAACAGGAATTATATTTTACATGAATGTGTGAAGTGATAATTTTTTAATAGGCAAAAAATAGTGTTAAAAGTGGAACTGGCATGCTTTCCTAGGCTATCTCAGTGATAATGACCTCAAAGTCAATGATTTCTTCATGAAGATGAAATAAGTTTATTGCAACTTGATTGCATCACCTAAAATATAACCCTTGACTTGGAAACTTGCCCTTATGTTTTATGAGGTCTGAAATAAAAAGGAAACTGATGGAACTGAACCAGCAAATTATTTTGCAATCCATGACTACAGTTGTATACAGCAGATGTAGTCAATTGTTGAGGAAGGTTGGACCAAATTTCCATCCTGTTCAGTACTGCTGATAGCTCTATTCAAAATACATTCTTGCCTTTAGAGGAATTGACCCATAGTAATGATACAGATAGAATTTTGTGAACTATTTTTAAAGGGTAGGTTATTAATCAATGAGTGACTCTCAAATATCTTGATGGTTTCCACTGTGAAAACCAAATATCTGCATGATAGAGCAAAAATTTAATTTTCTCAGATGCTTTAGAGTGCATATAGATGAAAACTGCCTTCTCACTAGATCAGTTTTGAGAGAGATGAAAACAAAAGAAAGAAAAAATAGGATAGCTGATGAAATGAAACTTCGAATTTAATTTGGTCATGTTGGCATTTTTTATTTCTTGAGTGCATTGAAAAGAACTGATTAATACTTGACACATATAATACTACCAAGTTATACCTAAAATTTATTTTGTCAGCCAGGCAACCAATGAGAACTAAATAGTGATCAAGAATCATTTTTTCAAACATGTTTGTCTTCCAGGACTTTACTGAGTTAGTTCCACAGATCATGAAAACAGAGGTCTTTTCTCAGGTCTTCTACATCATTTCCCTTAAGTTGACACCCAAAGTCATAAGCTTGACTTTAGACACAGGTTTCAAAAGTAGAAAGTTTTATTCTCTTACGTTTCTATGGCATTAAAGTTTTGCAGAACTATAAAAATAATTTGTTTTACCCTTTCCACAACTCATGGATGTTCCTTGAAGTGAAGGAAAGGAACACTTGTCTTTGCATAATAAAGAGCAAAAAAAAAATAAATTAATTAATTAATTAAATAAATCTAAATTCTCACATGCCACTTAAAGTTCCAGACCCAGACATCTTCAGGATTTTCTTACGTTTAAAGTAGAAAGACACTACTGATACACACAAGTAAATATAATTCTCTATTTAATGCATGAAGCAATATAAAATTTAATCACGATGATCATTATATTTGTTCTAAAACACTAAAGTTTTTCCCATCATCCCCCAGATTTTTCAAGTCTCTTCTCTCCTCATGGCAAATGCCCAACCAGAGAGAGAAGGGTTCTATAATGAAACGTTAAAAACACTGACCTAAATGAGAAATGTTTTATCGACATGTAATATTCTAAATTCTGGCATTTGGTGGAAAACGTGTACACATTTTTGGCAATGGCCTTAGTGTCCACTGGTCTGGCAGCTATAATGAGAATAATAAAGTATACGGTGATGACTGTTTACTCACCATTATGAGACATCCCCACTGCAAGGCATTTCTGAAACCGACAGTACTGACATTTATTTCTACTTTTTTTGTGGATCCGACAGTTAAGATCACATCTGTCATAGATAAGCTTCAATCTGATTGTTCTCCGGAAGAAACCCTGCAAAGGGATATATATATATATATATGTATATGTATATATATTATGTATAAAAAAAGAAGCAAATTTTAAGTCTTTGTGACACATGGAAGCAGCAACCTACAGCAAAAGGTTTACTGGCCTGGGAATCAGAAAAAGCAGGTTCTTGACACGGTTCTGTCACTGGTGACTTTAGACAAGTCACTTAACCTCTCTGGAACTAAATTTTCTTTGCTGTAAAATAAAGAACCAGAGGATCTCCACGTCCCTTTTTTAGCTCTTAGACACTGATCACATCCAGCTGCGGCTTTCACTGGATCTTGGCTCTACATTTGGTTTTCAGCATGCTCTAAGAAGTGCTCTGGATTTAATGTAATGCAAATAAAACACCATGTAATCAGTTCAGACTCTCTGCAAATCATTCCAACAGCATGCCCCAGCCTTTGTAATTGTGCTAAGCAGCCTGGCAAAGTTATAATCATTTCATTCTAAAATCTGATCAGGGCCAATAAAAATCCACATGTGGATAATTTTTTTGGAATTCTCTATGTTGCATAATTTCCTGCAGAATTTGTTTCACTTATTCATGCTGCTGAAAGTGTGCCCCATCATTGCTGTGGCTTACAGACAGAAAGAGACTATGGCAAATAACATGAGAAGTAATCAGATAAATCCTCACAAAATCGACTGCTATCTCAAAATGGCAAATACGTCAATTTGAGGCCAACTGAATATTCTGCTATATTTACATCTTTTGGAAAGAGCTGAAAAAAATCGAATTGGACATGTTTTATGACTCCATTTTTTGGGTTCATCATATTCCTATTCATTTCTATTGTGTTCATCTCCATAAAATTTAATTGCTAATTCTTTCAAATATATCTGGCCTTGTTTGGTGCAAAAAGCACTGCATTAGTATTGCTGCGATCATTGACATGCATTTTGACTTTCTCCAAATTTCCATTCTGAACTCTGGATGTTCTGATTACTTGACAGCTTCACTTAAATAACGAATAGCCATCTCTAAGCCAGCCTGTCCAAATTGAAGTCCTGACCCTCCCCTACAAACTCACTTCACTTGCGACTTTCTCCATCTCGGCAGATGCAACGCCATCCTCCCAGATTCTCAAGCCCAAATCCTTGAAATCACTCTTGACTTATTTCTTTCCTCAAGAAGAAAGCTTTCTCTAAATACACACTTGCCTGTTTCCTTCATCGCCTTCAAGTTTTGCGTCTCACCTCTCAATGGGGCTAAGCCAACTTATTTAATACTGTGGCCTGTCCCTGCCCCACCTCTCTTCTGGAACTCTTGATCCTCTTGACTCTGCTCCAGTTTTTCTTCTTTCCAATAGCACTTATGACTTTCTAACACACCACAGAATTTACTTATTACTGTTTAAGTGTTTATTTTGTTCCCGCCCTCACTGCTCAATTAAAATTATAAGCTCCTCAGGGGCAGGAATAGCCTCTTATACCCCTGGATGGAATCCAAATGCCTATGATAGTGCTAAATTAAAATTTGTGGAATTAATATAGATGTCACATAACTTCCTTTCTGGGCCTCACCTTTTTCAACTGTAAAATGAGAAAGCACTTCCACCTCTGGTGGTTTGTGACTCCAAATTATGACTGAGATGTTACAAAGGCAATAGGCTTGACAAAGTAACCATTATTCTCAATTTGGGTTTGTCATTTCCTTGATCTTTAAGAAAATATAGGCTGGGTGTGGTGCTCACGCCTGTAATTCCAACACTTTGACAGACTGAGGCGGATGGATCGCTTGAGTCCAGGAGTTCGAGACTAGCTTGGGCAACAAGGTGAAACCCTGTCTCTATTAAAAAAAACACACAAAAATTAGGCAGGTGTGGTGGCATGCACCTGTAGTCCCAGCCACTACTCTGGTGGCTGAGATGGAAGGATCACCTGAGCCCAGGAGGTCAAACTGCAGTAAGCCAAGCTATGATCACACCACTGCACTCCAGTCTGGGTGACAGAGTGAGACACTGTCTCAAAAAAAAAAAAAAGAAAATAAAAAAAGGAAGAAAATACAGTTTTATCACCTACTATGTAAAATGAAATAATATACTATTTAATTTTGCTTGTTTTGAGGCTTTACTAAATGGTATTATACTATATGTAGTTTTTGGGACGCTATTAAAATTTAGTATGAGGTTTCTAAAATTTACGTTCTTTTTAGTGAAAGACTATGATTTACTCATTTTCATAATTATATAGTATTCCATTGTATGACTATACTATAATTTATTAGCCTATTTGCATGCAGATGAATGTCTGAAATGTCAATTTTTTGCTATTGTGAGAAGAGTTTCTCTAAATATTCCTGTAAATATTTTTAAGTAGCATTTCTGGGTTGTACAATGTGTGAATATTACATTTTACAAGATAATGCCAAATTGTTTTCCAAAGTGTCTATCAATTTACACTCCCCACAAGCATTTTATGAAAGTTCTAGTCTCTTCCACATTTGGTGTTGTCAGACTTCTTGACAATCTAAAATGTATAAAATTAAATGTAAATCTTGATTTGTATGTCCCTGGCTTTTCACTTCCCAATTTCTAATTGTCTTTTCCTTAAAATTGAATTTTAGACTTTTAAAAAATATGCTAGATATTAATCTGTTGTCTGTTACAGATGTTCAAATATCTTCTCCTCTGTTTGGCTTACTATCCTTGAAATGTACTTTTTCAGTATTTTTGTTTTCTTAACCAGTAGATATTTCATTTCACTCTCATTCTTTTTTTTTTTTTTTGTTTTTTGTTTTGAGACAGAGTCTCACTCTGCTGCTCAGGCTGGAGTGCAGTGGTGCTATCTCGGCTCACTGCAACCTCCGCCTCCTGGGTTCAAGCGATTCTTGGGCCTCAGCCTTCTCGATAGCTGAGATTACAGGCATGCACCACCAAACCTGGCTAATTTTTTTTTTTTTTTGGTATTTTTAGTAGAGATGGGGTTTCACCAAGTTGGCCAGGCTGGTCTTGAATTCCTGGTCTCAAGTGATCCACTCACCTTGGACTCCCAAAGGCCTGAGATTACAGACGTGTGCCACTACGCCTGGCTCACTCTCATTCTTGAGAGATTACTGAGTACTCAGTTATTCACTCTTAACACTTTGAATTCTATTATCCTTCTGCTTCCATTTTGCTGTTGAGAAGTCTCTTGTCAATTTACTTCTAAGATGATCTACCTTTTCTCTTTGATTGCTTTTATACTCTCTATTTGTCTTTAGTATTCGGCAGTTTTACTGCAGCGTGTTTGGGCATGAATTTCTTTTCATTTATCTTCTTGGACATGTTGTTTCTGCATTACGGCTTCACCTGTTCATCAGTACTGGACTCCAGTGAGATAAGTAGTAGACTTTCTTATTCTAGCCTTCACATTTCCGCACACCTCTTTTTTATTTTCCATTTTCTTCTCACTACTTACTCACTAATATTGATTGCCAAAGTAAAAATCAGAACAGAAGCAAAATAACATGAAAATATATAATTATACTGGCAAAAGTAAAAACAAACATTTCTCACTAAAGTTCACTAGTGAGAACAGTTCTACACTTTACTCTTCCACTGATCAGTGAAGAAGACATACCTCTTTAATATTCAAAGATCCTATGAATCCTTCAAGAACTAAGAGCCTTCACATTCCAAAAGATCCTGGACAAGACATATTCTTTAAGACACTGCTGGTTTCATTCTTGGCAATTTCTTTGCATATCTCTTTCAGTTTCAGGTTTTTCTTCTGCTATGTCCAGTAAGCTATCTAATCCTTCCATTGAACTTTTATTTCAGTAATTATACTTTTAACTTTTAGAAGGTTTACTTTTTTTTTTCCACTTGGTTTTCAAATCATCCTGGTTATTCCTAATAGTTTATTGTTGCAAGCCTATGCCCTCTTCCTTTAAATAATCCATAATAGCTGCTTTATATTCTGTATCAGGCAATCCCAATTTCTGCTTCCCCCGGGAAGGGGGAGAGCAGGGAGTCTGTATCAGTTTTCTTGTTTTTGATGAATGTCATTCAAGATGATTAGCTTCTCACATGCTTGCTGATAGTATTTGGAACACACTTCTTGACCTTAAACTGGGGGACTCCTACAAGGTCTTAATTAGGAATTCAGTAGCCAGCAGTACTGCTGACTTACAACTATTTCAGACACTCTTGAGAATCCTGGCTTAATTCAGAAGCCTTACACTCAGCTCCTTCTCACTGATTGCTCAGAAAACTACTACAGGCATCCGCCTTTGGGGCAACGATCACTCCTGTACCTCTCTGGGCATCTACCATGGGGAAAACCCTGACCTGCTAAGTGTGCCTGCAGCTCATAGTTTCGAACTGAGGGTTTATTTGTTTCATTTTGTTTCATTGATGTTGTTTTGGAGAGTTTTCTCCACCTCCTGTGAGATCAGCAATGTCTTAAAGAATATGCCCAATGTAGAATTTGCTGGCAGTTGAAGTCTCTTTAATTCTCAAAGGGTTCTGAGGACCTTCAGATATCAAAAAGGTTTTGTTTTGTTTTGTTTTTGTTTTTTCTCACAGATGAATAGAATGCTAATGTATAGAACTGTTCTCATTGATAACAGTTGGTGAAATTTTTGTTGTTTACCATTGTGATCACAGATAATGTTGGTGAAAATTTTGATGTTTACCATTGTGATCACAGATATTTTATGATATTCCTTGACTTCTCTTTTGATTCTTGCTTTTTTAAGACTAATATTAGTGAGTGAAAATGCTACTTAGCTAGCTGACAGCTGGATGGCTCACAGAGTGCTCAGTTATTTGGCATGGCTAGGAGAGGAAGATTTTTTGATAAGAGAATTGTTGATCCCTTCCTTACACCATATACAAAAATTAACTCAAGATGGATTAAAGACTTAAATGTAAGACCTAACACAATAAAAACCCTAGAAGAAAACCTAGGCAATACCATTCAGGACATAGGCATGGTCAAAGACTTTATGACTAAAACATCAAAAGCAATGGCAACAAGAGCCAAAATAGACAAATGGGATCTAATTAAACTAAAGAGCTTCTGCACAGCAAAAGAAACTATCATCAGAGTGAACAGGCAATCTACAGAATGGGAGACAATTTTTGCAATCTACCCATCTGACAAAGGGCTAATATCCAGAATCTACAAAGAACTGAAACAAATTTACAAGAAAAAAACAAACAACTCCATCAAAAAGTGGGCAAAGGATATAAACAGATACTTCTCAAAAGAAGACATTTATGCAGCCAACAGACATACGAAAAAATGCTCATCATCACTGGCCATCAGAGAAATGCAAATCAAAACCACAATGAGATACCATCTCACACCAGTTAGAATGGCGATCATTAAAAAGTTAGGAAACAGACGCTGGAGAGGATGTGGTGAAACAGGAATGCTTTTATACTGTTGGTGGGAGTATAAACCATTGTGGAAGACAGTGTGGCAATTCCTCAAGGATCTACAACTAGAAATACCATTTGACCCAACCATCCCATTACTGGGTATATATCCAAAGGATTATAAATCATGCTGCTATAAAGACACATGCACACGTATGTTTATTGCAGCACTATTCACAATAGCAAAGACTTGGAACCAACCCAAATGTCCATCAATGATAGACTGGATTAAGAAAATGTGGCACATATACACCATGGAATACTATGCAGCCATAAAAAAAGGATGAGTTCATGTCCTTTGCAGAGACATGGATGAAGCTGGAAACCATCATTCTAAGCAAACTATCACAAGGACAGAAAATCAAACACTGCACATTCTCACTCATAGGTGGGAGTGGTACAATGAGAACACATGGACACAGGGTGGGGAACATCACACACCGGGGCCTGTCAGGGTGTTGGGGGAGGGATAGCATTAGGAGAAATACCTAATGTAAACGACGAGTTGATGGTTGCAGCAAATCAACATGACACATGTATACATATGTAATAAACCTGCACGTTGTGCATATGTACCCTAGAACTTAAAGTATAATAATAATAATGATAAGAAGATAACCTCAAGGTTATGGTTTTATTGCCCTGTAGAACATTAACCATTTTGCATCTTATTTCAGGATTCTTTCTTTCAGTGACTATATATTCTTGGTCCCGCAAGTTCTTCTTTGAACTAGATTTACCATCCTGCTTTTTCCTTAACGCGTTTTAAATAAATCTTTAACACATGTTCAAAAAAAAAAGAGAATTAAGTTTAACTCTTATAATGGAAATTTCTGACATGACTCAGCTGATGCCTTTCAAAAGTATATCACATTTTTTGTGATGATTCAAGGTCTTTCAATGAATAAGCATTCTAAACATTATACACTGTGTATGTAAATAAAATCTTGAACTGAATACACAGATCCTAGTATACATTTTGGAACTTGATTTTACTTTTTTACACTGAGTTCATGATAACCAAGTGTTTTCTTGTCATCTGACTCAAGGAATCTAGAGCAGTAGATGTAAGGATATTATCGAGTGCTTTTCTGTAAAATTATTTATTGATTTACAGAACAAGGCCGGCTTCTCCAAATTTTCTTCATATTACTGATGAAGAAACACTCTAATAACACTCTTCTTTATTATTTCACAGTCCACAGAACAATGCATTTTCAACAACTTACTCTTCTGATGATCAGGAAGTCTGTGATGTGGTGTGCTGGAGATGCATCAGTCACCATTTCAGAAAATTATTTTGTGTATATATTTACTCTAATGTCTGCACATTTGTTTGTTAGAAAGTGATTCCTATTTTTCATATCATTTGAAAAATTTTCTTTGATCTCTCCTTAATTGCTTTAATTTTAACAAAACATCAGGGACAATGAGACCTCAGAATGGCATTGTTGATTTTACAATGAAATTAACAGCCCTGTGCTAGGCTTGCACTTGGCTTTCCCATGAAGCGTTCTGGCCCCTGGAAGCTGGATTAATAAGCTACAACTGGCAGGTGAGAAGAATTAAAACTCTTTCTGAAGTAGGGATGAACAGACATACAAGTGGCTAACAAGCATCCAGCATTCTTCTGTATACAGAAATACAAACGTAGATTACATTGTATTGTACAGTAGATTGTATTTACCGTATCTTTTGGTATGGCTATGGTTCTAAAATGATCTTTCACTAAAGATAAAAAATAGGATGGAACTTATCAAAGAAAAAAATATATGTCCAACATGTAAACAACAAATAAATGATAGCTTTCCAAGCTCTAAAGTATATATATGTTTCAGTTGCTAAAGGTTTTATTTTACATAAGTTTGCAATATGAACACACCCAAGAATCTGTAACTATTTCACCTTAATTCAAACCCAATCTACTCATTCCCATCTGTCTGACTGAATTTTGGCAAGAATCACTAATATAAACCTGTTCCATTTACACTGTAAAATTGTTTAGGAAGATCTACCAACAGTTGTTTTATGTTGTGTTTATTCTTTTCAATCCATAAATAAGCCTGCAGCTTTGTGGTCAACTGTATTTTAATTATGAATATAACCCACATTCTACTGTAATAGCAAATGTGAAGCTGCCAAAACACCTCTCAGAAAATACATGCAGATGAGTTAAACACATTTGCTAATTTCACTTTCCTGGCTTTTTATTGCGTATTGGTGATAAGCTAAGGAGATGTCTTTGATGAGTGACAGCCACTGGTCTAACGCAGCAGTATTCAGAATGTGGCAGCAATAATTTTGTTTAGTTTCAAAGTAGCAAAGAATGAGTAACTGCATTTCTTCAGAATGAAAAACTGCATTTCTTCAGAACGAGACTGAAGGCTTTATGGTCGCAAGACCCTTTTACTCTTTTTAAAATTATGGAAGATCCCAAAGAGTTTTTGTTTATGTGGACTATCTTTACTGACATTTATCACACTAGAAATTACAACTGAGAAATTATTATATACAAGAACATATAAGCAAACATTCCATTAGCTACCAGAGCTATGTCATCATCCTACATCATGTAGCTTGCAGAACACTCCACATACACTCCTGAGAGAATGAGAGTGAAAAAAGTAATAAAAATCATTATTATGAATATAGTTTCAACTGCATGGATGCCTTGAAAGGGTCCAAGCCCCAGACCACACTTTGGGAACTGCTGATGTATACCTGAAGAAGCCAAATGATACTGTTTCATTATGTAACCACATCGTACCAATATCATCTGAATCATTTTATAGATGAGAAAACCTGAGTAGGATGTAGCTAAATAATGACATATGCAAATGTACTTCACACAGTATCTAGTACATAGTAAGAATTCAATAAAAATCAGAGTAAGAATTCAAAAAAAGTTTCCTTTTTCAATCCATCATCCATTTAGGAACCAAGATGTCCTAATTCTTTCCCAACTGCAGTTCTATGTCTTTACGCCAAATAAAAACCCCAGCGGAGGCAGGGTTTATTTTATAAGGTAAATATTTACGAACAATTTATTCTGTGCAATGAATATATAATAAATGCTATTTTATTCATTGGGTATATTAAAATTATTTTAAAAGACTGCATATCAAAATATAAGTGGATTCACACATTTTCTTTATATTAAGTAGTATATTACTAAATGTTTGAATTTTCCAAGAATAATATTTTTCTTATTCTTACCTTTAAAATGTGTAGATGTCTATTTTCCCTTTCCAAGTGAGTAAAACTTTCTTTACATTTTAGTCTAGGAATTCTGGAATTCACATTTTGGATGATTTGCAAATTACTGCAGGTTAGTGTACAATATGCTTAGTTTTCTTCTATGTTTGTTTTTTAATCCATGATAGGTTAAGGACTCCCCTAGAGTCTTCAGGTTTTATTAAGTGTTTTTTCTCCCTCTCTGCCTTCTTCTACTTTCTAATCCTAACTTGAAGGCACCTGGATTTCCTCCCCTCTCTTCTCTTTTTTGCTACTCTTCTTCCCTGCTTGCTTCTAAGTTTTAGTGCTCTCAGAACTTAGATTTATCACTATAACCAACTACTGACAATGTTCCTGTCTTTCCATTTTCAGTTGTTTTCAGTAATGTTAGCTTTCCACAAATTTGTGACTAATAGGATTATGGTGGAACTACTTGCGTAAAGGTTTTAGTTTTCTAAGTGCTTTACCAGCCCATAAAAAACAATAACTTATTGTGGAAACTTAAACCAATCATGCCGTTTTTATTTATTTATAGTTGTAAATTATCAACATGACCAAAACAGAATGGTTTCTTCAGATAAATATGGCTCAGAATTTAGCAACAATTTACTCACTCAAAAATGGTATCTAACTCAGTAAAAATAAACTCTAACTCATTAAATCTAACAATAAAACTCAATAAAACTACAAAAACACTCAATAAAAAATCTAAGTCAATAAAATGACATGTTCTTACTACTCATCAAGATCTTAGATAATTGACTTAATACAATGATTTCATATAAGGTCATAAATATTTTAGCTTGGTTTAAATTACAGAATGAATGGGTTTTAGTGTTTTAAATGAAAGCATCTCTTGCCAGGAGTGTTTCAAAGTGTCATTTTGAAATTACAGACCTTAGAGATGAATAAGACCTTGTGTAGCCAATCTAATGAAGTCATTTTACACATGGAGGGCCTGAGGGATACAATGTGTATGTGACTGGCTAGTGACTTGGAAAGTGGCAGAGCTGACTTCTGGTTTTTCCCTTTTCACTGTATTAGGTTGCCTTTAGAGTAAAAACTGTTTGAATTGAAGGGATTTTAGAGATCATCTAATTCAGTGTCATTTTATTTATTTATTTATTTGGAGTTAGGGTCTTGCTTTTGTGACCCAGGCTGGAGTGCAGAGGTGTGATCATAGCTCACTGCAGCCTTGAACTCCTGGGATCAAGTGATCCTCTTACCCAAGCCTCCCAAGAAGCTAGGACTACAGGCATGTGCCACCATGCCTGGCTAATTTTTTAAAATTTTGGAGGGATGGGGTCTCACTATGCTGCCCAGACTGGTCTTGAACCCCTGAGCTCAAGTGATCCTCCCGCCTTGGCCTCCCAAAGTGTTGGGATTACAGGCATGAGCCACCACACTCAGGCACAATCATTTTATAGATGAGAAAACCTGGGTAGGATGTGGTTAAATACTGATGTATGAACATGTTACCTTATACAGTATTTGGCATGTAGTAAGAATTCAATAAAAATCAGTTTCCTTTTTTGGTCCATCATCCATTTAGGAACCAAAATGTCCTAAACCTTTCCTAACTGTTGTTCTGTATCTTTATGTTGAATAAAAAGCTCAACTAAGCAGGTGTTTATTTTAGAAAGTAAATATTTATGAAGTTTATTCTGTGCAATGAGTATATAATAAATTAGTACTATTTTTTCATTGTGTGTATTAAAATTATCTTAAAAGACTGCATATCAAAATGAGTGGATTCACATATTTTCTTAATAATTAAGCAATAAATTACTAAATGTCTGAATTTTCCAAAATACCCTTTTCACAAAGGAAAGAGATAATGATAAATAGTATCTCCTTTCCCACACTGTTATACCTCCTTGCCTGTCCATGTATGTGGCTCACAGTGATGCTGGAATAAGGAAACATGAGGCACTGCTTTGAGAGCCAACACCACCTAAAGAGTCAGAGTCTAATCTGAGGTCTGCCACTTACTAAGGGATGACTTTGGCAAGTTTTACCAACCTGTAATTTCTGTATCTGCAATGTGGCCATAAAGAAGCCCAATCTTACAGGATTGCTCTAGGGATTCAAAGATATGCATATATAAATAATCTGTAAAATCTTGTGTCTATACAATATTACATGGTATAGCGAAAAAAATAAACAACTAGAGAATGCAGGAAATCTGCATCCTGGTGCCAGATCATCACTGTCTTGCCATGACACCTTGGAGAAGTCACCTTTTTGTAAAAATCCGCAAGATGCAAGGATTAAACTAGATCAGTGTCTCAAAGAATCAATTTGGAGAAAGGAACGTGGGGCAAAGCAGCCCCACTTTTATCTACTTTCTTAGGCTTTCAAATACTATATCATCCTTTGGGAGGCTGTGGGAGGATCACTTGAGCCCAGGAGCTCAAGGCTGCAGTGTGCTGTGGTAGCGCCACTGTACTCTAGTCTGGGGGACAGAGGAAAACACTCTTCCATGAAGAAAAAAAATTCATATTATTGTATCACCTAAAAAAAGGGTTCTGCTGAAATGAAATAATAAAGTTTCAACAACTTCTTTGAAGAAGATTTTTAAAAAATTACCTTGCATCCTTCACAAGCATGAACTCCATAGTGGAATCCAGAAGCTTTATCTCCGCAGACACGACATTCGATCGCCATGAGGGAGTTGGAAGGCTCTTCGTGAGGCTTATTGTAGAGCTGAGTCTTCTCAGAATAATAAGGTGGAGAAGCAGGCTCCACTTTGATTGCACCTGTGTATAGAGACATGTGAGAGGATAATTACCCCATGAAAACAGTCCTAAAAAGGCAACAAGGCAAGCCACCAAAGTATACCTTCATGCTATATTTGTATTGTTTTAGTGTAAAAACACTGGAGTTAAGGCAAGAAAAAGAAGGCTTTGTAAACACAGGCAAGTTACAACATCTCTAAGCCTCACCTGTAAATATAAAATGGGAACGAGAATTAAGTCTGTGGTTCTATGACCCCCCCAGTACCCTGCAATACTACAGCTCTAACAGACAACATAGAGGATTTGACACCAAGAAGCTTATTTTGCTAGGAAATGTTCTGTCTTTGGTATTCATCACAATATTAAATTATACATTTTATTTAAATATTGCATTTTATAAGTACTTTGAAACAACTCTTGCAAGAGAACTACAGAAGGAATACCGCTGTGAAAAGGTCATGGTATGCCTAGCTAGAGATGCATGAAAAATAAGAGCCCAGGTTAGCATTAGTGTTCAGTCAAAAGAGGTGGTTTGTGAAATAATCTTTGACAGAGCGTGGCGGAACTTATGGAAGTAAGCCCTACCTTTTACTAGTTAGGCTCAGGGCTACTAAATTTCCATATTAGGCTCTAACTGAAAACCACACAGATAAATATAACTAAGCATATTATTTATCTTAAAAAACCACTAGAAATACAGGAAGTTCTGACTTGTCAAGTAATGATTGCCAATTACATAGTGGTGGCTTTGGAAAACCAGCATGTCAGCCCACACATGATAAAAATCAAGGAAATAGCATCACAGAAATACATTTTATCTCAAAAAGTACAGTACTAGTTTTTCTTGAGTCTGATGTTTTGATGTTGATTTAGTTAATGGCATGAAAATTTATCAATAGGCTACAATGTTAAAACAAATTTGTGCTCAAAAGTAGGTTTCAGTATAAACTTCTGAAAGGACATAACAGAAAAAAAGTACTGTAGTGGCAGTAATATAGTGAAGATAAGTTATATAATGTAAGGTGAGACTTGGAATTGTTACTTATTAACTTATAAGGGGCCAAAAGAATTCAAAGTTTGGATGATGGACTCTTAGCCTGAGATACAACTGGCAGTGTAATCAAGGTAGAAAATGTCCCTAAGAAAGAAGTAAGCAAGAAAGGAAAGAAGAGAGGAAGGAAGGAGTGGGAGAAGGCAAGATTGATCTGGGGCCAGCTTCCTTTCTTGCATTTCGTAGATACCTAGTAGTTCATGGATAAATGGGTGAATAAATGAATGGTGAATGCCTTCTCTATTAGAATTCTAGTGTCTGCAGCACTATTTACTACAGGGTTACTGAGAGATAAGTCCAATTCCAGTCTTAGTAGTCTGAAAAGTGAAAATAAACATCATACTTTGGTACTCTTGAAGTTTCAGGTCATACTTATAATCCGCAACCATCGGATCTGTTCTTGTGAATGGAATGTCTTCATAATGTGGAGCAGAAATGCTGGAGAAGTCAACAGTAGTGAAGGGCTTGATGTCAAAGGAGTGGGAGTGGTCGTCCATTACGGAGAGATCCACGGAGCTGATCCCAAAGTTGGTGGGCCAGAATGGCATCTCTGTGTCAACCATGGTAATTTCTGAAAGGAAAAATAGACTAGCTGTGAAGTTAAGTCCCAGAGAACACAACAATCTCACAGAGTTTCAGAAAGAGAAATGAAAGAGTCTTTGGCAAAGTAATCTCATCTAGGTTCTCACAACAAGAGAAAAGAACATAACCACCTTCTTAGTGCTGTCCAGGCTGTTTTATGATAGAAAGGAAGTCACCCTTTACCCAGGTATCATAATAGAGAATCCTGAAACAGTGCAGACACATACAGTGTATCCATATAAACACCTTGCCAACAGTCCTGCTCTCATTATCTTCTACAGAAGGTCATCAATTGAGTCTGTTAATGACTGCTGTTATTTAAAATTTTGTTCAGTTTTACTGAAGTATAATAGACAAAAATTTTTAAACTTAAGGTATACAGGCCAGGCACGGTGGCTCACATGTGTAATCCCAGCACTTTGGGAGGTCAAGGCAGGAGGATCACCTGAGGTCAGGAGTTCCAGACCAGCCTGGCCAACATGGCGAAACCTCATCTCTACTAAAAATACAAAAATTGGCCGGGTGTGGTAGCATGCCTGTAATCCCAGCTACTCGGGAGACTGAGACAGGAGAATCACTTGAACCTGGGAGGCAGAGGTGGCAGTGAGGCGAGATCACACCACTGTACTCCAGCCTAGGAGACAGAGCAAGACTCCATCTCAAGAAAACCCCAAACTGAACCAAACCAAACCAAAACAAAAAACAAAAAACCACACACACACAAAAAAACTTAAGGTATTCAATGTGATGTTTTAATACATGTATTTACTATGAAATGATTATCATACTCAAGATCACTTCACACAGTTACCTTTTTGAGTATGAATATGTACAGTGAGAACACTTAAGATCTACTGTCTTAGCAAATTTCAAATATACCATACAGCATCACCAACTACAGTCACCATGCTGAAGGTGACCTATACTTAGGTCTCCAGCACTTATCCTGCATAACTGAAACTCTGGCTGACATCTCCCCATTGCTCTCGCCCTCCAGCCCCTGGCAAACACCATTTTACTCTCTGCTTTCATGAGTTCGACTTTTTTAGATTCCACGTGTTAAGTGAGATCATGTGGTATTTGTCTTTCTGTGTCAAACACTACCCAGTTTAATTATCTTAGCATAATGTCCTCTAGGTTCATCTCTGTTGTTGCAAATGACAGGATTTCCTTCTTTTTTTAAGGTTGAATAATATTCTACTGTGTGTGTACATATATATCTTTATGTGTATATATGTATGTGTGTATATATATATTATATATGCACATATATACTGTGTTTTCAAAAATCCATTCATCCATTGACACTTAGGCTGATTTCATATCTTGGCTATTGCAAATAATGCTGCAGTGAACATGGGAGAGCAGACAGCTCTTCAACATCCTGATTCCATTTCACTTGGATATATACCCAGAAGTAGGATTGCTGGATCATATGCTAGTTCTATTTTTAATTTTTTGAGGCAGTCCATTCTGTTTTCCATAACGACTATAACAATTTATGTTCCTGTGAACAGTGTGCAAGGGTTCCCTCTTATCCACATCCTTGCCAACACTTCTTACCGTCTGTGTTTTTGATAACAGCCATTCTAATGGGTGTGAGATGATATCTCACTGTTTTTGATTTGCATTTCCCTGATGATTAGTGATGGTGAGTACCTTTTCATATATCTGTTGGCCACTTGTATGTCTTCTTTCTAGAAATGGATATTCAGGTCCTTTATCATTTTTTTAACTGGGTTATTTGTTTTCTTGCTATTGAGTTTGTTGAGTTTCTTATATATTTTGGAATATTAACTCCATATCAGATGTACGATTTGCAATCCATAACTCCATATCAGATGTACAGATTTCCCTATTCTGTAGGCTGACTTTTCACTTTATTGATTATTTCCTTTGCTGTGAAGAAGTTTCTAGTTTGATGCAATCTATTAATGATTGTTTTTACAGTGTGCACAGGGTTCCAGGACAATTTTACTCTCTTGAAAGTAGAAGCCCAAAATATTTTTCTCTTTAGGATGAAATTTTTCCTATTCTACTTGTATTCATATGCTTTTGTGTAATAGAAAAGTTGGCAAATTAAATATAGGTAAATGAACTTCTTCTTTACTTGCATCCTAAAATAATTTTGTTCTTAATAATACAAAAATAAAAAAATTTTAAGGGGAAAATTACTCAATTATTATTTCTGTACTATGAAATATTACTCAAATAATTATCTTTTCTGTGGATACACCTTTTCTTAAAGAGGAGAAAGTTTTCCCCACATTGAGAATAGAAAGGTTAGAGAGATTTGTGGAAACATTTGATCACACCTGGGAGTGTCAAAATCAGACTCTAGCCCAGCATGGATTTTAAACCACCCCCAAAACAAAAACAAAACAAAACAGAGACAGAAACAAGAAAACACATCAAAGACAAAGGAAAGGCCGGGCGTGGTGGCTCACGCTTGTAATCCCAGCACTTTGGGAGGCCGAGGTGGGTGGATCACGAGGTCAGGAGATCGACACCATGGTGAAACCCCGTCTCTACTAAAAAAAAAAAAAAAAAATTAGCCAGGCGTGGTGGCGGCGCTTGTAGTCCCAGCTACTCGGAGAGGCTGAGGCAGTAGAATGGCGTGAACCTGGGAGACGGAGCTTGCAGTGAGCCGAGATTGCGCCACTGTACTCCAGCCTGGGTGACAGAGCAAGACTCCGTCTCAAAAAAAAAAAAAAAAAACAAACAAAGGAAAAATACTTATACAGATTCTAAGGCCATGGAATAGCAAGTTTCATGAATCATCTGCCCAATATCATATATGCCACATGCATTTTTCTAAACATGATTTATTGTCACAGTAAGTGCAACAAATCTCTTTTGTTCACTTCATGTGAACTTGTGAGCCACCGAGTGTGTAGACTGGAAAACTTTCTGCAATAGGTACCTGGACTCTGTTTACCTGAAACCAGTTCATTATTCAAAGTGGTACCAAAAAGCAGTGCTAAGTATTTTAAATGTTAACCCTGTGGTCAAAAACACCAGTAGAGAGCTGTGTAAATTCAGGACTGCTCACACTGGAGACAGAAAGGAGCTGCTCATAAACTCCAGGACTCCTCAAATCACAGGTGTATCTTTCTTGTTTGCAGTCATATCCCCATTGGCTAACAAAGGGCTTGTCTCATAGTAGGTGCTTGTTAAATATTTATTTATTAAATACTAAATACGTTGATGACTTAATGAGATAGCTGTGAAGTTTTAGCAGAAGGGGCAGGGAAAGAGGGAAGCAAACTGGTATTGATCAAGCACTTCCCATGTGCCTGGTACATCCTACATTTTCTTCTGCATAATCTGAAATATGATTCCCACTTTATAGATAACCAAGCTAGGACCAAAGAAGTAAAGTGAATTGCCCAAAGTCCTCTAGCTAGGAAGTAGAAGATTCAAATTCAAGACTAACCCTGAAACCCTCTTCTGTATATGTAGTATCCTCTTGATTCTCTCATTGATGAAACAGGCTTATGGAATAGGGGCCACTCTCCTCTGTGTATGTGTACATGGGCCTCTTGCTTTTCCTTTTTCTTTTCTTTTATCTATTTATCATTTTTTTGGAGCAATTTTATTTTAATGTCCTCACTTTAACACCACTCACTTTTTCTTAACAAGCAGATTGACAAGAAATTCACTCCAAAGGCAAACTTTTGCATTAGCTGAAGATTGAAGATTTCAGCTGTGATCTTCATAAGAAAAAATGCCTTGAGGCCGGGCTCCCGCCTGTAATTCCAGCACTTTGGGAGGCCAAAGAGGGTGGATCACCTGAGGTCAGGAGTTTGAGACCAGCCTGATCAACATGGAGAAACCCCATCTCTGCTAAAAATACAAAACTAGCTTGGCGTGGTAGTGCATGCCTGTAATCCCAGCTACTCAGGAGGCTGAGGCAGGAGAATTGCTTGAACTCAGGAGGCAGAGGCTACGGTGAGCCAAGATCGTGCCATTGCACCCCAGCCTAGGCAACAAGAGTGAAATTCCGTCTCAAAAAAAAAAAAAAAAAAAAACCTTGAAAACATAAACAAGACTAGTCCTGTGAATGTGTGTCTGTGGTTTCAAGAGGACTAATTAGGTACTGTATGGGTTCACATGTCTATCTACATAAATAAGTACCCAAACAACCTTAAGTTATCTGTGTTTCAGTGTCAACACTGCACACCAAAAAGGGAAATGTGTACTGGTGATAGCTAAAGGTCATTCTAGGACTCAATGACACCCAGAGAAAAGTCTGTGCTCCTAAGGACAGGGCACCCATCCAACAGTGTCCTTTATTTCAAAATTCATCCAAACCTGTTTAACGCAGGTCATTCCATTTACTTTGCTGTCTCCTTGGCAGGCTTAATTTTCATTTCTGTACCTACTTTTCTTAGTATAACTTATTTTCATATTAAAGTATATTTCCTTTGTCTACATTGTAATATCCACAAAGGTGGGTTTGTCACCTATTTCTCACTATGCTATTGCAAAGTTTTCTGTATACAGAATAAAGGCTGACAAAGTGAGTTAAAGGTAGTGGATGTGCTTCTGTATGAATACTGGGAAAAGAAAATAAGGATGCAAAAATATCTGGGGTGGGAGAGAAATTGGTTGCTCATGATTTTACTGGTTTAATTTTGCTTTCATTTTTAACATAAAACTTCAGTGACTCCCTTTCAATCACAGCCATGCTTCCTTCTTTTCTCTCTTTCTCTCTCCCTCCCTCCCTCCCTCCCTCCTTCCCTTCCTCCCTTTTAAAGAGACAGCATCTCACTGTGTTGCCCAGGCTGGTCTCAAACTCCTGCGTTCAAGTGGTCCTCCTGGCTCAGCCTCCCAAACTTCTGGGAATATAGGCATAAGCCACTGTGCTCAGCCAAAGCCATGCTTCTTATTACAAAAATCATATCCCTAGGGGTTATGTATTATACTGTGGAAATTCTGGGAAAATTTTAAATGTCAAAATAGCCTTCTCTGTGTTAAGGAAAGAAGGAAAAGTTCATGTAATTTTTAAAGATATTATATGAAATTCCTAGAAAACTTTGTACTTGTAGTACATCTCATGGCTAAAAGGATGCTGTTTTCTGTTTTTTTGTTTTGTTTTGTTTTTCATAGTAGCCTTTATTTTTGTTAGAGCAGTTTTAGGTTTACATAAAAATTGAGCAGAAAGTACAGAGGTCTCATGAAAGCCCTTCCCCAACCTCCTGTCCCTTCTCTACAAAACATGGTTTTCCCCTATTGCTAACACCTTGCACAGTGTAGTATACCTGCTACAACTGATGAACCAATATTGACACATTATTACTAAAGTCCATGGTTTACATTAGGGTTTGCTCTTTGTGTTGTATAGTTCTACTTTTTATTTATTTATTTATTTATTTTTTGGTGGAGTCTTGCTCTGTCACCCAGGCTGGAATGCAGTGGCGTGATTTTGGCTCACTGCAACCTCTACCTCCCAGGTTCACATGGTTCTCCTGCCTCAGGCCCCTGAGTAGGTGGGATTACAGGCGTGTGCCACCATGCCCAGCTAATTTCTGTATTTTTAGTAGAGAAGGGGTTTCACTATGTTGGCCACGCTGATCTTAAACTCCTGACCTCAAGCGATCTACCCGCCTCTGCCTCCCAAAGTGCTGGGATTACAGGTGTGAGCCACCATGCCCGGCCAAGTACTATGGGTTTTGACAAAGACATAATATCATGCAATCATTAGAGGATTACACAGAAGACTTTCACTGCCCCAAACATACCCCATACTCCACCTATTCATTCCTCCCTTCCTCCACCCAAGAATGGTATGTTTTTGCTCTCCTCTACTAGTAAGGGCATACTGGTGGAAAAGCAGGAGAAACACTGGCCTTTTAGCTCGGCATTCAAGGCCCTCTATGCCTCAGCCCTAACTTACTTTTTCAGTTTTATTTCCTCTGGTTATCCCAGACCTCACTCCCATTCTTGGCATCTCTGGCAGCTGGGCATATCATACTACCTGCCCAGATTCAACATGCCCTGCCTCTTTTAGTCATGCAGGTCACCGAGGCTGTTGTGTCTTCTTCCTACTCCTCACCTCTTCATGCCACAAGCCTGCTTGTCTTTCAAAACCCAGTCCAAATGTTACTTTCTCCGTGAAACCATCTACGAACCCTCCAACTTAAAAACACTCCATTCTCTGTGTTCCCACAGCACTTTGTACCTCTGCCTTTAACTCGGATATAATTATTTGGATAACTATCTCCACCATTAGATTTCCAGTCTGGAGCAAAAGGACAACATCGAATTATTCTATTTTCCCATGTGCATATTCTATGCACAGGTTTTTTGTTTTGTTTTGTTTTGTTTTTTTTTACCAAATTCTTGCCAATTGATGATCATATTTTATGCAGAAGAGTAAATTTTCATTTTGCTACTAAAGATGGAAAAATAACAATACTTTCTCAACAGTTTAGTTTTGTTAAGACTTAAGTTCCCTCCAAAAAAATGTTAATCTTCAACAGTATCAATAAAATACAACTTAAGCCATAACTGTTCCCCCTCAACGACGTACATTCAGTTTTTTCTCTTTTGCTGATTACAAGAGGAAGGTTGGGGTCCTAGATGGTTTTCTTATTTTTCTAAGTTGAAAGGACAAACTAAGAAAGAAAAACAGCTTGCCTCTTCATCTCTATGAAAACATTGCCCAAACACACTTCTCCCCTTCCCCCCTGCCCTTCTCCCTTCCCTTTTACTCTGGGACACCTTGACCTAAACAACATTATTCCATAGACCATAGTTACTGGGAGGCACAGTGGTTCCCTAGACATTTTATTTTATTTTGACTTAGAGATGGGTCCAGAAAGCCTGCTTCTAATTTTGTCTCTAGAAAACATAAGCTACTGTTTCTGCCAAGCTGTAAGTTGAGGAGGTGTTTTTTGTTACTCCGTGCAATTACCCATGAAAGAACAAATGAACAAAATATTTGCATGAACAACAACCCTTCTCAGTAACAAGAACGGGTCTTAACTCCCCAGCTGGTGACACTGAATTGTGTTGCATCAGGGGTATATCCATTAATTTCACAACCTTTAGTGTTTCAAGCAGGCAAAAGTCTTTAGGCAGAACTTGTGAGCAAGGACATGGATGTGTGCCGTTATCTTAGACCTTCAGACTTGGCTTTAAATGCTGTTATAGTCAATGCGCAGACTTTTCACAATACTCAAAGGATGAAGTAGTTCAACAAAAATACAACCAATTTCAAGCAAAAATAAAGTCACTTCTTTAATCTGATAGGCATTATTATTTGGGAGCATGGAAGTGGGTTGCAAAAGATGCTAAATTATAAAATTGAACACCAGAAATATATGCTTTACCTTTGGGGTTTTATGTTGTCCCTTATGAAGAGAAAAGAAAAACTATGATTAGAATAGCTGGTAAAATGTTGTATCTTCTTCATATTTACAATAGCTAATACTAACAGGACACTAAATCTGTGCAAAGTACTACACCAAATACTGTGCCTGGATTGTGTCATTTAATCCTCACAACCAGCCCGAGGAAGTAGGTGCACTTATAATTTACCTTAAAGATGGGAAAACTGAGGCATGGACCTGGAAGTAAGTAACTTGTCTGAAAGTACACAGTTACTAAGCAGTAGAACTGACATTGAATCCAGATGGTCTGAAGCTCCATAGCCCACACTTGTGACTTTACACTGAATACTGGTTAGAAAAACATTATCTCTTCCTGATCTTCCAGTTCTATATTAAACAATTATTTAACAGTTCCGACAAACCTTCACTGAATACCTATGACGTGCCAGGCAGGCAGGGAGACAGTGGATGTACTACGAAGAGTAACTCTCAAATGAAAGCTTTATTAGAGAAACATGTTCAGCTAGGCAACAAGAGTATGTACCTGAAAAGCCTTTCATAGGTCCTTTGTAGTTTTGTTGGAAATGGCCTTAAAAGACACTTAACTGCTGATTTTTCAATCCCTTCTCATTTGTTTCAGGTTAATGTCATGGTACTCATAACTGTGGTTCCAACTTGTTTATCCAGTCCATCCTTACTGATTCATGCAGACCAAGATCACTCTGCAGTGTAAACTGACCTGGGAATTTACTAATTCCTCTCCCATCATGACAGCTGACATCCAGAGACAAGAATCATCCTGAAACACTAGAGCAGAAAAGGCTGTTTTGAGATCATCTGAGTTCTCATTTGATAGATAAAGAAAATGAGGCAAAGTGACCTGCTCAGGGTTTCCTGGTGAGCTAGAGGCTGACTGGACAGGAGCCCAGCTTGGCTCCTCTAAGCCTGGCATTCTCAGCGCCACGTTATCAAGTTGTTACATGTAAATATGCTGAAAATGGGACTTTTAGCCTTTGCCACTTTCCAGAGATCCAGATTTATCTTTGGGGGGTCTTTAGTGAATGCATATGAATGGAATCAAATTTATGAGGGAAAAAGTCTCACGTAAGGAACCATTTCCTGGATGGTAAATTATCACAGAATAAAATGCAGAAGAACTAAATCTGTAACAGAATTTGTTTCTAACAAAAGTCATGGACTCTGAATTAATCAAAAGGTTTAGGGAATAGTCTAATAAAATAAGCATTATCTTGGTTCATTTTTACATAGTAAGTTCAGATATACAAATTTTATGTGTTCGTTTGCTTTGCGCCGTTTGCTGTTCTGAATACTAACGGTGAAGAAGGATGGGCACAGCCCCATGTTAGATGCCCGAGGTTCCAATCCAAACCTATTGCTGGCAGTTCAGTGATCTTTTCATATCTAATCTCCATCTGTAGGATATTAATATTATCTCCCTCCTAGAGTTGTTGTGAGGATTAAATTAGATAATGTATGTAGAGCACTTACCATAGGGCTGGATACTTAATACGTTCTCAATAAATAGAATTAATATTAATAGTATAACAGTAACTTGTGTACATACTAGTTACCAGAGTACTACAGTCATATAAAAGGTGGGCTAAAAGCCTCCAACACTACCACTAGGGCACAGGAAGAGGAAGAACCGCCAGCAAAGCCCTATTGTTTAAACAGGACTACGCCTAAAACAGATGTCCTGTTTTAAAGGCCTCTGGAAAAGGAGAGTCCACAGCTCCTCTTGGTTACTCATTCCAATGCTTAATTGCTCTTTAGCAGCCAGGAAAGTCTATGTCTTATCTGGCATTTCCCCAACTGTGTTATACATATGTTAATAATGTTCCTTTAAAAATAACTAAAAACAAACAAAAAAAATCTGGTGATCAAGTAAATTTAGGCAATGCTAGGTTAAGCAAGGTTAAATAGGTTTACTGTGAGACTTCTTAAACTAACAGGCTAATGTTCACAAGAATACACAAAACAGAGAAAAAAGCACAGTGTGCAATATTTGAGGAGTTTAATATGTGATGGAGTATAGTTTGAGAAATGATGATCTAACCTATGTTAAAGTTTGCAACTATCTCTTTTATCCCATTTTTTAAACATACAGTGATCATCCTCTGCACATTTGCCTTTTATCACGCGTACTTGAAATGTATTCCTAAGTTGTTCCTCAGTTTTTCTTTAACTTTAGAATGACTAAGACCAAGGATTTATGTTGGTTAAAACAGTAACAAAACCAAGAGAGAAAGGATTTCTTAAACCACACAAAAAGGAACACTGTGAAGATTAATGCCCCTTCTGTAGAGATGATCATAAGTACTTTCTGACAGGAAAAAAAAAAAGTACCATAGAAAGGATCAGGAATCAGAATGACATTGAACTTCTCAACAGTAACACTAGAAGCTAGAAAATCAATAGAACGATGTTGCTAAAATTCAGAGAAAAAAGAATTTCCAACTTAGAATTTTAGACTCAGCCAAATCGTCCATCAAGTATGGGAGTAAAGACAAGGTGTCCAGAAAAGTTACCTCCCATGTACTCTTTCCCAGAGTTCCCCACCAGAACCAAGGAAGAGAAAAGGTGGGACCAGGAAACAAAGGATCTGAAACACAGGAGAGGGGTGGAAGGTGGTCCCACGCGACAGATGCAGAGCAGCCTAGAGAAAACACAGGAGGAAGAAGGCCAGGTGGGATCACCTGAGAAACCAGAATGCCTGATATGTTTGACACTTCGAGAGGAGTTTTTATTACTCTGTCAGAGAGCTTGAGGATGAATTAGTGACGAGCACATAGCAAGAAATGACAACAAAATGAGCAATGACTAAGTGAAAAAAAATTAACTCCAAAAAAGTAAATAGCTAAGCAGGACAGGAAACAGAATCATAGCACACTGCTTGGCTCAACCTTAAGTAGCACTTTCAGTTATTACAATGTAAGCACAGACAACTGATTTAACCTCAAATTACAAGTAACTACACTATGAAGACGGAGGGGAGGGAGAAGTATGTGTTTTGGAAAAGGAAGTATGGTAGTAAAAGGACTAAATTATTATCTTCCACAGTAAGAAGTCAATGGATAAGAATACAATTTTAAAAATAATAGTATAAGTATGCTATGATGATTATTATCATTTTTGAGACAAGGTCTCTCTCTTTTGCCCAGGCTGTCGTGCTGTAATGTGATCACAGCTCACTGTAACCTCAAACTCCTGGGCTCAAGCAATCCTCCGACTTCAGCCTCCTGAGTAGCTGGGACCACAGGCGTGCACCACCACCGCTGGCTAATTTTTGTATTTTCTGTACAGACGAGGTTTCACCATGTTGCCCAGGCTGATCTCAAACTCCTGGGCTCAAGTGATCTGCCCGCCTTGACCTACTAAAGTGTTGGGATTACAGGCATGAGCCACTATGACTGGCCAATAGTGTAGGTATGTTATTCTAGAGGTAGGAAGGTAAATGCCAGAAGAAATATGTGAAAGAGTTAAAATCATTGCCTATGAGGAGTGGGATTTAGCTGTGGGACTGTGAGGATCTCTTCTTCACTGAAAGCTGTAGCTATGTACAAGTGTTATTTAGATAAAGGTAAAAATTAAGCTAAAATTCAGTATCTTTTAATTGTAATATCTTTCCATGATTTCTCCTAACAGAGGGAGTAAGTCTATTCCTTGCATGTGTTACCATCCTCTTAAAAGGGATTATCATGCAATCATCTGGAAAACTGGAGATAATTTTAATGTAGTTTCAAGTAAAACGAAAGAAAATCAGAAAATAGTTTTGATACTTGAACAACAAATGGCTCTCCTTTTGACTCAAGCATTTAAAAAATAAATTCTACAAACTCACTTCTTTTTCTTCACATAGCATTCTGAGTTTTGTTTAGTGAAGGAGGAAAATACTCTGGAACCCATCAGCAGAAATACAATTTAGTAACAATAGGTAACAATTATTAAGTGCTTGTTGTAAACAGTCCTATGTTGTTATACACAAATATTACCACCTAACAGATTAAAAATATTAGACATAAAAAGGTTAAGTGATTTGCCCAATGTCAAATAGGTATTGGGGCTAGAGTTTAAATTCTGTCATGGTTTCTCTGAATATAGAACCTTTATTTTGGGCACCATGAATTAAGAAAATGATTAGAGGCTGGGCGCGCTGGCTCACGCTTGTTATTCCAGCACTTTGGGAGGCCAAGGTGGGAGGATCACCTGAGGTCAGGAGTTCGAGACCAGCCTAGCCTACATGGTGAAATCTCGTCTCTACTAAAAATACAAACATTAGCCAGGCGCGGTGGCGCAGGCCTGTAGTCCTGTCTACTTGGGAGACTGAGGGTAGAAGAATCACCTGAACCCAGGAGATGGAGGTTGCAGTGAGCCGAGTTCATGCCAGCGCACTCCAGCCTGGGCAAAGAACAAGACACCGTCTCGAAAAAAAGAAAACTATTAGAAATTAATTCTTTGGTGTGTCATTTGCTTCTTCAATACAAACAAATGTATTTTCATTTTATTGTCTACTTAGACTATATTCAAAACCAAATTCGATGTTTCTGTGGTTTGATTTCCCATTGATAGCTTTGAGATCGAAACATTGCAATATGTATCTTTAGCTACAAATTTCTTTATAATAAGCCAGAAGGTCTCACAGAAAATTTTCAAATTCAGATCAACAAAGAGTATTAGAAAGACCATGTTTTTTATTATTATATTTTATTTAAATAATAATTCTTTTTTAAGGCAGGGTCTCACTCTGTCACCTAGGTTGGAGTGCAGTGGCACAATTATGGCTCACTGAAGCCTCGACCCCGCTGTGCTCAAGAGAGCCTCCCACTTCAGCCTTCCAAGTAGCTGGGACCACAGGCATTCACCACCACGTTCATCTAATTTTTTGATTTTTTTTTTTTGTAGAGGCAAGGTCTCATTATGTTGCCAAGGCTGGTCTCAAACTCTTGGACTCAAGCAATCCTCCCGCCTCAACTTCCCAAAATGTTGGGATTACAGGCATGAGTCACTATGCTGGGCCCATGTTCATTTTAAAAAGCACATTTTCTCTTGCATGAACCACATCTTGTCTAGGGAGTTTGCTTACGCTGGTCCTGAGGTATCAGGACACAGAAAAGATTACAGGATTATGCCCTCAACAATATAACCATTTCTTCTGTTTCCTCAGCAAAAATTCACTATGGTTAAACTAGCTCAAGCTTGGTTCCTCTGCTAAAAGTACCTTCACACATTTCTAAACGGAGATGTTACTAATAATCTAATTAGGACTAAGGCTAAATCTGTTGAACAGTTGCTTTGGTTTAGTTGAAATTCTACTTTGTCTAGCACACACAGGTAGCATATGAAGAATGAACGAAAGTTATTCAGAAATGAAAGAGGGGTATCATTACAGATCTCACTGACATTAAAGGATAATAGGCTCTATGCTCACAAATTGATAATCTAGGTGAAATGAACTCATTCCTTGAAGGACCTAATTTTCCAAAACTCATACAAGATGAACTAGACAAATGGAATAGGCCTACATTTATTAATGAAATTGAATCAGTAACTAATAACCTTCTGAAACAGAAGGCACCAGACTGAGTTCACCAAACATTTAAGGAAGTGATTTCTACCAAACATTTAAGGAAGTGATTTCTACCAAACATTTAAGGAAGAAATTATACCAATTCTCTGAAATCTCTTTCAGAATATAAAAGCAGAGGGAATACTTCCTAACTCATTCAATGAGACTAGAATTACCCTAATACTAAAACAAAACAGACATTACAAGGAAAATAAACCCTATAGACCAATCTCTCATGGACAGAGATGCAGAAATCTTTAACAAAGTATCAGCAAATTGAATTTAATAATGTATGAAAAGAATTATATACCATGACCAAGTGAGATTTAGCTGAGGTATGCGGGGTTGGTTCAACATTAGAAAACAAATTAATGTAATCTATCACACCCATAGGCTAAAGAAGAAAAATCACATGATCATATCAATAAATGCAGAAAAAGAATTTGACGAAAAAAGAGAACTTTCTAAACTTGATAAAGAACATCTACAAACAAAATCTATAGTTAACATCATACATAATGGTGAGAAACTCAAGCTTTTCCACTAAGTTTAGGAATAAAGCAAGGATATCTTCTCTCACTACTGCTTTTCAACATCATACCAGAAGTCTTAGCTAATGCAACAAGACAAAAAAAAGGAAATAAAAGGGATACAGATTGGGAAGGTAAAAATAAAACTGTCTTTGTTTGCAAATGACATGACCTCTATATAAAAAAATCCAAAAGAACAGAAAAAAGTCTCCTGGACCTAGTAAGTGATTATAGCAAGGTTGCAGGATACAAGGTCAATATACAAAAGTCATAATGCTTTCCTATATACCAGCAATGAACAAGTCAAATTTAATATTAAAAACACATTACCCCCAAATGGACATTACATTTTCCTCATAATGTCTGCTTTGTTTTACATTAGCACCCCCAAAAGTAAAATACTTAGGTAAAAATTTAATAAAATATATATGAAACCTATACAGGAAAACTACTACAAAACTCTGATGAAAGATATCAAAGAATGAAAAAAATGGAGAGACACTGCATGCTCAAGGATAGGAAGACTCAGTATTGTCAAGATGTCATTCATCCCAACTTGATCTATAGATTCACTGCAATCACAATAAAAATCCCAGCAAGTTGTTTTGTGGATATTGGCAAACTGGTTCTGCAGTTTATATGGAGAGGCAAAAGACCCATAATAGCCAACTCAATATTAAAGGAGAACAATAAAGTTGAAGGACTGATACTACCTGACTTCAAGCCCTACTAGAAAGTTAAAGTATTAAGATAGTGTGGTACTGGCAAAAGAATGGACAAAGAGATCAAAGGAGCAGAACACAGAGCCCAGAAATAGGAACATATAAAGGTAGTCAGCTGATCTTTGATGAAGGAACAAGGGTAACATACTGGAGCAAAGATAGTCTTTTCAACAACTGGGGCTGGAGCAACCGGACATCCACATGCAAAAAAAAAAAAAAAAAATGAATTTAGACACAGAGCTTACTCTCTTCATAAAAATTAACTCAAAATGGAACATAGATCTAAATGTAAAGTACAAAACTATGAAACTCCTTGAAGATAATATAGGAGAAAACCTAGATAACTTTGAGCACAGATATGACTTTTTAGATACACCACCAAAGACATGAACCATGAAATAATTGATTATCTGGACTTCATTAAAATTAAAATGCAAAACAGTGTCAAGAGAATGAGAAAACAAGCCACAGATGGGGAAAATGTATCTGTATAAAGCATATCTGATAAAGCAGAGGTTCCCAACCTCCAGGTCTGGACTAGTACCAGTCCATGGCCTGGGAGGAATCAGGCTGCACAGCAGGTGAGCTGCTGATGAGCAAGCATTACAGCCTGAGCTCCACCTCCTGTCAGATCAGTGGTGGCATTAGATTCTCACAGGACCACAAACCCTACTGTGAACCGTGCATGCAAGGGATCTAGGTTGCACACCGTATGAGAATCTAATACCTGATGATCTGAGGTGGATCAGTTTCATCCTGAAACCATTCCTGCCCCACCCCAGTTCATGGAAAAATTGTCTTCCATGAAACTGGTCCCTGGTGCCAAAAAGGTTGGGGACTACTGTGATAAAGAACTGTTATCCTAAATATACAAAGAACACTTAGAACTCAATAATAAGAAAGTGAACAACCCTGTTTAAAAAATGAGCAAAATATCTGACTAGACACTTCATCCAAGAAGATATACAGATGGCATGTGAAAATGTGAAAAGATCTTCAACATCACATGTCATTAGAGCATTGCAAACTAAAACAAGAAGGTAGCACTACAAATAGAATGGCCAAAATCTAAAACAGTAACAACACCAAATGTTGATGAGAATGTGGAGCAACAGAAACTCTCATTCTTTGCTGGTGAATGGTACAGCCACTTTGGAAGACAGTGTGGCCATTTCTCATAAAACTAAACATATTCTTACCATATGATCTAGTAATCACACTCCTTGGTAGCTATACAGATCAACTGAAAACTTAAGTCCACAAAAAATCCACACACAGCATCTCTATTCATAATTGCCAAAACTTGGAAGCACTAAGACACCCTTCAGTAGTTGAGTGGATAAACTATGGCTCATCCAAACAACGAAATATTATTCAGTGCTGCAAAGAAATGAGTTATCAAGCCACGGAAAGACACGGAAGAACCTTAAGTGCATACTGGTAAGAGAAATAAGTCAATCTGAAAAGGCCACATACTGTATGGTTCCAACGACATGATATTCTGGGAAGGGCAAAATCGTCAAGACAGGAAAAAGATCACTGGTAGTCAGAAGTTAGGGGGAGAACAGAATGAACAGGTGGATCCCAGAGGATTTTTAGGTCAGTGAAAATATTCTGTATGACACTACAATGGTGGATATGTGTCCTTATACATTTGTCCAAACCCAGACAATGTACAACACCAAGAGTGAATCTTAATGTAGACTATGGACTTTGAGCGATAATGATGTGTCAATGGGGGTTTACTGATTGTAACAAGTGTACCACTTGGGTGCAGGATGTTGATAGTGGGGGAGACTGTGCATGGTGGGGGACAGGAAGTATATAGGAATTCTTTGTACTTTCTGCTCAATTTTGCTCTGAACCTAAAACTGCCCTAAAAAATAAAGTTATTAATTAAAAAAATAAAAAAAGAGAAGAATGGTGTTTAGATCAGAAAAAAGAAGCTGGAATGTTTTTCCCAGCTAGCTCCCCCTTCACGTTTTGGTTTTGGCTTTGGCTTTGTAGTGATAGGGGAATGAAAACAGGGGAGAGGAGAGGAAAAGGAAAAATGAAAGGAAAGATCCAGAGGAGTGTGTAATGACTCAGAAAGGAGGGAGCCACCGCAGATCTGCCAGAGTACCGTTTCCCTGCTGCCCACCCTCAAACACTATAAAGGACTTCCTGCAACTGGGAAAAGACAGATGGGGTCAGGGTTTTAAATCATACTTTACTACTGAAGGTCCTCTAGTAGCTTGGCATTACCATAGGGGGAAAGCCACTTTCTTACTCAGAGTTGTTTAGTCTGGCAATACCATGTGATACTCTATGCTCTTTTGAAATTATATTTTCAATGTACTGTGTCAAGCACTCCTAATGGGAAGACAAGGGTCTTAAGCTAAATAGATATTGAGAACAAAAGTGTCAAAACAGATACAGCCAGATCACTAGTGGTTGTGAGCTGATTTGAAGATTTTCACTAGTTATACTACACAGTATCTTAACATGTATTACAATATGATATTAAAGTATACATAATAGACACTTTTCAAACTTTTAATCTTTCTCCTGAGCACTATAAAAAATATTCTAGGCTAGGTACAGTGTCTCACGCCTGTAATCCCAGCACTTTGGGAGGCCAAGGTGGGAGGATTACTTGAGCCTAAGAGTTCAAGATCAGCCTAGACAACATAGTGAGATCCTGTCTCTATAAAAAGTTTTTTAAAATTAGCTGGGTGTGGTGATGTGCTGTGGTCCCAGCTACTCGAAGAGGCTGAGGTGGGAGGATCACTTGAGCCCAGGAGGTTGAGGCTGCAGTGAGCCATGATCCAGCCTAGAGACAAAGTGAGACCCTGTCTCAAAAACCACCACCACCACAACAAACTATATGAAAGCATTTGATATAATTCAACATTCACTCATAATATTTTTAAAAATAAAAAATCTCTTAGGAAGGAGAGGGAACTTCGTTAGTCTGCTAAAGAATACCTATAAAAACCAAACAAATAAACAAACAAAAATCCTAGAGTGGCCATCATACCTGATGGTGAAATATTTAAAGCTTTTCTCCTGAGATCAGCAACAAGGTAATGATACTATCATTACTTCTTCTCACCACTGTACTGGAGATCCATCCAATGCAACAAAGGAAAAAGACACAGAAGAATTGGAAAAGACGAAATAAAACTAAAACTAACATTTCTTACAGATGACATGACCGTGTTTTTTTGTTGCTGTTTCTTTCTTTTTTTTTTTTTTTTGAGATGGAGTCTCACTTTGTTGCCCAGGCTGGAGTGCAGTGGCATTATCTTAGCTCACTCCAACGTCTGCCTCTGGGGTTCAAGCAATTCTCCTGCCTCAGCCTCCCAAGTAGCTGGGATTACAGGGGCGTGCCACCATGCCTGGCTAATTTTTTGTATTAATTACAAAAAATGTAGAGACAGGGTTTCACTATGTTGGCCAGGCTGGTCTCAAACTCCTGAGCTCAAGTGATCCACCCACCTTGGCCTCCCAAAGTTCTGGGATTACAGGCATGAGCTACCATGTCGGGCAGACTGTGTTTTTAAAAATCCACAAACAACTCCATTACAGTTAATAAAATAATTTAGCAAAGTTGCTGGGTACAAAGTCAACATTCAAAAACCAATTATATTTCTATAAGCTAGCAACAAGTAGAATGTGAAATTTAAAAATTATTTTTGCAACAGCATCAAAACAATCAAATATCTAGGGGAAAAAAATCTAACAAAATATGTGTAAGATCTCTATAATGAAAACCCAAAAATACTACTTCAAAAAATTAAAGAAGAAATAAGTGAAAGGATAGTCCATGTTCATGGATTGAAGGACTCAATATTGTAAAGTTTTCAATTATTTCCCAATTTATCTATAGATTCAGAACAATTCCAATAAAAATCCCAGCACTTATGTGTGGTAACTGATATGCTGAGTCTAAAATTTGTAAGGAAATTCAAAAGGCCAAGTGGCAAGGCAATCTTGAAGGGGAAGAGCAATGCTGGAGGATTTATACTACCAGATATCAAACTATTTATAAAGTTACAGTACTTAAGGCAATCTTAATTGGTGCAAAAATACAATGCAATAGAAGAGTAAGTCCAGAATAAATCCCAGACCTATGTGGTTACCTGGTTTATGACAAAAATGTCACTGCTGGGGAGTGGGGAAAGGATGATCTTTTCAATAAACGAAGTAGGTCAATTGGATATCCACATGGAAAGAGATAAACCATTACCTTACAACATATGCAAAAATCAATTCTGTGTGGATTACGGATCTAAATGTGAAACATAAAACCAGAAAACTTTTAAAATAAAAACTAACACACTTTATTAACCCTGGAGGAGGCAAAGCTTTCTTCAAAAGGATATAAAAAGCACTTACTGTAAAAGAAAAATCTAGTATATTAGACTACATTGATTAGAAATGTCTGCTTATTAAGTAAATGGAAAACCACACAGAGTAAGAGAAGATATTTACAATACATGTATCTGACGAGGTATGCTTTAGAACATTTACCTAAAGTACTCAATATAAAAATGTGTGAAAGACTTGAACAGGTACTTTACAAGAAAGGATAGCCAAATGGACAACAAACACTTTTTAAAGTGCTTAACTTTTTAGACATCAGAAAAGGGGAGATTAAAATTAGAATATGATACCAACACACCCATCAGAATGGCTAACGTGAAAAAGACAGAGAATGCCAAGTACCAGTGATGGTGTGGAAGAGCTACAACACTCATACACTTCTGGTACAAGTATAGATTCCTAGAGCCCTGTTCAGAACTGTTGGCAACATCTCCTGAAGCTCAACATACTCTATTATTGGCTGAACCATATAGTTACCAGAAATGCATACGCTCCTTCACTAAGAGACCTATAGGACAATGTTCATAGCAGTACTATTTGCAATACTGAAACCCATCTGAATATCCATCAACAGTAGGATAAATATGTTGTGATACATTTATACAATGAAACACTATACAGTAATGAGAATGAAGTACAATTACATTCAATAGTGTGATTAATCTCACAAACAAATGCTAAGCAAAAGAATCCAGACACAAAAGAGTAAACTATGTATAATTCTATTTACATAAAATTCAAAACCGGGCAAAACTTATCAATGAGTGAGAAACAGAATAGTCATAGGGCTTCTGGACGGCCGGTATTGTTCTGTTTTTTTTTTTCTTTTTTTTGTCTGGGTGCTAATTTCACAAGTATGTTCACTTGTGAAAATGATTTGGACATTTTTCTCCACGTATATTATACTTCAATAAAAGAGTTAATTAAGAGACGATGTTCCATAGGGGGTCCTAGGAGTGGGGGATGACAGAAGGAAAGATGCAGACAAACCAAATAAGCAAAAACTCTTCCAGTTGTGTTAAAAGGACTGTCATAGAATTTTAGGACATTCACTTAAAACTTATTCAATTCAGAACTCATCAAACAGTATTAAGGCCAGCCATAGTGGCTCACACCTGTAAACCCAGCACTTTGCGGGGCTAAGATGGGAGGACTACTTGAGGCCAAGAGTTCGAAACCAGTCTGGGCAACACAGCCAGACGGTGTCTCTACAAAAAAATAACAAAAAGAGCAAAAAGAAAAAAGGAAAAACTGTATTAAAATTATTCTTTTTTAAAAACCAATACAAGCATTTTAATAAACTATCCGTTTTTGTAACCAGCTTCCTTGCACAATGAAGGCTAAATACATATCCAACTAAGGACTTCAAATCAGTGTAAATGGTGGAAGTAAAAATTCAAAGGGTGTACATTTTATCTAAAAGATTGAAGTAGGCCAGGCACAGTGGCTTACATCTGTAAACCCAGCACTTTGAAAAGTGCAGGCAGGAGGATCACTTGAGATCAGGAGTTTGAGACCAGCCTGCCAACATGGTGAAACCCTGTCTCTACTAAAAATACTAAATTAGCCAGGCGTGGTGGTGGATGCCTCTAATCCCAGCTACTTGGGAGGCTGAGGCAGGAGGATTGCTTGAACCCAGGGGGCAGAGGTTGCAGTGAGCTGAGATGGTGCCACTGCACTCCAGCCTGGGTGACAGAGTGAGCCTCTGTCTCAAAATAAATAAATAAATAATAAAAAAAGAATCAGTAAGTAGTAAAAGTTTTGTTTTTGCTTTAGAACTGATATATTTGGCTTGTATATAAGACCTATTCTGCTTTACAAGGACACTGTATTTTAAACAATGCAGGAATTTTTTTCCTAAATTCTGAGGCCTACGTCAAGAGTGTCTTGTGTTTGGGAAGTTACTACGTTTGGATCAGCTGAGTAGTCTTTTGAGGCATTCCATTTAAATGAAATAACGTTAGCAGGTTAAATCCATTCAAGCTACCCATTTTTAAATTACGCTTTCTTTGTATCAACAATCTATTTTATAAACCTTGCTTCTTAGAAGTTACCATCATAATTTACTAAAGTGTTTCTCTTTTCCAAACTTCCTCATTTTAGTTTTCTTTGGCATTTTTCTTTCTCTATATCTTCAGCTCAGTAAATGTTCAATCAGTAATCTAAAACCTCAAATCAAGATAGCTAATCACCTAATGCTATGTGCAAGGTGTTTTTTAGGCCTCACAAGAAACACATAGTATTGTGGTTCTTGAGAAGCTTACAAAGGTGAGAGATGTTTAGTAGCAGAAGGAAGTACAGAGACCATACTTGTGATAGAGATAGTAAGTACTTTAGAAATGTGGAAAAGAAAGACACTAACATGTCCTGAAATAATCAGGGATAGCTTTCCGGTAGACATGGGATCTGAATTATGTGGAGCCATTGGGATGGTTAAGATTTGGATAGTCATTCGTATTGAAATCCCAAGAAAAAGGTACATGTCCCTGTTATCAACATGCCCCTTATATTACATGATATTGCTTAAGAAATAATACTAAGTGTATATAAGAGCAAAGTGTATATAAGATGAGATTTTGTATGTGGCATATACCTGAAAATTGAGTTGGTTTCTCCTGTTTATATATCTTGGGTAACTGTGGCTAGAAATGTGGCTGTATCAACGGCAAACAGATCTCTCTGTAAATGGCAAAGACTTTTGTGTAAATCTGGCCATCCCAATATCAAACTCGCTTTGGCTCTTATTAGTATCATATTTTAATCCACTAAGCAAACTTGTTCAATCTATCTAATAGGTCTATAATGTTATTTACAAAACTAAAGGCAAGGCTTTAGGTAAAGTGTAGACAATAGTAAGATAACATCCAGTGATCTTAAATCAATCATACTTAATTGCTAATGCAAGCAAAATAATAAGAATAATGAGAATATTTTACTTTTTCCTAAATATCTGACTTAAAAGACCCAAGGGGAGACATTATGTCTCTATTAACTTCCATTTTAAAGATAAGAAGACAGAACTGACATGCTTGGCACCTATTACATATCAGGCAATTAATACATTAAGTGCTTCATATACTAGATATTAGCTAATTAAATAAGCTATTCTTTTTTAAACATTGCTAGCAAATAAGTGTTCTGGAGGTTCAAATGAATAATGAAAGTATCAAAAGGTGGGTAGATTTGCAGAAGAAGCCAGGGATTTGGGTAACTCACAAACAAATGATGTTAAAAGTAATATTCAAATGATATTCAATGAATGTTATTCAAACTAATGGAGGGACATGGTGCAAATTAACTAACAGATAATTCAAAACATATTTGTGCCTGGTTTGTAGCATATCCAGTACTTGGTTTGTTTGTATTAGCATTGGTTTTAGAATAATATTTAACATACACTAAAATTTTGTTTTTATTTGCTAAATATATTCCAGTCTCTGACCTTGGAGGAGATCAGCTTGGTATTAATAAGTCAACAAGACCTGATTATACTTATTATGTGCTTGACATTTGTGGAATATAGAATAAAACATGGATCTTTTCTTCAGTGACTATATGATTTGGCTTAGGGAATATACAAAACAGGAAATAATACCAGACAGTTCTAACTCAGGGTTAAATTGTGTGATAGAAGTCATAAATGTTAGAGGATTCTATTCTTTCATTTAGCAAGTATTAATGAGCACTACTATTCAGGTATTTGGAATACATCAGTGGGTGAACAAACTAGACAAAGATCTCTGCCTTCATGCGGTTAACATTCCAGGGAGATGAAGCAGACAAGTAATACATACAATCCATCAATAAATTACATGGCATGTTAGAAGATGATAAACACTTTCTAAATAGGAAATTGTAGAGTAGAAGAGGAAGGGAAACAGGGAGGAGAGGTAATTCCCCTGTCCTAGGATGGGGAAGGCCAAGGTCACCCTCACTCGAAGGTAAGATTTGAGCCAAGATCATAGGGAGTTGACAGAGGTAGCCCAGAGGATGCCAGAGGAAGAGGGTCCTGGACAGGAACAAGAGCTAGGGCAGGTGCACGAAGGTAGGAGAGCATCTGGAATGTGGGAGGAACAGCAAGGAGGCCAGCATGCTTGGAGCAGAGTGGGTGGAAGAGAGAGAGAAGGAGAGAGAGAGAGGACCAGAGGGGTCAGTTGGGGTGGGGCAGGGCGGTAAGGGCCAGACTTGGGCTTTTGTTACAAGTGAAATGGGGAACCACTGCAGGGCTGTGGGTGGAGTGACGAATCTGACTCACATTTGAGCATTATCCCTGTGGGTGACTGGTTGAGACTAGGCTGTTGTGAGGTTAGGATGGAAGCTGAAAACCCCATCAAGAGACTAGTATCCAGGCACAGACGGTGTCCTGGACTGGGCTGAAGGCAGTGGAAGAGGCAGAAGAGAGATATTCTGAACACATTTTCAGTTTAGAGGAGAGAGGGAGCAATGAACAGCAATGCATTCAGAGAATGCTTCACTGAGTAGAGGTTACTTGAAGCTGACCTTGAAGGACAGGGAGGATTTGAAAAGGTGGAAGAATTAGGAAAGGCATTTCAGGACATACTAGGCTTGGAGCAAGGGTGGGTCAGGCTTACTCTTGGGACAAAGAGATTAGTGTGAACAGAGCAAGGCAGGCCAATACCTGGAATGTGGTGAAAATAAGGTAAAATATATAAAGTATGCCTGGATTATAAAGAACTTTGAAAGACAGGGAAAAAGTATCTAGATTTCATAACATTCACTATGGTGCCTTGAAAATAGGCACTCAATAAATATTATTAGACTGATAATAAAGATAGGCATTTTAGGACCATTGGCAGTTTGCACTGGATGACAATGTTTCTCATTTAGAAGGTCGGCTAAAAGGCCGTATAAAAACCTGGCATGAGGTGATGAGGAATAATTTCCTCATAGGCAATTAACAGTTGACTGTTTTAAATCTGCTTTGCAGTGTTAACCACAAGTGCCACTCACCACTTGTGGGAACCTCGATCTTGTGTTGGCAATCCCTTGCTCAAATAAAAATTAAACAGTTTAAAACACTGTGTACTCAAATAGCCACGTGATCTTGATTCTGAGGTTATAAGAGTTGGATGGCAGTTGCTATCAGTTACATGTGCAATTTCTTCGTCTCTAAATTAGTTACAGGTGCAAAACTGCATTTACCAAAAACAAAACAAAACAAAACATACAAAAAACAAACAAAAAAATACAATCTGGTAAAACTTTACAGAAACTTAATTCCATTCAAACAAGTCTAATTCATTATCACCTATATTTTCACAAATATTCAGCACTAGTAGATGGATATGAAGCATTTACTGGACAACCTCTAGTGCCTATTTTAAGCGTCCAAAGGGAGCTAACAGGACAGAAGTTCTGTATCACTTTTGTTGATCTCAGATAATGAAGAAATTTACTTTGCTCAGACTTCCTCTGTCTCAAGGAATATGTACCTAACAAAAGAGCTATGAAGATTTTAGAAATTTTCCCAGGGTTATCCAAACAGAGTTATAAGTGAGAATGCTGACAAAAATAGTAATATATGACAACCTCTATGAGAGGTATAAAACTGTTTTTCATTTAATGACCCATGTTTTATGCTGCAATTGGCAGATTAAATGGATAGTTGCTGTCAGGGAGCTTTCAAGACAAGTTGTATTCCTTAGAGATAGTAGGAAAATAAAATTAAAAATGAAACCCTGTATTTTCTTGTAAACAGCTAATGTAAATGATATTTCTTTGGGGTGTTTCCTATAATTCATAATTTTGGAGGAAAATATGAGACAAATGACAGTTTTCAGAAAAACAGTGATTTTCAGAGTCTAGACATCTACAAAATCTGCAAAGTACTTCTGACGAAAAAAGAGGTTAATCAGAGTTAAGTCAGAAAAAAATGATAAAGCTAGAGCCATACTCAGAAAAAAATTAATACAGACAATAGTAACATTCAAGAAAAAGGACTTGAATTCTAATTACATGTGAAATTATGGAAATCAGGGGCAGGCTGCGATGGCTCACGCCTGTAATCCCAGCACTTTGGGAGGTTGAGGCAGGAGAATTCCTTGAGCCCAGGAGTTCAAGACCAGCCTGGGCAATATGGCGAAATCCTGTCTCTACAAAAATTACAAAAATTTGCTGGATGTGGTGAGGTACGCCTGTAGTCCCAGCTACTAGTGAGGCTGAGATGGGAGGATCACCTGAGCCCAGGGAGGTTGAGGCTGTGGTGAGCTGTGATTATCATGCCTCTGCACTCCAGCCTGGGTGACAGAGTGAGGCTCTGTCTCTCTCTCTCTCTCTCTCACACACACACACACACACACAAAAGAGCTGTGTCAATAACTCAAATATTTTCTGGACTTCTACTTCAGTGTATGAAAAACATTATAATCTAAGTTTCTCAATGCCTCTGAGAAGAAAACATGTAATTGTCACTCTTATTTAGGCCAAAAGAATAATTTCAATTTCTTCATAGACAAATATTTAAGAAAGTGGGAGATAATTTCATCATTTAAAAAAATTAGACACGAAGATACTTTCTCTAAGTTTGATCATCTCCTTCTCAAAACATGCACAGGAGATCATGCAGATGCCCCACTTCATTCATATAACTGCCTCTTACTCTTGTGCGATAAAGAGTTCTGCAGTTTTTGTTTTTCCATATTCCTTAAAATTTAGGTGTTTTTTTTGAGATGGAGTCTCGCTCTGTCGCCCAGGCTGGAGTGCAGTGGCGCAATCTCAGCTCACTACAACCTCTGCCTCCCGGGTTCGTGCCATTCTCCTGCCTTAGCCTCCCGAATAGCTGGGACTACAGGCGACCGCCACCACGCCTGGCTAATTTTTTGTGTTTTTAGTAAAGACGGGGTTTCACCGTGTTAGCCAGGATGGTCTTGACCTCCTGACCTTGTGATCCGCCCGCCTCGGCCTCCCAAAATGCTGGGATTACAGGCATAAGCCACCACGCCCAGTCTTTTCTTTTCTTTTCTTTTTTTTTTTTTTAAATCAGAGCCTTCTATTCTAGCCACAAGTGATTAATGCTACAAGGCTAAAGCAATAAATTCCATATAGGGCTTTAGATCTACTTTCACAAGTATTATGTCATTTAATCCTCCCGTTAATCCTGTGTATTGTTAATATATGTGGAAACAGAAAGCCAGAGAAGAAAAATGGCATGCTTAAATTCACACAGCAAATATGTGGCCAAGATAGGATTGGTCCTTATATTCCCTGGTACTACATGGGTCCCTTTAAACTTCTGGAAAGGTGAAAATTTTAGTTATCTAAATGTTTCTGAATATATAGTTGCCTGGAGTTATGTAACCACAGATTAAGTATCCCTCAATAAAAATGGCGTGCAATCAATCACTCACTCCTATCTCAGGAGAGACTCATTTTGACGGATTGTCTATTGCAGCATTTATCATGTCTCTAAGGCATATTTCCATTGCTCAATCAGCTCCAAAGGACAAGTGTGTCATCATCTTTCAAGGCTCTGGTGCAACAACTTAAAATTGTAGAATTCACACAGGACTAAGTCTGGCACTCAAAGCAGGAGGCATATTCAGCTTGAGCTTGTGGAAGCTTCCCTTCAATCTCGCCAATTTTTACTGGTGGAAATGGTTTCAGAGCCAGCATGAGGTTACTTGGGGTTGCTTGAGGAGCTCTTGATTAAAAAAAGAAAGGGGAGCAATATAAAGGGGTTACAGCAACGATGGAGCCTTGGAAAAAGCATGGAAGTCCTCTTTGGGCATAAAGTGTGGTGGAGATTTTTAATCTCTTTTTTTTTTTTTTTTTTTTGAGACGGAGTCTCGCTCTGTCGCCCAGGCTGGAGTGCAGTGGCCGGATCTCGGCTCACTGCAAGCTCCGCCTCCCGGGTTTACGCCATTCTCCTGCCTCAGCCTCCCGAGTAGCTGGGACTACAGGTGCCCGCCACCTCGCCCGGCTAGTTTTTTGTATTTTTTAGTAGAGACGGGGTTTCACCATGTTAGCCAGGATGGTCTCGATCTCCTGACCTCGTGATCCGCCCGTCTCGGCCTCCCAAAGTGCTGGGATTACAGGCTTGAGCCACCGCGCCTGGCCTAATCTCTTGAATATAACCAATCTACCTGGATATCTGAGTCATTCACATGAAATGTGCCACTTTTTCTTAATAGCAGTACCCAACTATTTGCAACACTCCCAATTTCACTTTGCCTATGATCAGGAAGAAGCACGTAAGAGGACTACTGTACCCAGGCCAAATACCTCATCTCCCCAGTATTCAACACTGCTAGCCTCGGCTAATAATGATCATATATCTAATTTATTTGTAAGTCTGTCTGTTTTGGAAGAGGTGGAGCAATTATTTAAAGGTCATTTACAAAATACAGTAGGAGTAACAATCATAGGTCTTTGGCCTTTAGGAACTCAAATTTTTAATAGAGAAACAGTGCTTATGAAGAAGGAGTAGCCAGAGACCCTGTAAGAAAAGGGTTAAATTATTGGTACAAAATATCATGTTTTAATTGCTAATAATTTCATTCTGTACCATGTTAATTAGGAAGAAAAGTACTGGATCATTCTTTTAGAGGAAATTGAGACTCAAAAAAATTAAACTCAGGGTAAATTCAAAGCATAAAGTTAGGGATTAGCACAGAATGAAAACTAACTTGAATCACATAACCATCCCTTACCACAAATAGTATTTGCCTCTCAGTTAACCTATTTTGTTGATATTTGTTGTACTGCATTCTAGACATGTTCTTTGAAAATAGACAAAACTATCAAATTTTGACTCAAGAACTATTTCACAGTATAGCCAGGACATTCTGCCCTGAGGCAAGCTAAATTAATAACTGAAGAAAGATAGCAACAATGTTTTTGGCTTGCAGAAAAACAGAATAACAGCACTTTAAGGAAAAAAACAAAACTCCTAGTTAAGAGGCTTAGATGACAGAAATACATGTTGAAACAAATTACTGTAATAAAATAAAACAGTATTTCAGGAAACATTTCTTACTAATTTTTAAAAAGCTTTATATTTTTAAAATGATGACTAATATGTTCAAACTTCAGGCTTCCAGGAAAACGAAAAGGTTAAAATCTATTTCAGCAATTAAGTGACTTAATTTTAATGCTTTAGCACCTATATTATAAAACATGAATCACACTAGTTAACAACCTATTTTTACATAGCATCTGAGAAGAGAAAAATAAAATGAATAGAAATAAAGACATCAATATGAGACAAAACAAAACAGAAAAAGCGGTGCTAAGAAACTCCAGTAGAAGGAGCTGTAGAAATGGAGAACTTACATTTTGCAATGGCCAAGAAAGAAATATTGAAAAGGAGGTATCTGATTCTGACACACTTGAAGAGAAGTAATAGGTAGTCACTTATAACAGGCATTTACTGTTTGAGGAACCTCATTTTCTTTATGCATAAAATATGATGCTTGGAACAGATCTTTTTCAAGGTTCTGACAATCCATTCTGCAACGTATTGGGCACTATGCTAGGAGGCATCCTCAGAAATCTAATAAAGAGCATCACTTGGTCCCACACTCTGGTAAATTACAATTCTTTGGGAGAGCTAAAGTGCCCACACAGTATCTAGATTTCAAAGTAGAACAGAAAAGAACTGAGAGTACTTCAAGAGGAACAAAAGCGCTGCAAGAGGGAAAAAAACCATTATGAGAGATCTCTAACATACAAGATGAAAAGAGGAAAAAGTGACCGTTCAAGTCTAAAAAGCCCTTATGTATTCTTGGGAAGTCTATGCAAACTCAGGAAATAAAAATGAACAGGATTGTTTTTGGATATAACTATATCGTTAGCGCTTAAAATTCAGGAAACGGGAGCCATGCACAGAGATAAAATACAGATTAGGTTAGGTTTCCTTTTTTAAGAATCTGAGTATGTTTTTAAGTGAATGCGATAGCAGCGAGCTAAGCATTAAAATACTGGAGTGTACACATGATAGTATTAAAACAAACATAACTTGGAAGACAAACTACAAGAGCAATTTTACCCTTACATAAATGCCCCCACGTCCCCAGTAGCCATATCTGGAAGGAACTTTACCTTGTGATATGTTTGCAGACAGTGTATCAGTGAAGGAATCGCTTTCTGGGTCAATAGGAGAATCTCCCAGAGTTTCACCCATAACAGCATGGAATAGGGGTTTGCTGTAATTCACACTGATATTTTGTCTATATCTAGCAAAAGATCAATCCGTTAAAAGAAAAAGACTTGAAGTAACAGAATTTGTGAATACACCCATGAGTCAAGACATCAGTTTCCAAATATTTGGGAGAGATGGGAATAAACACAGAAAGGACTGGGCTTGAATTGGCTGGCACTGTCCTGTTAGGAGCCAGCTGTGACAAAAAGTTGTGTCATAATGTTGTTCACTGCTTTGGCAAGACTTGGTACATTACAGGGAAAATATTGCCACACTGTCTCGCCAGTGACCCACATGTTCAGTGTCTTGTGAGGGGCATGAACTATACTGTATTTAGAATTATCAGAGCAGAGACTGTTCAATATCCACTTGCATTTTTAATTGTCGTAAAATTCACATCAATTCCTTCTTAAATGGAAAACTTTAAATCTCTTGCTTATGAAATACCAGAAAGCTTATTTGGGCAAAATTTTCTTTCAATGTCTATTCCTGGTTGAATCTCTAATCATGTGATTTGAAGAAAATTTTGGAATTCAAATACATATCCATAGTTTAAACATTGGTATTAGCATGCTACTGAAATGTTGTATTCCTAAGGTACTTGTTCTGCTGATTTGTGAAGCCCAAAATGATACTGACTGCTATCCAAATTCTGTAAAATTAAATAGTTGAGAGAATGAAGAAGGGTTTGATATGGTTTCGATTTAAATATCGGGTTTGCTTTCTTAAAAACTTCAGCTTATCCATCAATAGCAACTACAGCAATGTTACATCAGCTGATGTTTGAACATCAATTGATGTTTAAATGATAAGTGCTATGTCATAATGAAAAAATGGAGTTCTCTGTGAGAAGAGTAACACATCACCAGAAAAAAATAGACTTACGCTGTTAGGTTGGCAAGGAATTGTGGTCGGTTTTGTAATCAGGAAAAAGCTGGCTTCTTGCTCAAGGCCTTTGCCCTTTTTGGCAAGGAGAGACACTAGCTGTGCCAAATTACTGATGTGGGAGCAGGTCTTGTCACATGAGTGGCCTACTAGAATCACAGTGACTTTGCGGACTTTCAAAGATGTCCCCACACAGGGCAGTATATGAGAAGGCAATTAATTCTCTGAATTATATTTATCCTGATATTCCCTGAGTAAAATAAATATATATCTGGTTAATCTATATTGAGTAACTATTCATTCTTCAAGGGGACTAGTAAAAGTGTCCCTGTCAATCATGGTGCAAGAGCTTGATGGGGAAATGCTGGCTGGCTCTGAACAGCACAGAATAAAGTGGGGAGTTGGGCAACTGTGCCATTAAGCCCCAAAACATCTTTATTAAAGCAATCCAAGTTAAAGCAAAACTTGGGTTTGCTAATTTGTCCAAATGACTGCAGTGATTACGGTTGTGTAAAATTAGTCTTCTCTATATTCAGTTGAATTCTCAATAAAGGCGCTTCTCCTTCCCTCCCCATGCTTGGAAATTTACTTATACTACAAAGTAATCCAGACACAATGGCACAATATTTAAGGATATGACTGAATCGAACTCCAGTCCTATACCAGTCTCTGTTACTCTTTGGCAACATACAGATGCAGTCTTTCCACCTGTCCTCAAAGGGAATCACTTCTGGACTCTTCACCTACTGCTACTTCTATTCTCTTTTTTCTCAGACACCATTTAACTTCTGAGTCTACTGGGTAGTGAGGTCTTCTAAGCCTCTAATAGTTCCCATACTATGCTTTAGCTTCTGAAACATAAGATTATATATTTTAACAGTTTATTATTCCATAGCATCAGAATCTGGTAACACCTACTCCTATAGCACCCACCACATTCTGACATTCCTTCTTACCCCAGACTATGTTTTACTTGAAAGCAAAAACCTGTCTTACTCATTGTATTTCATGCATTTGTTTGTTCAACAAATATTAATTGCCAATATAATATGTGGCAAGCCTAAAGCTAGGTGCTAGGCATACAATGATGAACAAAATGGATGTGTCAAAAAACAGTCAATTAGCAAAAACTACAATTTTAATAAACACAGAGCCTGCCACATAGCAGCTCAGTAAATGTTGCTTACACTTTTGGCAGCATACACAAACCAAGCAACACACAAAGCATCCCTACATTACTAACAAAACAGTTATACAATGTGGATTAATCATATTTTATGTTAATGATAGTCACACTGCAGTGCTAGATCACTTACAAAATAACTTGCTCACATGGACATTCAAATGAATGAAAATAAAGGTGGATGAGCCAATCTCGTCTGTATCTCATTATGTATCTGTTTTGTCTTTAGATACTGAAAAGACTTATTTTTACATTTATCCATCCCATCATTCATCAAATACCTACTAAGCACCAGGTACTGATCTAGGCTTAGGCAGTAAATAATAAGCCAAAGTGTCTATACTTAATGAGTTCACATGTAACTATATCAAAATTATCCAAATATACTTAAAAGAGTGTTCTTCTCATTTGCTTAAACCTGAAGGTCAGTTGGCATGCACTGATATCAGAAATAATATATTTGTTTAAGTAGAGTCATTACTATCAGTAAACAGTGTATGATCATCAGATAATTTATAAGACATGCATGTGACTATCCCTGTCTTCAAAGCCTTAAGATTCCCCCAGTGTCCTGCCCTTTAAAATATTGATTGGAAGGATATTATAACCAGATACATAAAAGAGCATGCTGGTGATTTACATAAGATCTTAGAACTTTAGATCTTGCCTAGGGTGCTCTGCACACCAATGGGTTGTCAGCACTGTGCACATCAATGCAGCAGTCTATTGCTATTCATCCTATGGACAGTCCCCTTGCAGGATAGTCCTTGGTGATGTTACAGAGTGAGGACGAGTGGTGAAAGGCCACTTTCCTTATGCACTAGGTATTCCTTCTGTTGAGGGATGTAGGGTTCTATGCAATGTAGAGGTTGAGAAGAGGGCCATCTCTCCTAGGACTTTGGAGACAGAAGGGTATGGATGTGACTTTGAGTATACCACCACAGCCTCAGCAGAAGAAAGAATGGGGATAATGAGGAATTATTCTATAATGAGGAGGATGAAAAGCTAACTGTACTCCAGTTCATGACATTTGAAAAAACTGACCGTTTGGTATTAGAGAAAGCTACTCTTCAACATTTAGTCTTCAATATTACTTCACAGAATCTGTCTTACGCTAAAAGAATCTGAATATTGCTCAGTCAAAAAAACTCTCCACACTTTGGTACTTTTAGGAGAAGGCAATTCAACCAATAAAAGCTGTGAATGATTCAATAACAAAAAGTAAGAAAAGGTCTAAAAATCTATAGTTAATAAAATCATGATATTGAACCTATATAGTTATTTTTAGCATTATTTGGTGTTGGGATGACTTACATAAAATATTCCCATAATATAGAATATTAAATATTTTGGGGCTGTATTATTCTTGAAAGCTAATGAAAACTTTGCTCTTTTTTTGCTATAAATTTGGAATTTATTCTCTAGAATAAATTTGAATTTTTAAAATTGCTTAAATTGCTTTTTCTTTTATGTGAAATAAGCTATGTCAGTATTGGTATAAAATTGTATTTACAGTATTTTTTTCTTTTGCTGTAACCTCATTTTAAAATCTGCTTCATTTAATTCTATAAGTGCTACTATCACTTATGCTAGCTTCTAAAAGGTTAGGAGTTTATATTTCATTGTATCCCTAGAACCTAGCACAGAGTCTCTGGTTGGCATTAAAACACACATATTGTTTTTGTTGATGATGAGAGTAATGAAAGAACAGCACATCCATATCATATGTATCATTCAAGGAGGAGTTTAGAGACCTAATGAAATGATAATAGCATCCATTTTCTTCTTGTTCCAATTAAGATGTAAATTTCTGGATGATGCTCCAATGGAAGCCAGATAATTGCTAACAAGCAGTATGACCACCCAAGCTCATTTCTCCCCCCACCCAAAAGAATGGCTGCCTTTTCCTAGTGCAATTAAGATTGGCTTGGAACCTTATTTTCAAGTAGTGGTTGCATCAGTTCAGGGTTTCTTCATAGTCACAGGGGAGATACAATATGGGAGAAATGCTGGGCCAATGAGACACTCCTTTGAGAAGAACAAATAATCCTGTATCCTGGATGTAAATTTCATCACAACTATCACAGCGAGCTGGATATTCCCATAAAAGCAGACAAAGGAAGGTCAATGTTCAATGCATCTGTGCCACTTTTTGAAAATTTTTTAAATTAAAAAAAATCTTGACGGGGGTCTTGCTACGTTGCCCAGGCTAGTCTCCAACTCCTGGGCTCAAGTGATCCCCCTGCCTCAGCCTCCAGAGTAGCTAGGACTTCAGATGCTCACCACCACACTCAGCTGTGTCATTTTCTTTTTTTTGAGACAGGGTCTCACTCTGTCCCTCAGGCTTGGGTACAGTGGCACAATCTAGGCTCACTGCAAACTACCTCCACCTCCCAGGTTCAAGACATTCTCCTGCCTCAGTCTCCCGTGTGTCATTTTTTTGAAAGGCGAATCCATTCTTCTTTAACCAAAAACTGTAATTTTGTTCAGATTTTCAAAAGTAATATATTTTACGGACATAATTATATTAAACAACTATATTGTTTTGATTTAAAGAAAAATAATGCTGCTGGGTGCAATGGTTCACACCTGTAATCCTAGCACTCTGGGTGGCTGAGGGAAGAGGATCCCTTGAGCCCAGGAGTTGGAGACCAGCCTGGGCAACAGAGTGAGACCCTGTCTCTACAAAAAAACCAAAATAATTGGCCAGGCATGGTGGCATGTGCCTGTAGTGTCAGTTACTTGAGAGACTGAGGCAAGAGGGCTGCTTGAGCCCAGGAGACCGAGGTGCAGTGAGCTGTAATTGCATCACTGCACTCCAGCCTGGGTGACAGAGTGAGACCCTGTCTTAAGAAAAAAGAAGCCAACAACTCCAGTAAATGTGTATTTGGTATCAAAAAAAAAGGTCTTCTTAACTTGGAAGCAGTAGAAAAGAACACTGACATTGGAGCCAGAAAGCCTAGGTTTTAGGTTCTTGCCTGGGCTCAGTCACAAATTTACTATGTCAACTCTTTGGGTCCACATTTCTTATCTCTAGAATCAGAAAAAGGCCTTTTCACAAAACAGAATAATTCTTAAGGTCCTTTTGAGTTTTAATGTTGAGACACTGAATAATATGATTGTAATTCATTTATTTAAAATTTAATGGAAATCCTCCATATTGTACATTTATTCACGTTCCAATCCTGAGTTACTATTTCCTTTTCATACCTGACTCATACATGGGTGACAGTATAAAAGGCACTTTCATCTGAAAAAAGCGTCTGATGGTAAATTAAAAGTCTCAAAAGGAAAGAACCAACCGAAAACTTCCTTTTCTGCCCCCCTTCAAAAATTAACTTGCCTCCAATATCTGAAAAAGAGCCTAACCTGTCTAACCACTTTCTAGGGATCAACTAAACACTTTTCAAATTACTCTAAGTTTGAACCAAAGACCTTATGGTAACTTGTCGTTGCATGTAATATCTGAAATTCTCTAGTAAGCTGTTTTCTAGCATAGTGAAATACCATGAGCTATATTATCAACTGACACATTTTCATGTTGTGGGAAACCTAAACCTCTAAAACATGCATCTTTTTCAGTTTTCAGATTTTATCAATGAATTTTTCAAGATCAGTTATATGGAGGTTTATTGGGTAGCACATCCTGTCACTGGTGAAGCACACTGGGAATTCACAAAGGTTCTACAGCAAGCGTAGAGCCGTGGAGCTGCACTCAGGTTCAGCTGGTGTGACTTACCAGTTCTGTGACTGTACTAAAGGAAATTTATGGACTGTTGAAATCACGGGCTCACGAAACTTAATAAGAGGGAGATTAGCATATTCCAACTCTTAATTTTTGATATAAGAAAAATGAGTTCCAGAGGAATGAAATGATTTGCCCAAAGCATGACCTAGATAAATTAGCAGCAGAGTTTGAGCTAGAAATCAGGTTTCTCGATTCCCAGTCCAAAGCTCCAAACGGTGCTCTATCTCATTAAAATAATGCAGTAAGATGTTCAAATCAATTCTTCAGGTCAATGATCCTTAATGCCAAGAGTCATCGTGGAAGTCATCAGGATGAAAGCATTTTTCTATGATGAATCACTTAATGTGGAGGAATTACCTATGAAAATGTCATTGTTCACCACAGAGTTTAGATATGGTGCTCTCTATAAAGTACTCAATCATGACGTGGTAAGTAAAATTTGATAATATTTGAACGTCAGTTCAGAGTCATTTTGCTGACAAACGTTCTCTTGCCTCATTCACAGATTCTTCGTGAGTCATCCCAGCATGCTGGGGTTCTTCTGGTATGACGTTTTTGTTTCAACTGACAAAGTTCCTTGCTCTTATGAAAATGATCACATTACTATTTGAAAATTTCTACGTCGAGGTAATAATACTCTAAAAAAAAAAACACCTTGGAGCTGTATAGTGTTTTTATTTCGTTTGAAACTCTCAACAATGCTGGGAGGTTATTCAAAGCAAAAGAAGAAAATAATAACAACTATTGAATAGGGTTTCAATGTGGAACCAGGTAATAGTTTTTGGCAGTAAAGCTTTGAGTAATTTGTCTTTATTCAAAACGAATAAACAGTCAAACAGACCTGGGTTTGCATTCAAGCCTTGTTACGTCTCTGTGTTGTTATCCTTTCGGAGTTGTGAGAATTAGAGATGATTTAAATAAATCAATGCCTGGAACAGAGTAGGCTCTCAAAATTATATTATGAATTCTTATAACCAAATCTTTAAATCTCATACATGACACTTTAGTAAAGCAATAAGAGCAGTCATCAAGCAACACTCTTCCAGCTCTTATGTTAAAAGGAGCTACATAAATATGTTTCAGGAAGAGGTGGTATACAGAGTATGGAATCTTCAAAAACAAGTACAACTTTTTAAAGTTCACTTAGCAGAAGTAGACATATTTTCTTCATAACAAATAGAGATTTGACTGAAAATAAAATGTAACTGTGAAATCAGTACATAATAAACTTAATTTTGATGGTAATTGAACCACAGGCAGCACAGAGTATATTTTATGTTTATTTTCCAGTAAGATTCATCAGTCCATTAATAGTAGATTAGTTCATTCTAAAAGTTTGTCTCTAACAATCTTTATTAGGCACATTATAAATTCTGTCCCAATCTAGAACTTTACATTTGAACTTATAGAATACATCTTAATGCAGCATTAGTAAAAGTAAGACGACTTGAAAATATAAACTAGCTTTAAGTAAGTTTCAGATTCCACATTTATTGAGTGCCTACTCTGTCAGGGGCTGTGCTAAGTCTTTTAAACTATAAAAATTTGTCTAGACTTTATAAAAATTCTGTGAGATTGGCTGGGCAGGTGGTTCACACCTGTAATCCCAGAACTTTGGGAGGCCGAAGTGGGTGGATCACCTGAGGTCAGGAGTTTGAGATCAGCCTGGCCAACATGGCGAAACCCTGTCTCTACTAAAAATATAAAAATGAGCTGGGTGTGGTGGTACGTGCTTGTAACCCCAGCTACTCAGGAGGCTGAGGCACGAGAAGTGCTTGAAGTTGGGAGGCGGAGGTTGTAGTGAGTCGAGTTTGTCCCACTGCACTCCAGCCTGGGTGACAGAGCAAGATTCTGTCTCAAAAATAAAAATAAAAATTCTATGAGATTGAATGGTAGCCCCATTTCACAAAAAGCAAACAAGCTCAGAAAGAATGAGGATGATGTTATGACTAGATGATGGGCTGCTAAATACCGAGCAATATAGTTAAGTATCACATAACTAAGAAAAGAGTAATAAATAAGACTGAGCCTCAATTCTCAAGCCATTTCCCTACTTTTAGTAAAGAGGATAAGACAAGTACAATGCACTCTAACGTACGAGTAGGTGGCTTGAGAGAAGTGTAAACAATCATGACCATTACTGGAGTAATTTCTGTTGAGCTATGTATTCTGCCTCTACTATAGTACTCGCCACTGACTTGAGGCACTCAACTCTGCGAAGTCATTTACTATCACCACTTTACAGATAAAGAAATTGAGTTTTGAGATCACATAGCTAGTAAGAGGCAGAGAAGGGATTTAAACCAGATGCAATGGAGTGTGAAAGATGTTCAGAGATGAACAGAGCCCTTCTGACTGGGCATGGAGATGGAAGGAATCCAAAAAGGCTTCAGGAAAGACAGGAAATTTGAGATGAGCCTAAAAGATAGAGAAGCTTTGGATGGCAGGAGCAAGGAAAGGGAACAGAGTGAAGAAAGGCAAGACTGAACCAAGAGAGAAGAGTGAGAATGAATTAGGGAATGAGAATCCACAGTATTGGGCACCTGTGGGATGTGTTGGGATAGAAATTTCCAAGGGCTACTAGGCAGTGAATTCAGATCAACACAGGGAGCCAAAAACAACAAATGTGTCTTAGACCTACTGTTTAAGGCGGCAGAGTTGTGTGTGCACATCATTAAATAATACTGTATGTGTGTAGGATAGGATAAAAGAAATCTCTTTAGTAAAGATACTGAATTTCAAATGAAGTACAATACAGTTTATATATGTTAAATCTTTGTATTTGAAAGCTTGGTGGTTTTTAAAAACACTAGAGTGTTTTCTAGTCTTTATATCTTCTTTCCTCAAAGGAAACATTTTTATTTTCCTTGAAGGAAAGAATACACTGTTGCTTTTCTATCTGAAAAGGTAGGGTTTTTTTGTTTAAAACAAAACAAAACAAAACACCTTTCATTATTGTAGAACCAACCTGCGTTCATTGTTAAAAATTAGAAAATACAGACTGGTAAAAACATAACCATTATACTTCCACTACCAGAGATAACCAATATTGAACTCTTAATGTTTATGTATCTGGGTCTTTTTCTGGGCATATGTATGATCATATGTATACAGAGATACATAAGCATGTACATATATACATATATACACAGCACGTGTATTCTTTAATCAAAATGAGATATGGTATTTCCTGGTAGTCCTCTGCTTTTTAAAGTCAATAATCCCCATCTTTTCATTTAATTACATTTTCATTTCAAGCAATACCCAGTCCATATTCACATTTCCCCAGTTGACCCCAAATGTTCTTTACAATTGGTTTGTTCCTAACCCTAATCTAATCCAGTATGATGAAATGCATTTGGCTGTATGTTCATAAGCCTTTTTAAATCTAGCATGACTACCCCTTCCCCTTAATTTTAAGGCCACTGACTAATTGAAGAGGTCAGGCCAGTTATCAGGTAGAATGTCTTAACTTCTGAATTTATCTGGTTGTTTTCTTGTTGTATCATTTAGGTTGATTCTCTATCCCCTGTGTTTCCTACATACTATATCCAAGGACTTCTGGATTCAAGTTAAACATTTTAGGCTTGAATACACCATAGGGGATGTGTACTTCCTATTCCATCACATCAGAAGACATAATGTATGACTGACCATCAGCCATGGTAAAATCTATCACTGAGTTAGAATGGTGATATGTCTCATCTCTCCATTGTACAGTTACTTTTTCTCCTTCAATTAGACAGTAATCAGTGCAATGTTACTTTGGTATTATAAGGATGTTCAGCTTCATTAATCATTCACCTAAAGGGGTAACAAACTTTATCATGTTTTCCTGAATCAATACTTGGAGTTTATGAAATGAAGTTTTTCTAATTCCACCACTCTTTCCACATTTATTAGTAGGAATTTTTTTTTTCTTTTTTTGAGACAGGGTCTTGCTCTGTCGCCCAGGCTGGAGTGCAGCAGTGCGATCACAGCTCACCGCAACCTCTGCCTCCCAGGCTCAAGTGATTCTCCCACCTCAGCCTCCTGAGTAGCTGAGACCACAGGCATGTACCACCATGCTCAACTTTCTGTATGTTTTTGTAGAGATGGGGTTTTGCCATGTTGCCCAGGCTGGTGTTGAATTTCTGGGATCAAGTGATCTGTCCACCTTGGCCTCCCAAGGTGCTGGGATTACAGGCATGAGCCACTGTACCCAGACAGCAGGCACTCTTCGACAAGGAAGATCTTTCCTTCAGCAACTAAAGCCATGTAATTACCCTGAAATATAGTTCCTACAAGAAAGGAAGACTGCCTGTTTAATTTGTTCTCTTTTATTAAAAAGGTATGTATCTTCAATACCAAACTTTCTTAGGCACATCTCTTTCCTCACATCATAAAACACTTACATATCTAAGTTTTTCTTTTTTCAGCTATTTTTAGAGAATTTTATTTCAACTTCACTTTTCTCCATTTTCCTTGGCCCTATGGACAGTTAACGGGACACCCACCCCATGGTTCTTCAAATATCTAATCTTTTTTTTTTTTTTGAGACGGAGTCTGGCTCTGTTGCCCAGGCTGGAGTGCAGTGGCACAGTCTCAGCTCACTGCAACCTCCACATCCCGGGTTCAAGCGATTCTTCTGCCTCAGCCTCCTGAGTAGCTGGGACTACAGGCAAGTGTCACAATGCCTGGCTAATTTCTGTATTTTTAGTAGAGATGGGGTTTCACCATATTGGCCAGGCTGGTCTTGAACTCCTGACCTTGTGATCCGTCCGCCTCGGCCTCCTAAAGTGCTGGGATTACACGTGTGAGCCACCGTGCCCAGGCATCTAATCCTTTTCACTGCATATACAAAACCACTTAACAACCACTAATAATATAACTTATGCTTTGGTTTTACCCAACAATTTCCACTAACAGAGATTTTCAGTGTTTAGCAGGTAGTTATTCCTAAATTACAGGGCATAGTTAGAATACAAACTTAACTGGTTCTTCCAAAGTTATGTTGTATGTCTGCATAGCTTTAGGAAAAGAGTCCAAGATTCCCGACAGGTTTGTGGACTAATAAACCACATTCTAATCATCTAGTTTGTTCTTTATACTCCTGGAGTGCTTTTCTTTAGCTACCTCTAGGAAGTAAGATGTTACGTTTTTATTTTTAAAAACATGAGCTCTATTTTAATAAACTTTTCATTTGAAACATTTGGAAACATTTTATTGAAACACAGAGGGAAGGAGGGGATGATGAAAACTTGGATCAGAAATAACTTTTACCACTCTAAATTAAGCACCTCTCCCCTGCCATAAAAATAAAAATAAAAATAAAATTGAGACTTAATTCAGTCCTCCTCCTAATTATGTTTTTGTTATCTATTGCACACAGTCAGATGAATAGCTCAAAATGCCTACAGTAACTCTGGGCAAGTTGACAAATATCCTACACATTGAAATGAGAAGAGGGAAGGAGGCCAGATTGCTTAATTGTTACTTGGGAATTCAAGGAGGTGGACAAGCCAAAATCTGTATTGAGATCCAAAGAGCACAACTCTTTCCTTAGGCAGCAGGAGAAAACAATGGGCCAGGTTCTCATTCTGTGTAATCTCATAGGCTGGTTCCATTGTATAGCCCATTGTTTCTTCCATGTACTGCCTGAAGGGGAAGTATATTGTTATCTATGGGACAGCTTCCATAAGAGAGTTACATAGGATGAGAAGATAGCCTCTGGGATATTAATGAATGATGGGGATCCAGTCTCGTATGGAACTTTCAGATCAACACTTTGAGAACTGTGTACCTGCAAGACTTATGCAGGAAGGTCAGGAAGCTTGTATGAGCAAGAATCAGTGAGACAAGCAATATGCCACATATGCCATGGTAAATAAAGGGGCTTTGTTAGAGTATTTGAGGGAGGGGGAATCACTAAGAGGTAGAGATTCACAGATAACAGAAATGTGAGGATGGGAGTGTCATGTGTGCAAGAAATCCTAGAGAACATTTAAACTAACACCCTCTTTACAGATGGGGAAACCAAGGCACAAAGATGTTAAGTGACTTGCCCAAGGCCTTGTCCAAGTAGAGTCAGTGACAAAGTCAAAGCTAGAATCCACAACACTGTAGTTACTGGATCCATTCTTTGGTTCCACTAAAAGTATTTTTTCAGCTGTGTCTTCTGACCTTGGAAGGGTCAAGGGAGAAAATATCTAATACCTAAATATTCTCAGGAGATCTGTAAGTCTTTATAAAAGGCTTTAAAACAGCATTATTGATGTATATTTTACATAGCATAAAGTTCACCATTTTGAATGTGCAATTCAATGAATTTTAGTAAATTTACCAAGTTTTGCGACCATCACCATAAATCAGTTTTAGAACATTTTTATCACCTAGTAAGATCTGTCATGCTGATTTACAATCAAACACCAATTCCTACCCCCAATCCCAAACAACTATTAATCTATTATACTCTGCCTCTATAGATTTGCTTCTTTTATTAGACATTTCAGATAAATGGAATCATATAATATATGGTCTCATGTGTCTGGTTTTTTTTTCACTTAGCAGAATGTTTTGGAGGTTGAGTCTGGAGGTTCAGGTTGTGGCATGTGTCAGCGGTTCATGCCTGTTTATTGCTGAATTGCCTAGATTAGGCTGCGTATTGATATAGCACATTTTGTTGGTCCATTCAGCTGATGGACATTTAGATTGTTTCCGATTTTTGAGGAAAAGTTTTAAATTCTGTTTTCAATTTTACCTTAATTTTAATGACATACAGTGTGTAAGAATTCATATTTTAGATTATCTGTATGATTTTATAACTGAATACAGACAAGCAGTTTCAGTGCCACAGTGTTTACCTGTGATTTCATTGGTGCCCAACATTACCACTTTAGTTGTCTAAGGTTAGTGAAAGAAGAAGAAAGGTAAACTTTTAATACGTAATTGATTCACCTGAGTTAACTGAAGTTCAAACTAGATCCAGTAATGCTGTAGAAAGGAATGTTTCATAGGAGAGTTGAAAAAGAAAAAAGTCTTGGAAAAATTTAATCAGAAATGGCATTAAGCAGCAAAAGGTGTTGAATCCCCAAAGGTATATGCTATAGCAGTCATCTCCATATTTGTACTTTTAATGTTAAGGGCTTTACAACTTATTTTAAAATTTATTTTGGTTGTATAAATATATAAGAACTATAAACATAGTTTACAACTTGGTTTACATATATTTACGGTACATTTAATAAAATTTATGTGAACACTGAGAATCATAAGAAATTTTTTCCTTGAAGTCTGCGCTGTACTCAAGCAATTGTAAGAGATACATACAGTAATAAAATAACTGAAACAGAACTTAAATTCTGTCCTAATATAAATAAAGACAAAAGAGGAGACACAACCTGTGCAAAAACCACACAGCCAGTTAGTGACAGCTGGGTCTAAAACACAGTTCATCAGTGTCATGGTTACCAAACATTTATTACAAGTTGTATGCTGTCAGTCTCATTGAGCCTTTCGTCATTTTATAAACAAGACTTTTATTAAAATTGAGACATGAAACAGATTCATTTTCTAAGTCATACTTTCCTACCTATGCCTGAATAATGACTGCCTTCCAAACCTTCAGTTTAGGATCTAAGATCTGGTATTCACAGAGTTGGCATGGGGAAGTGAAATGTTTTAGCTAACTTTAAGACTGAAGAGGCAGCAGGATATATTTATTTGTCCTTCCGTATTCATGAAGGATTGGTTCCAGGACCTTGTGAATACAAAAATCCAAGCTGCTCAAGTCCCTAATTTAAAACAGCATAGTATTTGAACATAACCTATGCACATTCTCCCATATACTTTAAATCATCTCTAGATTACATTTAATAACTAATACAACGTAATGCTATGTAAATAGTTGTTTACACTGTATTTTAAATTTTCTATTTTTAATTATTGTATTGCTATTTTTATTTTTATTTTTATTTTTATTTTTTTTTTTTTGAGACGGAGTCTCGCTCTGTCACCCAGGCTGGAGTGCAGTGGCCGGATCTCAGCTCACTGCAAGCTCCGCCTCCCGGGTTTACGCCATTCTCCTGCCTCAGCCTCCCGAGTAGCTGGGACTACAGGCGCCCGCCACCTCGCCCGGCTAAGTTTTTGTATTTTTAGTAGAGACGGGGTTTCACTGTGTTAGCCAGGATGGTCTCGATCTCCTGACCTCGTGATCCGCCCGTCTCGGCCTCCCAAAGTGCTGGGATTACAGCTATTTTTATTTTTTAAAAATACTTTTGATCCATAGTTGGTTGAATCCATGGATGTGGAACACATGAATGGGGGGGCCAACTGCAAATGGAAAAAACAGAAGAGCCGGCTCAACTTTTAGCTCCACCACTAACTCGGTTTATGAATTCAGGCAAGTCGCAACAGCTCTGCTCTTAAGTCCCCATTTTTTAAATGGAGATAGGGAAAGGAGAGTAGATTAGATGGCTTCTAAGATTTTCTTTGAGCTCTTCGTTTCATGAATTTTAAGTGTTAAAAGGGATCTTCCATTATAAACTCTTGTCTCTATTCAGAATCAGCCTAACCTTTGCATAGGTTAACAATATTATTGCTATACTCTGCCCACACACCCACCTGTCCTCCCACGTTTTTGTTCACTATTTCCTAACACATAAGTTCTACTCAGAACGATGTACTTACTCACTCCTATGTGCCTACAGTATATAGTTAGTGCTCAAGAAATACTGAATAGATGCATTAGTGTAGAAATGAACGTATATGATCTTATTTTCTGCCATCCACTAGGACTTGTTTCTGGCTTCCTGATCTTTTTTATGCTGTAACACAATGAGATATTTCTGCTGGTTGGCACAAATTAAATGCTCTTTGAATGCCAATTAATTAATTCTTACTCCTAGTAACTCATATAGAGTCAATACCACATAATTTGGACCTAATCTGTTTCACGTATATTTGTTTTATTTCTCCAAGTATATTACTTGTTTTATTTCTTGAAGTATATTATTAAGTCATTTGAAGACATGAAAGAGTATGCCTTCTACTTCATTTATAATTCTTAGTGCAGCATTGACTGATTGATTGCTAAACTCCAAACAGACAAGCTACTGTATTTTTAAAGGCCTTCAGGAGTGTACCCTATTCAAACTTAAACGTCCAAAGAAGCTCAGCCCCCTTGCTTTACTTTCAGAAGAGGCTGTAAGAAAGATGGTTATCACTCTTTGCATAATGCCTTTATAAAAACCTAAAGGCCTTTATTCAAATATTCTTCTTGCTCACCTTCTTTTCCCAGCTAAATAATCAGTTGCTCATAACTAGTTCCTGAGACCTGATTCAGTTTTCAGTACTTTAAACAAAATAAAGGAACTTAACTATTACTAAAAAATAATAGCTATCAAATCTGGAGGACTCTAAAGGAGAATATATCCACAGTAAGCCTTCTAGAGTAGATAAAATTAAATTTCAGAGTAGATTATTAAGGTAATCAGCAGGGATGTTCAGCTAATCTTTTCCAAAGAAGAACAAAGTTATCATGAATAATGTAAATGTTTCCATTTTTCTAAAGAACTATTATCTTCCATCTTTTTTTTTCTCTGAAGTGTTTCTAGTAGATGTCAGCATCGCTAGTCCTCAAAGAGTATCAAGAGGTGAAAACTCACAACATGGAAAACCTCAGACAGGAAGCTTAACGTTAGTGTTGCATAAAAGATACCACAAACTTCTGACCTGGTTATCCTCCTCCTCCCCACAACTCCCCAAGAGCAACCAGCATTAATCTGATGTATCTTGTGATGTTCAGAATGTGTTCACAAACCAATTCTCATCTTATTATGGAGAATTCAGATCGGTAGCTTTTTGGTTCCAGCACTGTCTCAACCGGAGTATCATTTTCCCTTTAATATATTCTCATAACTCCCACCTCTTACCCTTCCTGATTAATGTCTCTGAGATAAAGAGATTAAATTAAGATGGGCATATACCTCCTTACCCAAACTGGGACACTTTTAAGAGTGAAAGAGGGCACGATTTAAAAATCACACAAGGACAACAGGCATAAACTGGGACTGTCACAGGCAAACCAGGACATAACATCACTTTAAGATTAAGCAAGGTAAGGAGATTTAGAAAGGACAGTGGTGTCATGATGTCTTTGGTCCTGGCAACTAGAAACTAGGTCAATGCTGCCATTGTTGTTTCATTCTTTTTCCCATGTTGCTTTCCACTTCTAATGATTAGCTCACTGATCTAGGAATCATACTAATACTTTTATTGGAAATCTGTAATTAGAATGTGGTGGAGTGAATTTTCTTTGCTTTGCTTTTCTTCTCTCTCTCTCTCTTTTTTTTTTTTTTTTTTTACCATTGAAGGTTCACACAGGGCAGCTGTTTTGTCGGGGGTGAGAATTGCAAAGCTTTTGCCGTAGGCTCTCTTGCATTAAGAATTGTTGCATCTGGCCACTTTTCAAGCAACCAGATGTGAAGTAAGTAATGCCCATTTAGATTACAAATCTCATTTTAATATCTTTCAACATAAACAACAATAGTCAATTTGTGTATTTCAAGGCTTCCAAGAGGTGAGAGACATTCACCACACAGGAACCATACTATAAAAATGCTAGAGAAAATAAGTATCCTATCAAAAATATTTTTAAATGGTCAAAACTGCTTATTGCAATGAAGGCAGTAAAATAAAGCTTGATTTGATGACTACAAGTAACACAGCAGCAAAACCTCGAATAATTCAATTCAGTAAGTTCTGAGCACTTAACCATAAGCCTTAGCTATTGAAATGATTATATTCTGGAATTACTACCAACTCTGACAAGGTCTGTAAACACCACCTAAGGCAACACATGCTTTGATGGTACAGGTGCTCACATATTATTTGCAGAGTATTCAGAGCTCTAATATAGACTAAAAATCATCTCAATAGTGAATTCCTAACAATGTACAATTTCTACCAATCTTAAACTGCAAGTAAATGCATTTAAACTACCTTAAAAGAAAATTAACAGTAATTTCTATTACTTCCAATTTTGCAGTCTGGATTCATTATGATGGGTCTTGTGACTCATCACAGTAGGCTAGTCTGAAGACAGTCCATGCCATTTAAATCCATAGTCATAAGTAAAAGTAAGTATGGGAATAAACAAAATAAAGAATTAAAAATTAGAAATAAGCTTAGAGCAAATAAAGATGTTAAAATGTATTGACCTAGATGGTAGGATAACAGAGATGAAAGTATATATTGTGAACAGCTGAAGTACATGTTGGTACATAAAGTGTCTACTGGAGCAATGCAGGACAGGGTGGTTTTGACCATAAAGTATAAAATAATCAGTAATATTTGTATAGTCTCTTAGAGTTCACAGAGCACTTTTACATATATTATCTGTTTCATCTTGAGAAGTAGGAATTATTCCCATTTTGTTGAAAACCGAGGAGGGTCACAGAAGCTATGTAACTTGGCCCAGATCATTCAACCAGGGAGTAAACTCTGAACTTAAAAAATTTTACCCAAGTCAGCCGGGCACGGTAGCTTCCACATCTGTAATCCCAACACTTCGGGAGGCCGAGGAGGCTGGATCACTTGAGGTCAGGAGTTTGAGACCAGCCTGGACAGCAAGGCGAAAACCCATCTCTACCAAAAATATAAAAATTAGCCAGGTATGGTGGTGGGCACCTGTAATCCTGGCTACTTGGGAGACTGAGGCATGAGAACTGCTTGAACCCGGGAGGCAGAGGTTGCAGTGAGCCGAAATCGCACCACTGCACTCCAGCCTGGGTGACAGAGCAAGACTCTATCTCAAATTAAAAAAAAAAAAAAAAAAAAGAAAGAAAGAAAATTTAAACCAAGTTAAGAAACCTTTTTTTAGTAAATTGGGTAAAAAAAAACCCTGCTATTTAACAGACACTGTGGGAAATATTATACAAAGAAATATAAGCCTGCTCTTAAGGAACTTGTAATCTTCGGGGAGAAAGAAGCTACAAAGAGGTGAAAAGTTAAGTAATGATATGTGATTTGAATTAAGAATTGCAGCCAAGAACGGAAGAACCGTCACAAAGCAGCACCTGGTTAACTGCCAGATAAATGTAAAAAGGCCGAAGTTTCACAGGGACTCAAAAAAAAAAAAAAAAAAACCGTCAAAATGGGATGGTTGGGGACAATGGCTTCATGGAAGACAGGGGCCTGTATGTGGATCCTAAGAGTATGGCCTTTTAAAAGACGGCGACCATGCAGCTAGGTTATTTCCTATCTGTGTCACTCAACAGAACCTCAGTCATTAATGTCATATGAATAAAGACTGTTGTCTAACTGATGAAATGACTGACGACTGAATGAACGAGTACACAGAAAGGAAATGCGGAGCTTTCTAGGTGAGGTGGGGTGCATGAGCATGATGGGGGAGCATGAATATGAACCTATTACCATGTTTTACCATAGCTCAGAACGTGGCTTAGCCAAGGTTCCATAGCAAGATGGCACAGCTGAGGATCACTCGAGCCTGGGAAGTTGAGGTTGCAGCGAGCCATGATGGCACCACTGCACTCCAGCCTGAGCAACAGAGTGAGACTCTGTCTCAAAACAACAACAACAAAAACACAGGAATACAGGTCTCCTGACTCCCAGAGAGATACAGAGATGGAAAGAGAAAGAATGATGGCTATAAAATTAGATATACCCAAGCTGGAAGCCCTGCATCACCACATGCAGTGGTGTAACTTTGGGCAAAGCTATTTAACCTCTGTTTCCTCAGCTGTAGAAGAGGACTGTGGTGATAAATTTAAGAAATAATGTTCAAAAGAATAATGTAAAGCACTTAGAAGAGCTTGGCATACAGTAAGTTGAAATACTAGCTTCCTTCTCCCCGAACTATGTTTTAAAGAGTGTTTTTGTTTGTTTGTTTGTTTTTACAAGGTCCACTTTGGTATTGCTACCACTGGAAAGATCCCCTATGCAGTTGGCTCATGACTTCATTTACTCAAATCTAATTCAGACATAACTTTTCAGAATTTTTATTTTTACAGATAGGATCTCACTCTGTCGCCCAGGCTGGAGTGCAGTGGTATGAACGTGGCTCACTGGAGCTTCGACCTCCTGGGCTCAAGCGATCCTCCCTCAGCCTCCCAAGTAGCTGGGACTATAGGTATGCATCCCATCATGCCCAGCCAATTTTTTAAATTTATTGTAGAGATGGGGTCTCACTATGTTTCCCAGGCTAGTCTTGAACTCCTGGGTTCAAATGATCCTCCCTCCTTGGTCTCCCAAAGTCCTGGGACTATAGGCGTGAGCCACCACGCCTGGCCTTCGGATGGTTCTTTACTGTGTACATGTCTACTTGCAATGGTAGTAGAATAATTTTGAAATCACTGCCCTATATATGGAGTCAGTGATCAGTAATCAAAGACTATTTATTCGGATGACATTAATAATGCTGAGGAATGTACTGATATACCTAGGCCTCTGGGTAGAATTACATAAAAATCCACATATTAAACAAAAACAAATGCCATATAACTGTAATTAACTATTAAAAACCCTTAACACACTGAAAGTTGTTCCTCTACCTTAAGAACAGATGGGCAAATGCTAAGGGAGAAAAGGCAGTTTAAAAGTTATTTATTTTTAAAAGCAGCTTCCAGAGCACTTCCTGGGATAATCTTCGAGATTTTCTATATCTACAGTATAATGTTATTTGCTATTCAAAAATTAAACTAAGATTCTAAAAGTTCTTGAATCATCAATTCAAGCCTATCTAAATTCAATTTAAATTTTACTTCACCCTATAATATTTACCAAGACAGAAAAATGGCTTAATATGTTGAAGAAAGATTTTACACAGGCAGAAATGAAAAGGGCTTTTTGGTTGACCAGGTTAAGCAGAAATTTAAATTTAGTTTTGCCAAGAACAATGTATACATTGTACATTCCAGTTCCTCATCATTTCACATAACTAGATTCTGGCAAAGGAATTGGAAAAAAATGCTTAATTTGACAATCATTAGTATATAACTATCTCAGCACATACAGTTTCAAACACTATGGATATATTAAGACCAAATTTATATCTCTGCCTCAGTCCTCTAGTCTGAACCTCGACATTACATAGAAATATCTATTTGGTAACTCCATTGAAATATCTCATAGGCAACTGAAACTCAACAGGTTAAAAACTCCATTCATCCTCTCTTCCCTAAAACTGGTCCTCCTTCAATGAGCCCTATCTTAGGGCTCCACCAGTGCTGCCACCAATATCCCAGTTGATCACTGCCAAAAACAGGGAGTCATAATTGACGGCCCAGATACCTGCATCAAACTAATCGCCATGTCCTTTTGATTCTACTTATTAAACATTTACATTCAGCCACATGCTTCAATCTCTTCCACTTATCAACTGGAATCCAAGGACACTCTGTTCTCTCATATGCACCTTTCCGTAGCTTCCTACCTGGCGTCCTATCTGCCATCCTCTCCTCTCCAACCAATTCTGCATGCTACAGCCAGTGTGATGCAAATCAGGTTATGTCACTGCCCTGTTTAAACTCTATCTTGACTTCTGATTGTCTTAAACCCTGAATAATCTAGTTCTTGCTTCTCTCTGAAGCCTCACTGGATTCCTTTTCTCCACTTAAATCAGTGAGTAAACTAAGCTGTTTCCCCCATCAGAGCCTTCACATCTTATTTCTTCCATCTGTAACATAGTTCTTCTCACAACCCCTTAAGTTAACTCCAATTCACTCTTCAACTATCAGCATAAAAACCACCTCCCCAAACTCTCACAGAAGCTTAACTCATCCTATGCAACTGCTGTCATTCTACACAACTCATATCGCCATTTCTCTCCCTCACAGCACTCATCATTTTAGTTAATACTTGTTCTTCTTCTGCCTTCCCCACTACCTGTAGACTTAATGAAGACAGAATCATTGCAGGATCTCCACACTATACAAAAAACACCGAGTAAATTTTATGTTAAATATATTTTACCACAATAAAAAAAATGAGAGAAGATGAGTTTTAGTGTTGGTTTTAACTTGCTGTGTTATCCTGGGCAAGTCACTTCCATCTTACTAATGTAAGAAAATAGTCTTATTCCAGGAAAATGTTCTTGCATTGTGAAATTTGGGCTTTATAATGACATTTTAGATTATTGATATTAAAACAGATTATTTTAAAATTCTAAAATTCTCAGTGTCCAAGAATATATTTGTGGATCTCCAAGAATCTGTGGATCTCAGTTTAGAGAAGAGATGGTCTCTTCAAGGTCTAAAATTTCTCATCATTCTGAGAAAATGGATTTTATTTTCTGGAATACTTCACAGTGAATCATACCCTAAATGTGAGCTTGTTAAAATGAGATTTGGGAGAGAATACAAAGAATTCCACAGCATCAACACATCCAGAACAATTCTTTCAGTTGAAGAGAGACAGATTCTCAAGTGATTTTAGCAACAGCACAAACAGCATTTGACCTTAATTCAACGTATGTGGCAATGGAAGGCTGACAGCATTTATCTGTGCTCAAATGAAATCATCTTTTTGACTTTGTGGAGAAATATGGGAGAAAATCACTTTAAAAGTGAGAGAAGAATACAAAGGCAAAAGGCAAACAACCCAATTTAAAAATGGACAAAAGTCTTGAATAGACATTTCTCCAATGAACACATATAAATGACCAATAAGCACATGAAAAGATGCTTAACATCAGTAGCCATTAGGAAAATGCAAATCAAAACCACAATGAGATAACACTTCACACCTAATAGGACAGCTATATATATATTTTTTAAAAAAGGTGTTGTAGCAATTTAGAGATATTAGAACCCATATATATTGCTGGTGGGGATGCAGAATGGTGTGGTAGCTGTGAAAAGCAGTTTGGCAGTTGCTTAAAAAGCAAAACAGAATTAGAATATGACCCAGCATTTCACTTCTGGGTATATACCTAAAAGAACTGAAAGTGGGGGACTAAAACAGATACTTGAACACCAATGTTTACTGCAGCATTATCTGCAATAGCAAAAGGCAAAAACAACCCAAGTATCCATCAACAGATGAACAGAGAAACACAATGTGGCATATCCAAGCAACGGAATATTACTCAGCCATAAAAAGGAATGGCATTCTGATACATGCTACAACATGGATGCACCTTGAAGACACTGTGCTAAATGAAATAAGCCATATAAAAAAGGACAAATATTGTATGAGTCCACTTATATGAAATAATTGGAATATCCAAATTCACAGAGATAGAAAGTAGAACAGAGGCAACCAGGGCTGGGGAGTGGGTGATGTGGAGTTGTTGTTTAATGGGTATGGAGCTTCTGTTTGGGGGATGACAAAGCTTTAGAAATTGATAGGGGCGACAGTTGTACAACACTGTGAATGTAACCAATGCCCCTGAGCTGTACACTTAAGATGGTTAAAATGGTAAATTTTATGTTAAATATATTTTACCACAATAAAAAAAATGAGAGAATGGGCAACTTGTTTTTTACTGGTTGGACATCTAAAACTGCTAACCTTTTAATGAACTAATAGAGATATAAAATACACAAAATGGTTTTCACAGGAAAATTTGTTCTACAATCAAGAATCTCAAGAATTAGCAGTAATAAGTGTACAACTAATCTTCTAGTCTACCTGCTCTTTTTAGAATTATAGCGGTCCCAAAACTGGTTTATAGTTATCAAGCCATACAAACTTTAATTCTACAGCTCATGTTAATTATTAATCCTTCTTAGTCATGAATGGTAAAAGTCTCAAAGATAACTGATCAACCGTTGAACTACAAATCAAAATAATCTGATATCCTATTATCCTTTTTATCCCCCTCTAGTGGAGGTGACAATGAGTGATTAAGTGACATCAGAATCAAGGAGAGAAAAGTGAGAGCACTATTACGCTATATAGTGGGTTCTAAGAACAAAACTTAATACTATTTATTCCCATTTTACCTTTCCAGTACACATATTTTATAAGGAAAACAGAGCTTTTCAAGAGCCATGTAGATACAAAAGAAGCTTTCTTATTTGTTCAGTTTGATTGCTTTGTTTGTGATAACAAAGGACACTCATAAATTTCAACTTGATGAGTGATGCTGATAGAAACAAGTTGCCATTCTTGGCTGAAAAATCCTGGAATTTTAACACCTTTTTTGTGATCGGAATATATTTTCTGAAGAACTTTCCTGAATCTAAGTCAACTGTCCTACAGAACAATTGTCACTCCTATTCCTTGCTCCTGGAGGAGGGGTTCTCCACTTCTTCAGACTCTGGGTCTGAGGCCTTTCTCAGCAGTGCCAAAAAAGGATCTGCACCAGCTGCCTCAGTAGTTCTCTGCTGCAGTCTTCATTCCCTTTTGGTTTGGACTTCTCGTTCTCTTCAAAAAATCTGCCAACTAGACTATGTCTCTAGTTTTTCTCAGGGTGCTTGGAATCAAACTGCTGAGTGGAAAAAGGCGACTACTCATAATAAAGATTCTGTTCTTTAGGCTTCTCTTTACTGGACTTCTTACCAAATGCCCAGAGGCCATGAGTTCAAATTATCTAAATATAAAGAAAATGCTTGTTTGAGACCTCATTTGCCAAGGTTCCACTTAGACTGCTAATTTATAGACGGTCTGAAAACTCTTAAGTCCAGAAGATTGGAATCCGAGTGGTGACGCTGCCTGCGGTGAGGCCAACGGAACAGCTAAAATAAAACCAGCAGCAGAACAAAGGGGAAGAAGCAAACTGGGTACAAACATCCAGTCTCCTTTTCTTTTACCACCTGACTCTTCACTCTACCTCTGGTATTTTAAATTACAAGATAATCTCTTTCAAGGTAACTCCCAAATATATCATAGTAAATTAGTCATTCTTTTAAAATATACACTGATAATGCAGATTTTGAAAAAAAAATAGTTAAAATTGTTAAAATTGAACAAACCTTTAAAGGAGGGAAAAAAAAAGCAATCAAAATCTTCTTTCAAGTTCACACTCTCACAGGATGGCTATGTCACTATCTTAATCAAAACCCAGGATATCTGTACAGCCTCCACTGAACACTCAATGTTTGAATACTTGGTTGTCATCTATGGCCGCACCACCTTGAACACGCCCGATCTTGTCTGAATACTTGGTTGGTCTTGATCAGTATTAGTTTCTACCCAAGAATCAAACAGTCATTTGTTAAAATCTCCTCTCTTTTTTTTATATCTCACATAAACAAATACTCTAAATCTCTACTTAGGGAAAGGAAAGATTAAGGATAATTTACAAACTTGAAGCTTGGTACTGAAAAAGAGACAAAGACATCTTTAAAAGTCTACTACCCGCACAATGTACAACTTTGGCCCTATTTCTTAATTTAAAAAAAGATGAAAACAGTGAGTGACTTCCAAAACAGCGCTATGTAAAACTGTTAATATTCTGGAAAGTAGCATAAAGTATATAAAAACATGTATTTGGACAAATGTTCTTGCAGTCAATTTTCTCATTTGGGAACATTAACCAGAGATGTATCTGTTGATTTTATTACAGCTGTAACTTTTCCACTGTATGAAGTATTAAAGTTAAAAGTTGGCTTGCTGTTTCAGTGGTCTGGAAAAGTATATTGTGTATCACTGGACTGCTGTAAATTTAAATCCATTTCCTCCATTTCTCAGCTCATCTTGGCAGAATAATTCTAACTAAAATGCAATAAACTATATTGTCATACTCCAGGGTTTTTACAACTCGATCTACCATATTTGGGGGTAGCGGGTGGAGTAGAAAGAACTCATAAGGAAGTAAAGGGTATTATGGTGACATTTTGTAACCTTTAGCTAGCCAGAAGACAAGCAAAATCATGTGTTTAAGATAGGAAGCATTACTAAATTTGGGATGACTTCTTGTGGTTTTCTTTTTCTTACATCAGCATCACTAAATTTGTTCAGAAATAGATTTCTGTTTTTCTAAATCATTTTTCATCTACATTATAAAACATAATTTTTTATAAATAAAATATTATTGGTAACATTTAAACTAATGAATGATGGAAAACTAGAATACTAATTTTTAAGTAACTACAAAACTTATTTTTGAAAATTCTATGATTTCCACTGTCACTCAATTCACAAGTTTAGTTCCCTTTTCACAAAAAGTCAACATAGCAACCAAATGAAAAACCAATTTAAGTGATACAAAAATAGACAACACAGACAAGTGACTGCCTTTTGCACAATTAACGTGTCCCTGAATTGTCATGGAAGAGATTGAGGAAAAAAAAAAAATCAAAGAGGAGAAAAAAGAATGGGAAGAGCCTTTTTTTTTTTTTTTTTTGAGACAGAGTCTTGCTCTGTCACCCAGGCTGGAGTGCAGTGGTGCAATCTCAGCTCATTGCAACCTCCACCTCCTGGGTACAAGTGATTCCCCTGCCTCAGCCTCCCGAGTATCTGGGATTACAAGTGCACACCAACACGCTGGCTCATTTTTTATATTTTTATTTATTTATTTATTTATTTAGAGACAAAGTCATGCTCTTGTCGCCTAGGCTAGAGTGCAATGGCGCAATCTTGGCTCACTGCAACCTCCGCCTCCTGGGTTCAAGTAATTCTCCTGCCTCAGCCTCCCAAGTAGCTGGGATTATAGGCACCTGCCACCACACCTGGCTAATTTTTGTATTTTTAGTAGAGACGGGGTTTCACCATGTTGGCCAGTCTGGCCTTGAACTCCTGACCTCAGGTGATCTGCCTGCCTCAGCCTCCCAGTGTTGGGATCACAGATGTGAGCCACTGCGCCCAGCCAATTTTTTGTATTTTTCATAGAGATGGGGTCTCACCATATTGGTCAGGCTGGTCTTGAACTCCTGAGCTCAAGTGATCCGCCCACTCAACCTCCCAAAGTGCTGGGATTATAGGCTTGAGCCATCACACTCGGCACAAAGCCTCTTTATTGGTGGCATTTAATTTTGCAATTCAAACTTTCATTCATTTCATAAATATTCATTGGTTGTTGTTCTGTGTCAGGCACTGTCCTTGATGCCGAGGACACAGGAGAGAGCAGGATATCATCCTTGCTTTCAAGGGAATTTATAACTAGTCTAATCAGACATCTTAACAATTTTTAATATGAGGAAAAAGGAATTCATCCAGAAATTCTGACTTGTGGACTTAAGTTCTAAAAGTTTCTTTGTGCCTATGAAGATATTAGTTCTAATTTTAGTTATCTCAACATGTTCCTTTTATAAATAAAGTTATACGGTTGATGTATCTGTGAAAAGATCAAGGCTGCTCCATTCCAGAATGCTCAGAAAGTTAAGCACAGTATTATAGAACGGTCCTAAAAGATCAGTTCATCTCACCTAATTTAACCTGTCTAATATATGGGAAAACTGAGGCCTGAAGAGTGAAAGTATGGGAAAACTGAGGCCTGAAGAGGGAAAGTGACTTGAATAGGGTCACTTAACTGCCATGTAGTCTTTGTTTTTTGAGATTTCTTTCAGGTAAAATATAACTTTCAAAGTATAGTTGTAACTAGTGCTGTTATACATCTATGCTTGCCTGACACCTTTCTCTTATCCCCCCCGTACAGCAGGCACATCAACCTCATTATCCTTCCTTCTAAACTTGGTGGGAGCAGTCTTTTTTCTCACATTGTCTGGGTCTTTTTAACGTCTATTCTTTTTTTTTTTTTTTTTTTGTCTTTTGAGACAGAGTCTTGCTCTGTTGCCCAGGCTGGAGTGCAGTGGCACAATCTCGGCTCACTACAACCTCCATCTCCTGGGTTCAAGAGATTCTCCTGCCTCAGCCTCCCAAGTAGCTGGGATTGCAGGCGAGCACCACCACACATGGCTAATTTTTGCATTTTTAGTGGAAACGGGATTTCACCATGTTGGCCAAGCTGCTCTTGAACTCCTGACTTCAGGTGATCCGCCCGCCTTAGCCTCCCAAAGTGCTGGGATTACTTAACGTCTATTCTGAGACCTCTCCAACACCATTCCCACCTTCTCCACTGATAAGCACTCTTCCTTACTGTACTTGACTCAGCTGCCTCAGAAGAACTGTCCTATGCACTGCCCAAATTAGCAATGGTCTAGGGTCACTTCCTCCATTAATTACTATCTATTACCTTCTAAATGCCAAAATATTCCTACCACTATGCTTTTATAATCTTAAACAAAGATCTTCTCCTTGAACATTCCAATGGCCTTACTCTTTTTTTTTTTTTTTTTTTTCATTCTTCTTGACCTTTCGTCGTCATTTTGCAGCATTTCAATTAAAAGAATATGTGGGCTTGGGGGTTAGACAGATCTCAGTTTAAATCCAGATTCACCTTGCACCAGCAGCATGACATTCAGGCAAGTTATTCAACCACAATAAACCTTACTTAATTCACCAGTCAAATAGGGACAATAATAATTCCTACTTTACACGGTACTGTGAGAATGAAATAAGATTATACAGGTAAAGTTATTGCCACAAGGCTGGGTATACAGAAGTACTAAGCATTGTCTTCCTTTTCTTAAAAGTCCCCTCCTTTGGCATGGCACTCTCTCCACACGCTCATCTTCCTCTTTTAAACTCCACCTTTGTGTTGTTTCTTAAGACCTCAGCTTTCAAAACACTCTTCCATCAATGTTAATGACACCAAATCAAAGAGTCTGATTCTAAAATCTGAACCGAGGTCTCGTCACCTAACTTCACATCTTCATCAAATCCAAAAAGCAAGCTAATTTTTCTTCCTCCCAAAACAGAGTCTCTCTTCCCAATTTCTTTTAATACCTCCATCTCTCTATTTATCAGCCAAAAATTCATTTTTCACTTTTTTCATCCTCTTTATTTTTTATTCAGTCATTGAATCACATAAGCTATCAAAATCTCTCTTTTAGCTGGGCACAGTGGCTCACACCCATAATCTCAACACTTTGGGAGGCAGAGGTGGGAGGATAGCTTGAGCTCAGGAGTTCAAGACCAGGCTGGCCAACATAGCAAGATTCCACCTCTTAAAAAAAAAAAAAAAAAAAAAAATTAGCTAGGCATGGTGTTGTACGCCTGTAGTCCCAGCCACTCGGGAGGCTGAGGCAGGAGGATCAGTCCGGCCTGGGAGGTTGAGATTGCAGTGAGCCAAGATGGTACCACTGCACTCCAGCCTGAGCAACAGAGTGAGACCCTGTCTAAAAGCAAAACAAAACAAAACAAAACAAAAAAAGAAACCAACTCTCTTTCACTTGTGCCTTCCAAACACAGCTTTTGTCACATCACTTCCCTAACCCCAAATCTTCAAGATCCTCAATACCTCCAGACCAAGTCCAAATTCCTCAATCTTTGATATCTTTTGATAGCATGAAATTCTTTCCTCGTGAAGCTCCTCTTGTTTAAAATTTCCAGTTTCTTCCTTCTCATGTATCCACATCCTTACTTAAGGGTTCAGCTCAGTGCAACCATCTCATGAAGCAACCACTGACCATTCCAGTTCTGCACGTGTATCTTCTTCTCTGAACTTTTGCTGCATGCTTTTCCCCAATCAGATATTGCCTGGCTCTATTATTTAATTTTTTCAGTTGTAGGTACTGCCTTTGAAATAAGACCATGAGCAAAGAATATGTCACAATTCTATTTTGTCTAAAATAGTGCTACATACATAAAGGTAGTACAATAACTACTTGTTTAATAAATAATACATACAAGTAGGAACCAAAAAATTTAAATGCCAATAACTAGTCTAGTCTTTCATGTGACTTAGAAGCCATGCTTCAAATTCTAAAGAAAGCTTAAGAGCCCTAACCAGTCTGTGAACTGAATATCCCTCATCCCTAAATTAAAAGTAGCTAGCAAAGGGATCTATGTATTTTTATGGATTCATTTTCAATATCTGCAACAAAAAAGTCTATGCAAAGATTAAATCTACAAAACTGTAAATGCATATCTCTCATGGAAATTCTTTTCTAAATTCAATTCTATAGCACACTTTGCATCACATGTTGATAAATTTAAAAATAATATTTAGTCAAGGCTGCTAATACTACTAAGATTAATTAGTAGAAATAAATGCATATCTGAAAGTGTTCAATGACACTGCAATTTCATTACTTGCACAATACTTGCTAGGAATTGTGTTAAGTACTAGGGATCCCTGAATATGGTCTCTGTTCTCAAGAAATACACTATAAAAAATATTGAATCAATGATAGTATGAAAATCAATCCATCCCAGTCATAAAGTCAGTGCTGTGAGAGGACACTAAGCAGCCTGGTGTGTCTGACCCATAAGATGTGTGGGAGCAGGTGGAGGTGATGACATCGAAGAGGTAGGCTGAGCCGACCACAAAGTCTCTAATGCTGTCTGAAAGGGGATGAAATATAACTATGGACTGGAGGATGATGGAAACAATGGATTGCTGGGTCACAGAGATAATCTGCAATAACTCAAATGAGGAATAAGGAAAATCTGAACTAAAACAATAATCAATGGAAATAAAATAGTTAGAAAAATTTATAGTAGCAGCGATCAGTAGGTTCCCATACAGAAAGATTTTGTGTCTCCCTCCACCTCCACCCTGCAGCATTTGGCACCTGGGGGCAGAAGTGTACCAAAAAAAAATGAATTATTCTTAGACTCTCATTTGCTGTTGCTATTACTTTTATTCCAAAGTCTGATGCATAAATTAGTTACCCCATATATATTAAGAACATTCATTAGTGAGACTTTTTGTAACTTCCACGTATCACTTAGAAGGAAGCAAGACACTCAACCACATGCCAGCCACCACTCATCCCAGTCCAGCTGATCTTCAGAAGGAGATGAACTTAAAGCAAGTGAGTCCACGCTGTCAGACACAGAGGCCATATAAAGGAGTGACTGCTGCCATTAAGCACAAAGTCAGCCTTTCCTGGTAAATATGTGGTAGGGTACCGATGTGGGCCTCTAACATCTCACATTTTTCATGTTGGTATATAACATAAAAGGGAAAACTGAACTAATTAACACAATGAAGGAGCTTAATGCTTTTCCCAAACAAAAATATTAAAAAGATATTGAATCACTGCAGAGATTCTTTGAACTCACATCACATAGATAAGCATTTAAAAAACAATTTAGTCTTCTCTTCTCTTCTTTTCTCTTTTTTTCTTTGACAAAGTCTCACTGTGACCCTCAGGCTGGAGTGCAGTGGTACAATGATGGCTCACTGCAGCCTTGACCTCCTGGCTCAAGTGATCCTCCTGCTTCAGCCACCTGAGTAGCTGGGATTACTAGCGGGTGCCACCATGTTTGGTTAATTTTTTTTATTTTAATTTTTGCAGAGACAGGGTCTCACTATGTTGCTTATGCTGGTCTCCAACTCTTGGCCTCAAGCCATCCTCCCCACTGGGTATCCCAAACTGCTGGGATTACAGGTGTGACCCACCCACTGTGCCTGGCCTATATTTCTTATAGTAATATTGTTATTGTGGGGTCTGAAACAGAAATAAATAAATGCAGAAATATCTAAGTAATTTCAACAAATGACTCATGCTACAGATCAGTTTCTAGCAGGCAGAGCACCCAAGTATGTTCCTATAAATCTTAAATTAATGAAAACACATTATTACCAGCAAGGAAATAAATACCAGTAGATACTGGTATTTATTTAGACAATAGCAAAAGACAAACACCACATTCTGCTTAGCTTTAATTTGTAGCAAGAAAGCAGGGACTAAGGAATAATGACGCACATTCCTCTAGCAATACATACATGCATACATACATACATATATATATACACACACACACATACACACATGCATATATACATAAATGTCCAAGATGCATTTCTAACAACGCATCCTCAAAAAAGGTTAGTACGTGCTAGGAAACAGTCAATCCTTACTGCAAAATGTAATACCTCTCCATGCAGCATAAGGGAGCAGTCTCCATTTACACTACATCCCTTAAAGAATTACTTAGATTTGACCAGTGTGTGGGGCACTGATTAGCGTGTACTGGTGACTGTTAGCTTGAGTAAGTTACTTGACCTCTTTCTATTTTGATTTATTCATTTGGAAAAGATAAAAAAGTGAAGGCAATTATTACAGTAATACCATAAATATACGCTGTAAATTACTTCTAAGCCCTTTATATATTTGATCTTACTTGATCCTTAACATAAACATCTCTTACTTAACAGGTAAGGAAACTTAAAAGACGGCCAAAGAACAGAAGAGGAAAGACAGTAACTAAGTGACCTGGCTCCCAAAGCAGTGAATTTCCCTGGAATGACATTGTTAAGGTTCTTTCAAAGTATAACTAAAAGGTCAGCATCAGTAAAAATAAATAAATAAATAAATAAAAGTAAAAATTATTAAACATCTCTATAGTAATAGGAAATTACTGTTGTATGTAATTATCACAATACTTCATGCGTAATATACTTTATATTTCCAGTGAAAGTGACAAGGAAGATTTTACGGTTTATTAGTCATGCCAGATTTCTCTAGGTATGCATAAAAGATTGCTTAAAAAATTAGGTCTTGTCAATTGTATTTATACTTTAATGGTTACTTCTGTATATAAAAGTACTTCAATTTTACGACATTATCTGGAAGAAGTTCAATAACAGATTTTTAATACTCTACTCCTACAAAATGATTGTAAAGCTCCATGGGAATTTAGATTTGCACAAGTTATTAGGATGTGACCTTTCCCTTAGATTTCTTATTTTAGGATCAACTTAACATGGTATTTCCCCAGTGGGAGCTGCTGTACTTCCTTCACAGATAAGAAGAATAGCAATCACAAATTATACTGAGCAAACTTAGGGAAACATACATTTCTGTGATGCAGACAAAACTGAAATCTTAAAAGGAGAACACACTATGTATTCCTTGGGCTTGAGAGGAAAGCCATGTGGCTTGTTAACAAAAGAAAACAAAAGTCATGCCATTATGGTATTTCCCTGAAATTTATACCTAATTGTTTCTTGTCCCAGCCACCAAGTCTTATGACTTTTAAAGATTATTAAAGATGTTTACGTCACTAAATTTCCTATGTCCTGTCTAGTGGGAGTATAAAAGGTTAAAAATATCTAACTTTTAATAATTTAAATTATTTCAGATCACAGGATCTGGACTGAAGAACAAGAAGTCACAAGCTTACGGGGAAAAAAACTAGAAGAGTATGAAAGAGAACACAGTTGCTTTCCTTTTGCCCCATGGAACTAGCTTCCAATTATTGAGCACTTACTATGTAACACTGTATATGTATGATTTGTGATATATAAGCTATTGGAGGCACCCAAAGAACCAAGCATGCCATAAGTCAGACTGTAGCGCTCATAGTTGACTTTATTTATTTGAGGCAAAGAAAACTGGGGAAGGAGACACTGAATCCCCAAACAGAAAGTTGAGAATAAACAGGAGAGAATTTCACCCATAATCTTTTTCCTATTCATTATAATGCATTGTAAACATATAGCTTTGTATCTTAAAATTCTTATATCTTTATTCTAAAATTTGTTTCCCAAATATTCAAACCACAAATTTAAAAACATTTGGTTTTAAATAAGTATTTTTTAAAAACTAAACTGAACTTATCTCTGTGAAAGTCCTACTTTGTTAAATCTGCATTTTCAAAAGCAATCATTTCTTCCTAATAACTAGCAACTGAGACTTACAGGCCGTAAGGGACCCACAGCACAGTATTTACATTTTATTTAAATCTGACATAGCCTCAGGAAATGATCTGTAACTTCTTTGCTATTAAGCTGGGTTTTCTAAAAAAATACCATTTGGGAGGCCAAGGCAGGAGGATTGCTTGAGGCCAGACGTTTGAGACCAGTCTGAGCAACATAGCAAGGCCTCATCTCTGAAAATAATTTAGCAATTAGCCAGGTGTGGTAGTGTGTGCCTGTAGTCCCAGCTACTCGGGTGGCTGAGGCAAGAGGGTCACTTGAGTCCAGGAATTTGAAGTTGCAGTGAGCTATGATCGCACCACTGCACTCCAGCCTGAGCAACAGAGGAAGGCCCTGCCTCTAAAGAATAAAAATAAAAATAAACTGCTCACATCGTTCTAATCTCTAAACTACTATTGAAGCTCTTCACTCTCCAGCCTCCTACCACTATCATACACATAAAGCCTTAAGTAAATAATTCATTTAAATTAACAGAAATCATTTAAATGTACCTCCAAAATACATTTATGTTTTGTATGTTTTGTTCATTTGCTATTAATATATCCTCCAAGAAATTTGAAATGTCATAAAATTAATAATGCAAGAGTAAGGTAATTAATTGCTCAAACACTTTAACACAGAAATTCCTCTCTTGGCAATTTATCTGAAGAAAATAACTTTTTTAATTGAGTGAAACATGTACATAAAGATATTCATGGTATGTAATGGTATAAGAATAAAACATAATTATATAATAATTAAAAAACCAGAAGCCACCTAAAAACTGGCTTAGTAAATTATGTGCTATCACTAAGATTATTGCCATCATGAAAAATCTGAAAGCCAGATAGAAATGAAAAATTTATAGGACCTAACAGTGAAAGAAGCCGAGGACCAAGTGATAAATATACAGCAACTGTCAGTAAATAAAAAGCATACACATGTGAACAAAACTGGAAGAAACTACAGAAGAATAGTTTTTTTGTGTGGTTGTGATCTTTTTATTTTAAAAAATATTTCACAGCTTTCTAGTAATAAAAATGAAAAGAAATGAACAAAAATGAAACAAGCCCAAAGGCCAAAATTCAAAAGCAAAAGTAATTTGTCTTCGTTCCTAATCACATTTCCACCCGCCTTTAAGGTTGGGGCAGTAAGCGTTGCTTATGTTTCAACAATGAAGCCCTGAATTCATAGCATGGGTATAGCTAGGCAGAGAGTTTATTTACAGAGGGCAGGACTGAACTTTGCATGTGAGCACATACAGAAAATGATAAAGATCGTTGTGTCCTATTAGTAATTTACACAATTGTGATTTGCTCCACCCAGTACATCCATAATTGAATTCCTCAGTCATAAAATCATTGAGACCAAACAAGTTCAGATATCTTTTATCTAAACCCTTTTTCTCCCTCACCATCAGTTAACATATTTCTTAAGGGGCTTTTCTTCTTTTTATAGATTCATTTGTCTTAGTTATAAATTAACCCCACAAGCAACTCTCCCAGCCACCCAGCTCTACTGTTTCCTGTGTACCAGATTTTTTTTAACCTTACAATTTATGGTATACAAGCCATTTAAACTGCCAGTTGGTAAATGATGTCCAGGAACCATCTTTAGATTTTTTTTAAAAAAAAGGTTCCTAAGGATTAATGGTCCTCTAAGCAGAGATTCTCCTTAGAGCCAGACACCCTGGCAAAGAAGTGGATATAACTGCTGAAGACTTGTTACTTCTTTTTCAGTTTTTAAAACTGTAATAAAATATACACAATATAAAATTTACCATTTTAACCATTTTAAGTGTGTATTCAATGGCATTAAGTACATTCACAATGTTGTGTAACCATTCTCCAGGATGTTTTCATCTTGCAAAACTGAAACTGTCCCCATTAAACACTAACTCCCCATTCCCTTCCCATGCCCCAGCCCCTGTGAAGCACCATTCTACTTTCTATCTCTATGAAATTTGACTACTTTAGGTGCAACTTCTGTTATTTCTTGTTTCACCTAAAAAATGTGAACTAGTGTAGTTTGCTAAATTAGCTGAACATACACAAGAGTTACCGGCAAAAAAATTCAGGTTTGAATTCCAAAGACTTCACATTTCATTTTTCATGCCAAAATGCTTGAATTTAGACCACTTATTTTCAGATGCCAAAGTACATACCTGCTCCTAACTTTGTCTTTTAAGAGTCTGCTAGGCCGGGCGTGGTGGCTCAAGCCTGTAATCCCAGCACTTTGGGAGGCCGAGACGGGCGGATCATGAGGTCAGGAGATCGAGACCATCCTGGCTAACACGGTGAAACGCCGTCTCTACTAAAACACACACACAAAAAACTAGCCGGGCGAGGTGGCGGGCGTCTGTAGTCTCAGCTACGCGGGAGGCTGAGGCAGGAGAATGGCGTGAACCCAGGAGGCAGAGCTTGCAGTGAGCTGAGATCTGGCCACTGCACTCTAGCCTGGGTGACAAAGCGAGACTCTGTCTCAAAAGAGTAGACTCTTTTTTTTTTTTTTTTTTTTTTTTCTGAGATAAAGTTTCACTCTTATTGCCCACGCTGGAGCGCAATGGCACGATCTCGGCTCACTGCAATCTCCGCCTCCCAGGTTCAAGCGATTCTCCTGCCTCAGCCTCCCTATTTAGCTGGGATTACAGGCATGTGCCACCATGCCCGGCTAATTTTGTATTTTTAGTAGAGACGGGGTTTCTCCATGTTGGTCAGGCTGGTCTCAAACTCCCAACTTCAGGTAATCAGCCCGCCTTGGCCTCCCAAAGTGCTGGGATTATAGGCATGAGCCACCGCGCTCGGCCCTGCTCTTTTGATTTTAAAAGGCTTTATGCTTTTCTAAAATTAAATTGATTTTCTAGACAACTGAACACTGTCACTGATTTCCTTTAAGAATGAAAGTTCCCTTAGGACCACTTGTATTCACTGAATTCCCAGACATTTTGCCTAGAAACAATATGGTCTTCTTCTCTCCTCTCCGCATTCAAATAAATATAAGACAACGAGTTCTAAATTCTTGTTCAAATCCTGTCTTGGGTAATGATGATTGGGTGGATCAAGAGATTTTTTTCAAAGTATTTCACGAAATACTTTGACAGTTCTGGTGTGAACTTTCAAATCAGACCCTCACTGTCACCAACAAAAAACACTGCTAAGATGTGGTTCCGGAGGAGGCAGAGCTTTGTGGAATTATTCCCACTCACAGGTTTCTAGAGAGCTGCAACTGGAAGCAACTGGCTAAAGTATTAAGTACACTAAATAGAGACCAGACTAGTGGAGGCAGAGATGGGAGTGTGTATGAGAAGGATTAGAAAACAGCTGAAGAAACAGTCTTGATGAAAAGAATGCCTCTGCCTTACACTGTTCTAAGATTTGCAAATGCAGAATCTTAACTCTACAAATTAGCAAAAATCTAATGAGAACGATTATTTAGTGACTCCACTGTGACCTGTAAAAAACTTCTTAACTTGAAATAATCTGAGGCTTACGGAAAGGTTGCGAAGATAGTGGAGGGAGTTCCTACATACCCTTTAGCCAGCTTCCCCTCCCAGCTGCTACAGTGCAGTCCCAGTACAATTATCAATGTTGATACACTGAAGCCAAGATACAGCATCCACCTGAGTTCCAGCAACAGATGAATGGATAAAGAAAATGGGGTTCACACACACAATGGAATACCATTCAGCCATAAAACAGAATGAAATCCTGTCATTTAGGACAACATGGATGAGCCTGGTGGTTATCAGGTTAAGTGAAGTAAGCCAGACAGATACCACATGCTCTCACTCATATGTGGAAGTTTAAAAAGTTGATCTCATAGAAGTGGATAGTAGAATAGTTGCTACTAGAGGCTGGGAAGGGCTGGGGATAGCCAGAGATTGGTTACCAGATACAAAATTACAGTTAGATACAAGGAACTGTTCTAATGTTCTATAGCACCGTGGGGTGAATATAATTAATAACAACCTATTGTAAATTTTCCAGTAGCTAGAAGAGCAGATTTTGAATGCTCCCAACACAAAAAAATTATAAATGTTTGAGGTGATAGATATGCTACTTACCCTGATTTGATCATTATACATTACGCATGTATTGAAATATCATACTGTACCACATAAATATGTACAGTTATGTGTTAATCAAAAATAATAATAAAAGCAAAAAAAAAGACCTAATAAATTGAGAATGGCACAATACTGTAACTATTTAGATTTCACTAGTTTTCCTACTAATGTCCTTTTTCAGCTCCAGGATCCAATCCAGGATCCCACATTGCGTTTAGTTGTTAGGTAATATTCTCCTCCAGATCTCTGGTGGTTCCTTAGTAAAGATGTGTCTTTCATGCCTCTGACACTGTTGAACGGAGACGGTCAGATACTTTGAAGAATGTGTCTGTATTTAGGTTAAAGCTTTCTCATAGTCAAATGAGATTAAGGATGTTTGGAAAGAATACGAAAGGCATGATGTGTCCCTTTCAGGACATTCTATCAGGGGCACATGTGCTCACTGTGTCTTATTATCCTTGCTACTAACCTTGATCATGTGGTTAAGGTGGTGTCTATCAGGATTGTCCACTGTAAAGTTACTATTTTTCCATTTGTAATTAATAAGTGGGGGCAGATACTTTGAGGTTATGCAAATATCTGTTTCACCTTAAACTTTCACTCAATTATTTTATTTTATTTTATTTATTTATTTTTTGAGAGGGAGTCTTGCTCTGTCGCCCAGGCTGGAATGCAGTGGTGCGATCTCGGCTCACTGCAACCTCCACCTCTTGAGTTCAAGTGATTCTCATGCCTCAGCCTCCCAGGTAGCTGGGATTATGGGCACCCACCATCACACCCAGTTAATTTTTGTATTTTTAGTAGAGATGGGGTTTCACCATGTTGACCAGTCTGGTCTCAAAGTCCTGACCTCAAGTGATCCACCCACCTCAGCATCCCAAAGTGCTGGGATTACAGGCGTGAGCTACCATGGCTGGCCCACTCACTAATTTTAGTATTTATCAGTGGAAGTTGCATGCAGCAATTATTGCTGTGACTTTGTGACAACAATTTTCTATTTCCTCCATTCCTTTTACATTAATTAAAGTTTTCTACAAGGAAGAGTTCTTCTCCCCCCATTTATTTACTTATTCGGTTATTTATTTATATCAATCTGGACTCCTGTGTATATATTTTATCTATAAATAAGATTATAATTTGATATTATACGTAGTTATTTTATTGATGAAATTGTTCCAGCTTTGGCCACTGGGAGCTCCTTCAGGTTGACTCTTCTGAGCACATCCTTACTTTCTGGCTCCACAATATCCTCCAGGCTCAGCTTGTATTTTCCCTGCCCCAGGCTTAGAATTAACCACTTCTCCAAAGAGCTCTGGTTTCCTTTAAGGAAAATGGTATAGACTGAGTATCTCTTATCCAAAATGTTTGGGACCAGAAATATCTCGGCTTTTGAAATTTTTTGGATTTTGGAATATTTGCTTAACATTTACTTGTTGAGCATCCCAAATCCAAAAATCCAAAATCCAAAATACTCCAAGGATTGTTTTCTTTGAGCATCACCTATATGCCCAAAAAGTTTGGAATCTGGAAGCATTTTGAATTTCAGATTTCAGATTTGGGATGCTCAGCCTGTATTTGGAAACCACGATCTAGTTTGCTACTGGGGAGTCACTGCTCTAGGTTCTCTTAGCAGACAGAGTTAGCAAACATATGTATGTATAGTAACCCACGTATATACACATCTCTATATTAATTTCTGTATCTATCTGATGATTCTTTATTCAATATTGCTCGTTGTGGATTTATTTGCAGATTTCAGGAAAATGAGCTATTCTGTGATAGCTCATGATTTACCAAAATCAATAGCCCTAAAACTATATAAAACCTTGAAGTGGTATGTCTCCTTTTCCTTCCCAAAAAAGTTGGGGACTAAGAATTGCCTTAGAACCCTATAGTTAGGCCTCGGAAAGATAAATTATCCATGGTGGATATCCCAAAACTTTGGGAGCCCCTGGAGCCTCTGAAATCCTATCCCAATCTAGTGAGTTCCAGGAAGGAAGTAGTTTTAACGCCGGGTACCAGCTATAACTTAGCAATTCTTCCTCCTAGAATGGAGCACATCTGGCTAATATGAAGCTACTTTCTCCTTTGTGACCACAGATTATGACTGCATGGCCAATAGGGAACCAGGCAAGAAATCTTAATTTTTATCTCAATTTAATTAAAAGTATCATAAGACTCTAAAATCACGTGATTATTACTTAAGTAGAAAAATAAAATGAACGTAAAAGACTTTAATTAGAGATTCATTTTTAAGGATTTGAGTTAGTTCTCAACTTCTAGGTCATTTTCCTATCCTACCTTTGTTTTGTGTTAGACAAATATGTTACACTGCATAGTCCAAATGACTGGAAAATTATGTAGCAGAAAGTATTAGAACAGTCAAAAATTACTCTCTAGGAAATTTTACAATAAAATACTATGTATAATTTGCATATTCTTTAAAAGGGATACTTTTCAATACAAATGCAGTATAAATTCTGATTTTACTTACTGTTAAAGGCTGACTCTTGTTTGAGAAAATGGCCTTCTTGCTGTATATTTTTGGTTTAGTGTTGGCTTCTTTCAAATCTGAACAATTAAAAAGAAACAAGATTTTCAATACAAACACATGTTCAAAAAGTGTACACATGTACACAGCCTAGGCTGCCAAAACGCACATGCCCAAATAAATTTACCTTCTCTACTAGATTTCAATCTGAATGTTTGCTTTCCCATGGCCTATAATGCTTCATATTCTCTAGAAGTAACAGACCACAAAATGATTCATCATAAATCATGCGGGACGGGAGAATCTTTTTAAAATTATTTCATAAAAGAAACATGTATTAGATTCACTTCACCTACTTTCCTATTTCCATCACTAACATGAATGAAGCCCCTTTCCATCTTTTATGTCACATGAATGATGATACCTCTATTACTGTGCAGACTTAAGAAAAACTAGACCTTAAACGGATTAATAACCTTGAAAGTTAATGTTTGATAAGTTATACATTGCAAGAACGATCCTTAATAAAATATAACTTCATTCTAGATGACACATGGTTAGTAAGCCTAAGGTGACAATACAGTCTTGTGCCACAACCACTTAGGCAAGGCAAATGCAGCACACCCCTTGCGAAGCAGACTTTTCAGAGGATGAACCAGAGAGCAGATCATCTAAGTAAATGGTCCTAGGGTCTTAGGATTCACAACCTTATCTCTTATGAAAGGCTCAAGGATCCTAGAATTGCTGTATTTTCCATCAAGACAAAACAGCATCTAATGCCAAAAGCCTTATCATCAGGGCTTGAATAGCGCCAACATTGAGACCTGACATTCTACGCAGTCTAACCTACATGAAACTCTACAGTGTTTTCTCTTTTAAATCTGTACCGTTTAATTTATATTTTTATAATCTGAAACTTTAAATTTATATAATTTTAATTTATTATTTACAAAAGCTATTTTATTACTTAACACTTGGCACAAACGTAGTAGACTATGAAGATAAAAATTTTCCCATTTTGTTAACTCTAGCAGGAAATAATATAAATCATAGCCAACGTATTTTGCCTGTTTGTTTATTTCTCTGGCATTGTTTAGTACTTCTATTTGAAAAATGAAAGAAAATCTTTTCACTTTAGAAGGCTGAGGCATGTGGATTCCTTGAGCCCAGGAGTTCGAGACCAGCCTGAGCACTACAGCGAAATCCTGTCTCTACAAAAAATAGAAACATTAGCTGGGCATGGTGGCGTGTGCCTGTAGTCCCAGCTACCCAAGAGGCTGAGGCAGGAGGAACTCTTGAGTCCCGGAGTTCAAGGCTGCAGTGAGCTATGATCACACCATTGCACTCCAGACTGGGCAACAGAATGAGACCCTGTCTCAAAAATAAAAAAGGAAACTTTTTAATACAGACTCAATATCAAAAATAAAGCAACAATTTTCTTTTCAGAATGGGACACGTTCTTCTTTAGAAACAGCTTATGTGTCAGTGTGTTATGCCCGCATGTTTTATGTTTTCTGGCTGTGACTGCTGACCGGTATCATGGCAATTTACATAAACACACTCTAATTTGTTAGCCAGAAATGAAAGGAGTACCCACAGCGAAACCGCTCATTACACACAACACGCAGAACACATGAGAGATGAGAAACAACTTTATCTACGACAGATTACCACTTGGGGGTTTTTTGGTTTTTGCATTCTTTTTTTTTTTTTTTACATTTAAGGCAACTATTAAAAAGGGTTCAAACGTGAAAACAAAAGGAAAGAATTTTAATCTAAAAAACTGAACAAAATCTGTATGTAAAAATTAAAGAATGTTGATTCCAGGTTAAGATTAAGTTGTACCAGCTTTCCTTGATACTTGTGCCAATTTTCCTTTGAAATACGTACGTATTTCTTCAGAAGTAGATGGACAAAAAGTAAAGATTTCTAGAAACTGGTATCTATTCCTAGTGTGTAGCTCCAAGTGTTGACTCAAACAGAAAACTTGGCTGGTTCTCACTACTGTCAGAGTCAGACAGATTTAGGTAACCTTTCCCCAGGCCCCCTCCTGCTACTAGTCCTCCTCCTTCTGAACCCATTCAGAATTGCGCTGTATCTTAGAAGGAATCATCTCCAGACATGAAACACAGTAGGGCAGAGACAAGATCATTCTGCGGGGGAATAGACACCAAGGACTGCAGTTCTTTCACCTCTGCCATTTGGTCAATTAACTCAAGACTGGTTTATATTCATTTGATTATAAACGCCCTACCGATCATCTCTAGAAGCCAGAGAACTGGGCTGTGAAGACAGCAGACAATTGCCTCACACTTCAACACAGCCCACGTTAGATAGGGGCTGCTCATCTCTACTCACACAATGGTTTTACATCTGGAATGGGATTTTTACCAGAACCTAAGTAAATAATAAGGCAGGCCAAGGGTAGTTTACTCAGACTAACTTGTCAGAAATGAAATAAATGGTGAAGTTGACTTAAGTTATAGAAAAATATTTAACAATGGAAAGAATTGAAAACTTACCAAAGAATTACTTCCCCCAAAAGCTATTAGTTTTATAGGTGATTTTTTAAAGCTTTCAAGGAAGAGATAATTTTCCTACATAAGCTGTTTCTAAGTAGGAAAAAATATAGTGACATAATTAACTTTTCTGGAGTATCATAACACTGATATTAAAACCTGACAACAGAGAAAAACATCAGTCCCACTTATCAATATTGATTTTAAATAATAAATAAAATGCTAATTAACAAATTAAATCCTCTCTTAAAATAATGAGCCCCTGTAATCAAGTTAGATTTATCTCAGAAAGGCAAAGAAGATTTAATATTTGAAAATCTATTAAAATGTGTCACAGCACTAGGTCAAAAAACCGAATGATTACTACAAAAATGACAGAAACAGTACTCAGTAAAATTCAACATCCATTCTTGACAAAACTTCTTTTAAAAATTATGAAACTTTAAGAACAAGAATATTAATCTCAAACTTTATAGTCAGTATCATCTTAATTGTGAAATACTGGAGCACCATTTCCCAAAATGTATTCTATAGATAACTTGTTCCCTAAGATTTTCCAACAGAAAAGGTTCTACCATAAAATAAATTTGCATATGGTCTTCATTTTTTGAGATTAATAAAGTACATTAACATAGTATGTACTCTGTAAACCTTGTAATTTAAAAAACAAAACCACCATCAACAGTAACAATCTGCTTCTCAGTTTAATTCAATGGTTCTCAAACTTACTTGAACACATGTTTTTAATTTCTTATTATTTCACTCTTCAACTCACTTTACTGTGGTTTTTGTCACCTACCTTTCTACTGAAACTTAAGTACATGTCATCTCCTTCCTGCTAAATCCATTAGACTTTTCTTGACTTCAATTCTATTTTTCCAGTGGCATGCTGGTAAATATTTAATTGGCTCTCCTTGCAGAGAAAAATGCCCTGATTGGTAGTGTTTGCCAATTTTTGTGGTGTAAATAATCCCACCATGACTGATTTAAAAGCAGCACAAATATTACAGCGTATTTCCACTACTCAGATATCATGAACATGAATCATCTCAGCAATGTAAAATAATTAGGAAGTGGTGTGCTTTGTGTACTTATTACTTTTTAATATAATTTGTTTAACTGTATTCAATTTAAGCGTTAATAATAGCATGCATAACAATTGGCTCAATAAAATTCTGAAAATTTAACAACGTGGCTCCAGCACATCACAGTCTCTGCCTCTGCAGCATTTGATATTTTGCCCATCCTCTACTATTGAATCTGTCTCTTCTCTTGACTCCTTGAGATCAGTTTCTCCTTTTTTTTTTTTTTTTTTTTTTTTTGAGACAGGGTCTTGCTCTGTCACCCAGGCTGGAGTACAGTGGTGTGATCATGGTTTACTGTAGCCTCAACCACCCAGGCTCAAGTGATGCTCTCACCTCAGCCTTCCAAGTAGCTGGGACTACATGTGTGCACCACCACACCCAGCTAATTTTTCATTTTTTGTAGAGGCGAGATCTCCTTATGTTGTCCATGCTGATCTCTAACCCACCTTGGCCTCCCAAGTGCTGGGATTACAGGTGTCAGTCATCGTGCATGGTCTCCTATTATCCTACCATATGATGACTATCTTAGTCCCTTTTCCTGGTACCCCTTCTTTCTGAGCTTTTCTATTTTGTGCTCTCCAAGTTTCTTCTTGGCCTTCGTCTCTTCTTTATATTCTTGCCCTCAGCACTCTGACTCATAAACACATCTACTCGCTTACAGCTCCCAAATCTCTCTCTAAACACAAGTTCTCTCTTGAGAGTTCCAAGGAAAAACAATTCAACACCTAATTGGACAACTCCTCATTCCCTGAAAAATTAAAAGAAATTCCCTTCTTTACCGGGGTCTTTCAAAATACATTAAAGAAAATTCAGTTTATAATCACAAAGCATCTTCTCATATACTACTTCCCTTTAATTTCCCCTTAATTCCCTTTAATTTTCCTTTAAATGTTTTCACACACCATGCTCTCCAAAGTGTCTCCTTCACCAAAGGCCATCCTACCTACACACTCTTTATTCCCAGTCCAGGAATTTCACGATCTCTCCCTCTTCCTCTGATTCCCAGCACTTTGTTATGCATATCAACCCAAATCTTCTGCTTTTCATGACCAGTTCCTTTCTACTCATTCTTTAATTCTTCTTCATAAAAATATAGGACTGACCTTGTAAGATCAACTTTTTTAAGAGTAGGGGAAGGGATTACCATACTGTCAAATTACAATTCTCTGTGGTGAGTTGGGGCAGGTGGAAGTATGTGAACACTCACAAATGACTAATTTTTGTTCCATGCAAGTAAATAAATGGATCTGTCCCCTAACCCCACCATAGCTGACTGATTCAGTCAGAGGCCAGACACAAGATGAGCCATTTACATTCCTCTCCAGATTTTTACAACACTGATAAAATCTGCTATATTCAATTGACCTCTATATCCTGAGACAAAATAAAATGCCTTTAGATTAAGAGGAATTTAAGAAAGAGAGACAAAAAAAAAATTTTCCTAACAGTGGTTGATTTTAAGTGATGATGAAGTCAGCAAACATAAAGATTTGGTGATCTAATTTACCTTGTCATAAGCAACAATAGGTACTTTCAAGTTGCTTACTACTTACAAGACACATAAGCTCATTTGCAGTGAATTAACACAACTAAGAGTTTCAATTTAATCCACTGTCACATGTGAATATGGTTACACTTGTATAGGTCTAATTGTTAAATGTGGAATAGTGGTGGTGGTGGTGATGGGATGTGGACATCTCATTCCCTGGAAAGCCAAATACTTGCAAAGTAGGCTCTTGTGCAGGACAGGGTGGCTGGATTCAGACTGTCTGGGTTCAAATCCTAGTTTTTTATCACCTGGGAGGTTATTTTACCTCTCTGTTCCTGTTTCTTCATCTGACTTTAATACTGTATATTGGGGGTCCCTCACCCCAGGGCTGTGAAACAGTAGCAGTCCATGGCCTGTTAGGAACTGGGCCACATGGCAGGAGATGAGCGGTGGGTGAGCCAACATTACTGCCTGAGCTCTGCCTCCTGTCAGATCAGCAGCAGCATTAGATTCTCAAAGGTGCAAACCCTATTGTGAACTGTGCATGTGAGGGATCTATGTTGCATGCTTCTTAAAAGAATCTAACTAATGCCTGATGATCTAAGGTGGAACAGTTTCATCCCGAAATCATTTCCCCCTGCCACCAATCTGCTGAAAAACTGTCTTCCATGCAACCAGTCCCTGGTGCCAAAAAGGCTGGGGACTGCTGATGTACATGGCTATTGAAAGAATAAAATGAGATAATGTATACAATGTGCTTAAAACAGAGCCTGATATAGAATACGCATTCAACAAATATTAACTATTACCATCAAGAGCTAGATGACTTCTTTGGTGCTTAATTATGGAGTAATCATTTAGAAGGATGGTTAAATGACATTTTGGTTCAGGATTAACTGCAGAATGATCTAAAGGCAGAGAGAATGGAGAGAAAATGTTCTCTAAGCACAAAATTGTATGGTTACATTTATAAATTGATTGTAAAAGTCCAAAAAGTTATGATGGGTATTTGGGATTAGGAGGTAGAATGACACTATAGATTTGAAATATTAAGCAACAATTATTTGTTGAGCATCTGCTATTTGTTAGCAGTATTCTAGACAATAATGATACAGAATTAACAAAACAAATATTCCAGCTTTTTTATGACTGCACATATGAAAGTATAATAAAAAATTAGATGCTGAAGACACCTGCTATGTCCGCATTTGGAAAAAAGAAGGCAGAAACCAAGGTTGTTAAAGACAATTAGAAGTTATTCAACAACCATTATGCTTACAAAAATTTATGACTCAAAGTCTACCGACCTCCTTCTACCAATTTGAAGATTAGTGATTTAATACTTAAAAAAAATCAATCAAAATCCATTTTTAAGTGATATCCAACTTTATTTCATCTCATAAAGAGCAACATAACATTTTGTTAATGTTAAATTCAGAAAAAAAAATCCCTATTTGATCATGTGTTTAGTAGATAAAAATATACTTCACTTCCATATTACAGTCAGAGACAACCAAAGGCAGAGACAGTAGGAATTGGGAAAGAGAGGAAAGGAAGCAGAAATTCAGAGGGAGAGAAACAGAGACAGAAAAAGAAGGAAAAAAGAAAACATAGGGAACACCAGGAAAGAAAAAGGGGAGAAGGGTAGAGGGAACAAGAACAAGAGCTAGCGCCACAACTGAGGCGAAAAGAGGAGGAAAGAGAGGAAGAGAGGAAGGAAAGAAGATAGAAGAGAGGAAAGGCTCAGACATTCCGATTAGTCAGAGGCAGTAACTTTTCCATGTTCAAGCTCAGCTATTTACTTTGGGTATCAGTATCAGAGAGAATCGTCATTGGTTGTTAAATATTAAGAAATTAAGGAGCCACCAAAATTACTCAGCCAAAAAGTTTTCCCATTGTTATTACATATAAATACGACTTTAAAGAAACCATCTTTGCTTCTCTCTGCATTCACGTTTTCCTTTGCTCATACTATTTTTCCATTTGAAATATTTTGTCCACCCTCACCTCACATTCGTTCAACAATATTCAATAAACATTTATTGGGTAACTACGGTATAATACCAGGCACATGTGAAATTTTTACATATATCTTAATGAAATGTATAAGCCATTTTAATAATACACAATGAAAATTGGCTATTTTAACAAAATATTCTACTAGACTTGAAGTGAAACAAATTTTTTTCTTCTGCAGCTAACATTTTTCTTCACCTTTTACCATAAGCATTAAAATCATCCTCATGAAAATAATGTCCTTTATCTGAGTTAAAAACATTCTAGAATTCCCCTTAAAATATAGTAAGACTATCACTCCTATAGGAGTCTACGTCCTCCACATCCTCTAAAGTGCGATTAACCTGTGATCATTCTAGCTGTTAAACATAACAGTTTGACATTTGCAGTAACTAGTCACATAAGTTGAACAATAAAAGTTATTTCACCCAGTTAAAATGACATCCCAAAGACATCCTCAAGTGGTCACGCCTGGTCTTGTTCAACCACAACATGACATCATGGGGGCAAGAACGAATGATTTACAGGTGGGCAGCTTGACTGCAATTTATGTAACTCACTTCTGCAGAAATTTGCATGACTTGTGACACACATCACGTGAAAGAGGAACTTACTATAAATATTAAAGTTGGAAATAAGTGTCTGAGAAAGCATTAGAGAATAGTACTTGCTTTAAAAAGAACTGTGGAACTAACTGTACAGATAAATTCAAAATTGAATCTGCATGCAAATTTAGGTAAACATAATTACAAGTGCTAACAGAAACAGACAGAAACTTAGTATCTGATGTTTCGATACAGCCAATCATGAAGAAAATACGTCCTACTAAGTTCATATTAGAGAATAGGGAATCATGGCACCTTAGGGTTACACAAGACCTTATAAGTTACCTAGTCCATTTCTCCCGCCAAAGCAAGACGTCTTGAGAGATGATTCAGACTCTACACAAATATGTCCAATGACAAAGCACTCACTTTCTCACAAATCATCCTTTCCCACTGTGGGACAGCTGTAGTTATTAGAATGCTTTCCTTATGCTGAGCTGAACTAGACCTCCCTTTAATTTCTAGCAATCCTTTGAAAAAGAAGGAGGATTATTTATGTAACGGTGAGCTCCACAAGAGAAGGTGCCAGTCCATCTTGCCTACTGCCCCGGTCCCAGTGTCTAGCACAAGGGGTGGGACATTATAAAGGAGCCATAAAACATGACTGCCTGGCCAGGCACGGTGGCTCACACCTGCAATCCCAGCACTTTGGGATGTTGAGGCGGGCAGATCACTTGAGGTCAGGAGTTCAAAACCAGCCTGGCTAACATGGCAAAACCCCATCTCTATTAAAAATACTTTTAAAACCTAGCTGGGTGTGGTGGTGCATGCCTGTAATCCCAGCTACTCACGAGGGTAAGGCAGGAGAAGCGCTTGAATCCAGAGGCAGAGGTTTCAGTGAGCCAAGATTGTGCCACTGCACTCTAGCCTGGGTGACAGAGTGAGGCTCCATCTCCAAAAAAAAAAAAGACTGCCCTACAGCAGTCAGTCATCAACCCCACTCATTCATCCTTTAGGGCGGTGGTCTTCTAACTCTGGGATGAAGGAAGTTTCTTGTCTCTTACACCCACTGTGGATATTGCTATGAAATGCAAAATTATGTGCTTGAATATCATAATAATATTAAAGTTTTAAAGGCTTACCTTCAAATCTATCTTTACCATGTGCCAGGTCCGTAACTAACACTTGTGGGGCAGCATCAAGCCACAGACCACACTTTGAGCACCACTCTCTGCTTCAGAGCATCGTCTACATCTGTCCTTCCACTTCACTCTCACAGGCCCTCCTCACGGTATGTCCAGATTTTGCAGCAGCCTCCTGACTGCTTTCCCTGCATGCTACTGCCAAATCAATCTTCTGATTCAATCATCTCACCCCTCTTCTTAAGATATGGAATCTCCCCGTTCCTCCTCCTGACTGCTTTCCCTGCATGCTACTGCCAAATCAATCTTCTGATTCAATCATCTCACCCCTCTTCTTAAGATATGGAATCTCCCCGTTCCTTATGAGATAAAACCCACACTCCTTCTCCTGCATTCCAGACCCTTTATCATCTGGCCTAAAATCTACACTTCCAACCATGTTTCTCACTAACCACATCCATGCACTCTCCACTTCAAACTGGTTAATCTCTGCAAACCTTCCCCTAACTCTATGCTTATTCGCTATTCCAGGCTTTGTTTTCTTATACCGGAAATTATTTTCTCTTTTGGCTACCTCAAACCAGGAACTTTTTTTTTCTTAATTTGAGGTAAAATTCACAATTTAAAATGTATTTATGAAGTGTACAATCCAGTGGTATTTAGTAATTCTTAAAGCTGTGCAATCATCACCTCTGTGTAGTTCCAAAACATGTTCATCACCTCCAAAGGAAATCCTGTACCCATTAAGCAGACACTCCCCCTTTCCTTTCTCTTCAGCCCCTGGCAACTCATCTGCTTCCTATCTCTATGGATGTACCTACTCGGGATATTTTGTACAAATGGAATCATCCTTTAATTCCCTTCTTGTTTCTTTTTCTGTACTGTTTTTAGTATTTTTCGTGAGGCTAACCTGTCAATCCCTGAGTTTCTGAAGTTTAGTTCAATTCCCACTTTCTCTATGAGGCTTTACCTGGCTGTGCCCTCCACTCCACACTGATCTTAGCCTTCTCTGAATTTCCATAGCATTTGTTTTCTCCCTTTACTTATTTCGGCCCTTAATACTGCTGTGAATTGTTAGTTACCAGTTTCAACATTACCCCTTCTTGGCTCATGTAGATGATAAGCTCCTAGCTACAGAAGCTCTGGTATCTCCCTTTGTGCCCAGAACCAACTTGAACACATGTGCAACTCTTTGTGTCTGGCAATATATGAAGGAATAATAAATCAAGAGAACTGAAGTCTAGATGATGAATAAGAGAAAGCCTCAAACCTGTTTCAGTTCTTTATCCTTCCTTATATTATCTTCTCTCAGTAAGAGAAGCATCTGCTTGTGTCTAGCAGGGCACTTCTTTGCCCTAGTAGCTGAACAGGTGTGGTGGCAGAAGGAGAATGGCAGGTTGCCCAAGGGTGGAGAGCATGGAAGTTCCTTGCATTGATCTTTAGTGAGCAGACTCTTACCTTCATTTTACACCCACAGATGAAGGCCTATCAAGAAGAGTGGGTGTCCAGAGATGTCACTCCATCTATTTGCTTTGCTTGTATATGTAAAGCAGTTTCTTTGGTATTTTGAGGTTGCTCATTAACACATATCTACCTTGTAAAAGGAGATTAACTGTTAAATAATTGTGATGATAATACTTGTGATTCATATATGAACTAGCTGAGCAACTGAATTAAATGACATCTTATACACAAATGAGGCCAAAACTTGATAGTGTTTTATCTAACATTGAATGAAGTTTAAGAAGAAAACCAGTTTCATTTTACGCATGAGTAGTAAGTCTGAATAACATTTTGTACTGGGCATTACTGTAAACTTTTCTCCAACTGTGGTATTAAGCAGAGTTTGTTACAGTTGCCACTGAAGGTTTCCAAACAAGAATGCAAAACAATACTCTGGTCCTCAGGCCATTAAAAAACCTGTTCTTCTGACCAGAACAACTACAAGGTCCAACATAGAATGTTGAAGTCTATAATTAACATTTTTCCCTTTCATATCCCATTTTGCCTGCTTTTGAATAACAAAATGGAAATTTCTCCTGGCATTAGTTCCATATCATTATGTATCATAAAAACAATACATAAAATAGGAATTAATATTTTAAAGAGTAGTTTAGGAAATTCCCTAAGATTGTGGAGAATCCCATACAAGTGATATTGAAAAAGCACACACTTGTCCTCAAAATAAAATCGAGTTGAAAAGTATTAATAAAGTGTATATAGTGCACCCAGTTTCCTGTGCTGCTGGCTGGGAATTAGGGAAGGTATACAGTGCACAGCAAGGTAAACAGAATAAGAACTACGATACACATTCCTATCCTCTAAGAACTAACAATTTTGCTTGGTACATGGAATTTTCCCATGAAAATTGTAAGACACAATAGCAAATAATCAGCAAACATGTGTAACACAGAACATGGAATATATCAGATTCCATTTCAGAGTAGATCTGATTTCTAGTTACGTTTTACTTAGGCTTATATTAATATTTGCATTTTCTGAATTCAAAAGCTGGTTTCACCTCCTTTGAGAATGAAAAAAAAAAAGCTGGGACCAGGATAAATATTTCATACACAAGATATATGACAAAGAAAGTCAATCTGACATTAAAAATTTTAATGTTCACAATAAAAAGAAATTAATTGTGGCTGTATTGTGCTTAGTTAAGATCAAAGATCACACAGAAGGCTAAGTCGAGTACACAGCATGAATTACATGAATGACTTAAAGACACAACCACGGCAATGTGCTGTGTTCAATCACTTAGTCATTTTCTCAGCTTTTATTGAGCCGTGGTAATTTGTGTACCCAGTGCCAGATACTGCTATGTCTCACCATTTTATAAGGTCATGATTATAGGTGGGCAGATTTAATGAGTGGTCATTTGGTAAATGTTTATAGAACCAAATAAATTAACTCTGTTGAAATTTGCAAAATTTGAAGGTTTTGGTTACCTCTGTATTGAGTTACACTGTTAACATTTCATGGCCCTGTATATATGAAAGAATTAATTCTACTTAATTTTACATAACGTCCATCAAAACTGACTTTCCTCATCATTTTTTCCCAAAAACTTCATGTGGTTCAGAATTTATTTCTAAGCGATCAATACGATATTTTCTGTCAACTTGAAAACAGAACTGAAATAGTAAACAGTTTGTGAATACAGAAACTGAAAATAGCTATAATAAGTAATTTGATCAAAATAATTTGGTTGTTTAAAATAGAATCTGAGTCTCCTTTTACTCAAATATTATATTCTAAGCTTGTAAAAGTTTGTAATGGCCTTTTAAAGAGAAAGCAGCCAACTTTATCTCCCAAGAAAAAAAGTTTTTTTGATGTTAATGGGACATTCTCCATGAACTTTGTTTTACATTTTGTTAGGGGTAAATAATTTTTTAAAATTAATTAATTTATTTATAAATTAAATTCACTTGGATATTAACCACTTAAATCTACTGTGAAAACATAAATAATCCTTCTGCAAAGTGAATAATCCTCTTGTCATTTGGATTTTCAAGGAAAGTAATAACTTATTAGCAAAGGATTCATTCTTACCTCCTTTGGAATAACTCCATTACTGAGACAGAAATAAATTATAAATATATTATGCATAATATACAATATATAATGTATGCAATATAACCTAAGATAACAGGATAGTAAGAGAGCTAGGAAAAAATATTCAAGGACACAGATTTTCTTCCCCATACCCTATACTAAACTCAGAGAGAGCCACCTGAATTCATGGTGCCTAGCAATGCCATCTAGTTACAAGGCACAGGCCCATTCACCCCCTCTTAGTCACTGTCATTCCCACTGAAAATGTTCTCGTTAAATCTAGATAACAATAATCGTAAACTCAAGGAGGAATGGGATTTGTCTGTCTGTTCATGCTTTACCCTCCTTATCTGAAACAGCTCTTGGCACAAAGTAGGGACTCAATAGACATTTGTCGAATAAATCTACATTTAAAAAAAGCTTCAGGCTGGGCGCGTGGCTCACGCCCATAATCCCAGCACTTTGGGAGGCAGAGGCCAGAGGACTGCTTGGGCCTATGAGTTCAAGACCAGCCTGGCAATATGGCAAACCCCTGTTTCTACAAAAAATATAAAAATTAGCTGGGTGTAGTGGCTCACACCTGTAGTCCCAGCTACTTGGGAGGCTGAGGTGGGAGGCTCACTTAAGCCCAGGAAGTTGAGCCTGCAGTGATCCATGATGGTACCACTGCACTCCAGCCTGGGTGACAGAGTAAGACCCTGTCTCAATCAATCAATCAATCAATCAATCAATAAAATACAAAAATAAAAAGCATCAGTCTCAGTAGATCTATTCTCTAAGGTATCATCACATCGAGTTTATTTTACCCATAAACACATTCTAAGATCTATAAACTAAATATTGTTAGCTGAAGTTTGTCTTGGCTTATCATTAAGGATGAAATCATCCCAAACTAGGGAGGCATACAGAATAAATATTTATAACACTGATATGAAATTTCTAAAAAGCTTTTAAAACTTTAAAATAAAGATTATTCTAGGACATGCCACAAGTTTCACAAAAGAAGTCCCAAAGAAAGTGACAAGAAAAATGTAATCTGTAACCTCTGTAAAAGGCAAAACCACTTAACTTTCTCCTTTGGGATTTCTAGGACAATGCAACAGAAAAGATGAAAAAAGAATTCATTCAAAGGCTATTACTCTGTATATGTGTGTGTGTGTGTGTGTGTGTGTCTATACATATATATAACTTTCACAATGTTCACACCGATTTTAGGAAACCTCTACTCGCTTGCAATTTTACATTTCTTTTTATTTTTAAAATTATTATCACAAATTATATCAAGGGCTCATAATGACCATTTGTAACAGTTTACCTTTGCGTGCATCTGCATCAGCTGCTATTTATAATAAGCGCAACATTCTGTCAGGAGCTGGAAAACTGGATAACTCTATCATGAGGTCATTCAATTTTAGAAAATAAAGGAACATAACAGAAAAAAATTAGAAAAAATAATCAAGAGAGAAGGGCTTTAAAAGAAAGTAACTCTGGAAACTATTTTTTAAAAGCTCTATTTGCCAGCATATGCTAAAGATCAAGTAGATCATGGACCCAAACAAATCAACCAAATTAAACCTTACGTATGGCTGAGAACATTAAGAGGCCATAAAAGTGATGGGTTTCTTTCCCCATGCCAAATGGAGACTAGGCAAGTAAAATGTACAGGGAAGTCCAATATGTGAAATAAAATTTAATGTAAAATAAATTTTGGGTATAATAGGAAAAAATCATGTATTGCCTTGATCTTTATTGATCAGAAGCACAGACACACCAAAAAGAAAAAAAATCTATAAATGTATGCTTTTAATTATAGAAGTAATTTATATTACTGAATAAACTTTGGGAAAGATAGAAAAATATAAAAACAAACAGAAAGCCCTCCATATCTCACTACTTTAATATAACTATTATCACTTTTGTATATTCTCTTCCAGACTTTTTCATATACATACATTTTTGTAAGGTTCCAATCAATAGTTCACATACTCTTTTTTTTCTACTTTTTAAATATTTTTCAGAGTTGTGAGTAGTTTCTAAATTGTCATTATAATTGCATAATATTGTACCTATTGATTATACCATAATTTACTTAACTATTTCCCTACTGTTGGATATTTAAGTTACTTCCAAATATGGGTTCTTATAACAATGCTTTTATGAAACTCTTTGTGTATATGGCTTTTCCTATATCCTCCAGCCCTTTGGGAAAAGTCCCAAAAGTTACAAAACATTGCCCAATGCTTTCTAAGTGGCCTGAACTAAATCTTAGTGACATCAGATATATATGAGTATAAATCTCTTTAATCCTTGAAATTACAGAATTTTAAAATAAAAAAAAAACTATTATCAACAATCACTAGGAAGGGAGTATTTTCTACTATTATTAAACTGTAATTGAGGTTTACAAATCTATATCTTGTAAATCTGTTTAACATGAACCAGTCCTCTAGGGCCGATCATCCTCTGTGATTTTATAAAATCCAGTCTTTGAAGCTGTAGTCTTTGACGCGGAGACTCGGGATTCCTAAGCAGCCATGCTAAGCTAAAAAGAACCAGTGTTGCAAGGTCTAATTAGTGAGCCGGCTCGCCTCTTGACAAAAGCTTATTGACAACACCACTGAGCTTTTCTAAGTAATAAATGATAAGCCAGTGGGGGTAATTTTATAGGATGGTTCCAAGAGATCCTATGAATGGAGAGAGATAGGGCAAAGGACTTAACCATAAGCAAGGGTAAGGCCTACTAGAAATCATCCAAAGCACACTAACAAATGGGCCCCACACTATCAGGTGGGGTGCAAGAATCATCTTGGATCAAGAGTTCCCAAAGAGCATATAAAGCAGAGTCCCTAAAACACAGATTGCTAGGCCCACCCCAGGTCTGGGATGGGGTCCAAGAAATTGCATTTCTAACAAGCTGCCATAGGATGCTCACAATCCCAGGACCACATTTGAAGAACCATTGTCTTAGACTAATTCTTTATTCTTTTTTTTTTTTTTTTTTTTTTGAGACAAAGTCTTGCTCTGTCATCCAGTCTGGAGTGCAGTGGCACAATCTTCTCAACTCACTGCAAACTCCACCTACCGGGTTCAAGCGATTCTCCTGTCTCAGTCACCCAAGTAGCTGGGATTACAGGTGTGTGCCACCATGCCCAGCTAATTTTTGTATTTATAGTAGAGACGGGGTTCTGCCATGTTGGCCAGGTTGGTCTCAAACTCCTGGCCTCAAGTAATCTGCCTGCCTCAGCCTTCCAAAGTGCTGGGATTACAGGTGTGCGCCACGACCAGCTCTTTCTTCTTTATAGAACATTTAAGTGCCTACTAAGCATTGTGCTATACACTGGAATAGAATCCAGTCAGTACCTGCCTTCAAGAAACTGGTATCCAGATTTTTGCAGACATCGAACTGCTCTAGTCCTAAAAGTCACCCAATATTAGCCTTCTTCGCCTGGCACAGTGGCTCATGCCTGTAATCCCAGCACTTTAGGAGGCCGAGGCAGGTGGTTCCCCTGAGGTCAGGAGTTCGAGACCAGCCTGGCCAACATGGTGAAACCCCGTCTCTAATAAAAATACAAAAAATTAGCCAGGCGTGGTGGTGGGCGCCTGTAATCCCAGCTACTTGGGAGGCTGAGGCAGGAGAATCGCTTGAACCTGGGAGGCGGAGGTTGCAGTGAGTCAAGATGGCACCACTGTACTCCAGCCTGGGCAAGAAGAGCGAAACTCCATCTCAAAAAAAAAAAAAAAAAAAAAAATGTTTTTTGAACCTTCTTGAAAACAAAGTGTACAAATACATTATATTGCTTTTAAATAAAATCAGGATGCTTCTAATCAGTTCCAAATTCTTTAAGAAAACATGTAGTAATCCTACATTGCCAAATGCCTGGGTATTTTCTTTACTCTTCTGGATTATACTTGACATATGCAAATGATTTTTGAAGTTTCTACTTCATTTATATTGACATCATTCTTATGTTTGTTTTCCTTTATAAACTTTATCCACCATATAAAACAGAAGAAAGAATTTATATAGGTGCTTTTCTAGATGCAGTCAAAAGCTTGTTTACATAGGTAATTATCAACTGATGGAAAAGAATAACATTTAGTGAGGAACACTTTGGGATTCTCTGTTTTAGATTCACAGACTTTAGCAAGACTTTGTAAAAAATGCATGACGAGTAAGCAATGTGATTAGTCATGAGGCACAAGGGTAGCCCATACCTAACTGCTAAATACCACCTATTAGCTGATTCACAGAATTATGACCTTGCTTTTGAGGTGGCTACTAAGTTTCTGTTTCTAACAGAGATGCACTGGCTTGCCATACTATTTTCAGCAAAAATAAAATTAACTATATATAATTATTATTTTTTTGAGACAGAGTTTCACTCTTGTTGCCCAGGCTGGAGTGCAATGGCGTGATTTCCGCTCACTGCAACCTCCACCTCCTGGGTTCAAGCGATTCTCCTGCCTCGGCTTCCTAAGTAGCTGAGATTAAAGGCATGTGCCACCATGCCCAGCTCATTTGTATTTTTAGTAGAGGCGGGGTTTCTCCACGTTGGTTAGGTTGGTCTCGAACTCCTGACCTCAGGTGATCCACCTGCCTCTGCCTCCCAAAGTGCTGGGATTACAGCTGTGAGCCACTGCGACTGGCGCATGTATGATATTTTATGATCTGTGGATCTGCCAAAGGATTAAGCATTATTTATACTACTTTGGCACATTATTTTCTGAAGTGATTGAAAAGTTCTTCTCATTTCAATCTATTAGGAAGCTACTTTTAAAGCCTGTAAGAGTTGACTCATGAAGAGACCACATAATTTGTCTAACATCACAGAGGAAATACAAGATATAATGAAGTGATAATATTCAGATATTTAATTACATTAAGATAATACTAGCTCATAACTTGAACTGTGATAACATTTCTTAGGTTAATTGATGTTTCAGAATAACTGTTTTGAGGTCAAAAATGGTTCAAGGAAGATCTGTGACTTGTCTTGACTCAGAGAAAAAAAATGATGGGTAAATATATCTTTTTCTATCACTGCTATTCCAAATGGTTATTTTCCTATTTTGTTTCACCATGTCTGGCTTATGAGGAAACTGGGACATGCATTAACTTTATTTTTCCCTCTCCTAAACCCCTCTTTCAAACTTCAAATCTGTTTTCTACTCCTTAAAGGCCTTGTTTTCAGGTAGCAAAGAAACAAGCAACTAGCCTTTCACATTTTTGCTGATAGTGGTTTAGTGAACTAACCCCGCTAGGAACTTTGGCATTTTAAAAGTAGACCCAAAACTTTCAACTTCAAAAACATTTTAAACTTGAATTCAAAGACATTCAAATTCAAAGACATTTTAAGGGGTGAATGACAGCCAGAGGGGTGTGGTCAAGGTTAGGAAGTTCCTTTCAGAACTTCATCTTTGCACTCGAACAGTTTGACAGTTAAGTTTCTCCACTGCCCTCGATATAAAGGAAGACTTACTCCTTAAACATATAGGATGAAAACGTAACCTCTTTCCATTCCCTTTCCCAAATTATCTTCTTTAGTATAGAGCTAGAGAGAATAACAGTGCTAAGTGGCAAACTGAGATGTCCTATGATGTCACCAAGAAGCAGGGTAAATTCTTAGAAATCAACCTTGTATTTTAAGACTATACACAGTAATCATGCAACCTGCTGATTGTGGGAGTTGAGCATACACAGATCTGGTACATTCCTACTCACGGTATTTCCCTATTTCTCTACCTCCCTCATATCTACCTTCTCCTTATCTGTGGCAAACTATGAAGGACTTCTCACCCCACGTTTATGCTAATCTGAACCCTTCTCAGAAGGTCAGATAATCTGTCTCAATATGTCTTATCCACGCATTATAATCCTCTCAGATGAGTCTACAAATTAAAGTGGTGTTTTTTTAAAAATAGTGACATAGTTAAAACCAAGCAATGAATTTATTTTCTAAAGTCAATGAAGTGGAATAAAAATGCTTCCTAAACAGATATTGAATCCAACTGAACTGAACTTACACGATCTAATTTAAATCCCGACTGGAAGGTTTAAAATCTCCACTTAATGGATTCAATTCCTTTATATCTAAAAAATCGCAGTAGGAAAAAAAATTCATGGCACTGTCCCACAAAACATTTTCAAGTTGAGAACAGCCTGGCCACTGAACAGTTGGAGGTATGGCAATGACTCTGAGAAAGCCTACACTGTAGGATTAAGGCACTGGAAGACAACACGGCTCCCCACTACCCGACAGGGATACTCGGCCCACCTACACGCACCAGTTTGAGCCTTTCTTTGCCTTCGCCTCCGCATCCTTTTAGTGAAGTCCCTACTTGGGCTTTGTAGCTTCACACTGCAGCAGGCAGAGTGGCTTGACAGTTCACTGTGCAGTTCGGGGTCCAGAGATGGTGGGAGAAGTCCTCTCCAACAATCCTCAGTCCCTAGTCCCATGCACACAAGCCTCTTCACTGCATCACCCTGTGTGCTGTTACCAGTATCTTCCCATCACCGAGACACTGCTTGCAGAGGCCTCCTGTTTGGCATATTCAGTCCAAGTCCCTTACTTTCTTAAGTAGGAGACACTTCACAACAATATATATCAAAAATTCACATGAAGAATTTAAAATTTATTATTTGGATGGTGCACAACTAATTATAAGTTTTTCCACTTACTCCCTACTAGCAAATAGGTGGGTTATTAGGAGACATCTGAACCTTTCAAGCCACTAAAACACGATTTTTTGGTGAGTGCTTGTTGAAAGAGGCCCATTTTAATGACAAGCACAAGTCACTATTTAGTCTTGTAAGTTTTGACACTAAACTGTCTTCTGATTTGATGGATCCTAGGCCTCATTACAAAATGAACTTGTCCCTGGGGAATATACGTTAAGAATTCACATGGTGTGCCATAAAAATATGCAAAGACTAGAACTTTATCAAATAAAAGCACACAATCTGTGCCTTCTAGATGCATCAGATGTACAATGTTAACATAAGAGGGTCTACACAGGACTCGCAAAGCTGGAATAAAAATAATTACTATGCTGATTTTTGTCCAAAGTCATCAGGGAATGGAAAGTACAATTTTAAATTGAATGATAATAAAATATTCCCAGAAATGGTTTATAAATTGATCACCACATGAGAAGCATGATCTTCAATCTTAATAATCTCAAAGTTATTGAAGTTTGAACTAGAGTAAACTATTAACATTGGTAAAAGAGTTAGCTATGACATAGATATTCATGAAGGTTCTCTTCAGAATATCAGCTCAATTCAATTCAGGGTCATGGTCATATCATTTAAGATACATGGGTTTGCTCATAAAGCCTTAAAATCATAGCAAAAAAGCAAGCAATAATAGCTGCAACACTTTCCCTGTTTCAAAGATGACGAAATTGAGTTAGAAAGGATAAAGAACTTGCCTAAGCTATAATAATTGAAACAGCTGAAAATGTAAACAGTCATACTCTGAATTAAATTCTCGGTATTAAAATATTGATGTGTACTTATTGTTGAAGAGAAATATTTAAAATACGTAAGTCTGTTTTTACAAAATAATTTAAGCATATACTATTATTGGTGACAGATATTATCTAAACATCTACAAAAGTTTTCCCAAAAACATGGCCTATTGTATTTGAATAGATTTCCTCCGAAGAACCTACTTTAAGTGCATTAATAACAGTTTTAAAACATATACTACATAACTCCTCCTAATCTACCTGTGTATTGTGAGAAAACGCAAACAGTAAGAACTTCCAAGAAGATTTCGAATAATCTTAAATCTAAATTTTTGATCTAGAACACTATGAAACTAACTCAGTTGATTCACTAGAGATATCTACACTTGCAAGATGGTTGTTCACAACTCTTACTATTCTTTTGTGGAGTCAAATTAGATCCATTTCAAAGGACCTTTGTAAGCAATTAAAATCACTGCGCTTTTTGTTGCTTTTGGATGTTAAGAGAGAGAGTAAGCAAAGTGGAGATCTACCAGGAAAAATAAGCAAGTTAGAAATTCAGTTGTGGGGGGCGCATACGTTTACGCTTACAGACTAGTGACTTCACCAAGTTTTCTCTATTAGTGAGTTTTTAAAAATCCTCTACAGCTAATATTTATTTAGTGGAATCCTATGAGACCAAAAACTTCTTCCAGTACATTTGCCACACCTAATGACATATTGTATTTCCAAGTGCAAGTGACAATGAATCCAACAGAAAGACACCCACAATTAGAATGACCAACTCTGTCCTATGCATTGGGAATATATAGATGCTAAGAAAGAAGTGAAAGTGTGGGCCAGAATGTGTGAAACGTTCAGAAAATATCATTTTAACATATTTTCCTACTTCATGAAAGCCTCATTATTAATAACGATTTTACATTCTGAAAACTAAATGAAATGTATTATTAATACTTGTATATGTTCCACGGTTGTGCCTTTTACACAGCTTTCATGCATATGATTATCTTGATACTTAAGGTTAGTGGCAAACATCCTTATTGTCAATTTCAGAAGAAGGAAAATAAGTATTTGTTTATATTTATATAACATTGATTAAAAACAATTCGCTATGACCATCAGTAATCCATTTCTAATTCATATTCCTCATGTCACACCTTTTCTCTTGTATACATTTTAAATGTCATAGGAATTTAGAAATTTGCAATTTTTTAAAGCATAATCTAGAATTTTTAAAAAACTAGTTCTGAAACATATGAAAAATGAACATTTAGGAAACTAGTGCTTCAAAGAAAATATTATATTTTATCATTAAAAATAGCAATTGCAAAAACATTTTCAAAGCACCTAAGTTCAATAAAAAATATGATGCCGGTGGACATTTTAGTTTTAATTTTAAAAAGAAATTATATTCTTTTTAATGTGAAAACAACATCTAAAAAGCCTAGGATTCTACAAAACTTTATACCTCACTGATGCCATGGTTTTACAGCAGTTATTGTTTAAAAACTGGAAACAAACTTGTAAATATCAAAAAAGTTTTTGATTTTTTTAAAAAAAATCATTAGTGTTTTTTTTCCTTTAAGTGAGTTTTAAAAGACTGAGATGGCCACCAGTTGATTCAAAGATCTTTTAATTTAAGACATAATTATTAGCAAGTTAACTATCAAATATCATATAATTTAAATCGGGGAGAAAAATTACGTGAAGTACACAGAAGACAAAAATGGATAGTTTTGTAACACTTCATTTTTTGGCTGAGACATTACCTTTAAAGTTTCGTATATTAAAGTGAATATTATGGTACTGTATTTGATTCCAAAGTGAATCTGACTGAAAATATACTTCAGAAAAATTACTTTAAAACTTGAACAGAATGTTTTCATATATTACTCCAAATGCTAACTGGTAGCATCTATGAGTGTTTTCTGTCAAACTCCCCTAAGAGTGGAAGGTATTTCTTTAAGAGAAAAGCCACAGTGAATGTCCATGCCAGTCCCTATACCAGAAAGGTTTTCTAAATCACCTAGCACCATCAGTTGGTTCTGTTCTCAGTCAGCAATCAATCACTTAGCTACAGACAGAAAGCCTGCCATTAAATATCCGAAACCTGTCGAAGATTTGCCCAGGTCCTTTTAAAGAGTGATTTATTGATTGTTCTCTTAATAACTCCAGTGAACTATTTGTCTCACGAATGACAGAAACAGTTGGGGCTAAAATAATGTACTTCAAAATCAGAGTTTTTTCCAGGAATAGGTATTATACAACTCAGTTTATCATTTTGTCTGGTTTTATATCCAAATGATAATGTACACAAATAAACTTTACATTTTGTCCCTAATCTTGCAAGGAAAAGAAGAAAAACTCTAGTTTCTTGATGACAGACGACTATTTTTAACTGGGTATCTTTTATAACAATGACACTATTTTTTACAACCGTTAGCCTACGACCCAAGTGACTTGGATTCTTATAAAACAAGAGCACTGCAAAATAATAATAATAATGACATAAGGATACTATAACTTTGCAAATTTCGGACCTATCACCAACACATTCCAACAAAATGCAATGAGAGTGAGCCAACTCACCTAAGGAAAGGGAATTAAGCAGAATGCAGAAATGCAGCCTTCTTGTCACCAGCAGAGGTAAAGGCCCCTTCCTTACCTACCACTGACCTTATATAAAAGCCGCAGCTCGGTTACTCCCCGTTTCTGACTCCTTACCTTAGGCTCCTCCCTAAACACCGAGGCGTAAAGTACCACGACTACACACCCACCTTCCACCAACAACGAGGGACCTGAGATTTCTGTTAACTTCTGCTGCCTCTACCCCCCTCAGTTAGGCTCCCAAGAGGACTGGTCAGCGCCTGGAACGTGCAGGAGCCCACAACGCAGCTACTTCGCCTTTCCAGCCCCCCGCGGTGCCGCTGGGGGTCCAGGCTGCGCGCTCCATCCGCCGAGGCATGGAGGAACCCAGTCCCCGTCCCCAGTCCCTCCGCCGGGCGCTGGGCCAGAACAACGCGTCCGGGCACGGGGCCTGGCCAGCCCCAAGCGCTCCCCTCGCTGAACTGTCCCGCGGTCCCCGCGCGGCGGTCGCCCCTGGGCTCTGGAGAGCGAACGGGACGTCCCCTCTTCCTCAGCAGGGGTGCAGCGCGGCCTCAAGACGGACGCACACACGAGGATCTTCGCTTCCCCGGGTCCAGACACCCTGCTCCAAAGTTACCCCGGAGCGGCCCCCGCCGCCTGCGCACCTCTGCCGGGAACGCGGAGGTCCCCGTGTCTCCGGCTCCGCGCCCACCCGGCGCTCTCCCGAGGGGGGCTGTCCTGGAAGCCGGGACTCACCGGCTCGCGTCCACTCAAGTCAACACCGGCCACGGCTCTCTATCCCCGCGCCTCTCGAGCTGCCCGCACCCTCCGCCCCTAGTGCGCGCTCTGGTAGACGCGACCCACAGCCCGGGTGCCCTCAGCCCAGGACCCCTTCACCCGGTCACCCGTGACCCGCCCGCCCGCGACCCGTCAGTCTGGGTCCTCCTGGACCATGACGCTGCCTCAGCCCCGGATCCCTCAGCCAAGACCCCCTTCTCCCGAGCTCTCATCCGTCTGGGACCCCATCAGTTCCCGTTCCCTCTGACCCGGGCCCCAGACTCTCGGCCCCGGCCCTCCGCGCGCCCCCTTCCCGAGGCTCCCCGCCTGCCAGCAGCCGGGTCCTGAGCGCCGCGGGCACCCGGACGGATCTGCGGCCGCGGCGGCGTGGCGCCCCCTCGCCCCGGTGTCCCCGAGGCCGACCCGAGCGCCCCAGGCGGCGGTGCCGCGGCTCGGGTCGGCCTGCGTGGGCCTGGCCGCCTGCGGCGGAGCTGGCCGGGCCGAGCCGGGCCCGCGCGGGCGGGCGCGCGGGCGCCGGCTGGGGTGGGATGGGGTGGGAGCGGGGGCGGCGGCGGCGGCGGCGCGCGGCAGGGAGGGAGCGGCCCCGGCTCGGCCGCCGCCCGCGCACAGCCCGCGGCGGGAGCCACCGGCTTTCCCGCGTCCGCTCTGCGCGGTGCCAGCTACCTGGTGTCGTTTGCTCCCGCTACCACCGCTGGGAGGCGGCCCAGAGAGGGTCCCATTTCGAAGGAGGGACCCGAAGATCAGGGGGATGCACCGGCAGGGGCCGGTTTGGGGAGAGCCTAGGTGTGGGGCTTCCTCTCGGCCAGAGTGGCTTGCCCTTCACACGGCGGTCAGCCAGGCTGTCTTCCCAAGATGTTCTTTCCAGTGACATTTTTAAAGAAAATTTAATTAAAGCGTATTTCGGGTCCCTCGGTTTTCTCTTCTGACCCGGTGGTACTGCACACTTTCAGAGTTTCTTGCATTTGTAAGTTACATGGTTCTTCACAAGTCACTGAGTTTTAATCATTAAAAACATTTCTTAAACTCATTAACAGAATTTCTTAAATTTCTTAGCAGTGTTTCTGACACCGAGGGACTCAGAAAACATGGGTGGGACCGAGTGGGGACGTGAGACATAAGAAACAGTTTATCATGTGTTAGGTAGATAGTGACCGTTTCTTTTCCTGCCACACTCTCCATCATGACCTGTCCAAAGTGGGTTGGCAGGTGCGTGTTCAGAAAGCCGCTGGTCTCCTGGACTTGGGGCTCCTCTTTCCCTTTTTCCAGTCGTATTTCTGGAGCATACTGTTCTGGGACTGACCCTCTTTGGGGAGGCAGCGATGCCTGAGGCCCCCCACTTCAGGAAGCTTATGGACTATATGCTGGGGTACTCTCCATTTCTTTCTAGCTTCATTGTGGTTACACACCTTCTGTGGTACAGAAGGTCCTCGTTTGTGGTTGGAGCAAAGTTTTGTAAGGATGGGTATCACAAGGGAAAAGATTCAGAAATTAAATCAACAGACTCATGTCCTTCCTCCACAGCCCCTAAGATAAGAAGCTGCGAGTCACAGATCTTACAGGGACTGACCACTGAAAGACCATTTCTTAGCCTGTGATTTAGGTAGTTAGGTTGACGGGGATCCACAGTCTACGCTCAGGTGGAAGTGCGGCGTGCGTCCTACTTCTTGTTCATTTCAGAGTTCCAATCTGCTTTTTTTGGTCTTTCTTCCTTTCTTTTTCTTTTCTTTCTTTCTTCCTTCTATGAGACAGGGTGTTGCTGTGCCTCCCAGGCTGGAGTGCAGTGGCGTAATCACGGCTCACTTAAGCCTCGACTTCCCGGGCTCGAGGGATCCTCCCACCCCAGTCTTCCAAGTAGCAGGGACTACAGGTGCACACCACCACGCCTGGCTAATTTTTTTTAAATTTTTATTTTTAATAGAGACGGTGTCTTGATATGTTGCCTAGACTAGTCTGAAACTCCTGGGCTCAAGTGATCCTTCTGCCTCGGCTTCCCAAAGTGCTGGGATGACAGGCACCAACCACTGCGCCCAGCCTGCTTTTTAAAATTACAGCTTTATTGAGGAATAATTAACATAATCTAAAATTTAAATACCATACAAGTAAAATGTACAATTCAGGCCGGGTATGGTGGCTCACGCATATAATCCCAGCATTTTGGGAGGCCAAGGCAGGTGGATCACTTGAGGTCTGGAGTTCAAGACCAGCCTGGCCAACATGGTGAAACTCCGTCTCTACTAAGAAATGTAAAAATTAGCCGGGCGTAGTGGCACACGCCTGTAATCTCAGTTACTCGGGAGGCTGAGGCAGTAGAATCGCTTGAACCTGGGAGGCAGAGGTTACAAGCCAAGATTGTGCCACTGCACTTCAGCCTGGGCACCAGAGCAAGACTCCATCTCAAAAATAAATAAATAAATAAAACGTACAATTCAATGAGTTTTAGCTTATTGACAGAGTTGTGCCATCATCACCAAATCTACCCTTAGAACATTTTTATCACTCCAAAAAGGAACCTCCTCTCCATTAACAGTCATTCCTATTCTGGACAATTCATATAAATAGAATCATATCATATGAAGTCCATTGTGACTTTTTTCTTTCACTTAGCATAGTATTTGTGAGGCTCATCCATGTTATAGCTCATATTAATATTTCATTCCTTTTTATGGTCAATATTCCATTATACAGATATACCACATTTTGTTTATTCATCCCATGAATTGATGAATATAGCTTGTTTCTATTTTTATGGGCTATTATGAATAATGCTGCTGTGAGCATTCATGTACAAGGTTACTTGTGGACATATGTTTTTATTTCTCGTGAGTATATACCTAGGGACAGAACTGCAGGATCACAAGGTAACTAGATGTTTTTGAGGAACTGCCAGTCTGTTTTCCAAAGTGGTCACACCATTTTACAGTCCCACCAGCCATGTGTCAGGATTCCAGTTTTTCCACATCCTTGTCAACACTTGCTATAGTCTTTTTAATTTTAGCCAACCTAAAGGGTATGAAGTGATAGCTCATGGGGTTTTGTTTGTTTGTTTTGAGAGAAGGTATTGCTTTGTCACCCAGGCTGGAGTGCAGTGGTGCAATCACAGTTCACTGCAGCCTCGAATTCCTGGGCTAAAGCAATCCTCCCACCTCAGCCTCCCAAGTGGCTGGGACTACAGGTGCGTGCCACCACACCTAATTTTTGTATTCTTTTGTAGAGACGGAGTCTCACTATGTTGCCCGAGCTGGTATCTCATAGTTTTGATTTGCATTGCCCTAGTGACTATCCTGTTGAGCGTCTTTTCATGTGTTCATTGGCCATTTATCTTTTTTGAAGAAAAGTCTACTTAAATCCTTTCCCTGTTTTTAAATTGGATTGTTTTTCTTTCTATTGTTGAGTTGTAAGGGTTATTTATTTATATATTCTATATACAAGTCTCTAATCAGATACATGATCTGCCAATATATTCTCCCAGGCTGTAAGTTGTCTTTTTACATTTTTAAAAAATTATTTATTTATTTTTTTAAAACTGAGGTCTCGCTATGTTGCCTAGGTTGGTCTTAAACTTTAGGGCTCAAGTGATCTTCCTGCCTCAGCCTCCTGAATAGCTGGAATTACAGGCAGATGCCACCACCGTGCTTGGTTCTTTTTACTTTCTTGATGTTGTCATTTGAGTTTTTAATTTTGATGAAGTCCAGTTTACCTGTTTTTTCTTTTGGTGTCGTATTGGTGACTAACCCAAAGTCATGAAATTTGCTCCTAATATTTATTTTAAGAGTTTTAAAGGTTTAGTTCTTACCTTTAGGTTTTAAATTCATGTTGAGTTAAATTTTGTATATGATGTGAGATGGTGGCCAATCTGTTTTTTGGTGGGAAAATTCCCATAATTCAGTAGCGGTGACTAAGGGGAACCCCACAACAGTGAACTCATAAGTGGTGCAAAACTTTAGAGTTGAGCTGAATATTTTCTAAATTCCCTCTGGATCAAAAATTTTGTGATTTTTTTTTTTAAGGAGACCTATGGGTAGTGAAGTGTATAAATGTAAGAAGTTAAGTAATGTAAACTGAAATAATATGTCTACTTTTCAAATTGCAAATCTTGATCTATTAGTAGGTTATAAAATCTATTTATTCAGTCATAACCAGTATTTTTTAGTCAAGCAAAAAGGACAGAAATAATCAGAACACACCTACTGTATTAAAGAAAGTGCTGTTTCATAACTTTTGTGTTATGCATGTGTGTGTATCTGAGTGTACCAGGAGTTGGTATAAAATGTGATTTTTACTGTGGGCCATATCTTTTAAAGTTGGAAAAACACTGTATAAACTATAGCTGTAGAATTCTTTCTTTCCACAAGCATTTTATTGAGTGCTTATTTTGTGCCAGGCCCTCTGCTAAGTGCCGGGAATAAAATGATAAACAGCACATGGTCCCCACCCTGCAACTTTGCACACAGGCAGTGCGATCCATATGGGGTTCCTAGAGACAAAAGACTGTGCCTGTTTCAATTTTCCCAAACCACAAAGACTCCTTCCAAATATTGGTGTTTGGTCCCGTGGGACTTTTATTTTTTATTTTTTGCAATTAATGCTTAGTTGTTTATCTCATTTGAGATTTGCAGACATATTTACTCTTCTTTCAATAAAGAGGACTTTGTTCCCAGGTTTAGAATTGCATACTATGTTTATTATATTAAGAAGAGAGTGCAAGTCTAGAAATAGAAGTTTATCATAACTGAATTGATTTCCATTTTACTCCAACTATATTTAAACTAGTCTCACTGGACAGACCTCAGATACTTTATAGTAGTGTTATGCCACTTCTTAAGGGAAAAATTTAAAATCATAGCAAAAATTTTTCTTTATTATCCAAGTGTTCGGCAAAACTGGGCATTGGGAATAGTGACACGTAACCATTTTGCAGATTGAGTTTAGGAAAATTAGTGTGCTGTATTTGCAGTCAAGCAATCAAGCCACTCATTTACAGTAGCTGTGTATAATCGTAGCACTGACATTTGCTCCTTCTCTTTATCTGAGACACCATTTATCAATCTTTAAGCATTTTAAATTCCCAGGAGATTTAGAAGATCTTAATTTAAAATTTCAAAAATCATAACCAGTTCAACATGCCAGGCAGGTTAAACATACACATAGGCACACACACACACTTCCACAAATGTATCTACTTTTTGAATGACTCTGACATGTTCCCACTTGTGATTTTTACATCTAGTTATGAAATTTTACCCACAACCTCCCAATTTTACTTTGAATTTTATTAAGGTCCTTTTCTCCTCCTCTGTTTGTTCTGCCTCCTCCAATGTTGCCCTTCACAAAATAACTTGCTCATCTCTTACAAGGTCTTAAGGACGAAAGCCAGGTTTACAGCCTTTTCTTCTAACTTAAAATTGCTTGATCTTCTCATATACTGTACCCCTCTGCTTCATTCAGCATTCTATTTCTATTTTGAATGGTTGCCTATAAGTAAATAAAAATTTCTGGGACATTTTAGTGAAAGTATTGATCTTGATTATATTCAAATCAAAAATATAATATAGCTATGTATTGGTTCAAAAAACCCACAGAGAGGCCAGGCGCAGTGGCTCATGCCTGTAATCCCAGCACTTTGGTAGGCCAAGGTGGGCGGATCACTTGAGGTCAGGAGTTCATGAACAGCCTGGCCAACATGGTGAAACCCCATCTCTCTACTGAAAATACAAAAATTAGCTGGGCGTGGTGGCATGCACCTGTAATCCCAGCTATTTGTGAGGCTGAGGCAGGAGAATCGCTTGAACCTGGGAGGCAGAGATTGCAGTGAGCCAAGATCATACCACTGCACTCCAGCCTGGGCAACAGAGGTGAGATAACACCGAAAAAAAAAAAAAAAAAGAAAAGAAAAAAACCCACGGAGAATATAGCCAAATTAGTCATTTTTTCTCTTAATACACCAACTTAGAGCTTTCCTCTAGGTAATTTTTTTAAATGGAAAGAAATATAATAACACTCTCTTAAAAGCACTGAATGAAATAACCCATTTTTGAATAACTCATCTATTTTTGAAAACATTTTATTTTATTTTTTATAATTTGGAAACGCCTATGAAATTAATGATGACATTTAATTTCAGAGAGATTTCACTTGGTAATTTCAACAGTTTTGAGTTAGACTATTTACATTTTAAGATTTTAATAGCTTAAGACACATTTGAAACGTTCAAAAGTGATTTTGGTTTTCAGGGAATAAAAAAAGAGCCATTTGTCCTGCTTTCTCAATTTTTCTCCACTTTTCCCCCTAAAAATGGACCTACTTTGGGTATCAGATTATCCTCTAAGTATCAAGAGGCAGGAAGCCAATTGAGTAGAAGTTAGGACGACGGGAACTCATAATTTTCTTGGAGGGGCAAGTCCTACTTTCTAGTTGTCTTCTCCTTTCTGAAGAAAGAATTCTGTTTTAATCAAGTGCTGGTGTAAAGGAAAGAGCCCCGACCTTTATTTCTGCTCATTGTGACTTTGAACAGGAGATTCAACCTCTCTGAGGCTTAGTTTCCTCATCTGCAAAATGGCAATATAATATATTCTCAGGCCAGGACTCTGAGGCTACAGTGAACTGTGATGGTGCCACTGTACTCCAGGCTGGGCGACAGAGCAAGACCCTGTCTCTAAAATACACACACACACACACACACACACATTTTTATATGTATTTATATATATTCACAGATGTGAGTGTATGTATATATATATTTTAGAGACAGGGTCTCTAAAATAGGAATATATATATATACACACACACACACACAATTAGAATGCAAAGAATATACACATATATATTCTCTTAATCTCATCAGTGAGATAACAGGAGGAATTACCAAATCAGGCTCCCAGTAGGAACTCAATAAATGTTACTTACCATCTGGATGAAAGCATTGAGAATACTTTTACTACTAGTCACTCACTAATCTGAAATAGTCACTCATTAATATTAAAACACAGTTTGGATGTTAAAATCTTTAAAAATATATGTTTCCTCTTTAGTTATCGGTCTGCATGGACATTCTACTCTCTTTTTTGCATATGAAAAAAATCGTGAGTCTAGTGGGTAGACTTCGAAACAGCTGTGAACCTGAGATTTCTGCGTTAACATGGTTTTCTCAGGACACTTGTGTGAATTTATAGATTCTGCTTTGTCTTATAAAACTAAACACAAAACCAAAAACTTTTTATTATGGAAAACACTAGACTATATAAAAGTAGGCAGAATAGTCTAGTGAACCCCCGACATACCCTAACCCGATGGCGTACCCTAGGCAATCTCGTTTCATCTGTACCCTCACCCACATCCCTCCCTGCTCTACAGTTCTGGAGGAAATCCCAGACAATGCATTTCATCATAAAACCTTCAAACTCTGTTAAATGTTGTTTTTATAAGTCTTCTGTTTAAACGTTGGTCAGAATAATTTGCTCTGGGAGAGTTTGGATTTATCAGAAAAGTTTCTCTACTGAAATATTTTCAACCCTTAACGTCTATCATGGTTGAGTTGTAAAGTGTGTTAATTGCTAAGAGGACTCTTGTGTGCACGCTACAGCTTCCGGAGGACCTAAGGACATAAGCATGCTCAGGCTAAGAAATGCTCAAGGAATCTAGACCTGGGGAAAGATAGGGTAGTCTCAGTTACTGAAAAAAAACAAACAACACAAAGCGTGTCTGTGCCAAGAACAGATTACAGCAGGGCTGGGTCCCGTAAGCTTTGGGATAACTGGGTGGGGCCTGGGTTGGCAGATCCCTGGGGGGCAGTCACTTTCTTGCACCTTCCTTGACCCCTTGTTTGTTTATATATTGGGAAGCAACACGTGGCCCTCATCTTCCACCTCTGCTGCGTTTCTCTCTTCAGAATAGCTTCCGGAAGACTTTACTGGGAAGTCACTTTGTTCCTCTGTGCTTCTGCACTGGTCTATATAGATTGCTGTGGAAATGTCTATCTTCCCTCACTAAGATGTAAATGCCCTGACAGCAGAAGCCACGGTTGATTAATCTTTTTATGCCCAGGACTCACTGTACTACAGTGCCTGAAACCATATAAGCGGACAATCAATGTTTGTTGAATGATTGATTGCTGAGTGACTAGCTTGTAAACCCAAGCCTACTCTTAAGGAAATAATTCAAATGTTGCCACCTAAGAGTCTTCCATCACTGTCATTCTTCATACTCTTAATAGCTTTATATTTTGTCATATGAGTTATCATTGCCTGAAATTATATGTTTGTTTAACTTTTACGTGTACATTGTCTGCCTTCCCACACTAGAAGGTAATTCCAAGAAGGCAGAGATTTTTAAATTCACTATTGTCACCTTAGCACCTAGCGCATGGCAAGTGACTAGCACCTAGCAAACAGCTCTCAATAAATTTGTATTATTGAAATAATGGTGATGTCATCAATTCAATCACCATTAGAAGTTGTATTTTCGGCTGAGCGTGGTGGCTCACATCTGTAAATTCCAGCACTTTGGGAGGCGGAGGCAGGCATATCACTTGAGGTCAGGAGTTCAAGACCAGCCTGGCCAACATGGTGAAACCTCATCTTTACTAAAAATACAAAAATTAGCTGTGCGTGGTGGTGCGCACTTTTAGTCCCAGCTACTCAGCAGGCTGAGGTACAGTAGTCCCAGCTACTCGGGAGGCTGAGGCTGAGGCTGTAGTCCCAGCTACTCTGGAGGGTGAGGCTGAGGCACAGGAATCGCTTGAACCTGAAAGGCGGGGATTGCAGTGAGCTGAGATTGTGCCACTGCACTCCAGCCTGGATGACAGAGACAGACTCCGTCTGAAAAAATAAAAATTAAAAAAAAGAAAAAAAAGAGGCCAGGTGTGGTGGCTCACGCCTGTAATCCCAGCACTTTGGGAGGCCAAGGCGGGCAGATCACCTGAGGTCAGAAGTTCGAGACCAGCCTGACCAACATGGAGAAACCCGTCTCTACTAAAAATACAAAAAATTTAGCCGGGTGAGGTGGCGCATGCCTGTAATTCCAGCTACTCAGGAGGCTGAGGCAGGAGAATCGCTTGAACCCAAGAGGCAGAGTTTATGGTGAGCCGAGATCATGCTACTGCACTCCAGCCTGGGCAACAAGAGCGAGACTCCATCTCAAAAAAAAAAAAAAAAAAAAAAATTGTATTTACAATTTTATATGCCTACAACATTGATTAATATTCCCTTAGTTAAGTCCCCAGCTGCTAATTTTTGCATTACTTAGGTAGCCACATACTTTTCTGTTTTTATTAACAAAAAACTGTTTTGGACATTTGGACCCATGTGCCAGTTTGGCTCTTGATGCATTGAATACCTACTGTTGATACATAATTTATATTTTGAGCAGAGTCTGAGGACTGGGAATGCTCAAGACCAAGGCTTCCTAACAGAGTGATTTCAGATAGGCTGTTCCCACTGTGATTGTTCAGTAATATAACTTCCCTTTCCCTGTGCCTATTTCTTAAATGCCCGAGGGTAAGGATGTGAGCCAAGCTGCCTGCAGACTTTTTGTTGCCAGGGCCTTCAGGAGAGCTCTCTTTCCAGTCTTTGGTTGGAGCCCCTCCCTGGGGGTGATGCTTTGGCATTGGCAGAGCTCTGTTTTGCATTTCTACTGGATTTTTAAATGTTTGGGTATCTGGTAGATAGGTCATGAATTGCATTTACAAGTTTAGACACTTTTGTACAATAGTAAGAGGAGGTAGAAGAGGGAGTTAAGGAGGTGTGAGGGCTTCACTGAAGAGTGATATTTGGTTTAGTGACATTGGGTTTTGGTAGCATCTCTTCCTGCTATCACAATATGGACACATTTTTCCTTCTCAAAGTATTTTTCTGATTTTAATCTGTAACATTCATTTATTCTCTTAGTAAAAATGCAGTAGGTAAATTTCTTTCCGATCAATTTCTGCACATCTTCTTAGTATGCAGAGTTTTTATTTAAAAAATTATTTCTATAGTAGTAAGAAGTTAACTCTTCCTAGTTTTAATGTGATCGACCTCTTTAACTGTTCTTCCACCAAATGGACCTGCAGTGGTCTAGATGATTTGTATAATTTATTAATGATTGAAAGTAAATTGTTAGCCTTTAAGGCATTGTTTACTATGGCTCTATAAAACAGTTATCAATCACTGTGATTCTTCAGTAATGTAATCCAAGTATCTCCAGACGTTTCCAAAAACTTATTAAAAATCTGTCACATAGCATGCTTAAAGGAGGCAATGTTGCATAAAACGTATTTATAAACCACAAGATTATTAACGGTTTAATATATGGGCAACTCAACTCAGTACAACTAAATAATGAAAGGATATTTGAATCTCAGGGGAAAAACAAAACTAAAAAAAAGAAAAAGAAATTACAATAGGGGAAAAACAAAACTAAAAAAAAGAAAAAGAAATTACACCCTTAGCCTTTTATGAAAATAACAACTTTTTTCTTTTCTTTAAAACTATTTTAAAAATTACAGAACATAAGTTTCTCGTAAAAGGTCAAGCCACTTGTATGCAAATGTTTGTAGCAGCATTTTTCATAATAGCCCCCAAGTGGAAACAACCCAAATGTCCATCAACATTGTGTGTATCCAATGTATATTCCACACTGGAGACACAAAATGTGGTCGACAGAGCCAATGGAATATTACTCAGACAAAAAAATGGAGTGAAGTAGTGATACATCTACCACACGGATGAGCGTCAGAAACATTACACTAAGTGGGCTGGGCGCGGTGGCTCACGCCTGTAATCCCAACACTTTCGGAGGCCGAGGCGGGCGGATCATGAGGTCAGGAGTTCAAGACCAGCCTGGCCCATGTTGTGAAACCCCATCTCTACTAAAAATACAAAAAATTAGCTAGGTGTGGTGGCGGGTGCCTGTAATCCCAGCTACTCGGGAGGCTGAGGCAGGAGAATTGCTTGAACCCAGGAGGCAGAGGTTTCAGTGAGCTGAGATCGTGCCACTGTATTCCAGCCTGGGCAACAAAGCAAGACTCTGTCTCAAAAAAAAGAAAAAAAGTCAATTCTGTATGGTTCCTTTTATATGAAATGTCTGGTATAGGCAAATGCATAGAGGCAGAAAATAGATTAGTGGTTGCCAGGAGCGGGGGAGAGGAGAACTTAGGGAATGACTGATAATGGGTGCAGTTTCTTTTGGGGTGAAGTGTTTTGGAATTAGATAGTGGTGATGATTATGTAATTTTTGTTTTGAGACGGAGTTTTGCTCTTGTTGCCCAGGCTGGAGTGCAATGGCGCAATCTCAGCTCACCGAAACCTCTGCTTACTGGGTTCAAGCAATTCTCCTGCCTCAGCGTCCTGAGTAACTGGGATTACAGGCTCCCACCACCATATCCGGCTAATTCTGTATTTTTTAGTAGAGATGGGGTTTCTCCATGTTGGCCAGGCTGGTCTCAAACTCCCGACCTGAAGTGATCCACTCGCCTCGGCCTCCCAAAGTGCTGGGATTACATGAGTGAGCTACCGCGCCCAGCCACAACTTTATTAAATATACCAAAGCCCACTGAATTATACATTTTAAAGAGTAATTTTATGGGATGTTAATTATATCTCAATTTTAAAAATGTTTTTAATTATACTGAGAAAAATGATTATTTCTATTCTCCCTTTACTAAATAAGAACTAGCATGTTTCTAGTTTCCCCTTTCCACCCACCTACCATGTTTTGTCATTCTGTTATTCCAGGGCTGCAGCATATTGATGTGCAGTTTAACTCTGCTCGAAGGTAGCCAGCCAAGTGGATAAAGCGGGGCTGAAATCCTAGCAGTGTGCTCATCCTACCTGAAAGAAGGATGAGCCTAATTCATTAAAAAATCACCCATAACCTAGCAGTGGCCTTGATCTTTTTAAAAACTTTCTTTCCTTCCTTCCTTCCTTCCTTCCTTCCTTCCTTCCTTCCTTCCTTCCTCCCTCCCTCCCTCTCCCTCCCTCTCCCTCTCTCTCCCTCTCTCTCTCCCTCTCTCTCTCTTTCTCTCTTTCTCAGCGTTTCTCTTTGTTGCCCAGACTGGACTACACAGCTCACTACAACCTCAAACTTCCAGGCTCGAGTGATCCTCCTGCCTCAGCCTCCTGAGTAACTGGGACTACAGATGCATGTCACCATGCCCAGCTGATTAAAAAAAAAAAAATGTTGTAGATACTGTGTCTTGCTATGCTGCCCAGGCTGGTCTTAAACTCCTGGCCTCAAGTGATCCTCTCACCTGGGCCTCCCAAAGTTCTAGGATTACAGGTGTGGGCCACCTCACCAGGCCAAGTGATCATTTAAGATGATCATTTTAATGGGGTTTTGGGACTATTTTTGGAGGGTAGGTAAATACATATACTTCTTCAGGTCTACTCTCTTGAATTAGAAGTCAAGCACTTCATTTTATTGTCATACTATAATGAATATACTCTAATGGATTACTTTCCAGAATGGAACACCCTTTGGCACTTTCTTAGCAAATTGGGTTGGAAATTATCCAGTTAATGTTAAAAAGCACATTTTTAGTTTAAGTGTGTGTTCTATAGTCCCTTTAATTTTGCCTTTTGGGTTTTAAGAGGATTCAATGTATTGTTCAACTTTACCTTATGATCCCTGAATATGTTTTTATGCTTGATATCACTGAAGTGCCACCACTACAAAGGGGATTTCCTGATACTTACTTGTTCTAACAATGCAACTTTTTCTGACAGCATTCTTGTATAGATTTCAAAAGAGCTCAAATAATAGTATTTTCTACACTAAATTTAATCAGTGACTCAACACACATTTATTGAATTACTATTATGTTCAAAATAACACTCTATTCCAAACAGGAAGAACTCAGATCCCAGCACTTTACATACGAAGTGCTTGTGTACCTGATACATGGTAGGTACTCAGTGAATATTTATAAATGGATCAATGCCTAAAGAACAATCTTCTTAATTTGTGATGCCTAAAAATTAGACACTGTCTAATAACCACAGAATTTAATAGGCCCTTTATTCAATTGGCATTCTAGAAGGGAAATTATCTGATGTAAAAAATGTGATATAGGCCAGGAGCAGTGGCTCATGCCTGTAATCCCAGGACTTTGGGAGGCTGAGGCAGGCGAATCAGGAAGTCAAGAGATCAAGATCATCCTGGCCAACATGGTGAAACCCCGTCTCTACTAAAAATACAGAAATTAGCTGGGCGTGGTGACACGTGCCTATAGTCCCTGCTACTCAGGAGGCTGAGGCAGGAGAATCGCTTGAACCAGGGAGGCGGAGGTTGCAGTGAGCCAAGATCGAGCCAATGCACTCCAGCCTGGTGACAGAGTAAAGAAACAAACAAACAAACAAACAAAAAAACTAAGAATTCTGGCAAACTAAAAACTTTCAGTGTTAACTATTTGTAGTGTTTTAAACTGATAATTTTTTTCAACAATTTTTTTTTTTGCTACTTTGTCAGTTTGTTTAGAAGTATCTGTTCTTAAACTGATAACTTTCAAGATCACTTAAAAGTGTTTCCACTTAAAAATCAATAATCAGCCGGAAAATGGTGCGAACCCAGAGGTGGAGCTTGCGGTGAGCAGAGATTGCACCACTGCACTCCAGCCTGGGCGACACAGCGAGACTCCATCTCAAAAAAGAAAGGAAAGAAAAAATCAATGATCAGCGGTTCTCATATCCATGTCAAACACTTAGTGTTTTGTAATTGTTATTGTTCTGTTTATTTGTTTGTTTGTTTCTAATCCCAGAAAGGTGGGATCTAGGATTCCTGGACTAATTAGAATTACCATGAATCTGAAATTTAAGATGCATGTAGGGTGATATTTTACGTTTTCGGTTTTTTGTTTTTGTTTTTTTTTTTGAGATGGAGTCTTGCCTTTTGCTCAGGCTGGAGTGCAGTGGCATGATCTCAGCTCACTGCAGCCTCTGCCTTCCAGGTTCAAGCGATTCTCCTGCCTCAGCCTCCCTAGTAGCTGGGATTACAGGTGCCTGCCACCACACCTGGCTAATTTTTATATTTGTAGTAGAGATGGGGTTCCCCATATTGGCCAGGCTGATCTCGAACTCCTGACCTCAGGTGATCCTCCCACCTTGGCCTCCCAAAGTGCTGGGATTACAGGCGTGAGCCACCACACTCGGCCTAAGTTTTAATTTTAACTACATAAATTTTCATAAACAATTTTTTCCTTGTAAACAACTGAAAGATTTCCAAAAAAGCCACGATATTTTCTTCCCCAATTCCATCTCTCCTTCTTTGACTCAAGTGCTTTTCATATATGTTAAAATTTGAGAACCATTGCCGTAATGGGAAAGTCAGAATTAGTAAACTGAAAAATTTTGTTAGAGCTTAAAATACAAGGCTAGGTTTTTTTTTTTTATGTTGTTCTTTATCACACAAATTAGAGTCTAAATCTCAGACTCTAAGACAGAGAAAAATTGCATTTTCAAGTATTTGAGAACCATCATTTAAGATGATATCTTACCAAAAGAATCTCTTCCTTCTCACGAAAAAAAAAAAAAAAAGTTTAGTTCCAATTACTGTCAGCAAGAAATGCAAGCAATGGAAATAGTAAACATATTCAGCATGTGGGGAAACAGTTGGTATTCAGTAAACAGCAAGTAATTTATTGACTTGGCAAGGCTCCCTTGAACTCCAGTACACAGTTAACTCTTAATTATCTAGGAACAGATTTACTGTTTTGTAAATTCTTTAGAATGTTATTGAACTCTCTGTCCCTCATCTTGCTAAATTCTAGGCTGACATCAGTATGCCTGAGAGAGCAGTGGAGTTAATCAAGCTTGAAGGGTGAGCTAAGTACAGGTTCACTTTCAAATCCTTATTAAGCACATCCTCTTTGCCCTGCACTGTGTTAGGGTGAAAGACGAAAGATTCTGCTTTTAGGGAGCTCATAGTCCAGTAGAGGAGGCAGATAAGTTAAAAAAAAGAAAAAAAAAAAAAAGAGAGATTACAATGCAGAAAGTGCAATAAACATGGCAATAACATGGTGCCATGGAGGTACATAGGAAGGGGGGAAACCTAACCCAGGTCGCCTAATGGGAAGGCTTCCCAGATAAGAAATACCTGAGTTTAATCTTGAAGGATGAGTGGGATGTAGCCATACAGAAATACTTGGGGTCCAAGGGCGATGGATCATGCCTGTAATCCCAACACTTTGGGAAGCAAGAGAATGGCTTGAGCCCAGGAGTTCAAGACCAGCCATAACAATATAGTAAGACCTTGTCTCTACAAAAAATTTAAAAAGTCAGCTGGGTGTCATGGTGTGCACCTGTAGTCCCAGCTACTTGGGAGACTGAGGCAGGAGGATCACTTGAGCCCCGGTGGTCGAGGCTGCAGCGAGCTGTGATCACGCTACTGCGCTCCAGCTTGGGCAATGGAGCGAGACTCTCTTTTTTTTTTTTTTTTTTTTTTTTTAACAACCTAGAAGGTAGAGTCCAAGGCCTTTTAAAAAACAAACAAACAAAATCATTTGCACTAGACAGCCTAAGTTGACCTCAGGTTTCCAACGTGAGCAATTGGGCTCAATTTGAGACACGTTAAGTTTTTGGTGTTCGTGGGGAATAGCCAAGTGAAGATGTCCACAGACCATGGTTATCCATGCTTGCTGCTTCGGGAAGGGGTCTGGGATGGACACGCAATGTGGGGTCATCATTGTCTGCCTAGCGATGGAAGCCGTTGATGGGAAAGAGATCTCCAGGAAAGGCAAATTGGGGTGGCCTCTGTGGGCAACGTGAGCTTTTAAGGGGTAGTGGAATCTGAGAAGGATCAGCTAGAAGGGCAGAAAAAAGAAAAATGAGAACAACTTGGTAGGATGAAGGTCAAAGGAAAAGAGCAGACAACACTGTCATACGGCACAGAGAAGTCAAAGAAGATAGGCCTGGGAACTTTGACGAGAACCAAGGCAGCAGCAGAAGCCACGCCAGTCAGAAACATTTATTAAGCACCTACTATGAACGTACCAGGCACTGTAAACTGTTGTGCTATTTAATCTTCACTATGGTCCTTTGAGGGAAGGCATTATTAATATTATCATTCTTAGATTACAGATGAGTAAATTGAGGCCCAGAAGATCTTGACCAGAGTGGTACAACTAGTTTGCAACAGTGACAAGACTGTGACTCAGCTTAGCCTCGCTTGTGAGTCCGGCTCTCTGTCATGTGCTGGTGACCGACAGTGGTGAGAAAGCAGAGAGTGAGTGAGTGTTCCCTACTCTTTAGAAATCTTTGTCAGTGGAGCATAGTGGGTAGATTTCACAAAGAAGAGGCAGAGTCTAAGCAGGTGTTTTTTTGTTTTAATTTTTGTTTTTAAGATGACAGAGGCTTGCCTGCGATGATCAGGTAAAGAAAGAGAGCCACGGAAAAAAGAAAAAGTCTTCAGAATGAAGGGACTGATGCCTGTCTAGCCATACTTCCACTTCTGGGGTTGAATCACAAGAGATCTGAAAGAAAACCTGCCGGTGTGAACAACTGAAGCTGTTTGGTACTGTGTGAGTGTGTTTTAGGAAAGAAATCACCTGCAAAAAATGTCCATCTCGCCTTTTCTCATTTAGGAATTCATTAATACGATGAACATCATTCATGATAAAGTAGACTGAATTTCTAGTGTAACCACAATCCAGAACTATACTTGCCACATCAAACCAGGCCCTACCTATCTAGGTTCAGGGCAAAGAGTAGCAGCTGGGGGAGGGGCTCCACGTACACTTTTCCTTCCTGTGTCCACACTGTAAAATCCAGTACCTTCTTTCTTTCCATCAGTTGCTGTTCTCAGTGGAGCACCCAGACCTCTTTTTTTTTTTTTTTCAATAGAAAAAAATGATGCCCATCGCAGAGCTCTTGGCTGGTCCTGCAGCAGAGCTAGAAGTTACTAGTTCCTGTTCTCCCAGATCTTATTTTTGAAAACTATGTGCCAGTGTGGCTAAACTTTATTTAAACTGAACTTCTAATAACATACTAGAAAAGAAAATTAATCCCAGTTTTTGTTTGTAACTTTATTATAAGGACTTACAATGAAATTCGTACCCAGAGCTCTTTGTAGATTCCTCCACAAGATAAAGGCTTTGCTGGTCTGTGGAGCAGTGGCTTCTAAATCACACTCTAGGTAATTATTTTATAGGTTCAAGAAAGACATACGCTACTGGGGACCTACTGAGCCAAGGCACTAATGCTAGGGCTGCGGGGAAAGTGCAAAGTGCAATGCGGACATCTTTTGTGGGAGTGCTCAACTTTCTTAGAGATGGGGACCAGAATTCAGAGTAGTGAAGCACCAATATAAGTAGTAAAAGAATGTTTACTTTTTCCATTTAAAAGCAATGATACCAGTAATGCATGAATATATTCTTGCAGAAAGGAATACAGAAATCTCTAGAATAAATTGTTCAAGTTCCCCCTCACGACCTCCCCACTTCCACTTCCTTTCCCAAATTGAGGTGTTTCTTGTTGGTCTCTTTTCTATGCATTTCCACACAAACAGAAGCAAATATGTATACTTCTACACGTATGTAATTTAACATGTGTACTTTTATTACTGTTCAGCATAAATTGTTCAAAATACATTTTTTTCTGCGAACTTTTTCCTTAAGAAGGTCTATTCATGTCAGAACATATACATGTATTCTTTTAAAAGTCAGTGTAGTATTACTACAGAATAAATCAATAAATTTATTAAAACATTAGAATGTATTCCACACAAGCGAAACAAAAACTACTAAATTCTAAAACATTTGATTGGCAGACACTAGTGATTAATTCCATGTTTAATTCCATGTTTAATCATTTGTTTGAGTAGACTTAAGCTTCATGGAAATTTTCTCCACTTTAATCTTTTAAAAACATAGATTTAATATTAATACATTATTTTGACATATAAAAGCCCTTATATAAATGTTTTGCTTAAAACCAAGCAACTTAAAAGGAATATTTAAGTGGAAAATACTGGAATGCTACCTAGTTAGCATATATGATTGAATGCTATGGATCCCACAAGGCAGGACTAGAATGAAATAAAAGAAAAAGATTCTTAAATATCTCAGGAAAATGGGAATTCTTGTGGTACCTAAGGACAATGGTAGGTCAGTTTCGGCTGGGTGCAGTGGTTCATGTCTGTAATCCCAGCACTTATGGAAGGCCAAGGCGGGTGAATCACCTGAGGTCAGAAGTTCGAGACCAACCTGACCAACATGGCGAAACCCTGTCTCTACTAAAAATACAAAAATTAGCCAGACGTGGTGGCAGGCGCCTGTAATCCCAGTTACTCAGGGGGCTGAGGCAGGAGAATCACTTGAACCCGGGAGGCAGAGGTTGCAGTGAACCGAGATGGTGCCACTGCACTCTAGCCTGAGTGACACAGCAAGACTCTGTTTCAAAAAAAGAAAAAAAAGTCAGTTCTTTTCTGATCATTGTTAAACTGATAACTAAAATCTAAAAAAAAAAACCAAAAAACCAAAAAAACACTACTTCTTGTTTAAAGATATATTTGGCCAAGCGCAGTGGCTCACGCCTGTAATCTCAGCACTTTGGGAGGCTGAGGTGGGCAGATCACCTGAGGTCGGGAGTTTGAGACCAGCCTGACCAACATGGAGAAACCCTGTCTTTACTAAAAATACAAAAAAAATTAACAGGGCGTGGTGGTGCATGCCTGTAATCCCAGCTACTCGGGAGGCTGAGGCAGGAGAATCACTTGAATCCAGGAAGCAGAGGTTGCAGTGAGCTGAGATCATGCTACTGCACTCCAGCCTGGGCAACAGAGTGAGACTCCATCTGAAAAAAAAAAAAAAGATATATTTGTACACGCACATGTATAGAGGAAAACCATAAGTTTATGTTTTCTTTATGTTTTAACAGTGGTTATCTCCGGGTAATGGTCCATATTCAAGTGATTCTTATTCTTTATCTTTTTCTGAACTTTCCAATTTTAAAAATAATAAATACATATTAGTTTTCTTAATTAGAGAAAAATGAAATAAAATGAATTAATAACAAATGAATGAAATGAGTATGTATCTTGGCTTGAGAACAGAAACTGTGCCTTCTTTATCTTTACATTTCCCCACATTACTTTTACTTAAGCGTAACATATACAATTATAATCTTGGGTCAAACAAACTTAAAAATAGGCTTGTAATATATAAATAAACACAACACCTAAAGTAGTTTTTATTCTAGTACTACTAGGCCAGCATACAAAATATACCTTTATTTACTAATGTGATATCTCTTCTGTTAAATAATTAATTTTTTAAATTTATAATTTCACGAAATTTAGTTTTTAAAAAAGCTTATTCTTGTCATTTCCAAAAAAAGAGAGGGGAAAGGAGAGAGGAAGCTGTGCTTAGTGGGAAAGTTGCAACATTCGGTTCGTGAGTAGTTTTTGCTTTAGATATTTTTTTTCAACAACTTCTCTTACATAAGAGTCCTGTGATATCTCCATAGGGAGAAATAACCCTCAGCTACATTATGTCTTTTTAATTTTTCCTCCAGATAGTGTTTACAAATCAACATGTAGGAATGACTCCATATTTAAAGTTATTAGCCAACTCTAGTGTCTATTTGCCATTAAGGACAATTAGTAATTTTAACAATCAATGAGAGTTTATTTTAGGAGAAAACTTACTGAAATTTTCAGGAAATAACCTTTTTGTTCCAAAACAGCTGTCATTGAACACCATTATATCTACAACAATTAAAATTATCTTTGGTGACTTTTAGCATCTGGCATTGCTCCATTATTGTTCAGTTAAATATTTTTCAAGTTTGCTAGGACTTTTGCCCACCATGTGCTTACGACTCTTTATTGTCAATATGTATCTTAGAAGTCACCTTTGTGACATTACTTTTTTTGTATTGTGGGAGAGTGCATAATTTCTATAGTGAATTGCCTGGGAAATGAAGTAATATTTATTAGGAAATTGCAGTACATATCTACAAGTTACCTACAAACATACAATTATAATTTATTCTGTTATATTTAACAACAAATATTCCCTTCTCTCTTTTACTAGATCCGTGCAAAAAATAATTCCTAGTTTAAAGAATTAGCTAATGTGCAGTGGCCAAAAAACAAACAAAAAGCAAAGAGCAACATGTCATTTTGATCAATTTAACTGAAAACTATGAAGGACATTTCCATGTTGAATTCACCCAGACCATTAGTGCAGGGAATTGATTGTTAAAAACAAAACCAAAGAAAAACAAAAACATACTATTTTGCATCCCAATGGAAGTCATAAATATGTTAGTTCAAAACCCATCCAAAATGAGTCATGTGTCTTAGAAAAAAATAACAAACCTGAGATCCTGTAATACCTTACCCAATTTAAATCCTAATTACGACTTCATGTTTGTTTCATTTTGAGACAAAGTGAATGCTTATCTTTAGAAATGACTAATTAAGCATTGAAATATAATAGCTTCAGGAGCCTAAATGCATCATATGATAAAAGAACAATACTTTTAAAATATCTGAGGCCTTGATCACTATTATTGAGTTATTATTTTGAGGGAAAAAAATTATGTGCCATGATTTTATTCAAACCAAAAAAAATTTGGAAAATATTTAAGAATTATTACTGATTATTGAAATCTAAAACACTAATACCAGTGAATATTTCTTATACCCTAATACTTCTCTGAACACTTACAAAGCCAATAATTAACCATTCAGACTGAAGGAAAAAAAAAACTGGAAAGGATTTATAAGGGTGAGTAGGGTGAAATTTATTTAAGTAACTTCAAAAATCTGCACAAACCCAAAGCAATTTGAGCTCTGTGTTATGGATTTGGGGGACTGTCAATGTGCATCGATTGTCCTTAGACTGCCTCTCTTGCAACTTCTTCTCTCCTCTACAACACAACTGATATTGCTATTCCTGATGTCCCCCATCCCCACAAGTTCACATAATCAAATCCTGGACTATTTTTGATGAGAAATAGTAGCTAACAAGATTGTTTTCCACTCTAGGCAGTTGAAAATGGAGGACGTGCAAAATATTATTTAAAAAGCAGGTTGCAAAACTAACTTTCAAAAAAGTTAAAATGGACTAAAAACTTGAAGACAGATACTCCGTTGAAGACAGATACTCCGAATTGTTAAAAAGTTCTTACCTCTGGGGGACAGAGTACTGGTGATTTTTCTTTTCTCACTTTTTCCTGCATTTTTCAGGGATTTATGTATTACATTAATAGTTAACAAAATAGTAAAAGTCAAATATGGGGAAAAGTATCTCATTGGTCATGAAAATGTAAATAAAATATGCAAAACACTGAATTGTTTCAAATTATTGTTTAAAAACTACTGTTGTAAAATGATCCAGGCCTCCAAGCTCTTCCTCTCATTTGCGGAACATAAAGTATATTTTGGATCAACACATGGAACATTCCAGACAATGTGAAACTAGAAAGGAACTGCACCTGTATCCCGACACCACGCCAAAAAAATGTAGCTACTGAATAAATACTCATCTTAAATTGGGAAAAGGAATGAAAGTCCATTTTCTACTTACTCCTATGCAGAAAAGTGAAAGTTTTATTCTTGGCATAAATATGATAGAACTCGTGGGACAGTAACTATTATTAAGAAGGTACTTTTTAGAGTTTGACTCCACTGAGCAGTTTTAAGTGGAAGAGAAGGCATTGCAGAATATGAATGAATGCTATAACTGAAAACTTCATGGTTTTGAATTAAACTCTGGCTATTTACTTTGTGAGTTTTGAGAATCACTTGATTAATTTTTTTTCAGATGATTACTTGTACCAAACAGGGAAAGAACATCGTGTATTTAAGGATTTGTTTACCTAAATGAATGCGCTTGGTGAGGAGGAATTTAGCTTCAGCAGAATTTTCTGTAAGAAGAGTAACATTTACATAATGGCAATTCTAAAAAAGTCATCTTTTTCAGAGAAAAATGTGAAGCAATGTGTGTGGAAAGCTGCAAAATCTAGAGTTGCAGGCAGATTAGGCAAGAGGCGCCTGGTGAAAAATAAAAAAAAGAATTAAATCATGGCTAAAGATTTTTTCCAGCAAAAGTAGTTAATATGTGGAACAAACTGTTAACATGGCTTTTAAAAAATAATCAGAAGCTGTGAAAGAATTCTGACAGGGGAGATGAGAGACATGAGATAAATGGGGAAGTAGAGAATAGAAGCATGAATATGTGATGGCACGTGTGACTTTGCCATTAATTTTATTATCTTGGCAGAAGACCTTAGATCAATGAGGAAAGTGGATGGAAGACAGGGCAAGCTAAAATTTAGCTCTCTAGATGGAATCTTTTGCTTATGTTTTTTTCTTTTTATTTTTTTTCCCCACTGTATTTGTTTCTGGGGAGTATATTCTATAGCAGAAAGACTCCCCCCAAATACTCTACATTTTACCAAAAAAAAATGGAAAAGCATACTATGTGAAACTATTGTCAGACATAGATAGAAAAGAGACCAAAGAGAAATCTTCATCTTCGCATCTTCAATTTCAACAGGTGCGTTGTATGTTCCTTTAAAATCTGATGCTTTGGCTACACTCAGGCCTTTCTGCAGTAACCTTAGCAGATGTTTAAGGAACCTAAATTGCTGAAGCCAGTTCCAGTCTAATAAAATGATCTATATTTCTTTCTTCAATGAACCTTTTTTTTTTTTTTGAGACTGAGTTTCACCTGTTGCTCAGGCTAGAGCGCAGTGGCGCAATCTCAGCTCACTGCAACCTCTGCCTCCCAGGTTCAAGCAATTCTCCTGCCTCAGCCTCCCAAATAGCTGGGATTATGGGATTACAGGCACACACCACCAGGCACGGCTAATTTTTGCATTTTTTTTTTTTTTTTTTTTTTTAGTAGAGATGGGGTTTCTCCATGTTGGCTAGGATGGTCTCGAACCCCTGACCTCAGGTGATTCATCCGCCTCTGCCTCCCAAAGTGCTAGGATTACAGGCATGAGCCACCGCGCCCAGCCTGAACCTTCTTTTTAATCTTACAGTTTCTCCATTTATCAGAATGTGCAACTGCTCTTGAATTCGCTCCCTTCTACTTAAATGTTGGATCCCACAATCCATATGCACAAAATGAATTTCAGTAGAAATCCAACATTTCAGTAGAAAATCTATATCTCAAGCATTGTGCTAGATATCAGAGACACAACACAGGATAATTCGGAAAGTTTCCCATTCTGTGTATACCAAGTTCTTGCCCCGCCCCCCGCCCCACAAAATTGTGTAAAGGTTCTAATAGTCTCTACAGTGGTATCAAAAATAATTTCTCCTTTCTAATTTGGAGAACATGAACATTAGCCATTATTTGTTTCTCAGTAATTTTCCAGATGCCAGTCATCCTATCTTGGAACTCCTCCTCCATCTCAGACCAAACCTCTCTCCTGCTGCATGACTTTTCCCATGTGACCCTTTAAATAAATTCTAAGATTTTTCCCATAATTAATTAATCTCAGAAATCAAAATGAAACATGTCACCAGGGTCTTATTTAAAGCCAAGAAGTCTGTTGGCTATTATCCATCCTTGTTTCTAAATTAAACAACCCCAAATACTATTCTCACCATCCTTGTTTGTTAATATCAGGCATTTTCTCCTCAGAGAACGAGGGCCTATACAACAAAGACTTTTGATATGTGCGCACCGTAACACGAAGCACACTTATATTTCATTTCAATGATATATAAGGACGTTTTCCTCTAAAATTTCCACATCCATGTGCTTTGAAAAGACTCACATACTAGAAATGAATTTTCCTGAGTAAAATACTGCCACTTTTCATTTTCTGAATGATCCAAAGTATAACAGCTCAAAATCTTTTCTCAAAGTCTGACTCTTTGGGTCTGGTAACAATTTAACATACAACTAAATCTTTATGATTTACAGATGGATTGCTTGAATTATACTTTATCTTTGGTGACTCAGCTCTTCCCCACCTTTGCCACTTTGCCAGGTTCAAGTATGCTGGAAAGGAAGCAGAAATGAGTCAGGGTCAAACATGCAGAGTCTAATCATGGGGTGTGTGTATGTGTGTTTGAGAGAGAGAGACAGAGATTGGTTTCATTCCCAAGCCAAACTCAAGATGGTCCATTGTGTTGTTGGAGGAGATGGTTACCCCATTCTCCATGATGTTTTTATTTCACAGGGCTCATCCCTGTATCAAAATATCTCACGTGTGCCATAAATATATGCACCTACTGTGTACCCACAAAAATTAAAAATAAAAGAAAGAAAGCTGGAAGGCACATTAAAAAAAAAGATTGTTATTTTTTAAAGTCCCTCCCGTTGAGTTAGATAAATTATTACATATAACTAAAGAGAAAGCTGGACACCTTTTCTTCCTGCCTTCCTTTTCCCCTTTTCCCTGCCTCACCCCTTCCTTTCTTCCTTTCTAATATTCTCATTTCAGCTTAAAGCGAAAGGTTGTTTAGCAGCAGGGTAGGAAGGATACCTTATATCCAACCCTCAGCTTGATTTCTTCTAGTCCTTAGGGTGACATTGACCTGGCTCTGAGGACCAGTGCACTCCAGCTCTCCCGATGTGCTCTCCCGGTTGGTTGAGACCACAGCCTCTGCACAGCAGTTCACCCCGGAGCCTCCTGTGCCTGGCTGCCTTTGTCCTTCTCCCTCCTCTGTTTGCTCCCCGCTCATTCTCGCTCATTTTTGTCTGCCTTTGTCTGTCTCTGTCTCATGCCTCCCTCCATCTCCACATCTGCTGTTCCTCTTCTCTGCTTCTCTTTCATTCACTAACATTTTCCCCCTTTTTCTCACTGAAACCTTGAAATTATAATATAAAATATTTTTATTCTTGAATTTAAATGGAAAAGGTGATTTGATAAATTAATTTCTTTAAAGATGTAATTGTTGCAACTTCTAATTTTTTTTCCAACAAGTTGGTGACCTTTGATGGAAACACAGCAGCATCACTGCAGCTTACAGAATTACTGCTTAGCAAATGCATGAGACATTCAAAGGGACTTCTGATCAGTTTTCTAAGTTTCTCATGATTATCTTTTTTTTTTTTTTTTTTTTTTTGAGGCAAGGTTTCACTCTGTCACCCGAGCTGGAGTGCAGTGGCTCACTGCAGCCTCTGCCTCCTGGGCTCAGGTGATCCTCCCACCTCAGCCTCCCAAGTAGCTGGGACTTCAGGTATGTGCCACCACACACGGCTAATTTTTGTATTTTTTTTTTTGTATTTTTTGTAGAGATGAGGTTTCACCATGTTGCCCAGGCTGGTCGTGAACTCCTGGGCTTAAGCCATCCACCCTCCTTGGCATCTCAAAGTGCTGGGTTTACAGGCGTGAGCCACCACACCCTGCTTCATGATTATCTGAGAAAGAAAACATAATAAACATTGAAATGCATAATGATCATTTGTATTTTTGTTTGTTTGAGACAGAGTCTCGCTCTATCCCAGGCTAGAGTGCAGTGGCACAATCTCGGCTCACTGCAGCCTCTGCCCCCCAGGTTCAAGTGATTCTCGTACCTCAGGTTCCTCGGTAGCTAGGATTATAGCTGCCCACCACCACGCCCAGCTAATTTTTATATTTTTAATAGAGATGGGGTTTTGCCATGTTGGCCAGGCTGGTCTCAAACTCCTGACCTCAAATGATCCATCTGCCTCGGCCTCCCAAAATGTTGGGATTATAGGCCTGAGCCACTGCAACACACATGAAATGCATAATGCTCTTTCAGCAGGGTTGCCAACTTTAGCAAATGAAAATACAGGATGCCTAGTTAAATTTGAATTTCAGATAAACAAATCATTGTTTAGTGTGTGACCCATGCGATATTCGAGACAAATTTATACTAAAAAAAGTACTTGCTGTTTATCTGAAATTCAAATTTAACCAGGCATTCTGTATTTTGTAATTGACTATATTCATAATATTTGTGTGTGCATATATATATGTGTATGTGATATTTGTGAGCTGGGTGTTTTTAATTTGGGGACTATTTACAGTTTCCTTGCTATTTCTCCTCCCTTATGCAGTATATAAAGTATTCCCTTTACATTTTACCCCTTGGGTATATATACTTTATTCCATTTCCTTCCAACTTTATCTTAAAAGTAGATGGGTTAAGAGAAAAACGTACCAATGTATTCAATTCTCTATCACCTCCCTCTGAAAAAGGTGTTTACTTAATAAACATCAGGCAAGGGCAGCACTTTTGAACCTCTTTTAAAACAGTCAGCTTTATGGTTACACTAAGTAGATTTGTTCTTAACTTCTCTCTCTCATTTTAAAACAAAATGTCTGAAATTATGAATAACTATAGTAATAGTAGCTAACATGTATTGAGCACTTACTATCAGGCACTGTTCAACATTATATAATGCCTTAAATCACTTACACCCCACAAACCATTGACGTAGGTACCATTAGTACCCCTACTTTGGAGATGAGGAAAGAGACACAAAGAAGTTAGGCAAATCCCAGTTTCCCATTTTTAATATTTTACATTAGTATGATACATTTGTCACAATTAATGGACCCATGTTGGTATAGATTATTATTAGAGCCCATGTTTCATTCAGACGTCCCCAGTCTTTCCCTCGCGTCCTGTTTCTGTCCCAGGATCCCATCCCGGGTGCCGCATTTCACTTAGCCATCCTGTTGCCTTGGACTCCTCTCGGTTGTGAGTTTCTTAGGCTTTCTTGGTTCTTGATGACTTTGACAGTTTTGCACAGGACTGGTTGCATATGTTGTAGAATGTCCTTCGGTTGGGGTTTGTCTGGTGTCTCTCATGGTCAGACTGGGGTTGTGGGTTTGGGGGAGGGGGACCCACAGGAATAAGTGCTGTCCTCATCAACCTTGACCACCTGGCTAAGGGGGTGTTTGTCAGCTTTCTTCATGATAAAGTTATTCTTTTTTTCCCTCTTTCCATACTGTACTCTTTGAAAGGAAGTCATATTCCTAACCCACACTTTATGGTTATTATGATTGAGCTATTTTTTAAACGTCAGCTTTATGGAGACACAATGCACGTTATATAATGCACCTATTTACAGTGTACAATTCTGTGGCTTTCAGTATATCCAGAACTGTGCAAGCATCACCTCAATCTACTTTAAAACATTTTCATCACCCCAAAAAGAAACCCCATACCCATTAACAGTCATTCCCCTTTTCCCTCCCCTCCTTGCCTCCCCCAGCCCATGGCTACCATGAATCTACTTTCTGTCTCTACAGATTTGCCTATTCTGGACATTTCATACAAAAGGAATCATGCAGTATGTGGTGTTTTGTGACTGGCTTCTCTCACTTAGCATAACGTTTTGGAGGCTCATCCATGTTCTAATATGTTTTAGTATTTCATTCTTTTTTATTGCTGGATAATATTTTATTGTATGGATAGACCGCATATTGTTTACTGATACATCCATTGCTGGACATTTGGGTTGTGTCCACTTTTTGACTTCTATGAATAAGATTGGTACGCACATTCAGGTACAAGTTTTTACATGGACGTGTTTTCATTTATCTTGGCTAAATACCTAGAAGTGGAATTGTTGGATGTACTTGAGCTATTATTAAAAATAACAAAAAATGGCTGGGCGTGGTGGCTCACGCCTGTAATCCCAGCACTTTGGGAGGCTGAGGTGGGTGGATCACTTGAGGCCAGGAGTTTGAGAACAGCCTGGCCAACATGGTGAAACCCTGTCTCTACTAAAAATACAAAAATAATTAGCCAGTTGTGGTGGCAGGCACCTGTAATCCCAGCTACTCAGGAGACTGAGGCAGGAGAATAGCTTGAACCCAGGAGGCGGAGGCTGCAGTAAGCTGAGATCGCACCATTGCACCTCCAGCCTGGGCAAAGAGAGTGAAACTCTGTGTCAAAAAACCAAAAACCAAAAGCGAAAACATAGCTGACTAGGCTGTGGGCTGTCCCTGCTTCAGTTCTCCATACTGGCTAGGAAAATTTAGCTGATTGTCCTATAAAACCAGAAAAGGCCCCTCTAATCTGTGGGCAAGTACCCAAACTGCAAGAATGTTGACTAAGATGAAAGAAAACAGCTTCTAAAAGCCTGTCTACACATCCCATCCTATAAACCTAAGGCGAATAACATAGCTTATCTGTACTGAAAAAAATACAGATCCCATATATTACTAGTTTCTGTTAAAAAGTTATGATAGGAAAGTTGTCTGTCCTAAGTCTAGATGTTCTACAAGGTGCACAAAGAGTAAGTTGTTTGTGCCACATTTTCTTTATCCATTCCTCCATAGACAGATACTTAGGTCAGTCTTGGCTCCATATCTCGGCTATTATGAATAATGCTGCAATGAACATGAGAGTACAGATAGGACTTCAACCTACTAATTTCATTCCTGTTGTATATGTACTCAGCAGTGGGAATGCTGGATCATAAGGTAGTTCCATTTTTAATTTTTAAAGGAATCTTAATACTATTTTCCATAATGGGTATACCAATTTACATTCCACCAACAGTGCACAATGGTTCCCTTTTCTCCACCCCTTTGCCAATACTTGTTATCTCTTATCTTTTTGATAATAGCCAGCCTCACAGATGTGGTACATACATACAATCGAAAGTTATTCAGCCATAAAAAGCAAGGAAATCCTGCCATTTGGAACAACATGGATGAACCTGGAGGACATTATGCTGAGTGAAATCAGCCAGGCACAGAAGGACACATATTGTATGATCTCATTTATACATTGATATGGTTTGGATTTGTGTCCCTGCCCAAATCTCATGTTGAATTGTAATCCCCAGTGTTGGGGGAGGGGCTGGCCGGAGATGATTGATCATGGGGGCGGATTTCCCCCTTGCTGTTCTCGTGATAGTGAGTGCATTCTCATGAGATCTGGTTGCTTAAAAGTGTGTAGTACCGGTCTGCAGAATCTGCACCAACCAGCACCATGCCCACGACACTGGGGTATGGGGACATCCACGGGCTGGCACACGCCATCCGCCTGCTCTTGGAATATACAGACTCAAGCTACAAGGAAAAGAAGTACATGATGGGGGACTCTCCTAACTATGACAGAAGCCAGTAGCTGCATGAAAAATTCCAGCTGGGCCTGGACTTTCCCAATCTGCCCTACTTGTTCGATGGGGCTCACAAGATCACCCAGAGCAATGCCATCCTGTGCCACATTGCCCGCAAGCACAACTTGTGTGGGGAGACAGAAGAGGAGAAGATTCGTGTGGACATTTTGGAGAACCAGTCCATGCACAACCTGATGCAGCTGGCCATGATCTGCTACATCCCAGAATTTGAGAAAGTGAAGCCAAAGTACTTGGAGGAACTCCCTGAAAAGCTAACGCTCTACTCGCAGTTTCTGGGGAAGCGGCCATGGTTTGCAGGAGACGAAATCACCTTTGTGGACTTCCTCGCCTATGACATCCTTGACCTGAACTGTATATTTGAGCCCAGCTGCCTGGATGTCTTCCCAAACCTGAAGGACTTCATCTCCCGATTTGAGGGTTTGAAAAAGATCTCTGCCTACATGAAGTCCAGCCAATGCCTCCAAGGTCCTTTGTTTGGGAAGTCAGCTATGCCTGGGAGCCTGGAGAACACTGGAGAACAGCCTGACTCCCTGGACCAGGCTTCTTCCTTTTTCCTTCTTTCCACTCTCTTCTTTTTCCCCCAGGCCTCATTGGCTTCCTTTCTTCTAACATGATCCCTCCTGCATCGAGGCTCTTTAAAGCTTCAGCTCCCACTATCTTCCATCAAAGTCCCCCTCCTAACATCTCCCTTTTTCTGCACTAAAACCAACCTGACTGCTTTTCCTATCAGCGCTTGTTTCTTCTTTGAAAAGCTGGACTGATCCCTGAGCTCCCCAGCACTGTCATCAAAGACCATCTGCATGCCCTGCTCCCTTTGCTGGGTCCCTACCCCAGCCCTGTGTGATGCCCAGTAAAGCCTGAACCATGAAAAAAAAAAGTATGTAGTACCTCCCCCTTCACTCTCTTCCTCCTGTCTGGCCATGTGAAGATGTGCTGTTTCCTCTTCACCTTCTGCCATGATTTTAAGTTTTCTAACGCCTCCCCAGCCATGCTTCCTGTAGAGCAAGCTTGTCCAACCCACGGCCCACAGGCTGCATGTGACCCAGAATGGCTTTGAATGTGGCCCAACACAAATTTGTAAACTTTCTTAAAATATTATGAGATTTTGAACTCAAGATGGATCAAGGACTTAAATCTAAGACGTAAAACTATAAAAACTCTAAAAGATAACATTGGGAAAACTCTGTTAGACATGGGCTTAGGCAAAGACTTCATAACCAAGAACCCAAAAGCAAATGCAACAAAAACAAAGAAAAATAGATGGAACTTAATTAAACTAAAAAGCTTCTGCACAGCAAAATAAACAATCAGCAGAGTAAACAGACAACCCACAGAGTGGGAGAAAATCTTTGCAATCTATACATCTCATAAAGAACTAATATCCAGAATCTACAAGGAGCTCAAACATATCAGTAAGAAAAAAAAAAAAAAAATCTCATCAAAAAGTGGGCTAGGCTGGGCGCAGTGGCTCATGCCTGTAATCCCAGCATTTGGAGGCGGGTGGATCTCAAGGTCAGGAGATAGAGACCATCCTGGCTAACACGGTGAAACCCCGTCTCTACTAAAAATACAAAAAATTAGCCAGGCATGATGGCACATGCCTGTAGTCCCAGCTACTCGGGAGGCTGAAGCAGGAGAATCTCTTGAACCCGGGAGGTGGAGGTTGCAGTGAGCTGAGATCACGCCACTGCACTCCAGCCTGGGCAACAGAGGGAGACTCTGTCTCAAGAAAAAAAAAAAAAAAAGTGGGCTAAGGACATGAACAGACAATTCTCAAAAGAAGATATACAAATGGCCAACAAACATGAAAAATTGCTCAGCATCACTAATGATCAGGGAAATGTGATACCACAATGTGATACCACCTTACTCCAGCAAGAACAATGAGTGGATAAAGAAATTATGGTGTACACACACACACACACACACACACACACACACACCATGGACTACTAGTCAGCCTTAAAAAGGAATGAAATAATGGCATTTGCAGCAACCTGGATGGAATTGGAAACCATTATTCTAAGTAAAGTAACTCAGGAATGGAAAAACAAACATCCTTTGTTCTCACTCATAAGTGAGAGCTAAGCTATGAGGATGCAAAAGCATAAGAATGATACAGTGGACTTTGGGGACTTGGGAGAAAGGGCGTGCGGGATAAAAGACTACACATTGGGTACAGTGTACACTGCTTAGGTGATGAGTGCACCAAAATCTCAGAAATCACCACTAAAGAACGTATTCATGTAATCAAACACCATGCTTTAAAGCCTTATATACTGAATTGAGGAGTTTGAACTTTATTCTCAGAGCTAGGAAACTACGCACATAATCTGAGTGTGTGATGGTGCTGAGAGGTGTTTCAGAATGTGACCTCTAGCATTTGGCACCTGGCTTCATGATGTAGTTACTGTGTGTGAATTTCGATCTCTGCATCTGCAAAATACACTAATACTTGTGTTTGCCTTTTAAGAATATTTTGAGAATTAAGATAATACACACACACACACACACGTATTAGGAGATTTTTTTGCAATTTTTTTTTTTTAAGTTCATCAGCTATTGTTAGTTAGTGTTAGTGTATTTTATGTGTGGCCCAAGATAATTCTTCTTCCGATGTGGCCCAGGGAAGCCAAAAGATTGGACACCCCCGCTGTAGAGTCTGCGGAATCATGAGCCAATGAAACCTCTTTTCTTTACGAATGACCCAGTTTTAGGTATTTCTTTATAGCAGTGCAAGAACGGACTAATACATACATGAAATCTGAAAAAGGCTGAACTCATAGAAGCAGAGAGTAGAACGGTGGTTGCCAGGGGCAGGAGTACGGGAACTGGAGAGATGTTGATCAAAGTACAAACTTTCCGTGCTAAAATGAACAAGTTCTGGGGATCCACCGTGCAGGATGGGTGGTAGTGGACGTATTCATTAATTTGATTGTGGTAATCATTATACAGTGTGTATGTGTATCAAATCGTCATGTTGGACATGTTGAATATATTCAATCTTTATTTGACAAGTAAAACTTTTTTAAATGAAGAGTAGTTTCTGCCTAAGTCTTGTTGTTGAAACTCTTCTAAGGTTGCTGCTATCGCCATTAGAACTAAGTATTATTATTTATAAGGAAAATGGGAGCTAGAAAAAGGCACAGCAGCTACTACTTTCCAAAGCAAGGGATGCATGTGCCATTTTAAGGAAGCATTAGCTAGAAGGAAAATGTAAATGATTTCACAGTTTTGTGCACCAACACTTCTACACTGGAAAAGTGGGAGGGACAGGAACAAAGAATGAATCTATATAGTCTGGAATATCACCTCTTCCCATTAGCTGCTCATGGTAGGAACCAGTTCAGCTAATCAGCAAGATTAACAAATCAAAAAATATTTGATCATTTTCCTATCCTTGGTGAAATGAAATTAAGCCTGAGCAATTTGCAATAGGTAGCATTTTAACTGTTCCCTTAAAAAGGAACAGTTGATGGTACTTTTATAAAATTGCCTTTTTCCATATCTATTATTCCTTTGAAATATGATCACCAAAATTAAGCAGCACATTTTTAGGGATGGTATTTTTGCAGAGAATAAGAAAGGTGGAAATAAGTCTGTTTGTGATGCATCATAAGACACCAGAAGACAGTGGTCAACAGAAACTCCTCACATCTTCTCTTTCTTTTGTTCCTTTTTCCTTCCTGAAGGATCTATTATAGGGCCCCTCACACAACCGGAATAAAATAGCTGTTGGCTGATTGCTAACTGATTTACTTCTGTCTCCACTTACAGAATTTTGCTGACTCTTGATAGAAAAGATGCGTATTAAGCAATCTATTGAAATGCAAGTCATGGTCTGGTCATCATATGTAAGGTACAGCATAATGTTAGGGTATTGTACAAAAGAAAGTAACAGAAAATTGCTTCTTTAAAGAATGCAATCATGGGTGTACACTAAAATAAAGTCCTTAAAAATGGTAGTGGTGCCTAGACTAGTGTGTGGTTTGAAAGGAGGATTCTCTGGTTGCTATTCAGATGGCAACATCTGAGGAAACAGCCAAAGGAGAAAAACTACCTAAGGAAGAGGGAGGAAATCTCTTTTCCTGGGGACATTTGCAAGCTGACTAGACTCAACTCAGCCTGGAATGATGTAGATCAGAGTTGGTGTGCAGGGAATGCGTCTCAGGTAGGTTGAGATAATGATCATTTTAGCCCTAAGGGGAGCTGGCCAGGACTGGGGCCCACAGAGAACCAAGGGTGATTATTTGTGTCCATGGGGGCCTCTTGTATTTACCCCTATGTGCCATAAAGATATCACTTCTATCAACTCTATGATGTGAAACAGGTTGAGAAGCTAGTATACAGAGGAAGCTTGACAGAGGCTGACCTAGATGATTATTCAGCAAGGGTTAAGGATAAAACAAATTCTCCCTCACTCCTTCTCATGAAGATGAACTATGGTACAATAATTGCAATTCATTTTTTATTTAGCTTTAGAATTTGATTTTGTTTTTAGATTAAAATATGGGCGTCGGTAATATCTTCAGGGAGTGGGAACCAAAGGGTTTTAGTCTAGCATTAGAGAACTCAGCATCAAGTTTTCTAGCACCTAATTTAACGTGTTTCTTGGTTACGCGATTCTCATAACTGGGGTTCCACCTTATTCCCCTCTGCCTGACATCCTGTCTTGATGTTTTGCCTTGTACCCCAGAACCCCCGGAACTGAGGTCCTTCTCTTGTTCTTACAAGTCTTTTCTCCAAAGGAATGAACTTCTCTGCTCCTGAAATCAAGCCCAGAGCATTCCAGGAAGAAAAAACAACAACATCTGTAGAGATGCTGAGACAAGAACAAACATGGCGTGTGCGGGGAGCTTGCAAGTCGTTCAGCATGACTTAAGTGAAATGGAAGGTTCTAAGAAGAGTAAGCGGTCGAACTACAAAGGTAGACAGCAAACATATCACGAAAGGCCTGACCTGTCATCTTAAGGATGACATAAGGTCCTCATGCCCTCATCCTGCTGAGAGTGTACTGTGGATACACAGATATTATGTATAGCATATGTAAACACAATACACATTTTAACATATTTTATTATAAAATAATGCACTTTATTATAAAATAACATACTTTATTATAAAATACTGCATGCTTATTATAAAAACACTTGGAAAATGTGGAGAAATTTTAAGAAAAATAAAAATATCACCTGTCATCCCATTAGCAAGATAGTATCATTGATATTTTTGTATATTTCTTTCCAGATTTATTTTGTGCACATGACACATCATTATTTAACTTACGTAGAGTGGTCTGCTTCTATCACTTAACAGTACATCTTCTACTTTTCCCATGTTGCTAAAATTCTTCCAAAACACAATTTTAACGATTATATGACATTTCATCTTAAGTAGTACAATTTATTTAGACATTCCCTTAGTATTTGAAAATGGGTTGTTTTAAATTTTTTTCTTCTTATGAATAACAGTGCAATAAGTGCCCCTGTACATAATACTTATATTCTTCACTGATTATTACCTTGGATGGTTTCCTTGCAGTAGAATGTCTGGGTCAAAAAGCAAAAATGGGCCGGGTGCCATGGCTCAAGCCTATAATCCCAGCACTTTGGGAGGCCGAGACGGGCAGATCACGAGGTCAGGAGATCGAGACCATCCTGGCCAACACGGTGAAACCCAGTCTCTACTAAAAAAATACAAAAAACTAGCTGGGCGAGGTGGCGGGCGCCTGTAGTCCCAGCTACTCAGGAGGCTGAGGCAGGAGAATGGCATAAACCCGGGAGGCGGAGCTTGCAGTGAGCTGAGATCCGGCCACTGCACTCCGGCCTGGGCGACAGAGCGAGACTCCGTCTCAAAAAAACAAAACAAAACAAAACAAAAAACAAAAAGCAAAAACCGCAAAGCTTTCTAAGAATTTTCAAATTATATTTCATCAAGGTTGTGTCCACGTTTATTTGTATCAGAGTATCTCGTTAAACTCTTCTCAACATTTAAAATTAAATTTAAAAAAACTCTGCCAATTTGACAAGCAAATAATAATATCTAATTTTTTATTATTGACAAATAATAATTGTAGATATTTACGGGGTACAATGTGATGATATACATACATTGTAGAAAGATTAAATCAAACTAATTAACATATCTATCACTTATCTTTTGTGTGTTTGTGGTGAGAACATTTAAAATCTAATCTTTTAGCAATTTTGAAATATACAGTATGTTATTATTAACCATGGCTACCATGATGTAGAATAGATATCTAAAATTTATTCCCCCTGTTTGACTGAAACTTTGTACCATTTGACCAATGTCTAAACTTTCCCCATTCACCCCTCACCCCCAGTCCTGGTAATCCATCTTTTTAAATTATAGTTTAATTAATTTATTTAATCTAATAACAAAATTGGACATAGGGTTAAGGCTTTGTGTAATATGTGAGAACAATGCGAAGAAGAATGGCTTTTATTCTATGACGAGACTCCTTAAAAAGGTCCAATTTCTAAATCCGTGACTCTATCATAGCAAAACAACTTACTAAAAATTAAATATTCATTCTAAACAGCATCAAATAGTCAGTTAGATGAGAACTTTTTAAACGAGATTTCCTTTGTTATGTAAACGCAACCTTACTTAATTTTACACATAGGTGAAATCAAATTTCTATTTATTTATTTTAAAGTATTTTCAACATTTATTTTAGATTCATTGGGTACATGTACAGGTTTGTTACCTTGGTATATTGCTGACGCTGAGGTTTGGGGTACAAATAATTCCCTCACCCAGGTACTAGGCATAGTACCCAATGGTTCACTTTTCCACTCCTAGTTTCCTCCCTCCCCCCAGCAGTCTCCAGTGTCTATTGTTGCCATCTTTATGTCCACAAGTACCCAATAGTTAGGTCCCACTTATAAGTGAGAACACGTGGTATTTGGTCTTCTGTTCCTGTGTTAATTTGCTTAGGATAATGGCCTCTTGCTGCATCCATGCTGCTGCAAAGGACACGATTTTTTTTTTCTGTGGCTGTGTAGTATTCCATGGTGTATGTGACTGCATTTTCTTTATCCAATCCATGGTTGAGGTAACCCACCATTCTACATTCTACTACTATGAGTTAGACTTTTTTAGATTCTACATATAAGTGTAATCATGCAGTATTTATCTTTCTGTGTCTGGCTGATTTCACTTAGCGAAATGTCCTCCAGGTTCATCCGAGTTTTTATACAGAATTTCCTTCTTTTTAAAGCCTAAATAGCATTCCATTGGGTATACATACCACATTTTACTTATTCATTCATTTGCTGATGGACACTTAGGTTGATTTCATATCTTGGCTACTGTGAATAATGCTGCAAAGAACATAGGGGTATAGATACTTCTTTGAAATAATTATTTCAATCCCCTATACCCAGAGTAGATTGATGTATCATACGGTAATTCTGTTTTTAATTTTCTGAGCAACCTCTGTACTGTTTTTCAGATGGCTGTACTAATTTAGACTCTCACCAACAGTGTACCAGGGTTCCTATTTATTTATGTCCTCACCAACACTTACTTTTCGTTTTTTTGATAATAGCCATTTTAGCAGGTTTGAAGTGATAGCTCATTGTGGTTTTAATCTGCATTTCCCTGACAATTAGTGATGTTGAGCATTTTTTTATGACCTGTTGGCCATTTGTATGTCTTCTTTTGAGAAATGTCTGTTCAGGTGTTTCTCCCATTTTCAAATTGGGTTATTTGTTTTCCAGCTATTGAGTTGTTTGAGTTACTTATATATTTTGGAGATTAGCCCCTTAAAGATGTATAGTTTGCAAATATTTTCTCCCATTCTGTGGACTGTATTTTCACTCTGTTGTTTCTTTTGCTATGCAGGAACTTGTTAGTTTGGTGCAATCCCATTTGTCTATTTTTGCTTTTGTTGCCTGTACTTTGGAGTCCTCCAAGAAATTGTTGCTTAAACCAATATCATGGAGGTTTACCTCTATGTTTTCTCCCAGTAGATTTACAGTTTCAGGTTTTACATTTAAGTTTTTAATCTATTTTGAATTGGTTTTTGTATATGGTGTGAGATAAGAGTCCATTTTCATCCTTTTGTATGTGGATATCTAGTTTTCCAAACCCCATTTACTGAAGAGACTGTCTTTTCCTTATTGTGTGTTTTTGGCACCCTTGTCAAAAACTGGTTGACCATATTTGCATGCATTTATTTTTGGACTTTCTATCCTGTTCCATTGGTTTATGTATCTGTTTTTATGCCATTACCATGCTGTTTTGATTACTATAGTTTTGTAATATATTTTCAAATAAGGTAAAGTGATGCCTTCAGATTTGTTCTTTTTGCTCAAGGTGACTTTGGATATTAGGGGTCCTTTGCAGTTCCATACAAATTTTTGGATTGTTTTTCTATTTCTGTGAAAAATGACATTGGAATTTGACAGAAATTGCATTGAATCTGTAGATTGCTTTGGGTAGTGTGGATATTTTAACAATATTAATTCTTCCAATTCACGAATACAGGGTATCATCCCATTTATTTATCTCATCTTCAACTTCTTCATCAATGTTTTATAATTTTTAGTGTACAGGTCTTTTGCCTCATTGATTAAATTTACTCCTAACTATTTTATCCTATTTTTAAAAATGTTATTGTAAATAGAATTGTTTTCCTATTTTTTGAATAATTTGTTGTTTGTGTATAAAAATATTACTGATTTTTGTATGTTGGGTTTACATCTTGCAATTTGCAGAATTCATCAGTTGTAACAGTTTTTTTTGGTAGAGTCTTTAGATTTTCTATATATCAGATTATGTCATCAACAAATAGATAATTTCCCTTTTTTTCTTCCTAATTTGGAGGTCCTTTATTTCTTTCTCTCGCCACATTGCTCTGGCTAGGACTTCCAGTACTATGTTGCATAGAGTGAGCATCCTTGTCTTGTTCCTAATCTTAGAACAGTTTTTGACTTTTCAGCATTGAGTATGATGTTAGCTGTGGGCTTTTCATATATGGCCTTTACTATGTTGAGGTACATTCCTTCTATGCATAACATCATGAAAGGATATTGAATTTTGTCAAATGGTTTTTTTTTTTTTTTTTTTAAATTGAGACAGAGTCTCGCCCTGTCACCCAAGCTGGAGTGCAGTGGCATGATCTTGGCTCACTGCAACCTCTGTCTCCTGGGTTCATGCAATTCTCCCACCTCAGCCTCCCAGGTAGCTGGGATTACAGTTGCAAGACACCACATCCAGCTAATTTTTTTACTTTCAGAAGAGACGGGCTTTCACTATGTTGGTCTAAAACTCCTGACTTTGAGTGATCCACCCGCCTCAGCCTCCCAAATTGCTGGGATTACAGGAGTGAGCCACCACAGCCAGCCTGTCAAATGCTTTTCTGCATTTATTGAAATGATCTAATGAAAAGACTATGTTTATTCTGTTGATATCATATATCACATTTATTGATTTTCATATGTCAAATCACGCTTGCATCCCAGGGATAAATTCCACTTTATCATGGTGAATAACCCTTTGAATGTGCTGTTGAATTGGGTTTTCTATTATTTTGTTGAAGATTTTTGCATCTATGTTCATCAGGGATATTGGTCTGTAATTTTCTTGTGTTGTAGCATGCTTGTCTGGTTTTGCTATTAGGATAATGATGGTCTCATAACATGCATTTGGAAGTATTTTCTCCTTTTCAATTTTTTTGGAAGAGTTTGAGAACAATTAGAATCAGTTCTTCTTTAAATGTTTGGTAGAATTCAGTTGTGAAGCCATCCAGTTCTGGACTTAATATTTTTTTTCTTTTTAGATATAGGGTCTTGCTATATTGCTTAGGCTGGTGTTAAATTCCTGGGTTTATGCAATCCTCCTGCATCAGCCTCCAGCACCTGGGATTACAAGTGTGCACTTCTACATCTGGCTTGGGCTTTTTTTTTTTTTTTTAATGGAATGCTATTTTTTATTTAAATGTATTTGATAGCTAGTGAGGTAAACATTATTTTAAATGGCCATTTGTATTTTTTTCTTTAAATCATGTGTTAATGACCTTTTCTGATTTCCTTATTACAATTTTAGTGTTTGACTATTAATAAAAGTGCCCAAGTGGCCATTTTTATGTATGGGCTTAAGTTGGGTATACCTAAGTAGATGATTAAAAAAGGACTCTGTTAAAACTTAAGAAGATCGGCCGGGCGCGGTGGCTCATGCCTGTAATCCCAGCACTTTGGGAGGCCAAGGTGGGTGGATCACGAGGTCAGGAGATTGAGACCATCCTGGCTAACATGGTGAAACCCCATATCTACTAAAAATACAAAAAAATTAGCTGGGCGTGGTGGCAGGCGCCTGTAGTCTCAGCTACTTGGGAGGCTGAGGCAGGGGAATGGCGTGAACCCGGGAGTCAGAGGTTGCAGTGAGCCGAGATTACGCCACCGCACTCCAGCCTGGGGGACAGAGTGTGACTCCGTCTCAAAAAAAAAAAAAAAAAAAAAACTTAATAAGATCATGGAAGTTATTAAATTTCTTCACCTTTGTTCACACTCACCAAATCACACTTACACTAAAAATGGACAGATAGCCTGTGAGATAATGCTACTCATTAACCTGGGTAGAATTGTCTAAGTATGTTATCATTATATTTACTCTTTCCACAAGAGTTAAAACAATCAAGTGTATTTTGTTTAAAAGATCATATCTTCCATCTTCTTTGGGGCTGTGGGCTGCTGGTAGGGGTGAGTATATAGAAATAATGATGACCACGAAAGGTCTTTTTTAAGACCAGGTGAAAACATTCCAATAAAGATGTGAAGGCATGATTTGCCATAAAGAACTTCAATGCAAATAATCTCAACTAACCACATTCGCAAAAGAGAAGATAAATACAATATGAATTTGGAAAGACCTTTAGACGGCAGCTAGAATGTAGGATCACAAAAGAATTTTCTTCCCCAAATGGAGCCAAATGTACCAAATGAAGTGAAAAGAACAAAGAATATACAGTCAGTGTTGAAACCATGCGAAGGTCTCCATTTCATTCCACAAACTTCAGAAACTATTGTCAGATATGACACAAATTTTACCCAACTAGAAGAGCTACAAGGAATAGGCTCTTGACTTCCTCTCAAGAGGGAAGTGCAGTGGAGCAATCAGTATTGAGGGAAATTTTCACTGACGTTTTGGTACGAAGATTGGATATTTAGGTGACAAACAAAATGCAGAAAACTATCTTCAAGCCTCTCCCTCCTTAGATAAATAGATCATAAGCCTCATTTTGAACAACTCACAGAATTTACCTCTTTTTCCCTTGGGCCAGGTGGAAAGTGAAAGTCTTTGTTCAAAGCAGCAAATGAAATCTCTGCATGGAGGGAGGGACACTAGACCACATCACACTAAAAGTTGAAACACCCAACGCTTTCACACTAAGTGCACCACACCAGCTCGACGGTTTACTCTGAAACAGGGGAACACTTTGAAATTCAAGAGGGCCTCATTGCCTCAACTGTTTGTCTATAGGGAGAGACCCTTTCCCCCCTAACTCAATAGAATGCGCTTTTGATTCAGAGCTCATTACAAGATAGTGACAGGCTCGGCGCCGGTGGCTCAATGCCTGTAATCCCAGCACTTTGGGAGGCCATGGCTGATCACTCCAGGTCAGGAAAATCAAGACCATCCTGGCTCTCACACAGGTAAAACTCTACTAAAACACAAAAAAAAAAAAAATAGCTGGGCGCAGGCGCCTGTAGTCCCAGCTACTCAGGAGGCTGAGGCAGGAGAATGGTGGGGACCCTGGCGGAGCTTGCAGTGAGCCGGGAGATCGCACTCCCACTGCACTCCAGCCTGTGACAGATGACCCGCCTCAAAAAAAAAAAAAAAAAAAAAAAAAAAGAAAAGAAAAAAAGATTGGTGACAAAGCTTTATTAACTCATCTGCAACAAGCCCCAATCCTCTCTTCTCATTCCTTCCTGCTCTCCCCAGGCAGGTGAGGGATGGAGCAAAACCACGCCCCATTCACGTCCGCCCTTCAACACACCTTCTAAGGGGAGGATCCACTATTACCCAGGTAAACTCCCTGGAGTCAAGGAGAATTTGCCTACACTATCTTGGGGGCAAATAGTCCAGGATAGGATTGCTTTGTCAAAGATGGGTGGGGAAAACAAGTTGAATGGAGGACCCGTGCAGAAATTTGTTACTCTCCCCTCCACAGGCCCCTAAAAAGGAAAAAACAAAAACCAACTGTGCAGAACTGGTAAAGAATCCAAACTTACCCCTGAAAGAGAAGAACTGGTTAGATTCCATATCCTTCACACTCTTGAGAGATTAAAGGGAAGACGAGATAACAAAACTAAAGAATAAGGCCCCCAAAGAGCTGGAAACGCTGGGGAAAGAAACTGAGGAGGAAACAATACAGAACAAAAAAATGTGTGAAGAGTAAAAAAGCACAGAACATACATGGAAAACCAAGTCGAAGACATATTCAGTGACAGGAGGAAGCATTACCGCAATGATTACTTCAATTTGCACATCAGAGAGTCTTGGGGAATACACAGAAAATAATCAGTATCAAGAAGAATACTAGTGAAGCTGCTGAAGATAAAGAAGATTCCTACAAGTATCCCGAAAGAGAGGATCAAGCCACCTGCGCAGGGAAAAGGAATTCATTAGCGGGGCTGGAGGTTTCTGCACAGGAACATTCGCCTAAAACAGCAAAGCGACATCTAAACATTTTGAGTGAAAAGCACATGCCTGAACAGTTCTATGCTCAATGTCATTCACTGGTACAGGCAACAACAGGCAGCCTCACAGAGGCAAGGATTCTGGACGCAGACCATTTCTGAGAAGTCTAACTGCTGCCCAAATGCTCCTCAGAGTGGTCATCTGGATTTCCACTGTATCATTTCCACTTTCCCACCTGTTTGTCAACACTTAGTATTCAAAGATTTTAAAATTGTTTCCAACCTGATGGACGCACAATGGTATCTCCTCACTGTTTTAATTTGCATTATTCTGAGGTGAAGCTCCAAATGGCCCTCCAAAATGGTTGTACCAACTTTCACTGTCATGAGCAGTATTTTAGTTTTTGCTCCACATCATCGCCCTCTCTGATATTTGGTGGAATGAAGGTGGTCACCAAGTGGTCTAAGGTAGTCTGCAAATTTCCCATTACCTCTCTTAACCATTTGTGTAAGTACTGCTGGACTACCTCTACAAATACGTGAATGTTTCCCCCACTGCAAACACGGACTGGATCTTACCATACACACCATAATGTCCTTCATTTCTTCAATGATAGGAAGGCTCCACAATCCGCTTTCCCTCTTACCTCCCACCATCAATAAACTCTGTGAAGAAGTTGTATTGAAAATATTCCACCCTTCCTGTATCACAATATTGAACTGAAACTCCATCAAGGTTTACTGGAGTACGGGGTGATATATGAATTCTCTTCCCTTTGGTCTGGTGGATCCTCTAGTGGATCTTCCTTTTGTACTACGTTACTGCTTGAGAAGAGAAATAAATTTTACCGGAACTCTGGCTGTGGGTGCACACACACAAAGTGAACAGTGATAAATAAACTGTTAATTTGGACAAATTGATTAATTTCCAGTTAGTTATAGAATCATAAAATATAATTCTCTTACATATCTAAGTAATATTTTATCATGCAAACATGGTAAAACTAGTAAATCCCTGTGAGATAAGTCAATTACACCCTAGGTAGATTATACTTCACAGTCACCCTCCAGTTCTGTTACTGTGGAAAGTCAACCACAGGTTCCCTACTTCATCATTGTAGCTTGGGTTTGTCTGCATTTCTGTCAAAAACACATATTCTCCCGTTGAGGATGTCAATGATAACTTAGCAAGAAAAACCTAAGAAATAAGTGTTTAGAATGGTGTCTGGCACCTAATAGGTGTTGAACATGACTTGCTGAACATATGAAAACTAACTTCTGTTTTCTGACTGAATTTTCTATTAAATCCATCCTTGCATCTTATGTTGTATTTGAATTATGATTTTCAGTGGTGAAATGGAGGTCATTTGTAGCCAATCCATATGGCAGTCTCTGCTACTAGGTCTACTTGAAGTTGTTTCATTTTTTTTTTTAGATTCATCTTGCAAAGGCATGTGGGGTGGTGCAGATGAGATATAATATTGCATATTATATAAAGAAATAGGATGTGAATCGCTTCTCTTCACACCCTCCCCTGAGTAGCTACCTCACATTTTCCCATACACTGTTCCTTTAGGATCATGTCTTTCTCCCGATTACAAAACAAACTTAGGTGCACAGCACTCAGACCCAGGAGCTATTTACGTGTGGTTTGGAAAGGAATAAGGGCAGGCAGCTGGAATGCTAATTACAATCTTGACAATCTTGGACTTTGCTTCTCTCATCCAGATTCAAATTTTTGTTCACATTCCAGTTAAACAAAGTGGATCAATGCATATCTTTACTTCTGTTCCCCTTTGAAACATTATCAAAATAACAAAATAGGAATTTATCATGGCATGAACTCACCAGTACAAAGGGAATCAAAGAGGAGACAACAATGGATGGAAGATTCTCCACATTTTTAGAAGGTGGGAAATAGAAGGACCAGTGGTAACTGACTTAGGTAGAGTGAAGAAAGCAAAAATCTAGGTCTACCGATGAAGAGAGCAATAAGAAGAGGGTTGATTCATTCCACAGAACCCTAGAAAGTTTATTGGATGTATCAGGTGAACCTTGGATGAGGAGAATTGAAGACTGCCTGAAAAGCTGTATCAAGAACATTTCCATGTCTATTCCATTCCTTCATCCAGTGAAGTGACTATGCCTCCATTACCCTACAAAAGAATGGAGGTTTATTCCTTGGAGAAATTGAAAGAGGGAGAGAGGTTCTGGCACAAGAACTGTAGGCATAATGGAGGGTACAGGTGAGCACGGTGACAATAGTCCCTCCTCTTTTCTCTGGCATCCAACCTTATAAACCCTCACTTTCCCCAACCATCCCTCCAGCCCTCCTAACCCCCAGTATGCTTTCTCCCCACCAGAAGATTGCATGATTCTCCCCTAGAGAAACTACTTTAGGAGAAAAAAATTTATAGCTAATGACATTTAGGGGCTTCTCAATGAAATAAATGGGCCTTACTGAATCACATCACAGCAAAGTCCACCATTCAACAAACACTGATCATGCCTCATTCTTAAAAATAAACTGTCAAATACTACCAAACTTTTGAGAAGCACCTCCACAATGAAAGAGACACAAATAATTAAAAAATCAAAGCAAATAATCTGAAAAAAGAGAACTCAGTGAAAACAAACAACGCAAGAAGCAGAAAACAGGTGCAACAATATTCTGGGAGACAAAAGAGAATACATTGTACTCATCAAATAAGAACAATCACAAACAAGCAAGAGCTCTTGAAAACCAAAAAGATAAAAGTAGTCAATACACATATTAGAAAATGAAGTTCAGAAAGTAAAACTAAAAGGCCAGCAGGTGAAAAACAGAGAGGAAAAATAAGACAACTGGAGGACTGTGCTAGCATTTTAAAAATAGGAATTCTAGAAAGACAGAGTAGAGACAGAGAATGACAAGCCATTGGAAAAAAAAAAAAACAAACAGAAATCTGAGTCCATACCAAGGAAAGGGAGATAATAGGTGGATGGATGGATAGATAGATGGATATATGGATAAACAGATGGCTAGATGGATGGATAGGTGGATAAATAGATTGGATGAATAAATGAAGAGATGGATGGATGGACGGATGGATGGCTAGCTATTGAGTGGGAGGGTGGATGGATGCAGAGATGGATGGATGATTGGACAGATATTGGATGGGAGGGTGGATGAAAAGGTAGGTGGATGGGTGGCTGGGAAGAGAAGGGAGGGCTCTTTCTTTCAGTAGAATGCTGAGGGCTTACTGGTGAATGTGAAGGGAGTGCGGGAATTAAATCGCCATTTGCAACCATCATAGCAAAGATTGGTTCAGGCAAGAATCATTAATGGATTCTGATTCAGGGCAAATTTTCAATAATTAAGAGGATAATAGCATGGTCTTAAAATGTCTTCCCACAGATTACTTATTGCAGGGGGAAAAACAACTATACATGGAGAAATTGAATAGCACCTTGACCAGGTGACCAAAATGAACATCACCAGTGAGGGGCAAATGGGCAGTAGGTGTATCTTACATGTGATGTCCTAAAAAAGGACATACCATTGAGGTGGTATTCTGACTAGAAAAATGCATAACCTGAATCATCAGGAAATAAAAATGAAAGGGAGAGGGCTTTATTCTTTTAAAAAATGTGTAAAGAAAGAAAAAGATGTAAGTGGAAATTTCCAACTAAAGTAGGCTAAAGAGACATGATAACTAAAAACAATATCTGATACTAGACTGGATCCTGTTCTAGAGAGAAAAATATACACAAAAAACATTTTTGGATCAGTTGACAAAATTGGAATATGGATGGTAGATTAGATAAAACACTTGGCCCCCAAAAATATATACATAGACTCTCTCTCTTTCTCTCTCTCTCTTTCTCTCTCGTGTGTGTGTGTATGTGTGTGTGTAAAGCAAACAGAATAGAAAAGAGAATCTGGGTGGAGATTATATGGCTGTACCATGTGATATTCTTGCAGTTCTTCTGTAATTTTGACATTATTCACAAATAAAAACGTTTTTTAAAAATTTGCCTCCCACTTACTTTTTCTTAGAAAGTTACTACAGAATGTGCTCCAACAAAATGGTGGAATAAACTAATTACAAAGAAGTCAAGAATCCAGGAACCAGGGGAGCCAACACCAGAGAAAGGGAGGGTAATTCTCAGGATGACAGTAGAGGCAAGGTTGATGCTGGGTAGGAGCCAAAAAGGGCAACTAGTCCTGCCTGGAGTGGGAGGATAGAAGGGTTCCCAGACAGTTGTTGCCCCCAAAATTATATCTATAGGTTACCTATCTGATGTGTCTGTGTTGAACTGAGTTTTACCATTCTTTAGAGAATTTGGGAAGAATTGGTGGTAGTAAAAACAAACAAATGAGCAAAAAGGGGGCAATTATTAACTCCAGAAAAATTAACTTGTACAGAAAAGGTAAGTGGGAGGCAATTATTAACTCGAGAAAAATTAACTTGTACAAAAGGAATACACATATAATGTACTATGTGGCTTGCTCATGAGCAATATTTACATGGTAATAATAATGTAAAAACAGGGCTAGTCACAGTGACTCATGCCTGTAATCCCAGGGCTTTGGGAGGTTGAGGTGGGAGGATCATTTGAGCCCAGGAGGTCAAGGTTGCAGCAAGCCATGGTTGTACTACTGCACTCCAGCTTAGGCAAGAGAGCAAGACCCTGTCTCTAAAATAATAATAATAATGTAAACACAGAACATTCATTTATCCAAAAAGTATGATAAAACTATATTGGGAGGCCCAGCATAATGGGTCATAACCTGTAATCCCAACACTTTGGGAGGCCGAGGCAGAAGGATTGCTTGAGTCCAGATATTCAAGACCAGCCTAGGCAACATAGTAAGACCCCATCTCTACGCCCACCCCCCCCCACACACACACACACTAGACAGACATCGTGGGGTGTACCTGCGGTCCCAGCTACTCAGGAGGCCGAGGCGAGAGGATCATCTGAAACTAGGGGTTTGTAGTTGCAGTGAGCCGTAATCGTGCCACTACACTCCAGCCTGGGTGACAGTACAAGACCCTGTCTCAGACACATACACACGCGCGTGCGCGCGCACACACACACACTATATTGAAAGAGAGGAATAAAGGAAAGGAAAGAAGATGGAGGGTTGAGAGTAAGTGTCCTAAATTAACAGCTTCCGTAACTTCAAGTTGGGAGATTCCTGAGGCTATTAAAAAGGCACCATAGGCTGGGCGCGGTGGCTCACGCCTGTAATTCCAGCACTTTGGGAGGCCGAGGTAGGCGGATCACCTGAAGTCACGAGTTTGAGATCAGCCTGGCCAACATGGCGAAACCCCGTCTCTACTAAAAATACATAAATTAGCCAGGCTTGGTGGTGGGCGCCTGTAATCCCAGCTACTTAGGAGGCTGACGCTGGAGAATCACTTGAACCGGAAGGTGGAGGTTGCAGTGAGCTGAGATCGTGCCACTGTACTCTAGCCTGTGCGAGACAGGGAGACTCCATCTCAAAAAAAAAAAAAAAAAAAGGGCAGCGTAAGCATAGCATTTAGAAATATGAAAGGAAATATCAGAAGAAACAGAAGATGTAGCAGAAGAAAGAGGTGAAAGTCATTAAGCTGTGCCTGAGAAGCAGAACTCAGGGATGGTGGTTTGGGGGAAATTTAGTTTTTTATGCCAGTTTTTAAAAACTGTGAGTGTGGTGTGTGGTGCGTGTGTGTGTGTGTGTGTGTGTGTGTGTGTGCTGGTTTTGAGAGGGAGAGGGAAAGGCAGAGATTGGGGCTTGAATAACAGGAATTTGCAGAACTAAAGGAGGCTGTACTCATTACACGTGTTGCAATGTGCTTCTGCTTAAGAATATTTTTATGACCACAGTGGAGTGTGATGTCTAAAACTAAGAAGGAGAAGCACACGGAAAGGTGTTCTCCTCAAAGAGAGGTTGTTGTCTGTAGTTCTGGATACAGGACAGGATGGAAATGGGGAAGCATAGGAAAGATGCTTGATTTAAACAAATGAAGTGCTCAACCTCCTCATGGGTTCAGCAGGGGAATCGTTTCACCTGCAGGACAGCTGTAACACAGCAAGGCACAGAGGAGTGTGGACATGTCATTTGGGCTTCCAGCTGAGATTTCCCTGGGGACTTGGGAAAGCCAAGGAGAAGGGTGTGGGTGGTACACAATCTCTCCGTCTGGTTGGTGGAAATTTCAAGGCTAAGCAGAAATAGGCTGAATTTTCTTTGGCAATTAAAAAACGTGTAAGAATACCACTGATTTCTTAATCCAGTTTTGCAAGTACAAACAATGACTGTGTATTATAAAAAGGGCTATTCAGATTTAGATTTCTTCATAGTTCCAATAAGGCAAAGATCAAATTTTAATGTTAAAAAAAAAAGACAAGCAGACAATGAGTGACAATGTTCTAAATACTTTAGGGACGGTTTAATTGCTCTTTGGTTATGTTGTTTCAGACCGTAATTCTTGCAAATGTAAAGTCAATATGCAAAATTGAGTTAAAATATAATAGTTATAAACGTTTTTACTCTCCCATGTTAATCTAAAATAAAATAAAGCCTATGCTTTTTTGAAAGCTGATGATGTCCACATATTGGCTGGAAATGCTTCTTGATTATAATGTTAAATGGATCCCATCAAAACAAAAATTTTAAAGTCCATCACCTGGATGTTTTCAAACATCTAGACACACAGTGCCATGCAGACAAAACATCCAAATGGCATAACCCAAAACCCACCGACAGTTGGTAGAACCTGGCAGGTTGTGGCCAAATATTTGGGATGGTACGGCTAGATGCGCACTGCACTTATCTCAGGCCTCAGGAAATGAGCTTTTTAAAAATATGCGTTAAGTTGGCTTGTCTTTTGCTGAGCTGGGTTATAATTTTGACTCTTTGCCTTCATAACCATATGCACAAGTTTGAAAGTTTCATTTACACATCACGGGGGAAAAAAAAAGTTTTGTACCCTTAGGTTTCCAAACTGGGATCAGGAATTTGTTAAATTTATTTTAATAGTCAACTTTGTCTCTAGTAGATACCTGTTAGCTACATTTTTAACATAATAGAAAGCAGCCAACCAGTGTGATCTAGCTGTCATTTTTTAAAAAACTGAGGACAATGCAAGAATGAGTATCCAGTACAAGAATGCGTACACTTTATAACCATAGCATTCCCCTGGAGAGATCACAAGAGTGAGCCGAAAAGTGCAGCTTCCTCACCCACTCCATACCAGAGGAACATTCCCCTAAACTCACCTATTACCCCCATTAAAAAAATGTGTATAAATTTAAGGGGTACAAGTGCAGTTTTGCTACATGGATATACTGCCTAGTGGTGAAGTGCAACCATCACCCTAATAGTGTACATTGTACCTTTTAGGTAATTTCTCATCCCTCACCCTGAACATGCAGTATTTGGCTTTCTGTTTCTGTTTCACTTAAGATAGTGGCCTCCAGTTCCATCCCTGTTGTTGCAAAAGACATGATTTCATTCTTTTTCATAGACGAATAGTATTCCATTGTGTGCGTGTGTCCCACATTTTCTTTATATCACCCCAAATTTGGAACTTAGGCAAGGAGGAAGAATTTAACCAAACAAGTGAAAAAAAAGAAACATTGCCCTTATCAATAATGCCTAAAGTTATTAATATATACGTTTACATACATATATATGGACCTAGAAACCAACAACAAAAAACCTGGCTCTCATAGTTCTAATACATAAGTGAATAAATACCAAACCCAAACCATCCTATATGGTAAAGAAGAAACTAAGACTGAAATAAACAAGAATACTTCCAAATTTTTTGTGTTGCTGTGGTCTTTAGTGAAATAATTTTTCACTTTAGTGAGATAATTTTCCCTGGCGCATGGCTACTAACTATATTTTCACACATGGCCCTGTGGGAAGCTTACACGTTCTTCCATAACAACACAGGATTCTCTTTCCAGCACTACCCAATGTTTTGGTGCCCATCAAAGAATAGAATCATAACACGAGAAAGCAGGAAAAGACACCACAGAGTGAATTCAGTTCAACCCTTTCTTTTATCCACGAAGGCATTAAGATACAGAGGTGTTAAGTAACTGATCCATTGTCCAGAGCCAATGAAAGGCGGAACCCAGGCATCCCGTTTCCTGGTGCGGTGTTCCCCGCTGCTGTCCAGACATCTCACTACTCCTCCTTGGTAAGAGGGACTAAGTGTCGATTTGCAGCTCCTTCCTCTTCTCCACCTGCCTCTTCACCATGTCTTTCCTTCAGATGTGCTCTTCCCTTGCCTCTCATCTTTCCCTTTCCTCCTCTTAAATGAATCCTGCCATTTCTAACCTGAAAAAATTTAAGTATCTGCTGACACAGCATCTATATACAACTTACTAATGTGTTTTAGAAAACATCAAGGCAAAATCATGCAATAGAAATAGTATTCAATTTGGATTTAGGAAACCTAGTTTGTAATCCTGAGTAGTTTGTTGTTATTGCTGTTGTTTTGTTTTTTAGACAGAGTCTCGCTCTGTTGCCAGGCTGGAGCACAGTGGTGCGATCTCTGTTCATTGCAAGCTCTGCCTCCTTGGTTCAAGGGATTCCCCTGCCTCAGCCTCCTGAGTAGCTGGGATTACAGGCATGTGCCACCACGCCCGGCTACTTTTTGTATTTTTAGTAGAGACAGGGTTTCACCACGTTGGCCAAGACAGTCTTGATCTCCTAACCTCGTGATCCGCCTGCCTCAACCTCCCGAAGTGCTGGGATTACAGGTGTGAGCCACCGCGGCCAGCCGAGTGTTTCTTTTAATTTTCTATAACTTTAGGCAACTCACTTTGCAGCTCTAGGACCAGTTTGCTAATCTATAAAATTAGAGGCTTGGTCTGGGTGAGCCTTAAAGCCCCTCTATTTCTATAGTTGTATGGTTATTTTGCTTTTTAACAAATTTAACTGTGAAAGCAAACAAACCCCCCCATATGTTTCTTAATCTTCATAATTCCTCACCCACTGGAACAAATCTATAATCTTCATGGTGTGCCTCAGTCTTAGCTTCCCTTTTCCACCCATCAAAATGGGAATTATCTCTATGTAGTTCTCTTTATGCATTGCTTACCACAGCACCATGCAGAGTTAATGGCTTAATAAGGACTTTTCAATCTGATGATGTCAACAATTACAAAATATAGTGCAAACGTAGACATTCTAATGCCTGGCATTTAAAAATCTTTACAGAAACCTCTTTATTTCATTTATTTATTTTGGTTTGGTTTTACTCTTCTTTCAAATACCAACGGTAAAGCATTGGTTCTGGCAGAAGAAAATTAATTAAAGCTCTTTAGGGTCAATTCCTAACCAAAGAGTTAGTTAATTAATTTTAAGGGAAACCCAAGGGAGGCATCTTTCTTTCCTGGCCCCTAATACCCAGGTTTAACCTAGTCCATTCAAAAAAATATTGAAATTCAAGTGGATAAAAGAAGAGTTGAAACAGAGGCTAAAATTTTAGCCCTTGGGAAGACTGTAGTATTTCTTCCTTTTAAAAGTGTATTTAAAAGAAAAAAATTTTAGGAGATAAAAGGAGATAACTTATTTGTAAATAAGACTTACTTAGGTTTGTGGTCTCTAGGATTTGCCATAACATGTTCAACTAGAAAAGGAATTCCATACTATTCAAAAGGGTGCAGCGTGCCTTATGTCTAAAATGAAAGTTGAGAGCCAAAGAACTGCCCAATAGCCAATATGAGTCATCATTCCAAATGATAAACAAAGGACAAAAATAAAATTACTGAGAGGAGAGAAAAAGCAGAATTACTGGACGCTTTCCTGGATTACCTAGGAGTGTTAGCTTAACTCCTCTTCTTATAGAATTGTGGATTTGCCTTTTGAAGAAATCCCAGCTATCAATCACCCTAACAGCTAGCCTGGCTAGGCAACTGCATCGGTTTGCTGGTTTGATAGCAGTCTGTGTGAGAGAGCTGATTTATTTGTACCGTTCTTCCTTGGAAAATACGTTCTCATTTTGAACTTTCTCCTTCTTCATACTGGTGCTACAAAAATTGGGGGTGGCTTTAAATATGCCACAGCAGAGATTCTTGCTTTATTTGGCATGCCACTTCAAGGAGGGAGCAATAAAAGACATGATGAGGGCTGTAGAGATCCCAGATCAATTGCCAACTGCAATTGAAAACAATTAACACTATCTGATCTTTCATTCTCACAATTCAAGGTGAGTGAGAACAGAAAGTCCATTCATTAGTACAGAGACTGACACTTAGATATTTGGGTGTCTTGCTTATGAACAAAAGACGAGCTATCACCAAAATGGCACACAGAAAGTGGCATATCTTTATATTATTGCATTCAGAATGACTAACAAATCTCCTCATCAACCATAAAGCCAGCTATGAACTGACCCCAGTGCTTGAACATTTTTGTTAACTTAGAAGGACATATGTGCCATTCATTAAAATGCTTTTCAGTGAAGAATTTATTTTCAAGGGTTCGCCTCCATAATCCATGTGTTCTTGGTCACATTAGAAACATATTTTTTTAAATCACTTCTGCCAAGTCAGCACTCAGTGAAATAAGGAGCTGATACTTTCATATGCTTCACACTCTCCGTTTCTCTCCCATCTTCCCTAGCAGTTTCTGACCATTTCACTGTTCATTAGCCTTTCCAACCAAGTAAAGAAGACATTTTAAAAGATGAAGCTCCGGCAAGAATTTGATGTTATCTAAAAGCAGCATGTTTGGGGAAAGCTTCCATCAGGAAGAGGATGAAACCTGATTTACCAGGAATTTAAGAAATATGCTTCAACTGGCCATTCTTTTGAAGTCTCCCAATGAGAATTTTTCAGAATTGGCCACCCAACTGAGGCAGTAGATGTGGATTATTAACTACTCAAAAGTAGGGACTTTGGAATCTCTGCCTATGGAGCCAAGCACAACACTTCAAATTTTGTTTCCCTCTAAGGTGACACTGTCCCAGAGACAAGGGCAGCCTTCTCAGGAGTTCAGGGTGATTAGGTGGACAAGCCATCAACACACACCAGGCTCGGGGAGCCAAAAAGAGAGAAAAGGAGGCAGAGCTACATGGCTTTTGGGTGAGTATCTCAAAGGTCTCACCACTCTAAGATGGTTCTCCCAAAGGCCTGCCTCTGATGGCTAACATTTTCCCATTCAGGAGATGGTCATGTGAGTTGTACCACCCACTACAAAGCAAATATTCCCTGAGAGATTAACACACGAAAATAAATCATCATCTTTCCATACTGCTCCGGTATCACTTCTGTAGCCTCATTCTATTTTTAGCATGACCATCGCCTGAGAGCAAATTTGAATCGTGTGTAGGAGAGGTGGGGATGTGATTGCGGGGTAGGGGTGTGTGGAGATGGAGGGAGGGAAGGAGATGGTGCAGGAACCAAGTAGAGAAGACTGTGCAAAGAAAGGGCAACTGGCCTGAGAAGATGGAGAGCCATTCTGTTCCACCCATTAAGGCATGTCATGAACAGTGAGAGCCTCTTGCCTGCCCAGGAGCTGCACAAGGGATCCTGAAATAAATTTCTTCTTCACACTTGTGTTTAGTTCTGCTCCTTGGCTACCTAGAGAGTAGAAAGTATGGCAGGGCCGTTTGGCTTTGGTGATGGTCAGCCCTGGGGAGGAAGAGAATGAAGAACTAGAGGAAGGTTTTGGCCTCCCACGAGGTGTGTGAGTAGAAACTGGGATCAGGAATTTGACCGTAGAGGAGGGACTCCTGGTGTGAACAGCAGTGTAATTTTGGTGAACAGATGGGTAGGTGCGGTGAGTGGAAGTGAGAATCAGAGCAGAAGTCTGGATGTGGGGAGGGGGCAGCGGTGGGAGCTCCATGGCTGCAAAAAGCTAGATGCCTCTTTGCTCTTCCCTCTCTCTCTTTGGTATTCTGCCCCCTTTTTTCTTCTCATCATTTTGTGTGTTTTTTTGGTTTTTTTTTGTTTTTGTTTTTTTTGGTCCCCCATACTTTATCTATCTATCTATCTATCTATCTATCTATCTATCTATCTATCTACCTACCTACCTACCTACCTACCTATCTCTTATTTATTTTAGACATAGGGTCTCACTCTGTTGCCCATGCTAGAGTGCAGTAGTGTGATCACAGCTTACTGTAGCCTCAAATTCCTGGGCTCAGGGGATCCTCCCACCTCTGTCTCCTGAGTAGCTGGGACTACAGGCACACACCACCACACCCGGCTAATTTTTTAATCTTTTGTAGAGACAGGGTCTATGTTGTCCAGGCTGGTCTCAAACTCCTGGGCTCAGGGGATCCTCCCACCTCGGTCTCTGGAGGATTATAGGTGTGAGCCACTGCACCCAGCCCTTATTTATTATTTCTTTGTTTGTTTAATTGTGGCAAAAAACTACCTAACATAAAATTTACCCCCTTAGCCATTTCTAAGTATACAGCTCAGTAATGTTAAGAATATTCATACTATTGTGTGACCATGCAAAACTCTTTTCATCTTGCAAAACTGAAACTTTGCTCCCATTAAACAACTCCCTATTTCTCACTCGTCCAGCCCCTGGCAGCCACCATTCTACTTTCTGTTTCTGTGAATGTGACTACATAAGGAACCTCATATAAGTGAATTCCTACAGTATTTGTTCCTTCGTGACAGGTTTATTTCATTTGACACAGTGTTCTCAAGGGCTATCGATGGTGTAGCATGTGTCAAACACTCACTACTTTTTAAGACTGAATAACATCCCATTGTATGGAGAGACCACATCTTGCTTATCCATTCATCTGTCAATGAACAGGTGGGTTGCACCCACTTCTTAACTACTGTGTATGTTTTCTGAAACTGAAGCCTATTAAAAATTATTTATATACTAAATAAATCACCAGGACAAAGGAGGAAGCATAGGATATGGGAATCAGGTTAGGAGCTTGGTATCCAGTATGATCTTGGACAAGTTAATTCATCTCTCTGAGTCTCTGTTGAGGGATTTGGTTTAAAAGAACTAGGCAAATGTCCTTCTTCTGTCATCTATGATTTTTTGTTTTTATTCTTATGTTTAAAGCAGGAGGGTTAAACTGTTATCTCAAATTAAGTAAATTGTTCCTCTTTGTATGAGAATATTTTTTATATTTTTCCCGTTGATTAAGTGGTCCTATACAAGAAAAGTCCTCTACTTCTGAGTCCCTTTTGAGTCATTTATATTTTCAAGCCCCCTTTGAGTCATTTACTTGTACTTTTACATATTAATGCATTTAATAAATTTTCTCCAGATAAGCCCTAAGACAGTCTCTTTTAAACTTTAGCCTCAATCAAATGCTTTTGATGCACAAATATTCATTGAGCACTTATATATGTTCAAAATTACATTAGTCACCATGGAGAATTAAAGAAACAAAAAACAAGAGTAGTAGACAACAAAGAGTAAACTACTCTTATGAAGCTCAAAGCCTAATCCACTGTGTCTTCAGGTTTGGGGGGATTCTTGATTTTTTAAAATTTCCTTTCATTTTATTCTAACTTGCACTTGGATTTTATCTTCATTACTACTTCTAAAATTAATGACTCCTATGGTATTTCTTTGGGCTTCCTTCCCCATCAGAACAAGCCAGTTGCTCATAAGCTAACACTCTTGCATGTGTGGTGAGATACAGAGCATTCTGTTCCACCCATTAAGGCATGTCATGAAGAATTAGAAACAAAACTATCCAATTAGTTAAAAAACAGAACAGGTTGAGTCTGTGTGCCAGCAGTCTTAAAGAATCAAGACGCTTACTCTGGAAAGATGATTGATTGATGAGCAACATACTCAAAGTCTATCAAAGACAGATTTTAACAAAAGGACGCCGGGACTAGGGAGAATCCAATAGAGCTTGAAAATGAAAGACCTGACCAATTAAAGAAATGTGCTCCTAAAGTCCCCAGAAGAGGACCAGCCTGTGAGTACAGTATAAAATAAGAGTTTGATGGATGAATAGACCAGGGCTGAAAGACGATTCATACAGATCGAAGAGCCTCCTTGTGTGTAGTTTGGTAGTTGCTATTACATGTCTACCTCAGCTCCACACAGTCCCCCTGGAGCCAGAGGAGCTCATGTTAAAAGTGTTGCTATGGGCTGAATTGCATTCCCCACCCCCCAAAATGCCTATGTTGAAGTCCTAACCCCTAGTACTTCAGAATGTAGCTGTATTGGGAGATAGGGCCTTTACAGGAGTGATTAAATTAAAATGAACTCATTCCAGCAGGGCCTAATCCAATATTACTGGTGTCCTTCTACGAACAGGAAATTTGGACACAGACACTACAGAGGGAAGACCACATGAGGACACAGGGAGAAGGTGGCTGTCTACAAGCCAAGGAGAAAGACCTCAGGAGAAACCAACCCCGCCAACAGCTTGATCTCAAACTTCCAGCCTCCAGAACTGTGAGACAATCAATCAATTGTTGTTGTTTTAGCCGCCCAGCCTGTGATACTTTCTTACAGCAGCCCTCACAAACTAATACAATTGCAACACACACCTTTATTTTATTTATTCAGCAAACACTTATATAGAGCTTATTATGTGTCAGGCACACTTCTAAGCACTTTACAAATATAATTTAATCCTCATGGCAACCCTGTGAGGTAGGGACTACTATTGTTCCCCTTTTAAGGATGAGGAAACGACAGTACAAAGAGGTTCAGTAATTTGTTGCCGTCTCCTACTTAGCATTAATAAGTAAAGGAGCTGGGATTGGAACCCGGGCGGTCTGACTCCAGTCCACTGAATCCCACCCTACACATTCTCTGTTGCTCTGTCTCCTGGGATTTAACTAGGGGTTCCAAGGTACAGGCTAAAACTTGTCTCCATGGTTGTATGGGTGTGTGTTTTTAAAAACCTAACACCACAGGGTCCCTTACTGCCAGGTGGATTGAAATCACATTTCATAATGTTTTTCTAGATGTTTAAGCCTCATATCAAGGGAAACAATCCAGGATTCCTGCTAAATATCTGCTGGTCCTTCATGAGAGGCCTCTCCAGGCCTGGATGAACAATTCTCATTTCTTACCTAGCAACATTCCTCAGAGGTATGAGAGGGTGATATTGTCTCCTGTTAACAACACAGATAACTTCTTCTAGTTATGCAAACCTTGAGGAATGGCACTAGAGGCAGCGTTCTGCAGCCACACAACACGGCATGGAGTCCAGGGACTTTTCTTTCTGCATCCTTGTCTGCAAACAGACTGCCAACCAACCCATGTGCAGATGCTTGATTTCAAAGTGTGAAAAAAAAATCTTTCTGCAAAATCAACCAGAGAAGCCAAACTTAATTAATAAACATTCGAGATCATGAGTAACTGGGGCCAGGTTCAGAGGGGTGGGACTCACTGCAGGGAAAGAGGGAACCCTTTATCCTTGGCCAGGCAATGCAAGGGCTTTGAAGCTTGGTGTTGTCTTAGTGGTATTTTCCACGAGGAGCACCAGAAGCTGGACCGCAGTGCGGTGGGGAGAGCTAATTCCTTTCTAATTATTAAATGGAAGGAAGGTACACATGTCCAACCTGCTGAACACGCCACTTCAATCTTGCCCGCGCCGGGCCGCAAACCTTCCCACACCCTGCCCTTTAGAGTTTCAGGTTTAAGGCTTTGTTTGCAGTTGTTCTCTGCTCAGAGTCATGTGTATGGGAGCCAGAAACACACCTCTTTCCTTTTTCCCATTGCAGGTGACTCACTTGTAGCTTTTTATGGAGGTGACGGAGAGAGACCAGGGAGGGCATGAGAGGGCAAGATGGCGCCAGTGCAAGTTGGGACTTCAATGAATCAATATTCTTAGTGACTGAGAGACAAAGCGGAGGGAGGGGCTTGTTGTGGCGCATACACTCAGCAGCCTTTCCACTTCCCTCAAGAGCTGGTGCTGGACCCCACATGACCCGGGGACCATCTTGACAGAAGGTCAGCAACAGAACCTGCTGCAATCGCGGCCGAGGAAATAAAGCCCAAAGTACGCTCAACAGGAGCGGGGCAGGGACGGGCCACCTTCCCTATGCCATTTCCCCTCATGTCCAGTCAAAAGCTCAGCTTCCTTAAAATGATCTACGTGGTTTTCTATCTTGTTCTAATAGGAAGCCTTGCACTTTTTTTTCTCCCCTGCATTATCTCGGGTATTTCTAAGCAGGCCCCAGTCCCAAGATTTCCACTGCAGAGAAACACTAAGGAAGCTTGTTGGCAGAGTTCTCCTGTTCTGGGAGCCAGCTCTGCCCCAGGTGTTCTAATGTTGACATGTGCTGCAGGGAGCCGACTTAGAACATCTGAGAACAAAAGGAGAAAAACATGAAACGTGATTTCTACCTGGATATGCCAGATAGGAAGGAAACATCTCTGTAAGAAAACAGGTCTCAGCCTGAATCCCAGTGCCCTAGGGAAGAATGCCAGGAGGTTAGTGGTGGTGATGGTGGTGGTGGGGGCTAGTGCAGAATGAGGCTCAAGAATTTTTAAATGAGGCCACCTGGCTTTAGGCAGGCAGCAGGACGCTAAAATGCCTGCAGTGCCTTAGGTATCAGCACCCACCAAACCCCTGGGAAGGATGTGGGTCATTTTGGCACAGTCCATTCACTTCTGGCAAATATAAGAAGCCAGGTCAGATTCACCCACACCAGACACAGGAGAACACTTCTTAAGGAGCCAGTTCAGAACATTCCATGAGAAGCCAGGGAAAGATTTTTATAACTCAGATCTTTGTAGATCTGTGATATCTTTGGAGATGTTGCTGCAGAATGGAGTTATGGTCAAGGCTGAGTTTGGCTTTTTCTCTGGGTAGTTTAACCCAAAGGGAAGGGTTTGGAGAATTCTGGTTCTTCTTGCTCCCTTCACTCCATCCTCAACCCCCTCCATTAAACTGAAGTTCTTTATCACTCCCTTTAGGGGATATGAAAACACAGCAGGTAGCTTTATGCTCCTTCAGGTCCTCCCAACTCGAATAGCAACATTGCTAGTTTATCATTTCCAGCTAAGTCAGGCAATACCTGCTATGCAGGATTTCCAGGCAAAATAATTTACTGCAAGAAACTGTCAATTGCTTGTCTGCCTTGGTGACTCCAAAGAGATTGACAAAGACCAGAGATATGAAAGGAAAATATTTGTGAAATAGAATCCCCCAGCGTGGCACCACTCTTATCTTTTTAAAGTAATTCTAAGACGCTTATTCACGTTGAAAACTCACCCTGATGGCCCTCCCTGATGAATATTTGTATAATTGGATATTCATTTGTTACTCATTTAGTTAACCAATTTGTTTAGATGGAGCCCAGGTTTATGAGAAGTGAACCAATTTGCATGTACTTTTCTGTCAGAAAAAGAGGTTCATCCTACCACAAACAGAGTGAGGCTAAAATTCACACAAAGATATATGTTATGTGAGACATTTTATAAAAGGAACGTGCACATGTCCTAACAATTATTTTAGAACATTGGGTTCACCTGGAGCCGATCAAATGGTCTCATCAAGTTTAAAACAAAACAAAACAAAACAAAAAAACTATTGATGAAAGTGCTTAAACATTTTCTCACCCAAGCTAAATTGTGTTGGCCAAATTTTGCTGATGGATTGCATAACCGAATTAGGAACTGGGAATGCCAGAAACCCACTTGAGGTTGACAGAGCAATGAAGTTAAAATAACTGTGGTCACCAAAGTACTGAGTCAAGAAAATTCTCTCGGTTCATGGAGTGATTTGGAGAGAAAGTAAAAGGAATTCAGTGGTTATGTGGCAGAGTATCAAGCTTTCTGAATCAAGAGACCTAACTTCAAGTTCCAGCTTTTGTCACTATTACCCAGCTCTGTGACTCTGGGGAATTCACTTCTCCTCTCTGGGCTTCATTTGTGGTATGAGGGACTTAGATCAGGTGATCTCTAAGATCCCGTCGATGACAGATAGTCTGTGAAATGAGTTACATTAGTTTAGAGTATGCTTGTTTTGATCAGTGATACTTTTTTTTGTTCATAAGTGATTTAACTAAATTAACATTTGCACTACACTGGAATACTAGAGTTTTTTCCAACGCTTTTTCTAATCCCTGAATTCAACTTGGTTTACCAGGCTACTTCAGTATTTTAGGACTAGAAACTTCCAGGTGGAACTCATGCAGTAGAGAGATTATCAGAGTGAACTGTCAAAATAGTAGGATGGAGAGCTTACGTCAAAGCAAAGAATGAAGGTATACAACACTTGTCTAAATTTTTGCAGCAAGAATATCAGAGTGAGGGAATTTGAAGAAGGCCAAGACAGGAAAATGTGTGTTCATAAACATTCTTCTCTTTTGGAGCATAAACTTTGGTATAAAAGAATAAAGAAAATAGAAGATAGTCAAAATAAACATTTCTAACATTTAAAAAATAAAATTATAAGAAAAATTCTTGACACTTCATAGGCTAGAAGCAAAAAAGTAAAACCTCTTCAATAAAGGTCATGCAATACAGCCTGCATGGCAAAACCCTACCTCTGCAAAAAATGCAAAAATAAATTAGCTGGGTGTGGTGGTGTGCACCTGTAGTCCTAGCTACTTGGAAGGCTGAGGTGGGAGGATCACTTCAGCCAGGGGATCAAGTCTGCAGCGAGCTGAAATGGCACCACTGCACTCCAGCCTGGGTGACAGAGTGAGACCCTGTCTCAAAATAATAATAATGATAATAATGCAGTAAATGCTAGTCTATAGTCTATAATCTGTAATCTATGTTTGGAAACCTAATTTTTATGATCTCAACTAGTAAACCATAAAATCTCCACTCAAAGAAGGAATTCTCTAGAAAATATGGAAATCAAGAAGTGGAAGCAGAAGATCAAGACAGAGGTCCTCACTCAGTGTCTTCAATAGGTTCTTGGAATTCATTTTCTTTATTCATTCATCCATTGATTGGCACTTAGGTTGATTCCATATTTTGGCTATTGTGAATAGCACTGAAATAGACATAGGAGTGCAAGTATCTCTTCAACATATTTATTTCCTTTCTTTTGAATATATATCCAGTAGTGTAATTGCTGGATCATATGGAAGTTTTATTTTTAGTTTTTTGAGGAACCTCCAAACTAAGTTACATTCCCACTAGCAGGGGATGAAGGTTCCCCTTCCTCCACATTCTCACCATTGCCTGTCAGTGCCTGTCTTTTTGATACAAGCCATTTTAACTGGGGTGAGATGACATTTCATTGTAGTTTTGATGTGCATTTCTCTGATGATTAGTGACGTTGAGCATTTTTTCATGTACCTGTTGGCCATTTGTATATCTTCTTTTGAGAAATGTCTGTTCAGATCTTTTGCCCATTTTCTTAATCGAATTATTTTATTTCTTGCTATTGAGCTGTTTGAGCTCCTTATATATTCTGGTTATTAATCCCTTGTCAGATGGATAGTTTGCAAATATTTTTGCCCATTCTGTGGGTTGTCTTTTCACTTTGTTGATTGTTTCCTTTGCTGGGCAGAAGCTTTTTAGCTTGATGTAATCCCATTTGTCTATTTTTGCTTTGATTTGTCTGTGCTTTTGAGGTCTTACACAAAAAAATTTCCCCAGACCTGGAGCATTTTCCCGTGTTTTATTCTGGTACTTTCATGTTTCAGGTCTTAGAGTTAAGTCTTTAAGCCATTTTGATTTGATATTTGTGCATGATAAGGAATAGGGGTCTTGTTTAATTCTTCTGTTTATAGCTATCCAGTTTTCCCAGCACCATTTATTAAAAAGACTGTCCTTTCCGTAGTGTATATTCTTGGCATCTTTGTTGAAGATGGGTTGGCTGTAATTGTGTGGAATTATATCTCAGTTCTCTGTTCTGTTCCATTGGTCTATGTGTCTGTTTTTATGCCAGTATCATGCTGTTTTGGTCACTATAGCTTTGTAGTAAATTTTGAAGTCAGGTAGTGTGACATCTCCAGCTTTGTTCTTTTTGCTTAGGATTGCTTTGGCTATTTGGTCTTTTGTGATTCCATATAAATTTTAGGATTTTTTTTTTCATTTTTGTGAAGAAAGTCATTGGTATTTTGATAGGGTTTTCATTGAAGAAACTAATTTTGCCACAGACCTATGTAAACAAGAGTTAAGTTCCTATGGCACATTTCTGGTCACAAAAACCACCAAACTTCTAAATAAAGACCAAAATACTTCTAACAGTAAACACTGAAATAAATGTGAGCTACAAATACATTTAACAAAGATAAATAAAAATAAATAAGAAGATTTACCCAATTATAACAATTCAGGGTTTCAGGTGGCCAAAGTCCAGCCAGGCAGCTCAGGGCACAAGGCAGGAGCCAGCCCCAGCCAGGACGCACTCACACACACCCACACCAACCACACTCACTTCCCATGGCAGGGCGCACTCACACACACCCACACTTACTCACGCTGGGATACGCCAAAGAACCTAATGTGCATATCTCTGGAATGTGGGAGGAAAGCGGAGGGCCCTGAGAGAACCCCTGCAGATATGGGAAGAACTCCACACAGACAGTGGCTCCGGCCAGGGATAGGTTTTTTTCTCATCGAACTTAGAATGAGCTGACAATGTGATTCAGGAACCTGCTGTATCACCATAAAGCAAAATGTTCCCATCATGGGAGTGTGAAGGACTGGCTGGCTAACATCAGCCTGGGAACTCCTTACTTACTGTGCTGCCGCGCTTAGGGCAAGTTCCTTGAGGAACAGACTCTGAGATGGAGATTTGCTGGTAGGAGGCTCGCTGGGACTGCTCTCAGTGAATAACGGAGTGTAAAGGAGTGAGGGAAGCAATATGGTTGCAACGGAGGCCTCCACTGGTCCCACAGAAAGTTCTGGAGCTGGAGGCAGCCTTTCAAAGTTATCTCCAATCAAGGCAGGGAGACTGGGCCTTTGAACACCCACACTGACTGGTCACTGGATATGAGCCTCACCCAGGGAGGGCACATAACCTGGGGGGAAGCAGCTCTCTGTGGCTGAGGGAGAATCCCACAGCGAAACTCAGCTGTGAGCTTTAAACAGTCAATACGTGCTGCTTGGGCAAAGAGGGCCTCAGTCCTGAAGGGGGAATTTGGGCCCCTGCACCACAGCATCTGCTATTCCACTTGGTAGTATGGGAATTAACTCTTCAGTGTATTTAAAACTATATAATATAGTAATGAAACCCAAGCAGCCCCATCTATTTGGAACACATCTTCCAAAAAAAAGAGTAAAACATATCTTTGAGCAGATAGATATGTCACCAAGTCTACGCACCATAGTCAATGAAGTTTATTCATATGGGAGTCTCTGCACAAGAAACCAGGCAATAATAATTCCTATGCCCATATCCAATTAAAAATAACAAATTAAAAGTGGTTCCAGGTATGGTGGCTCACACCTGTGATCCTAGCACTCTGGGAGGCTGAAGCGGGAGGACAACTTGAACCCAGGAGTTCAAGACCAGCCTGGGCAACATCATGAGGTGCCATCTCTACACAAAATAGAAATAATTAGTCAGATGTGGTGGTGCACACCTGTAGTCCCAGCTACTAGGGAAGCTGAGCAGGGAGAGTCGTTTGAGCCCAGGAGATCAAGGCCGTAGTGAGCTATGATTGCACCACTGCGCTCCAGCCTGGGTGACGGAGTGAGACCCCCTATCTAAAAATAAATAAATAAATAAATAATAATGATTATGTCTTCAAGAAAATGGTACTCTATACATTTTGTTTATAAGGGAAAAACAAATTTCGGATGATTTCCTTCCAGAACAGTTAATTTTTTAAAAGCTTGACTGCTTATTTATAGTCATCCAGAAAACTTGGCTATCCAAACTGCACGCCATTCTCTGAAAGTTCTGTAGAGTCAAGTTTTGACAACTTGCATAGACACGGAAGTTAAAGGTTAATGGGCCTTCAACAAAGGGTTTATTAGGTACATGTTCACATTGCAGATTTGTGGCAGGTTATATCCTATTTCTATCCTTCCTTAATCAGGTCCCCTACGCACATGCCTGATAAGCAAGAGAAGAGGAGTAGGTTTCTCAGGTGAATTAGACAATTCAATTGCAAGCAGTTCAGAGCACGCTCTTAGCCCGCCAGCCATCTTGCCCTTGCTAACCTGGTTTAGAAAAACTTTCTGCTTGCAGGTATGATAGAATCCTGCCCATTCATCCAGTCAAAAGTGTGTATTTGGGGAAAAGTGGAGATGAAGAAGGTGCAATGAAAGCAAATCTCTGACCAGCTTTCAGAAACCATGACTGCTGCAGGAGCGCGCAGTTCTTGTCTTTGGACTGACTCAACTAAATATGAGGAGAAAGTGTTCCTGAAATTTTACTTAACTGGAGAGTCAACAGGAGTAAATTTTTTTTGTGAAACGCTGAATCATTCTAATGCATGCAGCCAGAAGTTTATGCAATTCCTCTTTTATCACCGGAAGATCTTTAGTAATTGTGGGCACTCCTCTTATTTCAATAACTTCAGAGAAGGATTGTTGACACCTTAGATTAAGCCAGTGGATACATGCTACCTTTTCCCATTCATAAAGTCAAAGAAGTAGGATGTACTGAAAACCTGAAAGTCATTAAAGGACTGGACTTTTTCTTTCTTACCTTAAATTCTTTTTAACACTCCTGTAAGATTCTTATGTCATGAAAACAATTTGGAATCCTCTAATCTTAAATGCATATAAATCTGCCTCTCTCCTTCCCTCACCAAACATTTTTTGTCTCAGTCAAGCCTCCTGGCTCATGTGGCACTTTTGACATGCACATAGACTGCTGTATTTTCATAGTGTGGAAGGTGAAACCCACACTAGAGCTGGACAACCTCTCTGCTGACGAAACCACCTGTTTTCCAGTTTTGCTTATATTGCATTTTCAGTGCAGCACCAGGAAGGCTATGAGCACTTGAATAAACACTAAATCATGAAAATAATTGTGTCCCTTTTACTTATCTTTTAGCATTTAGTTGCTTAATATCTTGTGTAGTGCACACCAGGCATAACACAAGTTAATATAAACCGTAGATTTTTAAACCTAAGAGATTTGACTTCATGTAATGATTGTCACTCATATAAGTTATCTAATATGTTACAAACCTTGAAGAGTAGATTGTCTGTCAGAAAATATACATAAAAATATGTGAGATCCACTTCGATTCACCATGCCCCCCCATGATAAACAAAATCCAAACCCCAAACACAAATCGAGTGAGATTGGCCATCATCTCCATAGCAGAACTTACACTTTTATATCATATAAAGAGAACCTCATTTTCTCCATGAAAAGATAGACAAAAATTAGTGTGCCTGACCTTAAAAACATGGTTGGCTGACTTATTTCCAACATCACTGGAGCAAGCTGGAGATTACTATTTGTACCTAAGGGAAATAAGGCATATTTGGTGCTCCTACCCTTATGTTGCAGAGAATCACAGAAGATAGCTAATGTCATTAGAGGTGGCATTCCAGTGGGGTTAATGAGTAACTAAAGGCCCATTGTAAAGGGATAACATCTGGAATATGCATGGCCTAGGGGGAAGAATGGACCTTAAATTAAACTGGCAACATGACAAAGTAATCTTGTTTAAGTGAGAAGTTAAAGTTTCTCCAAGCTATAGGAGACCTGATTACATAACCGGTAATTTATTTTACTATATTACATTCATATTCATTCATTCATCCCTATATTACCTAGAGTGGGAACACATAAACCATCATTGTTCCATGAAACCAGAGAGCAGATTCTAGCTCTTCTGCTTCCAGGCATGATGGAATAACTGGCACCAGAGTTTTTCTCCCCGCTGGAGACAACCAGAAAGCTGGACAAAATGTATGAAACAACAGTTTTCAGGTATTAGGCAAAGGAGAGCACAGGACTGTGATCCTTAAGAGAAGAGAGACAAACAAGGTTGCCCTCTGCACACCCCAGCTTTCTGCTAGAGGCACTATCTGGACTACAGTCCAGGGAGGTGGAACTCAGGCAGTATATGGGGGTCTGGTGATTGAGGAGGCAGAGATTAGAGTTCTGGGAGGATGAGGAGACAGAGTGTTTGGGATGGAGTAATGGTGAGAAAGGAGCAAAAGCTCCAGAAATTTGCATGAGTTCTTCTTCAGCCTGTGGCTGAATACTAAGCTGAGCATCCACAGAATGAGACTACACAAGGCAGGGCTAATAACCGGGGCAAACATAACTATCAGGATGCTATAAGCAATTCCTGAAGCTCACACAATGCTAGGAGGCATTCAAGGACAGGACTCTTTAAACACCTGGCACATTCAGTAGAGGTTCCAGAAAGATCAAGCCTTAGAAGGATGGCTGAACTAACTATAGTTTCAGGTTATTCTGTATCTACATAGCAAACTTAAAAAGAAGCCTCAAAAGGACCAAACTGATCCCCAAGTATTTTAGCTGCCTGCCAAAAAGCCCACAATATCCTTTGAAAGAAGATAACAAAATACACCAACACAAAACATCACAATCTCTAGTATCCAATACAAAATTGTGAGACTTGTGAAGAAACAAACAAACAAAAAAAGTGACCTATAGCTATTATAGGTGGCCCTAATATGACACGGATGGTGGAATTATCAGACAAGAACTTAAAAAGCTACCACAAATGTATTCAAGGATTTAAGTTAAAATGTGAATACAAATGGAAATGAAATTGAAGATATGTAAAAGAGCTGAATGGACATTTGAGAGCTGAAAAATACAATATCTGAAATAAAAAAATTCACCAGATGAGATTAATAGCACTTTAGACAACGCAAAAATGCAAAACAAGATCAGGGAACTTGAGGCCATAGCTATAGAAACTATGTAGTTTAAACAGAGAAGAAAAAAATTGGAAAAAAATAGAAAGAAACTTTGTAATTTGTGTGACTATTAAGCGGTCTAACATGAATATTAAGCGGTCTAACATGAATATTAAGTGGTCTAACATGAATATTAAGTGGTCTAATGCCCAAGAAGAAGAGACAGAAAAAAAAATGTGAAGAAATCAAGGACAATTTCCCCCAGAATTAAAAAAAAAAAAAAACAAAAAAAAAACTCCACCAACTTATAAACCTATAAATTCAAGAAGCTCAGTGAATCCCAGGCAAGATAAACACAAAGGAAACTATGTCAAAGTACATCATAATCGATTGGCTGAAAATAAATTATAAAGACAGTCTCTTAAAAGCAGCTAGAGAAAAAAGATAAATTTTTTTTTATACTGAGGAAATACAGATAAGAATGATGTCTGCCCTCTTCAGAAACCATGCAAACCAGATGATTTTTAAATGATGAAAGAAAAAAATATCCAGTGAAAATATCTCTAAAAAATAAAAGTGAAAAAAAAACCACAAAACATTAACAGAAAACACTGGGAGAATTCATCAGCAGCCAACTAGCACTGCAAGAAATGCTACAGGAAGTTATTCAGGCTGAAGGACAAGGATATCAGATTGAAATTTGGATCTACTAAATTTTTCTTTTTAAAAATAACTTTAAAAGATAATTTATAGGCGGGGCGCAGTGGCTCACGCCTGTAATCCCGGCACTTTGGGAGGCCGAGGCGGGCGGATCACGAGGTCAGGCACGAGGTCAGGAGATTGAGATCATCCTGGACAACATGGTGAAACTCCGTCTCTACTAAAACACAAAAAATTAGCCGGGCGTGGTGGCGGGCGCCTGTAGTCCCAGCTACTCGGGAGGCTGAGGCAGGAGAATTGCTTGAACCAGGGAGGTGGAGGTTGCAGTGAGCCGGGATTACACCACTGCACTCTAGGCTGGGGCAGAGCGAGACTCCGTCTCAAAAAAAAAAAAAAAGATGATTTATAGATAATCTTTAAAAGATAGTTTAAGGTTTGAAGCAAAAATAATAACAATGTATTGAGGGGTTTATAACATGCATACTTTTTTTTCTTTTTTTGAGACAGAGTCTTGCTTTGTCACCCAGGCTGGAGTGCAGTGGCGCCATCTCGGCTCACTGTAGCCTCTCCCTCCCAGTTTCAAATGATTCCTGTGCCTCAGCCACCTGACTGGCTGGGATTACAGGCGCATGCCACCACGCCCAGCTAATTTTGGTATTTTTAGTAGAGACAGGGTTTTGCCATGTTGGTCAGCTGCTTTCGACCTCCTGGCCTCCCAAAGTGCTGGGATTACAGGCGTGAGCCACCGTGCCCCGCCAGACATGTATACAATTTAAACGTATACAACAATAACAAAAACACGAGCGAGAAATAGGCTTTTTGCATTTTCATTTTACAATTAAAATGTGGCAAATATATAATAACACAAAATTTTCTAATTTAACCATTTTATGTGTGCAACTCAGTGGCATTAAGTAATCCATAGTGCTGTGCAACCATCAGTCATCTCTATTTCGTAATTTTATTGTCATTCCAAACAGAAACTCTGCCCATTAACAATAACTCCCTGTCATTCACATCCATCCCCAGCCATGGTTACTTCTATTCTACTTTCTGTCTCTAAGAATTTGCCCATTCCAATTATTTCATATGAGTGGGATCACATAATATTTGTTCTTTTGTGTGTGGCTTAATTCACATAGTACACTGTTTTCAAGGTTCGTCCATGTTGTAGTGTATGTCAGAACTCCATTCCTTTTCATGGCTGAATAATATTCCATTGTGTGGAAATACCACTTTGCATTTATCCATTAATCTGTTGATGGATACTTGGATTATTTCCACCTTTTGGCTCTTGTGAATAGCACTGCTGTGAACAAGTATCTGTTGGAGTCTCTGTTTTTAATTCTTTTGGTTATATCTAGGAGTGGAATTACTGGGTCATATGCCAACACTATGTTTTGTTTTTGAAGAAACTGCCAAACCATTTTCCAAACTATTTTACATTTCTACCAACAGTGTACCCAGGTTCCAATGTCTCCACATCCTCACCAACACCTGTAATTTCTCTCTCTCTGTTTCTTGATAACAGCCATCAGTAAAGGAGGATCTCATCTGGTTTTGATTTGCATTTCCCTAATGACTAATGAAGTTGAACATCTTTTCATGTACTATTTGCCACTTGTATATCTTCTTTGGAGAAATATCTATTCTAGTCCCTTGCCCAGTTTTTCATTGGGTTGTCTTCTTGCTGTTGAGTTGTAGGGGTTCTTTATATATTCTGGATATGAAATGCTTATCATTTATGTGATTTACAATTTTTCCCCCCATTCTGTGGGTTCTTTAAATTTTCTAGATACAAGTGTCTTGTCAGATATATGTATTATGAATATTTTTTCCAGTCTGTGGCTTGCCTTTTCATTTCTCTTGTGGTATCCTTCTGAGAGCAGAAGATTATAATTTTGATGAAGTTAAATTTATCTTTATCTTTCTCTTGTGGTTAGTTCTTCTTTCATCTTAGCTAGGAAATATTTGTTTGGCCACGTGTGGTGGCTCACAACTGTAATCCCAACAGTTTGGGAGGCTGAGGCGGGCAGATCATGAGGTCAGGGGATCGAGACTATCCTGGCTAACACAGTGAAACCCCGTCTCTATGAAAAACACAAAAAATTAGCTGGGCATTGTGGCATGCACCTGTAGTCCCAGCTACTTGGGAGGCTGAGGTAGGATAATCACTTGAACCCAGGAGGCGGATGTTGCAGTGAGCTGAGATTGCACCACTGCACTCCAGCCTGGGCAACAGAGCGAGACTCTATCTCAAAAAAAAAAAAAAAAAAAAAGAAAAGAAAGAAAGAAAGAAAAAAAGAAATGTTTGTTTAACCCAAGGTTGTAAAATTTTTCTGTTTTCTACAGTTTTGACACACTGTAGTCAAATTTTTGAAAAATAAAGACAGAGAATCTTGAGAGCAGCAAGAGAGAAGCAGCTCATCCACATACAAGGGATTTTCAATAAGATCAATAATGGACCACCATTCAGCAGTAAAAAAGAAGGAACTACTGATACATGACACACGGATGATTCCCAAAATCATTAGGTTGAGCAAAAGAAGCCAGAGAAGGGTACATGCTGTGTGATTCCATTTAAATGAAATTCTAGAACAAGAAAAACTGATCTATAGTGACAGAAATCAGATCAGTAGTTGGCTAAAGTCTAGGACAGGTGGGTGAGTGGAGAAGTGCAGGAATTGATTGCAAATGGCATGAGGGAACTTTTCCTGTTGAGAGAAATATCCTTTATCTTGATAGGAGGGTGGTTACATGGGTATATACATTTGCCCCAACTCACCATGTACCTCTTAAAAATGGGTAAATTTTATTGCATTTAAATTACACTGCCAGAAGTTTATTTTGAAAAGTTTTTAAAAGTAGATTATAGTAACTAATTCAGTTAACAGTACATATTGATTTAACGCAATACCACTTTTTACTAAATGCCAGGTAGGAAATACAAAGCTGTGTGTCCTTTGGCAAGTAATTTAAGGTCTTTGAGCTTCATATTTCTTGTAGATAAGGCCAGAATTACTTATGGAGCACTGTTATAAAGATTACATGAGAATATTTTAGTTAAATCACTTAGCATAGTATTTGGAAGCAATACAATAAATCTTAGCTTTTTAGATTTTGTTTATAACATGCATAAAATAGGACTTTGTGAGGATCATATGAGAGAATTAATAAAAGCCCTTTGCATACAATCAAACACTAAGTAGGTTCTTCTTTTTTTATTTTTTTAATAGAGACAGAGTCTTGCTATGTTACCCATATGTCAACCTATGTTGAACTCCTGGCCTCAAGCCATCCTCCTACCTTGGTGTCCCAAAGTGTGGGATTACAGGCTTGAGCCTCTGCACCTAGCCAATCAATTCTGATTATTATTATAAATAAACAGAAACATAAGTAGAAACTTGCTGTAGCTTTTCAAAATTCAGCATGTAAAATTCAGACTCCTCGGACTGGCCTGTATCAGTAGTTCCCAAACTTTGCCTAGCAAAATCACTAGAGAAGTGTTTGCAAAAACCAGATCCTAGGTCACATTCTATCTAGATAGAACTACTGAATCTAAAATCTCTGATATTGAGGCCCTGGAATGCAGATGATTCTAATGTACCACCAAGTTTGGGTGGTACCTATGAAAATATATTCCTGTTTATCAGTCATTTATATTTATCAATTCATTACATATTTAATGTATTTCAGTTATGTCAAAGCACTGTGCTGAGTCCTAAGATTAATGATTTTCAGTTAGTAATATCAATTATTTATAACTGGATGCTTCTGAAGTGTATGATGGTATTCTCTATAGTATCTTATTCTCTTTATCAACCATTTCTTGATAAAACTCTTATATATTAGTCAGTGTTCTCCAGAGAAACAGAATCAACAGGATTTGCCCACACACACACACACACACACACACATTTTAAGGATTATATATATATATGTTATATGTTCCTTATAATATGGATTTATTATAAGGAATTAGCTCATAGAATTACAGAGGCTAAGGAGTCCTAAGATCTGCAGTTGATAAGCTGGTGACCTGGGAGAGCTAACAGTGTAGTCTTGTCTGAGTCTGAAGTTCTGAGAACAAGGAAAGCTAATGGCGCAGGGTCCAGTCTGAAATCCAGCAGGCTGGAGACCCAAGAAGAGTCTCAGTTTGAGTCCAAAGGCAGGGAAAGACTAATGTTCCAGCTCAAGCAGTCAGTCAGGAGAAGTTCCCTATTATGAAAAAGTTTAGCCTTTTTGTTCTATTCAGGCCTTCAACTGGTGGGGTGAAGGTCACCCACACTGGGGAGGTGCAATCTGCTTTACTCAGTGGACCAATTCAAATGATAATCTCCTCCAAAAGCACCTTCACAGACACACCTAAAATAACGTTTGACCAAATATCTGGGTATCTCATGGTTCAGTCAAGTTCACACATAAAACTAGCCATCATACCATGTTATTATTGAAATATGTGGATTAAATTAAGATAGTGAAATAAATATGAAATAAATCCTTAAATTTTTCCCATCCAAAATCATATGTGATTATAAAAAGACATAAGTGTATAAAGAATAAATAGCAATAAAGCAAGAAAAAAAACATGACCAGATCAGAATTTTGTGGAATATTTGAAAAACAGATCTGACCAAATGCATAGAAAAAAAAAATCAGAGGAAACCATAATCAAAGCATGTACAAGAGAAAATTGCTGAAAAAGCATAAGCAGTTTAGAGTGGTTCTAAGCACAGAATCAGGAAATTCAAGTTGGGGATGGCGAGGAGGGGGTTGGAGCATTCATCAGGGTTACTAATTGGGGGGCTGCATTTGGAGCCATTAGGCCAGCTGGGTCTTCCCCATTCCCATTTGTTTGCAGCATGGTTAACAACAACTACATCCAGATTAAAGCACTGAATGTGGGAGTAAGAAAAATAGGCCAATACTTTAGTAAGAGCCCAACATAAGAAGGGTTGTCTCCACAGAGTCTTCACAGCCAAAAAATGAGATCACTGACAACCCCATTTAGCATAATATCTGCTCTCCCCTGATTTAGCACCTGAATTAGATAACGGCAAACAGAAAAAAGCACCCAAATAAGGAATCTCAAGCATAGATGAGCACACAAAGAAGAATAACAAATATTTGAGAAAAATCAATAGCATGATATGGAAGCATCAGACTCAGCAAAGAGATTAATTCCTGAGCTAACGGAAGAGTGTGAAGTAATACCTTTCCATTAAGATGTCAACACAAGTTCACACTTTCATGTACCCTCTCTGTAGAAATATAGAGAAATGATTGTAAAATGTAAAAAGCAAAACCCCAAAAGGTCCTTATATCTATACTCAGCTGAGTTTTGACAACTGTGCCAAAATAATTCAATGGAAAAACAATAGTGCTTTCAATAAATCATGCTGGGACAACTGAATAACCACATGCAAAGAATGACATTCAATCCTTACCTCACACCATATACAACAATGAACCCAAAATAGATCAAAGACCTAATTTTAAGAACTAAAATTATAAAACTCTTTCTTATTCTCAAGAGGAATGAAACAGGCCTAGTGTGGTGGCTCACGCCTGTAATCCCAGTACTTTGGGAGGCTGAGGCTGGAGGACTGCTTGAGACCAGGAGTTTGAGACCAGCCTGGGTAACAGTGAAACCCTACCTGTATAAAAAAAATTTTTTTTAATAAAATTGGCTGGGCATGGTGGTGCACACCTGTAGTCCCAGCTGCTCAGGAGGCTGAGGTGGGAGGATCGCTTGGGCCTGGGAGGTAAAGGTTGCAGTGAGCTGTGATCACACCACTGCAGTCCAACCTGGGCAACAGAGTGAAATCGTGTCTCAAAAAAAAACAAGAGAAGGAATGAACCAGTGGTTACCACAGGTAGAGGTGGGGGAGAGGAAATGAGGAGATAGGGGTCAAAAGATACAAAATAGTGGACATGTAGAATGAACTAGCCTAGAGATCTGATGTACAACATGAGGACTAAAGTTAATAAAATTGTATTGCATTAGGAATTTTGTTAAATAAGTAGATTTTAGCTATTCTTGTCACAAAAAACAGTAACAATATAAGATAATAGATAATGTTAATCTGCTTCATAACTATTTTATTTTCTCTATATACCCTGTAGCATCATGTTATAAACCTGAAATATATATATAATACAATTTATTTTTTTAAAAACAGGTGAATTTAGCAAGACTGCTAGATATCAGGACAATATACAAAAACATCAACTTGATTTCCACATGCCAGAAATAAACAAAACAATACACATTTTTAAATGATAGTATTTACAATAGAAAAAAATTAAATACCCAAGAAAAAAAATCTAGCAAAAGATGTAGGAGATCTCTGCACAGAAAACTACAAACATTACTTAAATGAATTTAAAAAGACCCAAATAAATGGTATAGGCCATATTCATGGATTGATAAGCTCAATATTGCAAAGATGCCAATTCTTCCCAAATTGATCTTTAGATTAAATGCAATCCTAAGCAAGAATGATAAGCTGGTGAATAGCAAAGATAATCCTGATAAAGACAAATGTTGACAGGCAAAACTATTTGATAAAAAGGCTCATTATAAAGCTACAATAATTCAGGCAACATGGTATGTAGATACAGAATATATAGAACACAATAGAGATAGAACTCAATAGAACATAATAGAGAGTTCAGAAACAGACTACCAGATTTTTTTCATAGGTAATAAATGGTCTTTTCACTTAATGGTGCTGGATCAGTTTGACATCTATAATGAAGAATAAATAAATCCCAACTCTTACCTCCCACCATACACACCAATCAATTCCAGATGATTTGTAGATCTCAATATGAAAAGAAAAGCAATAATGCTTTTAGAAGATAACATAGGGAAATAAGTAAAAATTTCTTGAACAGTAAGAGAAAGCTGTAACAATGAAGGAAAAGATAGACAATTAGGACTTAGTTAAAATTAAGAACTTCTGTTCACCAGCAAAGAAGAAAACGAGAAGCTAAAGAACTGTAAAAGATACAAAGCAATCCTTCTTGGCAAGCAATATGAATGTCTACATAGAAACTCCCCAAATTTCTAAACAGAAAGCTAACAAGAGAATTCAGTGAGGTTCTTCAAGAGAAGATCAACATTAAAAAAAAATCAAGAGCATTCCTATGCACCACTAATATATCAGTTAGAAAATAAAAGTATCTTTATCATAATAATGAAAACTATAAGCTATGTAGGAATAAATCTAAGAAAACCCAAGTAAGATAATTGTGTGAAGATAATTTTAAAAGCATCATTAAGCCAGGCACAGTGGCCTGTGCCTGCAGTCTCAACTACTTGGGAGGCTGAGGTGGGAGGATCACTTGAGTCCAGGAGTTTGAGTCCAGCCTGGGCAACATAGCAAGTCCCCATCTCTTACAAAAAAAGGGCAGGGAGTGGAGGAAGCATCACTGAATAACATAAAAGAAGTCCTAAATAAATTGAGAGATATATTGCATTTATGGACCAAAAAGCTAAGTATTATGAAAATGGCAATTCTCCCCCAAATTAATATATACATTTAATACAGTTACAATAAAAACTCTAAAATTCTCTGGAGGGGCTGAGAGTCAAGAGTCACAGAGACAATTTTGAAGGAGAACTTGGTAAGGGACTTTCCCAGTCAGATACAAAGATGTATTATATAACAATTGTGAGAGAGTACAGTATTTGTGCGAGGAGAGATGACTAGATTAATGGAACAAATCTGAGAAGCCAGAAACAGACCCAAGCAATGATGTAGGACGAAAATACCCCTGCAGGTCACTGAGGCAAAAAGAAACTCTTCCAGAAGCTATGTGGAGATCACCGGTGGTCCACATAGGAAGAAATGAAACTGTATTCCTTTTTCACAATCACAATGATCAATTCCAGGTACATTAGAGCCCTAAATAGTAGCGGCAAATTTATAGAAGAAAGTTATCTTTATGACCTTGTGGTAAGAAAGTCTTCTTCAAACAAAACAAAAAATATATAAACCCTAGAGAAAAATATTAATAATTCGAGGACGTTAACATTTAAAATTTTTGTGCTTCCTGTTTTCTAAGGACAAAAGGAAATATCCTTAACCTGATAATAGGTATCTACTGTATTTAGTAATAGTTAATAATTCAGTATGACAAGGATTTCCTAAAAGTTAGAAGGAAAACAAGGATGCTTCTTCACGTAATTTTCAACATTTTGCTGGAGGTTCCAGCCAATGAAAATTCAAGATAAGGAAAGATTTTAGCTATAAATATTGAAAGAAAAAGACAATATTTACAAATTATGTAATTGTCTATCTAGAAAAATTCAAGAAAATTGGCTGGGCACAGTGGCTCACGCCTGTAATCCTAGCACTTTGGGAGGTCGAGGCAGGCAGATCATGAGGTCAAGAGATCAAGACCATCCTGGCTAACATGGTGAGATCCCGTCTCTACTAAAACACAAAAAAGTAGCCGGCATGGTGGCGGGCACCTGTAGTCCCAGCTACTCGGGAGGCTTGAACTCGGGAGGCGGAGGCTGCAGTGAGTGGAGATCGCACCACTACACTCCAGCCTGGGCAACAGAGTGAGACATCTCGGTGGGAGCGGGGAGAAATTAGCAAATCTTAGGCCTGGCGCAGTGGCTCACACCTGTAATCCCAGCACTCTGGGAGGCCTAGGTGAGTAGATCACCTGAGGTCAGAAGTTCAAGAACAACCTGGCTAACATGGTGAAACCCTGTCTCTACTAAAAATACAAAAAGTAGCTGGGCACGGTTGCAGGCGCCTGTAATCCCAATTACTCAGGAGGCTGAGGTGGGAGAACCACTTGAACCTGGGAGGCGGAGGTTGCAGTGAGTCGAGATTGTGCCGTTGCTCTCCAGCCTTGTCCATAGAGCAAGACTATCTCAAAATGAATAAATAAATAAATAAATAAATAAATAAATAAATAAATAAGAAAAAGAAATTAGCCAATCTTATATTAAATAAATCATCAAATGTTATTTAAGGAATGAAAGAAGACCCAAATATGTTAATAGTTCATCAGTAAATATTTGTTGAGCACCTATTAAGTCTCAGGCACTGTCCTAGGTTTTGGGGCTATTTATAGTGATAAACAAAACAGACAAAGGTCCTCGTTGCTGATAAAGAGAGGCAGACAGTAAATAAAATAAATAAGTAATATACAAAGTGTGTTAGATGGAGACAAGTGCTGTGGAGAAAAATAAAGCCAGGAGGGGAAGAGGGAGTGCTGGAGAGGAAACAGTTTAAAATAGGTGGTTGGGGAAGGCCTTGACTAGGGGGACAATGTATGCTACACAATAGCAATTATTAAATTTCAGAGAGGTCAATTCTCCTGGCAGATAAATATGTAAATGAATGTCTTCTTAATCAAAATGTCAAAAGGTTTTTATTAAAGGAACCTGACAATTTAGTCATAAGCTTTATATGGAAGAGAAAATGTGCAAGAGAAAATAATCCACAACTTTGAAAAGGAAGAAAATTTTCCTAACACAATTAAAACATATTATAAAGTTATAGTAATTAAAACTGTAATACTGTCTACAAATAGAAAAATGGACTAATGAGATAAAAAGCAAACAGAAATGTAGCAGGCTAAATAAGTGGTGAGAAAATACCTAATTTCCTGCTTCTTAAATTCTCTATTTGTTTTCCCACCAATTCTATTCGATTTTCCCACCAATTCTATTCGATTTTCCCAAATAGAGATAGTTCTATCTCTGTTTCAATTCTTATGCATCTAGTGGCTTTCTCTAACCCCTCCGATATCACATTAAATGATAATGGTAATTGTGGTCACCCTTGTCTTATATCTTATTTTAGTTTAGCCCCTTAGTGTTCTCACTAAATAAGATGCTGGTCTAGGGGCTAAGATATATCTATACATGATATATAAAATGTATGTACATAAATTCATGTGAAGGAAATAATTTTTTTTTTGGTAATTTTTGTATTGTATTATTTTAAGAAAGTATCAGTTGATTCCTATTTTATTCGGTGTTTCTATCAGGAATGGGTTTTTATTTTGTCAAATGCTTAGGTCTATTAATATGATGAAATACATTAATAGATTTCCTAATATTGAAGGATTCTTGCATTCTGGAATGAGTCTTGCTTGATCATGTTGTTTGCTTAATATGCTATTGGGCATTTTATTTAAAATTTTTGCATTCATATTCATAAGTAAAATTGGTCTGAAGTTTTTTGTTAACAAATTACATATTTTTTGTAAATTGTATTTTCCTAGAACATCAAGTCTAAGTGTGGTCCTAGGATCCCCTCTTCCTGAGATCTTCTTAAGGGGTTAAGATTAAATTTACTTTCATCATAATGTTGAGCTGTTACTTACTTCTTTCACTCAGATTCCTTCACAAATATACAGGGGCAGCTGGGCGCAGTAGCTCACACCTGTAATATCAACACTCTCGGAGACCGGGGCAGGCAGATCGCTTGGGCCCAGTAGTTCAAAACCAGCTCAGCCAACGTGGTGAAACCCTGTCTCTACTAAAAATACAAAAATTAGCTGGACATGGTGGTACGTGCCTGTGGTCCCAGCTACTTGGGAGGCTGAGGCATGAGAATCACTTCAGCCTTGGAGGCGGAGGTTGCAATGAGCCAAGATGGCACCACTGCATTCCAGCCTGGGCAACAGAGCAAGACTCTCAAAAAAGAAAAAAAAAAAACTACAGGGCAGTGATCCTGCAGTATGTGAGACATCACAACAAATTGAACACAGAAGCAGGTGAGAATCCATCTGTCTCCTATTAAGCCAGAGACATTCAAAAGATCTTCCTAATAAGCCACTCCTCTCTGCATGTTTTTTTATTTTAGGAAAATATAAGTATTTTTCATAAAATTGTTATTTATGTCAACATGTAATGCATTTATTATCTAACATGGTAAATACTAGCAGATATAATCCACGCACATGAAAGCTCTTTTGAGTCTCCAGTAATGTTCAAGAGCCCAAAAAGCTTGAGAGCCACTATCCTCCCAAATTATTTACTGTATGTAGGTTTTTACATGTATTTGTACAGAGTCGTGGTTTTTTAGATTGGTTCTCTTTTGATAATGACTTTCCCCTTGACATTTCTTATTTGATATGTTTAGGCTTTCTCCCTCCTAAAAAACTAAGTTGGCTATTGAATTGTTTATTTTTGTTAACGTTTTCAACAAACACGTTTTTGATTTATTGTCAGTTTTAAAATCTCATTAATTTCTGCTTTTATCCTTATCATTTTTTTTATTTCTCCCATTTATGTTATTTCCCTACTTTTTAGTTGCACATTTAATTCATTTACGTTAGTATTTCTTAACATAGATATTTAATACTCTTAATTTCCTTTGAGCACTGTTTACCCGAGAGTCTGACATGTCTGTTTTCAATATTGGAATTTTCTAGGAATTCTGCAATATCATTTTGCATTTCTCCTTTGATCCCAGAGCTCTTCGATTATATACTTTTAATATAATAAAAAACATTGGCTTATTGTTCTTTTTGTCCTTCTGTGCCTCTTATGCAATATAATAAAATTTGAAAGAACAGGATTTGAAGGCATGAAGTTTTACGGTTTAATCTGAAGGTACCTTGCAAGCCTCATGCACAGCTCCACGCCAAGTTTGTGATAGGTGGGTTTGGGCTAGATGCCGTCTGAAATTCCTTCCAGTTCTATGATTCTATTATTCTAAATATACATGCAAATTAGAAAAAAAATTTCATGGTTGTTTCTCTCTTAGGAAAGATTTTACAGCTCTCAGAGGAAGCACACGTCTTCACTCCGTGCCTTGCACCTGGACTGACTGCAGGGCGGATTGGAGTGACTTCAGCCAATTGGGTAGAAAACTTCTTAAAGGACGTGAGTTTGGGATAAAGAGGACGTGGCAAAAGTGAGGGAGACTGAATACAGTTCTGGCTGTCACCAACCAGAGTCCGCTGCTTTCAGGGCCATCATCTGGTGTCCCTTCATCCCCCTCGAGGCACATTACATTGTGTTCTGTTGGGGGCAGAAGTCATACACTGCTGATGTCCAGCGAGGGTAACTGTGCAGCAAGGAGCACAAATGACTCGGATTCATACACTGACAACATGAAACCACCTAGGCGAGCACCTTGCTGCTGCCCATTAAATAACAAACCATCTATGTTCGGAATAGCGCTACACTTTCAGCATAATTCAGAGGAAGCAAAGTGGTCTTGTGTTGATGTGTTTGTTTCACGGTTCAGTTTGATCAGCAGGATTCTGTGTTGTGAGGGTCTGCAGGGGTTTTCTCAGGAGTACTCTTTTCTGTGCTTAGCCCTGACATGCCCACTCCCATCAGGCACCTTTGGTGTTTTGCCCACGGGCTGGTACATGCGTATAAAAAACAATTTTAGTTGTTTTGTTTTTTCCTAATTTGGCTACAGCAGCCACACCCTTACTCACAATAGACTGTAAAGTCTTATGTTTCCTTTCATATTGTATTTAAATACAAACTGTATTTTAATGAATCCCTTTCTTTCATGTAGGGTTGTGCCTTCCTCTCTACCCCTCTATCTCACAGCCCTGGGATCTTGGTGGCTTGTCGGAAGGCAATAATACTTAATTCAATAATACCTAACCTAGGTTAAGGGGTTCCTCTAGCCCTACCTGTGCTTACACCAACAGGCTATGGAAAACCACTAGCAGGAAATTACATTTTCCTGCTAGGTTCATCCATGATTATCTGTCATACAGTATTATCCTCAGTTCATTTGGATGTGACACCTGGCATGAGGAATCTTTCATCCCACATTGCCATTCAAATGCTTATTCACTTCTAAGCTCTCTTTTCTTTCCTTTTAAAAATTTCAACTTTTATTTTAGATACAGGGGGTACATGTCCAGGTTTGTTATGTGGGCATATTGTGTGATACTGAGGTTTGTATGAATCCTATCACTTAGGTAGTGGGCATAGTACCTGATGGGTACTTTTTCAACCCATGCCCCTCTTCCTCACTCCCCTGTCTAGTAGTCCACAGAGTTTATTGTTCCCATATTTATGTCCATGTGTGCTCAGTGTTTAGATCCCACTCATAAGTGAGTACATGTAGTATTTGGTTTTCTGTTCCTGGGTTCATTCACTGAGGATAATGGCCTCCAACTTTATCCACGTTGCTGCAAAGGACATGATTTCATTCTTTTTTATGGCTGCATAGTATTCCATGGTGTATATGCACCGCATTTTCCTTATCCAGTCCACTAATGATGGACACCTTGGTTGGTTCCATGTCTTTGCTATTGCAAATAGCACAGCAATGAACATGCAAGTGCATGTGTCTTTTTGACAGAATGATTTATAGTCCTTTGGGTATATATCCAATAATAGGATTGCTGGGTTGAATGGTAGTTCTGTTTTATGTTCTCCGAGAATTTTCCAAACTGCTTTCCACAGTGGCTGAACTAATTTACATCCCTACCAACAGTGCATAAGTATTCCCTTTGTTCTGTAGCCTCACCAGAATCTGTTATTTCTTGACTTTTTAATAACAGCCATTCTGACTGGTATGAGATGGTATCTTACTGTGATTTCTAAGCTCCTTTTTCCATGTAAGGAACAATACATGTATTTTGTGATCCTAGATGATCTCATGTATTGAAGTCTTGGACTTCATGGTAGAAGAGAGACCTAGAAGGGGTGCTGGTGACTATAAAATGGCAACATATGAAACACATTTTTTTTTTTTGAGGGAGTCTCTGTCGCTCAGGCTGTAGTGCAATGGCGCGATCTTGGCTCACTTGCGACCTCCCCCTCCTGGGTTCAAGCGATTCTCCTGCCTCAGCCTCCTGAGTAGCTGGGACTACAAGCAGCAACCACCATGCCCAGCTAGTTTTTGTATTTTTAGTAGAGACAGGGTTTCACCATGTTGGCCAGGCTGGCCTTGAACTTCTGACCTTAGGTGATCCACTCATCTCGACCTCCCAAAGTGCTGGGATTACAGGCATGAGCCACGGCGCCCAGCCATGAAACATATTCTTAATATTCTCTACTCTTAGTCTTTGTAACCTTCCATTAGCTTGATCCTGTCACTTAGGGTAAATGTTTTAATTAAAATGATAGCTCAAGCAGCCAGCAGCCCTGAGGCTTGAAGCAATTGTAGGGAATAAAGATACTGCCAAGGAGCCCAATCCCATTTCCAAGGTGCTCTCTGTGGAACTCCTCCCGCCTGCCATCACTGGGCTGCAGGCAGTGGGCTCTGATCCAGAGGCTGACACGGAGACTCTCCCCTCTTTGCTGGGAACTTAGGCATGCATGGCATATACTCCTATCTGTTCAGAGTTCCTACCCTGTGTATCCCAGGTGAGCCTGAGCAGTGTCTATTTCTCCATTTTGGTCATGGCTATAATGCAACCTCAGCTTAGATTCAACTAAGCAGGAAGTCCGAAAGGTTCCATTTAAAGACAGCCTGGGTAAACGATCATCAGAAATGTAGACTGAGTAGGAGCGTTGCAGTAGTCCAGCAATAAATTGTTTTTGAGAGACTCAGCTTCCCATTCAAGGGATGCAAGGATCAGGTGTGGTAGAGGGACCACAGAGACTAACCCAGTGGTGTGCCTGACCTGTTGCCCCGATTTAACAGAACAAATTGGCTACAACCTGCATTTCATGTTAAGGTTCCATGTAAAAAATTTTTTTTTGAAAAAATAGTGTTTAATTACAAAAAACATGCCTGTAATCCCACCGCTTTGGGAGGCTGAGGAGGACAGATCATGAGGTCAAGAGATCGAGACCATCCTGGCCAACATGGTATGGTGAAACCCCATCTCTACTAAAAATACAAAAATTAGCTGGGTGTGGTGGCGTGCGCCTATAGACTCAGCTACTCGGGAGGCTAAGACAGGAGAATCACTTGAACCCAAGAGGTGGAGACTGCAGTGGACCGAGATCGCCCCACTACACTCCAGCCTGGCAACAGAGTGAGAGTCCATCTCAAAAAATAAAATAAAATAAAAAAATAAAGTTTTAAAACGATTGGGCTAAAACTAATATTTATGGTTTATAGATTTCCTAGAATGCACGGATTCCCTTGCCTTTCAAGATTTACTCTCCATATGTTTTGAGACCCCAAAATCTTTAATGGGTCTCCAGGTTCTGAAAGAAATGCTTCAGCAATGGCCATTACTTTAGAAAGGCGATTTTGGTGTTTGTATTTGTTCCTAGATTCTAATGAAGTTAATGACAGTTTAGCACTTTAGAAGCAGAATCTGGCTTCATAGAATACTTGAGTGTGGTGTTTAGTTTTTGCCTTCTGCTCAATCTATTTAGCCCCTAAGAAGTTATAATAAATTATGGTTCTTTGACTTCTTCAAAAATTTTTTTTTTTTTTTTTGGTAGAGACAGGGTCTTGCTTCGTTGCCCAGGCTGGCCTCAAATTCCTGGCCTCAAGGGGTCCTCCTGCTTCAACCTACCAAAGGTGCTTGGACTACAGGTGTGAGCCAGTGTACCCAGCTAGTTCTTTGATTTCTTTAAGTCAGGCAGTATTGGGTTCCAAAAAGCCTGTGCCATCCCACGGTCATTATGGTAGCAATGGGACCCTAATCCCTTGTACTTTTGTGGTCAGAGAAAGCTTCACAGGTGAAACTTGGGAGTGGGGGCTTAAAAGGTGGGAAATTTGGACAAGCTCTTAGAAGAGAAAGAAAGAACACATCTCTAACCTCATGAGCAGAGGCAAGTAGGCAGGAAAGTACAAGTTACATATGGGAAATAGTGAGTAGATCACTAGTCTGGAGAAGAGAATTGATACAGTAGGCAGCTAAGACCATTGGTTTTTGTTTGCAGATACCTTGACAATAAGCTGTAGATTGGCTTTTAGGCTCTAGGCAGCAGGAGCTATTCTGGGTATGCGAGTTAGAGATGTGCCATGATGAAAGTGTCTTTAGGCTTTATCTGGCCTAACTTTTGAGAAATAATCGGGGATGCAAATCTGGGAGCAGCAAGAACATTATGAGGATATAGTTAAGGGATGCAAACAAAAGCAGTATTTGCTTTTGAAAATAACAGCATTAAAGGGTTTGAAGTAGTGACTCAGTTTACAAGAAGTTAGAAATACAGGTTTTGGGATTTTGTTTGTTTTAAAATACTCTCATGTCCATTCCTATTACATTTTAGTTACCCCCCTAAAGGTTCAGTAGGTCTTGTAAAAAAACAAACAAAACAAAACAAAAAACACTGCTGGGCTATGCTATCATTCATAGGCAGATGTTCTTCTGTGGCCACTCTTTATGAAGTTTTATTGTATAAGAATCTATCTATAGCCACATTTTCAGATATAATCAGGAAAGCCTAGCGGTTTCCATGTCACTAGACAGTTTTTTGACAGAAAGGTTTATTTTCAAGTAAGGTGCTTGACAGAACTTTATCAATTATTAGAAGCATCTCATCTTCCAATAATACTGTAAATCAGTTCATAGGCTGTGCCTTTTCTGGGAGAAATCAAACTCCAAGGTTTAAAAAGATAGTCTAGGAAGCCTGAGAAGAATGTAACAAACAAATACAAAATATTTTAAAGTCAAAGAAACACCATTTCCTCCTCCCAGTACAGACTTTACACCTCTCTTCATACTACCCTCATTCACTTGAATGTCTCCTTTAATTTTCAACCATCTTCCTGCAGTGTTGCAATAGCCAGTTTAAAAATTAGTTTTTTGACTCACTCACTCTAGGCAAAACTCCAGGAAGGGCCTATTCTTAACACATTTTTTGTTGATATGTATCAGTCAGCTGCGCTATGAAAACAACTCCAAAATGCCAATTTCTTACAACGTAAACATGTATTTATCGCTCACATTAAGATGCCGGCAGCTGCAACTGCCTGCAGTTCTGTTGTTCGTGTCTCCATCCTGAGACTCAGTTTAACCATTTTGAGGTCAACGGGAGAATCAAATGAGGTGGCATTCATGGAGTAAATTCTGTTGGTTTCCATGCCATTGGCCAAAGCAGGTTCTATAACTAAGCCCAGTGTCTTTGGGACAGAGAAGCAGGACACTTGGCAATGGGTGGGGAGATATCATCCACTTATGAGAATGGAGGAGAGTAAGGAATTAGGAGCAATAATATAACTATTCGCAGTCTTTCCTGTCGATGACATCCTGTCATTCAACAAGTTTTAAGGCTTATCTACTAATGGTCTATTGACTAAATGTAAAATAAATTTAAAAAAAGAAATAAGAAATCTAGTCTCTCTAGATATAGTTGCGCCCTTTGAAATGGCAGACTTAGGGAAAAAGATCCTGTTGGGTATATGCTCAGTAGATCCATTAACTTAGTTTAATGGCCAAACTCCAGTTTCAGAAGCCTAAAAATCAGGCCTAGCACCTTGGTAAATGTCTGAGTTACATCCTCTTCTTGAGACTAGCTGTGGACCCATTTCCTCACCTTAGAATGGTAAAATGGATCCCAACAGAACAAACTTGGAAATGAAACTATGAAATCATTAAACCATTCAAAGGAGAAAAACTGAGGTTTAGATTTTAGTCATTTGCCAAGGTCACACAGTTAGCAAGTGATAGAACTGGTACAGAAACTAACCCAAAGCATTTACACTTAACCAGTCCATACGCTGCCTTCCTGGTAAATTGAATCTTGACTCTAGAGGGCCTTAAATACCAAGTTAAGGAGTTTAGGTTTCACTCGTTAAGCCTGGGGATCCCCTGGAAGATTGTGACCAGGAGAATGATGCGATCAGAGATTTTAAAAGCGTACCTGGCAGAAACAAGCAAGGGAATGAAGCCAGGGAACCCAGTTAGGAGGCTATCACAATAAAAGGTGTGAATAAAGGCCCTAATCCAGAATAATAGCTATGGGGATGGAATAAAGGAATAGTTCTTGAGAAGAAATAATCTACTGGCCTTGTCTACTAATCTTAAATTGAAATGTGTCACTACTTTGATGTGAAATACGCAAACCAAAGTGTCTTTAGAGCCCAAGGGAAACTCCGAAGGTAAATGAGCATCCCAAATTCATTCTAGTCCATTCCCTACAACACTCAGGTCCCAGGGCTGGTTTGAGGTCTTCAGGGTATATACAGGTCAGGATTTGCTGAGCCCCTCTGGGCCTAGTCTTGCAGTTTTCTATCATTACCAGTGAGTTCCAGAGTGGATCCAAGAAGTCTAAACCTGTGTTGTCCCCTCACTAATCCAATAGAGCTAGTATCTCCCTTCCCCAGGACCGAGAATCTAAAACAAGTAGGGTTAGGTGGTTGCTGAACTTAACCTGATCCACCCAGGCAGCTGTAGCTTTCTGCTTTCTGCTGTGAACTGCCTGGAGGAGTTAGCTGAAGGGTGGAGATTCTTATCAGAAGAGATGTATGTGGATATGGAGGTGGCTGAAAATGACCAAGGGGTGGGGTTCCCTGGGGAGCATTCATTTACACATGAGGTGGGGCCAGGTAACAGCTCTCCTCCCCTCTCAGGTTATCTCCGGTGTTCCCTCTTCCCCTTTCTGGAAGGTTATCTCCTCGATAAAGGTAGCAGGCTGGGGAGTAGGGCCCATGAAACAAGAGTCCCGAAAATATAGACCAGTGGGCAAGCACAAGTGTGTGTGTCTAACTGTATCAATATCCAAGCAAGATAGAAAGCAAGTTCTCAGAGTAATCGGGTGTTGAATAAGAGGTGGATAAATCATAGAGAATGACTAGTTGCATTATTTTTCTACATGTTTACAATCAACAGGCTTAAAGTCCAAGGAAACTTGTACCACAGGAGGAAAAGTACCATTCAAGTGTGAGCCCACAGTTCAGACACTCAGAAGTCACCTACGATGAGGGATAGCTTCATGGGGCTATTGTGAGAATTCCACAAAATGACAGCTGAATCAGTGTTTGTAAACTGTAAAGTGCCTTTAAACTGCAAGGTCCTACATAAACTGGAAAATACAAATGTAAGTAATAATGTTATGATTATTTGAGGAGAAAACATTATTCTGAATATAGCCTGTAACCTGCAAATTAGACAGTAATAAATTGTTTATTTTCCACAAACAACAGAATTTGCCTGTTGGAATGCATCTTCTCTTTCAAACCTGATAACCTTGATGGGTCTATACATTTATTTCAGAGAGAAACTATTCAAAACAGATCTGAGACCCCTTTCTGGGATTTACTTCAGAACTAGTTTGTAAGCCACAGAACATTTGTCTCATTAACTTAGAGTCACATTGCATTTTGGACCGTATATATTATCTAGCTTAATCAATAGATTTGACTCCAAAAGAATTAAATTTTTTTTTAAATCAAAATTTACTCCCTAAAGCAACGATTCTTAAACTTTTGTGTGTGTGTTGAGGGCCTGCCAAAATGCACAATACACAGTATAGTATGCATGGAAATACCTGGATTCCAGGTAAAGAATTTCTGATCTTCCAAGAGTTACAGGAATTCAAATAATGTACTACAGATCTGAAAGCAATTATGTTCTGAACATAAGCAGCAGCCTTGTAGGAATAAATAATCTCCCACAGGAATTGCTTTGAAGGAAACCATACCACTGTAGGAATGATGGTATGGTATCAGTGTTTAAAAAAGCATCCATTGTGGTCACCTGGGGTTTGCGTTGTCATTTCTGTAGCTGCAGTTTTTATTGTGTGTGCATGTGTGTACGTGTGTATGTGTCTGCTGTGTGTTTATTGCTAGTGGAATGGCTTGGCACAGCACAGGCCTTCCCAGATGTCCACCCTCAACTCAGTTTAGCTAATACAACTAAAAGGAGCCATAACCCTAGGAAAAGGCATTGGATGGGCTGAAATTGCCCTAGAGGCTCCCCTGGTTGCAGGAGCAGGATTAAGGCATGTTTGGCATTTGTTTGGCTGCTCCTGGAGGAGTCCTGGGAAAAGGGGATTTGGGACTTACACAGGTTTTCTATGTGACAGAGAGGGTTTCTTGTGATCTCACATGCCAACCACTGTTAGGAACAGACTCTATCAGCTTGTTTAATTCTTAAGACAACCTCCTTGGAAAGGTAGCATTATTCTCATTTTACAGATGAGAAAATTGAGACACAGAAAAGTTAAACTACATAATCAATTAGCCAATAACTAGCAGAGCCTGGATTTAAACTCAGTTTGATTCCAAAACCCAGACTCTTTCCACTAGGCAAACACTGTCTCTTCCCTTTGTCTCCTGGCCTCTGTGAAATGATTCCTTAAGTCTCTCCCTCCCTGGAGGACCCCCGAATATGAAACCCATTTCATTTATTTCAGGAAAGGCGATGTTCCCAATGGCCCACCTGACACTTAAGGTTGAGACTCATTTGCTTCTATTACTAACTCCCTTTTTGACCTTGGCTAACTCCTTAAGTTGCCTGGGCCTTGATGCAGCTAGATGCAACTTCCAGCTGTAAAACTCAGTGGCTGAGTTCTGTGCACAAAGCCCAGTCCCGGCAGGTGGCGTGCCTCCTGTCCTGTGGGCTGTGCACAGCTCACCTCCAGGGTGCAGTCTTCTCTGAGCACCGGAGCTAGAAGCTTGCCCCACTGCAACAGCGTATGCTGCTTGTGGTCCATTTTACATCTTATTCATTCTCCTTCCATATCTTACCTGAACTCATCTGCATTCCTCATATATTTTATTTAACTCCTACACAGTAAGTATTCCAATTTATGAGTAAACCACAATATGTTTTAATTCCCCACGAGAGGTGGTTATATCCATTCTTTGTACAGTGCTGCGACCAATATTCTTTTACTTGGTTTCTTATGTACATGTGCAAGAGGTTCTCTAGAGTAAATGTCCAGAAATGGAATTGCTGAGTCATAGGGTTTATGCATGATTGCCAAACTGTTCCCTGAAACGGCAGTATCAACACACCCCCATTAGCAACGTGTAAGACTTCCTTCTGCTTCTCACATCCTCACCAATACCTATCAAGCTTATTTTTTTTTTCCAAACTAACATTTTGACTGCATTTGACTTAATGCATTACACTTTCTTCTTTATATTTACACATCTTCCCTACTGGGCAATAAACTTTGTGAGGGCCAAATCCTTGCTTAATTCATTTTTATATTCCTCCTGTAAAATGTATGGAGCTAAGTAAAATAAGGGGTTGTGAACAAATCAATAAAGGACAGAATTAATTTATCTTGGCCCGAGAAGATGACGAGTTCCATGTGGGCAGGGATGAGGCTTTCTACCTTTACTAATCTGGGGTGAAGACATAGGTAGGCAATCCCCATAAACTGCAGAGGTGGTTGCACAGTGGTCAAAGCTGGCCTACACACAAGGCTTCAAGATTTGTAGAAGACTGCAACCAACCTTTCAGAGATCTTAGCTGCAGATAATTTTTATCACAGTATTCACTGAATATTTATTGATGGTTGTGAATAGCCAATTTCCCAGTCTCTGGGGCTGTCTTTTTTAAGTAGCAAGAAGCCTGTTTCTGAATGGAACTTCCCCACCCCCAGCCCCACCCCATTACTAAGGGCTGGAGAGAATCCATATGTCCTTCAGACCAGGGTGCTGCCTGACCTATGGTAAATGCCTCTCCTTTTTGTCACTGCAGCATTTCCAGGCTGACTCATTTTCTAAATAAGCCACTTGTGGTTTTTGGTCTGACATCACATGTAGAAGAATGAGTAATTTTTTAAGAACCAGAATTATATTCTATCAGAATAAGAAACATTGTGTATGTTACTCATAGTTTTAGGACAAGGGGTCAACACTGGTCACAGATTTCCTAACTTTCTCCCACTCCTTCTTTCCCTGGGGCCAGGGGATGGAGAGAGAAGGTAAAGAAAAAAGGTGGATATGCTGTAAATTTTTGTGTGCACCTCTTATCACACTATGTAAAATGTAATACAATTGTCTTGTTGACTCTGCTAGATTAAATAAAAGTAATATGGCAAAGTAGCTCAGGCCATGAGTTCTGCTGCTGCACTGCTTAGGTTCAAATCCTAGCTCTACCACCTGCCCAGCTGAGTGACCTGAGTGAGTTATTGACCTTGATGTGCCTCCATTTCTCATTTATAAAATAATAACAGCACCTACCATATAGGCTTATTATAAAGAATACATAAGTTGATGTGCATTAAGTATTTAGAGTAGTGCCTGACTATGGAAATGTCAGCAAATATTCCTATGAATCCATCACAATGTTTATGTTTATCGTAAGTGCTCAAGAAATGTTTTGACTAAACAAATGACTTCTCTTAAAACATATTTGGAATCAGGGGATACAAGCAATGGCTAGTGGCAGACTCTTGGTTTGTGAAGGCGGTCAGAGTATGCCACCTCAAAATATGCCACTTTGTTGTTTATTCAGCTCAACAGTTTACAGTGAGCTGAAGGCAACAGAACAACAGATGCAGGAAAGGTTTTCTGACCTCCCCGTTCCTGTCTGAAGCAGGACTAAAACTTCTTGTCGGAGGGGTGCCTCTCCCCCAAAAGGAAGAAGGGAGCAAACATTCTTATCACCAGAGACAGGGAATTGACACTGAGATGAATCTCCACAGACAAAACCTTACTAAAATTTGTAACCCTTCTCTCCCATTAGTTTCTCCCATATATTTCCTACTTTCCCACAATTTACTGGCTGACTAGCTCAGACCCCTTTGTTTTGTCATATCATCACAATTTATCATTCTTTATTTAAAATGGTATACAAGTTGTGGGCTTAACAGCTTGGGCCTTCATTTTCCTTATGAAGATTCCCATGTACACATAAAAATATTAAATAAAATGTGTATACATTTGTCCTGTTCATCTGTCTTATGCATGCTTAATTTTCAGGCCCAGCCACAAAAGTAACAGGACATCTGCCTCCCCTACATCTGGAAATAGAAGGAGCTCTAAAGGTCAATTGCCTTGCGCCCAGGTACCCCACGCTTTTGTTTGTTCTTTAGTTATGTGTGTTGTGGGAGGAGGGCTGTCACCTCCCAGGTGTCACTCAATGGGAAGTTCTATTTTGTTTTCTAAGTGTAAGAAGAGGGTACGGTTCTCAATCCTTGAACTGCGAAAACAGAGAATGAGTAAGAAAGGAGACCCTGGTATCGGAGAAATTCATTCTCTGACCTTGCAGCATCTACTGTCCATGAGGAGAAGTTAACAAGATAGTGGCATTTGGAGGAGTGTTATCTTGTTGAGTTAGTAGGATGGGTGTCACGTGTAGGAAATTATCTAGATACTTATTAACATTCAGATATTAACATTTTAACATATGGATTTTTTTTTTTTTAAATCAGTGCAGATGTAGTGTTTATCTTCACAGCATCCGTGGTCTTTGGGAAAATATACTTGAATATCAGGGAGTCATGAAGCAGTCAGAGTGAAATCCCTCAGAGCCCACCCTCAATTGCAGGCCTCTTTAGGATGGCTTCGTTGGGATCCGTGGGAGCCTGGTTATCAGAGCAGGTTGGTCCGGCCTCATTGGGACCACCACGTGGGCCTCAGCTGAGGAGCTTGATGACAGACCAGGCAAGTGAGTCTAAATTGACTCCTCCAAGAGCAAGGGTTCTGTGCTTATTTGAAAGGTTACAAAGTCCATAATATAGGTAGAAATGCTGAGTTGCTGAAGGAAGGCCAGTTGTCTTGGAGGAGAGAGATTCACTGGGAAGGTGTCAGGAGGCCCAGAAGTGGCATGTAAAGGACAGACACATTCTCAAACACTTGCAAACACATGTACACCTGCAGTCACACACACAAACTGACACAAACAGCTTCACACACCTATATTTTTCACTCCCTACACTCAAGCACACACACACTTCATGGACACTCTCTCAGCCTAAAGGGTGGCCAAGGGGTCAAGACCTCATGGCTGAATCAAATGTTGGTGAATGCTGCTGCTTTTATTACACCAAAGGTCTTAACATTTATTAGGAGATGAACACAAAGCTTGGCATACTGCTGTCATAGTGGCATGCATTCTCCTCTATAGTGCAGCTCTGGAGTTCAAGGTTACTGCAGATTGCACATAAGAACCACTCTTCAGAGGGAAGAAAAGGGGAAACTGCAGATCCTTGTTCTCCCGAATATCAGCAGACTCAAGGTGCTTCACCACCACAGCAGCCTAAGATCTTGTAAGTTGGGTGGGTGTGCTTTAAACAGTAACACGGGTATGACAAGGGATCCAGGATAGGGAAAGTTCCCAAAACTTAGGGCCAAGAGTACTTTTAGGGAAGTATACACTTCCCAAACAGGTATCACTGAATGGGGGCAGGGCATGCTTAGCACTGCAACTGAGCTAGGTTAAGCTGCCAGGAGTCCACGATTAATCCTGGTTTCACAGGGAAGAATAAGACATGATGGCGCTGTCACAATAAGGCCACTAAACTTATAGCAAACGATGACTTCAGAAGGAAGCTCTCGTGACTACAGGGAAGCAGCTCTTTCCTCTCTGATGCCAGGTACCCCTTGCTGGGTAGGCACCTGCCCTGAGACTGTCACATGGTCCTTTCTGGGCTGCATAACATCACTTAGCACAACAGAGCAGAGGAAGGGACCACACACATCAAGGTCATGGGACATCACCACCAAGCTGGCTGACTGTTGTTGGTGAATGTCTTAAATGCCTTTCCTGGTTGGGCCGGGTGCCCCGTGTGTCTGAAGAGCTAATCTGAAAAGAGGCTGGCAAAGGACTTCCTCAAGCTCCGGATGGTCTCCGCTTTGGCTTCATCCTCATTGGCTGAAGACCGGAAGAAGGAGGACTCAGAGAAGCTGAAGGCATTTGTCAGGGACTGCGACTTGCTTGAAGATAAAAACCAGAGAGAATGTGAGAGGGTGGTGTTCCCAGCAAGGCAGGGAAGGACGATGACGTGAGGATACACAACTAGAACCCCCACTCCCTCCCCGGGAAGACCAGGGTGATGGAGGATAAAGCCAGAAGTGGCCATGCTACCAAGACCCTGGGAGACCCCTATGTTACTTCCTCATCTTCAGTGCTACTAGAATAGAAAGGGTGGGGACAGTGTGGGAACAAGGGAGAAGGGAAAAAAAGAAATAAGGGAAAGAGGAGGAAGAGGTGACTCAAAGACTTCTTCTTTAATTTAATCCAAAATGCCTGAGGGCTAAATTTCAGAGATCCCAACTTGGTAAAAACTAACCTAGGAATCTCACATTACTTCTCTGATGAAAAGAAGTCACAATGGGCCTGTGACTCTGGCACTCTCTTCTCTATCAACTGTCAACCGGTGGAGCCAGATCAGAAGACCTGGGCCAAAGTCTCGTTCTGCCACTCGATCCCTCCTAACTGGAGGCAAGCCATGTGCCTCTCTGTGCCGTGGGTTCTCATCTGTGAAGTTTGGTAAAATGAAGATCTCTACGCACTTTTGGCTCTTTCTATTCTGATCTCTTCTCTGATTCCAAAAGAATATACTGGCTTGGCCCAAAACTCCAATGCTTCAATTTCCCTGTTCTTTGTTTGTTTGTTTGCTTGTTTTGAGACAGAATCTTTCTCTGTTGTAAAGGCTGGAGTGCAGTAGTGCAATCTTGGCTCACTGCAACCTCCGCCTCCTGGGTTCAAGCAATTCTACTACCTCAGCCTCCCGAGTAGCTGGGATTACAGACGCTTGCCACCATGCCCAGCTAATTTTTGTATTTTTAGTAAAGACGGGGTTTCACTTGGCCAGGCTGGTCTTGAACTCCTGACCTCATGATCCACCAGCCTCTGCCTCCCAAAGTGCTGGGATTACAGGCATGAGCCACCACACCTGGCAATTTCCCTGTTCTTAAAATGGATGTAGTAACCACCCTTGCAACCCTCCTCAGAGGAGCGCTAATATGAGGTCTGTGGGGTTCAGGGTGTCCAGTGGCAAAAGAGATACATATCAGGCCTTTACAAGTTTCTTAGGGAGATTTCTAATGAGAAAATCCAAACTACACACTTTTTAGGGGCCTGTTTTCCCCTTGAGAGACTAGAGGTTCACAGAGAAAAACCATGAAGCACCAGGCCATGGGGAGGCCCAGCCTGCACTCCAGGAGAGGACATGAGGTCTGGCTTCTCCACTGGCCCAGCTTTTCTCCTTCTTGACTCCCACTGGCTCTCGTTCCGGCTGCTTTCTGGCTCCAGAACTCTTCTCCTGGTGTCTTGGGACTCTCTGCCCTCCCTTAAATGCTGGGTGCAGCTCAGGAGAAACTCCCTTCTACAGAACTATGAGCAGTCTCTCTCTGCCTGCAGTGGCGGTGAACAGACACCCTGCCTTTCATTAGGGCTGGGAACGAGACCCAACACGCTGGCCTCTGGGAGCGGGGGCACTCCTCAGCCCACACAGGCAGAGAGTACTGGGGATGAGCCTCCAGCTTGTCATCAGAGGCTGGCTCTATTCAACAGCTTCAGCCCAGAGGCAGTGACAATCCAAGGATCTGCCCTCACGCGGAGGCTAGAGTTGGCTAGTGAGAAGGCAGGAGGGATTAAAAAAAAGTCAGCAGGCAGTAAATAGCTGGGCTGAAGGGACATTATGGGGCAGGCAAGAGGCAAGAGGTGCCACTGGCCAGAGCTGGGGAGGAAGAGTGGGTGATGCCCCTCCCATCACGCTGGACTGAAGACCCAGAGAAAGTGACCATCTGGACACCCGAGCCCCGCAACCTTGGCTCTGCCACTAATTAGAGGAGTACCTTGGCTTTGAGAAAAAAAGAAAATCAAATTTCTTTGAGCGAAGTTTTCTCATCTGCAATGACTACATGATCTCCTAGTGGCTCATTTTAACTCCAGAATTCTCCAGCCTCCTTTTCTCCCTCCCTGAAGAGTCATTTGTTGCCCATCACTTCACTCCGAGAAGCAGGGGTGTGTCACTACCATCCCCTTACCAAACCCTTAAGGCTATAGCTGTCTGTGCTGAAGGCGGTGACAGAAGTCTGCTGGGGACACTGCAAGCAATCAGAGACCTCTGTGGGAGAGAGGGCAGAACGGACCATCGTCCACATCCAGGTGCTGTCCCTTCCAAGGACAGCTCTGCTGCTTCCAGGGGTCCTGTGCAGCAGGGCAGTGTGGAGGGGCTTCTAGGGTGACTGCTGGGTGTGAGGGAACCCAAGAGGATGGAGGTCCTCAGCGTCTCTGCCTGGGAACTCCTCTGCTGCCCACATCAGAAACTGACCTCCTTTGGACAGAGCTGAAGGTAAAATGTTGAAATGGATTTAACCAATTCCCTCTTTTCATTCTGGGCAGCCTTACTGATTTCATACTCTGAACTGTGAGTCAGAGGCAGAAAGATTAAAAAAATTTTTTTTACAAGGAAAGAAACACACACAAAGAAAAGGAATGGAAAAAAAGAGTGGGAGACAGGGTTTAAAATAAACCAAAACCTTAAGCTAGTACAAGACTAGAGAAGGGACAGTGACTCTGCCATATTGCCACTTCCCAGGAAGAAAGGGAAGGGGGTTGAATTTCTAGCTAAACTTTAGACTTTCACTTCCCTCTTTCCTCTCTTCTCCAGTGAACGCTAACCATTCCTCTAACCAAACACACACACACACAAACCAAAAACCAAAAAAAAAAAAAAAAAGCCAAAAAAAATCCCACCACAAAATATCTGTAGGAGGAGACCTCATTGAAGGTGATTTCTAGCAGCTCTGGGGCCCAAGGCCCACAAGGAGGGCAGGAGGAGGGGAGGGAGGAGCTGCTGAGTTGTCTCTTACTTGAGCTGTGGGTGAGGCTGGGGCTTCTGTGGTGGAGCAGCCAGGGGTGGCTGGGCCTCTGCCAGGGAGCTGCTGCTGGAGGGTGCATCTCCGTGGGTGGTGGGGCCGCCCGGCCGCTGAGGAGCCGAGGAGAAGGAAGAGGAGGAGGAAGAGGAGGAAGGTGGCAGTGATGGTCCAGGGGGGAGCCGGCGTGGAGGCAGCACCTTGCCTGGGGGCTGCATTCCTTGGGGTTGCCCAGGGCCCCCTAGGTTCAGTACAAGAAAAACTTCATAATTTAACCATATAAAAATGTTTGCTTATTAGAATCTACATCTCAAAGGGTGTGGTTAGTTAATTACCAAAAGGATAAGCTCTATGCCAAGAAGCCAGAGTCTCTGAAGGGCCCCAAAGGTGGTCCTTGGTTAGCTATCCTTGTACATAGCTACTAAGTGCTCCTCCTCAGAAACGCAGCGACTCAGCCACAGCAGAAGTCAGCAGGACAAGGAGGAACCAGCGGCGAGTGACCCTGTCAGAGGTACACGCTCTCACAGAGGGCCCTAGAATGCAGGGTCCTCACCCCTCCTCCCTAGAGGTGCCTCAGGCACACACCACCCTGCTCCAGGGTTTACTGGGAAGTCTCAAGTTCCACATGGCAGATACAGGAGAGGGCGGTGGAGAGAGCACTGGATCTCAGAAATAGTCTACCAGTGACTCCCTCAGCAAGTCACCAAACTTCCCTGGGCCTTGGTTTTCCCAACAATAAAACTTTAAAAAGTGTAAACCCCGGTCTTAGTTGTTTTTTGAGGGGTAGTGGTTCAAAGATAACAGGGTCGAGCAAGTTCTTCAAAAAGCATTCCATACTTTAAGATCACCTTGATGGTCACTGACTTATGTTGTTTTATGGAGCTGCCCTTGGTCCTGCTCCAAGCCTGCGTGGGTCTGATTGCCAGGCCCACCATGCCCCACCAGGGCTTAATTTTAGCATTAACTCATGCCCACAACAGGAGAAATCCATTATTCCAGGCACTGTTTTGTCTCTCGGTACTATCTCAGTACTATCCTCAGGGGCTCTAGCAGGATGAACCTCTGAGGCATGTGTGGTAGAATTCTCCAGACATCCAAACCCCACTCTCCCCTGGGGATGTTGTGGGTGCCATTTGGCAAATAAAAGCCCCCCTAAAAAGGAACAGCACACCCTCCTCCCAGCATGAAACACAAAACCATCTGGTGGCCTGGAGAGGAAAAAGGTCCTCCTTCCTCTGGGAGTTGATAGGCATTAAGGTGGTACCAGACTGCCTAGAGTTTGCTCAGGAGGGTCCCAACACTTAGAAATCAAAAGCCATCCCCATTAGCACCTACTGACTAGTGGAAATGATGCCCAACTGCCCTGGGAGGTCCAGTCTCTCAGCCTCAATCCCACAGTTCACATCCAGGGGCCTGCTGGAGGGAGTGACTTACAGAAACTCAGCACCAGCTAGTTGTATTATCACTTAGTTTTTAAGAAATACCAGAATATCTGCACCCTCTGGAGAGGCAGAACTGTATGTCTATGCCACTGTGCACCCATGACTATCCGCTCAGTTCCCCACTACAGGGCACAGAATACCCTTTATCATCTAACCAAATAATACCAGAGTTAGTTACAGATAAATAAACACATACATAAGTAAATGGAATTCTGCAGGCTTAAGAAGCTCCAAATTCAAATCAAATAACTAGTGAAGACAATAGATTAGCAGATTATTTCACATTAACCAGCTTTTGCCATTTCCAAAGTTTGGCATCACTTGTATTAGCATTTTCCTGTAAGGTAATACAGGTTAATAGCTCAGTCTCTTGCACCAGAAACCTGAGTGCTTTCCCATTTGTGCAGATACTTGGATAGCCAGAAACTTTACAACTTAACACTGAAGACAGATATAACTTTTCCTTTATTGCACATTAAGCTGTACAAGAGTCACAAAAGAGAGGTACTTCAATCACACTTCCAGCATTGGCTGAGGTTCTCCCAGTTGGATCAGTACAAAAAAAGGGGACGTCAGGAAAGAAATAGGTACAAAACACCTGAACGGCAATCCTATACTGTGACACAGATGTCCCCCAGGCCACAGAGTTGTCCCTAAGCATGCTGCCTGAGGGCACATAACAGTCAGGTTATGCTATCTGCTTGCATTTGGCAGTGGGAGCCCTAACCAATTTCTCCCCTACCTGAAAGACCTTGGCTGACACCACCCTGTAGCCTGACTGAATTCATATGGCAACTTTGCATTTGTGGCTCACAAATGACACATGAAAAGCACCGGATGTACACACTGATAACATGCAGAGAAGCAATACCACCATCAGCTCATCACTTGGACAAAAATATAAGATAAAATAAAATAATGTATTCCTCCATTCTGGGAAATGTTACTTTATTCTTTTCTATCATTTCATCAGATTGGGAGGTATTTAAGGACTTGATTCTTATGCAACCCATCTGGAAGTGCAAATATGCATATATGTGTATATTTACAACAGATCAACTACCATCATCAGCTGAGGGAGGGATTACAGATGACAACATTCACACTCAATGCATTTCTCTGTGGCCTCAATTTACCAGCAATCAAAGGAAAACCAAGGCACAAGCCCCTAGACATATAACTCTTGTTACAAACCACCAACACTAGTTCCTTCTCAGATCTGGGAGTACAGAATGGTGACATGTCAATATAGAGGTGGAAGGGAATGTAAAAGTAGGGCCAGCAGCATTTCTTCTCAAAGGCAAGCTGCTGGCATGAACTCCCACGGACTATGGTGTTAGAGGCGGCTGCTTGGTGCCCGTTCCCAGCCTGGCCAGGAGATGGCAAGATGAGGCACTGAAGCTGAGACCTGGTTTAATGAACTGTCTCAGCATCTGCTCAGGTGCTGCTTGTCAGAGGGAAGAGAACAAACTGGTGAGGGTTCCTCAAGAGCCACCACTATGGAGCCTCTGTCCAAAACACACACAAGCTAAATCTGAGATAGTTCCTCCCAGGAAAGAGAAAGCTCCTCAATCTCTGAACTCTGGAGGGCTCTGGTAAACAGCTGAGAACTGAAGCAGGAGTCAACCTCAGGGTTCTGGAGGCAGTGTACCCACTCAAGTAACATGGGACATTTTTGATTTGGTCTCCCATTACGATGCCTCAGGAGAGGCCAAGAGCAGAATGGACAATCCCTGACAGACCTTAAGTAGCTCCCTGCATTCTATGTCCAACATTGCCAAGGAATTATCTCTGTACACAGGTCAAGCTTTGGGAACACAAAGCAGCCTCAGGTCCACACAAGCGCACACATGGCTGATCCAGAAACAGCAATAATGAAGAAACAACTGAGATCAACACACACAAAATACTCACAAGTTCACTTTGATATTGCACATCAGCGGCCCCATTTTATAAAAATCTCATAGCTAATTAGTTAATAATAAAATGAAGGGTACACTGGGATGTAAAATACAGAACACATTCCTGGAAATTTCTTTGTATTTCATGTCATCACTAAAAACACAAGAGCTCTACAGGCACAGCCAGCCTATTCACATAAACTCAAACTGCACCAAATTTTAGCAAACAGAGAAAAAGGTGGATGCCTTCAAATTCAGTGGATGAAGCTATGGCAGTTTGATCTTGAAAATCTCTTAATGTTCTATCTAAGTTACAATAGTCATGCAGAAAGAAAGCGAAAAGCAGAGTTCATTGAAGATCCCAAGCACACTGGTGGAGGTAAAGTTGGGGGTGGGGGATTTAATCTGAGCTTGGGGGGAGAAGGAGAGGAGCTGGGTTTTCTTTTTGTGGTTTCCATTTCTCCCCTGTCCACCCCCCTACTCCCATTTCACCCCACATTATATATTACTTTTAAAAACACTATTAAACCACCCAGAAGATAAGAGTCACACTGGACTTGGGAGAGGCACAATTCTTTTGTACACTGTTGACAAACAGCCCTGGAATCACAAGTTATACAGAGAAAACATAAGTGAGCATTACAAGCACGAACAGGAACAGGTAAACAACCAGACAGAGGAGCTGACACTGCATAGGAAAAACACAGTCCAGTCAGCATTGAAAGAACGCAGCAACGGCACCAGTGGGAGGGTCTGTTTTCCCCTCCCCGCTTTCCTTTCTTTTGTTTTTGGCTTAAAATTTCTGCTTTGAAAAATTAACTACCAATCATTTTAAGAAGCTTGGACTTGTTTTGGCCCTACTGCAATGCCATTACAGTCGAGAATATACTGTAAACAACCTTGAGGGGGTGGCCGCTGAGGTGGGGTCTTGCTTGAGTCCGGATCCTTAAGTGTTCCACTCTGGAAGACAAAAATGCAAGAGATAAAAACAAAACTCCAAGCCACTGAATTCCAAAGAGAAACCACGTGGCTCCACGGCAAGGCCAGAGTGGAATCCAGTGGGACCTGGTGGGATCCTGTGGGATCTGGCCATAGGCTTCTGCTGCTCCAGAAACACCTTAAAGGGGATCCTCGGCCTCAGGTATTGCTGGGACAGTGTGGGGAGTCTGGGGCTTGGAGCCACTCTGGTAACAATGCCTGAGACCTCTTCAACCCCTTTTTCATTTTCCTCCATTTAGACTCATTCTTTCTAGAAGCTTTGCGTCCTCTAGCACCACCTGGTTTCCTCTCTGGTTTTCTGGTGCCTGCCCATGTCCAGCTCCCACTCCTACGTATAGGCCTGGCTTTCTAAAGGAAAGGGAGGGCCAATGCCAAACCCCAGAGACAGGGTTGGACTATAGGTGGCTCTAGGGGCAGGTGAGCAGGAAGGCAGGGGGAGGAGTGTATGTGTGCGCATGCCCGCGCCCAGCTGGACCTAGTGACTTGCCTAGGCTTGGCTCACTTCTCATCTGGAGTTAACTCCGGAGTGGGATCAGTTCTGGGGCTGACTCAGAGAATCAGATCCACTCTTTGGACTCGGCTGAGAACTCCCGAAGGGAGGAACTTGAAGAAAGGGGTTGTCATTTGTTTCCCAGGGCCCTCCTTACCTTAGAGGGAAGGAATAAGACATTAATGTTTGTAACAGCGCGCAAGGCCAGGCTGTTTTTCCCTCCCAAACAGCATGATTACACTTTACCCAACAGCATGGCTCCGATCCTATGCTCCCTCTCCCAGCCGTGATTCTGATTATGCCCTGACGGGATCAAAGACCTGTGCGAGTTAAGTTTGTCTAACGTTTGTATTAGAGGCAGTGAACGTTTGGAGTCTGAGTTCAGCACAAGGGAAATGCTCTGTGAAGCCTAAAGCCTGCCAAGTGTGCTGATGGTGATGTCAATGAGGGGCTTCCAAGGCAAGGCGGTGGCTGAAAACAAGCATGTCCTCAGTACGCACCCACTTCCCCTTTAGTGCTCCTCTCCCCTTTTGACGTGCCCCTCAGCCCTACTCCCACATTAAAGCTGCTTCTCTTCCTGTTCCCCATTTCCCTTGGGCATCCCATTCTGGCCATTTATCTCCCTGCCTATTACGGCCTGTTTTCAGCTCCACTGCCAGGGAAGTGTTACCTTCTCAGTATCACAGTCTTTTAACCGCATTACTCGGAACTGTTCTACTGAGAGGATTTGGGATCGTAACCAGGAGGGGGCCTTTGAAATGTCCTCAGTGCCACCACATCAGAGAGTGCCCATTCTACCATAACCCCCAATCCCCCACAAGTCACAGTGAGAACCCTACTTCCTTTCTCCTCTTCTGGGGACCTTCTTGGGATCCATAAGGCACAGTCTGAGCCTGACACTGCAATACCCACACCTGGGAAACCAGCTGGAAACCACTCCATCCCAAGCGACTCTGTCCCTTCAGGACTCCTCCACTTTTCCCTCCTGGTGTCTGAGTCACCATCTTCCCTTGACTAACTTTAGTCAGGCCTTTATCATTTCTTGCTAGATGAGTCTCCTAATTCTTTCATCTCTTTCTTTCCAATCTGTCTTCTCTGGGGCTACCTATTAGCCTCCTAAACCTTTTTTCTAGTTGTCTCTTAACTTCTCTAAATCATCTAGAGCTGACATTTATGGAGTGCTTACTGTATTCCAAGTAACATGGGTGCACTATTGTGCACTCTCTGTACCTCACTGTATGAGGTAGACACTATTTCATCAGCACTCCTGATTGCTTCAGCATGGCTGGGCTCACCCTTTCTAGCCTTCTCCCTCCTTTATGTCATAAACAGCTGCTCAGTCCAGGCCTGATTCTCTACTGTTCATTCGCTAGTCTGGCCCATGCCTTCAACATCACAGCTTCTCATGGTCAGAGACAGAAACTTAGCTGAAGGACAGAAAAAGTCACAGTTTGTGAAGCTGCTGGACTGGCTCTTGCTGGTCCCTCCCCTCGGGCCTCATGTCTGGTGCCACTGAAGGGTCCCAGTGCATCATCTCAAATGCTGGCCAAGAGCAGCTGACGATGTTCTCCTCCCAGAGAGGGTTACAGAAAACTATGTGGCATGAGAGCAGAACCAGGGCCAGTGGGCAAAAAGGTCGAGGCAGACTTTCACTGACAAGCAGAACTTTCTTTTGCAAAGGCAGTGAGATAGGCTGTTTTGGGAGGTAGATGTATGTGTTCACATAGTGGGTAGTGAATGACCTGACAAAGACATCATAGATAATATTCCTTCTTTAAATATGAGATTGATTGGATGAATGCTAAGGTTCCTTCCAATCCTGTGAAACTGTGATTCCAAGAAAACATTTTAAATCTCATAGATTAAGCTTTAATGGTAGAACTCCAGACACAGGATGAGCTCACAGGGGTGATCATACTATGCGGGCTAGCCTTGTCTTTCCTCAGCCATGGAAATATACATGTAAGACACCCACGAATGAACTAAGCCCAGAAGTGCCCTTCTCCAGGCTTCAGAGGAAGAGCTCCCGGAGGCAGTCCTTTGGGCTGGAGCCTGGGAATATGCTTTGGCCACACTTGATGGCGCCTAGGAAGCTTCTCTTGGCCCTGGCTCCACTGAGATTGTATATGGAAGACTTCTCAGGGGCTACAGGAGGTGGGGAGGAGAGTTCCCAAGGACTGTCCCTTGCCAGGCTGAGACTCCCTGGCTCCACCCACAAGCCTGCTGTCAGCTAGGGTCTCCGGGCCTATTCCCTGTGGGGCTTGGCTACCATGGGATCTGTTTCCAGTCACCCAGAGCATCCTGGGATGCTGAATTCCACAGAAGTCTGGCCACTCTGGCGTCACTGCCAAAGTCTGGCGTGGAGCCAGCCCACAGCAGCAGAAACTCATGGCCAGACTGAGAGGCAGAATTTTGCTCAGGAAGTTGGATTGATTCAAACAGGTAAGAATGTGAAGTTCAGTGCTTGTGCCTAGCTGTACACAAAATGGAAGGGGAATAAATGACCTTATAGTAGCATAAGAAAAAACCCAGCTGGGTGCAGCTCACGCCTGTAATCCCAACACTGTGGGAGGCTGAGATGCGTGGATCACTTGAGCCCAGGAGTTTGAGATCAGCCTGGATAACATGATGAAACGCTGTCTCTGCAAAAAATACAAAAATTAGGTGGGTATGGTGGCATGTGCTTATAGTCCCAGCTACCCAGAAGGCTGAGGCAAGAGGATAGCTTGAGCCTGGGAGGTAGATGCTGCAGTGAGCCAGGATCACACCACTGCATTCCAGCTTAGGCAACAGAGTGAGACCCTGTCTCAAAAAAATATATAAATAAATAAACCGCAGACAACCTTGGGTTTACAGAGTGACAACAGGCTCAGAGGGTGTCAGACTGTAATGATGCTGCCAAAAATCGGATGCAGCTGGAGGTATGTCTGTGTCTTGACAAGGGGAAGTGATAGGACCACTGTTCTTTTGGCTGATCAAGCCTCGTGAGAGCGCACTGCAACCAGTTCTGGTCAATTCTTAAGGGGGATGCTAGCAGAAAAACATGGGTACATGGAGCAGATAGGATGGTGAACAGTCTCAAAATGACATCTTTATGCATGTGACTTTGGGCAAGTTACCCTGAGTCACAGTTTCCCAAATGGTATAAATGAGGTAACCATGGAAGCACTGGAAGACTGAAATTAGTCAAATGTATATCTGAATAGTGTCAAGGGCTGGCTTGGGTAGTAGTGAGCTTCCTGGCATGAGAGGTATTTCAGCAGTGCTTGGACAAACTCTGGTCAGAGGGGCTCACATAGCTGCAGGCACATGACTTCTACAGGCCCTTCTAGCTCTGGGCTTCCATGAATTCGTTTATGCATTTTTTTTTCCCAGTTCTTCAGGTGTGTGAGAACTGAGACAAGCCTTTCTTAGCTACAGAGTTCAAGACCAGCCTGGACCAGCTACAGAGTCTCGAACTCAGCAAGACCTAGGGTTATTGGGCCTGTGCAGAGATGTCTTGCAGGTATAGGCTTTCAGGGGCTTGGCAAAGAGAGTGTGCTGCTTCTATCAAAGCTAATTGGGGGGGTCTCCTGCTATGCTGAATCCACTGGGCTTAGTGATCAGAGAAGCCAGGGAGGAAGGAGAGAGCTGGTGAGGCTCAGAGACTTCTCCAGGTTGGTAGGTCCACCACTTGTTAAGGGAGGAATGCAAGGGTTTTCCTTACATAGAGATACAGAGTCACAAATGCCCAGCTTACTCCATTCTTACCTTCCCCTCTGTTGATGTCAGAGCACCAAAAGGACAGGGTGCACGGTATTGTGAACTCCCTGAACTGGGGCCCAGAAGATCCAGCTCTCCTGCTTAGCAGCTGTGTGACCTTGGGCAAGTCAGTTGCCTTCTCTTTGCTGATATGTGAAACAAAGATACACTTGCCAGCCCAAGACATCTTAAATAAGCATTGTTAGGCTTAAACTAAAGAGCGTGCTTTGTAAACTGTAAAGTGTTAGACAATGTAACTGAGCATCCTACTATTATTAAATAATAAATATAAATCCAAAGGAAGGGAGGTCTAATGTTAGAATCAGTGAAGAAGATATTGTTGTGTGGTTTCCTGTCACCTGATGCATAGTTTCATGAACAGGGAATTCTGGTCTGGGTTATACCATGCCTTCTGTATATTGCTTAGTTCCAGCAAGGTCCCTGCAAAAATGGTAAATATTAGCTCTTGAGATGATTGGAAAGGAGATCACTGGCCTGCGACAGAAACCAAGCCCATGGATGAGGGTTTGCGGGTTTTTGTCAAAGGCAACTTTAAAATGCCATCCCGTGGCTTTCGGCAGACAAGCTGGAGAAAGGAGCTCCTGAAGTCCCAGCAGGATGGAAAGCTGAGGAAGGAAAGACATTGAGTGACTCAACACTTGTGAGCTGTTGGCCTGAGACCAGCTGCTCCAACCAAGGAGGAAGGCCTGTGCTTGCTCAGCATATCTGAGACAGGAAATTGGGAAAGGGTCCCAGGGTCTGGCCCCAGGAAAGAGGCCAGGCCAAGCTCCTTGCCGGACACGCCACAGAACTATTCTGATCAGCTCCCCCAGGCCCCGCTTCCCCGGTCTAGGACCCCAGGGAGAATGAGGCAGCGGGAAAGAATGTGGTCGGGAGGTTGTAGGTTTAGTCGGTGCAAAGGGGACCGCATGTTTTGAGGCACCTTGGGATCTTTCTGGGCTTGCCCCTGCAGTCACCAGCGCCCACCTTCCTTCCTCCTTCTAAAAGGTGCCCAGGGATGAGCTGCTTCTTCTTCCCTCCTGGGGGGAGTTGCTTCTCTGTGTGCAGAGCTCATCTCCGGGAGGGGGGCCCTCTCATAACCTAGGACCCAAGAAATATCCCATGGGGGCAGTCCCTGAGTCTTCTGGGGGCACTGAGGGGCAGGTCACTCAAGGTCAGAATGTCAGCTTCAAATGATTAAACATGTCCCTGAAAAGTTAAGACAGTCCCAGAATAGTTAGCTTCTCTTAATAGTCTGTTAAGGGATCTAGTCACTAGTGGCTTTATCTGAACCTGCCCCAAATCTCCTCACGTTCTCAGCTTATACTCACTGGGGAAGAAATTCACTAAAGCCATTCCTGCTGTGGGAAGCAGGAAGGCATTTCATTTGTCCTAAATTTACCTCTTCTAAGCTGAAGTGAAGCCCTGTTAGTCCCATGTTGGGGATCGGAGAGACTTTTGGACCCCTCCCTAACTGGATAGCCCTTTAGATTCCACTTCTCAGAGTGAAGAAACCCCTTCTTAGGCTTGGTCTTCTTGCACTCAGGAGACCTCATATTTTTTAGAACAGGGGCGGCTAATCTTTTGGCTTTCATGGGCCACACTGGAAGAAGAACTGTCTTGGGCCACATACACTAACACTAACGATGGCTGACGAGCTAAAAAAAAAAAAAAAAAAAAAACTGCAAAATATCTCATAATGTTTTAAGGAAGTTTATGAATTTGTGTTGGGCCACATTCAAAGCCATCCTGGGCTGCAGGTTAGACAAGCTTGTTTCAGAGCCTTTGTGGCTGGAAAAACCTCGCTGAAAATGTTTTGTTTCTTTTTATACCAGAGAACCCATATAAAAAAGGCCTGGTAGAATGTCCCACCAGAGACCAGAGGTTATTCAGCCTCAGTCCTTCAATTCTGAATTCTCATCACAGCCTTTCCCAGGTCCCGTGGCTGCACACAGTCTGGACCCCAGCATGTCAGGCTTGGAAGGAGATTGTATAAGTTACCTGTTCCAACAGCCCCAGTCCCCAGCCCTTGCCTTTCACCATGTGCCTTACAAGCTGCTCATCCTGCTCAACGTCAGCAACAATGTAGCAGCCGCATACCATTTCTGAGTGTTAGAGAGTTTACTCCCTACACTAGTTCAAAACCAAGCAGATTTGCCTTTTGGAATCAGTTCTACCCCATGACAGCATCAGAGAGCTAAAGATATTAATTAATGCACTCCTTGAGATGTCTGCTATTCAACTGCAATTCCTTTAACTTTTACTCATAGCACAGATTTGCCAATTGCCTCAACCTCCTGGTTTCTCTCCTCTGAGCACATTCTGATTGGAGTTAGAGTTTGTCCTTGTTATACTGTAACCCTCAGACTAGAAACATTTCGGATGTGCTCTCATCAACTCAGGGTAGGAGAAGAGGCTCATCTTCATTCTGGACACCAAATGTATACAAATGCTTCCAAAGACTGAGTCTTAGAATCATTCCCCATGGGTCCAACCCACCAGCCAAATGGGAAGCCAGCTCTGCGGCATAACTGAGGGACACTGAAGAGAGAACAGTTCCCATCTTAGTCCGTCAGTGTCTGAAATTCCTGCATGAGCAATTCAGCCTTCTGGCTCTGGAGAATTTTACAGGAAAATAAAAAAAGTGGAACCAGTATAATGAGAAATGAAAAAAACATTAGCCACATGAAGGAGAAGACCAGATGCCATCTCTATTGGCATGGCCTGAAAGCTCTGTCCCCCTGAAGTTCTCTCCCTGGTTCCTGGGAGTCTGAAGAGCAGCCCACACCTCACCAGAGCCCTAGGACGCAAGGCCCAGCTCAGATCCTAGACAAGAGACCCCAAAAGTCAGTGAATGTGTAGGAGGGGTGGTGGGAAGGCAGTGGCACAAGGAAGAGACTCTGTAGGTATACAGCCTAGAGGCTTTGGCCATCAATGGCCACCAGGTGTCACTGCCACCTCGAGAACAGTCTCTCTAAAGCATTTCAGAGCCCATGTACAGAGACAGAGGGTCAGTAGCTGCCGCTGACCCTCACAGCAGCCCGCAAGCTGGCAGTCCGGCCAGGCTGAGGCCAAGCTGTCACCAACCAGATCAGGCTTTGCCACTCACCTCCCTGCTCTTGGTGACATGGCCAGTGCTTCTTATGCCCTTTCCCCTATTCCTTTGAAATGTGTGCAGCAGCTGGTTCAGGCCCACCCCCACGTCTTTGCTCTTTGCTTTCTATAATTAATCCATCCCAGGCTGGGAAGCTGGCTGGTAACAAGGTAAGGTGTGCCCTCCAATCACCATCCTCACCCCTAAGTCCCAGCTCCCTGTCCCCACTTTAGGTGTTCCTCTGGAATCAAATACATGAAAGCACTAATGGTAGAGCTAAGGGCAAGGATAGAGAAGGAGAAAGAGAGAAGGGTGGACAAGCAGCTAGCCACAAGTCTGTCCTGGTCTTGGTCTAGAATTCTGGGCAGGAGCAGCTCCTAGGGCTTATGACTCAGACCAGAAGCTCTTTCAGCCTGAGCTTCCACAGCCACAGAAGAAAGAGGCCAGCAAGAGGCACCTATGAGGAATGGTGACAATGCCTGTGGGCAAGTTAGTGACAACACCTAAGGGCTCAGCTGGCCATGTAAAGTCCTGGCTGGGATGCAGGTAATGTTCCTTGATTCACATCCTTTCCACTTGCACACTATCAAGATCATCCATAGGACCTGACATCAATCCAATAGGCTGATAGGGGTGTTAAAGATGCCTATTCCAAATGATGAACTCACTCAACAAATATGTATTACAATGGCACATCAAAGGGAGTGGGGTAGGAGTGGTTTGCTTGGTGGGAAGAGTATTTTATCAACGTCATTTGTATAGAATTGCTATCATATGTTGATAATAAGAAGCAGGCCAACTTAGTTATTTTAAAAATTTTCTATAGTCAACTGCTTGCACCTGGGCAAACCACTCTCACCTGCCTCCCCTTGGTACACCCTTGATGTATTAAATGGCTACTAGGTGCTAGATACTGTTGCCCTAGAGATATAGCCATAAACAAGTCTGTACTCTTGAGAACCTTACATTTTAGTAGAAGAGACAATGAAATAGACAAGAATAATCTCAACTGGTAGTAAGCGCTATGCAGAAAATTAAAGAAGGGACAGGTGGTAGCCAGTGAGTAGGTGGCAGCTTTGGAATGGATAGTTGAGGAAGTATCAGTTATACTTCTGGCTTTAAGGAAAAGCCAGTTATGGCTGGGCACGGTGGCTCATGCCTGTAATCCCAGCACTTTGGGAGGCCAAGGCAGGTGGATCACGAGGTCAGGAGATCGAGACCATCTTGACCAACATGGTGAAATCCCATCTCTACTAAAATACAAAAAAATTAGCCGGGCGTGGTGGCAAGTGCCTGTAGTCCCACCTACTTGGGAGGCTGAGGCAGGGGAATCGCTTGAGTTCGGGAGGCAGAGGTTGCACTGAGCTGAGATGCGCCACCGCACTCCAGCCTGGCGACAGAGCAAGACTCCGTCTCAAAAAAATGCAAAACTAAGAGGGAAGAACATTTCAGAGAGAGAGTACAGCCTAATACAAAGATCCTTACCAGTGTGGCTAGGGCACAGTGAGCAATAGTTAGGATAGTACAAGGGCAAAGAGGCAGGTAAGGGCCTACATAAATTGCTTGGGAAAAACAGTGTTGTGGGGACAAGATTAAGGGAAAAAAACTAGAGTTCTGTGTTATGTTTAGGGTGCCCTTAAGATATGCAAGTAAGGATGTCAAGCAAGAATTAGAAATATGAGTCTGGAGTTTGAAGGGGTGGTCAGGGCAGGAGATAGATATGGGCTGGCCAAGACCACCAACAAATATATACATTGACCAAGTTCTGGGGCACTGATGTTTAGACACTCAACAGAAGTGGAAGAATTAGCAAAGGAGGCCAAGAAGGGGAAGCCAATGATGTAGAATGAAAACCAAGTGAGGGTGGGGTCTCAGGGGCCTAGAAAATAGTGTTTAGAGGAGGGAGTAGTCAACTGCATCAAATGCTACTGAAAAGTCTGAAAGATTAGAACAAAAGTGACCACTGCACTCAGTGACATGGAGATGACTTTTTTTTTTTTGAGACAGAGTCTCGCTCTGTCACCCAGGTGCAGTGGCGCAATCTCGGCTCACTGCAATCTCCACTTCCCGGGTTCAAGTGATTCTCCTGCCTCAGCCTCCCAAGTAGCTGGGATTACAGGCACCTGCCACCACACCCAGCTAATTTTTGTATTTTTAGTAGAGATGGGGTTTCACCATGTTGGCCAGGCTAGTCTCGAACTCCTGACCTTGTGATCCACCTGCCTTGGCCTCCCAAAGTGCTGGGATTACAGGCGTGAGTCACGGCACCTGGCCTCATGGAGGTGACTTTGACAAGGGCAATTTCAGTGGGATGGTGGGAGTGGGATGCTGACTACAGAGGACAGGAGAGACAATGTGGTAAAAGGGAGACGGTGTCTAAAACAACTTTCCAATAATCTTTTGGAAAAAGAGAAATTGATGGTGGAGAAGAGAGAAGATACTTGAAAACAAAAAGGAGATACAATTTAGGTCACAAGTGGAGGGTGAGCCTTCGAGCAGATTCATGTGGGTGGAGGTGCAGATAAGTAGGTGGATGTGATAGCAGGGACACGAAGGTAATCTAGTTTGACAGTTCCATAGTCCTGGACTTATGATGGCTGAAATGTCTGCTCAAATGTAACCAATGAAAATGTGCTATTATCTAGAGGAAATTGGAAGTGGGAATATGACCAGTACAGTCATGGCTTTAAGCTCAAGTTGTGGAGTTTTGACAACTGTGGCTGACTGTTGGATGTCTTCTGCCTTCTGGGTGGCCTGAGGTCAAGGCACAAGGCTCAGGAGGAAGCTCATAGAGGTTACCAGAAGATACCATCTGAGAAATGATGACCTCTGAATTCACTCATTATTTCAATTTAGAATATAAACATTTTGGACAGCAACTTTAAGTCCTAAGGCTATTAACTAATTTTAAGCACACACTCTGCATTTCCATGTTAGTCAACGGAAATGCAGATCAATAAGGCATAGTCCTTGCCCGCAGGGGCTGAAAGTATTTGAGAAACATTTGCTATATTAACTTAATCATGTGTATAGTAAAGAATTTGGCTTTGCCCTAAGAGAATTCTGGCCTTTGTCTTTGGCTCCTCGGAAGTAACCTCTACACTCCTGGAGTTTCTGGAGTGATAGGAGTGTCTCTTGTCACTCATAGTAGGTCCCTCAGGCCACATGGTATTATTCTGACCTCCAAGGAGGGAGGAGCCAGAGGCTGAGTTCAACCAGGTGATCAATCAGTCATGCCTACATGACGAAGCCCCAGTAAAAACTGTGAACCCTGAAGCTCCGAGGAGCTTTCTCAGTTGTTAATACTCTATGCATATTGTCACATATCAAAGCCAGGAAGGGAATGAGTCCTAACTAATGGAAGCTTTGTGTTTGAAACCCTCCCAAATTCTGCTCTACACATCTTCCTTTGGCTTAGTTTTGACCTGTATCCTTTCTCCATAATACACTGTAACTGTGAGTATAATAGCTTTCAGTGAGTTCTGTGAGTTCTTCCAGAGAACTGTCAAACCTGAGAGTGGTTTTAGGAACTTCCTGAACTTTCAGGTGATGTTAGGAGTGAGGGTCTTATGGAGACTTTGCAGTTTGGCTAACTTCAGACTTTGCAGTTTGGCTAACTCCAGGTATTATGTGGCCTTAGAATTGAAAGGGATCTAGACATCATCTAATTCAACTCCATTTTATAGGTGAGGAAACAGAGGTCTAGAGATGGGAAGTGACTTGCCCAAGGTCACATAATGTTATAGCAGAGTGAGGATTAGCTCTTATGTGTCCTGACTCCCAGCATGGTATGCATTCCACAATATCCTTTGGATATGAATATAAGGCTGAGCAAAAAAAAGCTTATCCTTGAGTCAAACTGACTTTGCTACAAGGAATTTCTGAAAGAGATGCTATATTTAGGGAGCTTATTCCTTGCTATGTTTTCTGCCTTGACACTGACGTATTGTAGATTTCTCTTACAAAATGTTCAAGCTACAACATTTAATGTTTATAAAATAAGGGGCTTATACCAAAGAAGGGCTAATAATGCTTTTTTGTGGGGTAGAAAATTTTGTTCTGTAAATTATCTCTTTGCTTCGTAACTTTTATACTTTAGACACCATTTTGTATAATATGGATTGTCTTGCTACAAGGGATCTTAGTGTGTTCAACCTTTAATCTTAGACACAAAGATGCTGAGGCACAGAAATGGGAAGAAACCTACCCAAGGTCACCTGGTGAAGCAGTGGCAAGGACAGGGCTAAATGCAGGTCTCCTGACTCTTAGCATGGCCTTCATTTTAGTTCAGAATGACTTTCCTTGTAGAGGGTCATGAAAGTTTACACATTTTGTAAGTACTTAAGGGCCCTTCACAGAATCCCAGAGCAGCCCATTCTGTCTGGGTAATGTCAGGTTCTCTTACCCTGTCATAAATTCTTTAAGATACTACCAGATGTTCTCTGTTTTTCTTAGTATTAAAGGGAAGAAGGAACTCCTTGTCACTCTTCTGCTACAGCAGGGACAAGCAGTAATCTGGTTTGCAGATTCTCTCTCATTATCTAGTGTGGACTAAAGGGCAGAACTAGGATTCACATATCTTGATTCCATCGCATTTACAAAATCATAAAATCTCACCATAGGCCTGATTTTTTTCAACCGTAAAAATCTTTTTATCATCTCTAGTTAAATATAGTAATTAAATAGTGGGTTTGTATCTCTAACAGGCAATTAACTTTTGTTTTCCCAGTTACCCTACTGTGATTCTCTAGTAACCAAAACACTCATAAGAGCTAATACATAACAACATACCATCATACAGGGCTATTCTCAACTCAGATACCCAGAAAGAGTCAGGGTCCACATTTATCAGCCCAGAAGTTCCCATTTATCAGGATTAGTGAAGATGGAAGTATTCTACTCAAAGAAATTTTCAGAGCACAGAAGGTCTCTAGATATCAGTGGGGAAACTTGAGATCCAGAGAGGGAACTGACTTATCAATTGTTACACTGTTTTATGTGCTGGTCACCAAGCCAATAAATGAAGAGTCTAGGATTCAAATTTGGGTAGTTCTCACTTCACAGCCCACACTCTGAATCACTATTCTATTCTACCTCCCTAACTGTTTAAAGTTGGATTTTGAAGGAAAGCTATCCGAGAGAATTCTCATTTATAAATAATAAAACTTGAGCCCAAGAAAGGCTAGTCATTTCCCCCACAAACTTATACAACTATTTAGAGGAAGAGCTAGACTTAAGATTCAGTTTTTGATTCATTGTCCCAAGTTCTTAACATTTCATAGTATAAACATTTAGTGGAGTTGGGGATACTTTTGAAAGATGAGATACCTCTTGCACGGGAATAAAGACCTTTCCCTGCCACAGGGTCTGATGTTCCACAAAACTTCAGTGTGGATTTCCCACTAGACCTGCAGCTGGAATGCTGTTGCCATGAGTGTGATTGGCCGACTGAAGAAGGCCACTTCTCTCTTAGGAAGGAAAGATTTCTAATTTGAGTTTTGCCTTGTCACTCTCTCCCAGAATGAGGGACTTGATTCTCCCCTTTCCAGACCAGCTTATTTCTCAGAAAGAGCCTTCCTTATTTACAAAGATAGCAGGCTCGACACAGTGAAGCAGTGAATAGACAGTAAGTGATGTGACCCAGCTCTTCCTCAAATACCTCTCAGTTTAAAATCGGGAGCATCCTGAGTCCCAGGTGAAACTGGCTCTGGTTCCCTGGAGACTTCAGGTTCAGAGGAAAGAGATCCAGTGCTCCTCTGGTTAATTATATAATTGATATTGCAGATTGCTGAGAAGGCCCCTATAAGGGGTGGTGAAAAATAATCAGGCCTCCAGGGGAAAGGGAAGGGAAGGAAGAGGGAGATGTCTCCTTAGATCCCATTTAGGCCTGTGGGCATCTGGCCTGTACTCCATTCTTTAGGCCACCAACATCTAGAGCAGTGGGCTTGGGAATGGTTCTTGGCTCTGCTATGTCTCTTCCTAGCTGCTTACCTGTGGCTGCTGGGTTGTTAGGGGTCTCTGAGGAGACAGAGCAGGAGTCCTGGACAGCAGCTGGTTCATCTTGCTGATGACTAGTTCGGTGATGAGTTGCCTGTCCTCTACCTGATGTTCCCCAATCAGTGGCATGCTACAGTCCATGACCTGGTGGGAGATGTGTCCCAGGTGAGGAAAGAGGTCTGGAAACATAAAAGGCCTGGTACAATCTTTCAGAATGGGTAGCAATTAAGCCAGCAGAGGTGGACTGGAGATGAAGCAGGAGTTCTTCTCTTCAGCTGGAAGTATGATCATTTGCAGAAATAGGATCTTTGTCACTTCCTTCTACAAACCTTTGCCTCAGGTCTTTTCCCCAAGCTTTACCCGTGCCAGGGCTCAGTGAGACCACAAATTGCTGAATGAAGGTAGCCAGAAGAGGTAAAAAGCAAGGAGAGGGTAGAGCCTCAGGGCGCAAAAGTTTGCAGGCAGGGAGCAGGCAGATGTGAAAGACATCCCCTTAAATCTCTGATTAGGAGCATGCGCTTTTCATCTCTGTTACTTTTCACCCACAGAATCTCTATCTCTAAGCATGCTCTGCTCACTAAATGACCAGGTTCATCCCTCTGTACCTGAACTGGGATGCCCTCCCTTCTCACCACCAATGCTGGTTCTTCCTGTACCTCAAGGCTCAGATCAGTGTTTTCCTCCTTTAGGAAGTGTCTGCCTCACAGACTCCATAGTCCAACTTTCTCAATTATGGATGAGAAAACAGAGGCCCACCTAGCAAGGAGAGGTGTGACCATTCAGAAGGTTACAGACCATGCAGGAAATGAGAGAGATTCTGAATTTGAAGCCTACTTTGGGCTCCTGACACCAATATCCTGGAAATACCACCAAACTCTTAGCAAGGAGTCTTTCCTGCTCCCAGCCAGATTGGGTAGGAATGTGTGTGAAGGATTCATACTGCCACTGGCTTTCCTTTAAAACAGGAAAAGGGAGTCAGCAAAATTGTGTTAGAGGACCAGGCAGAGTAGTGTCTCCAAGGCTCAGAGAGATGCTAAGAAGAATGTTCTGCATCTGGTGCCCGGCTGAGACACTGATTCACTCTGTGGTCTTGGGAACATGTTCATGGTGTTAGGCCTCAGTTTCCTCACCTGTAAAATGAGCAGGTTGGACAGAATGACTCCCAAGGGTGGCTTTCTGAGACAGAGAATGGTAACATCACTACAGCCTTCCCAGAGGAATGACTAGTATCCCAGGAACCCATATCCAACATCTTTTACTCCTGGCTAGCAGGTTGGAAACAATAGCTACCCACTGATCTTGCTGGAACATTTCCATGGTTCAGGAGGCCCTAAATTAAAGGCAGTCTGAGCTGCCCACATAGTTCTTAAGCCTTGGGAGTTATCTCTTACTGCTTGGTCCAGACTTACCTCAAAAATGTAGTCTTTCCCATCTTTGCCATGTACAGCTTTGACGGCACAGATGTCCAGGCCGCCAAACATCTCAGAGCAGGTGTCCACCCACAGTTTGTACCTGGAGGTGATGGGGAGGTGTCCTGAAGCTGGGGCAATTCGCTCACCACAAAGCTCGCTTGCCGGTCAGGCTCTCCTTGCTGCCTCCATCTCTCCCACCTCCCATCCCCACTGCTCCCTCCATCTACCTGCATCAAGCACATACCCTTATTTACAGTGCCCTCCTCCATCTGCTTTCCAGATCCTACCCATTTTTGCAGACTCAAAGCAGTTCTCACCACCTCTAGAAGGCCTCCTTGGCTATTCCAGCCCATGCCAATTACTCCTTCCTTGGAGCTTCTATGGTATGTACAGTCATCTTTTCCCATAGGCTGTTAGAAGAAGCCATGCTACTTCTTGACCACTTGCTGCTTAGAAACTTCTTCCACCAGATACTCTAGGTCATCATTCCTAAATTCAGCCTTCCATAAATCCCTAGGGCATGGACACGATGCAGCCAAATTCTTTGCTATGGAGTGGCAAGTGTGACCTTTGCTTCAGTTCCCAACAAGTTTCTTATTTCCATCTGAGACCTGTTAGCCTGGCCTTCACCGTCCATATTTTTAAGAGCATTTTGGTCACAACCACTTAACCAGTCTCTAAGAAGTTCTGAACTTTCCCTCAGCTTCCTATCTTCTTCTGAGCCCTTCAAACTCTTCCAACCTCTGCCCGTTACCCAGTTCCAAAGCCAATTCCACATTTTCAGGTATCTTTATAGCAACACCTCACTCCTTGATTAGTCTGTTTTGTGTTGCCATAAAGGAATACTTGAGGCTAGGTAATTATTAAAAAAAAAAAAAAAAAAAGGTTTATTTTGGCTCATGGTTCTGCAGACTGTACAAAAAGCATGGTGCCAGCATCTGCTTCTGGTGAGGCCTCAGGAGGCTTTTACCTATGGTATGGCAGTCTTTATCTCTATCATCTGTCTTTATCATCAGTCCTGCCTGATCTTGTTAAATGGGATACTTGGGCCTTTTGTAAAACGTTTTATCTGTCCTGTTTGCTCCGTGACTCCCTTTGGACAGAGCTTAATTCCTAAACTTCTTCATCTAAGGAAGTCTCCCTCTCACTGGGTTGGAAACTGGACTTCTTCTCTCACTCACCTGTCTGACATGGCGATCTGCTCCAGCATTGCAGAGCCAGTGTTCGTCTTCCAGTTCCCTGAGATCGATGTCCTCCTGCAACAACATCCCACCAGGATAGGACAGGCAGTGAGCCATACCAGCAAGAGGAGGGCATGAAACTTTCCAGAATTTTAGCTTTCTGTTGTTTTCCACATCTGCTTCTCCCACAAATAGCCCAGAGGTCTGTCTGCTGAGCCCAGAGCCTGGGTGCCTCTGCCAAATCCCCACCTGCAATACCCTCCTCCTCTCTACAAGCGTCTTGCCCAGACTGCTCTGGCTCCACAGAGCCTTCCCTGATCTCTCAACTGGATGACCTCTTACTGTCCTTAGAACTCCTACAGGACTTTGCTTCTGCCCGATTTTCAAACTTAAATCTACTTTTTATTTGAGTTATTTCATCTGAGTCTTAAGTTCAGATTTTTCCACAAGCCTGAAAACCACTCGAAGGTATATATCATGTCTTGTGTTCCCAGAAGCCTACCCATTCAGCATCTATACTGACTCAATACATACAAACTGAAGTCCATTGATCCTGAGAACTCCTGCAGGGTTCTTTATGAATATCTCCGAATGTCTTCCTTACTGGCTCACTCATTCATTCATTCAGTGTTAATTTCTGAAGGCCACTATAATACTAGCAATGTGACTCTGGGCAAGTCAATTAACTCTTCAGGGTTAAGTTGCCTTGTCTGTCAAATGCAGCCGATGGCATCAAGCCATCAGCCTCTTCTCTGCTGTGCCCACGGCACCCTCCATTCATGAATATGTGTCAGTGTCAACTAGTCGTAGACTAAACAGGAGGTGGATTACTTGGTTTCTGGTTCTGGATTTGCTCTTGATGGGCTGGATGACCTTCATAGAGTCATTTCGCCCCTCTGAGCCTGTTAACTGTTAACACAGGGCTGTCAGAAAGACGAACTGATACAGGTTTAAATTAACTATGAACACCCAAAATATGTCTTTTTAATTATTAGCCTTCACCCGGACACAGTCAAGAGGAAGGAGATGGCCTAAGGGACAGAAGAGTCCTGCTTACATTGTTGACAGAGCCCTTCCTGTGCTGCCCTTATCATGCAGTACTGTTAGAGACTGGTCTCCCCAGAGATCTGATTTCAGACACTGAAGAACCTAGATATATGGCTCATTTTTCAGAACCACGAGGTGGCCCCATGAGTTAACGAACAAGGTCACAACAGTCCTTAAGCTTGAACAGTACTGACTGCTTTCCAAGGTGCCTCCTCACCAAACCCCTCATTTCAAACCCCCTATTGTGAGTAGGCTGAAATTCTTGCCCCTGCTTGAGTGATAAGAAAAATAAGACTCAGAAAGGTTAGAGGACTTGTCTGAGATTACATATAGTCCAAATAGGTATGAGATAAAAGCCCAGGAATCTTGGTTTCCTCACATGATGTGCTTTTCCCTACACTCCAGTACCTAATTCAGGAAAGGCAAAGAAACAAACTACTGAGTGGCTGGCAAAACCTGAGTAGAAACACGGAGACAGAATCATAATAAAAATAACTCTGTCTTCTTAACATTTGTGGTTTACAAATGTGTCCCTGTGACCAGACTGCTCAAGGCAGGGGCAGAGAGTCACTCACTTCCACGTCCCCAGCACAGAGCCATGGCACGTAAGAGAGTCTCACAAACTTTGGATTTGTACACTGACTCCCATGATTTTCAGGTTGCATATCCAACTCAACCTGAGCCAAAACTCATTTTACCATTCTATCTGTCGGTGTTAACTTTCTTCCCGCGATGTTTCCTTGGTTTATCAGGATATTCCTACTGCCCTGATGCATAATACAGTGTGAAACACTGTTTCATCTATAGGCTTATTTATTTCATTAGTAGTAATATTAATAATTTTCATAATCTGAGAAGGCTTCACTTCAAAATGAGAAGTTTCAGTAGTAGAACCTTTCAATCACAAATTTTGAATGACTTCATGGCTGCCCATCACCATACCATATTATTTGAAGGACTCACTTACATAAATGCTTAAAATAAGAAAGTTAGGGCCGGATGTAATGGTTCATGCCTGTAATCCCAGCACTTTGGGAGGCCAAGGCAGGCAGATTATGAGGTCAGGAGATCGAGACCGTCCTGGTCAACATGGTGAAACCCCGTCTCTACCAAAATACAAAAAATCAGCCAGGCGTGGTGGCGGGTGCCTGTAGTCCCAGCTACTCAGGAGGCTGAGGCAGGGGAATCGCTTGAACCAGGGAGGCGGAGGTTGCAGTGAGCTGAGATTGCACCACTGCATTCCAGCCTGGTGACAGAACGAGACTCTGTCTCAAAAAAAAGGAAGACACTGAACCCCATATAATTGGTTTCAAGCCAGTCCGATAACCTCTACGACTTTTTCAACATTTAAGATACTAGAAACATTATATAACCCTGTTGAAGTTAATTTATAGGTTAAAATCCTTTTTGAGTGGATAATAACAACATCCTTACATTTGCATGGCACTTTAAAGTTTGCAAAGCTCCCCAACACTTCACACTGTTCTCTAACAATGGGATGCAAGGCATAGATCCATATAGGCTACCTGAGGCATGTGGGAGCAGAGGGGACACTGAGAGGCCATTCTCTAGACCCAAAAATCATCTGATCTCCACAGCTGACCCACATTATTGCCTACTGCAGATGGAGGCAGGAATGGTACCTTCTTCACACCAAAGTGGCTGTCTCTGGATCTCCACGGAGATTGCTGGGGTAGACAAAAAGAATCCCAAGCCTGATCTTGGCTACTACTAAGTCAATTCCTTCTTCTGAGAGCAGGAACATAGCCACAAGTTTGGGGAAGAAGTGTGATGAAGAGAAGCTAAGAGGGCCTAAACATTTCTCCTTGCACACAAAAAAGTAAGTAAATGTTATCTAAAGTTTCTCTGGTCACCCACCCTTCATCAATGTTTTGGAATTCTCTTTTTTTATGCTTCATTTTGAGTTGTTTCTTGAAACCCTAACCCTTACAAATTAGGTGTCTTCTTTTAAGGATCAAGATACTTTTACCCCACTGTTGTTTAATGTTTTGTGTTTATTTAGGGGATTTAAAAATTATAGGATAGGTAATCTGCTTTCCTAGGTGCCTGAACATATATATATTTTTTGCTTCTTTTAGCAAGTTTTTATAATGGTTTTTAAATTACTCTGTCTTAGATTGTGCATATTTCTTTTCTTTTTTTGAGACAGGGTCCTGCGTCACTCAGGCCGGAGTGGTGCAATCACAGCTCACTGCAGCCTTGACCTCCCAGGCTCAAGTGATCCTTCTACCTCAGACTCCCAGGTAGCTGGGACTACAGGCAAGCACCACCACACCCAGCTAATTTTTGTATCTTTTGTAGATAATGGGGTCTTACCATGTTGCCCAGGTTGGTCTTGAACTCCTAGGCTCAAGCAATTTGCCTGCCTTGGCCTCCCAAAGTGCTGGGATTACAGATGTGAGCCACCACACCTGGCTACATTGTGCGTATTTCTAAAGCAATCCTGAATCTTTTCTGGAAGCAAGAAGACTGTAAATATAAAGTTGTAAACTAAAAAAGTACAAATCTTGATAATAAAGGTAAAATAAATTCTATGCCTCAGTTTTCCACAAGGGTTCTTCCCTGAATACTTATTGGTGCTTATTAAGGTTCCTGCTGCTATACAAGGTAGTGGAGATGCAGAGATGATTCTATCATTCTTGCCCACAAGGAGCTCAGAGTCCGGAGGAGGAGGGTGACACAAAACACATATGCGGCAAGGGCTAACCAGGAGGTGTGTGAAGAAGGGTGGTATGGGACAGGAGTGCAGGGAGGGGGCCTATGTCACTCTAGGGGTGGGGAGTGTAAGTAGTGAAAATGTGGGTAAGAGAAGAAAAACAGACACAGGTGGGGAAGGGAAAGGGAACGCTGCTCAACCTTGAAGTCTGCTAAAGTTCCAAGTGACCAAGATCAAATCTATATATTAATAATGTTCTTTCTTTGTAAAGAAAACACCACTGTAAACTTTTTTAGTGGGGGATTAATATTTCTAAAATTGGAATTACAGGCCACTTGCATTTTATGCATATTATGGAAAGTCAGGTAGTTTTGAAATCTTTTCCTTTACTAAATTCTAATGAAGGAAATTTTTAACTTTCCATCCTGGCAAATGGACACAGTTATAGAGAAGTCATGCACTGGGCTTTTAATGCCTGTAGCATTTTCAGTGTTGGGTATTTACATCAGGAACTTTTTAACTTCGCGCTGTGGCAGTCTGGGGAAGCCTATGGATTCCTTCCAATGAACACAATATATAAGATGTGTAACCATATAAGACAGAGTACATGGGATCCCAGAGCTACCCAATTAGAGTTATCAAAAATATTAAACAAATCTGTGATTAGTAAAATACGTGTTTCTTTCTAAATAACAGGAGGCAGTGGCAAGTCTAACAACTACCATGATTTTAAAGTAGGAATGAGAATAATCCATAGAGAGATCTGCCTCAATTATAAGATATAAGAATATCAGTGATCGCCTTTAGTGACAAACTCCTATGTACAGATAACTACTGTAGTCTGTTGTCTCTGTTCAAAATGAAGAGAAAGCTAAATTTCCTTTAGAGGCAAGTGAAAATGAATATTAATGTATTTTCTCATCTTAGTTCACAGACCCCTCCTCTGACTTAAAAGGAATCCAGGTAAAAAATCTCTGACTTTAGTGGCACCCTCTCTCTGTTATCTGCCTATGGGCCAGAAGAGGTTAAACTGAGAGTTGGTTGCAATGTGGAGGCTCAGATTTTCCACTGTGGTTGAGGAGAAAGCATACCCCACTCTTACTTACATGTAAGCCTTGTAGTTGTTGCCGATCTTCTGGACCCGGATGTCATACTTGGAGTCAATGAAAGGCTCTGCAGTGGCATAGGTCTGGGTAAGAGCCACCACACTGGCAATGTCCTGGAAGTCGTAGTGGTTTTCCACTTTGACCTAATGTTGGAGCAAGGCAGAAAGGGGGAAAGGGAGACACACACATACACACACTGAGAAGTCACAAGGGCCCTGAGCCTCCAAACCCACGAATATGTATCCGATCCAGACACTAATCTGGGTGCCACATCTTCCCAGGAGGCCCCTTTTCCCTAGCTTCCCTTCCCAGAACTCAGGGGCCACACTTGCTGCAAAGGACCCAGAGGACCAAGCAGGTGGCTTGCATTCTGCTTACTGAAAGAGGTCTGGTTGGGTGACACTCATGGCTTTAGAGGTGGCAAATCATCTTCTCTTTGGAAAGAATTCATCAGTGACAGAGGGAGAAGAGCAGTTCACAAATGGGCGCTCTGAAAACTGCCCTTCTTGGTTCAACCCTGAAGCATAGCAGGCCTCTCTGCCTCACCTTGCCCATGCCTGAGTGAGCGTGGCCAATCTTCACCACCACAGGGAACGTGGGCAGTGTCAGCTGAAATCAGAAAAGAAAGGAATAAACTGTCAGAGTGTGGCCGTCTCTCCGTGGAATCCTACAAATATTTTTCTTGGGAATGCCCTTGGGAGGGTTCTTTAAAGAAAGAACTAGTCCAATCTACTTGCTTTACTGATTAAAAAACTGAGACCAATGGAATGACAGTGACTTTCCAGGGTCACACAGCATATTACTGGCAGTGCTACAGGAACCCTGTTCTCTTATTTGGTATACCCTACATCTTTAAAATGTATCCTTTGAAGGAAATAATGTTGACCCTGATGAAAAGTCAGACTCCTATGGGAACTAAGATTTGAACAGATATTGGGGGTATCTGGCCTGATGATTTCAGAATTCCTGGTTGAGGCCAGTCAAGGCTGGAAAACAGAACGTCAAAGGGCTTTAGAAATCACATAGTTCAACTCTACTTTATGGAGAAAAAACTGATGCCCAGAGAGGCAAAAGTCACAAAGCTATAGTGACAGTCAGAATTGGAATCCAGCCTCCCACTATCCAGTCCAGCACCACGTGGAAACATCCCACAGCAATAATCCCATGGAGATTTGGGATTTGGAGGCTTGGAACACTACGCTCAAACAGCAGACAAGGCTCTGGTCACAGTCACCCCCAAGTCCCCTGCTTCTTTGTTTTCTCTCTCTTTTTTTTTTTTTTTTTTGAGATGGAGTCTCACTCTGTCGCCCAGACTGGAGTGCAGTGGCACAATCTCAGCTCACTGCAACCTCCGCCTCCTGGGTTCAAGCCATTCTCTTGCCTCAGCCTCCTGAGTACCTGGGACTACAGGTGTAGGCCACCATGCCCGGCTAATTTTTGTATTTTTAGTAGAGATGGAGTTTCACCATGTTGGCCAGGGTGATCTCCAACTCCTGACCTCAGGTGATCAACCCGCCTTGGCCTCCCAAAGCACTGGGATTACAGGTGTGAGCCACTGTGCCCAGTCTGCTTCTTTGTTTTCTAAGCTATCCCACCTTCTAGAACATGACATAGTCTCCAGTGAGAAGGGACATGCAATAAAAATCAGTGTAGCCTAGGGCCTCAAGAGGGCTTTGAGGTCCAAGATTTGCTCTAAGTGATGGGACACCTTGTGTTTTGTACCCACACCAAGAGGGCTGTCTCCAGCTATCTGGAGAGTCTGAGGCTCTGGGAGTGAGAAAGGGTTTCTAAAGCACTGGCTGCTTCTTTGACATCTCTCCCCACCCCCCAGGCAACAGAGCCAAGACACACACACCCCAACTTTCTCTGTCCTGTTCTATTACTGTTTGCTGTTGCTTTGGAGCCTCATAAATAGGGCATTGAAAGCACTTCCTGCAGCTGAAAGAAGCCCTGAGTAGCTCGTCTCATTCCCAGCGTGCAGCTCAGCAAGGGGTCCGTCCTTCTCTGTCACTGTCTCTTTTGCCTGTTGTAATTCTGTCTGCCTCTCTGGGACTCTGCCTGTCTCACTCTTTCTGTCTGTGCCTCTCCTCACTCTTGTTCTTTCTGCCTGAATCACAGCCCTCAGTCTTTCTGTCCTCATGCATTTGTCTTTGTGGCTCTTTCCGTTTTTCTGCCCTTGACACCATCCCCTCTCCCAGTGCTTTCCCTTTACTTCCAGACCGCTTCATGACTTAGGCAGGGAAACAGAGGCCAGGGCCTCTTTCCTAGCTTCCCTCTGCATCTTACTGAGTATGCAGGTCGGAAGAGCCTCGGGTCCTGCCGCCGCGGGTGGCCTAGAGCCAAAGGAAGGCGGAGCCCATCGGGGCGGGATTGGCCCTTAGGGCCATCTCATAAAGCCTGGGGCGAGGGGCACGACGGCCTTGGGAAGGAGCCCTGCTGGGGCTGTTCGGTCTGACAGACCTCACAGGCTCAGTCGGGCTCTGCAGTGTCATGCCTGGGAGCCCCCGGCCCGCGCCGAGCTGGGCGCTGTTGCTGCGGCTGCTGGCGTTGCTGCGGCCCCCGGGGCTGGGCGAGGCATGCAGCTGCGCCCCGGCGCACCCTCAGCAGCACATCTGCCACTCGGCACTTGGTGAGTCCGAGGTCCGCGAGGTCCACAGCAGGGGGTGGTTGTGGGGGGATTAGTATCTGGCCAGCAGTAGACCAGGAGTCCAGAGGAAAAGGGAGGAGCTCAAATTCCGACCGGTTGCCTCTTGCTGAGGCTGATGGGTCGGGAAGGACCAGGCGCCATAGCAACCTTGCAAGCGCAGAACCTGACTGATTCATAAGGAAATGAAGATTGCGTCAGGGACTTCCATAGCGACGTCCCTCACTCTGGCCATACTGCAATTATGGAGTGTCACTGAACAAGGTGTCACCGGAGCTATCTGATGATTATTCTGAACTACTGGACTGGGGACAGAAAGGGGAGGGGCAGAGGGCTTGCATTATAACTACCGGTGTCTGCCCAGGCCTGTAACTGAGGTTGCCACCAAGCCCCTACCGCAACACACACGTTCTGTCCTTTCTTTTCCCTCTGCCTGGAATGCCCTCCCTCACACCCTTAAATTCCTGGCAGACTCCTACTCATCCTTCAAGGTCTAACTTAGGTCTCTCCCCTTCTCTGCAGGCTCCCTGGCTCCTTGGTGCCGCCTCAGCATCTAACCGTCTTAGCGCTCCTACTATGCTGTGCTATTGTTCTTTACAAGTATGCCCTGCACTAGATCAAGAGCTCTGCAGGATGGGGACCCTGTCTTAATCACATCTATGGGCCTAGTGCCTAGTGCAGGGCCAGGCACAGAGGAAGAACGTCATCAACAGTTTTTGGTTATTAATGCTCAAATGGCAAGAGATGCAATACCTCAGTGCAGGGTCAGAACATTTATGAATTCAATAAACATTTACTAATGTCAACTGTAGGCAGGCTGAGAGGCCTTGACCACAGCAATAAACTTCACACCAACTGCCCTGAAGGGGCTCCTCCTCCCTTCTGTACTCTGACTCCTACCCTGTGCCCCACTGCACAAACGGCTATGGAGAACTAGAGCTCTCCAGACTAACTGGTTCGAAAAGGCAGAAAGAGCTTAGCGGTTATAGAACCTAATAAGCCTGAGGGGTTTGGAACTTCCAGGGACTGCAGAGGAGGCGTTTCCAGGTCTCCCTTCTCACACATCACGTTGCTCACAACCTGGTCACACCAAAACCAAGAATTGCCCTATAGACTTCTTCAGGGACCCTGGATCATCCAGACCTCAGGTGTATTGCCCCCACCAGCTGCTAAAGGTTCCCTCTTTTCTCTTCCTATGCAGTGATTCGGGCCAAGATCTCCAGTGAGAAGGTAGTTCCTGCCAGTGCAGACCCTGCTGACACTGAAAAAATGCTCCGGTATGAAATCAAACAGATAAAGGTACATGGGGGCAGGCTGGGATGTGTAGCCCCTAAGGCTGATGGAGGAAGTGGGGTCTGTGTTCCGGGAGGGCTGGTAACTTTCAGGTGGCCTGGCTCAGTGATCCTTGGGTCTAGATGCTGAAGTGGAACTGGATGAGATTTGGAGGCAAAGCCCATAGAATCCCAGGGATACTGCAGGGGAGGGCCTCCGCGTCCATCTGGTCCCACAGCTGCTGGTGTATGGTGCCACTACAGGTACCTACTGGAATAAACCAAGGTTTAGGTGTTTTTTTGTTTTTTTAAGACAGAAAATAACCCGGTAGGGACATCTGAGGACACAAAATCCTGAACTGGACTTCTGCTTAAATATTTAGGCTGAGAAATGAGAAATTTTTGCCTGTTAATATATGCAGTACACTCACTGACTCAATATTGCTTTTTTTTTTTTTTTGTAATTGCCTGTCAGATGTTCAAAGGGTTTGAGAAAGTCAAGGATGTTCAGTATATCTATACACCTTTTGACTCTTCCCTCTGTGGTGTGAAACTAGAAGCCAACAGCCAGAAGCAGTACCTCTTGACTGGTAAGTTAAAGACCAACAACTGGCCTTAATAGAATAGATTCTGCCCTAGGGAAGGTAGTGAGAAAGGAGCCAGGGTCTTCCTTGGGCAGCAGGCTGAGCCAGGTGGCATTTTCTTGGGCATAAAACAGAGCTGTGTGAGTGACAGACAACCTCTGAGTTGGGAGGAGCCTTGTAACCTCCCTTTAAATGTAAGAGTTCTCATTACAGTGATCCTGGCTACTGTTTCACTATTTTAAGGACAGGTTGCTCATCCAGTATAGAGCAGCTGCTTTCATTTTCAAATAGTTTAAATTAGTATCAGATTTTTGGCAAAGTCAAAATCTCCTCTCTAAAACTGCTCCTTGCAGGTCAACTCTGCCTTTTCCACAGGACCTAATAGGAGCTTGAGTCTAACATAGTTCTGTCTCTGTGAACTTGGGCCCAGGCAGGATTCCTCCATACTGAATTGGTTTGGATAGAACAGTTAAAGAATCACACAAGTATATGACTCCATAAATGAATGCAACATTAAATTATTTTGGAGTTCAGGGAATAGAACTATTTGGTAGCTGTGAACTATCAAGGAAGCTTCATTGTGTAAGTGGGATCTAAACTGGCCCGAAAACACAAAACAATATTTAGAAAGAAAGCAAGGGAAAGAAAAAGCACAGCTGTGGGGGAGGGAATAGGTGAAGGGATTCCACTATCTATCCACACATTCAGCAATGAATGACCACTTAGTCACTGCCATGCCTTGGCCAGGAGAGTGGAGATTCAGTAACAAGGCACAGTCCTCAAAAGAGTTCACTGTCCAGACATGGCTCTTGATGAGTCATAGGCACTGGAGGCTACAATGATAAGGGCTTCTCAGCTCTGAAGATGTGAAATTGTGCAGAACTGAGGAGCTCCTGGATGGGACAGGCAGAGGCAGGACACACTACTGAGCCCTGCAGCTCCCAGGTCTGGCAGACCAGGCCCTTTCAAACTCTGTTATCCCACCTCCTTCCTAAGCACCTACCCTCTGTGTGTCTAGCCTGCTGCCAGGCATGGAGGTAAATCAGCGGAAATGAGGAAACATGTTCTCTGCCTTTGGGGAGGTCAAGTCTAACTGAGGGTGGGGATAAATGACAAAAAACTAGTCTACGGAAAAGTTATCAATGGCACCCATGTCCTACAGGAGAAGGCACAAGCTCCTCTGCCTGGTGTTGAAAGCTCTTTGTGACCAGAACACTGCTGCCCTCTCTAGCATTGTCTTCTGTCATTTGTCAATGTCAGTTCCCAGCCCCTCACTTTCCCAAGAGCTGAACTCAGCTACCTGCAGTTGCAGAAGGTATGCTGCCAGGCTGTGTTCCCCTGCCTCTGCACAGGATAGATGCAATGACAGGAAGCCCTTCCCCCAACCTGTCTGGCAGGTGAACTCCCACTCATCCCTTCAAGGTCCAATGCAAGCACAGTCTCCTCTGATACACCCTCCTTGTCCCACGCCCCTTCCATAGATGGAAATAATTGTATGTTCCTTTGTTCTTATACTGTACTTTGTATAGAACTGCAGGACAGTGTAATTTCCCCTGCTTATCTATCAACCCTACTCATTTGTAAGCTCCTTGGGAGCAGAGATCCTGTCATTTTTATATCTGTATTTCTGGTACTAGATCACAGTAGTCACTCAGTGAGTAAATGATTGAACGACTAAGGTTCTAAAAGAGGTATGGGCTAGGTGGTCAGAGATGGCTTTGAGGTGGCACTGAAAGGGTCTTTGAAAGGCAAAAAGGAATTTCATAGGTAAAAAGGGGGAAATGTCCTATGGGGAAGGGGAAAGACTCACTAACCTAGAGCAGGAGACTGGCCTGCGCAGATACTGGGAAGGACTGGAAAGAGGGAAGGGGCCTATTATTTACTGAATATCTTCTGTGGGACCACAACTGTGCTGGGAACTTTATAGATATTCTCTCATTTAATCTGACAACTTTATAATTTTCATTTTCCAGCTGAGAAGTTATACAACTTCCTTAAGATAATTCAGCTAGTAAATGACAGAAAAGAAAGAGGGGGTGTCCTACACAGACTCTGACTTTAAAGACCACATTCTTCTCTCTGTACCATGCTAAATGAAAAGGCCTTCACCAGATCCCATAACTCTGTCTCATACAAATATAATCTGTTTATCTTTTTGCTAGAAAGATTATAGTAGTTTTATTTTTTGGTCCCTTTATTGAGTCCCATGCCACCACTGCCACCAAAAAGTCACTGGGGAGGCTGCAATTCTGGGCTCTTCAAAAACCTGGGCCCCTGGAGCTCCGGGAGAAGAATCCTCATGCTTGACTCTCCTCCATCTCCCCTTGAAGGTCAGGTCCTCAGTGATGGAAAAGTCTTCATCCATCTGTGCAACTACATCGAGCCCTGGGAGGACCTGTCCTTGGTGCAGAGGGAAAGTCTGAATCATCACTACCATCTGAACTGTGGCTGCCAAGTAAGGGAATGTCCATTTCCTAAGTCTTTAGGGATGGGGGAAGGGTTCTGAGCCTTCATTCATGCATGAATTTATTCACTTACTAGACTATACTTGAGATCTGCCATGGATCAGGCACTGTATGAAGTTGGGGATGAGAAAGCAATATAGTCTATAGGCCCTGATCTCAAAGTACTTACACTTTGGCTGGGAAGGTGGCCATCATAGGAAGCAGAATGAGATAACTGTAATACAGCCACCCTTTAAAGACAGTCAATTCTTTGCCAGCCACTATAATAGTAAATTTACTGTAAATGTTTAATTTAGTCTCCAAAACATATTTGTGAAGAATTAAGATTTCCATTTTAAGGTGAAGAAATGAAAGCTCTGGGAAGTGAAGTGACTTGCTCAAGGTCAGTGGTAGAGTAAGGACCCTCAGAGCTGTCTGATTCCAGAGATGCCACTAAGTGGCAATATTGAATACGGGGAACCTTGGGGAAGGAGAATCCAGGGGAAGATTGGGGACTAGGAAAGGCTTGATAAGACAGGGGCATTTGAGATGGGCTGGCAGGGTATGTAGGAACCTGAAAGGTAGCAATGGAAAAAGAAGGACACCATACTCACTTTAATGTTGTGTGGCCATGACTCTAGATCACCACCTGCTATACAGTACCCTGTATCATCTCGGCCCCTAATGAGTGCCTCTGGACAGACTGGCTGTTGGAACGAAAGCTCTATGGTTACCAGGCTCAGCATTATGTCTGTATGAAGCATGTTGACGGCACCTGCAGCTGGTACCGGGGCCACCTGCCTCTCAGGAAGGAGTTTGTTGACATCATCCAGCCCTAGTAGGGACCAGTGACCATCACATTCCTTCAAGAGTCCTGAAGATCAAGCCGGTTCTCCTCCCCTGCAGAGCTTTGGCCATTACCACTTGACTTCTTGCTGCCAGCTAATAAGAAGTGCCAAGTGGACGGTCTGGCCACTGTCAGGGCAGGGAAGGGGCCACGACTTTTCTGCCCTGCCCTCAGCCTGTCGTCCCTGCCTCCCAAACCCCATTAGTCTAGCCTTGTAGCTGTTACTGCAAGTGTTTCTTTTGGCTTAGTTTGTTTTCTAAAGCCAGGATTATTCTCTTTCCTCCCAAGGAAAACGTGTTTTCCTTTGTCTTAATCGATCTGGTAGGGGAGAAATGGTGAATGTCATACATATGAGATGGTATATCCTTGTGATGTACAATACCAGAAGGTGGGTTGACAGCATCATAAACAGACTGACTGGCGGGAATGAAAACAACAACATACTGTGGCTGTGTATCCTCTACTTCCCCTGTCTCAACTCATCCTAATCCTCTGATACACTTTCATCTGTTTGGGGGAGTCATTTGGGGGACACGGAATCACTCAATGTGAGAGTTAGAATGGCCTAACCTGCCTCCCAATGCTGTTATCCCCTCTACAGCATTTCTGGCAGAGGGTCCCGCCTGGTTAGCACCTCTTTGAATAAGAATGCACTTATTGTCTCAGAATAGGTACTACCTCTCCAGGTTAACTCTCCTTAACACCCTCAACTGATGTCCATAAGGCTTCTCTTCTGTCTCTTTTTGAATTACTAACATCTTCATTCCTATTTCAGAACCTTTTAAAAGCCACAAAGCCTTTTACTTATAGAGTTGAAATCCCCCTTTGTTGGCTTCTTACACCACAGAGAGGTGGTCCTCTCTTGAGGGCAAATTTCAGGATAGAGCACCAGAGAGAAATAGCACAAAGGCCCTTGAGGGGAAAGGACGGTAGGTAGGGAATATACCTGGCAATTGAGGCAATTTTTTTCCAGCGGCCAGCCCTGCTAGATTTTACAGCAGGAAAAAGCCAGTTTTCATCCCCAGAGAGCCCCCTGTACCCTTCAGCTGAGTACTCTCACCATTGTGTCTTGGGCTCCCTGAGATTTCCCAACCAAAAGACCCTTAGGGCTCCTCAGCCTCTGCAAGGCTTCCTGGCTTGCCCTGAAAGGAAAACTCCTGATATTGGCCTCTAGGATTTATTAAGGACAAGAGCTTAAAGTTTCAGAGCTTCTCCCTGGGGAAGCTCTGGCAAAGATGACAGAGTTGGTTCTTTTCAAGACCCAAGGTCGTTTTTTGATATGTGGTCTGCTGCCAAGCAGGGTCATAGACAATATGTCAGAAGAAGGCTCTTGATTTGCAGAAATGGTGTAAACGGAGACCCCTTTTGGCCAAGGAAGTGGGGAGGCGGGGACAAACATAATCTCTGTTCCACTTGGAATGCTTTGCAGGGAGTCTCCATTGGTGGGTTAAGCAAGATCACCAATTGATCACACCAGCCTGGGGCAGAGGGTGTGGGGACAGGGAAAAAGGGAGTTTGAGCTCCAGGTCCCTGCACAGGAAAAACATTGGCAATAGCCTCCTTACCAACCAACCGTCCCATCTCTCTGCTCCTTCTGACTTACTAGGATGGCAGAAGGCACAATATTAACCCAGCCTTATCACAGTTGTGGAAGCGCCAGGGGAATGGGAGAGTCAGGGGATTAATAATAGTAGGAGCAATGCCCTACATCTAGTAGAGTGCTTCACACTTTCCCAGAGGCTATTACTTAATGACTCTCACTTAAATTGTGTATGTACCCTATTAGAGTATCCTGTGCAAGGATAATTATGCCCACTTGACCGTCTTATTGGAAACTGCATACAGTGAGGAAATGTAGCTTGTTCAACAACAAGTGGCACAGTCAGGGCTGGGACTCAAAAGCAGTGAGATCTGATTGTTGGTCCAGAAGTTTGTTATTCTCTCAGCTTGATTAAACTGCCCTTACTCCTGTTCTTCCCTATTCTATCTCCAGAAATTGACAAGAGGCTGTCAGCTAAAATCTAGCTATTCCAGCCACACAAGTTCTGTAGTTCAACCCAGTGGAGTCTTTGGGGTTGAGATGCTGAGGCCCTTGTCAGAGCCCCACAGTCACCAGGTGGCTAAGTGCAAAATGAAAACAGCAGAAAGACTAATATCCCCACTGAGCCACTTACCATCTCTTTGTGGTTGGGGTAGTATGTCTGCTCAATGAGAGGGAACTTTTCTCCTCCCAGTGTCTTGTAGATGGCGACCAGCTGGGCAAACTGCAAAGGAAAGCAAATGTTACGCTTATCTTAGATAACTTCTGAAACAGGCAAAACATCAACTCATCAAATATTTATTGAGCCTTTGTTCTGTGGAGGACTTTATGCTAAGCATTGTGAGGATATAAAAGAAGTGTACAATTCCTATTCCCAAGGATATGATCTGCATTAGTTGGGGAAGGGAAAATGAGTGAGCTAAAATTCAATTACCTTTCTCAATTGTAATGGTGTTTCAAATCAAATTGATGAACTATTTTATCATCTTCATTTTACATATGGGACCTAGAGAGGTTACAAAACTTTCCTAAAGTCACAGAACTGCAAGGTGAAGTTGGAAGTAAAACTTGGGTCTCTAACTTTCCACATCTGCATCCCCGAGTGATGGCAAGGCATGAAGCTGGATAGGTAACATGGGCCAACTCTTGGAAGTTCAAATGTCAGGCAAAAGAATGATGGATTTTTCCGGTAAGCAGTATGGAGCCACCAAGAGTTTCAGCAGGAGGCGTCATAAAATGAAGTTCTTCAGGAAGATTAGAATGGTCATGGTATGTGGGATACACAGGCCCAGTCTTTCTGGGACTTACTACCCAACCAGGGACTGAACTTACTGGACCCTTTGCCTACGTATGAGAAACTGGAATAGCTCCATGGGGAAGGGGCAAAGTACACATATTTACAGTGTCAGGGTTGAAAGGTTTTCTTAGTGCACAGCTGGGCTCCCCCACGCTGCTCCATTTTATAAATGAAGAAGTTGAGGCCCAGAGAGGTCACTTGCCCAAGGTCACACAGTAGTTAATTAAGCCAGGTTCATAGCAAGGCCCCTTCATTTCCAATCCATAACTCTCCTTATTCCTGCAAGTAGCTGCCTTTCAGGCTCTGCAGAAACTATGCCCTTTCCACAGGAAACACAGGACTTTCCTGCTCAATCCCGTCACATACACACCTATACTCCCATCCCCAGTGCATCAGCAGCAGAGGAAACACATCTCTCTAGGGCTACTGGATTAGTTCACACTCAGTCACTGGTGTCTGGAGTGGCTAGAAGGGAAAGCTGTTAGATGAAATCTACTTATCAGAGAAAGGACGACTAGAACATTTTTCAAAAGCTCAGGTCCTGTTCTCTGCAAGCGATGCTGGCACATAAGCCAGGAAGGGAAGAGGAGGTTGGGGCAGTAAAAGCTTGGAACTGGGTTGTTAGAAAACTGAAATCTTCTGATTCTTGTTCTGTTAACTTCCTAGGTGTCCTTGGCCAAACGAGTTTTCCTCTCTGGATTTCATTTTCTTCATATATAAAATGAGAGGGTTAAATTTTATCAGTTTCTCAAACTTTGTACCATAAATAATATGTCTTTATTATATTTCCCCCAAACTCTGCTATCAAACTGCAGTTTAAGTGATCATCTGTTGTGGTCCTTTTGTGGGTATAGATATAATTTTGTTATTTTTGAAATGCTGGAAAACACTGGAATTTCTGAGTCCCTCCCTTTAGTGACAAACAATTGGTGACTCTAGAGCTCTAGAGCCTCCTCCAGGACTGAAAGGATGATTCATGGACCCTCAAGCCCCTAAGATATCACTGTCAAAAGGGACTTTATAGAGTCTCTAGACCAGCCCTCTCATTTGACAAATTGAGATTGAGGCTGGAGAGCAAAGAAAAGTGCAGGCTCCTGGATTACATCCTGGAGTCAGGGCTGCACTGCAAGAGCACTCAGGTCTCTTTTCCTTGCTGGGTGCATTCACCATTGTACCCTGCTGTCCTCGCTGTCTTTGGTCCTTCAATTTGCTTTAACTATCAAGAATGAACCCTCAGACTTTTCCTGCCTTCTCTCATTCTCCCCACCTGCTCATCTGACCTTTATGTCCTACCTGCCCATCTGGGCCTGGACTCCTGCTCTGCCTCTGGACACCTGCCTGGGCTCCCAAGGCTCTCCAACATCCCTGGGGAGCTAATGCCAGCTCTGCCAAATGACCTCTGTCCTGCTGCAGCCCACGCTCTGGCATGGCACCAAGGCATGTGGGGCCCTACCTTTCCAGCATGTGGGAGAGTTACACAGACACCACACGGATGCCAGGACAGCCTGTGGCAGACTCCCAGAGCCCTGCAACAGCCAACACAATAATGACAGCCAGTTCCCAGGCTCTCGTTGGGTCTCAGGGAGCTCACCCCACTCTCCCCTCCAGCAGTCCCTGTCTGCTCAAGGTAGTGAGCTTGGCATCTAACCCATACCTCCCTGGAAACTTAGATTAAATCACAGCCATAGAGTCACCAATTAAACAAATGTAACATCTGATAAGGGCTGTTTACACATAGACAAAAGAATGAATTTGGGAGCTGGGGGTGCTGTTGGCAATTAATAGGAAGATATGTCCATTATAACCACTCATCGAATGAATCAAGAAAGATTTCTTGGAAAAAATGGGATTCCAGATCCATTTGAGTAATGTGTCCCCATGCCTATCACTCCTGGAAATTAAATGATTTAATTTAACTCTGGTACACTTGTCTCCAAAAACCCAGAAAAACTGACAGAATTTCAGAAAGATTGGCAGCAATAAAGGGTGGTGCCATTCTTGATTTGTCTGGAATGCTGCTTTCACTGACCGGTCCACTTCTGCTCCCCAAATCCCAGTGGCCTGCCCTGACCAACTTCAGAGACAGCAATGTGCTCAGAGACAGAGTCGTGCAAGGTAGAGCCTTTTCCAACCCAACCAAAGTATCTCCTCACATCAATAGCAGTCACAGTAAAGATATTGAGAAACACAACCCAAAGTCATCAACTGAGAGGGACCCTCCCCTCACAATCACCAAATTTGTCCACTCCCATGAACAAGCAGAGAACAATATGTAAAACGTCATTCATGTGGCAGCTGCTTAGTGAAACTGAAGGGAGAACTTGGGGTCTGGCCAGGGTGCCCTGCTGTTCTCATGCAGTGCCCAAGGCAATGTGCTCAGATTGTGAATGGGTGAGAGTGTGACCCCTCACCAGATCCCAGATCCCGGGAGGAGCAAAGCCCTAGCCACAGGCTCTCCCCATTCTTCCTGCCCTGGCCTCTGGCACAGTTTAGGAAAAGAAAACAGGGAACAACTTATTTTTTTTTTCTTTTTGTTTTTCAGACTGAGTCTCGCTCTGTTGCCCAGGCTGGAGTGCAGTGGCGCGATCTTGGCTCATTGCGAGCTCCGCCTCCAGGGTTCATGCCATTCTCCTGCTTCAGCCTCCCAAGTAGCTGGGACTACAGGCGCCCGCCACCACGCCCGGCTAATTTTTTTGTATTTTTAGTAGAGACGGGGTTTTGCCGTGTTAGCCAGGATGGTCTCGATCTCCTGACCTCGTGATCCACCTGCCTTGGCCTCCCAAAGTGCTGGGATTACAGGCATGAGCCACCACGCCCGGCCACAAATTTCTTTAAGAGAACCCATATACTAGGAGCCCGTAACAACCAGGCTGTCAAAGTGGTGGCAGCTGCTACTACTATTCCCAGTTTGGAGATGAAGAAACTGGGGCACAGGTTCAGTCAGAGGGTTGATAAGTAGTGAAATCACCCAGAAAAAGCTGCTAATAGCAGGATCACCCTGTGTGGCTAGGAGAGTCCACTTCTGACAAGTGCCAGGGGTGCATGTGGGTTAGGACATGTGTGCAGTAGGAAAGACGTGTGACTGAGGAGAAAAGGGAGGTCCACAAAAAAGACACTTGGTGAAGGTCTCACATATGCTCTTCTGTGATTAGCAACATACTAAAATCACACACTCTATTAGCGTGTTTCTGCAGAATCTAGGATTCCAGATGCCTCAGGCCACGCAGAGGGAAAGGTTGAACAAGTGGAGCTTGGGAACCCAACCCCCTCCTTAACCGTGGCAGCTCCCAGCCCTCCTGACTCCTTGTCCATTGATCTTTCTCTTACACTCCAAGCTCTCCCTGGCTTCCAAAGGAGAAAGAAAGCTGTTAGTTCCGGGGTGGAAAAAAAGATTAAGAGCAGAGGTGACAGATGTGTTTGGTTAACACACACACACACACACACACACACACACACACACACACACACACACACACACCCTTCAGCTCTCTGAGTGGTGTAAAGGCGTGGAGTTCAGAAACTTCACAATTAGCCATAAGTGCCAGGAACCTTGGCAATCCAGGGTGTGTGACAGCTGAAATTCCACTTTTACAAAACAAGAAAGGCTTACTCCATCTTGAGGTCCAGAAGTCCCTCCTCTGGATCCTGCCCTTTTACCTGGGGAAAGAGGGCCTCACTTGCCACCCATGGCTTGCCACCGAAGTTATAAATGGATTCCAATGAGTTGATGCTGGGGAGGCCTGCATACTGCAAGCCAATGAGGATGTGATTAGGGGCAGGTGTTACCTTCTGAGAGGGTCAGCCTGGAGTAGCAGAGCCAGCAGAGGAGCTGGGTCCCCTCAGTGGTCGGAGGGGAAGCCAGAGTACCCCCAAAGCCATCATAAGTCACTCTCCCTCCTAGCCCCACTTTTTCTATCTGCCTAAAAGTTTCCACCGCCTTCCTAGATTTCCAAGTTGGCCAAGAAAGAGAAAACCAGATCAGTTTCTTCCTTATATAGGAGCCTCAATCAATGGGAGAGGCAGTGAGATGTAGAGAAATCCTGGCACTATAACTTTGGCAAGTTACTTAATCCTTTTTGGGTCTTGTTTCTCTGTAAAAAGTTATAATAATGATAATAATATCTTCCTTGTAAGGTGAGGATTAAATGAAATTAACGTAGAAAAATCTCAGAAACTGGCATCCTATAGTTAGTAGTTTTCTACACCTTACTTTCTTTCTTTAATTTTCATATCTCTATCATGAAAGGTTAAGGTCAGAGTTAGGGTTAGGCTTTGATGATCTCCAAGGACACTTCTAGTTCATAAGTATTTGATTCACATGCATGTGGATAAATTTCATTTTCAGGTTGCTTAACCACTTGGTAGGACTCTGTCACTACCTCTGAGTTGGACTATTCCCTTGGGTGTCACTGGGCTCAGGCCATTCTAAAAGTTTGATCATTCTAGGAGGCAAGAAACAGACATTTTTATCATTGCAACCTATGGCCAAGGGCAGAGCCTACAGACCTATAAGGGCTTCTTCATGGTATCTTTGTACGACTTTGTTGTGAGGCCAAAGGTCCACTCCGCAGCAAAGGTGCCCAGCCTGTGACAGGTGATGCTGTGCTATTGCGATGACCTGCCCTCCCCCATGTCCCAGGGGAAGCTCCTCTCACATCCTCTTAGCTGGGGCCTACTGCATCTTAAGGACCCTTCTAGGGGCCTGGGAGATGTAGGGACCCTTCTGGGGCTGGGGCCTACTGCATTTTGAGTCCCTCTTAGGGACCTGGGAGATGTAAGGCCTGGATCCTACCCTTTTACTTGGGGGAAGGGGGCCTCACTCACCACCCATGGCTTGTCACAGAAGTTGTATATGGATTCCAGTGAGTTGATGCTGGGGAGGCCTGCATACTGCATGCCAATGATCAGGTGGCGGAAGTCCTCATTCTCCGCCATGCCAAATGCATGCTGCCGGATGAGCACGAAGTCTGGCCGGAAGGACCTGGCGAGAAGGTAGAGGCAGGTTTGCCATTAACCAGCACTTCAGGCCATATATCATTTTGGTTCCCATTTCCAAAACCCAAGATAGAGAAGAGGGCTTAAGAACCACCTAGTCCAAGCCCCTCATTTTACTGTTGTTATTTTAGAGACAGGTCTTACTCTGTTACCCAGGCTAGAGTGCAGTGGCACAACCGTAGCTCACTATAACCTCAAACTCCTGGGTTCAAGTGATCCTCCTGCCTTAGCCTGCTAAGTAACTAGTACTACAGGCACAAACCACCAGGCCCAGCTAATTCTTTGTTTTTTGGAGAGACAGGGTCTTACTATGTTGCCCAGGCTGTTCTCGAACTCCTGGGCTCAAGTGATCCTCTTGGCTCAGCCTCTCAAGTAGCCAGGACTACAGGCACGTGCCATGACCCCTGGCTAATTTTTTCATTTTTTGGAGAGATGAGTTCTCACTATGTTGCTCAGGCTGGTCTCAAACTCCTGGGCTCAAGTCATTCTTCTACCTCAGTCACCCAAAGCGCTGGGAGTGCACACATGAGCAATGGTTGTAATTTTATTATTATTCTTCCTTTCTGGACTGGGAAATGGGATATTACGGTACTTTCCTTTTTTGTTTGTTTGTTTGTTTGTTTGTTTTTGAGACAAGGTCTTGCTCTGTCACCCAGGCTAGAGTGCAGTGGCGCGATCTCAGCTCATTGCAACCTCCGCCTCCTGGGTGCAAGCAATTCTTGTGCCTCAGCCTCCCAAGTAGCTGGAATTACAGGCACACACCAATACACTCAAACAATTTTTTATAGTTTTAGTAGAGATGGGATTTTGCCATGTTTGCCATGTTGGACAAGCTGGTCTTGAACTCCTGGCCTCAAGTGATCTGCCCACCTTGGCCTCCCAAAGTGCTGGGATTACAGGTGCGAGCCACCATGCCTGGCCAATAGTATGGTACTTTCCAAAGGAGATTTGAGGAACAGAATTCTGACATTCCCTCTCTCCTCTGGGCTAAGCATTGCCTTTTTCTAAGGTACAAATACCCTTAGGAGCGAAGAAACACTTTTAGACTCTCACACCTTAAGTGAAAAAGATTTTTCCTTGACTACATGAGGCAGTTAAGAGCCTGAAGCTCCTTGTAGCTTTTGAGTTGGAGCTCAAAGCAGGTCCTGGAAAACTGAAGACAACAGTACTTGGCTGCCTTCACCACACTGCCACAGAGGTCCCTGATCTCAGTGTCCTTTTCTGACTCCTTAAAGCTGCTCCTTAAAATACGCAATGCCCTCATCAGGCCCCCAGGAGAGCAAGGGGCCAGACTGGCTGAGGACAGATGCCAGACTTCCCAATGTTATTCTTCCAAAGTGGACGCTAGGGAGGGGTACAAATATTTTTCGCAGAACTGAGGTTGAGCAACAGCTACAGGAAGCCCTGAGAGTACAGAATGTTCCCATGCATAGGAAAGCTCCTGCATTTCCCCTCTAGCCAGCAAAGCTTCTAGCCACGGTTATTCCAGAGGACCAAGGCCCCTGTTTTCATGCCCGAGCTTCAGAGAAACCCCACCTTCCCAGAGAGTCAGTTCTGTGGCAGCATCTATTCCCAAGGCGCTAAGCCTCAGTAGATTCATATGATATACAATGACCTACTTGGTTCTCTGCCCAGGCAGCCATTGCCCACCACCTCCAGCCCCAGCCCCACCCAGGCTCAGAGATTAATCTTTTAAAGTGAGGGTGGAAGGAGCCTTCTTTGGCCACTCAGAGGACTTAAGCTTTTACACCGTTGGTGGGAAATGTAAATTAGTACAACTTCTACAGAAAACAATATAGAGATTTCTCAAAGAACTAAAAGTAGAACTACCATATGACCCAGCAATACCATTACTGAGTATTTACCCAAAGGAAAAGAAATCATCAAATTAAAAGACACTCACACTCATATGTTTATTGCAGCATTATTCACAATAGCAAAGTCATGCAATCAACCTAAGTGTCCATCAGTGGATGACTGGATGAAGAAAATATATATAGTACACACCATGGAATACAATGTAGCCATTAAAAAAATAAAATCATGTATTTTGCAGCAACAAAGGTGGAGCTACAGGCCATTATCCTAAGTGAAATAACTCAGAAACAGAAAATCACATACTGCATTTCTCACTTATAAGTGGGAGCCAAATAATGGGTACACATAGACATACAGATGGAAAAAACAGACACTGGGGACTCCAAAAGAGGGGAGGATGAAAGGAGGATGAGGGCTGAAAAATTATCTATTGGATATGATGCTATTTGGGTGATGGAACACTAGAACCCCAAACTTCACCATTACATAATATACCCGTGTAACAAATCTGTACAAGAATCCCCTCAATCTATTAAACAAACAAACAAACAGAAACATGGCATCTGTTAGAGCTGCTCTGATCTTCTTGTGTCTCAGTTCTGGGAAGTTAGCACCAGCTGTATGCCTGAGATACAACTCCAATCCTGCACCCCAGTTATAGGAATTGAGCTGTACACTGTGGTCAGCCCCTGAGTTCCTACCCTGGTACCCAGAAAGGCCTGTCTTTATTCTTGCCCTGCTACTGGGCCTCTCTGTCACCACCTGCTTATGTTCTAGCATCCCCATTACCCCCTCTACCTACAGCTGGAGGAGCCCATCCATTTTCTCTTGTAGGAGCTACCTGAGCTCACTCCCCACCCGGATGGACATCTCTTTTTCTGTTTTCTTCCTTGATCTTCAGAATGGATAAGCTCATATTTCCTGTTGTTAGGTCCCAGACACCTCCAGTCTGGCCTTTCCTGTCACCAACCCGGTTCCTGTTGGACACTGGAAGCCTGTCAGGTTACTGTAGATTGAGGTAGGGAAGAGTGAGGTGAAATCTCTTCTTGGAACAAGATTGATGTCTGAAAACCTGAAGCCATACTGAACTCCTGGGAAGAATAACACTTGTTGAAACCATTTCCCACCGCCCCCTCTCCCCGCTTGACCACCTTCCAATCTGGAATTCTCATTACCTCCCTCACAAAATTCTGTGAGTATGACAACATCACATCTATATGGCATCCAGCATACCACCTGGCATGTAAGTGCTCAATAATTGCTTATTTTCTTCCACCCACCATGTCTCTTCCAGCCCTAGTTTTTCTATCAGACTTAGGAGTTCCCAGGAAGGAGGAATATAGAAAGAATACAGGATGGAGAGTCAAGGGATCTCACATAGAAGACACGGCTCTGCCACAACTCACTAGGGGAACCTAAGCAAATCAATGTAAAATGGGAGGCTGAACTACATCAGACATTTTCAGGTTTGTTTGTTTTAAAGCAATGGTACCCTGTTTTCCAACGGAAATGTGTGCAGGATAAAAGAACGGAGCTGCACTGGCTGAAGGGGTGGGGGGAAATAATCCTATAAGGAATCCAGTTGTCTCTAAGTGAGCTCTGAGTCTGTGAAGCTTAAGTTGCTTTCTCTACCACTGGACTAAGCTCAGCGAGAAGCTGGCTTTCTCTGCCTTTTCTACTACTTTTGCCGAACACACATCATTAAGTTCTGTATACCATACATAGTACTGCTATCTCACTCCAACACCTGACTTAGAAACCACCTCTTTGAGCCAGAGGTAGTAACTCTGGAGACAGTCACAATGACCCTGAGTTCAGAAAGACCCTTACCGGACAACCTTTGTGCCATTCCGGAGAACCTGCATATCCACAGCATAGGTGCCATCTGCATGGGCCACCAGGTTGAGCTCTGAAAATTCTGCCTGGAAAATAATAACAGGGGAATAAGTTCACAATCCTGACTTTGGCAAGTCCTCTACATAGCAGCAGCAACATCCCCACCACAGAACATTTATATACAGTTTTCAAAACATGTTCACATACTGAGTTAGTCTAATTCTCATAGCAACACTGTGATGAAGGTGGGACAGAGATAATTATCCCCATTTACCAAAGGAGGAAACTGAGCCTCAGAGCAGTTAAGTAACTTTTCAGGACAAACAAAACTTATTATTGGCAGAGAAAGGAGCAAAAATCCGGTCCTCTAACTCCCAGCCCAGCATCCTTTGTGCTGGTTCTCTACAGAGCGATAATGTGGACTGAGACAAGTGTCCTTTTATCAGTTTCAATATAAAAGCACTAGGTTTAAATTTAGCCAACTAGGTTTTAGTTCTACTTCCCCCTACACAGCTGTATAAAACATTAAACATTAAGCAAGTTACTTGTCCTCTCTGGGTTTCAGTTTTCCCAATCTATAAAATGGGAATAATTTTGATTTTTATCAATCTTGCCTATCTAACAAGTTGTTTGAAGACAGTCAGTAAATCATAACACACTGTATAATGAATGATGAGTAACTTCTTTTACCACATAGGAAATACATGCATTGTTGAAACTGAACATCCTCCTCTTCCCCAAATGGACCCAATCACTATTTATTATGAAGCAAAGGATGGAGGAAGGTAAAAAAAAAAAAGAAAAGAAAAAAGGAAAAAGGGCTTTCAGTGCTTCACTGTATTAAGGAAGTGTTCTTTTCTATGTTTCCTCTAAAGGCCCAGAGGAACCATCACTGGGGGCAGCATACCTGAATAGCAGACATGTGCCTACCAAGAAGTATCTTGCCACCAACAATATGGAGGTAAAGTACAATGTCCTGGGAAGACATTCCTCTAAGGTTTTCCTCACTCTGGGAAACTTACACTGTAAGAGGGTCCTAAGAACCAAACTGCTTGCTCATCTACAGACACCAGAGCCATAAAAAGGAATCAGAGAAATGAAAAGACACAGACTCCAGGACCATGCCTCACAGAGAGAAAGGTCCTGGGGAAAGGACAGGAGAGAGAGGAAATGCAGAGTCCAGAACCCAATGATGGACACAGTATTCCACTCAGCAGAACGACATGGTTCACTCTGGCATGCCAAGAGGAAACCGTGATGATTCAGATGCAGCTCTGGGCTTCAGGCTGATTACCTGTTCCACCTTGATATCATAATCTCCAAGGACTTTTTTGCCCCGAAAGCACTTGGCCCTGGAGAAAGGAATAAACCCACACAAATTAGTTTTGTGCAAGTATTTAAAGTCAGACATTTACTATTACAAAGAAGAGGACCACAGCAGACAGATCTCCAGAATGAGGGTCAAGAGACCTGGGTTCTGAACCTCATTCTGCTATGAGATCACCACAAGACAAACCATTTCCTCTCTTTTAGCCTCAATTTACCCATCTATAAAATAATACAAAACATCCTTTCATTATTGGGTTTTGTCATAACATCTCTGGTCTTTTGGCTATAAAACGCATCTAGAAATAAGGATTTCCCCAATTTTATTCTTAGTAAAGGCTAGGTCAGCTTTATACATTTCTATAATTTCCTTTTTTCCTTGATCCTTCATTTTACTATGGTTTTCTATTTGGTATCCACCCTTGGATTTCTAGTTTTTAAAGAAACTGTTATCACTTTACTTCTTCATACCCATGCAAAGAGGACCCGAGGCCATTATTAATTTAAAAATATAACCAACAAAATGAGGATTAAGGAACAATCAATGAATGCGAGGAAATTAATTAGATCAAAATAGAAGGTAGCGGGAAAAGACTGAGGAAAGCCACTGCATTTGAACACAAAACTTAGCCCATATTTCTGAGCAGTCAAGAAAATGGGTCAAGGTGAGTTACACAGTACACAGTATCTTCCCAGTTTGTCACAGATCTAGAGGACCCTCACATTAATGCATTAATTAATCCCTTGTAATAAGTAATTAATCCCTTATAAGCAGATATTTTTATACTTATATTAATTCCTACTTTGCTTCTAACCTGCCCCCCCTACATTAGATTTCCTTATCTGTCCATTTCAGCTGGTTCTCCATTTGTCAAAAGGGCCTTTCCACACTCTACTTGTTAGGTAGGTTGAGCTTGCTTTTCCAGTGCTTGAAATTTCCAACTGTAATATTTCATTGGAAATTTTTTGGGAGTCTCTCCCCAAAATAAAGGAATAAACCAATATTTATTGAGCATCATGTTCTAGGAATTACATGCGAGTCGTTTTCAAGAACATCTCATTTAGTCCTAACAATATGTAAGATACAGATAAAGATCTTCATTTCAGAAACAAGGAAACCAAGATTCAGAATTGAAAATGGTGTATTCAAGGCCCTATAGCAAGTTATCGGCAGAGCCAGTATTCACAGCCAAGTCTGTGGCACTCTGAGCCCACTGCCCTTCACATTGCAGGCACTGTCTCCCTCTATTGATCTAGCCTCTCCTTCTCTGCTCACACCACCACAAAAACGGACTTTCCCTGTGTGTGCTGCATTGCATTTGTTCCCATTTTCCTTCTTCCACTCACAAGGGACTTAATGATGTGAGCGCTAGTCCCACTACAAATACTTCCTACCCTGGTTCCTGTCAACTACCCTGGACGAGGCCAGGCTGTTTCCTTTTCTCTATGGGTTCTGGAACACCCCGTTCTAGGAAGTTGTCATTTGTCCTATCCAAGTCCCTGGCCACCCTCAAATTGCTCCTCTGAGGCACTCAGCCATCCTGGAGCTGGACCACTTAAGTCCATCCCCCACCTCTGCCCCAATTTCTTATTAAGCTTCACACCAGCTTGTTTCCAGGACCCTGATCAACATTCACAGCTCAGCGAGCCCCTCAGGCAGGGGCCCTGTAGTATATCCCTGTAGTATATATATTTCTTTGGCTACTATTGCATTTTATTTACAGGTTTAACTAATAGAGTCTAGTATGGCACTATCACTTCTCTACAGACCTTGGAGTCTGCAGGTTTGTGTCCATGACTATAAAAAGGAGGAACTGGAGTGAATGACCCATGAGATCCCTTTCTTTCATTGGTGAGGTATGTCTACCTTGTTATCAGCAATGCTTTTCTGATGCTTCCTCCTATTTTCCTGTCTCAAAATAGCTCTCCTTCTGTGAGTTAAATCTCAGAGACATTAACAATAACCTCTCATTTGGTACGATGCCGTGCATTTGCAAAGCATGTTCCTTGCCCTAGTTGTTCCTCACAACTCTGTGAAGGAGCCAGGAGAGATAGTGTGGTCCATTTGGCTGATGGGGAAACTGAAGCCCAGGACAATTAAATAACATGCCCAAATCAGAAAAGTTCATGGAAGTTAAGGCTAGAACTAAGAGTTTACATCTAGGTGCTTAAATGCTGCCAAGTTTCTTAATTCACTCATTTATGTTGTGGGTTTTGAACACTGATATTGAAGTATATTTATAGATTCTGGCTGCGTTTTTCTGCCACTTCCTGCACCTGCCCATTGACCAAGTTGGCTAATGAACTGTTTTCATGCCTTCCCTCCTCCCCCACCTCTCTAGCTATCCTAATGCCTTTTCCTTAAGGTAATCTGTCCTGTTGGAAATCTCAGTGTGTGTTTCCTGGCCCAGGGTCACTGACCTCTCTTGGCTGAGCCACAACCTTATAGAAAAGGAGCCAAGATGGCCGGCAGATGAGGTACAGAGCCCTCTTCTGGAGAATGAGCACATTCTTGCAGCTCCAGGCTCTGGGACATTTTGATTCTAGGTATTTTCATGAAAAATTGTGTAATTTGCTAGCAAATGATAGAAGTATTTCCTGATACTAAGAGAACACTAGTACAGGGCAGTGTGCTGGAATCCAGAGGATGGGCTCTGGAATCACAATCTGGGGTGTGAATTCTAGCTGTACCCCTTCCTGGTTGTGTTACCTTAGAGAGGCTTAAATTTTTTTAAAAAATAGTATATTGTGTGGTTAAACTAGTCGATCTATCTATAAAATTATATAAGAGGATAAAACAAAAAGTAAAATGTTCTTTTTTCCCATTCCTCTCTTATCACATATACTTCTAATTATCAATTATAAGCATATACTTCCAGTGGAGGGGGAAAAATGTGTGGATATACCTGCATACATATATGCTTCAAACATATACATATGGCATGCTACATAAATTCTTTAAAAATTTTTGTTTTTTGCACTTAAAAATATATCTTAGTGATATGCTTTCAGCACATATTGATGGGCCTCTTCCTTTTTAATAGTTGCATGAAATTCCATTTGAAGGACATACAGTATTTATTGGTAAGCATTTATTGGTATTGGCATTATATATTGGTGAGCACATTAGATTTCTAGTTTCTTGTTTTTGCTATTACAAACAGTGCTACAATGGCTTACATTTAAAAATATAGCCATAGGATAACTATTTTATGACAGAAACGCTGGTGCAAGGAACAGACACTGTTATGGTTTTTGCTGATACTCCCAAACTGTCCCCCACCCAAGAAAAAAATGATACCACTCTTACCAGCATTTGAAAGTTTCGGAAAACTACTCCGCTTCCCTTAGTTTTCCCACATAGTCCCCTGCATACGATAGGAACAGATAAGATGCCCAGTATGGAATTTTTTTTTTTTTTTTTTTTTTTTTTTGAGACAGGATCTTGCTCTGTTGCGCTGGCTGGAGTGCAGTGGTGCAATCATGGCTCACTGTAGCCTCGACTGCCTGAATGAGCTCCAGTGATCCTCCTGCCTCAGCCTCCTGAGTAGCTGGAACTACAGGCACATGCCACCATGCCAGGCTAATTTTTAAATTTTGTTTTGTACAGACACAGTCTCACTATGTTGCCCAGGCTGTTCTTGAACCCCTGGGCTCAAGCAATCCTACCTTGGAATCTGAAAGTGCTGGGATTATAGGAGTGAGCCACCATGCCCCACCAATATGAACTTTCTGATTGGCAGTCTTGTCACATAAATCTAAATTCATCCCCTTGTGCTCAATCCTAAACAAAACCCAAGATGTACATCCTTGAAACACAGACTAAAAATATCTGTAGTGCCTGTGTTGTCAATTTCCCCCTATTGTAACATTTTTCTTAACAAGCCTAGCAGCTGAGGATCTATGTAAGTTTAATGGCTTGCAGCTTCCTTGATGGACCAGGTAATGAACCATCATCTCCCCTTATTGCTAAAATGAGCAAAAGCTTCTAGATTTAACTCGTTAATCAAGGAAGTGAATACTTTCATCAATTCCCATCCACCTACCAACTAGGGCTTGTGAGGCTGAGGAATACGATTTCAGAGACTTCTCTCCTAACTCCCCCACAAAACTTGGCCTAAACCAGGCAAGCCTAGCTTAAATATGCCCTCTTTTATGCATGGGATAATGGAGAAAGAGTTCTAGAAATAGGAGTCAAGGAAGCCGAGTTCAGGCCTACTTCTACCACTTTTCAGCTGTGTGACTTTGGGCAAGTAATGCCTCTCTGAGTCTTAGTTGTGTCATTTATAAAATAAGGCTAATAGTGATCTTAGTAGTGAACACCTGTGACGTACTAACTACTATTCTAAGTGTTTTATGTATTTTACCTCATTTAATAATATTTGGCTCACAGGTGGTTGTGAAGATTTAATGAAATCAGATGACATGAAAGTTTTGGAAGTGCTGAAATTTATGCAAATATGAGGCACTGTTAGCAAAAAGCAGCAAACATATGCTGTTTTAATATGACTACGGCCAACATGGCTTCTTCCTTTTCTGAATTTTCATCACATTTATTGTCTGCTCATGATATTTGGCTCACAGCATCATCATCTGATACCACCTTTCAAGGTCAGTTGTCTGATAATCAGACACTGCTTCCCCACCTATGCCTCAGACCACTAGATTATATGACAATGCTTCAGAGCAGGGATGATCCATATGTGAATCTTGGATTTTTCAGAAAATTTTTGATTTTAAATACTGATTATGTCTTCTTGTTTGATTATATGCTCTAGGCCTGTACAAATATAACAATTATATCCATAAATTTCCAAATCCTTCACAGAGCTGTGACTTAGTAGCCTCACAATCAGGACTTGCTTATTAACTGGGATATTAGGAGTGGTGGTTTGGGCTGGACCACTAGAGAAAACCAGAAGAGAGCACCCTCAGGACGCAGCCTATTTCTGCAGGCCCTGCCATCTTCTTCTCACATGTGTCAATCCTGACGGTCAAGTTCTTTCCTCCTTCTCCTTCCCCAAATGAAAATCTGTTTTCAATCTCTGTCTATATTGGAGCTAATGGACCTGAAACAGCCTAGAGCATAAATCCTCCCAAGATGACTGGAATTTGCATAAGTATCAAATCTCAGGCTAGAAGATGACAGCACTAAAGATGGATTCACATACTCCAGAAGGCATTTAGGGAAGAAAAGACTTTGCCAGAGCTCTGGAAATAGTCCAGCACCTAGTAAATACCTAGCACTGTATAGACATTTACTTTTAAAAAGATGCTAGTTTCTGGCTCTTACTGACTCTGACTCAGGCCTTGTTCTTTCAACCAAACATCTGAAGGCTTCAAGAAGTTAGAAAATAAACTAGAAATAGTAGGAGATTCCTATTTCCCCACTTACACTGTTAGGGTAAAAATCAAGCCTGCCTGTCCTGGTGCAAGTTTGTGAGCGCCTGCCGCCACCCACTGGCAAGATGAGTACTGCAGCTAATTGCAGACAGCTCACCACTCACTGCACTGGCTGAATAGCCACAGACTCTACTGGCACAGGCGTATCCCTCCAGCTGCTTATTTGCTGCTCTGAAAAACCATATCCGAAGATTAACTGTCTCTTCTAAAAAGTATGCATCCACTTCCCTCCCTCAAAGAAGCTGGATAGCTAGCTTTTGCAACCTATAGAAAGAAACGCTGTGATTTGTCAGTAAATTCAGCAAAAATTTACTGAGCACTCAGTGGTATAGGTGCTGGAACTATAAAAATTGGCAACCATAAGTGGTCACAAAGTACAGAAAGCACAGTCTACAAAAGGACACCAGTATCAATATGGCAGTCATTGCTAAGTTCCCGCTCAACTCTTCAGATTTACATCTAGCATTCACATTTCCACCTTTCAATCTTTTCCTTTAAAAACAATTTTAAGCACACAACTAAAACAATAATGAAAGTTTCATATAGTCCAGGAGGATGTACAGTGGAAAGAAAGTTTCCTCTACCTCATATGTCAGTGGAGAGACAGAAACAAAAATAAAAGATTGTAATTCAGGGTATCAACTGTAGCAGACATACAAGCACAGCATTATGGGAACCCGAAGGAGGGAGCCATTCTCTCTGCCTGGAGAAGCCTAGGAATGCTCCAGAAAGACTGAACTGAGTCTTAAAGAATGAGTAGGAATTAGCCACATAGGAAGGAGGACGTAGAATTGAAATGTAAGGGCAAAGACACAGAAGCTTGGGTGGGGCTCTGAGCACTACAGAGGCCCAGCACACTGCTGGCTGAGCAGTGAAGACTGGAGATTCCTGAGGCAGGGAAGAGGCCAAACAAAGGGCTTTAAATGTCAGGTGGAGTCTCTGGGAATGAGGGCTAGTCTCCAAATGATTTTTTACAAGTTTTCATTGCAGAAATATCCTCAATAGTCATCAACATTTTACCAATCTTTTTCATCTATTACCCTCACTGTTTTTGTTGTTGAGACTATGGTTTGAGTATTTTAAAGCAAATCCCAAACATCATGTCATTTATCCTGTCAATTTTTAAGTATTCTCTCTGTTAGTGATTCTTACTTGTATGATTTACAGTGGCAAAACAGACATAACATTTTCAATTTTAACCACTTTTACGTATACACTTCAGTGGTATTCACAATGTCGTGCAACCACCACCACTATCTATTTTTCAAAACGTTTTCATCATCCCAAACAAAAGCTCTGTAGCCAATAAGCAATAAGTGCCCATTCTCTTCTCCCCTCAGTCCCAGGTAATCTCTAATCTACTTTGTCTGTATTAATTTGCCTATTCTGGAATAATGACTTTTTAAATATAAGTACCATGCCATTGTCTCACCAAACAAAATTAACAATTTTTATTAACATCTTTACTGATCTGTATTCAAGTTTTCCCAACTGTCTCAGAATATACTCAAAGATTTTAAGCAGAGAGATCATACGGTCAGATATGCCTAAGATCTGAGAGACTGCTTTCTCTGGAATGTGGAGAAGACTGAAGGGAATGAATCAGTGCTTAAGATCATTTCAGAAGCCAGTGCAGTAACCAGACTTCAAGATTTTCTATTTTACTGGCACTTGGCACCTATTGCACAGCACTCACCTGACAATTCAATTAATCACTTGATTGATTAGGTCTAGGAGCTTAGTAGCTAGCTAGGAAATGACAGCAACATTTAAAAAATCAGATTTAATGAAATGACATAACACTTTATAGAACTCTCCCTGTAGATGTTCGGGAACAGAGACATAAATAAGGTCTCAAATAGTCAGGCCTTACATTGAAGGGGTTCCCAACTCAAATTTGGATTTGTTATCTAATTTAAGGACCATAAAACTTTCAGTACCTGGAGAAATTTCTGTTAAGGATAATTGGTTTGGTTCAGAATAAGAAACAAAGAATAGGAAGACATTAGTACTTTTCCAGATAAAGGCAACATTCTGTGGCTGGTCCTTGATATTATTAATTCACTGATTAAATTGTTATATCAAATGCTCTGCAAGTAAGGGACTTCTTACATAAAGAGCAAGCTGCATGGTGTCTTCGTTAACATTCATATAAATGATCTGGAAAACAGTGCATGGGGAAATTGCCAAGGTTGCCGATGGCATTCAGCTCTTCCAGGGATTAAAATGCCAAGATGATTAGGGGTAAACTGAAAGAAGATGTGGACGTGGGCAGAAAAGTGGCAGAGGAGTTTTAATGTGACTAAGTGTAAGAAAACATATTCAGGGGAAATAATCTTATCAGAGGATCATGAACTGGAATGTTCAACTACAATCCGGTAAAGGAACCTGGAATGACAGAAAATTGTTTCCCGAAGACAGTCCTGTGAGCTGTAACAGGCAAAAACCAAAAAGACAGAGAGAGTGAAAGGTGAAAAAAGGTTAGTTATCACTAGAAAGCTTATGGAAATCCAACATAAAGGGCTACTCATGCCCTAACCCCATCTTGTACAAGCTGTAATGCTTTCCTGTTTGTGATACAGCGTATTAGGTCCACTCACCTGGACACAAGTGACATGATGAAAGTAGAAATGGTCCAGAGAAAAACAGAACAAAATGAAATGGCTCTGATTTTAGTAAAGCTAAAATAATGAGTCTTCTTCAGTCTATAAAGGTAAAGATACAAAGGCAACACACGGGTGTGTAGGAGGAGGGAAAGAAAAACCAAACAAACACTGAGTGACCCTATGCAAATCAAATCACTCAGCTCAGACCACCAAAATTAATCCTCACAATATGCCTCTTACAAGAATGTCATCTTCATGTTACTGGTTTTATAGAAAAATGAGGCTCAGATGAATCGACTGACTTGCTTAAAGGTAGCAGTTAGTAGGTGGCAGAGCTAGTAAAATTAAATTCCAACTCTTTTGATGAGCAAGTTTAGAGACCATATACTTCCTTAGGTGAGGATTCTGCTCTATTCATTTTGTGTTACCAAAGCCTGTCCTACTGTTTGACACATGAAATGTTTATAGAGTTACTGAACACAGCTAGATATTTGGAGGTTAGTATCAGAGAGCAGCTGAGTGCTATGGCATGTGCCTATAGTCCAAACCACCTGGGAGGCTGAGGCTGGAGGATCACTTGAGCCCAGGAGTTCAAGTCCAGCCTGGCCAACATGGTAAAACCCTGTCTCAAAAAAGAAAAAAGAAAAAAAATCAAAGAGAGCAACCAGGCTCAATCTGATACAGAGTCCTAGGCTTGAAGACCTTTGTGAATGCCCACTTAGTCCTTCTCTGGAGTTTATGAAATTTCATCAGGTGACCTGTGGGAGGCTTCAACAGCCTTATGTGGCAGATGAGATCCCTTAAGAAAAGCAGCAATCCCAAAGATCTGAAAATAACTAATTTCTGTGTAAACATCCCAGCTGTGATTTCAGTTGGGAACAGCAAATCACTTTTTTTGAACAGATTTTCTGAAGATCTCTATTTTGGGGAATAATTAAATGATGCAGTATCACAAGATAACGAGATTATCAAATACAGAAAAAAAAAAAAAAAAAGAATCCTGTAACTCAGGAGAACACATGACGGGAAGATTAGATGCATTTGTCTGTAATTATAGTGGAGCTACAGAACAGAATGCTTTGGAGTCATGGGACAGATTTTCTTTCCATGACTGGCTTATAAAATTAAATCACGCTGATTTGATATTGGAGCAAAGTGGGTCAGTTATCAAGTTTGCTTTGAAGAAAGAGCAGGCAAATACAATTTTGAAGATTTGGCTTTATTTTATGTCAGATATGTAAGGCTCCTAGCATCGTGAATAGTGCAGCTCTACCTCCACTGTACGGTCACGAATCACACCCACAGTCACAGCTATCACCAGAGCTGCATGTTCCCATCCTTTGGTAGCAGTCTAGATACAAGGAAATGTCCTCCATGATCTGGCCTCACCCTTCTGTTTGAAACTAATCTCTTCTAAGTCTGCTTCAGAGTCTCCATAGGAATTAGAAAAAGGCACCTCTTCCTCAGGATGCCTGCAGGACGCCCTCCTGCACCAGGGCACGTGGATTGGTGAGCAGAATGTGGGGCTGCATCCCAGCCCCTACTTGTCTCCTCAGATAGATGTCCTTGTACAGTGAACAACCTGCATAAGCATATGCAGGAGCCCTGCCCTACTCCTTCTATAATTCAGACAGCTTCCCAACCCCTGTGCCTTGGACCACAGTGAAATCACCCCTGCCATCGTTCTTCGAGGTCCAAAAGTAGTTCTGCCTCCTTAGGAAATCTTCCCTGACCTCCCTTCCTGCAGTAGTTTCTCCTCCTTCTGGAAGCCTAGTCTGAGACCTGCTGATTTGTCACTTTAAACAGATAGTCTAGTATCATCAGCTGATTTTTAATTTGTGTCTCTTTTCTCCACTGTATCAGAAGCCCCCTGATAGTGCATACTGTGTCTTATACTTCCTTCCTATTCTCCAACAACTCAACCTCACACTCACCACTGCCTTACACAAAGCACACCTATGATAGTTAATTTTATGTGTTAACTTGACTAGGCCACAGGTGCCCAGATATTTGTTTAAACATTATTTCTAAAAGTGTTTGTGAGGGTGTTGCTGGATGAGATTAACATTTGAATGAGTAGACTGAGTCAAGCAGATTGCCCTCCCCACTGAGGATGGACATCATTTAACCTACTGAAGGTCTGATTAGAACAAAAATGTGGAGTACAGGAGAATTTGCTCTTTCTGCCTGTCTTCAAGCAAGCACTGGTTTTACAGAAAAATAAGGCTCAGATGAATTAACTGACTTGCTTAAAGGCAGCAGTTACTAGGCGGCAGAGCTAGTAAAATTTCTTTTCTCCTGCCTTTGGACTCAGATCGAAACTTACACCATTGGCTTTCCCAGTTCTCAGACCTTCAGACTTGGACTCGAACTATCATTAGCTCCCCTAGGTTTCCCGTTTGCCCACTGCAGATCTTGGGACTTCTCAGTCTCATAACTGTGAAAGCCAATTCTTTAAAATACACACACACACACACACACACAGATGCATACACATCTCTCTGTGTATGTATGTACAGACACACATATACCTATGTATACTCACACACACACACACACACACGTATACACACACACTTGGGCTGCTATATCAAAATGCCATAGACTGGCTGGCTTAAACAACATTTATTTCTCATAGATCTGGAGGCTAGAAAGTCCAGATCAAGGTGCCAGCAGATTTAGTTCCTGGTGAGGGCACTCTTCCTGGCTTGCAGCTGCCTTCTCTGTGTCCTCACATGTGAAGGAGAGTGAGCAAGCTCTGGCCTCTCTTCTTATGAGAACACTAACACCATCGTGAGGGCCCCACTCTCATGACCTCATCTCAACCTAATCACCTCCCAAAGGCCCCACCTCCAAATGCCATATTAGGGGTTAGGGCTTCAACATACAAATTTGGGGGACACAAACATTCAGCCCATAACAACACTCTTAGTAAAGACCTATTTCTTGATTCCCAGCGGAGGACACCTGCCCACCTGGGACTTAAGGGAACAAGGAACCGTAATACACAAAACAATATCACACAAAAATACAAGATACATCAAATGACAAAAATGAATAGCCATTTACATGTTCTGGCTGGGGTATAAACACTCCCTGAATCAAAATGAAGGAAGAGTGCCCTCCCCACCATGTTACACAGAAACAAGTTCTTCATGCCCACTCAGATTTTCATCAACTGCTGAGTGGCACAGTGGGAAGAGTGTGAATTTTAGAGCCAGACTAATCTGGGTTTACATCTCAGGTCCTCTACTTGCTGTCTGAACTTGGGCTCTTTTACTTCCTTGTTTCTTCATCTATAAGGTAAGGACAATATCCATTTCCAAAGTTTGTTAGAATTAAATGACTCTGCCTTTAATGTATTCCTGAAACATTATCTGTCCTCTTGGGCTTTTATACTTCTTTCCCTCAGATTTTTGCATGTCCTGCATCTTTTTTAATGTGTAAGTCTCAGCTCACATATTCCATCCTATGTTTATTTTTTTTTACTTCATGTCCTTTTATTTATTTATTTATTTATTTTAAGTTCTAGGGTACATGTGCACAACATGCAGGTTTGTTACATATGTATACATATGCCATGCTGGTGTGCTGCACCCATTAACTTGTCATTTACATTAGGTATATTTCCTAATGCTATCCATCCCCCCTCCCCCCACCCCACAACAGGTCCCAGAGTGTGATGTTTCCCCTTCCTGTGTCCAAGTGTTCTCATTGTTCAATTCCCACCTATGAGTGAGAACATGCGGTGTTTGGTTTTCTGTCCTTGTGAAAGTCTGCTGAGAATGATGGTTTCCAGCTTCATCCATGTCCCTACAAAGGACATGAACTCATCCTTTTTTATGGCTGCATAGTATTCCATGGTGTATATGTGCCACATTTTCTTAATCCAGTCTGCCACTGATGGACATTTGGGTTGGTTCCAAGTCTTTGCTATTGTGAATAGTGCCACAATAAACATATGTGTGCATGTGTCTTTATAGTAGCATGATTTATAATCCTTTGGGTATATGCCCAGTAATGGGACCTCTGGGTCAAATGGTATTTCTAGTTCTAGATCCTTGAGGAATCGCCACACTGTCTTCCACAATGGTTGAACTAGTTTACAGTCCCACTAATAGTGTAAAAGTGTTTCTATTTCTCCACATCCTCTCCAGCACCTGTTGTTTCCTGAATTTTTAATGATCGCCATTCTAACTGGCGTGAGATGGTATCTCATTGTGGTTTTGATTTGCATTTCTCTGATGGCCAGTGATGATGAGCATTTTTTCATGTGTCTGTTGGCTGCATAAGTGTCTTCTTTTGAGAAGTGCCTGTTCATATCCTTTGCCCACTTTTGGATGGGGTTGTTTGATTTTTTTCTTGTAAATTTGTTTAAGTTCTTTGTAGATTCTGGATATTAGCCCTTTGTCAGATGGGTAGATTGTAAAAATTTTCTCCCATTCTGTAGGTTGCCTGTTCACTCTGATGATCGTTTCTCTTGCTGTGCAGAAGCTCTTTAGTTTAATTAGATCCCATTTGTCTAGTTTGGCTTTTGTTGCCATTGTTTTTGGTGTTTTAGTCATGAAGTCCTTGCCCATGCCTATGTCCTGAATGGTATTGCCTAGGTTTTCTTCTAGGGCTTTTATGGGTTTTAGGTCTAATATTTAAGTCTTTAATCCAACTTGAATTAATTTTTGTATAAGGTATATAAGGAAGGGATCCAGTTTCAGCTTTCTACATATGGCTAGCCAGTTTTCCCAGCATCATTTATTAAATAGGGGATCCTTTCCCCATTTCTTGTTGTTGTCAAGTTTGTCAAAGATGAGATGGTTGTAGATGTGTGGTATTATTTCTGAGGGCTCTGTTCAATTCCATTGGTCTACATCTCTGTTTTGGTATCAGTACCATGCTATTTTGGTTACTGTAGCCTTGTAGTACAGTGATGCCTCTGGCTTTGTTCTTTTGGCTTAGGATTGTCTTGGCAATGGGGGCTCTTTTTTGGTTCCATATGAACTTTAAAGTAGTTTTTTCCAATTCTTTGAAGAAAGTCATTGGTAGCTTGATGGGGATGACATTGAATATATAAATTACCTTGGGCAGTATGGCCATTTTCACAATATTGATTCTTCCTATCCATGAGCATGGAATGTTCTTCCATTTGTTTGTGTCCTCTTTTATTTCGTTGAGCAGTGGTTTGTAGTTCTCCTTGTAGAGGTTCTTTGCATCCCTTCTAAGTTGGATTCCTAGGTATTTTATCCCTGATGAACATCAATGCAAAAATCCTCAATAAAATACTGGCAAACCGAATCCAGCAGCACATCAAAAAGCTTATCCACCATGATCAAGTGGGCTTCATCCCCGGGATGCAAGGCTGGTTCAACATATGCAAATCAATAAATGTAATCCAGCATGTAAACAGAACCAAAGACAAAAACCACGTGATTATCTCAATACATGCAGAAAAGGCCTTTGACAAAATTCAACAGCCCTTCATGCTAAAAACTCTCAATAAATTAGGTATTGATGGGACGTATCTCAAAATAATAAGAGCTATTTATGACAAACCCACAGCCAATATCATACTGAATGGGCAAAAACTGGAAGCATTCCCTTTGAAAACTGGCACAAGACAGGGATGCCCTCTCTCACCATTCCTAGTCAACACAGTGTTGGAAGTTCTGGCCAGGGCAGTCAGGCAGGAGAACAAAACAAAGGGTATTCAGTTAGGAAAAGAGGAAGTCAAATTGTCCCAGTTTGCAGATGACATGATTGTATATCTAGAAAACCTCATTGTCTCAGCCCAAACTGCTTAAGCTGATAAGCAACTTCAGCAAAGTCTCAGGATACAAAATTAATGTGCAAAAATCACAAGCATTCCTATACATCAATAATAGACAGAGAGCCAAATCATGCGTGAAATCCCATTCCCTCCGATGTTTCTACTGACTATCTGAACAAAAGTAGTTTCCTCTGTGCCCCCCTCCATCATTCTCTATATTATCTTCATAATATTCATTATTTCTATTTTGAAACTTTTAATTATTCTTCATTTTATTATTCTTCATTATTTCTATTTTGAAATTTTTTCAACTACTTATTATCCATCTGCCCAACGAAAATGTAAGCTTCATGAGAACAGCGACCTTGTGGTGGTATCAATCCCATGCCCAGCTCTGTTACAATGCCTGGTACACGTTAGTGCCCTAATGTGTGTTGAATGAGTAAATGAGAATGTAAAGTATCAAGTGCACCACAGCCACACATTTTAGGTTTTTTTTTTCCTCCTCTTTTTATGTAAAAACCACTGGGTTAAAAAAAAAAAAGTTCCTATGTGAGTTCTTTGAAATGGAGGGCATTTCAACAAAATGAATTCATTCTTTTAATGCTAATCAGGCATTTATAAATATAGACAAATAATGTTTTTTCCAATGTATGATGAGACCATCCTCCATCTTAATGTTCTATTTTAGGTATAAGTCAACAATTACTGAAGAATTTATACATTATTCACATCATAATATGAAAAATTAACAAGATAATATTCCCTCAGCCTTCTGAGAGGGAAAATTTTGCTTAGAGATCTTTTACTTATTTTACTTGTGAAGAAACAGAAGCCTGAAGAGAGGAAAATTTGACAAGTTCAAGATCGAACAACAGTTTGAGGCAGGCCATGTTCCCTTTCCATTCCACTATGCTGCCTCCTTAGAGCAGGAAAGGTAACTCTCCTCCAAATCGAAGAAGACTGGAATTCAACACATAGAAATCCCTAAGTGATATAACAGGATGTAGAAACTGAGGACCTGATTTCCACTAAGAGTGCTTGTGAGATCAAGTATCATAAAGAATGTAAATAATTGGCTGGGCGCGGTAGCTCACATCTGTAATCCTAGCACTTGGGGAGACTGAGGCGGGAGGATTACTTGAGTCCAAGAGTTTGAAACCAGCCTGGGCAACATAAAGAGATTCTGTCTCTACAGAAAAATAAAAAATTTGTCAGGCATGGTGGCTAGTGTCTATAGTCCCAGCTACTTAGGAGGCTGAGATGGGAGGATCGCTTGAGCCTGGGAGGTTGAGGCTGCAGTGAGCCATGTTCACACCACTGCACTCCAGCCTGGGCAACAGAGTGAGATGCTGTCTGAAAACAAAAAATGTTAACAGCTTAGTATTATAGAAGCACAAGGGAGTTTTATTTTTATCATTTTGCTGATGCATTGATTCTGTTTGTAATACCACATCATCAGTACACAGCTCGTAGAGCAAATTGCTGCAAGGAAATGAAAGAGATCTCACATTCTGCTTTTGTTAGCAAAGGAGACTTGATCTTCTTTTCCTGGTCCAAGTGCAAACTGACATGGCTGGCATTATCAGCCTACTCACCACCATGGATCAGCAGAAACATCCTCATACCTCAAGGCAACAATACTTTGGATTTCCAAATCCAAACCCAGGTGGCACATTCCATTCTACAATTCTCCAACTGGTGCCAATTCAGGGGGATATTATTCACCAGAATAGGCACTAACAACTGAATTTTGGCAGGCTGGGAGGAGAACTGGCACTGTTCTGGAAGAGTCATGCCACAGGTTCCCAGATGCACTTGAGTCTAGCAACATGGAACCACACAGGTTCTGAATGGAGAAATGGACCTTAGATGCTATCCTCTCACAGGCAAAGAAACAGAGGCTTAAAGAGAGAAAGTTGACCAAGATCACACGGTGGGAAAGCTGATGTCTTCTCAATCCAATGTCCTTTTTGTTAGACCAAGGTTAGCCCAGAGTATAAGCTCATGCCTTAATAGAGAAGTATAAAGATAGATAGTGCCGTTCTTGCTCTTTTCTTGTGAATTTGTTCATCCTTTCAGCCACCTCTAATGATCCATTGAAATACACTTCACATTCAAAAGCTCTAAAAAGTAGTTTTAAAAACCAACTCAAACTGGTTAGCCTGAAAACCTAGTTCATTTTACCCCTAGTGTTTGGATACATTCCTTGGAAAAGATGTCCATTATGTAGTGCTGTTGTAATGAAATATATTCTATAAACCTTTCAATATAGTGTAATTCTAATTAATTTATTCATGCAACAAAGATTAGATTAGGCACCTATTATTTGTTCACCTATATGAAAGGCACTTGGTAGGGGGGAGGGGAAGGAAAGACTTTACCCTGCTTTAAAACAAAGAAGAATAAAAATAAATTAGCGTTGGACGAAAATACCGTATATTGTTATCTAAAGTACAGGTGCCAAAATTATAATTGCAATAAAATGAATATCAACTAATATCTATTAAGCACTAGTACCTGTGCTAACCACTTTATATACCTTACGAATTAATCCTCATAATCAATTATATAAGGTAGATAGCATTATCTCCCAAATTTACAGATAACTAAGGCACAAAGAGATTAAGTAACTTGTTCAAAGTCATACAACTACTGGGTGGCAGATTCAGGATTTGAAACTAGGCAAACTGACTCCAGAGCAGATCTTATTAACCACTTCATACTACACCTAAAATATGGCATTATTCAAAAATTTGTGTACATTAGGAATTTATCTGAATTGTTTTTTCTTCATTTGGGAGGGGATTTACCCACATGACTTCTAATATTTTCAGGCTCTGACAGTGTAGAAATTAAACAGTAGGATTTCAATATGTGATGTGGAAAGGGTGTTTCAAGTGACTTTAACAAAGGTAGTGCAGCATGAAAGTGAAATTCACAAATCATTGCCAAATGGTGTTGCAGTTACTGTATAATACAGAATATACATATGGCAGAGAGGAAGTGACAGGGCAACAGGGATAGGATAGGATAAAGCCAGTTCCTTGCTTCTTGGTTTGCCAAGGGCCAGGAGAGGGACTTCTGCAGATCTATGAAGCAAATAATTTGGAATTTGGGGAATGATGAAGCAGAAACCTTGACAGTGCTTTCTAGAAGCGAGATTTCTACTTGAATATTGTTTCCCCAGTTTCCAGATTCTGTGCTTTAGAGAGTTTCCTAAAATACAGCTAAAATCTTGAGGCCAAGAGTAGCTTTCCCCTTATGTGTAAACAAGTTTGGTATATGACTATCTTCACTTGAGTGACTTAAAGACTCTAGTCTGTCTCTATCATTCATGTGCAGGAAACTTAAAACGAGATCATCATATCCCACCTCATACCCCAATGCAAAAATCTCCTCTGTAATGTTTATAACAAGGGGATATCAGAGAAATTTCTCAGTTTTTTGTATGTGTGTTTTGTGGGATTTTTTTACTTTTAGACAATTGACTTTTTCAAACTGGGCTGATATTTGCCATTTTGAAGCTTGTTGTTTGATTCTGGCTCTGTCCACATAAAACTGGTCTGCTTCTTTCTTGTCCACGTCCATCCTGTCTGGGACAGTGAACAGGGCCCCTTGAGACCACTTCTTTAGGCTACACTACCCCTATTCTCTCAAACATTCCTCCTATGATAAGGTTTTCAGTTTCAGCATGATGGCTCCTCTTTGAAAATGCTCTGCTTATGTTCTTAGTGCATGATAATTAAAACTTAATGAAATTCTTCCAGATGGTCAGATCAGACCTGAATAAAGCAGCAAGTATTGGAAGTTGGACAACTCTGAGATTTTATTCAGTGTAGCTTTCTCTTGACAAACTACCACTTAGGGAAAACAGAATCTTGGAGAAATGCAAGTCTGTTTATTTCTTCAAAGTTATAAATTTTAATCAGACCCAGCAGTATTAAATTTGTTCCATCACTTTATATTATGCCTTACTGTGGAAAAAATAAACTTAGAATCCTCAGCAGCTGGCTGGGCGTGGTGGCTTACGCCTGTAGTCTCAGCACTTCGGGAGGCTGAGGTAGGTGGATCACGAGGTCAGGAGCTCGAGACCACCCTGGCCAATATGGTGAATAAGATACAAAAAATTAGCCAAGCATGGTGGCACGTGCCTGTAATCCCAACTACTTGGGAGGCAGGAGAGTCACTTGAACCCGGGAGGCAGAGGTTGCAGTGAGCCAAGATCGTGCTGCTGCACTCCAGCCTGGGTGACAGGGTGAGACTCCATCTCGAAAAGAAAAAAAAATCTTCAGCAGCTGTATACATTACTGCAAACTTAAGTTCATTATTTGTCATACAGCTATATTTAAAGAATATAACAAACACTTGTTTATTTGCTACTTGATCTTAATTTTTTTCTATATTAATATACACAGTTGAAATTGCTTGAATATTCCTCCCCAATCCTATTCCTCTACATCCCTTCCCTAGGGATAACTATTCTGAATTAACATTCTTTGTTTCTGTACGTGTTTTTATATAGTTTTACTACATGTGTATATATCCATAGACCGAATATAGTACTGTTTTGCTTGTTTGGGGCTTAATATAAGTGATGCTATTTTATATCTATCTGCCTACGGCCTGCATTTTTCCCACTCAGTGTTATATTTCTGACATGTATTCACAGTAATATACAAAACCCTGGCCTATTTATTTTTATTATTTGAATACATCACAATTTATCTGTTATGATGAACATTTAGTTTACTCTGAAATTTCTTATTGCAAATAATGCTGAGTTCATCTTTCTTGTACAGGGGTCCCTTGCACAAGTAATTTCCCTTTAATTTTCTAGTAATTACACATTTTATTTCTATTCTTTTTGTGGTTAGCCTTAATTTCTTTTTTAAAACAGTACATACTTTACTTACCTAAATAGAACTTTAATCAGTAGCTCTACTCTCCTCCCTAGTTTTAGTATACTTTAGGACTGGTCACTCCCCTTCTCTCTTTACTCTCCTCCTATGTGACATATTATTAGGCCATGTTTTAATTTCACCTCATTTTTATATGCCCTGAATTAGTCATTGTTTTTATCACTTTGTACAGTCAAGTTTTTTTTTCTATTTTTGTTTTGTTTTGCTTTAGATTTACCCACATGTTTACCAATATTTTTTGCTCAATTTTGATTTTTTCACGTCACTACTTCCTTTTGGATTCAATTTCCTGCTTCCTGAAGAGTATCTACTTTTTGTAGTCCTTTCAGAAGCGATCTTTGAGATGTTAACTTGACGCCTTTTTTTCTCTTTTTCTTTGAGACAGGGTCTTGCTCTGTCTCCCAGGCTGGAGTGTAGTGGTGTGATCATGGCTCACTGTAGCCTCAACCTCCCAGGCTCAAGCGATCCTCCCACCTTAGCATACTGAGTAGCTGGGACTACAGGCACACACCATCACACCAGGCTAATTTTTTGTATTTTTCACAGAGACGGGGTTTTGCCATGTTGCCCATGCTGGTCTTGAACTCCTGAGATCAAGATCCATTTGCCTTGACCTCCCAAAGTGCTGGAATTACAGGCGTCAAACTCTTGAGCTCAAGCTATCCACTTGCCTTGAACTCCCAAAGTGCTAGTATTACAGGCATGAGCCACTGTGCCCAGCCTAAACTTATCTATAATTGTCTCCATCTTATCCTCGTGTGTGTGTGTGTGTGTGTGTCTTCAGACACAGGGTCTCACTACATTGCCTAGGTTGGCCTTGAACTCCCAAGCTCAAGTGATCTTCTTGCCATAGCCTCTCAAGTGGCTAGGACTACAGTTGCATGCCACCGTACCCAGCTTTACTGTCACTCTTGAATAAAGGCTTAACTAGGAAGAAAATTCTAGATTGTTTTGTTCTTTCCTCTCAGTTTTTGAGGACAATATTCCTTTGTCTATTTTGCCTGCTCTCAGTCCAGTTGTGATTCCTTGTAGGATATCTCTTTTATCTTTGGATGCTCTTAAGACCTACTTTTTGTCTTTGATGCTCTGCAACTTCACTACGACATGTCTAGATCTGGCTTTATTTTTTGGAACTTTGATGTGCTTCCCAATTGATGTCTTTCATTACATTTGGAAAAACTTCAACTATTACCTCTGTATATTACCTCTTTTCCATCCTCTCTATTCCCTCCTTCTATAAATATTACTAGACATATATTGAATCTTCTCATTGTATCCTCCATGTCTCTTAACTTTGCTTGCATGTTCTTCTCTCTGTCTCTTTGAGAAGCATCATGGGTAATTTCAGCTTTACCTTCCAGTTCACTGGCTTTCTCTTTGGCAATGTCTAATCTACTGTTTACATGGCTATTGGCAATGACTTTATTTTTTATTTCTAGAAATTCTATTTGTCACATTTGCCTTATTCTGTTCATAGTATCTTGGTCTTTCTTCATTTTTTAAAGTCTTTCTTGTTCTTAACAATTTTAAATCTATTAATTTTACAGTAGAGATCTTTTTACCATTTTAGATTTAGATTTTTTAACATCTTAAGAAGGTTTATGTTTTCTTCTGATAAGCACGCCAAGGTTTCAATGGCTGGGCATAATTTTATATTAACTGACTTATGGGGCCTCAGATTACCCATGCAGTATAAGTCCAAGTGAAGACAGGCCTGTGATTATGAATTCTCAAAGGCAGCATTTTTTTCTGTCCAGCACATAGGCTGAGATGGACAACTTTCTTGTTGTCCTCCACATACAGATGAGATTTTTTTCCTATCTGCCACTTTACTGAGGGTCCCAGCCTCACTTGTGGGCCTCAGCTTTAACTCTATCTTGTGAAGACTCAACTTATCATCTCCTTTTGCTGTGTTGGTATTACAATCCAAGCCCCAACGTTACCAAGACAGATATCCCAAGAGGCCTGACACAACATCTTATAGGCTTACTACTCAGTCTGTTTTTTTTTCAGCCTCCAGAGATTCTCTTAATTCTTGAAAATTCAGTGTATTTCAAAGAATGTTATTTTTTTGTTCAGAGTTGAGGATTTTAAGGTTATTGAGTTCAAATTATTGCTGGGAAAAAAAGAAAATTGTTCTCTTTTTTCTGAGCTTTAGACAAGAAATTCAAAAGCATACTTCAATTCAGCAAATGTTTACTGGTCACCTACTATGATGATTAAATTTTATGTGCAAACTTGGCTAGGCTATGGTACCCAGTTGTTTGGTCAAACATTCATCCAGATGTTGCTATGAAGATACTGTGTAGATGTGATAACATCTATAATCAGTTGACTTTAAATGAAGGAGGTTACCCTAGAAAATGTATGTGGGTCTTGGCTAATCAGTTCAAGGCCTGAAGAGTAAAAACTGAGGTTTTGCAGAGAAGAAGGAGTTCCGCCTCAAGACTATAACACAGAAACCCAGCCTGCTGCCCTGTCTTACAGATTTCAGACTCAAGTCTGCAGTATCAGCTCTTTCCCCAGTTTCCAGCCTGTAGCCTGCCCTACAGATTTTAGACCTGCCAGCCCCCACAATCATCTGAGTCAATTCTTTAAAATAAGTCTCTATCTATTTTCTATCTCTTTCTCCTCCCTCCCTCCCTCCCTCCCTTCTTTCCTTCCTCCCTTCCTTTGTCCTTCCCTTCCTTTCTCCTTCCCTTCCCTTCCTTTCTTTCCTCCTATCCTGCTTACCTCCCTTCCTTCCTTTTCTTTCTTTCCCTCCCATTGTTTCTGTTTCACTGGAGAACACTGACTGATACATTTACTATGAATAAGGCCTTATGTACAGCAAAAAAAAAGACAAAAAACAAGTAAAGAGCAATCCCTTTCCCTGTCCTCACAGAGTCTGTAGTCTAGTGGTAGACAAATAACTATAAAAAATGCAGAAATAACTCAAAACATTACAATAGCATAACAATTATTTACTCATTCATTCCACAAATATTTATTAAACATCCACTATAAGTGAGATGCTGCTAGATGCTAGAACTAGGAAGAGGCATAGATGCTCTAGGAATGCTGTATAGTATGAGACTCGGCTACAAACAGATAAAATATAATGTGTAAGCAGAAAGAGACAGGTATACTCTAGGATGAGAAGAACCTAACCCAGGTTGGAGGGGTCAGAGAACACATCCTAAAAGAAGTGATGCCTGAGCTTATCCTAAATTTAAGTAGGAGCTAGCCAGACAAAAGTGAAGTAAAGGTTAGGGGAGGGAATTCTGGGCAAATAGCATAAGCAAAGGCATGATAGTGAGAAACACTTATGGTATGTGCAAAGTTACTGTACCTAAAATATGAGGCAAGGAATGATGGCCGATGAGACTAAAAAGTTATGATACTACAACAGAGGATGATTGCGCAAGGTTGGAAATTCAGAAAGTTTTCTTGAAGAAGATGTCATTTAAGCTTGAACTGGAAAGATAAATAATATTTTAATAGGTGAAGATGAGAAGGAAGGGGGAGAAAACATAGCATTCTGGGAGAAAACATAGGACACATGAAGGAGACACTGGGAAATAAAATGCAGAGGTAGGTCATGGCCAGACCACAAAGAGCTCTGAATGATTGATGATTCCTAGGATAGAGGTTGAGATGTATTCCCTCAGGTAGTGGCTAGAGGCCTGTGAAAAACAGAAGCTAATGAGGAAATTGCGGTTATAAACAACTACCACCTCCGAGGGCTTGGAAGGCCCCAAAATCACACCTGGCCATGGCATTTGGCTTCCTCTGAAAGACACAGCCAGACTGGCTAAGGGACAGGAAACATCTGTGCCACCATGACCTGCCTGAATCCGCTCTCTCCCTATCCTTCTTGGCACCACAAAAACTGGGAACAGAACAAAGGCTAAGACAAGCCCCAGCCTGGGTCCTAGAGAAAAACAATAACAAGAGGGGGCCAACCTGACTTACTAGTCGGGAAGGAGAGGTGGACTCTGTCAGATCTCATCAAGGGCAATAAAATAAAGACTCATTGTTACTGTTTCCTCCCCTTGGGAAATAAAGCTCTAAAAGAAAATTGTGGTTAAAAAAGCACTGACCTGGAAAGGAAACCAGGGTTCTAGTCCAGATCCTGTCACTAGCTTGCTGTGTGAATTAAGCAAGGTGTTTAGCTTCTCTAGGTCTCTGTTTCCCCATTTGTGTTGTTGGGGATTTGAACTAGACTAGTGGTTCTCAAACCATGTTCTATAGAGCCCTGGTATCTCTGGGAACCTCCAACCTTGTTTCAACCAAAGGAGCTCCATTTTTTTAAAACCAGCTTTATATATAGGGTTCTGCCTAAATCTTTGTTAGAAAAAAAAATTTAGATGTTTTTTAAACTGTGAAAACCTTTGGACTTGAGTCTCTAAGATACTTTCTAACTTAAGTGGTCTATGATTTTGTGGTTTCATAAGTTGCTATTGAAAGCTTCCACCTTGAGATCATTGGGGTTGACACTGCATAAAAAACTCAAGGTGAAGGGAAGGTCCAGATAGAGACAGCAAAGGCAGGTATGAAAGAGAGAGGAGGTAATGAACCCGGGAAAGACATCAGGAATCAAGAAATAGGCAGCTAAGGAGCAAAGCTTCCAAATAGATCCCAAAGGCTTTCCTGACATAGGTAAAATCAGACAACCTGAAAGGTGACTGAAAGAAAGGGCTTCTGGAAAGAATTATGGAATATGGCTACATGTTTTCTAGTAAATAATTAAAACCACAAATAACAAAAGTTGCCTGTATGTGCCAAACCATAGCACTGATGCAAAAACTGTTATTAGAGAGTAAAGAGAGAAAAATAGCTGTTGAGGGGGAAAAAAGAGCTGGCAAGGTATCCAGGAGCAGCTTATTTCTTTGTTCACATATTAAAAGTTCAGCAAATTTCTATCAGGGGCCAAAAGCTGTGTTAGGTTGCTACGACTGCAGGAATGAATAAAACACTATCTTTGTCCTCAGGGAGCACAAAATTTAGCAGAAGAGGCAGACACATAAATAAAGTGAGACAGGGAAGCTCAGTTCAAAAGACTTGCATGGTCACAGGGAAGGAAAGGCACAGTTTAGGCAGCACTAGCTGATTTCAAATAGTGGCCAGAAGAGTTGTTGTTGTTGTTGTTGTTGTCTTTTTTAACCTAACCAAGGAAGGATAGCTGACACTTAGGCAGAAAATAAGCCTGCTTCTCTAGGGACCAAAGAAAAAGAAGATAGGCAGATCTATTAAAATAATATAGTGAGGACAGGAATGAAGGTTAGAAAGCCAGAACTGAAAAGCAGGAAAAATGGAGCTGGTGAAAGGCTGGGCTTTCCAATACTGTGGCATCAGCCACAAGTACAAATGAGATGTGAGATGTGAGGGGAAATACATGCCCAATTTCAAAGATTTGGTATGAAAAAAGAATGTAAAATATTTCGTTAATTTGTTTTATATTGATTACATGTTGAAATGAGAATATTATGGATACAGTGTGTTAAATAAAGTATATTATTAATTATATCTGTATCCTTTCACCTTTTTTTTTTTTTTTTTTTTGCTGTGGCTACTACAAAACTTAAAATTTCACATTTGCAATTTGCATTATATTTTTATCAGATAGTACTGTGTTAAACTTTTGCCAAGCCCAATAAATAAGGTGATGGTATAATGCTATAACAAATATCCTTAAGATAAAATATGGACCCCTAAACTTCCTCATACTCTACCAAAATACAACTTATATGGGGTCAACAGCATTCTGGGCTACTTAAAAATCCTGCGGCAGACAAAGTCTATGAAGGAGGAAGAAAAAGGAGAAAAGTTATTCTACTTTGTGCTTAAACTATAAATAGCTGTTTCATCACAAAACAGGGTACTTTCAGCAAGCTTTTCCATCTCTCTGGGCCTGTTTCCTCATCTGTAAAATGGGGTAAGACTCCTTTCCACACGTGTTCACAATTTATTCATTCATTCACGTATTTTTAGGGACAGGGTCTCGCGATGTTACCCAGGCTGGTTTCAAACTCTGGACTCTAGCAACCCTCCTGCCTCAGCCTCTCGAAGTGCTGGCATTATAGGCGTAAGTCACCGCACCAAGCCTGTATTTGTATTTTAATTTGCATTTCTCAAAGTTTCTCATATATTATCTCAATTGAGTCTCACTTCAGCCCTGAAAGTTAGGAAGGGTCAAAATGATTATGCCCATTTTATAGGTGAGTAAACTAAGCCAAAAGAGGTACATTTGCTCATGAACATAAAACTTAGGCTTTGAACCTGGATCTTCTAACTAAAAGGTCACTGCTGTTTCTATTGCCATGCTACCTCGCACTGCACAAACATCACTCATCTTGCTTTTTAGTTTTTTACTGTATATATTCCATCACCCTAACCTCACTAAATTCTATGAGTGCAACATGCCTATCATATGCATCTCTGTAATTGCTCTATCATCTAACACCCTCCATGCAGTAGGAACTCAGACTCACGACTAAGTGGAGTGTGGCACAGAGGGCCAAGATAGGAAGATACGGGAACCTCTGTTTCCAAATTTGCTCCAGGAAGGCTGACTCTTGTCTATGGGGAAGATGCCACTAACTTCAGGGCAGGAAGCTCTATCCTTTCCCAGAAGGGCAAAAGCAGAAAACAGACACAGAGGAGAAGATTTAAAACTTGACAATTCTAACTGCAACCCCAAGGCAGAATTTTTCACAGGTTATGTAACAGATTCTGGCACTTCCCAATTATATCATCCAGAATGCTGTTGGTTCCATTTCCTGATGTTATTTGGGAGGGGGAGTTGGGATAGAGCTAGTTCTCTGTCTCCTGGTTCCTCTGTAAACAATGAATGATGAGATCTTACACAGGCACAAAATTCAGAGCAATATATCTGAAGTAATTTCCAGCACTTGATTTAAAGAACAGATTTAAACAAGATAAGATATCTCTTCTTCTAAGGATTGTACACTGGTAAGGTACAATTAGGGACTAAATCTGTCTATCTCAACATTGAATCCCAAGTACCTAAGAAAGCTGTCACTCAAAACATACATGCTGAATGATTCAGTAGTCATCACTGGAAGAAAGTGCCTTGTAGTGTTCTCTAAGAATAACAACTGGATCTAGTTATCCTATATTTAAGCTCATGTGAACAAGGAGAGATCACAGTGATGGTACATCTTAAGTGAGTCTTTTTATAAATCCATGAAGGTGGGGAAAAGGACATGGAGTTGTAACCAACTGCACTGATTTTATGTAACTTCCACCCAACATACCTATAGAAAATTCTTGGATAATATTGACACTGCAATGACCTTTGTTTCTTCCTGAGGTTAGACTCCACTCAAGAATGCCCTAGATGGGCTGGGTGTGGTGGTTAATGCTTATAATCTCCACACTTTGAGAGACTAAGGCAGGAAGATTGCTTAAGCCGAGGAGTTCGAAACCAGCCTGGGCAACATAGTGAGACCCTGTGTCTACAAAAAAAAAAAAAATTAGCTGGGCATGCTGCGCGTGCCTGTAGTTCCACCTACTCGTGATGCTGAGGCAGGCGGATCACTTCAGCCCAGGAGGGTGAGGCTCCAGGAGCCATGCTCCTGATACTATACTCTAGCTTAAGCAACAGAATGGAGACCCTGTCTCAAAAAAAAAAAAAAATATATAAATACATAAAGTATGCCCTAGATTTTAGAGCTCACAGCCACATCTGTAATCAACAAGGGGGAACCCTCTCTAAAACGTGATAAATGCCTCTGAGAATCTTTACCGTAGAGGAGGAGACTGTTTAATGCCTCTTCCCCTCTTCTCCACAAAACATGTAAAGCTCACTTTGGATCCCATCTCATATGACTACAAAAGAGTTGTGAGAATGACAACTACTGAAGTCAAACCTAAGACAGTGGATATTCTGGCCACTCTGAGGATACAGCTCTCTAGCCAAAAGTTCGTTTGCCACCAGATCATTGACCAATCACAAAACTAAGGTGAGACCACGGTCACTCTTGTTTCAGGTCATCTTTCTCTCTACTTTCCAGGCAACATTTTCCCTTTTCTTTCTTCCAGCTAAGTCCCTATTATCTTCCCCTCTTCTTCCAACCTTTCTCTGATCATGCTCCCCAATTCCATGTTGGCAGTCTGAAATACAGCATCCTTACAAAAATCCCCAGTTTCAAGTCCAGAAATCTGATTAAAGAGTTTTTCATTTCCTTTGCAGGAGTTCAGAAAGGTCCATAATTTTTGTTGTCTGCAGGCTATGGGTTCATTACTGCCAGACTTTGATTTATCTAGGCCACCTCCCCTAAAAGAGCTGACATTAGCCCCATGAATCAGCTAATAAGCGGTGCCTATCTTTTCTGGGCTATCATTAACCCTCTAATCCTGACTTAATGACTCATTCAGGGCTCTGACAGTCTTGACTGGAGAAACGCCTAGTTAAAAGGACAGGCACTCACCTAAAAGTGAAGTAACAATATCAATGCAATTAATTTTTAAAAACCTTATTGAAAACCTATTATATGCTAAGAGGTGCTGTACTAGGAGATGGGTGTACAGAGATGAGCAATTCCAGACCCTGCTGTGAGGAAGCCAACAATTCATCAGAAGTTCACAGAATGCCTACTATATACTACATACTGTACTGAGTGCTAGGGGAAAATATAGTTATATTCCGGGGAGCAAGACAGCACTCCCAAAACATAATCTTTTACCCTAATGTAAATTTAGGGAGGCAGGAAACAAAGACCATCAGCCAGAACCCTTTGGGATTTAAGTTCCTATGTAAATTGGAATTCTGGGTCCCTTGCACACCTTTTCTAGGGAACTGGTTTAAGAAGGACCCTATAATAGCTTATTAAAAATACAGAATGAATAAAAGTTTAAAGGGGAATCCTGAATCCTAGAAGGTTTCATCTGATATATGGCATAAAAATTCATCTTTCACAGCCAACTTTCTTGGTGCTTTTTTGTAGGTAAAGTAGAAGATATGAGGGTTGAAACTGTTCTTATGCACCACTGAAAATCGGCTGTGGACTCCCTTCCCTCGAAAGTTGATTTTACTTATAGAGCTAGAGTAGGTAGTTGTCCATGCAGCAGAATTTGAGTGATGAAATATATCCTTGCTTTCTGAAACTCCACCATACATTCCTTTAGGTTCTAAAGAGCAGTAGTATGATAAACTGGAATAAGGTGCTCTGGATCCAAACTCTGTTTCTACCATTTATCAATTATTTGACCGTGGACAAGTCACTTACCTGACTGAGTCTACTCTAGAATACAAGTTTCTGGATTCTCAACTGAGTTTTCTTTCTGCAAAAATGCCTTTGTTCAGATGAAAATTAGATCATTCTTTGGAATGACAAAGGTGAAGTCATTTCAGGGTAATAAGACATTTATCCAACAGAAACAGCAACTGGGGATAACATTGGGGATGGAAAGGCAAGTTTCTTGGGGGCATATTGTGGAGGAAAGATTCGGCGTGACAGAACAGAAAGTTACAGGCTAACAGACGAGTTGGGGTTAACAGAAAGCTTTTATGTTAGGCTTGAAGCCTGGTGAGTGAACTCCTGCTACGTTCTCCTTGCCCAGCAATTGCCTTTAACCTACATTATGATTCTCTTCTGAAGCTGTGGAGAAGGTGGGGAAGAGGGGATGCTCAAAGAAGAAATAGTACATTTCTAAACACTAAGTTTCTAAATTTGGTTTCTTTCTCCCTTCAATATTTTGTTAAGAAAAATTTCAAGCATATGGTGAAGTTGAGAGTTGAAAGGATTTTACAGAGAACCCACCACCTAGATTCTACCATTGACATTATAACACTACACAAAAATTAACTCAAATGGGTCAAAGTCCAAAGGATAAAACTATAAAACTGTTAGAAGAAAACATAGACATAAATCTTCATGACCTTAGACTAAGCAAGGATTTTTAGGATTTTTAAGATATACACCAAAAGCACAAGTAACCAAAGAAAAAACAAATTGGCTTTCATCAAGACTAAAAACTTTGTGCATCAAGGGACACTGCCAAAAAAATGAAAATAATTTACATAATGGGAGAAAATATTTGCAAATCATATATCTCATAAGAGTTTATTTACCCAGAATATATAAACAGCCCTTACAACTCAACAATAAAATACGACAGGATTAAAAATTGGGCAAAGGATTTGAATAGATATTTCTCCAAAGAACACAGACAAATAGCCAAGAAGCACATAAAAAGATGCTCAACATCATTAGTCATTAAGGGAATGCAAATTAAAACCACAATGAGATATCACTTCACACCCACTAGGATAGCTACAATTTAAAAAAGGATGGACTGTTGTCTATTGCCAACAAGTGTTGGCAAGCTTGTGGAGAAATGGAAACTTTCATACATTCTTGGTGGGAATATAAAATGGTGCAGCATTGTAGAGAACAGTCTGGTAGTTTCTCAGAAACAGAGTTATCATGATCCAACAATTCCATTCTGGGAACTGAAAACAGGTGTTCAAGTGAAAACCTGTACATGAATGTTCATAGCAACACTATTTACAATAGGGAAAAGGTGGAAATAGCCCAAAATGTCCATCAACTGATGAATGGATAAACAAAACACTATATATCAATATCATGAAATATTATTCAGCCATAAAGAGGAATGAAATACTGACACTACAACATGAATTATTAAATTACTAAACTTGAAAACATTATACTAAGTCAAAGAAATCAATCACACCATTGTGTGATTTCATTTTTATTAAATATTAGAATAAGTTAATCCATAAAACAGAAAGTAGATTAGTAGTTACCAGGGTTGAGGGAAAGGGAAATGAAGAATGGGCACAGGGTTTCCTTTTGGGGTGATGAGAAATTTCTGGATTAGATAGTGGTGAGGGTTATACAACACTGTGAAGGCACTTAATGGCACCGGATTGTACATCTTAAAATGGTTAAAATGATGAATCTTATATTTTGTGAATTGTACCTCAATTTTTTAAATGGGGAGGGGTAAATATAGCTCATTTTCTTGAAGCATAACTTTTACTCAGAGTTTTTTTCCCCTTCTTTTTTAAGGGCTTTTACATTAAATAATTACAAATATTATGGAAAAATGTAAATCATATATATATATATCTATATGAATCAAAACATAAGACTTCAAAATATTTCAAGTGAAGGGCAGCAACTATTGGGTTACATATGTACACTCTTCTCCTTAGGAATACTTTGGTGGAAAAAAATACTGCATGAAGATATCGGTATAAGAACTAGGATGCTGATGTGGACCACAGATATCCCTAGAGCACAGAACAGAGATGAGAATGAAATGCTTCTTTAGGATGATAACAGACAGAGTAAGATCACCATCATGGAGCCTAGAACTTGCACAAAGCCCTCTGCACAAGAAAACTCTGTCACTCAAAAGAACAGGCACTAAATACCTTCTTGACAGTTTCTTCATTCATGTAAGGTCCAACTCAAGTCTTATCTACTCTTCAAAGCATTCCCTGGTCTTTATAGCCCATGATGATCACTCCTCTATGGACTACCACAGAATTTACTACTTGTACCACAATTATATACCATAAGCTAACTGGATATGACTTAACTCTTAGGGTATTTTTTTTTTAAGTGCACTTCAAGATATCCATGGAAGCAGCTGAGGTATAGTATAATGAACTTTCACATGGAGGCAGAAGAAATAGGTTCATGTTTTAGTCTGCCATTCACTATTGATTTGCTATGACCTTGGTTGAATACTTTCTCCTCTTTTGGTTTTAGAGCCCTATACAGAAAAATCTGTATAATAATTAACAAGGTTTATAGGGGTCACTGTGATAACCTAAAGAGAGTTATGTGCAATATTTTGCACACTGTCAAATACTACACAATGTGAGAGATTCTTAGTACTTTTATATTTTAATGGGTTAACAGAATTGTAACTCCACTGTAAAACTTTTGAAACCACACCCTATAACTGTGGAGGTCTTTGTCTTCCACAGCTATAAGCTGGGTTTGAGCACAGGATAGGCACCCCAAATAGGGAACCAAATCTAAGTGGCCCATGTCACAGTTCATTTGACAGGGGCAATTAAACAATGCTGAAATAAAATGAATTCATTGAATCTGACCGTGAAGTTGCCAGGAATGCCCTCAAAGAGAATAGCACTGATCCAAGAAGTGGAACAATGGGGCAGGGGATAGCAGATAGTGAAACTGCAGCATGATATTTTACTTGTACACCGGTGCTTTGCTTTCAGATCCCAAGCAGAAGGCTCTTCTAGATTCAGAGCACTTCTGATAAGCCTCTCCTTAGGTTACACCACACTCATGTTTTTCAGCAATAAACATTGCTCCCCCTCTTAGCAGAGATTCTAGGAAAACAAACCATACCAATTCACCCAGGGGTCTCACCTCAGAGTTTCTGCCAGTGTCCTAAGAAGTTTCTGAAAGTTGCCTTCCTGGAAGCCTGCTGGATACAACAAAGATGCCATGACCCAGATTCTATTTCATTTTATCAGACACCAGGATTCCTTCTCCCAGTCCCTTAATGCATGGGCATCCCAAAATAATACATCACACTACACTAGCCGAGGATTCTCTAATTTGTCAACATGGAACAGTAGCCAATATCCCTAGCAATGAATGGCCCAAAGCAGTGAACTGATGAGCAAAGAGTTTGGATCTGGTTTTGTTAAAAAACAGCCTACTAACCAGAACCACTGGGTAAGCCAGTAGAGTGGGTAATATATTGGCACTAAAAGTAAATTCAAAGCTTTTGAGTTAAAAGTCTCACTTAAGATAAAGAGGAAGGTCTAAAAAGGAAGATCTGCTAAAAGATGGAAACCGTTTCCTCCAAACCATCGAATAGGAGTTCTTAGGAATTTCTAGTTCTTTAGGGTTGCCGAAGGACCTGAAAAGGATCTGAATAGGATGAGATGATGATAATCCTGATGATGAAAATAGTAACAGCTAACCTTTATTGAGGGTCAAAATGACAGATACCATGCTAAGTATATACAGACCACAACCCCATTAGGTAAGTGTATTAGTCCATTTTCATACTGCTAATAAAGACATACCTGAGACTGGATAATTTATACAGGAGAAAGGCATAATGAACTTACAGCTCCATGTGGCTGGGGAGGCCTCACAATCATGGCAGAAGGCAAGGAGGAACAAGTCATGTCTTACATGGATGATGGCAGGCAAAGAGCTTGTGTAGGGAAACACCGTTTTAAAACCATTAGATCTCATGAGACTTATTCACTATCACGAGAACAGCACAGGAAAGATCTGCCCCCAGGATTCAATTACTTCCTACTAGGTCCCTCCCACAACACATGGGAATTCAAGATGAGATTGGGGTGGGGACACAGCCAACCCGTATCATTCCACCCCTGGCTCCTCCCAAATCTCATGACCTCACATTTCAAAACCAATCATGCCTTTCCAACAGTCCCCTGAAGTCTTAACTCATTTCAGCATTAACTCGAAAGTCCAGTCCAAAGTCTCATCCAAGACAAGGCAAGTCCCTCCTGCCTAGGAGCCTGTAAAATCAAAAGCAAGTTAGTTACTTCCCAGATACAACGGGGGTACAGGCATTGGGTAAATACAGCCTTTCCAAATGGGAGAAATTGGCCAAAACAAAGGGACTACAGGCCCCATGCAAGTCTGAAATACAGCAGGGTAGTCAGAGGTCTTCACAGCAGCTCCCCTCATCACAGACCCAGAGGCCTAGGAGGAAAAAATAGTTTCATGGGCCAGGCCAGAGTCCCTGTGCTGTGCAAGTGCACAGAAGTCAACAATTGGGGTTTGGGAACCTCCGCCTAGATTTCAGAGGATGTATGGAAATGCCTAGATGTCCAGGACGAAGTTTGCTGCAGGGGCAGGGCTCTCACGGAGAACCTCTGCTAGGGCAGTGCAGAAGGGAAATGTGGGATCAGAGCTCTCCCACAGAGTCCCTACTGGGGCATCACCTAGTGGAGCTGTGAGAAGAGGGCCACTGTCCTCCGACCCCGGAATGGTAGATCCACCAACAGCTTGCACCATGTGCCCAGAAAAGCTTCAGACACTCAATGTCAGCCAGCGAAAGCAGCCGGGAAGGAGGCTATACCCTACAAAGCCACAGGTGCGGAGCTGCCCAAGACCATGGCAACCCACCTTTTGCCTCAGTGTGACCCGGATGTGAGACATGGAGTCAAAGGATCATTTTGGAGTTTTAAGAGTAAGTATTACAATTATTACCATTTTATTTTATTTTTTATAGACAGGGTCTCCCTCTGTTGCCCAGGATGGAATACAGTGGTGCAGTCACAGCTCACTGTGCACTTGAACCCTGGGCTCAAGCGACCCTCTGGCCTCAGCCTCCCCAGAAGCTAGGACTACAGGCACACATCACTATACTCAGCTAATCTTTTAAATTTTTGTAGAGATGGGGTCTTGCTATGTTACCTAGGTTGGTCTCAAATTCCCAGACTCAAGTGATCCTCCCGTCTTGGCCTTGCAGAGTTGGGATTACAGGCATGAGCCTCTATGCCCAGTATATCACTATTTTAAAAAAGAAAAAACAGAGGTTTTGTTTAAAAACTTTTCTTAGATTACTTAGCTTTTAAATGGTAGGGGTCAGGATACAAACTTAGACCTGAATTTCTCCCTAGTCTGAGTTTCTATATACTCTATCGCCTTTTGCACAGGCAGACTTCCCTCCACTCATCCTGTATCTACCCCAAACCCAGAAGAGTTATAGATACAACTGGGTCTTATTCCCTTCCTTACAGAGGAAAAAGCTGGTGTCAAGAAAAAAATCAAGGACATTTGGAGGTGGAAGGTGTGTGGGGGAAGGAAGGAAAGATGAAAAGAGAACTTACATTTACTGAGCACTAACTAAATGGCAGGCCATTCACATATTCCCTTTTTATATTAAATCAAAAATATGTTTTACTGGTTTTCTGATACTACATAATTAGTATAACCATTTCAAACAAAAAGGAGAAGGTTAAAAAAAACTTTCTCAGTCTCACATCCTAAAGGCAAACTCTAACTGGCTGGATGAATACAATATTATAATAAACACCCATACTTTCACTTTTGTAATCTTCATAATCCGGAAGATGGGGGTATTATTCTCATTTTAGAGACCAGATAATGAGCACAGCGAGATTAAATATCTTGTCCAATATGACATAGCTCAAAATCAGGAAGTCTGGTGACTTTAGAGTTCCAGTGATCTCCACTACTGTGCCTTTAGCACTGTGTCATCTGTGTCTTTCTGTTTCTGTTTCTTGCACACCTCTCCATGACCCTAGGCCCCTGACGGTGTTCCTATCTTAAGTCCACCCTATTCCAATTTTCTATAAAATACTCCCTTAAAATGATTCATGATAATGGTACTTTCTGGTAAGAGAAAGCAAGAATGAAAAAACTTCAAAATGTAAAGGAACAGTTATTTAGGAATGAAATTAGAGGGTGTCAGTCAGGGCAACCTGCAAACTTCAGTCTTTATGATCACATTTTTTAAAAATTGGACATTCAGAATGGATATTCGAGTTTTTCATCTATTTCCTTCCCTCTCTTGTAAGCAGATGATGGTCAAGAAAAACTGAAAAAAACTGGCTCCTAAACCGATTATATGTTTGTTTGTGTTTTAAAAAAACCCAACCAATAAACAAAGACTAAATATGAAAGATTTAGGACCCCACTGCAATGCCCATTCCTATAGTACAGATTAAGAAGATGGCTGAATTAGTTCACAGTGGAATCTGATGACTTAGTAACAGCTGTACTCCTGAGGGTAAATAATTAAAGACATTTACAAAAAAGAGGGACTCTGTATTTTAAAAGAATGGAACCTGAGTTGGAAAAAGCAACTATCTTGTGATATTCATTAAACAAAAAACCAGTATACACCTTAAGTCAAAGCCCTCTTCTCAATCCTATCTCCAAACTGAAACCTAGTCAATGTAAAAGTTATGGCCACCTTCTACAAAAAACGGTTTATGGCTTATAGCAGCCAGAAGACTTTTTATCAGTTTAAGAACCGTATTATAGTGAGAAAAGCACCGAAGTGAGGGACAGCTGCATTATTTTCATCCACGCTTTGCCACCAACTCACTCTACTGGGCAACTCTTCAATCCCCAAGGGCCTCAGATTCTCCAATTGTCATAAGCTACTTCTAATAAAAACATTCTGATGCTCCTAAGAGTTGGTCTTACTTCTGTTTATTCTTTTTTTATTTTATTTTTTTTGAGACAGGCTCGAGTGCAGTGATCATGGCTCACTGCAGCCTGGACCTCCTGGGCTCAAGCAATTCGCCCACCTCAGCCTCCCGAGTAACTGGGACCACAGGCACGCGCCACCATGCCCAGCTAATGTTTTGTTTTTTGTGGAGACAAGGTCTCACCATGTTTCCCAGGTTGGTCTCTAACTCCTGAGCACAAGTGATCCTCCCACCTCAACCTCCCAAAGTGCTGGGATTAAAGGCATAAACCACCACACATGGCTGGTCTTACTTTCTGAAATCAGAAGAAATCAGTCCGTCCCAAACTGTGTTCTAGGAGATTTGTTGAATGTTCCATAGCACTTCTATAGTCACATGATTTTAGGAAATGTTGAGTTAAAACCCCATCCTGCACTGAAAAGTCAGAGATGATGAATAAGTCATATTGCTCCTCTTATATAGCATTTTAAAAATACAGATGGGATCTCACTATGTTGCCTAGGCTGATTTTGAAATCCTGAGCTCAAGAGATCTGCCCACCTTCACTTCCCAAAGTCCTAGAATTACAGGCGTGAGCCACCGCACTCACTGGCCAGCATTCTTTAAAGTACAGTACCATATTCCAGAAGCCTCCACATGAGTCATCTCAGATGGGAATGACCTCTCCGGATGACCATTAGCAACTGAACTAAGCAGAGAATTACATTACTTGGCCTGATTACAGTGACATTATTACACCAACAAGCTCTCTGATGGGTTAAGTATCTACTAATCTATTTTTTGAGCAGATCATCAATAAGGACCAAGCAAATGTTATTATACTGCAACAACATCCATCACTCATAGCTACAAGTTAAAAATCTACTCAAACAGGAAGAAAAACATTAGCATTAGATAGTCTCAGGGTAACAGACTTTCAATTCCAAAGATAAATTTGTCTTGGCAGCTACTGTTGGTATCCATCTGGATATCTGGAGGAAATGGCTAATCTCTCTGATGCCCAATTTCGAGTATTTTTTCCTTTAGCTGGAATATTTCTGCTGGATATCTGAAATTAAAATGTATAAGGCACATGATTATATGAAACAGTATGCTTGAACAGTTGAATAGTATAGGAAATAGCAGCACAGGACATTGGAATGTAAAAGATTAATCCAACTAGTCCTCACCCCACACACACACACACACACACACACACACACACATACAGACCCCTCTGCCAAGATCTGAATCCAACTTTTATCTCCTATTCCAGTGATCCTTTCTTTATACGAGGAAAAAATACTGAAGATATTGATGTAAATCAGCAATTTGAAAAATTTCACTTTTAAAGCAGCTGTTAAAAAAAAAAACTAGAAGACCCTATCTGTACTCTATCATTTTATTAAAACTACAAAAAAAATTGCAAATTAAATTACACATGATTTTTGAAAAACATATGCTATATAATAATCAGAATAGTAGTCACAACCCTGAATTATATAATTATTCTCTCATTTATTTAGCTAAATGTTTTCTAAAACATTTAGACATACTATCAATTGATACATACCATCAATGATATACTATGCTAGAGACTAAGGATTTAAACATGAATAAGATTATAATCCTCATACATAACTCCTAACACATTAATTTTTAGTCACAGATAATGTAAATGTTGGTATTTACTAAATGTTATGATGTGGCAGGCACTAACCTGTTCTCAAGACTCTTAGGATCCAGTAAATGAGATAAAACTTATAAACAAATGTGACAGGCAGAGTTCCAAAATGGTCCCAGATTCCCCCACCCCCCACAATCCCAGGATTGTTGAATATAATGAATTTGATTCTCATGAATAAGTTATTACATGACAGATTTGACTATAAAATAGGGAGATTATCCAGGTGGACCTAATCTAATTATACAACCCTTTAAAAGCAGAGAGTTTTCTCCAGCTGGAGACAGAAGAGGAAGAGATCTGAAGCATGAGAAGGATTTGATGTACTATTGCTGCTGGGTTGAAGACTGAGAAGGCCACATGTCAAAGAATGCAGGCAGCCTGGAGGAACTGGGAGTGGTCCCTGGCTAACAGCTATCAAGGAAACAGGGATCTTAGACCTATAACCGCAAGAAACTCAATTCTGCCAACAAGAATGAGCTTGGAAACAGATTCCCCCCCCCCCCCCCCCCCCCCCGCCCCGTGTCTCCAGATGAGAACTCAGCCCAGCTGACACCTTGATTCCTACCTTGTGAGACTCTAAGCAGATCCCTGTGTAGATTACTGACTTATGGAACTTGAGCTAACAAATAGGTGTTGTTATGTAGCAATAGAAAACTAATACAACAAACCATTTCCAGTGTTACAATCTAGGAGTTGTATGAGTTTATAGTGCCTACTAAGGTGGCAAGGTGGGTCTGGGATAACATGTGGCCTCCCTTAAGGCCAGGCTAGAAAATCTTCCCTCAAGTACAACAGAGTCTATGTGTTCTCCTGCAGACTTTGCCGTGAATTGAGAGGGAACTGCCCATGTCTCCGGAAACTGCCTGTGTTCTCCTGAAATCTTAAGAGAGAAAATCTTCAAGTGATGCCATATGAATTCTGCAGCGAAGGGTCTTTGAGAATATTATAGATTCTTTCACTGGAAGCTTCTGATGTTCTCCTTCCTTACAAAGCACCAGAGTTACCCTAGAGCATGGTTGTCTTCTGATGTCAGGTTTTCTTTCCTTTTCAGGGGCTGTCTAGGACAAACACCACTAGAAGGTATGGATTTACTAGGAAGGAAGGTATGGATCTTCTAGTGGTGTTTGTCCTAGGTAGCCCCTGAAGAGGAAAGGAAATCTGAAAGAAAATCTTTTCTTCCTATTCCATCATTCAAACATCTGTTAGATGTCCACTATGTGCCAAACATGGTGCATAGATAAAAGACTATAGTGACTTAGAGGAGATCAAGGTTACCTCTGGCCATGTAAGGGTGAGATATATTTGGAAAGGCCAAAAATGACTTCACCAGGCTCAAAAATGCTGAAGAAAAGGTTCTGCCCAGAATTCAAAAATCTGTATTCCTCTTACTCCAGTGACTAGATGCAAAGTCCTTGTCTAATATTGTCGCCACTGAATGAGTTGGCATTCTTCTAATTTAGAGTTGATGAACAGGTGAAATCAGATTGCTCATACATTCAATTATATTGTCAAAGACACCGGCAGTTCCCTCTCAATTCATGGCAAGGTCTGCAAGTGGAAAAAATGGATGGATTTGAAAGGGATGATTAAGGCTTCAGAAACAGTGATTACATGTATTATGCTCACTTAGTGCTACTAATGCTCAAGAAAAGATTTTCAAAAAGAATCAAGTTAACGCTCATCTAACCACCACCATCTCTTCCCTCTTAGGTAAGTTTTGTTATTTTGTTTTGAAAAATGTTTCACATGGGCTGGGTGCAGTGGCTCACACCTGTAATCCCAGCACTTTGGGAGGCCAAGGCAGGTGGATCACCTGAGGTCAGGAGCTCAAGATCAGTCTACTGAACATGGTGAAACCCCATCTCTACTAAAAATACAAAAATAATTCGCTGGGCATGGTGGCAGGTGCCTGTAATTCCAGCTACTTGAGAGGCTGAGGCAGGAGAATCACTTGAACCTGGAAGGTGGAGGTTGCAATGAGTCAAGATCGCTCCATAGCACTCCAGCCTGGGCAACAGAGACTCAGTCTCCAAAAAAAAAAAAAAAAGAAAAGAAAAGAAAAGAAAAATGTTTCATATGTACTTAAAATGGATGTATGTTCTCTAATTGTCGGGTACAGCATCTGTATATGTGACCACTAGATCATACCGATTAATCACATTGCTCAAATGTCCTATAGCTTTACTGATTTTTTGATGCTTGGCCTTCAAATAAGAACGTACTGACATCTAGCAAATATATAGCATTTGCAAATTTCTCCCTGTAGGCCTATCAATTTTGCTTTATTTATTTTGAGGCTATTTTAAAATTAAGCCTAAGTTTAACCTTTTTGCCTTACACATATTTTGTTTAGTCCCAGCTAGACAGCTGAGTCAGGGGGATTGCTTGAACCCAGGATTTTGAGGCTGCAGTGATCGATGATCATGCCACTGTACTCCAGCCTGGCTGATGGTGTAAGACACTGTCTCTAAAACATAAATAAATAAAAAAAATTTTAAAAAATTATCTATAGTCTGATATTAACATGGCTACTGTAGCATTCTTTTTTCCCCAGATTTATTGAAGTATTATTGTTACCCCAACATTCTTATGTTTGGTGTTTGTCTGATATATCATTTTGATATTTTCACGTTCATGCTGTGTTTTACATGTTATTTGTAAAAATTATATAGTTAGATTATTTTAAAATTCTATTTGACAATCTCTTTTAACTGGCAAATTTTAGCTACTCACATTTATCGGAATTTTGTTATGCCTGAACTTGACCGTGCTTTTTTCATTTGCCCTGAACGTCTTTCTTTTCCTGGCCGCTTCTTTTTTTATTTGTTAATATTTTGAGTCCAGTTTTGTCTTGGGCTGATTTGGAAGTTTTATACATGCTATTTCTTGTCTTTCAGGGGTTATTCTTGAAATTATATTGTTCACTTTGACCAAGCTTGAAGTTAACTGATATCACAATTCTCATCCCAAACAATTCCAGGACCTGGGAAGAGGGCTTCTCAATCTTTAATGTAAATATGGATCACCTGGGAAATGTGTTCGAATGACAATTTCAATTAGTAAGTATGAGGTGACCCTGACATTTTGCATCGCTAAGCTCTCAAGTAATAATACAACGTTACTGAGATGCAAGGCTTTGAAATACTTTACTGCAATCATCCCCCTTTAGACTGACATCTATTGCTAAAATCCAGAATTTTAATTGTCTTTTAAAATTCCATAATTATGTATTATTATTTAAAACAATGTTCATCTTGACATACAGAATAGTTTACTCACTTCTTTGCTTGCCTTTCTTTTTTACATCTTAGATTTTCCTTCTGGGATTATTTTCCTTATTCCTGAAGTTCCTTAAACAAAGCTTTGCTACATGGTAAATTTTATTCCATCCTTATTCTTGAAAGACTGTTTTACATTAGTGGTCTGGGTAGACTGTCTGAGTTTGAATTCCAGTTTTGCCAGGTACTAACTGTGGACCTTAGGAAGTTCACAGAACTTCTCTAGTCTTCTGTTTTTTCATCTATAAAATGAGGACAATTATAGTACCTATCTTAGAGGGTTGCTGTGGAGATTAACCAAATACATACGTAAAGCTTGTAAAACTGTATCTGGCACACTGTAAATTCTAAATAAGTGTTCATAATTACTATGATACAATTCTGGGTTGTCAGTTATTTTCTCTCATCACTTTCAGTCCTTCTGGCTCCTACTATTGTTATTGAGTAGTTCATTATATATCTGTATCAATCAGAATAGGCTGTTATGATTCAGTAACAAACGATCCTCTAAATCTCTGTGATTTAACAAAGAACTAAGCATAAAGCCATCTGAGTTCCATGACTTGCTCATTTAAAAACATCTCGAAGAAAACAACTCTCAGTCATCTACTTTAGGAAGAAGAAACAATAAATCGAAGGAATATGGCCTGATTATATCACATTATTCTCAAGACCATGTGTTAAGATATAGCAAAACAATGATTGAGGGCCTAATCTGGAAAATAAATAGAGGCTGGGAGGCTAACAATGAGGAATAAATGACAGAAATGAAGATCAGTTTTAGTTGGGGGTAATCAAAAGAGAATGAGATTTATTGCTATTCTCTTTTTCTTCCATGTTTTAATAGGCAATGCACAAAATTGGATCATAATAATCCTTGTTTCATGACACACTGTCACCATTTATCCACATATTCATTCAGTTATTCTGTTATTGCCTGACTAATTGAAAACATAGTAAAGTGTCCATGGAATTTCTAGATCCTTGCAAAAACTACATTGAACAAAACTGACATATCTGAATGATATTTACTATTCTTAAGAGACCTAAGAATGGCAAATGAATTAGCAGTGATAGGCTTTAAGCAGGTCTGTAACTGTGGCTGGGCATTTGGCTGCTGGTAGTATTTCTAAAAGCCATCACTTTACCTGGTCTTTTAAAAAGCCCATTTCTGCACCATTTTCATGTGCCAAAATGCACCAAATTTCATGCACCAAATTCTGCTCTATCCTTCAAGGTTAAAATAGAATCCTCATGTCCTTCTTTAAAACACTTTCTCTGACTGTCCAATCATACATGATTTCTCATTTTCCTTTGCCTCTTATCACTTGCATCATTCATTTGATAACTCTGATCACATTCTGCCTTGTAGCATTCTATCTTAACAACTAGTTGCTAGGCTAAATTGCAGAGACTGTGTCTGACTAATCCCTGTATCCCCCAGGCAACTAGACATTGCTGTTATATGCCTTCTTAGTGATTTTGCCAATGTCCTAAAAGGATTAGATACATCTCCACAAATATACTGTCCCATAACACCTCCAATTCAGTCTCACCTCTATAAATATTCCTCTATGAGGGATATTTACACTATAGTCTAACATGCTTAAGGGCCATAGAAGTAATTTACCTCCATTTTCTTCTCAGATCTCTATACTTTTCTTCCTTGTATCCCTTTTTTAAACAAATTAAGATATAATTCACATACTATAAAATTAACCTTTTGAAAATGTGAGAATCAGTGTTTAGGATATTCACAAGTTGTGTAATTGTCACCACTATCTAATTCTAGAACATTTTAATCATCCCAAATAGAAACCAAGTACCCAATAGCAGTCATAGCATATCCCTCCTTTACCCAGCCTCTGACAATCACTAATTTACTTTCTGTCTCTGTAAATTTGCCTATTCTAGACATTTTATATAAATGAAATCATTCAATGTGTGGTCTTTTGTGCCCGGGTTCTCTCACTTAGCATAAGGTTTTAAAGGTTTATCTATGCTGTGTCCTGTGTCAATACTTCATTTCTTTTTATGGTTGGATAATAATATTCCATCGCATAGATATACCATATTTGATTTATATGTTGATCAGTTAGTGGACACTTGGGTTTGTTCCACTTTAGGCTAATATGAACCATGCTGTCATAAGAATTTTTCATGTACAAGTTTTCATGTGGACATATATCTTCAGTTCTCTAGGTTACATACTGAAGAGCAAAACTTCTGGATTTAACCTTCTAAGGAACTCTAGATTCAATCTTCTAAGGAATTAACAAACTGGTTTCCAAAGTTGCTTCAACATTTTGCATTCCCAGTAGTGGTGTATGAGGGTTCCCATTTCTTCACTTCCTCACCAACACTTGTTATTGTCCATCTTTTTTATTATAACAATCCTAAGAGGTGTGAAATAGTATCTTGTAGTGGTTTTGATTTGCATCATCCTGATGGTAAATGACGTTGAGTATCTTTTCATGTACTTGACATGCAGATGTTCATGGCCATTTGTACAAGTTCTTTAGAAAAATGTCTATTTAAATCCCATGTCATTTTTTCATGGGTTTTTTTGCTGTTGTTGAGTTGTAAGAGCTATTTATATATTCTGTCTACTATTTACATATATCAGATATATGATTTGCAAATATTTTTCCCATTTTGTGGGTTGTCTTTTCACTTTACTGATAAACTCCCATGAAGAACATAATTTCAATCTTGATGAAATTTAATATTTCTATTATTTTTTTATTGCTTGTGCTTTTGGTATCATATCTAAGAAACTATTGTCTACTCCAAGGTCACTAACATTTAATATGTTCTTCAGGTTTCTTATGCTTTTACTTCTTACACTTAGTTTATAAATCCATTTTGAGTTAATTTTTGTATACAGTATGAGATAGGGTTCCAATATCATTCTTTTGCATGTGAATATGCAGTTGCCCCAGCACCTTTTGTTGACTCTTCTTCTGTCATTGAATTATCTTGGCACTCTTGTCAAATATAAATTGACCATAGATTATGGGTTTATTTCTGGACTGTTCTCTATTTCTTTAATCTATGTATATCCTTAAGCCAGTACTATACCATTTTGATCACTTTCTTATCAAGCTTTGTAGTAACTTGAAATCAGGAAATGGGAATTCTCCAATTGTCCTTTTTTAGATTGTTTTGGCTATTCTGGATCCCTTCAATTTCCATAGGATTTTAAAATTAGCTTGTCAATTTCTGCAACAAAAAACTGCACAGATTCAATGTAATCCATATCAAATCCACTTTGACATAGATTGCTATCTTAACAATGTCTTTCCACTTATTTAGATCTTAATTTCTTTCAACAATTTTGTAGTTTCCACTATATGCACTTCTTTTGTTAAATTTATTCCAGTGTTTTATTTTCATTCCCTTTGATGCTATTACAAATGAAATTGTTCTCTAAATTTCATTTTCAGATTATTCATTGCTAGCATATAGAAACATAACTGAATTTTACTTCCCCAACCTGTATGATTTTTAAATTTCTTCTTCTTGCCTAATTGCTCTGGCTAGAATCTCCGGTAAAATGCTGAGTAGAAGTGGTAGGAGTAGACATACCTGTCGTATTCCTGATCTTAGGGAGAAAGTTTTCAGTCTTTCACCACTGGTATAATGTTAACTGTGGGGATTTTGTAGATGCCCCTTATCAGGCTGAGGAAGTTCTCTTTGCTTCCTAAGTTGTTGAGTGTTTTTATCATAAAAGAGTGTTGGATTCTGTCAAACATTTTTGGTATCTATTGAAATGATCATGTGGGGTTTTCCTCTACTCTATTAATAGGGTGCATTACACAGAGTGATTTTTGCATGTTGAACTACGCTTCATTTTCCTGGGATAAATTCCACCTGAACATAATGTATAATCTTTATTATATGGTGTTTAATTAAATTTGCTATTATTTTGTTGAGGATTTTTGTGTCCATGATCATAAGGAATACTGGTCTGTAATTTTCTTGTAATGTGTTGTCTGGTTCTGGTATCAGGGTAATAATGACCTCATAGAATGAGTTAGAAAATGTTCCCCCCCTTCAAGTTTTTGGAAGAGTCTGTGAAAGACTGATGTCAATTCTTCTTTAAATGCCTGGTAGAAATCACCAGTGAAGCCATATGGTCTTGGGCTCTTCATTATGGTTTTCAAATTTTAATTGCTAATTCAGGCTCTTTAGACTTTCTATTTCTTCTTGAGTCACTTTCAGCTCTCTGTGCTTTTTTAGGAATTTGGCCATTTTAATTAGGTTAGCTAATTTCTTGTCAAACAAGTCTTCTTAGTTTCACCTTTAATTCCTTTTTATTTCTCTAAGGTCAATAGTAACATCCCTTCTTTTATTTTTGATTTTAGTAATTTGAGTCTTCTCTTTTTCTTGGTCTGTATAGACCTGTCAAATTTTGTTGATCTTTTCAAATAACCAGCTTTTGGTTTTTATTGATTTTCTCTACTGTTTTTCTATCCTCTATCTCATTTCTTATCACTCTAATCTTTACCTTTTTTCATTCTGATTGCCTTGAATTTAGTTTTCTCTTAATTTTTTTTAAGATGGAGAGTTAGGTTATTAATTTTCGAATCTTCCTTCTTTTTCAATATAGGCAAGTATAGCTAAAAATTTCCCTCTAGGCAATGCTTTTACCTACAGCATAGATTTCAATATGGTATGTTTGTTTTCATTAATTTCAGAGTATTTTCTAACTTCTCTGCTTTGACTCATTGGTTGTGTAAGAATGTGTTGTTTAATTTCCATATATTTGTGAATTTCTCAAATTTCCTTCTGTTACTGATTTCTAATTTCATCCTATTGCAGTTGGAGAACATATTTTGTATGATTTCAATCCTTTAAAATCTACTGAGATTTGCTTTATGGACCAACATATGATCTATCTTAAAGAATGTTCCATGTGCCCTTGAGAAGAATAGGCATTCTATTATTATTGGGTGTTCTATACATATTTCTTAGGTCTAGTTGGCTTCAGTGTTGTTCAAATACTCTATTTCCTTGTTGATATTCTGTCTAGACAATCTATCCATAATTAAAAGTGAAATACTGAAGGCTTAAAGTGTTATTGTTGAATTGTCAATTTTTCCCTTCAATTATGTCCGTTTTTACTTCACGTATTTTGAGGCTCTGTTATTAGGTGCATATATGATCATAATTGTTGCATCTTCTTGATAGAGTGATCTTTTATCAATATATCATGCTCTTCTTTGTCTCTGGTAGCAATTTTTATCTAATGTCTATTTTGTCTAATATTTGTACAGTCATTCCAACTCTCTTTTGGTTACTATTTGCACGATATACATATATTTATGCTTTTGCTTTTAACCTATTTGTGACTTTAATGACTTTAAATCTAATGTGTAACTCTTGTAGACAGCATACAGTTGAATCATGTTCTTTTAAAATACATTCTGCCATTCTGTTTTTTGATTGAAGTGTTTAATCTAGTTTCATTTAATGTAATTATTGTTAAGGTAGGATTTACATCTGCCATTTTGTTGCTTATTTTTCCTATATCTTAATTTTTTATTCCCCTATTCTTCCATTAATCTCTTCTTTTGTGCTAAATTTGTGTTTTCTACTGTACCATTTAAATATCTTTGTCATTTATTTACTTTTTTAAAAAAGTTACTTTCTTAGTGATTGTCTAGGGAATTACAATTAACATACTAATTTGTAACAAACTTGTTTGGATTGATACCAAGTTAATTACAATGGTTTACAAAAATTTTCTTCCTATATAGTTCCATTCCCTCCTCACCGTACATCCTTTTTGCTATTATCACATAAATATTTTTATATATTGCATGCCCACTGACACAAATTTATAACTACTGCTAGCAAAGAATCTCTTATTTTTTTTTTGTCCATCTAGGAATGTTTTAATTTCTCCTTCACTTTTGAAGAAAAATGTTGTTAGAAGTAGAATTCTTTGCTGATAGTCATTTTCTCTTAGCATTTTGAGTGTGTCATCCCACTGCCTCTGGTCTGCATGGTTTCTGATGAGAATAAGCTGTTAATCTTTTTAAAGATCTCTTCTACATGATGAGTCACTTCTCTTTTGCTATTTTCAAGATTGTCTTTGGGTTTGGCTTTCAACAGTTTGATTATGGTGTGTCCAAACTTTCAAAAATTTATCCTACTTAGAGTTTATTGATCTTCTTGGATGAATGAATTCTTTTTTTATTACTATACTTTCTAAGTTCTAGGGTACATGTGCACAACGTGCAGGTTACATATGTATACATGTGCCATGTTGGTGTGCTGCACCCATTAACTCATCATTTACATTAGGTATATCTCCTAATGCTATCCCTCCCCGCTTCCCACTCCCTGCACCCCACGACAGGCCCTGGTGTGTGATGTTCCCCACCCTGTGTCCAAGTGTTCTCATTGTTCAACTCCCACCTACGAGAACATGCGGTGTTTGATTTTCTGTCCTTGCGATAGTTTGCTCAGAATGATGGTTTCCAGCTTCATCCATGTCCCTACAAAGGACATGAACTCATCCTTTTATATGGTTGCACAGTATTCCATGGTGCATATGTGCCACATTTTCTTAATCCAGTCTATCACTGATGGACATCTGGATTGGTTCCAAGTCTTTGGTATTGTGAATAGTGCCGCAATAAACATACATGTGCATGTGTCTTTATAGCAGCATGATTTATAATCCTTTGTGTATATACCCAGTAATGGGATGGTTGGGTCAAATGGTATTTCTAGTTCTAGATCCTTGAGGAATCACCACACTGTCTTCCACAATGGTTGAACTAGTTTACAGTCCCACCAACAGTGTAAAAGTGTTCCTATTTCTGCACATCTGGATGAATAAATTCTTGTATTTCATCAAATGTGGGCAGATTCCTGTCATTGTTTCTTCAAATATTCTCTCTGCTCCTATTTTCCTTTCTTCTTCTGGGACTCTCAGTATGTTTACGTTGGTATACTTGATGGTGCTCTATAGGTCCTTGGGGCTCTGTACATTTTTTTCTTTCTGTTCCCCAGACTGTATAATCTCAACTGACCTATCTTCAAGTTCATTATTTTTTCCTGCTGAAATCTATTTAACCTCTCTAGTAAATTTTTCATTTGTTATTAACTTTTAAACTGCAAAACTTCTACTATATATGGAGAGAGTTACACACACACACACACACGCTCACTCTCATTCACTCTCTCCTTATTTGGGGAGACATCATTCTCATATTCCCTTTAGTTCTTTAGATATAGTTTCCTTTAGTTATATGAATGTATTTTACATAGTGAATTAAAATCACAAACATAAACAGAAGCTGATGATCACAAATGAATTTTATAATATAATCTAGTACCAAAAGTCTTATAACTAACAGAATAACAGAAAAGTCATGGGCTTTATTCTCATTTAACTTTGAGAAAAATGTCACTTGGAATCTAATAGTGAGGATGTCCTCTGGAGCTCTGGACTAGTTCTCCAGAACACCTGGGTTCTCTTCTAAGCCACCCCTGACCTGCTGTGTATTCTGAAGGAGCCAACAAGAATCTTTTAATATGAAAATGTAGTGGGAGATCTCTTTCCTGCTGTACAGAGAAAGATTTATGGAAAGCAAGGCTGAAAGCTTTTAAGATAGGAAGTAATTTCAAGACTCTAGGTGACATTGATGGTGACCTGGACTAGAGAAGGTATAGGAAAGCAAGGCTGAGAAAGCTTAAGATAGGAAGTAATTTCAAGACTCTAGGTGATACTGATGGCAACCTGGACTAGGAGAAATGGGATGATATGAGATAGATTCTAAAGATGTAACAGCAATTTGACATAGTGTCCAAATTAGATGTCATGAATGGCAGGGAAGGTGTCAAAAGTGACCCCAAGGTTCTAGCTTGATTATGGGTGGATGTTGGTACTATTTATTGAGATGGAAAGAAGTGCTGGGAAGGGTATGAGTTTGAAGGAGGAAAAAATTCAGAGTTCAGTTTTGGATGTGTACATAAGAACTGCAAGTGGGGATGTCATGCAGATAGTGAAGTTCAAGGGGATAGGTCTCTTACTGGGAGATAAAAAAAGTGGGAGATCCATTAAAAGACCAAGATGGTAAAAGAAATCTATGAAGTGATGACTAGAGATCCGCAAGAAAAAGAATGTACAAGAAAGAGAGAACAACTAAAGGGCTCTGTTTTGAGCAGCGAGAAATCTAACACTTAGAGATCAGGTACTGGGAATAATGAGAAGGATGCTAAACAACAGCAACCACTAAGGTGGGGAAAAGAAGAATAGTCCAGCTTTGTTGAATGATGGTGAAAGAACAAGAGTTCAATGAGAATAGATAAATACCCACCAAAATCTGTCCAATTGGGGATGATGGTCCTTTAAAAGAGCTATTTTAGTGTAATTGGGGTAATGGTACAGAATCAGACTGTAGTGAGCTGAAGAGTAAGTGGAAGGTGAGAACAAAGTGACATCATGTGCAGATAATTCTGTCTTGAAATGTTTTCTTCCATTGGCTTTTGTGAAACTAGTTTCCTGGTTCTTCAACCTGTCTGCTGTTGCTGAAGTTCTTCAGAACTTAGGCCATCTTACTCTGCCTTTTCTCTCTTTTCTATCTACAAACATCAGTTACCACATGTAGGCCAACAACTCCAAGATTTACACTGTATCTTTGTCTCAGATCTCTCCTCTGAGCTCCAGACTTATAAATTCAATTGCCTACTCAACATATCATAATTAAACTCAATATTTCCCTTCCACACCTGTTTTTCTTCTAGCATTCCATATTCTCTGTGAATTACATACTCTTCTCAAATGTTCAAGATGACACCTGGGAGTCATGCTTTACTTTTCTCTCCTTGAGCATCATGACCAATCCAGTAGCAAATCCTGTCCATTCTAATGTCAAATATGTATTGTTTAGAGATACTCTATGTGCTAGGCACTCAAAGGCTCCTTAAATACCTTATCTTTCTTATTAAGGTTCACAAGAGCCCAACAGAGTAGGTATTACCCTCACCCCTCATCTTGAAACTGAGGCTCAGAATGGCTAAGTTACTTACCGTGGTTACACAAAAAGTAAATGGCATAGATGGAGGTGACTTAATACCAAATATGCCTGAATCCACACTGCCTCTGGCACCCTGCCTAGACTTTCTGAGGCCAAGTCTCCTCAGGACTAAAATGGAACTGATATTTCCTATTTTTAGGCTGTTATAAATTTTTTATAAAATATAAGGTACCTATCACAGTGCCTACTAAAGGGTATGAATTCAACAAATGTTGTTTTTTACACTCTCTCACTCCTTCCTCCATCCTGTTTCTGGGGCCAACCCAATGACAACAGGATTACAGAAATGAACAAAGATTACTCCTTGCCCTCAAGAAGCAAATAATCTATTTAAGGAGACAAAATGAACACATATAAAACAGATTAATAATATTAGACAGTAGAGGACTAAATATTAAATTGCAGGGGCCAGGCATGGTGGCTCATGCCTGTAATCCTAGCACTTTGGGAGATCAAGGTGGGCGGATCACCTGAGGTCAGGAGTTCGAGACCAGCCTGGCCAACATGGTGAAACCCCATCTCTATTAAAAATACAAAAAATCAGCTGGGCCTGGTGGCATGCACCTGTAGTCCCAGCTACTTGGGAGTCTGAGGCAGAAGAATCACTTGAACCCAGGAGGCACAGGTTGCAGTGAATCGAGATTATACCACTGCATTCAGCCTGGGTAACAGAGCAAGACTCCATCTCAAAAAACAAAAAAATTGCAGGGCAGAGGCTTCTTCTAAGACTTTCAGAGAAAGGAGAAAGGGCAGTCACGGGATAGAGATGTACTTTTGAAAAGTACCCATTAGAACAGTTAGGATATAGAGTAAGGATATCAGCAAAGAATAGCAGGACACTCAGAAAAAAGATGCTAATGTGGAAAGGAAAATAAAATGCTCAGTCAGTGATGAGAGCAACTGATTTCAGCAAAAGGTGCTTACTTTTTCCCACATCAAAGTATTGTTACTACTAAGTCTCCTTGTTACAGTTGAAGTTCCAACAGAACCAAGAAAAATTTAAGCCCATTATTAAGACCAAATGTCCTTCAGTGATGGCAGAGCCATCGTTAAACCAGCTATCTTACCAGGGGAGGAGAACAAGCCCCAGACTCTGACCCACAGGAGACAAAAATAACTCAAGATGCTGGGGAGCACCCTGAAAATAATATCACACTTGTCAAAGTGGGTCTAATGATGTCAATCATCTTTTCTACCTTGCATTTCTTCATTGCAGCTTACACTGACAAATGCTACCACTCCTATGTCCACAGTTTTCTTTGATTAAACACCCACAGAGATCACCAATACTAATAATGCCCACTAAGGCTGAGGCTTGAATGTTTTATTCTCCAGAATCTGTTCAATAAACCAATTTGATTTTTATAACAAAAAATGTGATACATAATTTGCTTCACCATTCAGTAGAGATTCTGGACAATGGCGTCACAGAATATTGGAGCTGGAAAGAAACTTAAAGATTACTTTGATGTTATTTTACTAATGAGGACACAGACGCCCAAAGAGGAGAAATAATAACTTTAAGGTCAAAGGCACCCTGTAGGAGAGAAAAAGTAATTAGGATGGCTTACAGGCCCTGGGAGGAGAAGTCACAGAGGACCCCCAGTGAGGGTAGTAATGAAAATGGGGAAAAAGGAAAAATGTTATAGATAGAGCTATTCTCAGAGATCCAATGGGTCTTTAATACTGATCAAGAAACCTAAAAGATTATGCCAAAGTCACCTCGAACTCTGGCTCAACAATCCCTTCTTCCACCTCTCAAATGTTCAGGTGGTCAATCAACAAACATTAATTGTGTACCAACTATACAAAACATTTTGAAACACTTCAGAGTCAGTGCTGAAACAATGCAATGACATACGAAACACAGTATTTGACCCCCACGAAGCCTAGAATCTGGTTGAGGATGTAAGACATAAGGCATGAGAAATGAAATAATATGAGTGGTCCAGGGATGCCAAATACATGGTATAGCTAATAAGTGTTTTGAATTCACAGGAGCTCAGAAAGATCTGCTTGGAATAATAGTTCCTTTGTCTAGAGAAATTTTACTCACTCTTCAAAGCCATTCAGATATGACCCCTCCAGGTAAACTAACTAACTTCTTCCTCTTTGCTCCCCATACCTCTCTATATCAGCCTTTCTCTCACAGATGAGAGGTGAATTGCTCTCATTTGTATTCCCTACTAGAATGAGCTCTTGGAAAGCAATGATTGTATCTTAACCACCTCTTAAGGAAGAGCAACATACAGTTTTTTCTATACTTAAATCTAAATCCTAATTATCTTTAGAAATTATGCTTAAAAGTATAATGAGGAAAGTTTGAACATTCGGTGCTCCATTTAATAGTGAAGGAATTAAAATATTTTCCATTATTCCCTCACATACAGTCTAAAAAAGTTCAGATTCCAAGTATCCTCTGATAATCGACCTTAAATGTGCAAGAAGAGTTAAAGACAGCAAATTTGGGTGAAAAACACACCTTTTTAAAAAAAAGAATTTTCTTTGGCGAAAAGAAGAATGGACTGATCTGTAGTAATCTGCCTGAATTACCTGTTTTAGTGACATCTTCCTCCATTGATAGTTTATCTACGTTTTGTGCAATTATTTTGTAAGTTGGTCAAAGTAGTTCTGAACTCAAATCCAGAAGTTATTAGAAGACTTAACATTCATTTTGCAATAAACACACCTGCTCTCAATATCCAAGTAAGTCTTTATAGAAAACAGTTGTACATAGGCTGCTTGCATTTATTTGGTGGTCAAACCCTCTATTCCAATAGACAGCCTGCAGAGATGTTGAGTGTGGAACAAAATACAGGGGGTAGACCACTGTTGGTGTTCCCACTAAGTCTTGAGCTTAACTATTTTGACAGAAGCAAATTCCTAGCATAAATAATACCCATAATCCATTCAAATTTTTAAAATACCCCCAAATTAAGTAAATGCTGACAGCTCTGAGACAAGGCAAAATACCTGGCTTCAAATCCTAGCTCTTCTGCTAATATTGGATGTGATTTCAAATAAGTCACTTTCCGTCTCTGGGTCTCACTTACAAGAATTACTTGAGTTGTGAGGGTCTGTTACCTTTTAAAAAGGCTATAATAATCAGTCTACTTCTCCATCTCTCCATAGCTAATTAATCAAATTTTCCTATATGGATCACAGCAAACAGTTTGGGAAACGCTAACATTACAAGCCATCATTTAGCTTATAAACTATCAAAATATTTCTGAGAAAATATTAGAGCAAGGTTGTTATCTTCTTGTAGCTCCATGCTCCTTAAATAAGAGTAATGAGGAAAAAACTACATAGTCCCACAGAATACCCATAGAGATTCCTCTTGCAGTACCAATTTTACACAATGATTTTTCTTAGTATATAGTTGTAATGAGCCCAAGGAATTTAAAAACATAAACTTAAAAGTTCTCTACAATCCCATCTTGGAAAACAAACTATTATAAACAGTTTAGTGTTGACCATTCTTCTAGACTTAAGCCCTTTATCTACCAAGATTATGAGGGGAAGAGATAGAGGCAGGAAGTTTTGAATTTCCATTTCCCTAAAAGCAATTTAAAACATGCTGATACTAAAACAAACTAACTACATTATGGGACACAGTATTATGGAATAGAATGTCAAATGTACATGAGTTTGTCTTATAACATTTTAAATATCACTCAAAGCAAACCATTCAGTGCTATGCTGTCCTCTCCTGCAAAACCTTGGGATTCACTTTCCTCTATCATTTGGGGTAACTGTAGAGGAAAAGTTAGAAAAACATTCCCTAGCCAGTCTGTCAGTGGCACAATCAGATAAAGCATCATGACATCAATTAGGCCAAGGAACAACAGGAAGTAAAGTTTCATGTCAGGCTCTTGGCCAGGAATAACCTGCTATCCTTGATGTCATTACAGATGACTTCCTGTTCATGGGCTTCTAGCTCCATTCTCTTACTTCTAAGTTGCCAAGCCTCAGTTACTAAAACTTGAAAGTTAGTCCAACTGTCTTATTTTATAGCTGAAGACCCTGAAGCACAGAGGAATGAACTCATTAGCTCAAGATCTTACTGGTAAGAAAGTGGCAGAGCCAGAAATTTAAACTTGGGTCTTCAGACTCTTCAGCTTAGTATTCCTTCTACTACATTGTGTCATCTCTTTTTGGGGACTGCTCTAACTTACATGAACTTATTGTTTGTGTTTGATGCTCCCACGGGATCCTAGGTATGACCTGTTTCATTTATACATTCATAAAGTCAGAGGCTAGAGTTCCCTCACAGTCATTTATAAATAACACATTTGCAGAAAATGGCTTAAGCTTTCTGAAGACCACAGCCCTAGAGACTTCCTCTCTTCATCAGCTCTGGGTGTGGATATCTTAAGGAGCTGCTGATTTAATAATTCATAAGGGCCAAGTAGCTATCAAAAGAAAAAAAAGTTCAAAATTAAATTTGCTAGTCTCAGAGAAATGTGTCTCCTGGAGGCCAAGTCAGATATCTAGGCAGAAATTATCTTAAAATGCTTTTAGTCTATTTCTTGGTAATCACAGCCTAGAGGGCTTTCAGGGGTACCTAGTGCTCACTGAATTCTATCTAATCTAACTCCTTCATGTTGTAGATATGAAAATGAAGCACTACAAGTGACTGTCCAGAATTGCAGAACTCTTTGGGAATAAGGGCAAGACTAAATCTCAAAAGTCTTGAATCCAGCTCAGAATTTCCCCCTACACCCACTAACCCTGGGTAACAGCCAACTTCTATGACATCATGCTGACTTTTGTATACTCTCTCTGACTCCTCAATTATCTTCCCTTGACTCCCCCTAGATACTTAATGCCTTCAGGCTCCCTAGAGCCTGCTATAACACAAATAACCCAGGATTCCTCCAAATTAACCATTCCTGCTAGATTCTTTTCTTAAAAAAGAAAAAATTTAAACATAATATCTCACTACGTTGCCCAGGCTAGCATCAAACTCCTGGGCTCAAGAAATCCTCCTGCCTTGGCTTCCCAAGTAGCTAGGACTACAGGCACATGCTGCTGTACACAGCTTTTTTCTTTAAAATGTTTAATTGACAAATAATGATTGCATATTGATATGGTTTGGCTATGTCCCCACCCAAATCTCATATTGAATTGTAGCTCCCACAATTCCCAGGTGTCCTGGCAGGGACCCAGTGGGAAGTGAAGAGACAACTATGGACTGGGAGAAAATATTTGCAAACCATACATCTGATAAGGGGTTAATATCCAAAATATATAAGGAACTCAACTCAGTAGCAAGAAAACAACCCAATTTTTTTAAGTGGGCAAAGGACCTGAACATACATTTTTAGAAAGAATGCACATGAATGGCCACATGAATAATTGCTCAATCTCTCTAATCATCAGGGAAATGCAAATAAAAATCACAGTGAGATAACATCTCATACCTGTTAGAATCACTATTATCAAAAAGACAAAAGATAAGTGTTGGTGAGGATGTGAAGAAAAGGGTGCACTATTGGTGGGAAGGTAATTTAGTATAGCCATTTTGGAAAACACTATGGAGGTTCCTCAAAAAAACTAAAAATATAATTACTGTACAATTCAGCGATCCCACTTCTGGGTATATATCCAAAGGATTTGAAATCAGTATGTCGAAGAGATATTTGCACTATGGTCATTTCGGTATTACTCACGGTAACCAAGATATGGAAACAATCTAAGTGTTTGTCAACCGATGTTGTACAGTAGCTTTTTCGTTAGATTCAATCCCATTATGTATTTTTGCTTTTGTTGCCTGTGCTTTTGGGGTCCTATCCAAGAAGTCATTGTTCAACCTATGTCATGCTTTTCTCTTATGCTTTCTTTTAGGAGTTTTACAGTTTCCCTTCCTCCTTTTCTATTTAGATATCTTTTATTTCTATTTCTTGCCTAATTGCTCTGGTTAGGAATTCTAGTATTACGATAAATAGAAGTGGCAAGAGTAGGCATCCTGGTCTTGTTCCTGATCTCAGAGAAAAAGCTTTCAACTTTTCACCACTGAGTATGTTAGCTGTGGGCTTGTCATATAGGCATTTATTGTATTGAACTACATTCTTTCTATAGCTAATTTGTTCAAAGTTTCTATCATGAAAGGAAGTTGAATTTTGCCAAGTGCTTTTTTGCATCTATCAAGATGATGATGTGGGTTTTGTCCCTCATTTTGTTAATATGCTGTATCACGTTTATTGATCTACATATGTCAAAATATCCTTGCATCCCAGAGATAAATCCCACTTGATCATGGTGAATGATCTTTTAAATATGTTGTTGAGTTTGGTCCGCTAGTATTTTGTTGAGGATTTTTGCATGTATGTTCATCAAAGATACCGTCCTGTAGTTTTCTTTCCTTGTAGTGTCCTTGTCTGTATTTGGCATCAGGGTAATGCTGGTCTTGTAAAACAAGTTTGGAAGTATTCCCTCCTCTTCCATTTCCTGGAAGACTTTGAGAAGGATTGGTATTAGTTCTTTAAATATCTGGTAGAGTCAGCAGTGAAACCATCAGGTCCTGGGCTTTTCATTGAAGGGAGACTTTTTATTACTTATTCAGTCTCCTTACTCGTTACTGACTTTTCAGATTTTCTATTTCTTCTTGATTTACCTTAATAGGTTCTAGGTTTTTAGGAATTTATTTCTTCTGGTTATCCAATTTGTTACTATATAATGGTTCATAGACGTCTCTTGCGCTACTTTGTATTTCTGTGGTATCAGGTATAAGGTCCACTCTTTCATTTCTGGTTTTGTTTATTTGCATCTTCTCTTTTTGTTAGTCTAGCTAAAATATCATCAATATTGTTTATCTTTTTAAAAAACCCAACTTTTAGTTTTATTGATATTTTCTATTGTTTTTCCAGTCTCTATTTTATTTCTGCTCTGATTTTTGTTATTTCCTTCCTTCTGCTAAGTTTGGGATTACTCTGTTCTTTTTCTAGTTCCTTTGAGGTATAATGTAAGGTTGTTTATTTGAGATTTTTCTTTTTTGATATAGGCATTTATTGCTATAATTTCCCCTCTCAGGACTGCTTTTGCCGCATCCCATGAGTTTTGATATGCTGTGTTTCCATTTTTGTTTGTCTTAAAATATTTTTTATTTTCCCTTTTAATTTCTTCTTTGATCCATTGGTTGTTCCAGGGCATACTGTTTAATTTCCACATAAGTGTTAATTTTCCAAGATGCCCTGTTATTAATTTCTAGTTTCATACCACTGTAGTTGGAAAAGATACGCAATATGACTTCTGTTTCTTTATTGATTTTCTGTCTAGATAATCTGTCCATTGTTGAAAATGGGTTATTGAAGTACCTTACTATTACTGTATTGCAGTCTATCTCTCCCTTCAGATCTTTTAATATTCACCATATATATTTAGGTGCTCTGACATTGAGTGTATGTATGTGTGTGTGTATATATATATTCCATAACAATCATATATATATATGGAACAACCAATGGATCAAAGAATAAATTAAAAGGGAAAATAAATATATACATGATTGCTATGTCTTCTTGATGAGTTGACCTCTTTATAATTATATAATGACCTTCTTTGTCTCTTTTTATAGTTTTTGACTTAAAGTCTATTTTGTCTGATGTAAGTATAGCTATTTCTGCTCCTTTGCATGGCATATCTTTTCCCATTCCTTCATTTTGAGTCTACATGTGTCCTTAACAGTGAAGTGAGTCTCTTGTAGGCAACACGTATTTTTTTACCCAGTCAGCCACTCGATGTCTTTTGATTAGAAACTTTAATCCATTTAAATTCAAAATTATTATTATTATTAGGTAGGGACTTACTACAGCCAATTTGTTGATTTTTTTTTTTTTTTCTAGTTAATTTGTAGACCCTTTGTTCCTCTCTTCTCTTGCTGTCCTCCTTTGTGATTTAATTATTTCCTATAGCGGCATACCTTGAATCCTTTCTTTTTATCTTTTGTGTATCTACTATGAGTTTTAGATTTGTGGTTACCATAAGGCTTACATAAAACATCTTATAACAGGTGATTTTAAGTTGATAACAGCTTTGATCACTTACACAAACTCTAAACTCTCACTCCCTCCTCCATTTTATGTGTATAAGACAATACTAATTAATAAAAAGAGAACAAAACTCTCTAACATTTTAAAGGGCTCCTCAGGAAAAAAAGATGGAGTAGTCCGAATAATATCAAAAGATATAATTAAGAAAATCAGAAATGGTTAGGTATTATAGGGAGGTAGTTTTCATCTCAACATTATAAAAAATATATTCAAAGTGATTAAATGGCTTAGGGACAGAAATAAAATCCTGATCAATGAAGAGTTTTAATTAAACCTTATATGGCTACCTAACAGAGATGCCATAAACAGGAATTCTAAATTATAAGAATGGGGAGAGATGTGTATGAACAAGGGGACTATTCCAGCATTCTCCTCTCCCTATCCCAACCCATGAAACACATTATATGGTCTCTAAGGATTTCTCTGTTCCTAACTTTGGTCATTTCTTACTTGGTAGAGTGTTGGCAGCATATGGGATTGAATGGAAATACTGTGGTAATTCTGCTAGGCAGATGGAGAAACTAGGTTTTCCTCAATCTCAGAGGGCTCCTGTCTCCAGACAGATTAAAACTAGCAGATGGTTAGGCTCCATCATTCTCACCAGAGACCACTGGGTAGAACAGATGATAAAGTGCCATCTTCAGTGGGAGCAGCAGCCCACACATAGGCTCTTTATACTCGGAGAATCATGACAGTCCACAAAAACAGAAGTTATAATGACATAAGAATTTCAGGAACATTAAAAAAAAAAAAAAAAGAATTTCATGAACATTATCACTTCTGGTGTTTTCCAAGGATTTTCCTAACCCTGAAGACTTTCCAAGTTTAAGGAGAAACTTTGGGAGGAAGGAATAAACTTTCCTGTTGTCCTTAGCTCTCTCCTTGAGTTTTCCCATTCCTCACCACTGCAGTTCCACCAAACCTAGGTAGGAAGCTAAACTCAAATTTTAGTCTGCAAGATTTGTTACCACCAATGCAAAGAGAGACAGAACTATTATTCATAAACATCCTAGGTAAAAAATAGAGATGTCTCCAAAAGATCTAATTAAAAACAACAGGCTGGGCACAGTGGCTCATGCCTGTAATCCCAACACTTTGGGAGGCTGAAGTGGGCAGATCACCTGAGGTCAGGAGTTCTAGACCAGCCTAGCCAACATAGTGAAACCCTGTCTCTACTAAAAATACAAAAATTAGCCAGGTATGATGGTGTACACCTGTAATCCCAGCTATTCAGGAGGCTGAGGCAGAAGAATCGCTTGAACCCAGGAGGCAGAGGTTGCAGTGAGCTGAGATCGCACCAGTGTACTCCAGCCTGGACAAGAGAGTGAGACTCAGTCTCGGGGAAAAAAAAATAAGAAGAATGGTTAAATATTATAGGAAACTAGGTTTTTCTACTTGGTATAATTAAGAACTTTTTAAAAATCAAAGAAATCCAATGGACTCTGTCAAGGGGCAGAAATATGAGAGCTAGGAAGAAAACTCTGAAATAAAAAAGTTCAACTCCTTTATAAATAGATAAGAGGTATTAAGGAGACAGGTGAAGAGTGACAATACTACATCAAAACTCAGGTATCCTAACTTCTAACTCAAAGCCATTCTTCTGTATAATAAAAGAGTAACATGGTTTTTAAAAAAAGAAACTATAATATATATCAGCGGATTATAAAAGCCCCAGATTTGAATAACAGTGAGTTTTCAGTGAGCAATGGATATACGTCCTCTAAAACTTCTCACACAATTTATTTGTAAATGCCTTTTAGTAAAAGGTAATATTTACTTCTTAAGTCAGCCTATTTCTGAAGTTAGCGCTTTGGAAAGGCCTTCCTAATACCAAACTTTGCAGAAAAGAGTTAATATAGCAAGTTTGAGACTGCTATCCTTACAAAAGCCTATTTGTAAATTTGGCCTTTGGCCAGCATCTGAGAACTTGGATTTCAGGAGGGATAATACAATTCTCAGGACTCATAAGAATGATTCACTGTGCCTAAACTGTTTATGCAATGTGCTTTATGCTGAATACCTGCTTTCCTCCTGCAGGTCTGGAATTTTGGTATGTGCTAGGGTGTCTATGACAGAGGCAGAGGGTATCTATGTGACCAAGCCCAAGTAAAAAGTTTGGGCTCTGAGTCGAATGGACTTCCCCGGTAGACATTTCACCCTTGTCGCAACTTAGGAGGAATTAAATACATCCTATGTGACTTCACCAGGGGAAGACCCTTGAAAGCTCATGTTTGATTTCCTCTAGACTTTGCCAAATGCTCCTTTTCCCTTTGCTGATTTTGCTTTGTATCCTTTCACAGTAATACATCTTAGAGGTGACTATAAGCTGAGCCCTAGGTGTTCCCCTAGTGAATCATCAAAAATGGGGGTGGTTCTGGGGATCCCGAACACACCTGCTGATCCTAATTCTGTCTTCCTTAGTTTCTGCCCATTGGTCCTTCAGTTGTACCCCTTAGAGCAAATACTAAAGTTAATGACAAACCAATAAGCACACAAAGAACGAACAACGTGAGCTATAGGAAAGCTTACTAGAGGAAATAATACTTGAGTTGGGCCTTGAAGTAAGAGTGACATACAGACAAGTGGGAAAAGAAATTACAAATCAATATAGATATTCAAGTAAGCAGTGTGAACACAGGGAAAACCTGGGGATTGGTGGAAGAGAGGGCTTATGTGGTAGAAGAATGATGGATTAGATGGCTACTGAGAAAAATACTTCTGGGATTCTAATTCTCTAATTTTCAAGCACTGTTAGAAATCATTATTTCACTTACAGAACTTTCCTAACCCCAGAAATGTACAAAACATATTATTTGGGTCTATTACAAAGGACTGATCACTGTCTGAATTGCCTTCTCAAATATTCTTTCAGAACACTTGCAATTTGCATTGATAACAAAAAAAAGTAAATTAAGGAAAGGAGCTGAAAGCTCAAATATCTAAAATGAACAATCTAATAATGTGCACAAAAATAAGGAATGCCAAAAGAGCAAATTGTCTTTCAGTTACCTTTTTATTATGGAAATACAAAATATCTGGAACAATAGCTCATTCCTTCAGAAGTCAACAGAAGGTAATATTAAGTATTTCATTTTCCTTTTAAGTTGCTCTTTTTGTGACTTGATATTATGGACATTCGTATAGCAATGCATTAGGAAAGGCAATTAATTGTGCATGCATAAATAAAAGGCAGATTTTCACTTGTTTATTCAATGAGCATTTTTCATGCATTTATATGCCCAGCACCATATGAGGTTAAAAGTGCAGATAACCCTCTGACTAAACATTGTTGTTTATTGTCTTTAAAAAGCACTAAAATCTAAAATTCAGATGTGATAAAATCTTCTCATCAGTGAAAATACATTAGCAGGTGATGCTGTTAAAAAAAGATAACTAATTAATAATATTGTTTTCTAAACTATCGGCCTTCAGATTGTTAACATTTTTCTTCCACCACAATGGGAACAGCAAGTACCCTAAAAAATTCTAGTGGGATCTATCAATATTAGATCATTGAGACAGAAAATTAACAAAGATATTCAGGACTTGGACTCAGCTCCGGATTAAGGGGACCTGATAGATATCTACAGAACTCTCCATCCCAAAACAACAGAATATACATTCTTCTCAGTGCCACATGGCACTCTAAAATTGATCACATAATTAGAAGTAAATCAGTCCTCAGCAAATGCAAAAGAACTGAAATCATAACAAAAAGTCTCTCAGACCACAGCACAAATTAGAACTCAAGATTAAGAAACTCACTCAAAACCACACAACTACATGCAAATTGAGCAACCTGCTCCTGAATGACTCAAGAAGTTCTTTGAAGCCCATTAGAACAAAGTGACAATGTACCAGAATCTCTGGGACACAGTTAAAGCAGGGTTGAAAAGCGAATTTATAGCATTAATGACCACATCAAAAAGCTAGAAAGATCTCAAATCGACACCCTAACATCACAACTAACAGAATTAGAGAACCAAGAGCAAACAAACCACAAAGCTAGCAGAAGACAAGAAATAACCAAGCTCAGAGTGGAACTGAAGAAGACAGAGACACAAAAAACCCTTCAGAAAAAAAAAAAAAATCAATGCATTCAGTTGTTGTTGTTTTGAAAAAATTAATAATATAGACTGCTAGCTAGACTAATAAAGAAGAGAGAAGAATCAAATAGACAATAAAAAATGATGAGGATATCACCACTGACCCCACAGAAATACAAACAACCATCAGAGAATGCTATAAACACCTCTATGCAAATAAACTAGAAAATCTAGAAGAAATTGATAAATTCCTGGACACATACACCCTCCCAAGACTGAAGCAGGAAGAAGTTGAACCCCTGAACAGACCAATAACAAGTTCTGAAACTGAGACATTAATAAATAGCCTACCAACCAAAAAAAGCCCAGGACCAGATGGATTTACAGCTGAATTCTACCAGAGGTAAAAAACGAGCTGATACCCTTTCTTCTGATACTATTCCAAACAATTGAAAAGGAGGGACTCTTCCCTAACTCATTTTATAAGGCCATTATCACCTTATATCAAAACCTGGCAGAGAAACAACAAAAAAAGAAAACTTCAGGCCAATATCCCTGATAAACATCGATGCAAAAATTCTCAATAAAATACTGGCAAACTGAATACAGCAGCACACCAAAAAGTTTATTCACCACAACCAAATTAGCTTCATTCTTGGGATGCATGGCTTGTTCAACATACTCAAATCAGTAAGTGTAACTGATCACATAAACAGAACTAAAGACAAAAACCATAGGATTATCTCAATAGATGCAGAAAAGTCCTTTGAGAACATTCAACATACCTTCATGTTAAAAACTCTCAATAAACTAGGTACTGGGAACATACCTCAAAATAATAAGAGCCGTTTATTACAAACCCACAGTCCATATCATACTGAATGGGCAAAAGCTGCAAGCACTCCCCTTGAAAACCAGCACAAAGGGGGCGCGGAGCAAGATGGCCGAATAGAAACAGCTCCAGTCTCCAGCTCCCAGCGCGAGCGACACAGGACACAGGTGATTTCTGCATTATCAACTGAGGTACTGGGTGCATCTCACTGGGGAGTGCCCGACAATCAGTGCTGGTCAGCCGTTGCAGCCCGACCAACGAGAGCTGAAGCAGGGTGAGGCATCGCCTCACCTGGGAAGCACAAGGGGAAAGGGAATCCCTTTTCCTAGCCAGGGGAATAGAGACACACAACACCTGGAAAATCGGGTAACTCCCACCCCGATACTGCGTTTTAAGCAAATGGGCACACCAGGAGATTATATCCCACACCTGGCCAGGAGGGTCCCACGCCCACGGAGCCTTCCTCATTGCTAGCACAGCAGTCTGCGATCTAACCGAAAGGCAGCAGCGAGGCTGGGGGAGGGGCGCCCGCCATTGCTGAGGCTTAAGTAGATAAATAAAGCCCTGGGAAGATCAAACTGGGTGGAGCTCACAGCAGCTCAAGGAGGCCTGCCAGTCTCTGTAGACTCCACCTCTGGGGGCAGGGCACAGCTAAACAACAATAACAACAACAACAACAAGCAGCAGAAACCTCTGCAGACGCAAGCAACTCTGTCTGACAGCTTTGAAGAGAGCGGTGGATCTCCCAACACGGAGGTTGAGATCTGAGAAAGGACAGACTGCCTGCTCAAGTGGGTCCCTGACCCCTGAGTAGCCTAACTGGGAGACATCCTCCACTAGGGGCAGACCAACACCCCACACCTCACACGGTGGAGTACACCCCTGAGAGGAAGCTTCCAAAGCAAGAATCAGACAGGTACACTCGCTGTTCAGCAGTATTCTATCTTCTGCAGCCTCTGCTGCTGACACCCAGGCAAACAGGGTCTGGAGTGGACCTCAAGCAATCTCCAACAGACCTACAGCTGAGGGTCCTGACTGTTAGAAGGAAAACTATCAAACAGGAAGGACACCTACACCAAAACCCCATCAGTACATCACCATCATCAAAGACCAGAGGCAGATAAAACCACAAAGATGGGGAAAAAGCAGGGCAGAAAAGCTGGAAATTCAAAAAACAAGAGCGCATCTCCCCCGGCAAAGGAGCGCAGCTCATCGCCAGCAACGGATCAAAGCTGGACGGAGAATGACTTTGACGAGATGAGAGAAGAAGGCTTCAGTCCATCAAATTTCTCAGAGCTAAAGGAGGAATTACGTACCCAGCGCAAAGAAACTAAAAATCTTGAAAAAAAAGTGGAAGAATTGACGGCTAGACTAATTAATGCAGAGAAGGTCATAAACGAAATGAAAGAGATGAAAAGCATGACACGAGAAATACGTGACAAATGCACAAGCTTCAGTAACCGACTCGATCAACTGGAAGAAAGAGTATCAGCGATTGAGGATCAAATGAATGAAATGAAGCGAGAAGAGAAACCAAAAGAAAAAAGAAGAAAAAGAAATGAACAAAGCCTGCAAGAAGTATGGGATTATGTAAAAAGACCAAATCTCCGTCTGATTGGGGTGCCTGAAAGTGAGGGGGAAAATGGAACCAAGTTGGAAAACACTCTTCAGGATATCATCCAGGAGAACTTCCCCAACCTAGTAGGGCAGGCCAACATTCAAATTCAGGAAATACAGAGAATGCCACAAAGATACTCCTCGAGAAGGGCAACTCCAAGACACATAATTGCCAGATTCACCAAAGTTGAAATGAAGGAAAAAATCTTAAGGGCAGCCAGAGAGAAAGGTCGGGTTACCCACAAAGGGAAGCCCATCAGACTCACAGCAGATCTCTCGGCAGAAACTCTCCAAGCCAGAAGAGAGTGGGGGCCAATATTCAACATTCTTAAAGAAAAGAATTTTAAACCCAGAATTTCATATCCAGCCAAACTAAGTTTCATAAGTGAAGGAGAAATAAAATCCTTTACAGATAAGCAAATGCTTAGAGATTTTGTCACCACCAGGCCTGCCTTACAAGAGACCCTGAAGGAAGCACTAAACATAGAAAGGAACAACTGGTACCAGCCATTGCAAAAACATGCCAAAATGTAAAGACCATCGAGGCTAGGAAGAAACTGCATCAACTAACGAGCAAAATAACCAGTTAATATCATAATGGCAGGATCAAGTTCACAGATAACAATATTAACCTTAAATGTAAATAGACTAAATGCTCCAATTAAAAGACACAGACTGGCAAACTGGATAAAGAGTCAAAACCCATCAGTCTGCTGTATTCAGGAGACCCATCTCACATGCAGAGACATACATAGGCTCAAAATAAAGGGATGGAGGAAGATCTACCAAGCAAATGGAGAACCAAAAAAAGCAGGGGTTGCAATACTAGTCTCTGATAAAACAGACTTTAAACCATCAAAGATCAAAAGAGACAAAGAAGGCCATTACATAATGGTAAAGTGATCAATTCAACAGGAAGAGCTAACTATCCTAAATATATATGCACCCAATACAGGAGCACCCAGATTCATAAAGCAAGTCCTTAGAGACTTACAAAGAGACTTAGACTCCCATACAATAATAATGGGAGACTTCAACACCCCACTGTCAACATTAGACAGATCAACGAGACAGAAAGTTAACAAGGATATCCAGAAATTGAACTCATCTCTGCAGCAAGCAGACCTAATAGACATCTACAGAACTTTCCACCCCAAATCAACAGAATATACATTCTTCTCAGCACCACATCACACTTATTCCAAAATTGACCACATAATTGGAAGTAAAGCACTCCTCAGCAAATGTACAAGAACAGAAATTATAACAAACAGTCTCTCAGACCACAGTGCAATCAAACTAGAACTCAGGACTAAGAAACTCAATCAAAACCACTCAACTACATGGAAACTGAATAACCTGCTCCTGAATGACTACTGGGTACATAACGAAATGAAGGCAGAAATAAAGATGTTCTTTGAAACCAATGAGAACAAAGATACAACATACCAGAATCTCTGGGACACATATAAGGCAGTGTGTGGAGGGAAATTTATAGCACTAAATGCCCACAAGAGAAAGCTGAAAGATCTAAAATTGACACTCTAACATCACAATTAAAAGAACTAGAGAAGCAAGAGCAAACACATTCAAAAGCTTGCAGAAGGCAAGAAATAACTAAGATCAGAGCAGAACTGAAGGAGATAGAGACACAAAAAACCCTCCAAAAAATCAATGAATCCAGGAGTCGGTTTTTTGAAAAGATCAACAAAATTGATAGACCGCTAGCAAGACTAATAAAGAAGAAAAGAGAGAAGAATCAAATAGATGCAATAAAAAATGATAAAGGGGATATCACCACCGACCCCACAGAAATACAAACTACCATCAGGGAATACTATAAACACCTCTACGCAAATAAACTAGAAAATCTAGAAGAAATGGATAATTTCCTGGACACTTATACTCTCCCAAGACTAAACCAGGAAGAAGCTGAATCCCTGAATAGACCAATAGCAGGCTCTGAAATTGAGGCAATAATTAATAGCCTACCAACCAAAAAAAGTCCAGGACCAGATGGATTCACAGCTGAATTCTACCAGAGGTACAAGGAGGAGCTGGTACCATTCCTTCTGAAACTATTCCAATCAATAGAAAAAGAGGGAATCCTCCCTAACTCATTTTATGAGGCCAACATCATCCTGATACCAAAGCCTGGCAGAGACACAACAAAAAAAGAGAATTTTAGACCAATATCCCTGATGAACATCGATGCAAAAATCCTCAATAAAATACTGGCAAACCGAATCCAGCAGCACATCAAAAAGCTTATCCACCATGATCAAGTTGGCTTCATCCCTGGGATGCAAGGCTGGTTCCACATACGCAAATCAATAAATGTAATCCAGCATATAAACAGAACCAAAGACAAAAACCACATGATTATCTCAATAGATGCAGAAAAGGCCTTTGACAAAATTCAACAGCCCTTCATGCTAAAAACTCTCAATAAATTCGGTATTGATGGAACACATCTCAAAATCCTAAGAGCTATTTATGACAAACACACAGCCAATATCATACTGAATGGGCAAAAACTGGAAAAATTCCCTTTGAAAACTGGCACAAGACAGGGATGCCCTCTCTCACCACTCCTATTCAACATAGTGTTGGAAGTTCTGGCTAGGGCAATCAGGCAAGAGAAAGAAATAAAGGGTATTCAGTTAGGAAAAGAAGAAGTCAAATTGTCCCTCTTTGCAGATGACATGATTGTATATTTAGAAAACCCCATTGTCTCAGCCCCAAATCTCCTTAAGCTGATAAGAAACTTCAGCAAAGTCTCAGGATACAAAATTAATGTGCAAAAATCACAAGCATTCTTATACACCAGTAAGAGACAAACAGAGAGCCAAATCATGAATGAACTTCCATTCACACTTGCTTCAAAGAGAATAAAATACCTAGGAATCCAACTTACAAGGGATGTAAAGGACCTCTTCAAGGAGAACTACAAACCACTGCTCAGTGAAATAAAAGAGGACATAAACAAATGGAAGAACATACCATGCTCATGGATAGGAAGAATCAATATCGTGAAAATGGCCATACTGCCCAAGGTAATTTATAGATTCAATGCCATCCCCATCAAGCTACCAATGAGTTTCTTCACAGAATTGGAAAAAACTGCTTTAAAGTTCATATGGAACCAAAAAAGAGCCCGCATCTCCAAGACAATCCTAAGTCAAAAGAACAAAGCTGGAGGCATCACACTACCTGACTTCAAACTATACTACAAGGCTACAGTAACCAAAACAGCATGGTACTGGTACCAAAACAAAGATATAGACCAATGGAACAGAACAGAATCCTCAGAAATAATACCACACATCTACAGCCATCTGATCTTTGATAAACCTGAGAAAAACAAGAAATGGGGAAAAGATTCCCTATTTAATAAATGGTGCTGGGATAATTGGCTAGCCATAAGTAGAAAGCTGAAACTGGATCCTTTCCTTACTCCTTATACGAAAATTAATTCAAGATGGATTAGAGACTTAAATGTTAGACCTAATACCATAAAAACCCTAGAAGAAAACCTAGGTAATACCATTCAGGAGATAGGCATGGGCAAGGACTTCATGTCTAAAACACCAAAAGCAACGGCAACAAAAGCCAAAATTGATAAATGGGATCTCATTAAACTAAAGAGCTTCTGCACAGCAAAAGAAACTACCATCAGAGTGAACAGGCAACCTACAGAATGGGAAAAAATTTTTGCAATCTACTCATCAGACAAAGGGCTAATATCCAGAACCTACAAACAACTCAAACAAATTTATAAGAAAAAAACAAACAACCCCATCAAAAAGTGGGCAAAGGATATGAATAGGCATTTCTCAAAAGAGGACATTCATACAGCCAACAGACACATGAAAAAATGCTCATCATCACTGGCCATTGGAGAAATGCAAATCAAAACCACAATGAGATACCATCTCACACCAGTTAGAATGGCAATCATTCAAAAGTCAGGAAACAACAGGTGCTGGAGAGGATGTGGAGAAATAGAAACACTTTTACACTGTTGGTGGGATTGTAAACTAGTTCAACCATTATGGAAAACAGTATGGTGATTCCTCAAGGATCTAGAACTAGAAGTACCATATGACCCAGCCATCCCATTACTGGGTATATACCCAAAGGATTATAAATCATGCTGCTATAAAGACACATGCACACGTATGTTTATTGCGGCACTATTCACAATAGCAAAGACTTGGAATCAACCCAAATGTCCATCAGTGACAGACTGGATTAAGAAAATGTGGCACATATACACCATGGAATACTATGCAGCCATAAAAAAGGATGAGTTTGTGTCCTTTGTAGGGACATGGATGCAGCTGGAAACCATCATTCTCAGCAAACTATCACAAGAACAGAAAACCAAACACCGCATGTTCTCACTCATAGGTGGGAACTGAACAATGAGATCACTTGGACTCGGAAAGGGGAACATCACACACCGGGGCCTATCACGGCGGGGGGAGGGGGGAGGGATTGCATTGGGAGTTACACCTGATGTAAATGACGAGTTGATGGGTGCTGACCAGTTGATGGGCGCAGCACACCAATATGGCACAAGTATACATATGTAACAAACCTGCACATTATGCACATGTACCCTAGAACTTAAAGTATAATTTAAAAAAAAAAAAAGAAAACCAGCACAAGACAAGGATGCCCTCTTTCACCACTCCTATTCAACATAATACTGAAAGTTCTGGCCAGGGCAGTCAGGCGAGAGAAAGAAAAAAGGATATTCAAATAGGAAGAGAGGAAGTCAAATTGTCTTTGTTTATGGATGACATGATCCTATATCTTGAAAACCCCATTGTCTCAGCCCAAAAGCTTCTTAAGCTGATAACCAACTTCAGCAAGGTCTCAGGATACAAAATCAATGTGCAAAAGTCTCAAGCTTTCCTATACACCAACAACAGGCAAGCAGAGAGCCAAATCATGAATAAACTCCCATTCGCAACTGCTAAAAAGAATAAAATACCTAGGAATACAGCTAACAAGGGAAGTGAAGGGCTGCTTCAAGAAGAACTACAAACCACTGCTCAAGGAAATCAGAGAGGACACAAACAAACGGAAAAACATTCCATGTCATGGACAGGAAGAATCAATACGGTGAAAATAGCCATACTCCCCAAAGTAATTTATAGATTCAATGCTATTCCCATTAAACTACCATTGACATTCTTCATAGAATTAGAAGAAACTATTTTAAAATTCATATGAAACCAAAAAAGAGCTTGTATAGCCAAGACAATCCTAAGCAAAAAGAACAAAGTTGGAGGCATCACACTACTGGACTTCAAACTACATTAAAAGGCTACAGTAACCAAAACATATGGTAATGGTACAAAAACAGACACATAGGCCAATGGAACAGAATAGAGAACTCAGAAAAAAGACTACTCAACTATAACCACCTGATCTTCAACAAACCTGACAAAAACAAGCAATGAGGAAAGGATTCCCTATTTAATAAATGGTGCTGGGAGAACTGGCTAGCCATATGCAGAAAATTGAACTGGACCCCTTCCTTAAACCTTATACAAAAATTAACTCAAGATGGACTAAATAGTTAAATGTAAAATCCAAAACTATAAAAACCCTAGAAGAAAATGTAGGTAATAACATTTAGGACATAGGCACAGGCAAAGATGTTATGATGAAAGCAACCGCAACAAAAGCAAAAATTGACAAATGGGATATAATTAAACTAAAGAGCTTCTGCACAGCAAAAGAAACTATGATCACTGTGAACAGCCAACCGACAGAGTGGGAGAAAATTTTTGTAATCTATCCATCTGACAAAGGTCTAATATCCAGAATCTACAACGAGTTTAAACAAATTTACAAGAAAAAAAACAACCCCATTAAAAAGTGGGCAAAAGACATGAACAGACACTTCTCAAAAGAAGACATTCATACAGCCAGCAAACATATGAAAAAAATCTCAACATCACTGATCATTAGAGAAATGCAAATCAAAACCACGATGAGATACCATCTCACACCGGTCAGAATGGCGATTATTAAAAAGCCAAGAAACAACAGATGCTGGCAAGGTTGCGGAGAAATAAAAACACTTTTACACTGTCGATGAGAATGTAAATTAGTTCAACTATGGTAGAAGATGGTGTGGCAATTCCACAAAGACCTAGAACCAGAAATACCATTTGACCCAGCAATCCCATTACTGGGTATATACCCCAAGGAATATAGATCAATTACAAAGATACATGCACATATATGTTCATTGAGGCACTATTCACAATAGCAAAGACATGGGATCAACCCAAATGCCCCTCAATGATAGACCAGATAAAGAAAATGTGGTACATATATACCATGGAATACTATGTAATCATAGAAAGGAATGAAATCATGTCCTTTCCAGGGACATGGAGGGAGCTGGAAGCCATTATCCTCAGCAAACTAACACAGGAACAGAAAACCAAACACCGCATATTCTCACTTGTAAGTAGAAGCTGAACAATGAGAACATACGGACACAGGGAGGGGAACAACACACTGGGGCCTGCCAGGGGTTGGGGTGGGGGAGGGAGAGCATTAGGAAAAACAGCTAATGCATGCTGGGCTTAACACCTACGGGATGGGTTGATGGTGCGGCAAACTAGCATGGCACACGTTTACCTATGTAACAAACCTGCACATCCTGCACATGTGCCCTGGAACTTCAAAGAAAAATAATTTTTTTTAAAAAAAGAAAAAAAATTCTATGCAAGGTTTGATTAAAATCTATGGCCATGCTTAGAGTTATTCTTACATGAATTTTCTTGGGAGTGAAACCATCTTAATTGGGTCACTAATATCAAGCTCAATGCTTAACTTTACAGATTAACCTAACTAGGTATGGAGACTAGATCACAGAGGAGATACTGTAGCAAGACTGCCCTGTTGCAAACTTGCACTGAGTAGTAAAGTTAATACAGAAAAAATCAGGGAGGAAACTGTAACTCCACTTCCAACACTTCTCCCTCTCAAATTCTATCCCATTGGTCAGCAGCTGGCTCAGTCTTCCTTCAACACCTCTTCTTCCATCTAAAACCACACAATTTCTCAGGTCAAAGTTAACTTTAATCAATCTTGTTATCCAAACCATCTGTCACTACAGAGGCATTTGACATGTTGTAATCCTAGCAACATGGGCTATTCGAGTGACATCAAATTTGTTTCCAGAAGCAGTTTCAAATAGCTCTGTAATGGGATAGACCTGTGTTCAAAACACAGTTCTATCACTAATGAGCCATGTGAGATTGGACAACTTACTTAACCTTTCTTAGCTTTGGTGAGTAATAACACTTACCTAACAGAATTGTTGTGAGGTTAAATTAAAACAGGTAAAACACTTAGCATAGTGTCTAACACCTAGTAATGACTGATAAAAAGGTTGTATTATTAGTATGATTCCCTTGAAATCATTTGTTTCTCCATTCTCACTTCCCACGGTGATCATGTTACCTAGTAATGACTGATAAAAAGGTGAATATGTATTATTAGTATGATTCCCTTGAAATCTTTTTTTTCTCCATTCTTACTTTCCATGGTGATCATGTTAGTGTAATCAAAAATTTGTACACACAGTCTGAGAAAAGAAATATAATTACTTCTAGGTTCAAAAAGCAATTACTCTATGTACTAAAACACAAGATTTTGCCTAACATTTTCATGGCTCATAGAGACAAGCAGAGTATCCGAAATCACTACTGAGAAAATTCAAGAAATGTGGTGATATGACTGCCCTTACTCCAGGAACTTATCGCCTCACACTGGTTTATTTCATTAGCCTCCCCACTAGACTGTTTTCCTCAGCTCTAAAGGCAGCATGGCATAAGAAGGAAAAGCATGAACTTTGCCGCGAGTCAGGCATATATTCTAGTCCTGGCTTTACAACTTACTAGCTATGTGACTTGAGCTTATTACTCTACCTTCTCTGTAAAGGTACCTCAATATTCTTATCTATAAAATGGTGATAATAATAGTATATACCTCACAGGATTGTTGTGAAGATTAAGTGAATTAACATATGATCTAAAATATTTACAACAGTGACTGGCGAATAGTAAGTATTCAAAGAATATTGGCTGGTAATATTATCAGCTATATGCTCTTTAAAGACAGTGACTAACTCATTGTTTTAAAAATCTCACATGTGGCCTAGTGTTGCAAATAGGTATCATACTTGCTTTACTGAATAAATATTTTTTAAAAAGCATTTATGTACTCCTAATGCAATTTCAGAAATGAAAAGCATCCTTTAAATCACTGGCCATATACAGGATAAAATATTGCTCCAGTAATTCTTAATATATAAGGAATTTGTTATCAGGGAAGAGGAAGAATAGAATATCTTTTAAAATAATGACCCTGAAGATTTAATTTTCTAATTTAAAGAAAGCTGCAAGGCTAAGGAGAAAGAAAATTGAGTAGCATTCACAGATAAATGTGGACTGTAGGTTATTTCATTCTTCTACTATAATAGCAAGGCACCCTTTTATTATAAGCCTCCACCTGTGTTGATTATTAAAAACCATATATCATAGCAACTGATATCATATAAATTGTACCCAAAGTAATTTTCCTCCAAATAGAATAACAGATTTCTCATTATATTATCTAAGCATTTAATATAAAAGATTTTCCCTATAATCTCAATTCTATTTCTTTGGAGAAGATGAAGCTCTATGTTATGAAAACAACCTTTGTGACAACCTTAGGCTAACTTAGAATGCAATGATGCACAGGAAGTCACCGGGCTAAAAATAACACCTGGGTTTTCATATAAGCTGATCAACCACATCTTTAAGAACATGGGCCAATCATTTTATGAGTCTGGGCCTCAGTTTCCTCATTTATCTAGTTGAAAAACCATTAATATTCACATTGTTGTGATGAGAATAATTAATGACGGTACATATTCAGTAAGCTATGAAGTACTAAACAGATGTGCAATGATATAATTAATTTAAAATTAGTAATTCTGGGAAGGAGAATGGCATTTTCAAGTTCCTTTCATAACAAGAAAGAAACCCACTATAAATTACTTTAACAAAAAAGGAGAATTTATTGCAAGGATACAGGAATATCTCAGAGAACTCCAAAGCTGCACCTCTTGAGAAACTGGAATCAGAAACTGCAAAGTCATCAGGAATCAAATTTTCCCTCTCTCTCATCTCTGGCTTTTCGCTAGGTCCAACTAGTGTCTCTTGGGCCCAGTTTCAGGTTTCCAGGGGTTAGCCTGACTTAGATCCAGTGTCTACCCCTGGTCCAATCAACTAAATATAGGGAGGAGGAAGAGTCTGCATAAGGCAGAATTAAGACTCCTGTATAAATCCAAGCCACAGAACAACAAAAAAGAACAAATTTGAATATAAAAACAAGTATAAAAACTGGATAATAATAACATATAATCAGAACAAGACTGTGGAGTTGTTCTGGAGAAGAATAAAGAATTTGACTGAATTTGGACTTTAAGTCAACTGCAACTTTAAAATTTTAAGAGTATTCACTAACGTAATACAAACAGAATGTATAACTTCCAAATTAATGGACTGAAAAAAGAGTGGGAGGGCTTGTAATCTGGTAGAAGGCAGGAAAGAAAAAGAAAATGATAAATAGTTAAAACACAGTAGTAAGCATTATACAAACAGCAGAAATAAATCTAACATATCAGTAATTATAATAAATGTAAAATTTCAAGTTAAGACAAATATTGTCAGATTGATTCTAAAAATTCATTTATAGGCTATTTTGCAAGAGATACACGTAAAATAGATAAACATAGAAAGGCTAAAAGTAAAGGGATAGAAAAAGATACACCAGGCTAAAATTAAATAAAACTATATGATAGATAAAACAGAACTAATAGCAAAAAGCATTGATAGAGAAATAAAGAGGCCTATTATATATGATTAATAGGAGTAATCTAGCAAGAAGATAGAACTACTCTGTAACATGTATGGCCCTAATTCATAGCTTCTAAATATATGATATAAGCAAAAGTTGACAGATTTACAAGGAGAAACTGACAAGTCTACAATTGAAGTGGTAGATTTTAACAAACTTCTCTAGATAATTGATAGATTAAGAATAAGAAAATTACCAAGTATGTGAATATTTATATAATAATTAGCAAGTTTGATCCAACAAATTATTTAGATACCAACAATTATACAGTACATTCTTCTTAAGCACAAAGAAACATTTATAAAAATCAATCAATCCAAGGCTTACAAAGCAAGCCTCAACAAATTTCAAAGATTTTATCCTTGGCTCCAATGCACATATAACATAAATCACAAACCAATAGCAAAAATATTGTTTAATATTCTGTCTTTTGGTTAAAGATGACAGAATGAACACAAATAGTTAACTTTTTACCTCCAGAAATCCAGCTACAATAAATGTAAAGGGTTGCTTTATTTTTGGTTTTCTTTTTAGTTATAAATCCACAAGGATGAAGAGAATGGAAGAAGAAATTGCAGCAACAAAATTATGGATATTGGAGAATGGAGGGAATGGTAACTGACTGCAGATTTGAGAAAGCTGAGTCCTAAGCCAGCAGTGGGAAAAAGCAGCCTGGTTTATACCATGGAACCTCCAAAAGTCTCTGGAAGTGGTGTTATACATACAGGTGAGCTGATTTTTAAGAAGCACTTAGGCCTCTATGTCATATCCACTGTTCTACTTCACTGGGTGACTCATCACCTTGGTGCCCCTTAATCCATACAGGAAACCAGAATTTATTCTCTGAAGAAGTTAAAAAGCAGGGTTTTTGGCCTAGGGACCACTAGACACTTTTGAAGATGCAGATGCTTTACTGAAAACATGTAGAACTAAGGGAAAACTTACTTTCTAACAGTTGAAAAAACCCAGTCCTCTCCACACTGAAACTGCAGAATGCTGGGAGCCATGATTATACCCTTCCATGAAGAGTAATAGAGAGCTTTCTAAGTTGCTTAAGAAAAACAATTTAGATATTGTCATATTGATAAGGTCTACTAGATCATCTGACAGTGAGGTCCACAGCTGGTAAACTCTACTTAAACACACAGAGCTTTCAATTAGGCTTTAGTGCTCTGTCTTTAAACTTGAACAGACAATTGAGAATAATACATATTTTAATAGACACTATGGAACAAAACACAGAGATCAAAATCATGAACAGGGAAAAAGGTAACCTGGAGAAATAGAGACTATGCAGAGAAATGAAAGCTTTAAAAGCCATTATTAATATCTTCACAACGACAATGACCCATGATAGAAAAACAGGACGAATAAGGAAGCAATTGAAGAAAAACAAAGAGCTCTTGGAAGCTAAAAACATAAATAGGAGAAACCCAGAAATAAACCTTCACATTTATGGTCAATTGACTTTTGGTGAGGGTACCAAGACAAGCCAATGGAGAAAAAAGAATATTTTCAACAAATGGTGCTGGGACAACCATATATCCATATCCAAAATAATGAATTTAGACCACTATTTCATACTACATACAGAAATTAACTCAAAATGGATGAAGGGCCTAAATATAAGAGCTAAATCTATAAAAGTATTAAAAGAAAATATAGCCATAAATTTTTGTGACCTCAGACTAGATAACAGATATGACCTCAAAACCACAACCAACAAAGGAAAAAATAAACACATTTGGACTTTAACAAAATTTCTTGTGTTTCAAAAGATACTATCAATAGAGTAAAAATTCAACTCATAGAACAGGAGAAAATATTTGCTAATCATATATCTGATAAGGGTTTGGTATCCAGAATATATAAAGTACTCTTTTATATATTTCAATAATAAAAAGACAACCCAATTCTAAAATAGTCAAAAGATTTGAATAGATATTTCTGCAAAGAACATATACAAATAGCCAAAATCACATAAAAAGATTTTTTTTTTTTTTTTTTTTTTTTTTTTACGGCAGCACTTTTATTTTTCCTTACACAATGACATGTTGCTGGGGCCTAATATTCTCATGTAACAGTAGAAAACCAAAATTTGTTGTCATCTCTTTCAAGAATTGAGAATTGTATACCAAAAAAACCTTACATAAATTAAAAGGATTAATACATTTATAGGTGAAAATACAAACTGCTTCCAACTCAAGGCAAGTTAACAGCCCACGGTGTTCTGGCAGGAAAACATCAGCTAAGAAAGGAAACTGGGTCCTGTGGCTTGGACTTTTCCAACCCTGACAGACTGGCAGGACAGAAATCACTGGTTCAGGAGCCCTTGCCAGCCTCTAGAGAAATCCCAGAACACTCAGCCCTGACACATTAATCCCCTGCACAGATCGGAGACTGCTGGCCATGTAGACTCACCAAGCCACAGACTTGTCTTCCACAAGCACGTTCTTACGTCAGCCACAAAGTGACCAAGCCACATGTACTAAGGGGTGAAATCAAAGATATGGATAGGTATTCTACAGATACCAAGGGGAAACAGTTAACTTGAATATAAGGTCAAAATCAGCAACAAGTTCTACAATCAACTGCTGATATCAGATACAAGCTTCAAGGACAATTTCTTTTTGAAGGCTTATTCCAGTTTCATGAGGCTAGCATGAAGTGTATGCATTTGGCAGGGGCAAATTTATGCTTCTGAATTAAGCCATGCAGCAAATGCTATGCATCTGTTTGCAGTCCATTTAGAAGCATATGCAGTGGACGATGGAGGGGCCAACTCATTGTACTCCTGCTTGCTAATCCACATCTGCTGGAAGGCGGACAGTGAGGCCAGGATGGAGCCGCAGATGCACACAGAGTACCTGCGCTCTGGGGGCGCAATGATCTTGATCTTCATGGTGCCAGGTGCCAGGGCGGTGATCACCTTCTGCATCCTGTTGGCGATGCCTGGGTACATGGTGGTGGCACCGAACAGCACCTTGTTGACATGTAGGTATTTGCAGATGTCCACATCACACTTCATGATGGAGTTGAAGGTGGTCTCATGGATGCTGCAAGATTCCATGCCTAGGAACGAAGGCTGTAACAGTGCCTCCAGACACCAGGACCACTCATTGCTGATGGTGATGACCAGGTCGTTGTGCAGCTCCTAGCTCTTCTCCAGGGAGGAGGAGGATGCAGCAGTGGCCATCTCCTGTTCGAAGTCCAGGGTGACATAGCACAGCTTCTCCTTGATGTCACCCACGATCTCCCACTCAGCCATGGTGGTGAAGCTGTAGCCGCGCTCAGTGAGGATCTTCATGAGGTAGTCAGTCAAGTCCCCACCAGCCAGGTCCAGACGTAGGATGATGTGGGGGAGGGTATAGCCCTTGCAGATGGGCACCGTGTGGATGACCCCATCTCCAGGGTCCAAAACAATGCCAGTGGTGCGTCCAGAGGCATAGAGAGATAGCACGGCCTGGATGGCCACGTACATGGACAGGGTGTTGAAGGTCTCAAACATGATCTGGGTCATCTTCTCTCTGTTGGCCTTGGGGTTCACAAGGGCCTCCGTCAGCAGCACCAGGTGCTCCTCCGGGGCCACACGCAGCTCGCTGTAGAAGGTGTGGTGCCAAATCTTCATATCATCCCAGTTGATGATGATGCCATGCTTGATGGGGTCAGAGTCCCAATCTTCAGGGTCAGGATGCCGCGCTTGCTTTGGGCCTCATCGCCCACATAGGAGTCCTTCTGGCCCATGCCCATCATCATGCCCTGGTGCCGGGGGTGCCTGAGGATGGAGGGGAACACAGCTCGGGGGGCGTCGTCCCCAGCAAATCCAGCTTTGCACATGCCAGAGACATTGTCAATGACCAGAGTGGCAATCTCTTCTTCCATTGTGACAGGCGGATGAGCAGGGTGGCAGCACAGTGGGGGGACACAGTGCATGGGCTGGCGGCAGTGACTATATGATACTCAACGTCATTAACCATCAGGAAAATGCATATCAAAACTGGGGTACCAGGCAGGCATAGCAGCTTATGCCCATCATCTCAGCACTTTGGGAGGCCAAGGCGGGAAGATTGCTTGAGCTTGAGGAATTCGAGACCAACCTGGGCAACATTGAGAGACCTCATCTCTACTAAAAATTAGGTAGGCATGGTGGTGCGTACCTGTGGTCCCAGCTACTCAGGAGGCTGAGGTGGGAGAATTGATTGAGCCTGGGAGATTGAGGCTGCACTGAGCTATGATCACGCCACTACACTCCATCCTGGGAGACAGAAAAAGACTCTGTCTCAAAAACAAAACAAAACAAAACAAAACAAAAAAACCCAAAACAAAACAAATAAATAAAACCGAGGTACCAAATCACACCCAGTAGGATAAATATAATTAAAAAGATGGACAATAACAAATGTTGATGAGGATGTAGAGAAATCAGAACCCTCACAAACTGCAGGTGGAAATGTAAAATGGGTACACTTGGAAAAAGTTTGGCAGTTCCTCAAAACATTAAACAGAGTTATCATAGCAGCCAGCAATTTCACTCCTTAGGTATGCCCAAAGGAGTTTAAAACACATGTGTCCACAGCCAGGCGTGGTGGCTCACACCTGTAATCCCAGCACTTTGGGAGGCCGAGGCGGGCAGATCACGAGGTCAGGAGTTTGAGACCAGCCTGACCAACATGGTGAAACCCCGTCTCTCTAAAAATACAAAAATTAGCCGCGTGTGGTGGTGGCATGTGCCTTGTAATCCCAGCTGCTCAGGAGGCTGAGGCAGGAGAATAGCTTGAACCTGGGAGGCGGAAGTTGCAGTGAGCTGAGATCGTACCACTGCACTCCAGCCTGGGCAACAGGGCAAGACTCTGTCTCAAAAAAAAAAAAAAAAAGAAAATGGTCACACAATTTGTACACAAATGTTCATGGCAGCGTTATTCATATGGTCAAAAATTGGAAACAACCCAAATGTCCACCAACTGATGAATAAACAAAATGTAGTATAGACACGATGGAATGTCAGTCAGCAATAAAATGGAATGAAGTACTGATACGTGCTACAACATGGATGGACCTTGAAAACATTTTCCTAAGTAAAAAAAGCCAGTGACAGGAGACCATATATTATATGACTCCATTTAAATGAAGTGTTCAGAATAGGCAACTCTGTAGAGGCAGAAAGCAGATTAGTGGTGACCTAAGGCTGAGGTGTGGAGAAATAGGGGTGTGACTATCAATGGGTACAGAGCTTTATTTCTGGGTAATGAAAATGTTCTGAAATTGATAGTGATGTGTGGTAGTTGCACAACCCTGTGGATGTACTAAAAACCACTGGATTGCACACTTTAAGCCAGAAAGATTTTTAAAGAGAGAAAATAGTATCACAGGAAAAAAAAAAAAAAACTCATTAGGAAGGTTGGAAGTCAAGGAAATCTTCCTAAAAATACAGAAAAAAACTCAGAAATGAAAAACAGAAAAGAAAAAAATTTAAATCTGCTGATCAACTCAGAAGGTCAACATCCAAATAATAGTTCTAGAAAGAGAGCACAGAAAAATATGGATTGGAAATCAACAATGAAGGAATTCAAGAAAATATCTCAGAATTGAAGGGCTTGTTACCCAGACTGAAAGGGCTCCAGAGAGTCAAGCAAAACAAATGAAAATAGATTCTCACTAAGATTTACCATCATAAATTTCAGAAAAGCAAGCCAAAGAGAAAATTCCAAATGCTTTCAGGGAAGAGGGTGGGAACAGATCAACATCCAAAAGATTAGGAATCAAAGTGGCTGCAAACTTCCCAGGAGCAATACTGGAAGCCGGAAGATAACTGAGCAATGCCTTCAACATTCTAAGGAAAAATGACTTCCAACCTAAAATTCTAAAGCCAGCAAACTATCAATTAAGTACAAGGATAGTATAAAGATATTTTCAGACATGAAAGGTTGAGCTTTAAATGTTTCTATAAAAAGAGAGATATCAAGTGGTAGACACATATCAAATACACTTATTACATTTAAGTTCAAATTTTTATTTATTGATTCACTCATTCATTCGAGACAAGGTCTCACTCTGTCACCAAGACTGGAGTGCAGTGGTATAACCACAGCTCACTGCATCCTTTACCTCCCAATGCTCAGGTGATCCTCCCACCTCAGCCTCCCAAGCAGCTGGGACTACAGGCATGCGCCACCACACCTGCCTAATTTTTCTTTTTGTAGAGACAGGGTTTTGCCACATTGGCCATGCTGGTATCAAATTCCTAGGCTCAAGTGGTCCTATCGCCTCAGCCTTCCAAAGTGCTGCCATTACAGGCATGAGCCCACCATGCCTGGCCTGAGTTCAAATTTTAATTTTAAAAATTTATAGGATGCTTGAAAGGTGAAGACCCGAAGACAGAGAGATAGAATTTGAGAAACATTTCTAGGAAATGAACTAGGAAAGTTCAGAAAGTGTCAAGGAAGCTTTCCCTTTCTTTCCTTTTTTTTTTTTCTGGTTAAGGTAAGGGAGTCTGGAGCTTGTAATATGCAGATGAAAATGATTTAGTAGAGAAGAAGAAACTGTACATGGCGTGAGCCACCACTCCTGGCCAATTAATAAACATTCTAACAGTCTCTTATTCATGCATTGATGTTGTGATGCCATGCATATTAATTAGAGGAGTTCAACAAAGGAATATAGTATGGATCAGGGAGAAAGTGAAGTTTCATAGAAGACTTGGCCTTAAAGGATGAAAATGAAAATAATTTTACAATGAAAGGAAAGGTTTACCTCTCATATAGAGTTGAAACAATAAGGGAAAAAACATCCCTTTTTTTCTTTTTTTTTTGAGACGGAGTCTTGCTCGGTAGCCCGGGCTGGAGTGCAGTGGCCAGATCTCAGCTCACTGCAAGCTCCGCCTCCCGGGTTTACGCCATTCTCCTGCCTCAGCCTCCCAAGTAGCTGGGACTACAGGCGCCCGCCACCTCGCCCGGCTAGTTTTTTGTATTTTTAGTAGAGACGGGGTTTCACCGTGTTAGCCAGGATGGTCTCGATCTCCTGACCTCGTGATCCGCCCGTCTCGGCCTCCCAAAGTGCTGGGATTACAGGCTTGAGCCACCGCGCCTGGCCCTCTTTTTTTTTTTAAATCACTGAATGACTTGGATTAAAACCTTGACATGACTCATTCAGTTTCTTTTCCCATGCTAGAATCTGCATTTGTCTTTTCTCCGCTAGGGAGATTTGAAATACAATTTAACAAATCTTGTTGATACAGTTTGGCTGTATCCCCAACCAAATCTCATCTTGAATTGTAGTTCCCACAATCCCCACATGTCGTGGGAGGGACCCAGTGAAAGGTAGTTGCATCATGGGGGCAGTTATCCCCATGCTGTTCTTGTGAGAGTCAGTGAGTTCTCATGAGATCTGATGGTTTTTACAAGGGGCTTTGCCCTCCTTGCTCGGAACTCACTCTCTCTCCTGCCACCATGTGAAGAAGGACATGTTTGCTTTCACTTGTGCCATGATTCTACACTTCATCTTAGTCAAAAGACCAAGAAGCGATACCCTTCTGCCATGATTGTAAGTTTCCTGAGGCCTCCCCAGCCATGTGAAATCGTGTCAATTAAACCTCTTTCCTTTATCACTCAGTCTGGGGTAGTTCTTTATAGCAGTGTGAGAATGGACTAATACAGTTGCAAAGAGGTTCTTGAACAGAACTGCTCTCTGTTCTGAATGTGAGTACCATGCCACCTTCTGTAATGTGGGGACTCCAGCGTATTTATTTTCACAACCTACATGATAAATACTCTGATATAAGTACATAAATGTAAGGGTAAAGAAGGTGAATCATTTGGGCTGAAAAACTTAGTAGCCATGCAAATATTCAGTTTGCGTAAGAGTCAGCCAGATTTTCTAACAATGACGCCAAGAGTTTTGGTGAATATATTCAATTCATGCCTTACAATTTAATAAGATTTCCCCCCCACTGACCCCGAGTCTTTTTTCTAAAACAACTGGCTCCAATTATCTTTCTGTTTTCATAAGTAGGATTCTGTTTTCACTTCTGACACTGAAACAGCTGCTTTCATTTTTTTGAATTAAATTTTATTTTTCAGAATGGTTTTAGATTTACAGAAAAACTATAAAGATAGCCCAGAGTTCCCACAATCCCCAAACCTAGCTTTCCATACCATCATCTTACATCAGTACGGTATATTTCTTATAATTAATGAGCCAATATCGATTCATTATTATTAACTAAAGTGCATACTTGATCCAGATTTCCTTAGATTTTTAAATCTTTACCCGGCTATCATTCACATACCATATCGTTCATCCTTTTTAAGTGTGCAATTCAGTAGGGTTTAGTATATTTACCACTAATTCTAAAGTATTTTTGTCACCCAAAACAGAAACCATGTACCATTACCAGTCACCTCCCAATGCCTCATCCCCACTTGTAGCCCTAGGTAACCACTAATCTGCTTTCTGTCTCTATAGAGTTGCCTATTCTGGATGTTTCATATAAATGGAATCATAAAACATGTGGTCTCTTGTTACTGGCTTTTTAATTAATTTCAACTTTTATTTTAGATTCAGGAGGTACATGCACAGTTTTGTTACATGGGCATATTGCATGATGCTGAAGTTTGGTTTATGATTGATTCTGTCACCCAGGTAGTGAGCATAGTACTCAACAGTTAGTTTTTCTAACCCTTGCCCCCCACCCTCCTTCCCACCTCAAGCAGTCCCCAGTGTCTATTGTTGCCATCTTTATGTACACAAGTACCCAATGTTTAGCTCCCACTTATAAGTGAGAACATGTGGTATTTGGTTTTCTGTTCCTGTTATTAATTCATTTAGGATAATGGCCTCCAGCTGAACCCATTTTGCTGAAAAGGACATAATTTCATTCCTTTTTATGGCTGTATAGTATTCCATAGTATATATGTACCACCTTTTCTTTATCCAGTCCACTGTTAAGCACCTACGTTGATTTCATGTCTTTACTATTGTGAATGGTGCTGCGATGAACATATAGTACATGTGTTTTTTTGGTAGAACAATTTATTTTCTTTTGAGTATATACCCAGTAATGGGATTGCTGGGTTGAATAGTAGTTCTGTTTTAAGTTCTTTGAGAACTCTCCAAACTTCTTTCCACAGTGACTAATTTACATTCCCACCAGCAGTGTGTAGGTGTGTAGGTGTGTAGGTGCTCCCTCTGCAGCCTCACCAGCATCTGTTGCTTTTTGACTTCTCTTAATAGCCATTCTGAATGGTGTGAAATGGTATCTTATTGTAGTATTTATTTGCATTTATCTGATGATTGTTACTGGCATCTTTCACTTAGCGTAACGTTTCCAAGGTGCATCCATGTTGTAGCATGTATAAGTACTTAATTTCATTTTATTGCTGAACGACATTCCATTGTAGAGCTATACCACGTTTTTGTTTATCCATTTATCAGTTGATGGACATTTGGGTTTTCACTTTTTGGCTATATGAATAATGCTATGAATATTTGTGTACAAGTTGTTGGGTGAACATGTGTTTTAAATTCTCTCAGGTATACCTATGAGTGAAATTGATGGCTCATATGGTAACTCTATGTTTAACTTCTGAGGAAGTGACAAACTGTTTTTCTGAGTGCACTGCACCATTTCACATTTCAATCATCAGTGTATAAGGGTTCCAATATCTCCACATCCTCACCAATACTTTTATTCTCTTTTTATTATAGTTGTCCTATGGGTGTGAAGTTATATCTCATTGTGGCTTTGGGTCACGTTTCCCTTAGGACTAATGAGGTTGAGCATCTTTTCATGTACTATTGACCTTTTGTATATGTTCTTTGGAGAAATGTCTATTCAAATCCTTTACCCCTTTAAAATATGGGTTGTCTCTTTATTGTTGAATTATAAGAACTCTATATATTCTGGATACTAGAACTCTCTTAGCTATATGATTTACTTCCCCCCCCCCCCATTCTGTGAATTCATTGTATTTATAGTATCATTTGAAGCGTAAGTTTTAAATTTTGATGAAGTTCAATTTATCTATAATTTCTTTGGTTGTTTGTGTTTAAGTGTAGATTTCCTTAGTTTCTAACCTAATGACATCTTCTGGTCCAGGATCCCATATAGGATACCACATTAATCATCATGTCTCCTTAAGTTATCCTCTTGACAGTTTCTCAGACTTTCCATGTTTTTGATAATTTTGACAGTTTTAATAAGTAGTGGCTAAGTGTTTTGTAGACTGCCCCTCAACTGGTCTTTATCTAATGTTTTTCTCAAGGTTAGAGTTATGGGTTTGAGGAAAAAAGACCACAGAGATAAAGTACCATTTTAGTCACATGTCAAGGGTATACACTACCAACATGACTTATCACTGTTGATGATGACTTTGATCACCCGAGGGAGTGTTTGTCAGGTTTCTTCACCATAATCTTTTTTCCTACTTTCCATACTGTACTCTTTGTAAGGATGTCACTATGCACAGCTCACACTTAAGTGGTGGGAAGTTATATTCCACCTTCTTGATGCAGAGTATCTACATAAATTGGAAATTATCCTGCATGGTAGATTTTTTTCCCTCTTCTCCCTTTAATCATTTATTTGCATCAGTATGGACCTATGGATATTTATTATTTTAGATTATAACCCAATACTGTATTTTCTTGCTCAAACCATTCCAGCTTTAGCCATTGGTAACCCTTTCAACCCCTCAGGCTCTTCTGACACAGCCCTTCCATGTGTTTTTAAAAATATCTCTAAATATTTCTATATGAAACTGTATGTGCCTACATTAAACTAAACATGAGTTCATAATGATGTCTCCAACTTTAATCCATTATTACATGGGTTATTCTAGCCTCTTCCTACGTTTATCTGTGAACTTCCACTCCAACAGTGAGTAACCTGGTTCACTCCATCTGCCATCCATTTACTCAATTGTTCAATTTCAGTATACATGTATAGCATTATCAGAATTGTTAATCCACACACTCATGGGATACATTATCAACTACAGTTCTTACGTTTAGATTCTTTTACCTTTAATCTTACAGACTCTACTCATTTCCATAGTCAATTAAATCAGCACCTTTTTCCCTCATTCATTTCAGTGAGGTTATTTTATACATTTGTAATTTTATCACATTCTGCATTCTATCCTGGGATCACCCAATCCCCTAAGTGATTTTTTAAAACTTTGCAAACATTATGGTTCACTTTTTGTGCTGCTGAATTCCATAGATTTTGCACAGTGTCATGTATTCCCCCATTTCAGTATCATATAGAATAGTTTTACCATCCCCCAAATCTCCTGTATTTCACTGTATTTAAGTCCTCCCCTCCCATATTCCCCTGGCAAACACCAATCTTTTTGCTGTCACTATAGTTTTGTCTTCTCCAAAATGTCATATAATTGGACTCATGTAGCCTGTAGCCTTTTGAAATTGGCTTCTTTACCTTAGCAATATACATTTAAGATTCATCCATGTCTTTTTGTAACTTGATAGCTTATTTACTTTTATCACTGAATAATAGTCTACTGTCTGGATGTTCCATAGTTTATCCATTCACTTACTGAAGGACATCTTGGTTGCCTCCAGTTTTTGCTGATTATTAATAAAGTTGTTATAAACATCTGCATGCAGGTTTTTGTCTTGGCATATGGTTTTCAAATCATTTGGGCAAATACCTAGGAGCATGAATGCTGGATCGTATGGTAAGATTATGTTTAGCTTTGTAAGAAACTGCCAAACTGTCTTCCAAAGTCTATGCTTCTTATTGAGTCTTACAGTTATTGATATATTTGGATATAATTCCTTTATTAGGTATATATTTTGCAAATATTTTCTCCCAGTCTGTGGCTTGTCTTTCAATTCTCTTAACAGTGCAGAAATTTTCAACTTTAATAAAGTCCAACTTGCCAGTTTTTTTTCTTTCATGGATTATGTTTTTTGTGCTGTATCTAAAAACTCACAGCCAAACTCAAGGTCAACTAGAGTTCCTCCTGTGTTTTCTTCCAGAAGATTTCTGGTTTTACATTTGAGATTTTGGTTTATGGCCCATTTTGAGGTAATTCTTGTCAAAGGTGTAATATTTGTGTTCACTACTCTGCATATAAATGTAAATTTGTTGAAAAGACTGTCCTTTCACCATTTAATCCTTTGCTCCTTTGTCAAAGATTATTTGATTATCTGTGTGACTCTATTTCCGGGCTCTGTATTCTGTTCCACTGATTGAAATAGATCTATTCTTTCACCAATATCATACTGCATGGATAACTATAATGTAATAAAAAGTCTTGAAATCAAGTTGTGTGAATCCTTCAACTTTATTCTTCTTCAGTATTATGTTGGCTGTTCTGGGTTTCTAGGCTTTCCATATAAACTTAAGAATCAACTTGTGGCCGGGTGCGGTGGCTCACGCCTGTAATCCCTGCACTTTGGGAGGCCAAGGCGGGTGGATCACGCGGTCAGGAGATCGAGACCATCCTGGCTAACACGGTGAAACCCCGTCTCTACTAAAAATACAAAAAATTAGCCGGGCACGGTGGCGGGCGCCTGTAGTCCCAGCTACTCGGGAGGCTGAAGCAGGAGAATGGCGCGAACCCGGGAGGCGGAGCTTGCAGTGAGCTGAGATCGCGCCACTGCACTCCAGCCTGGGCGACAGAGTGAAGACTCCGCCTCAAAAAAAAAAAAAAAAAAAAGAATCAACTTGTTAATCTCTACAAAAATAGCGCTCTAGGATTTTGACTGGGATTCCACTGCATCTATAGATCAACTTGGAAAGACTTGACATCTTAACAATATTGAGTCTTCAGATCTATAATATAGAATGTTTATTTAGATCTTCGATTTCTTTCGTCAGAGTTTTGCAGTGTTCTGCTTATACGTCTTGAATATATTCTGTTAGATTTATGCCTAAGTACTACTTTCTTTTTTTGTGGTGCTGTTGTAAATGGTAGTGTTTTTTAAATTTTTCATTGTGGTATACAGGAAAATAACTAATTATATATACTCACCTTGTGTCCTGGAACCTTGCTCTACTTGTTTATGTTCCAGGAGGTTTATCGTTTCCTAGCAATTTTCTACATAGACAATCATGTCACCTGTAAACAAAGACAGTTTTATTTCTTCCTTCACAATATATATAGCTTTAATTTCATTTTCTTGTCTTATATTTCACTAAGTTACCCAATATGATGTTGACTAATAGTGGTGAGAGAAGACATCTTTACCTCATTCCCAATCTTGGGGAGAAAGTATGGTTTCTTACCATCAAGTATAATGTAGGCTTTTTTGTAAGTGTTCTTTAATAAGTTGATGAAATTCACCTCTATTCCTAGTTTGCTGAGAGTGTTTATCACGAATCAATGTTGCATTTTGTCAGAGGCTTTTTAAGCATCAATTCCTAGCCTTCAAATATCTTACCATATATTTCTTCTGTTCTTTCTTTGCCTTCTCATATGTTGCACATCTTATATCTATTGAAAATATCTCACATTCTTGGATGTTCTGTTGCTGTTTTAAACTCTATTTTTCTCTTTGCCTTTCTGTCTGCGAAGTTTCACTGACATATGTATTTTCAAGCTTCTTTCCTTGGCTGTGTCCAGAATAGTCCATCAAAGGCATTCTTCATTTCTGTCGCAGTTTTTTCTTCTAGCATTTGCTTTTCATTCATTCCTACAGTTTCCATCTCTCTGCTTACATTATCCATCTGTTCTTTCATGTTATCTACTTTTTTCATCAGAGCATTTACCATATTAATCGTAGTTACTTTAAATTTCCTGCTTGTTAATTCCAAGACGTGTCGTGTCTGAGGCTGGTTCTGATGCTTGCTTTGAAGACACTTTAGGCTATGTTATTTATTCCTTTTAGCATGACTTGCAATTTTTTTGTAAGCCAGATATGATGTATTGGGCCTAGGAACCGGTCTAAATAGGCCTTTAGTGTGAGGTCTTATGTTAATCCAGTTAGGAGTTTGGCTGTGTTTAATACATGCTGCAGTAGTAAGTGCCAGAGGCTTCAAATTCTTCCAGTGTCCCTGTTTGTATGTCCTCTGTTGTCTTTGGGCTTCCCTGAGAACTCCCCCTCAGATATAGTCTGTGAGTTATAACTCATTTGGCTGTAACCCAGTAGTTATACTGTAGCCCTGTTAGTGTGGTGGTAAGATGTTGAGGGAAAGGAAGCATTCTGCTGTCTTCCAATTAAATCTGTCATTCAGTGGGCCTGTGACCTTCACGAGTATTTATCAGTTTATTTCCCTTCCCCCTTAGGTGAGACAGTAAAACTCACCTAAGAGGGGGCTGGAGTCAGAGAAATGCCCTTCTCCCAGGTGGGATAAGACTGGTAGTCTTTTCCTCTGGAGAGTAGGTCTTTGTTATGGAGAAGGCTCTGGGTATATTCCACAATGGTTACTCTCCCTTTCTTCCTGCCAGAACCAATATGAGATCTTTCTTGGCTCTTCACAGTACAAACTGTGGTGTTCCTAAAAGTAAAATCCATAAAAATGTGAGGCTGCTGGCCGGGCGTGGTGGCTCACGCCTGTAATCCCAGCACTTTGGGAGGCCGAGGCGGGCGGATCACAAGGTCAGGAGATCCAGACCACAGTGAAACCCCGTCTCTATTAAAAATACAAAAAATTAGCCGGGCGCGGTGGCAGATGCCTGTAGTCCCAGCTACTCAGGAGGCTGAGGCAGGAGAATGGTGTGAACCCGGGAAGCAGAGCTTGCAGTGAGCCGAGATCACGCCACTGCACTCCAGCCTGGGGGACAGAGCGAGACTCCATCTCGAAAAAAAAATATATATATATGAGGCTGCTCTTAAGACTACAGACCCAGGAGTTTCTCAACCTCTAGCTAGCTCATAAACAACCTTCAGCAATTTGTCAAAATTACCATTTAAGTGTTCCTACCAGTTTAAGACTCCAGCAGCTTCTGCTCCAGGTATGCAGATCTCTTCCAAATCTCTTTTAATCCACAGGTTTCCCTCTGCATCCCTTTATTTTCCTTAGAGTTGACCTGTTGAAGAGCCTGGAGCATCTTGACCCATATGTAGAATTTCCCATAGTAGCAGTTTTGCTGATTACATTCTCACCAGGAAGGTTGTGTTTCTCCATCCTTTGTGTTTCCCACAAATTGACAGCTGGATGCAGAGGCTTGATCAGACTCCTGTTAGATTACTTTTATCAGAAGCTCATAATGTCTGACTTTCTGTGATATTAACAGCTGTTGATGTTCAATACCTGGATGCATTAATTCACTGAGAGTTGCAAAATGGTAATACTCTAATTTTATCATTTTTATGCAAAAATTCATTTTATTCCCATGTGCCAGCAGCCAATAAATAGAAAATGAAATTCAAAGAGTAAAACCACTTATAATAGCATCAAAAGAACCACCAAATACCCAGAGAAAAAGGTAAAAAAAATATGTAAAAGACTTCCACCTTTAAAAACCACAAAGCATAATTGAGAGAAGTTTTTAAAGCATCAAACAGTTGGTGGGATATACCATGTTCATGTTCTAAAAATTCATAACTGCAAATATAATTTCTCCAAAAATTGAATCACAGAATCAACGCAATCCCAAAATCCCAGCAGGTCTTTCCTGTATGCAAGGAAATTCATTCTTTTATGTATTTCTTTTTTCCTTTAAGTTTATTCTCTTCATATGATAACTTCACAAAATGAAGCTCATTCATTTTTAAAGCTTTCTTGTCTAATATATTTAAAATAAAAATTTTCTTCAAAATACTGCCTTTGCTGCATCTCTTAAATATTGTTATGTAGTGTTTTCATTGTCATTACCTTCTAGGTATTTTTAATTTACATTAATTATTTAGTGGTGTTTTCAAATTTTCAAAATACACGGGAAATTTTTAAGATTTTCATCTTTTTATATTAACTTCTAATTTCACTATGTTATAGTCAAAGATCATTCTATCTCTCTTTGAAATGTGTTGATGTGTTCTCTGATTTATTCATATTAATTTTTATAAATGTTCCATGGATATTTGAGAAACTGTGTGTTCTTAAATTGTTAAATATAAAAATCTATATGTCCAAAAGGTCAAGTATCAAGCTTTTTAATTTTGGCATTCAGATCTCCTATACTGTTCATTTTCTGTCTTCTTGACCAATCAATATTAAATTTCTCAATAGTAATAAAGGATGCTAGAAAACATAAGCAATACTTTTCTAAATTTTGAAGAAAAATTATTTTTGACCCAGAATTCTATATTCTACTAAACTGTCAATCAAATGTATGGGTTAATAATTTCATTTTTGAATATCTAATTTCTCAGAAGATTCATCTCTTAGGCACCCTTTCTTTAAAAACTCCTGGAAAAGATGTTCCTGTAGAATGAGGAAGTAAAGCTAAGCGAAAAAGAAAAAGTGGGATCCAAGAAACTACTCCCCAGGAGACAGTAGTGTTAAAAAAAAAAAAAAAAGCCCTAGGATGCAATAATCCTAGATAGCAAATTGTCCAGATTAAAATAGGATAGAGGGTTCCAAAGGGAGACCTCTGGGCAGGGGATGGGAGAGGGGAGAATTGGTAGATTTTTCAGATAATGTAAGTAATTGGTTGAATTAGACAAATATTTTGCTCCTCCCCAGATTCTCTTGGTTTTACTCACTCTGCCTTCAGGGGCCACCAGAGTGATTCTATATGGACTCATGTAGTTAAACCTTCTAAGCCAACCAGCTATACACCCCAAGTCTCTGGCTCCTCTCACAACTCCCAGATTCAGATGAAGTGCCACTATGTAGGATCTTGCTTCTCCCAAAATTGCGAAGGACAAATCTGATGATGCAACCAGGAAGCATGGGGAGGAGGGTTATTCTTCATGGGCAAATTTTAACCAATGGGAGACAGAATATAAGGGGGAATCAACAGATAGAGCCCCTTTCCCTCTTTCTCATATACTACTCTAACAGATTTCAGGATAGCCCACATGGAAATGTCCTGAGTGGGTAGACAGGTGTACCTGTCAAATGACCAGCTGTTATCTCTTCACTGCCTGTTGTAAAGCAGTGGCAAGTGTGATAAGGCATCACCTTGCATTTGCTTCCTGTCCTTCCTGTCTCACTCCCCCTGCTATCATTCTTATTGCCCTGGGATTGCACCTCCCAGTAAAGGATTGGTATTTAATGTTTGCCTCAAGCTCTGTTATCTAAGGAATATGGACCAAGTCACATGTATATGATGGATTCTGATAAAATAATATGAAAAATTTTAATTGAGGTTTGCAAAAATTATTTTAATTATATTTTTAATTATTTGAGGTTTAAAAAATTTAATTTTTAAATTTAACTTATTTTAATTACTTAATTGAGGCATACAAAAATTTTAATTGAGGTTTATAAAAATTATTTTCAATTTGAAAGTTATAAAAACTTTCATGTAAAAAACATGAGAATACTATTAACTCCAGGGGGAAAAAGTTCTGTATGGTAAACATTGTGATCATAGTAAGTATGCCACCTAGCTCTGCAGAAAGAAACATACATAATAATGTAAACATTGATATAAGTACAAATTGTAGAATAATTATGTTGATAGATGGAGTGTAGACAGGGGCTGTGAGACCTAAGTGTACATTTATCAGATAATGAGAAAGAAGGATCAATCAGAATCTTATTTCCGGCTCTAAAGTAATTCACTGTATGATCTTGGATGAGTTGTTTAATTTACCTTTGTTTCAGTTTCTTCATTTATCAAATGGGAATAATATCTACCATGCCTTTTGCTGTAGGGTTGTTGTAAAGGTAAAATGAAATAACATGTATGGAAATATGTCAAAAAACAAAAAGGTCATCTTTCAGAAGAGATATGGGAACCAGTAGCAAGCTCAAAGCTGCATGTTTGGGTCAAAGGAAGATAAGTAGGATGTGAGTTCAAATCTCCTAACTTAGTATTTCTCTGATAGCTAAACTGCAAGGGCAATGCTAAGAGTTTCAAGAATGTTATGATGCTTTGGCCTGAAAAAAAAAAAAAAAACAAAGCAGTTTTTCTCTTTTTGGAAAGGAAGGAGACATGACCAAAGCTGGCTCCTATGGGTAATCTTGATTACAACAACCTCCTGACTTGTCTTCTTGCCTCTAGTCTCTCCTCCTACCAATCCATCCAGACAGCTTAACACTCCAAACCTAACTCTTTATCATGTTAGCCACAGATCAGGGATCTACAATGGTGCCAGATTCTTCAATTTAGATTCTATCCCTTCTCTGTAAATTCATATTTATTTCCCTGGTCCACACAAATTTTGATTCTTCTTGCCCAATTCTAACAGTCAATTTAATTTTTTTCTTGAAAGTATAGCCAACAATTAAATCTTAGCACTTGACTAAATTATACTCTAACTTTATAAATCTTGAGTTCCTCAGGCATTGCATTAATTCTGGAGAACAGCAATCATGTCTTTTACTTCTCCTAAGTGCTAAGCACAGCTTCAATCAGGCAGTAGATGCAAATAATAATAATAAATATTAAAAGAAATGAATAGAACAGAGGTTACTTACTTAACCTCTTTAAAATTCTAGTTTCTCTTCTGCAAAATCTGAATAATACTTTACAGATACTGTGAGACTTTAAAAATGATATGTAGCATAGAGTCTAGCACAATGCCTAGCATGTAGCTAGCATTCAATAAATGTTTCCTGAATATAAATACTAAAATGTGGATAATATCGATCCCATATGATTGCTGTAAGGGCTAAATAAGGATGTGTCAAAAATGCTCTAAAACCAAAACATTTGTCAAAGGTGAATAATTATTGTCATTAAAAAGTACAAAATAAAGAAATTGGATGAAAAAGAAAACTAGCAGGGAGCCAACTAAGAGGCAACAGCCCACATGAGAAATACATGGTGAATTTAATAAGATTTCTAGTCTCTGAAAAGCTTCCTTCTTGGAGAAGCTGAATAAATACCTGAGAAACCTTCCGTCTGAAGGAATGAGATCCTAACACCTTAAGCACACATAAGGCCTTGAAGCAGATGTTGTTATACAATGTGTTCCAAACAACATTCCTGACAACTGACCCATTTAAGGAGTATTTCCTCTGGTCCAGAGAAGATCTCTGATAAGCTATTTCCAAGTGGACTGATACAGAAATAAGCCTGAGTGTTCAGTTTCAGAGACCTGAGATCTACTTGAAGTTTGGAGATTAGCACAGAACTAAAAGAAATTCATAAAATGAAGGGGGCAGACTATAGGATCTCTAAGACCTTTCAGTTCTGACATTTGAGGATTCATATGTACTAAAAAAAATAAAAACTTTAGGGGCAGCACTGGGGCAGCAGCGATTTGAGAAACAGACCACTACTATCCAAAACTAGAAAACCAGCAGTAGCTCTGGAGGACAAATTATTAGTCTCTGTGCCTTTGCCAGAGATGTAGAATAATGTAGCAGCTCAGATCTAAGCAAAATATTATCTACTTTACCTTTAAAAAAAAAAAAAAAAAGCCACCAGGGAACTTAAAGAAATTGACACCATATGTTCCCTTGCTACAGTTTTATAAGGTCATCTCAAAATCCTGTTCATTTAGAAAGTTATAATTTTTTGATAAAAATATTGTGCAGAATTTATTACTTATTTTATCCTTATAATAGGTCCACTGTTAGATACTAAGCATCTGTCTGGAAGTCAAAAGACTAGGATTCTTATCCAGAATTTTCTAATGACTTTCTGTCAACAAGGCATTAATCCTTTTGCTTTTCTATTTTTGGGTCTCTGTTTTCTCTACAGAGAAATAAAGAAGAGAAGAGAAGAGAGGAGGGGGGGGGGGAGGGGAGGGGAGAGATGAGATTATTCCAAAGATCTTTACAAGTCTACAAACCTAAAAAATCATTCCATGCTGGGTGCGGTGGCTCATGCCTGTAATCCCAGCACTTTAGGAGGCCAAGGTGGGCAGATCACGAGGTCAGGAGTTCAAGACCAGCCTGGCCAATATGGTGAAACCCCATGTCTACTAATAATACAAAAATTAGCTGGGCATGGTGGCACACGCCTATAGTCCCAGCTACTCGGGAGGTGGAGGCAGAAGAATCACTTGAACCTGGGAGGCGGAGATTGCAGTAAGCCAAGATCGCGCCACTGCACTCCAGCCTGGGGGACAGAGTGAAACTCTATCTCAAAAAAAACCCAAAAAACAAAAAACAAGCAAAAAACTTTCCAAACCAGAGCCATCCCTGGGTCAGAGAATCAACACTAAATGAAAGATGTAACTTACGGATTTACTCTGATAAACTCTAACATTCCAAGAATCTTGCAGAGAATTATAACCATTAACAGTCTAAGAACTGTCGAGGCCGGGTGTGGTGGCTCATGTCTGTAATCCCAGCACTTTGGGAGGCCGAGGCTGGTGAATCACCTGAGGTCAGGAGTTCGAGACCAGCCTGACCTAAATAGTGAAACCCTGTCTTTACTAAAAATACAAATAGTTAGCCGGGCTTGGTGGCAGATGCCCGCTGGGGCAGAACTGCTTGAACCCAGGAGGCGGAGGATGCAGTGAGCCTCCTCAAAAACAAAACAAACAAAAACCAAACCAAACAAAAAAGAAACTGTAGAGATTGCTTTGTGTTGCACCGTTCTGGTGCCTGCTTAGAGCTCTCCAGGGTACTGATTTTATCTCTGGAAGGTTTCTGCTCTTCCACTCTTCTAAATATAAGCCATGTTTCCAAATCTGTCAACCACCCAGGCAGATGTGGCACAGACATAATGTATCATTCAATGAATATATAAATGAATAAAAGAGAAGAATGTCATAGCAGAAAACATCACAAGACTGCAAAACAAAATGAGTTCCAAACCCTGTTTTTCATTCAATATGTACCAGCCACTTTATAGGAACGTACTGTATCATTTCCTATATAACTCCCAAGCCATCGATAGCACTCTGATACTAAACTAGTACTCAGTTCCCTCATATTTCAATCTAATGTTTTGTTTTGTTTTTGTTTTGAGACGAAGTCTCACTCTGTCACCCAGGTTGCAGTGCAGTGGCATAATGTTGGCTCACTGCAGCCTCTGCCTCCTGGGTTCCAGTGATTCTCCTGCCTCAGCCCTCCCAGGTAGCTGAAATTACAGGCATGCGCCACCATGCCAGGCTAATTTTTGTATTTTTAGTAGAGACGGGTTTCACTATGTTGACCAGGCTGGTCTTGAACTCCTGACCTCAGGTGATCCACCCGCTTCAGCCTCCCAAAGTGCTGGGATTACAGGCATGAGACACCGAGCCAGGGCTCTAATGTTCTTTCTACAACTCCTCTCAGCTGCTCTTTTGGGTCCAATGTTAACTTTCCCAAAGTTACGCTAAACTAGCAAGCATTCAGACTATCTTACCACACATAGCACAATGGCCTGGCATACCCTAAATGTTCAATAGGCTGTGTTAAATGAATGAGAAAGATGGGTCCATGTACATTCCCAAACTTCAAGGGCTTCTAATTTCACCACATCTCACCTACATATTCACAAAACTCTGAAAATCTCATCTTACACAGAACTGAAAAGACTGACATATAGGTTCCCAGGGTTTAGGTCTGCAAGTGATTATAAAATCTGTAAACCAATGACAAAATGAATAAAGTAGTCACTACTCTACCAACTGCTGCAATTCCAGTACAGTGATTATCAGCAGGGGTCCGGAATTACAAAAACTTAGATTTGAACCCAAGCTATCATTTACTGCTGCATGACTTGGGCATATTATCTTTCCTGTGCCTCAATTCACATACTTTTTAAGTGGGGGAAATATAGTATATACCCTCATAAAACTGCTGAGAGGATTAAATGAGATACTATATTAAAACACTTAACTAAATAGGCATTCCTTAGATTGTCTTATCCACTATCTACCTGGCATAATACCTGGCAAACAATAAGTGTTCAATGAATGTTAGCTATCATCATCTTCTTTATAACAAATCACTGGGTTCTACAACTAAAATGTAGACTTTTTATATGGCAAACAGTCTTAAAAGAGTTTTGCAGTTAAAGAAAATAAAATCTCAGCCTGGCACAGTGGGTCTCCCCTAGAATCCCACCACTCCAGGAGGCCTTTGGGAGGCCAAAGCAGGTGGATCACTTGAGCTTATGAGTTCAAGACCAGCCTGGCCAACATGGCAAAACTCTGTCTCTACAAAAGATACAAAAATTAGCTGAGCATGGTGGTGCACACCCATAGTCCCAGCTACTTGGGAGGCTGAGGTGGGAGGATCGCTTGAGTCCAATGGCTGCAGTGAGCCATGATCATACCGCTGCACTCCAGCCTGGGTGATAGAGCAAGACCCTGTCTCAAAAAATAATAAAAATAAAACAAAATCTCGTAATATCCCCGTGGGAAAGTAAAATGTAGCAAACACGAATTGTCTCATCTTAAAAAGGCATAAAAAGGCTAAATCTTTCACTTAAGATTACAGAAAATGCTCAATACCCTAGAAACAAATAATGGGCATTTTGTCTGTAAGTCAGAAGTGAAAGGTTGGAATACACAACGTATGTAACTTGTAGAGGGTGTCACAATCAGGTGCCAAGGAAACCAAAGTACTCTCATACCCAGAGTTAATTGCTGATTTATTGAACCATCTTAAATCTGAATGGTTTACAGCAAAAAACAGGTTAAATGCTTTCTTCAAATTAAACATAACATTCACATGCTGCCACCTTACACCTCCAACAACTAATGAGAAAAGCATCAGAACATTGTTTCCTGTTTTACAAATTAAAGTGATCTCTGTTTTAACAAACCATTCAGGTAATGCTAATATACATTAAAGTTTGAGAATCACTGTCCCAATCCATCACTTGCCTATCTAACTTAGATGCCATGATCTAGTATTTCAATAACCTAAACTTCCTTTCCCTTTCATCCTCTCCATCTGACAAAAACCTCAAGAACCCTTAATGAGCTCAAGTATCCACTTTCTCTGTCCCCAAGCTGCTGAAGAATGCCAGAAAGAAATAACACAATAGAACAGATTGTCACCTCAACAAGGCCTTCAACTCTCACTAAATCATGAGTTTGTCTGGTCAAAATATGATTATTTAAAATCTTTATTCACTCCTTCAAATAGTACCCCTTCCATCATCCTTCCTTCTTCTCAGTAGATGACCTAGCCTCCTACTTAACAGAGAAAATAGAAGCCACCAGATGGATACATCCTCAACTTCCCACCATCCAATCTACACACCCTTCTGTATCTTCACCCATATTCTCCTCCATCCCTTCTGTTAAAATAATAGATCAGGTGTCTCTCCTCATTTAAGACCAAAAACACCTGTGAGCTAGACCTCATTTCCTCCTTCTCTTAAAGGAAACTCACATTATTAAGTATTCTCTTTCCATACAATTTGCCTTTCCCTGAAGTTAATTCTGGCACATAATTGGAACATTAGTATATACAATGAAATATCATTTAGTCATGAAAAAAACAAGGTAGTGCTTTCCACCTTGATATGGAACAGTCATGGAGTACAATATGTTTTCCTGAAGTTCAAACCCATATACTCAACTTCCCATAATCATTCTCTACTTTGTTGTCTCATAGGCACTTCAATTACAACATATCTTAAACAACACTCATCATCTCCCCCTGAAATCTGTCCTTCAGGTTCCTTCAATGTTCCTCGTATCAGTAAACGGCAACCTCCATCCACCCACTGCGCAGTCAGAAACCTAGTGGTCATACTTTGACCTCTCCTTCATTTCTTATCTAATCAATCATCAGGTCTTGACGATCTATTAAATATTTCTTATATTATTCCAACTCTCTTCATCTCCACGTTCGCTACTTTTGTCCAAGCCACCATTATCTCTCACCTAGTTTTTTGCAATAGCCTTTTAATAATTTCCAAACACCACTCTTCCCTTCCTCCAATCCAGTCTCCACTAGATGGCAGCCACAGCAGTCATTTCAAAATATCAAAAGGAACATCTAATCATGGCTCTCTTCCATCAAAACTGTTAGATAGCTTCCTATTTCTACAGTATGAGAATAAAGTGCAAAATCCTTAGCAAAGCCTATAAGCCTCTGCATGAACCTCTGTTTACTCTAGCCTCATCTCACACATTCTCCCCCTCTCTACATTCCAGTCACAAAGAAACGTCTTTCTTTAAACTAACTATGCTCTTTCCCTTTCACAAGCTTCATGTTCTTTCTCCCAGGATGTTGTTCTCCTTATTTACCTAGCCAACTCCTATTCATCCTTCAGGTCTCATTTTAAATGTAATATATTCACCAAAACCTTTCCCAGCTCCTCAGATTTGGTCAGTTTCACCCACCCAATTTACCATTCATTCATTTTATTCAGTCAACAAATGTTGACTGAACAACTAAACCATACTAGTTGCTGTACTAGGTACAGAGAATAAAACTGAACAGTACTGACAGTCTCTTTCCTAATTAAATTTACATCCCAGTAGAAAGTATAATCATTAAACAAATATTTAGTTAGAGTTGTAATAAGTACTATAAAGGAGAAATATGGGTTCCTTTGAGAATTAATAAATATCTGGTAAATGAAAGAAGGAAGTTATTCAAATTCAGGTTTGCTGACTCCAAATCCCATGCTTTTAATCCACTACACTATGCTGTAAATGCAAGCCTCATTTTTTTAAAGCATAACTGATTTTAAATTTTTTCTTCTTAACTCTGCCAGATTCAAATTCTATATAGTACTCTCCTGTGCTTCTGGGAAGTATTCCTGAGCCCCCCACCACTCAACATTGCAGTACTCCAACTCCACAGGGCACACAAATCAGCTCACCATGAGCACTGAGGTGGCGATTGTAGGGGCAAAGGGATTCAGTACAATGCAGGGTATGTGCAAAGGACTACGGGAATGCAAGGTATGGGAAGATTAATTGTCTAGGGGCTACAACATAGTGAAAGTACTCTGCAAAATGTAAAGCACTACTCAAATGATCGTTATTAGTGATAGCAATAGTGGTGGTAGTCTCTCTAAGTAATGGAATCCCCCATCCTCCAAGGGGGGAAAAACACCTATTCAAATTGGAAAACAGTAGAGCCATTTACTTATTTAACACAGAAAAAAACTGAAATGCATTTCTCCTCATTCATTCATACCATCTCATTTTAACTTTTTCTACATTTTACAAACAAAACTCCATTTGCAGCAAAGAACAATCCATTTCACTTTTTATCTACTCCCTTTTACTGCATCAGAAAAACTCCAAAAGTCTGACAGTTCTCAGGTATTATAATCACATCTCACTCATTAAGCAGTTGCTGAAGTTTAAAAAAAAAAAAACCCACTAAAATACTAAATGCAGTAACCCCCTCCTTTAAACATCATTTTTATGATATACCACATGTACAGCCCCCTGGTGGTGGTACAGTAGAATGAGACTGGGTTGGAACTTAACTAGATTACTAGATGCCTGGAGGGCCCAGGATAGGAACCTCTGGATCACATCATCTTTAAGGCATATAATCAGATTTTCTAATGATTCCAGCTCCACCACTTCTTAGCTGCATGACCTTGGGTATATTTCCCAACCTCTCTAATCTTCAATTTTCTCATTCATAAAATAGAGATGTGTACCTATTTTTTCAGGTAATTGTGAAATTTAAATATATATAAAGAGATTAGCACAGCATATAGCATACAATTAGTACTCAATAAATATTTGATATCTTATTCTTCTCTCTCTTGGTTCTGAAGTCCTATGATTCTATAAACCCAATGCCATAGAGCACAATAAAAAAAACTGTACTATAGGTATTTTTCTTATTCCCCAATAGCAAGAATGTTCTATAGTTCACAGCACACGTAGACTTACCATGTAAACTTATAATGAAGAGGGATGCTAACTGCTTGCCTAAAAATAGTGCCTCCACACACTCCTATAAAAGTAAATGACCAAGACTCAACATAAAAGGAGTCCTCCTATTTTCAGGCGTTCTAATTGTTTAATCAAATGCCTTCATCAGATTCTAAATATCTTATACCCATTATCCTGGTTCTTTCCTCTAAAAGAATGGTTGCTCAGAATCATTTTGATCACAGAGCAAAATAATTTTAGATAGCTACTAAGTTTTCAGTCATATTTCTGGAACCCTTTGCTTTTTCAGAAGGATCTTATTTCAAATCTTTCAATATCCTGATTACTCATTAAATGGGAAAGACAAAATGAAATACGATATTCTACCAGTTTGACTACTTACTATGGAAGAATTTCATTCTTTTTTGCTTTTGCTCATGCTATTCATGTTCATGTCTTACTACCCTCTCCTCACTTGAATCCTCCTCACACCTGTGTGGGGTGTGTGTGTGTGTGTGTGTGTGTGTGTGTGTGAGAGAGAGAGAGAGAGAGAGAGGAATGGAGCAGGGCAATCACTTCAGAATAGAATCAAGTGACAGAGGACAAGGCCCAGAGAGGGTGTAGGATACACCATGAAGGCTAATGACATCACTTAGGAAAGAAAGTAGGATGAAACCAAAGATGAACTTTGCCTTCTAAAGGTTGACACTGGAACCTGGAAAGTGGGGAAGAAGGAGAAGAGGAAAATAGAAATTCAGCAATTAATTAACAGATGTTATGGGTAAGAATTTCTGGTAGGTAATATGGAAGATATAAAAATGAACAAGACAAGATCTCCATCCTCATGAGAACTACAATATACCTGGGCAAATGGGACAAGGCAGAAATCACTTAATACAAGGTAGACCGCAATGAGTACAATAAAATTGAAGTAGATAAACTGCTATGGAGGTTCAGATGAGAGAGAGAAACAGATAAAATATTAGGTAGAGAAATCTAGGAAAGCTTCATGAAGGAGATTTGACTATATAGTAGGTGAGAAATAGATACAGACGTGGGGGAAGACAGATGCTGAGACTCTTCCAGAGGAAAGGTCCTATGATACGTCTGGCCCTCCTCTGACTAATCCACAGTGCATTTCTTTAACCAATCCAGTAGAATGGACATCACAATTTAATGCCCAGTCATTCTGAGGGCCACATAATAAATTCCTCATGCAATCAACAGAAGAAAGTAGACAGCTGAAAACAAAATGAGAGAATATTCCTAAAACACAAGTTTACCTTTCTGAGCCTTATTTTTCTGATCTGTAAAATATGGATAAATAATGCCTACCACATAAAGTTGTTGGGAGACAAAATAACACATTAAAGTGCCTAAAATATGCCTGGTTATATAAGAGACCCTGCAGTAAATGTTTATTTTTCTTCTCTTCTATATTGGTATCCTAAGTTTGTCATAACAAATTACCACTAATTTGGTGGCTTTAAAAAAGTGAAATTATGAGGGGGGGAAAAAAGCAGGTTGGACACCAGTAGTTCACACCTGTAAACCCAGTGCTTTGAGAGGTTTGTTTCACAGGAGGACTGCTTGAGGTCAGGAGCTTGAGATCAGCCTGGACAACACAGTGAGACTCCATCTCTATGAAATTTTTAAAAAATAAGCTGGGCATGGTGATGCTCACTAGTAGTCCCAACTACTTGGGAGGCCGAGGTGGGAGGATCGCCTGAGTCCAGGAATTTAAGGCTGCAATGAGCTGTGGTTATGCCATTGCACTCCAGCCTGGGTGACAGAGCAAGATGTTGTCTCAAAAAAAAAAAAAAGAAAAAAAAAAAAGTGCGAGGGGATTTATTCTCACAGTTTTGGAAGCCAGAAGTCTAAAATGAAGGTGTGTTGGTCGGGCTATGTTCCCTCCGAAGGCTATAGGATCCATCCAATCCTTGCCTCTTCCAGCCTCTAGTGGTTACAAGAGGCTGCGATTCCCTAGCTTGTAGTTGCCTAGCTGCAATCTCTGCCTCCATCTTCACACAGCCTTCTCTGTATACTGCTCTCTGTGTCCTCTCTTCTTCTTATAAGAACACCAGCCATTGGATTTAGGATCTATCTTATATCTGGAATGATTTCATCTCAAGATCCTTAGGTAATTATAGCTGCAAAGACACTGTTTCCAAATAAGTCACATTCTGAGGTGGACCTGAATTGGGAGATGGGGAGGGCCAGGGAGAAAGGAACACCATTCAACCCACTACACCCTCCTTCTTTAGATCCACTTGCAGCTGAAACATTCTCAGGTCTCCTATAACTGTCTAGTTCACAGGAAGACATTACCTTTCCATTGAGCTCCCAGGATATTTCCATAGTATTGAACAACAATATCTACAAATCCCTTAAAGAAAACTGGGATTTCAAGAAAACCCAAGGCAAGTCAGCATTTTCAACAGACCTGAAACGTGCGCTCTAGTCCTATCTAGAGCAGTTATCAACTGTGAGACCTTGGGCAAATTATTTCAGCTCTTTAAGATGCAATTTCTTCATCTTTAAATAGAAGCATCACAAAATTTGGGGGGAGAATTAAGAAACAGAATAAATGTGAGAGCATTTTGTGAACTTCAACATGATGTACAAATACTAGTTATTATTTACAAAACTTTCAGTGTTTAATTATTTAACGAAATATAATGATACGTGCCAGGCACCATCTTAAATTCCATGGGGAAATAAGAGAAGGAAACATGTTTCAAGACTTGAAAAGGCTTACAGACCAACACTAATATCCAAAAAATAGAAAATAATTTGTCACCAAATTATTGGGAAACTACTATATATGTCTGATAGAGCAGAGGAGACTGTGACCAATGCTAGCATTGGAGGAAGAAGAAATGAGCTGTCTTATAAGGACAGGCAGGGTTTAGCCAGAGAAGAAAGGAATGTTTTGAGCAAGGGATATAAGTGGAAATGAATATTGTATCTGAGGGACTGAGAGAAAATCAGCCTATCAGGTGAAGATGATGCATGCTGGGGAGGAAGATCAGACATAAGGCCAGATACAACAAACATAAAAGCTAAACAGTATGCCTAGACCTGATGCACAGGAGTGGCAATTAGAGGTACCTGAATGGAGGGTGCCATGATGAAAGCAGGGCTTTAGGGGAAAAAAGCCTGGCAGCATTTACACCTTAGATTGGCAGGAGGGAGACTAAAGGCAAGGACATGAACTAAAAGGCTGTGGCTCTAATCCAAAACATGTTCATGTTCACTGGTTGCTAAAATCGTGACTGGCAAAGAAATCTGAAATTTCCGGAAAGCTGCTTACTTCTTAAACAAGAATTCTACGTCTTTCTTAGGGTTTTTTCCTGTGTTGACCTCACTAAACCAATCACCCAATTGTGTAGAATCTTCCAGTTAATACTTCTCATGGCAGAAAAACAGCTTGGAGGACACACAAGCAAGCCCTATTCCAATATAAAAATCCTCTCTAAAGCAACACAGATTGGGGGAGTTACACAGTCTCTGAAAAAACACTTCAGTCTAAGAAATGTCCATTTCACCAAAGCCACCATCCCAGCAAGCGATCAAGGTCAAACACATCAGCTCCTTATAAGAACACTTGGACAGCTCTTCCTCTGGGAAGGCTGGAGTTCACCATTGCTAGAGTAGAAGGAGGGATACCATGATCCTGCAGCTTTCAACAGAGATTCAAGTCATACCCAGTAGTGGCTGGCTGCAGGGAGGCAGGTCTGAGTCAGTCTGTCAAGCAATGAAATCCTCACTCCATCTGCTCTGAGGGAATTGTCTGCCAAGTTTGATGCCTGGACACATAAGCTCTCACTCCTACACCCACCCCTTTATTCTCTGAGAAGTAGAAACAAAATCTGTTTCAAAGCTTCATCTTTTCTCCTCTTCCCAAGCTCCAGCTCTAAGAAAGTACCTCTCAGTTATAGGTTATACAGAGAACAGAGAAGCACATATTCCCCTAATAACTCCAAATGGGCAAGAAGACTATAATACAATCTACATTAAGCAAAGGCTGCTTGGCTTTTCTATCATTAACACATTAGTTCCTCCCTGAGACTTGGTCCTCTTCCACTATCCTTCCATCTTTGTTTTATCCTCTTTTTTGAATCAAATATTGGATATATTTTTAAAATGTGATATATATGAAAGTTATAATGCCTAGTAATAAAAAGAACACTCATGGCCCTACTACTCATTTTAAGAAATAGAACTTGCCAATACCACTGACACTGTCTACCAATACCCTCCAGCCTCACCCTGGCTTCCATGAGAAGTAATCGGTATGCAAGATTTTGTGTTTAACATTCTCTCCTGTTCATCAGAGGTAGATTAATCCAAAGATCTCCTGCCTCCTATTACCACTCTGAAATCCACTTTTGCTGCCTTTTCTGTCTGCAACTATACAGTTGCCAGCCCATCTTCCACGAGATTACAGTCATCTTTGGGAAGACGAATCCTCACCAAATCCTAGTTAATGTAAATCCAACAACTGCTGAAAATCCATGGAGTCTCTCCTCCTCAAAGACGGACACAAATCTCCCAAATCACCAATTTATGTCCCAAATCAGCATACTTTGTATTTTAATCATTCTATACTTTATAATTACTAAGTAAACAAGTATTCTAGGCTCCCCCAACACCAATGCCTACATGACTAAAGTGGGCCATTGGTAGAGGCCCAGAACCTCACTGTACAACTTGCATTTCATTCATACTAGACCATCAACTACTTAAAGGCAGAAAAGATGTCTTAAAAGGATTCTGATTTAGGAATTAAGGCCTGATCTTATCTGAGCTCAGAAAAAGGGTGGCAACATCCTTCTTTTAGGAAAAAGTTGAGTTTCTTCCTCCCTAACCTTAATCCCCGACTGATACAAGATCTCTAGTCTATGATCATATCCATGAGAGGACCAATTCTGTTACTACATAAAGCTACCTTTATCAGAAATAACTCATGGCACACCTTCAAAAAAATCCATTGCTTTATTTAGCTCTGTCTCACTTCTTGCAGCATTAATCCCTATATAAGACATGATAAATGCCTAATGACAAAAAAAAAAAAAAAAAATCTCTACTTCTTTGTTTTCTCATCTGCAGGATAGGAACATCACCATCTAGTATATAGTGAAAAATGAAGCGACCACTACCGAGCACAAAAGTAGAGTTTAAACAAGATAACGTATGTAAGGCCTGTGGAATGGTGGTCGCACACAGCAGCTGGTGAAATAATATGAGACACCTTGCATTTCCCTCTGCACAATGTCAGAAAATCTACTAAACACACTTTGCAGAAAGCCCCAGCTAAAAACAAAATGCTAGCAAACCAAACCTAGCAATAGATAAAGGATTATATAACACGACTAAGTGAGATTTATTCCAAGAATACAATGTTGGTTCAACATACAAACATTAGCCAATGCAATATATCATATTAATAGAATAAAAAACAGAAACTACATAATCATCTCAATAGACACAGAAAAAGCATTTTATAAAATCCAACACCCTTTCATCATAAAAACACTCAACAACCTAGAAATCAAAGGAAACTTCCTCAACTTAATAAAGAGCATCTATAAAAAACCACAATTAACATTACAATAGTGAAAGGCTGAAAGTTTTCCCCAAAAATGAGGAATAAAACAAGGATATCCATTCTCTCAACTTCTACTCAACATTATACTGAAAGTCATAGCAAGGACAATTAGGCAGAAGAAAGAAATTAAAGGCATCCAAATTGGAAAAGAAGAAGTAAACTTTTTTATTTGCAGATGACATGATCTTACATATAGAAAATTCTAAGGAATACACACAAACATGAACACACACTCTTAGAGCTAATAAATGAGTTCAGCAAGGTTGCAGGACACACAATCAATATACAAAAATCAATTGTATTTCTATATACTAGCAATAAACAATCCAAAATGAAATAAAGGGAACAATTCAATTTACAATAGCATCCAAAAGAATAAAATTGTTGGGAATAAGAATTTTAAAGTAAGGACAAGACTTGTACACCAAAAATTAGAAAACATTGTTGAAAGAAATTAAAGAAGAAGAAAATAAATGAAAAAAATCTGTGTTCATGGATTGTAAAATTTAACAAATGCCAATATCTCCAAATTAATCTATCAATGAAATCCCTATCAAAATTTCAGCTGCCTTTTTTTGCAGAAATTGACAAGTTGATCCTAAAATCCATATGGCAATTCAAAGGACTCAAAGTGTAGCCAAAAAAAAGGGTTGTTTTTTTCTTAAAAAGCAACAAAGTTGGATGACTCACACTTTCCAATTTCAAAACTTGCTACAAAGCTACAGAAATGAAGATAATATGATATAGACATAAGAACAAATAATGTATCACTGCAATCTACTGCATCAATGGAATAGAACTTAGAATTCAAAAATGAACCCACAATTCTACAGTGAGTTGATTTTGACAAGGGTGTCAAGACAATTCAATAGGGGAAAAAGAGTCTTTTCAACAAATGGTGCTGGGAAAAATAGGTATCCACATGCTAAAGAATGAATTTGGACTCACTTCATAGCACATACAAAAATTAAGGCAAAATGGATCAAAGACCTAAGTGTAAGAGATAAAACTATAAAACTCTTAGAAGAAAATATAGGTGTAAGTCTTTGTGATCTTGGATTAGGCAATGGTTTCTTTAGATATACACAAAAAACACAAGCAACAAAAGAAAAAAACAGAAAAATTGGCCTTCATCAAAATTAAAAACATGTGCTCCAAAGAACATTACCAAAGTGAAAAGATAAGCCACAGAATGGGAGAAAATATTTGCAAATCATATATCTAGTAAGGTATTTGCTATGGTTTGAGTGTGTCTCCCAAAGTTCGTATGTTGGAAACTTAATCCCCATTGCAACAGTGTTATGAGGTGGGACCTTTAAGAGCTAATTAGGTTGTGAGGGCTCTATCCTCATGAATGGGTTAACGCTGTTATCATGGGAGCAGGTTAGTTATTTCAGGAGTACATTTTTGATTAAAGGGTGAGTTTGACCCCCTTCTACTTCAGCCTACTCACTCGCTTGCTCTCACTCACTCTCGTGCTCACACTCTCTCTCACACACCATGTGATGTTTTACTCCATGTTATGATGTAGCAAGGAGGCCCTCACCAGATACAGTCCCTTGATCTTGGACTTCCTAGCCTTCAGAACTATAAGAAATAAATGTTTGTATCTATTATCCAGTCTGTGGTATTCTGTTACAGCAATACAAAACAGACTAACATAAAAATTGGTGCGAAGAAGTGGGGCTGTTGCTATATACCAGAATATGTGGATGTGGCTTTAAAAATGGGTAATAGGTAGAGACTAGAAGAATCTGGAGAAGCAGGCTAGAAAAAGGCTAAATTGCCATTAATAGAGTCTTAAGGGCAATTCTGGTGAGGAGTCAGAAACTAAGATGAGGGCTGTAGGAAGAGCCTAAATCCTTTTAGGGATTACTCAAGTGGCCATAATCAGAATGTAGGTAGAAATATGGACAGTAAAGACAATTCTGATGATGAGGTCTCAGATGGAAATGAGGAACAAGGTATTAGAAACTGGAGTAAAGTCTATTCTTGTCACACAGTTGCAAAGAACTTAGTGGAACTGTGTTCATGTCCTAGGACTTTGTGGAACGCAGAACTTAAGAGCGATGAACTAGGATATCTGTCAGGAGGAACATCTAAGCAGTAAAGTGTTCAAGATGCTCATGACTTCCTTTGGCCACTTATAGTAAAGTGAAGGAAAAGAGAAATGACTTAGATATAATTTATAACAAAAAGGGAAGGAGAAGGAAAGATCTGGAAAACTCTCAGCCCGGAAAGGCAAAGAATAAAAAAGTGTATTCAGGAGAAAATACTAAGGATGTAGCCAATTGACAGTCTGTTAAAGAGAGTAGTACAGATAGAAGGAAGCCAGGTGCTATTCATCAAGACAATGAGCGAATGACCCTGAAGGCATTTCAGAGATCTTTGAGATTTTGACCCTCCCAACACAGGCCCAGAGCTCTAGGAGGGCAGAATGGTTTCCTCAATATGCCTGGCACACCCTCAGTGGACTTACTGCCTAGGGTTTCATCAGGACACTGCTCCCTGCATGCCAGTACAGTGTTCCTCAGACACTCCAGCTGTGGTTCAAATGGTCCTGGGTGTGGCTCAGGCTGTAACTCCAGAGGGCATAAATGGTAAACCTTGGTGGTATCCACATGGTGCTGACTCTGCTAATATGCAGAATACAAGAACTGTGGAGTCATGGCAATCTCCTAGATTTCAAAGGATGTTGCAGACATCCTGGGAGCCAACACAGAGACTTGTCACAGGAACAGAGCCAGAGCCACCACAGCTAGTGTGCCACACCCCTTGCCCCCAATTAGGGCAATGCCTAGCAAAGCCATAGGAATGAGGCCACCACAGACAGTCTCCACTACAGCAATGCCTAGTGGAGCCATGTGAGTGGGTCAGCCTAAGATGGAGTAGGTACCCCTCTTAGGGGTCTGCTGGGCCCCACTCCAAGCATGGAAATAAAGTAAAAGCTTTAGTTCCTTCAAGAAAACTTCCAGGTACCTAGATGGCTTTAAAAACTAAAGAGTCACCTGATAAACAAGAAAGTAATAATAGCTTAAAACAACAGCAAGGAAGTTAGAGCCACAAAATGTTTGGTTCCCTATTGAAACTAAAGATAATATCTTAACATATGTCCCTTAGTTGTTTTCAAAAACCTGCACCCTCACCAATAGAAAATGCCATCCTCTTGCATGCAGCCCTCAGACAAAGAGGAACTGAGGACTGAACTCTGTCTTCCACCATTCTTTGTTCTAAATTTCTTCCTGAGAGGCCTGGAGGAAGTCCACACTCACAAGCCAGAGGTTCGCATTCCTTTCTACTGACCCCAAGTTTTCAGACAAAGCTTTATTTTCTTATCCGATTACAAATCAGAACATCTTTGAATCTACCTATGACTTGCAGGCCCCCACTCTTGAGATGCCCCATCTTTTTAGGTCAGATAAACTTATGATAATCTCCATATATCAATGTATGACTTTGCCTGTAACCTCTGCCCCCCCACCTTTAAAAACCTTTACATGTAAGCCATTGGGGAGTTCAGGTATTAAGCATTAGCTGTCAATTCTCATTGCTTGGTGCCCTGCAATAAATGCCTCACTGTCTCTCGCTGCAAATCTCAATGCCAGTGTTGGCTTTGCTATGCCAGGTTGATGGACCCAAGTTTGGTTCAGTAATAAGCCCCTTAAAAACCACAGAACTGTAGAACTATCAGTATGCAACTCTGGCCTGAAAGAGCTGCAGGCACGAGACTCCAACCTGTGAGAGCTGCTGCATGGACTGAGCCCAGCAAAGGCATGGGGGATGGGCTGCTTGAGGCCTTGTGGGCCCAGTCCCTGACCCAGAGTGCCCAGAAGATGGGGACATGGACTCAAGGAAGATTATTCTAGAGCTTTAAGATTTAATGTTGTTTATCATGTTGGGTTTTGGACTTACTTGGGACCAGTCACCCCTTTTTCTTGCCTATTTCTCCCTTTCGTAATAGGAATGTCTATCCCATGCCTGTTCCACCATTATATTCTGGAAATAACTTGTTTTGATTTCACAGGCTCACGGATGGAAGAAACTTATCTCGGAATGAGTTGTGCCTGAGTCTCACCCATATCTGATTTATATGAGACTCTGGGCTGCAGACTTTTGAGTTGATGTGGAACAAGTTAAAACTTTGAGGCCACTAGCATTGAATGAATATATTTTGCATGTGAGAAGGGGGCTGATGCTGAGGTGGAATGCTGTGGTTTGAGTGTGTCTCCCAAAATTCATGTGTTGGAAACTTAATCCCCAATGCAACAGTGTTATGAGGTGGGACCTAATGAAAGCTCTGCCTTTGTGAATGGACAAATGCTGTTATCCTGGGAGTGAGTTAGTTGTTGTAGTAGCAGGTTCCTGATAATGGATAAGTTTGGCCCTCTAACTCTCACTCTTGTGCAATGTAATGCCATGTCATGCCTTCTACCATGTTATGATGCAGCCAAAAGGCCCTCATCAGATACGGTCCCTTGATCTTAGACTTCCTAGCCTCCAGAACTGTGAGAAACATGTTTTTTTTCCTTATAAATTCCTCGGTCTGTAATATTCTGTTATAGCAACACAAAACAGACTAAGACAGCATTTGTATCTAGAACATATAAAGAACTCTTACAACTCAACAACAGAAAGACTCAATTAAATTAACCCCATCAAAAAATGGGAAAGGGAATTGCATAGACATTTCTCCAAAGAAGATACACAAATAGCTAATAAGCACATGGAAAGATGGTTGACATCATTAATCATTAGGGAAATGCAAACCAAAACCACAATGAGATACTACTTCACAAAGAGCAGAATGACTATAATAATAATAAAAGAAAACAGACAATAACTACTGTCACTGAGGATGTGAAGAAAGTGCAACCATAAATTGCTGGTGGGAATGTAAAATGGTGCAGCCACTTTGGAAAACAGTTTGGCAGTACCTCAAAAAGTTAAAAATAGAATTATTATATGACCCAGCACTTCCACTCCTAGGTAGATACCTAAGAGAACTGAAAGCGTATGTTCACACAACAACTTGTACACAAATATTCATAACAGCTTTATTTATAATTACACAGAAGTGAAAACAACCCAAATGTCCATCAACTGATAAGTAAATAGATAAGTAAAATGCAGTATTTCTATAAAGGAAATAGTGTGTGTAGGAATAAAATTCCATAAAAGGAATGAAGTACTGACACATGCTACAATGTAGATGAATCTTGAAAACATTACACTAAGATGAAAAAAGCTGGACACAAAAGGCCACATATTGTATCGTTCCATTTATATGAAATGCTTATAATCAGCAACAGAAGGTACATTAGCGGTTGCCTGGGGCTGCTTAAGGGAGGAATGGGAAATACTGCTAACATGTATGTGGTTTTTGGGGAGATTAAGATGTTCTGGAATAAGTGGTGGTGGTTATATAATCTTGTGAATATACTAAAACCAACGAATTGTGTATTTTAAAGGAGTGAATTTTATGGTATCTCAATTTGGATAATGATATCTCAATTTGGAAAAAAAAAAAAAAGTCCCAGCTACATATTGTATTAGTCTCTTGTACCCTAGTCTGCCTCACACCTGGAAATTATCTAAGCTTATCACTGGTCACAGCACACCCTGTTTCATTCCCAAAGTAAAGAAAGTACAAGAATTACTTATAACCTCTTTCCTCTATATAAGTCATGAAGGTTACTCTTCTGATTAAGTGTTGATTCTCCAAAACCCCTTTCCTGACATTGATGCCTAAGGTCCTCCCTCTAAACCTTTTCCACGGGGCCATGAAATATTAATAGCACAATCATTCTGCTCTCAGAGGCATGAATTGAAAGAAACATGGATTTTGAATTCAGACAAAATTTCAAATCCTCATTCACCACTTTCTAGCTGTATGCATCTTTGGGGAAATTACTTAACCATCTGCTCATATGCTAAACAGAGATAATATCTCTTTGAAGGCATAAGGATTCAATGAGATAATATATGTAAAGTGCCTAGTCACAGCAATGTTTCAACCAATGTCAATATACTCACTCTTCTTAGTGTTTTGTAAAATGGATGAAGCTGACATTAGCCCCAACTGATCAGGTACTGTGCTCCTATCTGAAATCTTTCATCAACCAGGACAGGAATCTCATAGGATCTAGGGACATCTCAAGATCACAAATGATAAAAAGGGGGCCAACAGGTGCAACATCTTTCATATGTGTTTAATTAGAAACCTGATTTCCAACCTAATGTAATTCACAGGTTCATTATATCACACTCCGAAGCGCTCTAGGCAGGGAGATGGGTGTTTGACAGGACAATGAAAAGGCACGCTGCTCCAATTACCACAAATGAAATGCATTACAAATAAACATATGTTTCCAGAGACAGAATAAGGAGATCCTTTATGGAGAAGAGCTGGGAAGGCTGAGCCATGAAGCTGACTCTAATTTTTCACACAGGAGGCAAAATTACAATCTTGCCACATTCACCTCTGATGATGAGTTTAAAATGGCAAGGACACCACTGAGTTTAACTGCAGTCTGAGACTTGCTGCCTATCGGCAGAGCCTCCCCCCGCTCTCCTACCCTTTTATTTTATACAAGCGTTACACGTATATCCAATGCCCTGAGACAATTAAGAAGAAGAAATTAGTATAAACCCCAAGTCACCAAGGCTCTAACTGGAATCACTTCTGAGTTTGTGGGCACTGCCACTGGGTTAGTTAACATCCAAACGCTGCTGTGTGGATCAGGGTCCTGAGTCGAGAGGAGCTTAACAGGCAGTTGCAGATTAGCAACTATGCAGTGCTAACCCAGACGACATTTAACATTTTTCAATAGTCCCCACCACTGTACTATTCAAGTCTCTTTACAAAGTGGCTCAGTGATCCTCCCAGCCTCATCTCCTAGCATTCCTCATTCTTCCCCTTTTCATCACACACAATATACATACCAAGAACACAATGTTTCCAAAAGAGCAATGTCTTTTCATACATTCCTGCCTCATTCATCTGAGAGGCCTTACTCCCCCAATCTCCTACTCCACCTAGTGAACTTCTATTCTTCCTTTAAGTCCAACTCAGATGCCGCCTTTGTTGTTAATCCTTCCCCAGCCTCCTATTCTAGGCAAATTAATTATAGCCCCTTCTATTTTCTCATAGTGATCAGAAGGTAGCATGAAGGCCTTGTATATATATTTTTTTAAAAGGTTAAGGGTAGAAATTTTGCTCATTTCAGTTTTGCCACTCATGATCTTTCACAAAGTTGATAGGATCCTTAGTAGAAATCATCTAGTATCATCTATTATAGTAGATTTCAAGCATATATCTGTCATATAATTATTTGCTTTAACCAAAATCTCAGGAGAAAGCTCAGTGCATATTCAACAAATGAAACCAGAGCTACACTGGTTGTAACAATATCCAGAGGATCCAAAGTATTTCCCACTTGGCTCTTCCCACTGTAAGCCATGAGGAGGGTCCATGGAACCACTGACTCCAACCCAACACTCTCTCATAAATTAGGAAATCTGGGCTAAGACAAGGAAAATGTGGTATTCAGGGTCATGCAACAATTTAATAATAGCACCTATAAGTTCTTTCTATCACATGTCATTCCTGCCTTCCCATTCTTAGGGGGAAAAAGTTACATTTAAAAAACTGGTGAAAGAAACAAGAGGCTTGGCTAGTCTTTAAAATTCAATGGAAGCTTCTTCCATCAGCTTGCCAGCTGGAGGAGAGGATGCATCAGTATAATATCTACCTGGAGACAGTCTTAATGACTGGCTGCTAAGAGATTCAGTGAGGCGGCAGAGAGGGCATAGGGTAGGGGGAGGTGCTTGGTTGGGTGGCTGCTATTTGCAGGCCAGCTAGGCACTATGTCTCAGAAGGGGACCGCTTATTTGACGGACTTTCAGGGTCATCAGGAAGAGCCCCCCATCCACCAAAACAAACAAACAAACAAAAACCACACACCTCATTGACAACTGTAGTTTCTATGTAATGTGATTGGTTTAGACTCCAGCAGATCTAGGCTGGATTCTGGACGGCAATCACAAGCTGACTAACCTGTAGCCTCAGTTTTCTGGCTTGTAAAATCAACACAACACTGATCTCAAAATTTACATGAGATTACCTTGATTAAATGTGACAATATTAGGAAAAGCACTTAGGCAGTATCTCATACACAGCAGGCATTCAATAACCAATAATCCCTTTCTTCCTTTACATTAGGTACAGCCTTCTCTAGTCAAGTTTCCTATAACATAAAAGCCTTTGAAATTTAAAATACTGACAATACCATGTTGCTATGGACTGAATGTTTGTGTCACTCCTAAACACATATGTTAAAGCCCTAATCCCCAATTGTGATGACATTTGGAGGTAGAACCTTTAGGGAGTAATTAGTAGAGATGAAGTCAAGAGAAGAAAGACCCTGTGATGGGAATGGTGCCCTTATAAAGGATGAAGAGACCAGGGCTCTTTCCCTTCACCATGTGAGGGCATAGCAAGAAAGTGCTGTCTACAAGCCAGAAAGAAGGCCCTCACCAGAACCCAATCACATTGGCACCCTGATCTCAGACATCCAGCCTCCAGAACTGTGAGAAATAAATTTCTATTTTTTAAGCCTCCCAGTCTAAGGTCTTTGTTACAGCAGCCTGGGCTGGCAAGACACAGTTGTGGTGAGGAACTCTCATATACTGCTGGTGGGAGTGTAAACTGGTACAATCATTCTGTAAAACTGTAAAACTACTAAAAGCTGAATATATATATGCCCTATAACCCAGCAAATGCCACTTCTAGGTACACACCCAGCAGGAATAAGAGCTTATATTCACCAAAATCATGAACAAAAATTGTTCGTATCACCATTATTCATAATAGCCCCAAACTGGGAACAACTTAATATCCATTACAGCAGAATGCATAAACTGTGATATATTCAGAGAATGAAATACATATCAGCAATGAAAAAGAATGAACTAATGCTATCTACAAGAAAACAAATGAATCTCATGAACATTACGTCAAACAAAAGAAGCTAGACACAAAAACAGTTTCTACTGTAGGATTTCATTTATATAAAGCTCAAAAGCAGGCAAAATTAACATACGCTGAAGGAAGCAAAATAGTGGTTACCTGTTCAGGGAAGAGAAGTCAAGATGAAAGAAGTAATGCACTTTGGAAGGCTGAGATGGGTGGATCACGAAGTCAGGAGTTTGAGACCAGCCTGGCCAACATGGTGAAACTCCATCTCTACTAAAAATACAAAAAAATTAGCTGGGCATGTTGGCGCGCACCTGTAATCCCAGCTACTTAGGAGACTGAGGCAGGAAAATTGCTTGAACCCTGGAGGCGGAGGTTGCAGTGAGCCGAGATCACGCCACTGCACTCCAGCCTGGGCGACAGAGCGAGACTCCTTCTCAAAAATAAAAAAAGAAGAAGTAATATTGGAAAGAAGCTTAGCAGGTGCTGGTAATGTTGCATCCATATCTCTACTTGGGTCATACTTTATAATTTTATACTAAAAACTCAATGAGTTACAAAAACTATTTCTGTACTTTTATGTATGTCAGTTTGATACTTAAATTTTTAAAAAGTCTACAGAGTAAACAAACCTTTGGAAGCAATAACAGATTGAATATCATAAGGTCCCCAAAGCTCCTTTACCCCAGGACTACACTCTCAGACACCCTTGTATCCGTTCCTTCTTTTCCACTGCTATGGTTCTAGTTCAAACAGGCAGTACCTCACAGATGGACAACCAAAACACGCTCCTAATTGGTCTCCAGGACTGCACAAGTTCTCCACCCACACCCCCGCTGCCCATTTTCTACACTGTCTTCAGGTAAACCTTCCTAAATACAGCACTGATCAACTCACTCCCCTGATCAAAACCTTCACAAATTTCTACTGACTATGAGATAAGGAAAAAATATCTGAGCTTTGTATTCAAGGTTCTCCTTAGCAGATTCCACCTTACTATTCAAGGATTAACTCAAGATTCATCTTCATCTTGTCCCACTGCTTCAATCAAATAAAACACTGACTCTGAACACAGTCCACACTGTGCCTTCCTCTTTTCACCATCCTCTCGGAAAAAGACTTGGGCAGAAAGAAGCTATTCATTTAACATGACAAAAAGCTAACAAAGTCTTACACTTCCCAAAGCTACCTTCCCATCCAACATCCTTCTTCACTGTTTCCTTGGGGAGGGAAATACTACTTTAGAAACTTCAATTTCACCTTCAAACGATAAAGATTAGCTATGAATATGAAGAATAAACCTAGCTCCTGAAAAAATAATAAAAAGAAATTTTACCCCTGTATTCCCTAGCTTCTTGCATGATGGTGATGACATTTTTTTTTTTTAACTTATAAAGCACTTTTGAGTTTACAGAGCACTTTCATAACCTGCTTTAAGTCTCACAGTAATCCTGGAAAATAGGCATTCTCATCCACATTTAACACATAAGGACACTAAGGCTCTGGTGAACACTAAGATTACTTGCCAGTTCTCATATTCCTGGGATTCTGGTCAATAAATGAAGCTGTTATTTCTGACAACTTCCTACTACTCTCGTGAACATTTCTCTACTCCTCCACCACCAGGTGTGCACTCTACATTCTACCCCTGCAGGATGTTGCTCTCATATTGTAGCTATAATCTCCAGCATGTTACCTGAGACCACCATATTCATCCTCCTATAGGTATTAATAATTTCCTTGGCCAGGCACGGTGGCTCACATCTGTCATCCCAGCACTTTGGGAGGCTGAGGCAGGAGGACTGCTTGAGACCAGGAGTTTGAGAGTAGCCTGAGAAATACAGCAAAGCTCTGTCTCTACAAAAAAAAAAAAAAAAAAAAAAATTAAAGAATAGACCAGGCACGGTGGCTCACACCTGTAATCCCAGCACTTTGGGAGGCCGAGGCAGGTAGATCCTGAGGTCAAGAGATCGAGACCATCCTGGCAAATACGGTGAAACCCTGTCTCTACTAAAAAAAATACAAAAATTAGCCAGGCATGGTGGCGCGTGCCCGTAGTCCCAGCTACTTGGGAGGCTGAGGCAAGAGAATCGCTTGAACCTGAGGCGAAGACTGCAGTGAGCCGAGATCGCGCCACTGCACTTCAGCCTGGTGACAGAGCAAGACTCTGAAAAAAAAAAAAAAGAAAGAAAGAAGAAGAGTAAGAAGAATTTCCTAGAGGTCTCCAAGATTAGAAAGATTTTCACTCTTTAAAATCCAAAGAATGAAATGCAACTTAAATGGTGAAACTTTAGGCCATATAAGAAGATGTGGAAGTAATATTTGGAGGAGACTATCCAGTGTGCCAAGAACTTAAAATTTCTTCAACCTTTTTTTTTTGAGGCCTACCATCAGCCAGGCTGCTAAAGGCTGAGGCAAAGAATAAAATGTGACTTTTGCCCTGACAGAACTCACAGCCTACTATAGACCCCACAGGTGTCAGTCCTGTATGTAGTACTGTTTTTAGCTTAAAGAATCTTTTTTTTTTTTTTTTGACACAGAGCCTTGCAATCTTGCTCTGTCACCCAGGCTGGAGTGAGGTGGTGTGATCTCAGCTCACTGCAACCTCTTCCTCCCGGGCTCCAGGGATTCGCATGCCTCAACCTCCTGTGTAGCTGGGATTATAGGCACATACCAACATGCTCGGCTGATTTTTTAAAAATATTTTTAGTAGAAATGGCATTTCACTACGCTGGCCAGGCTGGTCTCGAGCTCCTGAGCTTGGATGATCTGCCCACCTCAGCCTCCCAAAGTGCTGAGATTACAGGCATGAACTACCATGCCCAGCCAAGGATCTGATTTTTATCTTCACAATCACTGATATTTTTTGCCAAGTTGGAACAAAGACCCAAGAAGCCATTCTAGCTGCTGCTACCCATTCCTCATCTTTAACAATGAATAGCCCATTTAAAATCAAACCACCAAGCAAACAAATAAACTGCCAAAAGACAAGAACTGATGTTTCACATTTTAAAAAATTAATTAACTTAGTTCTAGAAACAAGATGTTGCCATGTTGCCCAGGCTGGTCACAGGGCTCAAATGGTCCACCCACCTCAGCCTTCAAATTAGCATGACATTTCACATAGTTTTTTTTCTTTTCTTTTCTTTTTTATTTTTTCATTATACTTTAAGTTCTGGGATACATGTGCAGAATGTGCAGTTTTGTTACAGACGTTATACAATTTCTACATATGTTATACAATATCTAATATGTTACACAATTAACTTATTTGTTGTATTTCTAACTTACCATTGATCCAGAATGGAAGCTAGAGTAGAAATATTTTTGTCAGCTTTCTTTCTTTTTTTATTATTATTATACTTTAAGTTGTAGGGTACATATGCACAATGTGCAGGTTATATATGTATACATGTGCCATGTTGGTGTGCTGCACCCGTTAACTCGTCATTTACATTAGGTATATCTCCTAATGCTGTCCCTCCTCCCTTCCCCCACCCCATGACAGGCCCCGATGTGTGATGCTCCCCTTTCTGTGTCCAAGTGTTCTCATTGTTCAATCCCCACCTATGAGTGAGAACATGCGGTGTTTGGTTTTCCATCCTTGAGAGAGTTTGCTGAGAATGATAGTTTCCAGCTTCATCCATGTCCCTACAAAGGACATGAACTCACCCTTTTTTAATGGCTGCATAGTATTCCATGGTGTATATGTGCCATATTTTCTTAACCCAGTCTATTATTGATGGGCATCTGGATTGGTTCCAAGTCTTTGCTATTGGACGTTTCACATATTTTTAAACAAACATTGGGGAAAACATTTAATATTACCTAGTATACTCACAGAAATACATGCTAAAATAGTCAAATACTGCTTTACAGATATTATATTAACACTAAAAAAGATCATACCACGTGCTGGAAAGTGAGGTAAAAATGGTTGATAGACTGCAAATATAACAGAAAAAAAAAACTTTCATAGAATCTTTTTAGATATTGCAATATAGTAACATTACCAAAAGCTACAGACATAATCACCTGTGATCAAGTAGTCGGTCTCCTGAAAATTGAGAATGCCTATGGGTTGTACTATGTAACGGTGAAAAACTGGAAGTCAATACAGCTTGTTAACAGAAACATGAATTGAAGAAATCATGGTACATCAGCCATGAAAAAATACAATTTTTAAGATTATGTAAAAATATGTCAAAATTATAAGTGGAAAAAATATGAAGTTGTAGCTAGAGTACAACTACAATTATGTAAAAATATGTGTGTGTATGAACAAATATTAGAAGAGAATACAAAAAATGTGAAAGCAGCTCCTCTATTGCTATGGTAAAATTATGAGATAAATGTTTTCTATTTAAAACATCCTTTAATCATGCTGATATAACAATAAATCACACTTTATTACATTGCTTGTTTAATAGCCTGTCTCCTCCACTAAACTATAAGCTTAGTGAGGACGGCAATGTTTCTTGTGCTCGCATGACACCACCAATTCCTATTAACTAATTCATGAAAAAATAACTGAAATACATGGGAAACCTCAAAGTAAATACTCCCAAGAAGGGGAGAGGAGGTGAATCATTCAAATCAAACAGTTTATCTCTAGGTGCCTGCTTCTAAGATCTATCTAGGGGAAAAACTAAATCAGCATTGAAGAATCTCTGGAGAGTTCGTCTTCCTTCAAAGCTGCTACCCAGATCTTTCTCCTAAGGGTCTGGGGGAAAGCACAGGGTCCTGGGAAGTAGGCAAAGCAGCAGGGAACTCCCAAGACTTTCAGAGGTACCCCAAGTCAGAGCGCCAGTCACTTCATATTCTTTCCGTACTCCAAAACCCACTGCCCATCAAACCCAGGAACCTTCCATATAACTACAGCTGGAATCAACTAGGGGGACAGGAGAAAAGGAGGATGTTGCAAGAGGGACGAACTATGTGGGGAGAAAAAAAGAGGACAGGAGAAAAAAACAGACCAGCAGAGAACACTCTTTTTAGTAGGAACTTAAGTTTAAGTCTGATGCCACTCTGAGTTCTGGCTAAGAAATAAATTTCCAGGTACAAAGAAAAATAAGAAGCTTTAAAAGAACTGAGCTTTGGAGTGAAAATCCTCTTTCCTGACAACTCAGAATCAGTCTGAAATATACCAGAAGGACTCTAAGTCATAGAAGTATTATAAGCATTAACAAAAACACATAGGGAAAGAAGACAATCTTTAAGTTATTTTCAACCAACCTACGCAACACCTGTCACAAACCATACAGGCTCTTGCCATCTTAAGCAAATTTTGTATCTATCCCTGGTGCTTCTAAGCAAAAGCATCATCAATTGATTAATGCAGAGATCAGAAAGGAGCTTAGCTGCACAGAGAAAGGGGTACAGAGTGAGAAGAGTATTGATTTTAGACACAGCTTTATTTCGGTGTTATAACCTTAAGCAAAACTGCAAGCTCTCTGAGCCCTGGATTCCTAATCTAAGCAGGAAATTATACCAATTTACCTCACAAGGTCAAGGTGACAATTAAGTGCAATGGCACATACAAGTCAAAGTACATACATTGTAAAGTTTTACTTAAATATATCACTTTCATATAGAATCATAAATACTACCATTTCCTTCCAAGGGTCACAGTTGAGAGTATTTTTTTTTTTCCAAACAAACCTGACCGCATAAGTTATCTGGAAGCTACAGGAAAATTAGTCTCATCCCATTTTGCCAAGTTAACTGATGTTTTATTCTTTCAAAGAGTAGACTTTTCGTGTAGGTGGGTGGCAATAAAGAATACTTTTCCTTTTCCCCTGATCTTAGTGCTGAAATTCCACTATTCGTGACTTAGTGTCAGAGTTTTTCTATTTCCCAGCTCCTTCTATGAAAATGCAAAAACCTGAAAAAGGGTTGCCAGTAACCATTAACAACTCGTAGTTGAGCTAACGTGGGCTCAGCCTACTGAATACTAAGGGCTAGGAAATAGGGATGCTAACAACAATTTGCCCTAAATGTCCCAAGAACCTGCTGATTTCACATTTTCAGTCTTGTAGTCTCCAACCACAAAAATTCCCTCTAAATTCCCATATTTCAGCATCTAAAAATCTCCCAGACTATTTCTTGCACTGGAAAATAAGACTTCATGTCCCAATTTTGATTCAGAAAATACATTCACATCTGAAATGAATCCCAGGTCATAAGATATAAGTCCACGGACGGAGAATAAGAGGCATCATTGGAGAGAGAAGGCACCAAAAGGTTAAGAAAACAAAATTCACTACCTACAAAGACTAGACTCAGCAGCTCTGATACTTGAAAAAACCTATTTCCTCCCCTAAGTTCTTACTCTCATAACTAGAAAAAGTGCCCATGACAATACCTAAAAGGAAACTAAGTGGGGAGCTCTTCCTCATATTTACCTACTCTCAATCCCACCTGTTGCTAGAGTTTCAGACAATACATATTGAAATCTGTTGTTTTTGTTACAGTTTGCAAAGTCCTCCCATAGACATTATCTCATGAAGAAAGTAGGACAAGTAAAATTATTCCAATTTTAAGGATGAGGAAATTGAGATTCAGAGAAGAATAGCAAATTGTTATGGCATGAATTAAACTAGTCACAATCCTCCCATCACTACTCTTCATTTCACTGTTCATCGGCCTTTTGTGTCAGAATCTAGATGTTTCTGCAAGAGAATTCCAAGCTAGCACCAAAGGGAAATCATTTAACTAAATGCCCTTGGAAAACAAGTCTATTAAATGGCTGGAAGAACTGATATTTTTGCCCACAAAATTTCCAACCAGATTAGCTAACCACCTGGCTCTATGGCACCTGGCACTGAGTCTAGGAAGCCTCGAGAAATACGTACAGGATCCAAAGTCACTCTGCTTATCCAAACTTCTCCCTTTCCCTGCCCTGAAACCTTTATGCCAACTAGCCTACATCTGCTCTACACACTTCCTTCCCATTACTGTTATTTTACTTTTACCACCTCTTCCTTTTTACTGAAATGCCTCTTTCCTTCCTCACTAATCTAAATCCCACTCATCTTTCAAAGCTCAGCTCAGATTTGTCCCTTCTGTAGAACATTCTCTTTTTCAGGCCACAGAACCTATAGAACCCACAAATCTAGGTTCTAGTCCTGACTCTATCACTTCCTGGCTAGTTGAGCTTGGGTAATCATCTTAACCTACTTAGACCTAATTCCTTCATATGTAAAATGAGAATAATATTAAGTACTGCACCACAGATTCTATTGTGTGGAGGATTAAATGAGACATGAATGTGATAGTGCTCAAAGTATGAAGTTTCCACATATAAGTCAGCTTAAAAACATCTTCCCCAGAGACTGTTTCAAAACAGCGCTAATCAATGTTTTCCAAACTATGTACAACAAATTACTCCAACCAAAATGAAGGAATATTCATCTAGGTTTGTCCTATTTTCCCAAATCATTTTTTAGTGTCATGAAAACCTGTTCACAAATGACAGGCTCCTATACTCACTTGAAGGCTCCTATAAATACTCCTGTAGTAAGTTGTTGTCTTAAAGCTGCTATGAAAATCTGCTTGTCATGGTGGAACATTTACTGAACATTGTCAAGTGTCAATCATATTGTTAGACATTTTCAAAGTTTATTTCAATTAGTTTGAGATATACTTTATCCCCTCTTTTTAGATGAATAAAGTGAAGTTCAGAGAGAATAAGAAATTGTTCAAGGTCAAACATATATCTGTCACTGAGAAAAAGAAATACCAAGGTGTTCGGTGGAAAAGAGAAATTTGGAACATTGTTATCCATTAGTCACAGAGCATGATGGTTAGGAGCATGGAAGCATGAACTCTGGAGCTGGACTCCCTGGGTTCAAATTCTGAATTCACTGTGAGCTACAGTTTCCTCATTTGTAAAATTAGGTTAATAGTAGTAATCTATTTGATACCCTAGTAAATGAGTAATACATCTACTTAGAACAGTGCCTGCCTGTCACAAAATACATGCCCAATACATTACATATTATCATTTCTCCCACCTTGCTTATCCAAGCCTTTCCCTCTTTTCCCTGCCCTGAAACCTTTATGCCAACTAGCCTACATCTCCACTACACACAACTTACTCACTACTGATGCTATGCTTTTGTTCTTTCTCCCACTCTTAACTAAAATGGCTCTCTCCCGCCTCACTAATCTAAATCCCATTCTTCCATCACAACCCAGCTCAGATCTGTGACCTCTGTGAAACATTTTGACTTCTACAGTCCACTCTGAGACTGTTATATTGTTTGACAATATAAAGAGTTCTTTATATAGTTGATCACTTGATTTCATAAGGGCCTCTGAAGATAGACGATTTAGCCTATATCCCTGATTTTGTTGTTGTTGTTGAGATGGAGTCTCTGTCACCCAGGCTGGAGTGCAGTGGCGCAATCTCGGCTCACAGCAACCTCCATCTTCCGAGTTCAAGCAATTCTCCTGTCTCGCCCTCCTGAGTAGCTGGGATTACAGATGCCCACCCCCATGCCCGGCTAATTTTTGTATTTTTAGTAGAGATTGGGTTTCACCATGTTGGCCAGGCTGGTCTCAAACTCCTGACCTTAAGTGATCTGCCTGCTTCAGCCTCCCAAAGTGCTGAGATTACAGGCGTGAGCCACCACGCCCAGCCTATATCCTTAATTTTTGAAACAGAAATTGAGACTTGAATAAACTGCCTATGGTGACACAAAAAGTTAGCTGGCAGAGTACAGACTTGAATCCAGGTGTTTTAAATGTTTGTAATGCTCTTTCCATTACACTGTCCTAATTTTGTCTTCCTTGAGATTCTATGTGAGTTCTCAAGACTGAAAGCATATATTCTATAATTCTTTGATTTCAAGTATTTCACTCGTTTCGTAGCCTTCATGGCAACTAGCACATTCAAGTTAGTAGCTGTTTGCTGATTATTTCATCAATCTTTCATTGGTGCCCTTTTACCTAACAGTTAAAATGTTAGTGAACACAGGACTCTAGAACTTAAATTCTCACCATTAGCTGTTCATCAGGGGAAGAGAGGGACAGAAGAGGGAAATATATATTCATATGTATTGCTATAGTTGCATTACAAGGTACAACAAAAAAGGATTCACACTATATCGCTGGAATCTAGAAATATAAAAGAAAGTTTTCAGCTGTGTTATTATTATTAATATTGAGGGCCTCCAAAGACTCAGGCCATGATAGAGAAATGGGATCTCAATTTCCTCTCACGAAGCCCAAGCCTCTTTGTACAGGATTAAATCAGGCTGAAATTATTGTATGAAGTTGTTAGGCCCCTTGAATAGAGAAAGAGGTAAGAGGTATATATCCTGGAAAAGGGATTATAGTTGTGCTTGGGAGGACAGGAATGGAAGAATGGTCCTAAATAGTAAGAAGAAAAGAACGAACAAACCCTAGAACTTGAGAAAAGCTCAAGGAAACAAAGGCAGCTTAGTGCCTAGTCTGAGAGAGGAGAAGTAGAGAGCACAACAGCTGTTCTTCAGAAAAAAACAAGCATGGGGTTTTCAGGCACCTCAGAGAAGGGTGAATGAGGGAGAGGCACGAGCAGGTACATAATCAGCCTTATGTAAGGGAAGGTGTAGAAAATTCTAATCCAGTAACAATAATTAATGCTTCTATAGCACTTTACACTTTTTTATAAAAAGAGTTTATATATACCACCACTTGCTGACTAGTCACTTTGGTTAATGCAGCTGTCATTTGTTTATATTTACAGGGAACCAACGAGTTGCTTTTGCTCATCATTGATATTTTCATAATTTTTTCATAAGTCATTGATTAGTTCAACAAATAATTACTGAAAACTTTCTTTGTCCTGGAGATACTGAAATAAAAGTCATAGTCATTGCCTTCAAGGGGATCTCAGTGTTGTCAAAAGTGAGGTGTTGGGGAAGACAGACAAACCCTGATTATAATACAGCAGGTTAATTGCTATGACAGGTAATCAATGGCATTATGGTTTCTAACACAAATGGAAAGAATTTAAGGAAGGATTAATTCCTGATGCTAGATGAGGCAACAACTGAGTTGAGTCTTGAAGATTATCCAGGTAAAGACACAGGAGAAGAAAGCCTTTCAGGAAGCAGGAGTAGTACAAATAAAGACACAGGGGCATGGCACATTCAATTAGCTCTATGTAGTGTCTCATGGTTATATCAAAGTATGTGACGAATCAAAGAAAGGCAAGGCAGAAGAAGTAAGCAGAGTCACATCATGAAAGCTTGCTATGTACTTTCAACATTTTCCAATCACAATGATGTTTTGGTTCTCCAAATCTCTATTCTATCATTAGTATACTGTTTACAATTAAAGCTGTTTTCTTTTCAAGAAAACAAAGATATTGTTTGTGATAATTTTGAAGAGCCCTTAGAATGGGAAAGTTAAACCATTCCCACACTCCTACTTTGCAGTTGAGAAAAGAAGAAGCCCAAAAAAGCTGTGGAGAAGAAGGCACACAAAATTCTCATAAAGGTATAGACAAAGTAATAGCCCAGAGGAACTTTTTCACTAAAGAAACAGAAATGCACAACTTGGGTGGCCTGAGGCTGGAGTCTCACACTGAGGAAAACAGGCGGCAGAATTTTCAGAAAAATGGTTCCTTGAGAGCCAAGTGTCAATATATGGTAACAGAAACTTGGTCCTCAATTTTATTCCATTTGCCTTTGCTCTGCTCAGAGCTGCCATGGACTAGATAATACTTTCCAGTATTGTGGGCTATGGCTCTCTCATTCAGAGCTAAATCTCTAAAGATTTATGATGTGGTATGGTTGAAAATTACTAATTAATTTATACTTCACAGGATATGAGTGAAAGCATTCTAAAGCTTATATTTGAAGAGAGTAAGGATGACTTCCAATATACTAACATATATTTCTAATCCTAGGATACTTCCCTGTCTTCATTGTTACCTTCTATCCCTTATCTCATCCTTTGACTCTCTTGCTGCTCTCAATATGGCAAAGACTTACTGAACTCAATCTATGTGTCAGGCCCTATGCTGGATGCTAAGGATGCAGAAAGGAATGAAACATTCAGCCTGTCCTCAGAGAACTCACTATCTAGTGGGGAAGCAGACACATAAACAGACCATTGTGTCGTGTCCAGAGAAAAAGATACTTGCAGTATTGGAAGAGGGCGTGGAGGGGGCATAGATGCTCAATACAATCTAGAGAGTTAGAGAAGAGTTTCCGGAAAAGGAAATATTCAGTCTCAAAAGATGAATATGAATTTAATCAAGAAAAGGAAAGAGGAGGAAGGGCAATTGTAATAGTAGACAGCAAAGACAAGGAGGAGGAATGCAACAATGTGTGTACGGAACTGCAAACAGTTCGGTATTGCTGGAAAAGGAAGTTTGGACATGGAAATAATTAGGGGCAGCAGGAGAAGAAAGCAGGGGTCAAATCACAGAAGGGCCATCAACTACCTATAGGATATGAGAAGCCCCTGAAAAACTTTAAGCAAAGGAGTAAAAAGGTAAAATTTGCATTTTAAATAGTTCATTCAGGCTACTAAGTGGAAATCATGAAGAGACTTGCAGAAGTTCTAGGTGAAAGTTAATGAGAACTTGAAATAGGCAACCACTGGTGTCCCACTTAAAATACAGAATAGAAGAGCTGGAATAGGAAGGAAAAACATGGATTTCAATATTGGATCAAACGCCCCTTAACCACCCAGATGGAGATGTCCAGTAGGCAGCTGAACATATGTCTAAAGATGAGGACAAAGTTTTGGACTAAAGGTAATGATTAGGGAACCGATGGTATGTAGGAGGTAACTGACACCTTGAGAGTAGAGGGACCAGGGAGAATATGCAGTATAAAAAAAGAAGTGGGCAGGAAAAGGGGGCCCAGAGGAACATCTACATTTAATGAGGCAGACAAAGGGAAAGAACAAGAAGAGTGAAAAGACACTTCAATAAAACAAGTATGAAGAGAACCAAGAGGCTGGGGGTGGTAGCACATGCCTGTAACCCTGACACTTTGGGAGGCTGAGGCAGGAGGATCACTTGGGACCAAGACTTCGCGACTAGCCTAGGCAACATAGTAAGATCTTGTCTTTACAAAACTATTTAAAAATTTTTAAAAGCAACAAGAAATGCAGTGTCCTGAAGCCAAGGAACTTCCAAAGGGAAGATACACAGTGTCAAACACATCAGTGAAGGTTTGACACCTTCCTCTGGATTTAGCAATTAGGTTCCCTAGCAAGAACAGTATCAATATTACAAAGAAGGCAGAAGGCCAGTGTCGGTGGAAAAGGGCAAATAACTGGATAAGTAATAAGTGAGATTTATCTTTCATGTTTGGAAGAGTGATTAGGAAAGTGAGGATCAGTTTTTCATTTGTTACTTTATTTACAAGAATGGAGCAACCCATAGAAGGAGCAATCAGTAGAAAATGAGAGTATGAACAGGAGGAAAAAGAGAGATGAAATCTGAAGCAAGATCACCCAGAAGACAAGAGAGGTTGCGTCTTTTTCAACAATAGGCAATGCCTTTATCCTCGGGGAATGAAATAAAGAAAATCAATGTTAAGGTAAGAGAACCAGGACAAGAGCATTCCAAACAAAGGCAGCTGTGCAATAATAGCACCAGGTCTTGAAAGTCCAGCACGTGTGCAGGGAGAGGGTAATCCAGAGTACAGCAAAATTCAGGATTGAGGGGACGGTGAGAAATTAGTCTGAAAAGCTGGAGGCAAACTGTGAATAAGCATAATGAGCAACTACATGTTAGGGAAGAATGTTAAGAAAGAAGCTAACTTTCTAAGACCTGTGAATGCTTTTGTTTTGCCTAAAAATATTCTGAAAGCAATGTTCTAGGCTTTGATTGGACAGGGAAACAAATACAGGCACCACCTTTTAAAGGCTTTCTGTGTATTTCTCTCTTCCTTCATTTTCCTCTGTAGCCATCCTTCCTTAATTAGTCACAAGTAAAACTGAAGGAGAGCTATTTTAGAATTTACTTATTAAATAAAGGTTTATGTGGCCCTGTCCCTAATTATTAAATATAGCTGAGTTAATGGGTAATGCTTTTGTCATTAAAAAAAACTAAGTTATATTGCCTTTTGAAAAACACAAAGGAAAGCCTTTGATGATACTGTCTTTGAGCCAGTGGCTCTCAATTAAAAAACAACAAAAAGAAGATTCCTCATCCCAGAAGTGTGCAAAATAAACAATCAGTTGCATAACAAAATTTTGAGAACTCAAAAAAGGAACCAAGGTAGATCAGATACCTGTAGCTGGAAACAGGGAAAGATGCAACAGTAACTACTAGTATGGCTCTTTAGCTTTTACAAAATGCTTTTATGGTACCTTATTTTATTTAATTATCACAATAGTGGTATCAGAAATACATAATGTTATCTCCACTTTACAGGTAAGGAAACTAATTTTTGTCTGTTATTCTAGAACCTTGAACAGTGCCTGATATATATAGTAGACTCCCAGTGGAAATTTGTCAAATAGATGGGGGAAAGGCTCAAGGAGATTATGTAACTCTGATAAGGCCATATGGTTAACAGTGGAGCCAGATCTCAATTCGAAGTCTTTTGACCCTCAATCCTGTATCTTCGCATTGTTTCATGCTGCCGAAAAGGAAAGAAGGGCAGGGTGATGGAATCTAATCTATTTTACAATCTTACATGAACTGGTTAAAATTTCTGAAATGCCTGCTGTCAAGCAACGAACACCAAGGCCCATATACATCCTCCTATTCTTAGTCATGCAGCACGGACATCCTTAGAGTTCAGGGACCTGTGGGACCTGCTCATTTTATTCTCTCCATAGGTCACTGCCCTATTAAAAACTACATCTTCCTGCTGTATTGAAGCAATGTCTGCAGAACAGAAAAGTCTTCTAGATCATCCTCTCCTTTCTCTAAAGAGATACCGTAGCCTTCTGATACCCAATTGCTTCTATGTGGGAAGCTAAAAAAAATTAGGTAACAATTATTTTCTTATAAAAAAGGCAATTTCTCTTGCAAAAGATTTTCCACAATTCATTTAAATAGTAAGCGCCCCACTGCTTTTGAAATTATTCAATTTACAAAAACTCAATATACACAGCTTTTTCAGGATCATATCCACCACCTAGAGTGAAGTCATGGTTAAATGCCATAGCCTCAAGACAGAGTTGCATCTTGGTTTTTCTGTGTGTTTATTAGTGGCACTCCCACTACGTGTACACCTGTAAATCCTGTAAGACCTTCTGCAAGCTTATCAGGTGGCATTGTCATCTTTTGTTTTAGATTCCCACATAGATTTAGCCACAAGTCCCAATTCCCATCATTGATGAGGAAATACACACAGCAGGCATCACAGGATTAGCCTCTTTTTTCACGATAACATATGGTAGCAATACTGTAACAAGGAGGTACTGAATAAAGACCATTCAAAGGTGAGCTTTTCATTCCAGGAAATGTTTAGTCATTTATTGACATATGTCTGTGCTTCCAAAGGTTTACAGGCATTACCATATAGAAAAAAATTAGAGCTAATGCTTTTAAAAGAAAATGGCACAAAAACTGAACCATGGAAATAATATAGTGCTGGAAAGGATCTTGGAGAATATATTTAAATCCTCTCATTTGACAAATTTTAGAAAATCAAAGTCCAAAGATGCAAAGTGGTTTATTTAAGAATACATGGTGGCACATTTTAATGGAACATTTCTAACTACAATATCTTCATTCCCCAGGATAACCTATCTCTGTGTCCCCATAGCACCCTATGCATACTAATTACCATACAATATTAAAATCCTCTTTAAATGCCTGTCTTCCTCCATTGGACTGGAAGATTCCAATAGACAAGGCCAGTGTTTAAGTCATCCTTACATCCCTTGTAAATTTGAGGGAAAGGTATGCACATCCGGAAAACTTCCTATTAAGGCCTCCATTCCTTTTTGCTTAGCAAGATATTAAAAAGAACAAGGTTATTACAGACCTGAACTTGGGTACAGAAAGACAGTAAGCAAGCAACCTTAGGTAGACAGGAATGCTAACGTAAAAATGGGTTCCTGAAAGGAAGGTCAGCATCACCGCACAGTCCTACCAACTTTATTAGACTGTTGGATTTTGATGATGAGGTCTCCAAGAGTCTTCTTCAACCATTTTATTTTATTTATTTTTTTGGAGATGGAGTCTTGCTCTGTTGCTCAGGCGGGAGTGCAGTGGTGCGATCTCGGCTCACCACAACCTCTATCTCTCTGGTTCTCCTGCCTCAGTCTCCCGAATAGCTGGGACTACAGGCACACACTGCAACAACCAACTAATTTTTTGTATTTTAGTAGAGATGGGGTTTCACTGTGTTGCTGGTCTTGAACTCTTGAGCTCAGGCAACCCGTCTGCCTCAGCTTCCCAAAGTGCTAGGATTACAGGTGTAAGCCACCAGGCCCAGCCTTCTTCAACCATTTTAGAATGAACTTTGCTGAAACAACAATAACACAAATGAACACAAACAAGGAATAGTGTAATTGTTGGTGTGGCTAATAGTGTGAGCGTGCTTACATGGTCTTTTTAAGCACTTACAGCTCCATGATGAGTCTTCAAAAGAAGCCAACACAAAAGTATTTTTCAGGAGAAAAAGAATTTGAGAAATCTCCTAAAAGAGTGACTTAAGAGTAAAAAGAAACTTGAGTTGGAGTCAGATGTGAGTTTTAGTTCCCATTCTTTCACTAACTTCTTATTTGACCTTGGGCAAAGCATTCCATTTCTCTAGGCTAGATGATGATTCAGGATCCTTCCAGTTTAAACGCTATGATTATGAGATTAAAAGTCCCCACCAGTCCTTGAGATAGTAAGGGATGGAAAAATATAAAAGTTAAAGGTAGAAAATAGTAAAAATGGAGGGATACTGTGGTAGAGTGGGGGGGGAAAACCATGGTAGAGAGATTAAAGTTCTAGATTCTAGTTCTGGTTCTGCCATTAGCTAACTGAGTAACCTTGAACAAGCCATGTCCCCTCTCGAGATCAAGATTTCCCCATTTATAAAGTAACTCAGATGATCTTTCAGCTCTAATATCTGAGAATTCTAAAGGACAAGCAACTGCTGCTATGAACAATCAAATTCTGTGCAATCAGTATATTTAGGTTAGAAATAAGACACTTAAAGTATTAAACAAAGAAGCCCCAAACTTTGAGTGTTCTTTCAAGTTCAAATTCAAGTATTTTTTAGAGCCACTCACAAGCACTAGTTCAAGCAGACTGTTATACTTTGAATTCCTCTATTCTTGATGAAATGCTCAAAGGCTGGCTAGAAAAGAATGGAGATAGGTACACCTAGATAATCCAGCATTAATTCAGTCTCTTCATTGTCTCCTTCTTTTCTGCTGTTGTACTTTCCTTATGCTATCCACTGCCTGGACTGAGACAAACCTATCTCTTTTGATTCCAATTCTTCAGAGCTCAGTTAAAACCTCACTTCTTCTGAGAAACCTTCCATTCCCACTCTAGCCCAGATCCATCACTTAACTCTAAAACTTCTGCAGTATTACATTGCTATGTAAAGAGTAAATGAGATTGGCACAGAGCTTATTACATCTGGCATGTGTTGTTCAATAAATGACAGTAGTTGGTGTTACTGCCACACCCTTAGCACTAATGGTATATCCTTTAGCTAAGTGCATCTAACATTTAATGTGATTATGAATCACCTGGGGATCTTATTCAAATGCAAATTCTGACTTAGTAGGTGTGAGGTGGGACCTGAGATTCTGCAGTTCAAAATGCTCCTAGTTGATACCAATGCTGTTGATCCAAAGGCCCAAGGGTTACTTTTTAGTAAAATTTTTTTTTAAAGTATTTATCTTATCTACCTATCTGGACAGTAAGCTCTTAGACGGCAGATACTGTGTCTCATTTTTCTTAGCAAATATCCCCTGGACAAAGAAGGTGCTTCATAAATATCTGTTGACTTATATCTGCAGTCTAGACACTCAAGAGTACCTGTGCTATACTGAATCAAACACTGAAACATCATGCCAGAATGAAAAGCTCACTTGATCACTGGGGTCAGAATCTCCAGAACAGAGGCAGGACAGAATCTGAGAGAAAACTTACCCCTTCACTAGTGAGAGTATAACACACAGAAGAAACAACATAAACACCTGTTCCTTGCTTAAGCACAATCATCAAAGTGCAATCTTAATTGCATTTCAAATTTAGCCATGAACCTTAAAAGAGGACATTCATTTTCTGGCAATATTTTAAAAACACTAATAACAAATAATAAGGTATATAAAGAGCTTGATTTCATTTTTTTAATGGCACAGATAAATTTTTCAATAATCTTTTAGTGTGCAATTAATCTAAAGATATCAAAAACAACCAGTGAAAACCTTTCCAGCAAAAGAAAAACATCTTCCAATTTTCCCATCAACCTGGTCAGTGGTGGGGTCTCCAACTGCTCACAATAACAATGATAGAAATTCAAAGGAAACTGTGGTGTATTAAGGATGCTGAGAGGCTGCTTATTTTAAGCCCTTCTTTTACATCCCTTGTTATTTAAATGCTGTTCAAACCCTTTTTATTTTAGCATTCTATAATTCAGAGGGGACCAATATTCTAAGTTCTACTGAGACTACACTCTGACTTCCTATTCCAGCACCAGGAAAATAATATAGGGCATATACGATATCACTCATTGAATACTATCTAGGTAGCTTAAACTGTGAGACAATTTTACTAAAATCAGCCTTCAGTGCAAAAATCACCTGTGTAAGTCACTGCGTTTGTCATGGTATGCACCTGCTCCTTAACTCATAGAGACTTTTCAATAAAACCACTCATCAATATTTAACTGAGATGTTTTTGACAAATTTAGGCCCATGTTAGAAGAGCAATTCTGGGAATTGTTATTAAGCACAGAAACACAGGAACACAGAACTACTGTCAAGAACTAGACTTGAACTGGGCTTATGAGTTTTAATAAATCAATGTTATTACTTCAGAGAAAATAGGAAAACAGTTGGGAGTCAGCCCACAGGAAAGTGGCTTCTATGACTTCCATCAGGGGCTTCTAGTCTCCAGGGCAAGGCAAATTCTCTAGTTTATGCCAAATAGTCTTCCTAGAGAATACTATCGAAAGAGAGTTTCAAATCTTAAGCTACAGAAGCATTTATAACTAAACAGAAATCTGCAGCAGCTTCATTATACCCATACAAATGAGTATCAGTACCCTATCTATAGATACGTAACCGGCAATAAGACTCAAAACAAGTGCCTTTAATAGGATAAGAAATCAGGACAAGGTGCAGAAGAGTCAGATTCCTGCATAGAAAAATAAAGCACGAATGTCATTCTCATTTCTCCTCCTCCTTTTCTTGGCCTTTCTTCAAGACTCATCTTTTATGAAGCTTTCTTCAGTAACTCTGGCTCTCACTAACCACTCCATTTGTTGACTGCCTGAAACACTAGTCTCAACCAGTAATTCTAGATTTCTTTTTAACTGTTTCATGTATCCACTTTGTGTCCCAAATTTGAGTGAGTTCTCTTAAAAGGCCCCCACACTGCCTAGAGGGAGCTTGTTATTAATATTGCTAATAATAATAGTGAGGCAACATAACACAGTGGAATGAAAGCAGTGGAGTCAAACAGGCCTAAGTTCAAATCCTGCTTCTACCACTTGCTGGCTATATGATTGTAAACATACTACTTACCTTTCCTAAGCCTCAGTTTTGTGGAGAAAATGCAATGAGATATCATGCTGAGAGTACAGCGTTTGGCATATAATGGATGCTCTGACTGAGCACCTTTACTAGCTTGGTTACCTTCCCTTCCTCCTTAATAAGCACTTGTTGATATGAACTGAGTCAGAGTAATTCTCCTAAGGAGGGCTGCCAGTGGCACTATCATATGCATTTACACTTTCCCCATTACCCTCTTCCATGTGCCTTTGTCATTTCCTGGCAAAAGTCCTTTCGGATTTTCTACTCTACTCTCTTGAAAAGGCCATCCACGTAAGTCACCCAAGCATCTCCACATCTGCATCTCATTTCCACCACACCCACACGCCAGCACTCCCTCCCTCTGGATCTCCCAGAGAATGCTAGAGAGAGAAAGCGGTGAAGCAGCCAAAAGAGGAAATGGAGAGAAATAGCTCTGTGGTCTCTCTGTGCACCCCTCCTGGTAAGAACACTCAGGTCCAGTCTCCAACCTCAACCCCTGTGAGAAAAAAACAAACAAAACCCTTGCTCATATTCCTGGAGAAAAGGCACCCCCAGATTTCTGGCCTCTTCATTTCTCCAAGCCCTTCACCTGTCAATTTCACCATCCCACCATTCCCTAGGTTAACTATAAAATAGAGCCGCTTTTAACTAATTTGTCTTAAGTGGACCTCATTCGTACTTTTACCAACCAGCAGCCTTCACCATTCTAAGTTGGAAACATGCTACCTATCCCTTTAAAAGAAAAAAAAAAAATTCTTGAAGTTTCCCATCTACTACATTAAGGCAGGTCTCCTTTTATTTGTGCCTCTTTAATGATCCATAATATTTTACCAAGGTCTTCATCTTTCTGCTAGAAAAAGCCACCATTCACTTCCACACACACCCCCCGCCCCGCGCCACGCACATTTCAGAAAAACAAGCAATCAAAAAAAAAAAAAAAACCACACGTCCCCTCCCTGCTGCACAAAATACAACAATTTTATTATTCATAAAGAGACTTCAGCCATGTCCGGGGAACAAGCCCGTGTACACCTGGGCCACCACATCTGTGATTTCATCAACCTGATGTCAATACTTGATATCAGCCTTCATGGGTCCACGTTAGAAAAACCCACCACCACCCTCTCCCTCCAAAATACCAATTTCCACTCCAAATTCACTCCGTGCTTCATGAAGTTAAACCTTTTACTTTAAACCCTAAATGTTCCTTCAGCCACCTGGGACTATTTCACCTCAGATTTTATGTGTCTAAGCTGACAAGTCTGTCCCCTCGTCTCCCCCCCAAAAAAATTATTTCCTAAGAGCCTTTCCTGTTACATAAAGTAGGTCCTTCTTGTATGTGACCCGGGGGACCCGGGGCAATCGAGGGGTATTTTAGCTTAGGGTTCGCCTTTCCGGGCTGATGGATGTCCTCCCTCACCACGCAAATGCGCGCGCGCTCAGCCCCCACCTCCTCCCAGCGGGACCTCAGGGACCCTCCTTTTTATTGGTCTGAAACGTTTCCTCGGCGACCTGGGACCATCCTCTCCTGGCCTGCGGCTGCCGGTGGATCCCGACCCCCGAGGGCGGCGGCGCCCGGCACCTACCAGTCGGCGTGCGGCTCGTCGACCACCAGCAGCACCTTGGCCTTCCTGGCAGCGGCGGGCGCGGGCGCGGGCGCGTCCACCAGGCCAGCCGAGGCGGCCGTCTGCTTCACAGCTTGGGACAGCGAGCTGAAGAAGCTGCTGCCCACCGACGGCGTCGGCGCGGGCTGCGGCGCGGGCTGCGGCACGGGCGCCGAGGCGGGCGGCGGCCTTCGCTCCGGGCCCGGCGAGGCGGTCGGGGGCGCAGCCGAGGCCGAGGCCGCGCCCGGGCCGGGGGGCGGCGGCGGCTGCTGGGGCTCGGGCCGCTGCAGGTCGGTCATGTAGCCGTTGGGCAGGTTGGCGATGAAGCTGCTGTCCGACAGCCGGCGCCGCAGGAAGTTCATCATCTGGCTTGACGGGCTGGGGGCGCGCGGGGCTACGGGGTCCGGCGGCGCGGAGGGAGAGCGAGGGCGGAAGGCGAGGCTGAGGCGGCTGAGGCAGCGGCTTTGGCAGCAGAGACTCTGCCCCAGGCGCCAGACCCCGCAGACAGCCGCGGCCGACTGGGCCAGGCAAGCCGGGCGGCGCGAGGCTCGCTGAGAGGGAGCGGGCGGGGAAGGGGCGGGGCCAGAGATAGCCCCCGCCCCGCGCCGCAGAGGCGGCCCCGCCCCCCTCACGGAGGGCACCTAACCGCCTGTCTGGCGACTCTCGGGGCTTGCAGGAGGGGGCGACCCAGGCCTCCTGCAAGCTAAGCGTGACTATGCGGGGAGGGTGTGGGAGCCAGGCCTTCTCCCCAGGGGAAGGAAAAGGAACCAGAGTCCCCACCATCTTTTTGGTTAGAGAGAAAAAGAGCCGTGTCCCAGCTGAGATGGAGGCGAAGGAAACCGACCCCACTCCCTTTGGAAAGATAAGAGGTGTCAGCCTCCCTACGCGGAGGTGAGAACGAAAGGAGTCATCTCAATCACGTGCGCACATACGCACACATGCACGAACACCCTGTAGTGAGGAGGAAAAGAACCACCTCCTTTCCCAACGCTGGGGAGAAAGGTGTCATCTCCCCAGCCCCCAGAAGAGGGGGAAGGGAATAATCCGCTCTTACTAACACACACACACACCCCCTATGGTGAGACAAAAAAAGAAATACCTCTTCTAGGGAGGAAGACAGCCTCCTTACTCCAAGGAAAGGGGAGAAACAGATCCTCTCTACTCTGTCATGGAAGGAGGGGGATCCCCCAACCCCGCTGTTTCTTTCCTAGCATGCATTGGTGCATCCAGTGCCATACCAAGAAGCACATGTCTTCAAGATCTTTCTTTCTCTTTGTTTTTTCCATTTTATTCGTTGCCTTGACCTCTGTGAAGACATTTCTGATGGCCACCTTCCCATGTGCACTCTCTAAATCTTGCATGACTCTTGGACCTTTGGTTTTCATCTCTTATAGATATACTTTCCCTTGTGTTGTAATGGAGCAGGACACTGCAGATACACTTTGCAGGAGACCACCCTAGGTGATATGTGACCCTGGATCAGTAACCCCTGTGAGCCTCTCTCCTTGGCTGATAAAAGGGAATAGGTAACCCCTTTCAGAGTTGTTACCTGGAGTAAATGAGATCATGTATGTAAAGCATCTGGTACACAGCAGTAGGTATCCTAGTAGTGGTGCCTGAATTCTTTTTTGAATTGGTTCAAAGTAAGTATGTACTGGGCTGAATGGAGTCAGGGAGTGGCTTGTCACTAATATTGGGTGGGCAGTTCTTGCTTCCTACATCCCAGCTGGCACTCAACTCATGGCCTAGAGATACACAATCCAGCTCTGAGCCAGTGCTATCGGAGAGGTCTCCCAGTCAACTACAATAACACAGTGGTCTTCCTATCTACTACGTGCCTGGCACAGTGGTAGGAGCTGGAAAGGCTGAAATGAGTGGGAAGTGGCTCTTGTCTATTGCAAGTTCACGATCTAATTGGGCTGGGGGGTGGGGGGAGGATAGACGCAGGAACCACATAAGATGTGAGAAATGCTATCATACAGTTGGGCAAAGAGGTTTAGGAGGACTAAGGAGGGAGAGACTCGTTCTGCCTCTGAGGCTTAGGAAGGTCTCTCAGAGGAGGTAACATTTGAGGTGGATCTTGAGGCAGCTGTGTTTACCAGTAGAAAAGTGAAGAAGGCAGGCAGGCAGGCAGACAGAGAAGGCATGGAGAAGGTATGCAAGTTGATGGCTCCTCCAGGAAGCCTTTCCTGAATCCTCCAGGGCAGGCAAAGTGTTCCATATCCTGTGCTTGGCTTTGTCATAGACCCCAAAGAAACTATTGTACAATATTCTGGTGACTAGAATGTAAGCTTTTCTAGGACAGGATTATGTCTCAGTTATCTCTGGGCTCCACACCAAACACAGGACCTGGCATGTAATGAGGACTCGGTTGTTTGAGAATTGAACTGTAATCTTACCCAACTCGGTTTTTGTGTCTATTGGAGAATAAAACTGGTAAGTCACTAATAACATAATTAAATGAACTTAATTATTGCCCTTCTTTAAAAAAAATTTTTTTGAGATGGAGTTTCGCTCTTATTGCCCAGGCTGGAGTGCAATGGCACAATCTCGGCTCACCACAACCACCACCTCCCAGGTTCAAGCGTTTCTCCTGCCTCAGTCTCCTGAGTAGCTGGGATTACATGCATGCGCCACCATGCCCGGTTAATTTTGTATTTTTAGTAGAGATGGGGTTTCTGCATGTTGGTCAGGCTTGTCTCAAACTCCCTACCTCAGGTGATCCGCCTGCCTCAGCCTCCCAAAGTGCTGGGATTACAGGTATGAGCCACCATGTCCAGCCATCAAAGGCATGTATCTCTAATGGAGGGTTTCAAACACTGTGTCACTTCAATTTTGGGGGTGATAGGTTTCTTAAAACAATATTTTGCTAAGTAATTTCCCCAACCATTAAACTTATAGTATATGTATATATTTTTAAAATCAACCAATTAACAGACATGTTTTCATGCCTAATACATACAAGGCATTACGCTAGGGACGGGAGGGTAAAGGAGATTCAAGGATGAATAAAACCCAAGTTCTTAAGAAGACAGCTCATAAACATGTGAACACATAACTAGCAATAGCGTAGAAGCCTGTGAGTGACCTGAAAGTGGAGCAGGCAGTGAGTGTTAAAGGAGCCAGAGGAAGAAGAGATCTCAGGGAAAGGAATTTTCACAGAGAAAGAAAGGCTCAGGCCTTATAAAATGGGCAGAATTCTGACAGGCAGGAAAGAGTGAATGGACAAGGCAACCAAGATAAAAGGGATAGCCAGAGCAAAAGCTATCCCTTTAAACTTCTTCAGTCTCCTCCTTGAAGGCAAAAACCTTGTCTGTGTTGTTTCTCACTGTCTTCCTTGAGCCTTCCATGGCACTGCTGTATGCATTCTAGTGTTCGCAGGGGTGGCTCTGAGAGGCTGTACTTATGCATATGTTGATGTTGCTAGTGTCTATCCAGCTTCTCTTTTTAGATTGCAAGCCCCTCAAGGTGAGGGATTCTGTCTTCTGATTTTCTCAGAATGATCTACAAAGCCTCTAATACGTAGTAAGTGACCCAGTTGTGGGAGCTAGATCAGAATGTTCTCTAAAATGTTATTTTAGAGCCCTTCATAGAAACCATGGAGGCCCACAAGATCATTTAAAAATGTTTATCAAATATTCCACTAATTTATTACATTGTTTTCTGGTAGGTTTTAATAAGAATATTATTCTTGTGGAAGAACAGACTGTTTTCTTATAATTGGGCATAAATGGTCATTGATCAGTTGTGTCTGATCAGAAGTTTTCATTAGTTAGTACAACTGTAAATCACATCTGCTTAAATCAGTATCTTCCAGCTTGCAGTGAGTCCTTGCCAAGAAGTGTTTTTGCGTGCTGCAGAAACATGCAGTGCATCGTGTCTTATGATAAATGGGCTGTAATGGCAATCTTTCCCTTATCCTTACCTGTGGATCTGGGTTCCCGATGCAGGTAGAACATAGCACTATTACTCTATCTATGCTGTACCTTTTACCTGGAATATGAAGGGAGAACTGGATTTGGACTCAAAAATGTCTACAAAATATGAAAATTTCTACCTATCTCCCTCTTGAGACCAACCAGCATTTTCCCATCATCTCCAGGTAGAAGGCATTTCTCCCAGAGCAATCTGTGAAGGGGGTCTCTCCCACCTTTCTTCATCCCTCAGTGACTGACTTAGCCAACTGTGAGAATCTCAGCAGTCTCCTCCAGTTCTAGAAGCCCAGGACTCTTTGAGGTCTTTCCTTTGTAATCTTTATCTTGCCACTGAATTTTGAACACAATTAAGCATCTGGCAACTGCAGATGAAAGAATCCGGCTAAAATCAAGAACCAATTTAAATGCTTTATCACCTGATTTTTCTCTTCCCTTGAGCAACAGTGCAGCGGAGATAGCTCACAGAGAGACAGGCTGGGTACATGACTGAGGAGCAATTTTGTCTCTGTAGGCAGAGCTCAGAAACCTAGCTTAAAGGAAAGCCTGGTGCCTGGAGCCACTTGGCAAAATGCTTGTTGTCTGGGTTTCCTCCCAAACAAGAAGGGAAACCATGATATCCTTGGCTCCTGCTCACTACCCAGGGTCAGGGAGCCCATTTAGACTCACCTACTCTAGAGGAAAGCAGAAATAATCTGGAAATCAGAAATTGTGCATCCTAGTCCTGCTCCATCACTAATTGGCATTGCAATTTTCCACAAGTTGCTCTGGTCTCTGGGCCTCATATGCAAATGGGCCTCATATGCAAATGGAAGTCTGCCTGACTTGGGCCTCTCATAAAACAATCCAGAAAGCACTTTGAAAGGGACAAAGCAGTACCAGAAGAGACATCATTATTGCCTTCTACACCATCTTGTTACCTGTCATTTTGGAGACCCTGATGATGAGAGTTTGTCATCTGCATTTAGATGGTCCTTCTTGACAATGCTGATAGCAGCCTGTAGATACCTTCTTCTACCTCTGTATAGAGTCAGCAGAGGACAACTATGCCCTGACATTAACTCTCAAAAGGTGGTCTTGTCAGCTGGGCCAGTTTGCTAAAATTAGAAATCAAACAAATATAAGTTCAATTCCCCATAAATATGCCTCATGTTAACTGTGTGACTTTGAGCGAGTCATTTTTAGTCTTAGTTTCCTCATTTGTAAAAGAATGATGATAATTATCATAACTATCTTGAAGGACTATTGGACTAAAGAAGATCAATTATATGAGTGTATTTTATAAGCTGTAAAGGCCTGTGCAAATGTTAGCTATTAATATTTCTGCCTCCCAGGGAACCACAGAGCTCACTACCACTACAACTAAAATACAAAGAAGGATTCTCCCCACACACACTTATCCCAACACTAAACACCCAAGAGAACTCAGACAGGCGTGAGTTTGACCCTCTTGCAGGGACTGTCAGGCTTAGTCATACTTGCTAAAATAAATGCAACAACCACTTCAATGAATGGCTTCTACCTTCCTGGGTGACCTTGAACAAGGCATTTTACCTTTCTCTCCCAGCTTCCATTATCTGGCCTGGAAAATGAAGCAGAGGGAGATGAGCTAGGTGATCCCCAAGGTCTAGTGTTGCCAGATTCTCTGGGAAGAGCCCCCCAGGGGGAAATGAGCACCTGATATCACCAGACTGAACCAGGGAATACAGGGGCAGCCTCTGTGGAACAAACACTGAACACTGGCAGATGGTTTTGGGGAGAGAGAGAGAGAGAGAGAAACAGGGGTGCCCAAGAGAAGCATGGGTGACGTGAATTTTAATTCCAAGTCTACTGTGACTTAAGGGAGTCAGAAATGGTCCCCTTGCCAAGTCACTATTTTTCCGACATTGTTGAGACACAGTAAGAACTGCAGCTGATTAGATGCTGACCACATGCCATAAACTGCCCATGTGCTGATTTAATCCCCCACGAGGGAGATGTTACATATCCCCTTTTTACCAGTGAAGCAATTTAGACTCAGAGAGGTGACACGAACTAACGTAAGATCTTAGAACTAAAAAGTTGCAGAGCTAAAAGGCAGGTCTGGCTGTCTGCAAAACCCATAAGATTTTGTATTAGGAGGTACTGATGGGCCCCTAAGAAAGTTGCCATTCATCATCAGCTTGCCTAATAAACGCATTTATCAGAAGCTGTAGGATAAATAACATGCCCTCCTTGTAAGTGTTCCAGCTATTTCCCTCTACCCAGAGTCCTGTGGTCATCAGAGGCTTGATATAGCAAGGACCTTGTATACACATTTCTGCCCAAGAAACAAGTTAACCTCTAGCAAAAAGAATCTAGCTAATGAGACACCACTCCCCCGCAGTACACCCCACTCCTACTCCCACCCAGCTAGGACCACAGCTCCCCACAGAGAAGCTCTGGCCTCTTGTGGGATGCGGGTGTATTGGTTGTTGCCATGGTGATGGAGGAGCATCTCTGTTATGCACACGTGAGCAGCACGGAGTGGGTTTCCCCCGCCTGGGAAACTCAGAAGACTCATCAGAGGTTGTTTTTCAGCAGAAGTTGTTCTTCAAACTGCTTCAAGGATGAATGAAAGAGCAGCCCTTTCACTTAGTATTCAGTCCACCCCAGAGACAGTGCTGGGCCTCTGTACAAAGTCTATGCAGAAGGCAACCCCTTCCCTCTACTCCCAGTACAGTTTCTGTTCAATGGAGGTGTCTTCCAGGCGGTAGGAAGAGATACTTACAGGATGTCAATGAATGAGCTGCTGTATTTACAGGCAATGTGCAGTCCCTGACCCCTCAGTCCTGCCTGGCCACTCCTAGATTGTGGAACAATTAGATTTTTAGAGTCAGACCCATGTGAGTTTATATCTTGCCTCAGCCACTTAGCAATCTCATGCAATTTATTTAATGAGACTCAGTTTATGTATCTGTTAATTGGGATTAGTCGTTCTTTGCAGAGTTGTTGAAGAAAATTGAATGAGATAATATATAAATAGTGCCCAATACCGAGTCTGGCAGTATGCTTCTGGTACATATTCATGACAGCAGTTACTTTAAAGAAAGAAAGATAATGAAACATGTTCTGATTTGGAAACAGATATGTCTGAATCGCTGGTCCATCACTTAATAGCCTAATGTGTAACATTCTGGATAATATTTTCTTTTGAGTCTGTTTCCTCACATATAAAATGAAGAGGTTAGTCCCAGCTACTCAAGAGGCTGAGGTGGGAGGATCATTTGAGCCTGAGAGGTCAAGGCTGCAGTGAGCTATGATCATGCCACTGCACTCCAACCTGGGTGACAAAAGTGAGACCTCCTCCCAGAAAAAAAAAAAAGAAGTTAGGATGACCTACGAGATTCTATGTGAAGATTTTGCTGTGAAGGTATAGGTGAAGGTATAGGTATAGCATCTCTCCTAGGAATCTGAGGATTTGTTTTAAAAAGAAAAGAAAGAGGTGCCCTCCTCTTTACTGGCGAGATGGCATAAGATCATGGCAATAACCACTTTTATTGAGCATCCTCTGTGTACTTACCACTGACACATGCTCCACATTCGCTCTCTCATCTAATCCTGCTAACAGCCCTATGATGTGGGCATCATTTTCCCAAATTTGCAGTAGAGAAGGATGGGCAACTTGTTAGTAAGTTGAAAAATAAAAATGAACAAATCCTAACCTTGCCCTTACTGTATCTGTACATTGAGAAGAAATTTTCCTCACCACCACCCCCATGACACCACATTGTATGAGTTCCTGCATGAGTGTCCCCAGAGAAAGATTCCTTAGTATCAGGGCTAGCTCTGAGCAGATGGCCCCATTTCTTCTCTTGAAAACAGCCAGCTCCAGGAATCTCAGAAAACAGAGTCATAGTCCAAGGTCTCACACTTGACTATTGTCTCAATGAGCAGGATTCTGCCAGGGAGCCTATGGGCACTTTCTTCCCATCCTTCCCCTTCACGTGCATGTTTGCAGGATCTGCCAGCATGCAGGAGTGCTGGAGATACCTGGCTGGCTTGCCTGCCCTCTGTTCCTGCCCTCTTATCAGAAGTGAGTCAGTATTCCTACATCCTGATTTTTGTCTTCTCCCTGCACTGCCAGTGTCAAGAGAAAGTCTTTTTTCATCTCCAAAATAGCATCTGGTCCATTTGAAGCAGGCTGGCTGTAGGCTGTCTGCCAGCACCCTCATTTCTTGGTGGATAGAAGGCATCCCCCATCCAATTATCTAAAAGTCTCCTTGCCTAATGATTCAGCCAACCCCTCCATCATGAACCTGTCCTGGGAATCCTAAAGTCACCTTGAACCGATCAATAATAATGATGAATGCATATATTGCCTTGAATTCTTACATAATTTATACAAGGTAGGGATCACACTGCTATTTAAACAAATGAGGAAACAGAAGCTCAAAGAGAGGAAGAGGCTCCCCCAAGGCCACACAGTCAATGACAGAAGAACTGAGATTCAAACTCTGATTCTCAAGTTTAAGAGGAAGAGTTGAACACTCACTAGCCACTTGCTTTTCCAACAGGCCATAGTGAGCACTTGGAACATGCTTGGGATTAGAGAGCATGGCAGCCAAGGTTCCAGAAAATCAGCCCCTGTGTCATCTCTAGTGCACCTCCACACCTTTGCCCAGGCTCTTCCTTCTGCTTGGGGTAACCTTCCCCTGCCTTGCGGCATGGTGCAATGGAACAACCACAGAGCTGTTTTGGAATCCTAATTGTACCAACCACAGCTTTATAATCTCAGGCAATTCGTCTCATTTCCCTGAGTTTTTTTTTTTTTTTTCCTCCTCTGTAAAACAGGGTTATCCACTTCACAGTGTTGTCGTGAGGATTTGAGCTCAAAGGGCCTAGCATGGTGCCTGACAATTAGCAGGTGCTCATGATTTTAACCCATCCTCCCAAATGCAGCTCAGACACCATTACCTCTGGGAAGCCCTCCTGACTGCCTCCCTCCTCTCTGCCCTGACATTCATTCATTTTTTTCTCTCTTAATTCAACATAAAATAACTCAGTCATAGTACTCAGTGTGCAATGTTGTATCTGTTGGGTCATGTACCATTTCCCCCATTAGACTGGGCTCTTTCTGAGGGCAGAGATTTTGTCTGAGTCATCCCTGAATCTTGACTGCCTAGTCCAGGGTATGGCAGGAGGAAGAAAGAGAGAAAGAAAAGAAAAGGGAAGAAAGAATAAAAGTTAAAAGAAAAAAGGAGGAAGGAAAAGAAAACAAAACACAGGAAAACCTCCTCCAAAAAAATATCACCTCTCTGTATCTAGGCAGACAGAAAAGCACCTGGTCCTTGCCCATCTTCCTCTGCAAATACCTCCCAGTTTCTCCAATGACAGGAGCCGGCAAGACAGGAATATCAATGACCGTCTGAATAGGAAGCCTTAGATGAGCCCCACACCCCGCGTGGGGACAGGCAAGTGATGAGTGGTAAGGCACAGCTGCAGAAAGGAAAATTCCGTCTTTGCAACTCATGGGGATAGAGTGCAGCCCCAGGGCTGGTAACAGTGTATACAGGGGGTTGGCTGAACAAGCTCCGCCCACCTCCAGCAACTGCAACTGCAGCCCCAGCAACAGCTGAGCCTGGCAGGTGACAAGGCAGCTGCAGACACAGCAGGAAGGTAGGTAGCTCGCCAATGTTGGGGCCTCAGCCCCAGAGCTCCACAGAGCTGGAACTTAGAGCTCCAAGCCTCGGTCAAAAGCAGCAGGGGAAAGAAGGTCTTCTTTCTCCTGGCTCTCCAGACAGTGCTCCTGCCACTACTGAACCATGTGAGGGACTTCTTAAAAAGTCCATTCTAATCCCACCAACCTCCACAGAGAATAATGCCACTTCTTAACAAGGGAGTCATGATTCTCCATACTACCTTTCTAGCTCATCCCCTGGCCTTCCTTGAACTGCTCTTCAGCCATACTCGACATATTTCTATCCCCCAAACAAGGCATCCTCTGTCAGACATCTGTGCCTTCGCGGATGCTGTTCCCTCTTCCTGGCATGCACTCTGTCCATGCCCTGCTGTGTCAGATTCAGTTTCCCAGAAGCAGATTCTGAGACCAGGATTTGAGTGCAAACACAGACATACCTTGTTTTATGCACTTCACTGTATTGTGCTTTGCAGATATCACATTTTTTATGAATTGAAGGTTTTATGGCAACCCCGTGTTGAGCAAATCTATTGGTGCCATTTTTCCAACAGCATGTGCTCACTTCATGTCTGTCACATTTTGGTAATTCTCACAATATTTCAGAATTTTTCATGGTTATTATATCTGTTATGGTGATCTGTGATCAGTGATTTTTTTATATACATTACACAGTTCGGGAGGTCCTGAGAACATGTGCCCCATCAGTGATCTTTGATATTACTATTGCAGTTGTCTTGGGGCACCACAAACCACACCCATATAAGATGATGAATTTAATCGATAAATGTTGTGTCTTCTGACTGTTCCACTAACCGCTCCTTCTTAGCCCATCTCTTTCCCTCTCCTTGGGCCTCTCTATTCCCTGAGACACAGCAATATTGAAATTAGGCTGACAACCCTACAGTAGTCTCTAAGTGTTGAAGTGAAAGAAGGAGCATAAATCTCTCACTTTAAACCAAAAGCTAGAAATGATTAGGTTTAGTGAGGATGGCATGTCAAAAGCTGAGACATGTCAAAAGCTAGACTTCTTGTGCCAAACAGCCAAGTTATTCATGCAAAGGAAAAGTTCTAGAAGGAAATTAAAGTGCTACTCCCATGAACACAAGAATGATAAGAAAGTGAGACAGCTTAATTGTTGATATAAAGAAAGTTTAAGTGATCTGGATAGAAGATCAAATCAGCCATAACATTTCCTTCAGCCAAAGCCTAGTCCAGAGTAAAATCCTATCTTCAATTCTACGAAGGCTGAGAGAGGTGAGGAAGCAGCAGAAGATAAGTTGGAAGCTAGCACAGGTTGGTTCATGAGATTTAAGGAAAGAAGCCAACTCCAGGATATAAAAGTGTAAAGTGAAGTGGCAAATTTTGATGTAGAAGCTACAGCAAGTTATCCAAACACTCCAGCTAAGATAATTGATAGAGTTGGCCACACTAAATAAATGATTTTTAATGTAGACAAAACAGCCTTCTACTGGAAGAAGATGCCAGCTAGCACTTTCATAGTTAGAGAGAAGTCCACGCCTGGCTCCATAGTTTCAAAGGACAGGTTGACTCTAGTGTCCAGGACAAATGCAGCTGGTGACGTTAAGTTAAAGCCAATGTTCATTGACCATTCCAAAAATCCCTGGCCTTTAATAATTATGCTAAATATACTGTCTGTCTGTGCTCTACAAATGGAACAAGAAAGCCTGGATGATAGCACATTTGTTTACAGCATAAGGTGCTGAATATTTTAAGCCCACTGTTGAGACCTACCACTCAGAAAAATAAAAATATGATTTCTTTCAAAATACTGCTGCTCATTGACAATGCACCTGGCCACACAAGAGCTATGATAGAGATGTACAAGGAGATTAATGTTGTTTTCATACCTGTTAACACAATATCCATTCTGCAGTCCACGAATCAAGGAGTAATTTTGACTTTCAAGTCCTATTATTTAAGAAACACATTTTGTAAGACTATACCTGCCATACATAGTGACTATTCTGATGGACCTGGGCAAAGTAAATTGAACACCTTCTGGAAAGTATTCACCATTCTGGATGCCATTAAAAACATTCATGATCAATGGGAGGTCAAAATGTCAACATTAATAGGAGTTTGGAAGAAGTTGATTCCAGTCTTCATGGATGACTTTGAGGGGTTCAAGGCTTAGATTGAGGAAGTAACTGCAGATGTGGTGGAAATAGCAAGAGAGCTAGAATTAGAAGTAGAGCCTGAAGATGTGAGTGAATTGCTGCAATCTCATGATCAAACTTGAATCAATGGGGAGTTGCTTTTTATGGATGAGCAAAGAGAGTGGTTTCTTGAAATGGAATCTACTGGTGAAAAGGCTGTGAACATTGTTGAAATTACCACAAAGGATTTAGAATATTATATAAACTTAGTTGATAAAGCAGCAGCAGGGTTTGAGAAGACTGTTTCTGGTTTTGAAAGAAGTTCTACTGCGGGTAAAATGCTATCAAACAGCATCACATGCTACAGAGAAATCTTTTGTGAAAGAAGAGTCAATTGATGTGCCAAACATCATTGTTGCCTTATTTTTAGTAATTGCCACAGCCACCTGAACCTTCAGGAACCACCACCCTGATTAGTCAGCAGCCATCAACATGGAGGCAAGACCCTCCACCCCAGAAAGATTACAACTTGCTGAAGGCTCAGATAATTATTAACATTTTTTAGCAATATTTTAAAATGAAAGTATATACATTGTTTTTTAGACATAATTCTATTACACCTTAATAGACTACAGTATAATGTAAACATAACTTTTATATACACTGGGAAACCAAAAAATTCATGTGACTCGCTTTATTGCAGTGGTCTGGAACAGAACCCACAATATCTCAGAGATATGCCTATTGTTTACTTAAGAGGCGATCCCAGAAAGTGCTACTGGGAGCATGGACAGGTGAGACAGGGAAGGGAAGGAAGCCAAGAAAAGGTGTCTTAGTGAGCTGGTGACCACGCTGGGCAATTGGGGTCCAATCCCACTGAGAACTTTGGTAGATATTGTAGGACACATCTTGGAGCTAGCCCACCAAGGGATGAGAAAGTGAAGGCATTTATCCACCAAATCCCATTCCAAATTGCTTGAGAAGCACTCTTAGGAGCATTAACTCCCCCAGCAGCTGCCCTGTGCAAGAGCCAGGCACATCCCTGCAACACATCAAGTTCTTAGCTAGAGAGTAACAGGGCATTAGTACCATCTGCTACTCTTGCTAATCTAGCTAATTCCCCCCCTCCATCATTTAAGAGCCAGCTCAAAAGTCATTACTTCTAATCCCAAACAAATTACACAGCCCTCTTCTCTGCATCCCCAGAGCATGTGGAACACAATTCCATCCTAGTACATTATAGTGACTTTCTGTCTGCCTCATTGGACCATGAGCTCCTCTAAGGCAGGAAGTATGACTTATCATTTTTGCATCCTAGCTAGCACAGGGTGGCACATAAATAGCAGGTGCTCATTAAATTTAAGTGATGGCTGAGAATGCTAACAAACATTAACTAATCCCAGTACTAGCTGTAGAAGCAGTTAGAGGGGTTTTCTTGGGGGGGCAAGATCCCATTTTTCTGGGAAGACATTGTATATCTCATTACCTTTCATGAATTGAGGAGAAAATAGTGTGACATCTTTAGAAAGTATAATACTGAATGCTACCTGAATTTCCTCAAGGTGATCAATTATCAGGACATCAAAGATAAGTCTATCCAAAGAGTCTCAGATTGAAGCAACATAAGCTTTAACATGCCATCTTCTGCCCTGCTATGGACATCTCACAGTGGATGAAAGGCATTAGACGCATACAGATTTGTAGTTGTTTATAATATACATAACATCAGCAACCTGTCTTAGTATCCATGGCACCATCCTAGAGGTGCCCTGGTATAATGGATAGGGCATCTCTGTCCCAAAGGGTCTGGTCTTTGCATGCAAGCTGGGGACAGAAACTGAAACCCAAGTCAAATCAGATGTGAAGTTTCCCAAGACAGCCCGAGGCAACAGAGCCAGAATGAAGACTGTAAATTTGTTGCCAAAACAACATCCAATTAGGAAATATGAGGGAGAGAAAAAAATTATTTATAATAGCAATTTTAAAAGATGAATTATCCATCAATAAACTTAACAAGATGTGTGCAAATTCTTTTTGGGAAAAATATTAACATTACTAAAGGACACCAAGGACAATGAACAAAAAAAAGTATATCATGTTCTTGGATATGAAGACAATATCATAAAGATGTCATTTCTCCCCAAATTAATCTGGAAATGTAAAGCAATTTAAATAGAAAAAAAGAAACAGATTTTTTGTTGGGGCAGGGATTGGGGGAAACTAGACAAATTGACTCTGAAATCCATACAGAAAACTAAACTGGAAATACCAAGGAGAATCTGAAAAAGAACAGTAGAAAGAGAGGAACTGAATCCATCAGTATTAAAACTGGTATTAAGCTGCAGTGATTTAAAGTGTACTTGTGCATCAAGAAACAGATCAATAAGTGAAAAGCTCAGAAATAAAACTAAATGTATCCAGAAATCTACTATACATTAATGTGGCATTTCAAATCAATGGGGAACAAAATTATTCAATAAACTTTGGAATAATCAATAGTTACCTTGGGAAAAACTTGTTAGGTCCATATCTCACACATTACTTTAAAAAAATCCAGATGGATCCCAAAATAACGGAGGAAAATAATAGAAGAAAATGGAGGAATTTTGTTTTATAATCTCAGAATAAGGAATAGCTGTCTAAGAATGACCTTTCACAGAAGTCATGAAATTTAAAAATTTATCAATTTGACTACCATGTTTCTCCATGGAAAAAACCTTCACAAATCCAAAAGGCAAAAGACAAAATGGGAAAAATACTAGCAATTCATACCATAGGCATAGGACAAATGATATATTTTAAAACATTTCCTCAATATATTAAAAGCATCTGCATTTCAATAAAAATGAAAAACAACGTTAAAAGAAAACAAAATGAAAGACAAGTTAACTTTAGCAGAGTTAAATGAAAGGTTAACAAATTAAAGTTAGACAAACAGAGTTTAATTGAACAAAGAATGATTGGCAAATTGGGTAGCACCTAGAACCAGAATAGGTTCAGAGTGACTCCCGGGATGCCACTGGTCAGATAATACTTATAAACAGAAAAAGGAACGTGAATTAGTACAGCAAAGAGAAGCGAGGTACAGAAACAGCTGGATTGGTTACGGCTGGGCTTTTGCCTTATTCGAAACCGGTTTGAACATTTGGCTGCCTGTGACTGGCTGAAGCTCGGCCGCTTTGATTGGCTGAGACTGGGCTACTTGTTCCAAGAGTACGTTCCAGTCTGTTTACACATCACGTTAGGTTACAGTTCCCTATGTATGGAGAAAGCTTTAGGTCACCCTTAGAATATGTAAGAAGGCAGCTTTAGGCTAAACTTAATACCAACAATGTTATAGCAAAATAGATAATGGACATGAAAGAAAGGAAATACAAATGGCTTCTAAATCACACATAATAAGAGAACTGGATGACTAAGGGAAATTTCCATATGGTCTTTCATATTTCTAAATTTTGTACCATTTGCCTATACTACCCAGTTTAACATACACACACACACACACACACACACACACACAAGCTCAATAAAAAAGAACAAACAAAACTGATTTTTAGTAATAGTAAAATTCGGAGTACTATCTGAAATGACAGCTGTGGGCATCTAGGGTATATGTGGAAAAGCAAGTAATAAAAGACGGTAACTGAGGGAGTTAAAAGAGTTAAAAGCAGGTTAAGGGAGCATGTCAATGGGGTAATCATTCACACAGGCTTTGGGTTCAAGTTCCAGATCCACTTTGTGCTAGCTGTGTGACCTTGGTAATTGCTTTCACGTCTGTGATCCTCAATGTACTTATCTGTGAAATGGGAATAATCATTGTAATTACTTCATAGGGTTTTCTGAGGTCAAAACAAGTGATGCATGAAAAGTGCTTAGCACAATTTTTGGCACATAGTAAGCACATGAAGGGCACCTTGAATGTGCTCAGAAGAGAGTGGGCATGGTAGCTTAGTGGCTATGCAGGATAGACACAGAGTCCTAGACTTGTGACTTCCCCAGTTTGACTGTGAGGCTACATCTGCACCTCCTGTCTGGCAGTGACAAAGCCACCTCCTCTAGCTCAGAAGATCCATAAGAAATAGACACCTTAAATCCTCTTTTGCAGTCATCTCTTTATTTCCCAAAGCTTCTGTTACCGAAGAATTAACAGATTTTTGTTGACTTGCACAGGGCTCTCCTGCCCTGACTTCTCTTGGAAAATTCCACTAAGGTTCCAAATATATTAATCCATAATTGTGGCTCAATTCAGCTTGCAGTAAGAGTTCAGTGTGCGCATGTTGCACTCTGCCATGGCTGTTCCACCCATGGTCCTGTCAACAAGGCCATTTCACCCACTCATCGAATTCCTGCCAGGCCTTAAAAGCCAATTATAAATGGTAGCTGATACCCTGGGAGATCCCTCAAGGCCAGTGGATCGCCGCTGCTATCTGATCCTAACTTATCCCAATCGATCCTATCTCTCTGGTCTGAACTCCTAACTCCATTCCCTGACTCTGATCCCTACCTCTGCCCCCTTCTACATTATTGTATCTTGTCTTTCCTCTTGACATTTGGATCTCAGGGCTCCTGAATAATTTTTGATTTGCATAACCATTGTAGAAGTTAGGGACTGTATCTTTGCTCCCCATTAAGGAGGACTCAGATAAGGTTTGTCCCCAACAGAATTGTGATGAAGATACAAGTTTGCCTCTACCGCTTTCCCATCTCATTTCAGGGCCCCTAATCCAGAGTTGATGCTTCTGCCCCACCTGGCACTATTTACAATGCTTCGCTCTGAGTTGACAATCACCATTACCCTTAAGACACCAGCTGAGAAGGTTTAAGAATGATTCCCCCCATCCTCATAAAGCTATGGATTTTCCAAGAAGTTCTGAGAACCAGCAATGCCTGCAAGACCTTGTGGAAATTTCTTATTGTATTTTCTAGCATCCCCTTCCCCAGCCTTTTCTTGGGTAGTTTCTCTTATACTCCATTCACATGGCTGCTGTGTTTTTTGTTTTGTTTTGTTTTGTTTGTCTTTTGGTTTTTGAGACAGAGTCTCACTCTGTCACCCAGGCCTAAGTGCAGTGGTGTGATCTCAGCTCACTGCATACTCAACATCCTGGGGTCAACTGATCCTCCCATCTCACCCTCCTGAGTAGCTGGGACTACAGGCAGACACCACCATGCCCAGCTAATTTTTGTATTTTTTGTAGAGACAGAGTCTATGTTACTCACCCCAGTATCAAATTCCTGGGCTCAAGTGATCCTCCCACCTTAGCCTCCCAAAGTGCTGGGATTACAGGCGTGAGCCACAGCGCCCGGCTGGCTGCCATGTTTTGATGTGACTCACTGTCTTCATAACAGTTAGTTGGTTCACCTGACCCAGCCCAACCCAATCAGTCTTTCCTTGAGAATGTTTTGTTTTTGTTTTTGTTTTTGTTTTTTTTTTTAAAAAAAGAATACTAAAATAGAGAATAATAATTAGTTGTTATGGTTGGGGGAGCTATAAGGTAAAAACACAAGACTTATTCACAACCCTTTTGACCACCTGTGTCAGTTCAGGTCTTTGTTTTATTATTTGGTTTCCTTTGCCTCCATCTCAGCTGGGTCATGATGCTTTCTTTTTAAATTTTTATTTTATTAATTTCTTATTTGTTTTGAGGCAAGAGCTTGCTCTGTCGCTCAGACTATAGTGCAGTGGTACGAGCATGGCTCACTGTAGCCTTAACCTCCCAGGCTCAAGTGATCCCAATGCCTCAGCCTCTCGAGTAGCTGGGACCACAGATGTGCGCCCCCACACCCAGCTAATTTTTTATTTTTTGTAGAGATAGGATCATACTATACTGCCCAGACTGGTTTCAAACTCCTGGGCTCAAGCAATCCTCCTGCCTTGGCCTCCCAAAATGTTAGGATTACAGGCGTGAGCCACTGTGCCCAGCTAGTTCAAGTCTTTAGAGGAGCAGGTGCCAAGGTGGTATTAGACATAGAAGAGATTTCTTAGGAAAACACCTTTAAAGGGTAAAGGGGAAGAAGCAAGAAAAAGGCAGGGAGAGAGAACCTCAGACTGCGATGCAGCTCTGACACCTGAAATGAGAGGGGGAAGGAAGGAAGATTGGTTAGGAAAAGCCTCAGATTACCCCACAGTTTTAAGAAAGTTTTGGCCAGGTCTTGGAGAATTGTAGAGCCAAAGTTGCCCATTGAGCCAGGCTTGGTGGTGTGTCCATGTGGTGCCAGCTACTTGGGAGGCTGAGATAGAAGGATCACTTGAGCCCAGGAGTTCAAGACCAGCCTGAGCAACATAGCAAGACCCATCTTTTAAAAAAATACACATTAGAGGACTAGACCAGCAATAGACCCACAATATGTTTACTCATTGACCAGAAACAGTGTGAGGGAAATGTGTCCTCAGCAAAATGCCACTGTGAATCCAGGGGGGTACAACTAGGCCTTTCAGCCCACTCTGCTCCCCACAGCAGGCTCTCTTAAAGGAGTCTAGTGGTCCAGTCATCCAAGAAGCAGACACCAAGACAGAATTCAGTGTGCAAGGATGCTATTAGGTGGAGAGGAAATGGGGAAGGGAGCCAGGGAAGGATGGGAGAACCGTTGGACTGCAATACAAGTTAAACCTCAGGTCAAAGAGAGTGAGAAGGAGCATCCTGAACTACCATGCAGTCCAAGGAAGGCCTGACAATGTTGCTGGGAAGTCCTCAAGCCAAAATTGGTCTTGAGGGGGTTCCAGGTCTTCCAGGAATGGACGTGCTTTCCTATTTCTGACACACACAGTCACTGGCTGGGAGCAGCACATGGAAAGTATCATCTCAGCACAAAAACAGGCAATGAATTTCAGCAGCTGGGGAGGGAGGTTCATGAAACTCCTCAGTTCCCTCAGGCACATTCTCATGGCCACCTCAAGGAGACCTGAGTGATGCATTTACATAGCCTCCAACACCACCATGCAGAGAGAAAGCTAGCCTGCTGCAAGAATGACATCAACGTATTGAGCAAAAGGATAGAGAATCCTGGCACGAAGCCCCGAATACCACTTCTTCCTGAAATCCAGTTTTGCCTGCCTGTCGCATTGTTTAGCTGTTCGCATTTTCCTTGCTGAGCCAATAAGTTCCTCTTTTCGCTCATATTAATTAAAGTTGTGTTTCTGTCATTTGCCATCAAAAGAATCCTGATAAATATAGACCTAAAGGAAACAAATTTGAATTGCAAAATTTTAGCATTGTGACCAGCCATTAGGGGAAATATTTTTGGTTAGGGAATTCAAATCACGTCAACTAACAGGATCTAGGTACTAGGAATACACAGACAAATGAGACTGATGTAGGTGTTCCCTACAACAATTGTCAACTGAGGCCAGGCACAGTGGCTCATGCCTATAACCCTAACACTTTGGGAGGCTGAGGTGGAAGGTTCACTTGAAGTTAGGAGTTCGAGACCAGCCTGAACAACAAAGCAAGACCCCGCCTCTCCAAATATTTAAAAATTAGCTGGGCATGATGGTGCATGCCTGTAGTCACAGCTACTTGGGAGGCTGAGGCCGGAAGATTGCTTAAGCCCAGGAGTTTGAAGCTGCAGCGAGCTATGATTGTGCCACTGCACTCCAGCCTGGTGACAGAGCAAGACTCCAACTCAAAACAAAAACAAAAACAAAACCCAACTGTCAATTTAAATTGAATGTGATAGATAAATGGCTGCTTCTTTACTAAACTTTGAATTATTTAAGAGTCGGAACCATGTATTGTATCTCTCATATCTCCAGCATGTATAGTGGCACCTAGCACATAAGTCTCAATAAATAGTTATTGGATAAATGAGATGGAGTTTCTGCCCTCAGTGAGCTCCCAGATATATAAAATACATGCCTGTAATCCTAGTGCTTTAGGGGGCTAAGGAGGGAGGATCATTTGAGACCAGCCTGAGCAATATAGTGAGATCCCAGCTCTACAAAATTAAAAAAAAAAAAATTAGCTGGGTGTAGTGGTGCATGCCTGTGATTCCAGCTATTCAGGAGGCTGAGATGGGAGGATCCCTTGAGCCCAGGAGGTTGATGCTGCAGTGAGTCATGATCGCACCACTGCACTCCAGCCTGGGTGACAGAGTGAGACCCTGTCTCCAAAAAAAAGAAAAAGAAGAAAAATTAAAAATTAAAACCCCAATACAGTAAGTGCCATAACAGAATTTTATGCAAGATGCTATGGAATTGAAGAGCAAGGAGTATTTAATTCTTCCTTGAGGGATCCGAAAATATTTTATCACCAAGCTGGACTGTAAGTAATAAATAAGACTACAGCAATGAGAGAAGGTAAAAATGCCTTTCTAAGCAGCAGAAAGCATCTACAAAGATATAATGGCATAAAAATATGAGGAAGTTTTAGAAACAGCAAAGAGAATTTGTCTAGACCACAAGCTCCTGTGTCATAAACTGAGTCTTATTCATTAGTGGGTATCCAATACTTAGGAAACGCCCTGGAACATAGTAGGTGCTCAATACATTTTAAGAATAGTATTTCAAAGTAGCTGAAGCATGGTGGTGTGTGAAGACAGGTGGAGGGAGGCAAGGCAACAAACAAGTTGGAACCAGGTAGTGATAAATAATGATAAAAGAATAATAAATAGTATCAACAATAGCAAACATTAATAATGTGCTTGATGTATACCAGGTCCTGTCCTGAAAAATTCCCATGCATCATCTCATTTAATCCTTCAACGATCGTAGGAAATAGGCACTATTTCATACTATAGTCCCTTTTCTACAGCTAGAAAATGCAGATGCTCAGCTAGGGGAGTGGCTTCACCAAAGACAAACAAGAAGGTTGGGACAGAACTAGGATTCAAACCTGGGCCTGGCTAATTCCAGAGCCAGGGTGCATCTGAGGCAATGGGGAGCCATTTAAGATCTGTGTGACACTCTCAGGTGACCCTGCGTCTACCACCCCTTTCTCCACCTCTCTGCTATGCAGTCTCAGAGGTGAGCTCAGGTATGGTCAGAGCAATATGACAATATTGGATGGGAGAGGCCAAGTCTATCAGGAATGAGATGGGGGTGGATGCCAGGAAATGGTCTTCTAACCCACTCTCACACCCACGTATTGAGGACTTGTTCTGTACCCGGCCCTGTGTTCAGCATTTCCTTTGCATCCTTCTTATCCATTGTCCCTGTATGCAATCCCACCAGACACATGGGGATTCTGAAGCTCAGAGAAGCATAGGGTCTTGTTCAAGGCCATTTAGCTAGTTAGTAGCAAAGCAAAAATTCTCACCCAGGTGTTTCCTTTTTTCTTTCTTTCTTTCTTTTTTTTTTTTTTTTTTTTAACATGTTTCCCTTTATTACTGACCATTTCTATACGTTCATCCATGCTGGGTGGAGGAATTTCTCAAGCCTGAATTCCACTTTAGAAATTCAGATTCCTATTTCTGTCCTATTTCTGACTCTATAGGACACAGGTCCCTGAAGGTCCCATTGACTCCAAGTCGACATTTCTCCCCAGTCCTGACTTTGCTGAATCACCTTTCCTAGCTTATTCACACAGAGCAGGTCTGAAATGATGGATTCTGTGATCCCTTTAAGTTGCACCTAACTCTTATGTTTCAGTTTCTCAGGCCCAGGAAGAAAGCGTTTGATATATGCACCTGCCCAGGTGTTTTTGACTTTTAAACGCATGTTCTTCTCATAGCAGAAGACTGCTTTTTTCCAGTTTTTATTTTAATCAACTTATTCTTCTAGCCTATCATGGTCATAAAATGATAAGGGGCTGTCTCCAAAGTTTGAGGGATTGTATCAAACCCTAGGTTTTACCAAACACACAAATGCCTGCTAGTGGCCAGGGCCCTTCCCGTTTTCTCAGTTTTTCTCTGTGATCACCTGAGTAAATAGGTCTGTTGCTGCTTCCCAAGCCCAGCCACAATCTAAATAAGTTGGTTTAAGAAGGATTTCACCCATAGGATTAATTGGGGAAATTCCCAAGCATTAACATCTTTTACTAGTTTTCACAGAGGAAGAATTACCCTCTTCCCAATCTGTGTCATCAGTGAAAAACACTCGTTTATCTCTGTTTTAAAACCTGAAGTTCTGTTTAAATGTGTTCTTTAAAGTTATCCTCTGATAAGCTTGGATCTATAAATGAAAGCTCTCTGGCTGAAAAAAAAAATTGGTAACAACTTCTAAGCTAGCTGTCAGAAAATGTGGTAATTGGAGAAAAAAATGAGTTTGAGGCATCGGTGCAATCACACCATTATGTAAACTGTTTCTTTCTCCTTCTGCTTCATCCAGAAGTGGGAAAGGACCCCTTTAGGGAGTGTGGCAGAGACCTCTCTTGCCAAATAAGAATGCTAAAAAGGACAACTGAGACTGCTCACTAATGACCATCCTGCAATGACTAACAAGAGAGGATTTGAATCAGAGAAGCCACTGGAGGTTGAGATGTCTTTGGAAGGACATTTAATGTCAACTGGTTTGAAGCATGTCCAGCATGGATAAGCTCTAGGAGGATTTAATGTTAGAATAGACTCAGAGCATTTCAAAAATATCATCTGCCCAGCAACCAAGTTGATTCTTAGTTCTGGCTCTTTCTGTCTTGCCCCATCGGATAGCAATTTATGTTAAAAGCTAAGGCTCAATGGGGGAAAGGTGACTTGCTTGAGGTCCCAGAACGAGGAGGTGACAGATTCAGGGCTTATTCTCCAAGCTGTTTGTAGCTGTTCTCCAAATCTATATTGTATTTGTAGATGATCTTAAGGAGAAAAATCAGGTCTACTTGATGTCATCTTTCACTCTATTCAAAACAAAAGTTTATCATTAACCCTAAGAGTCTCCCTTAGTCTAAATCAGTTCTTCAGCAAAGCAGTTAAAGAGATGATGTGTCATTGAGGTCCTTGGATTCTACCCCACCCCCGCCCCCACTTTTTTGTTTTACCTTTTTCCTCTTCCTCTTGCCCTAAGACTCATCTCAACCTGCTTCTGTTCTCTGGCCTCATTTCCTCTCTCCAATTAAAACCTATTTTCAGAAAAGGGTGCATATATCCACATTGAAATGCTTGAGCAACTGCATTTTAACAAAGAGATATGAATGGCCTAAGTCAGATGAATTAATATTTAATGGTAGAACTTTGGAAACTATCTAATGCTGAAAAGGATATCTTAATAAAACAGTCTTCCCCGGGCACCCAAATTCATTCCAACAAGGAACCATCTATATATATTATGAATCAGATCAATTTCATCAACTTTGTAGATTTAGGCCAGTTTCAGTAAGAGGCAGTACAGTGCATCAGAAACCACACTGGCCTAGGAATCATCTGAACTTTGTTTTTCTCATGTGTAAGTATTGGAGATTGTACCTTCTGGTCTCATGCTTAATATTGGTAGAATTCAGTGGTGGATTTTTAAGAGTGATGACTGCAAGCAATCATACCTGGATTGGGATGCCTTATCTGTCACTCATTTGCCATTGGGGGAGAGCTTGGTGACTCACTGACCCTCACAAGCCTTATCTTCCTCATCTGTATAATGGGGATTAAAAGTGCCTACCTTGGAGTGTTGTGAGAAACTCAAGATGTATGTTGCATGAAAGGGCTTAATAAGTATTAGTCATAATCATCACCTTCAGTTAAAAGGTGATCAGCTCTTCCTCAAGCTGCAGCCTGTCATCTGTTGGGTGAATATTGTTTCAATAAAGTGGGGGAAAGAAACTTTCATTAGTGTTACTGATTCTCTAACCTAACTTCAGAGAGAAATTTATGTCCAAAACAATAGGAAGTCTATTATGAAGAAGGAAAATAATTTCTTTCTTAAACAAATGGAGCTTTAATATTCTAATTTTTCACCCTAGCATTTATGAGTCACTGAAATTAATTGGGTTCGGTATTGAAAGAAACATATTATCCCGCTGTAGTTTTCATAATCAGCTCCCTGGAAAGTATTTTTAAAGAGAAATCAGTATGTCACACCTGGCCAGCATTATAACATGATTAGTTCTGAAATTAAAGAGAAAAAATATCACATTTTACTAAGCCTTCTTAGTAATAAAGTTGGATTCTAGCCATGCAATAGTTAGTGGCAATTCCAATCACCCTCACAGTTGGTGTGAAGCACACCCAATAAACTATATAAAAATGGTGTGTTGGCCGGGTGCGGTGGCTCACGCCTGTAATCCCAGCACTTTGGGAGGCCAAGGCGGGCAGATCACGAGGTCAGGAGATCAAGACCATCCTGGCAAACATAGTGAAACCCCATCTCTACTAAAAATACAAAAAATTAGCCAGGCGTGGTGGCAGGTGCCTGTAGTCCCAGCTACTCGGGAGGCTGAGGCAGGAGAATGGCGTGAACTCAGGAGGCGGAGCTTGCAGCGAGCCGAAATCGAGCCACTGAACTCCAGCCTGGGTGACAGAGCAAGACTCTGTCTCAAAAAAAAAAAAAAAAAAAAAAAAAAAAATGGTGTGTTTTGTTCACCGAAATTTAAAATGTTTATCATATTTTGAAACATCCCATTACTCACCTGAGCTCCTTGCAGTGTCATTGATTTCTTTTGTATCCCCTTTCTTTAGTGTACAAGTAAATGCAGATTCTTTATCAGAAATATAGACCAGCAAAAAGCAAAAAATATCCCCCAAACTCTGCCATCTACTTACCCAAATCAGATGCCTAGAAGGCATCTTTGATTTCTCTGCAAATCAGAACACTTTGGAACAATCACTTAGTCTTGTTGATTCCACTTCCTTAGTAACACTGGAATCTGGAATCTCTCCATCCCATGGCCCCCTAACCTAGGTCAAGCCCTTCTCCTGTCTCACCTAGATCCTTGCTCCTTAAAATGTGATCCATGGGCCAGCAGCATTGACGTTAACTGATAACTTGTTAGAAATGCAAAGTTGCAGGCTCTTTCCCAGATATACTGAATCAGAATTTGTGTTTTATCAAGTTATCTGGGGGTGATTCATATGTACCATAAAATTGGAAATATGCTGCCCTAAACCAGGTCAGGGGCAGGGACCCACACTGTGCAGTTCTAACAAGCTCCTAGGTGATGACCAGTGCGGCTCTCCTCATTTATTTTCCTCCCTAGCCTTCTTCCAATCCAATCAATAGTTTGCCAACAAAATAATATTTCTAAAGTGTATTTGACAACATCACTTTCCAGCTTAAAACTCTTCAGAAGTCCCTGGAGTGGACATTTGTTTCACTAGTAATTCGCTAATAATGGTAGTTGTTTTTGTTTTTGTGCTGTCGATTTGGGTTTTCATTGCTTTGGAGTGGTGGTTTGGTTGACATCCTTCCAAGTTCAGGAAATGCCTCACTGTCCAACTCTTGATGGAAGGCAAAGGTGGCCTCCTCTGACATAGGAGCTGAAAAGCCCAGAGATGCTCTTTTTTGTCAGACTCTCTGGCAACCAGAGCCTGAACATATGACCTTGGTTTGGCCAAGCTGCTGCGTCCTCTTGAGATTTTGAATCTGGAGTTGATGATGACAAGAAACAAACACAGAGGAGCAGTCCAAACCCAAATTGAGTGTTGACCCAATTTCTAGGGGTGGAAGTGACGGAGGTATGCAGGACTGGAGGTGTAGGCCATCTAAACCAAAATATCCAGTGTGCAGCAGTGAGAGTGGCAGTATCCTCAACAGTCTGGTTCTGAGGTTGGTTTTTACCTGTGGTTCTGGCTGTTTACATTCCCTTTGTTCCTGCCCATTTTCTAACCCTGGTTCCCTACTCTTAGGGGCAACTCAGTGTGCTACCCAACGTACTTATGTACTTTTTGTTGTTGTTGTTGTTGTTGTTAGACAGAGTCTTGCTCTGTTGGCAAGACTGGAGTGCAGTGGCGCAATCTCAGCTCACTGCAACCTTTGCCTCCCAAGTTTCAAGCAATTCTCCTGCCTCAGCCTCCCAGGTAGCTGGGATTACAGGTGGCCGCCACCATACCCAGCTAAGTTTTGTATTTTTAGTAGAGATGGGGTTTCACCATGTTGGCCAGGCTGGTATCGAACTCCTGACCTCAGGTGATCTGCCCGCCTCGCCCTCCTCCCACAGTGCTGGGATTCAAATGTACTTTCAGTTAATTCCCTTCTTGCTTATGTAATCCAGAGTTCGTTTCTGTGGCTTGCAACTAAGATCCCTGATTGGTAAAGCTAACTATCCATGAAAATCAAGTTGAAACTCCCTAAACTGGCTTTTGAAACCCTTCTTTATTTGATTTTATTTATTTATTTTATCAAGACCAAGTCTAGCTCTGTCTCCCAGGCTAGAGCGCAGTGGCACAATCTTAGCTCACTGCAACCTCCACCTCCCGAGTTCAAGCAATTCTCCTGCCTCAGCCTCCTGAGTAGCTGGGATTACAGGCACCCACCACCATGCCCAGCTAATTTTTGTATTTTTAATAGGGACGCGTTTCACTGTGTTGGCCAGGTTGGTCTTGAACTCCTGACCTTGTGATCCACCCTCCTTAGCTGCCCAAAGTGCTGGGATTACAAGCATGAGCCATCACGCCTGGCCCCTTCTTTATTTTTATGTTAGTTAAGGTTATGGTATCTGCTGAAATACATCACCTCTCACATCTCAGAAGCTTAGCACAATAGATTCCTTCTTGTGTACATTTAGCCCAACATGTGTATTTCTGATTGCCAGGTGGTCCTGTAAGTGGTGGCTCAAGAATCCAAGCTCTTTCAATTTTGAGGCTCTTCCCTCTCCACCAATCCTCCATGATGCTGGTCTGCATCACGCTGGTATGAATAGAAAGAATATAGCAGTCTTTAGCTGTGAGTATAATTAGGTATAAAGGCAGGTAGGACAGGTCACTGGGGCTGTGGCTGGGAGAATGGTACCAGATTATAGGGCAAGACAGCTGAAAGCATATGGTAGAAATCTAGCTCTGTCAATCAAAGCTACTTTAAGTTACAAATAACAGAATCCTCCTCAAAACCATTGTAAGCCAGCCAAATAAAAGGAAAGAAATGTTTTATAAGAATAGAACAGCATGTATAAACACCTGTGGTATTTATTGCCCTATGGCCAGTCCTCCTTTCTCTGATGGTAGCACCATCGTTTTCCTTTGGGGAGCCACTTTTCCCTGCTCTCAGTTCATGTGATTCAGGTGGAATCAATCCCAACCCCTGGATCACATCTGGCCAATCAAGCATTCCATCTCCTCTAACACATTAATAGCCTTAGATTTGGGAATGGGACCCAAACCAACCAGTGGCTCAATGATGAGTCCTTCCTTGGAACTTCTAGACTCTCTGCCTGGCATGAAAGTGTAAGAATCTGTGTGTGGGGCCTCCAGCAGCCATATTCCTATCTTGAAGAAAGAGTCTGCCTGAAGCTGACGCCAACGCAGAAGAAAGTAGATCCAAGAAATAGAGACGGGTTCCTGACAACACTGAGCATCGGATCCAGCTATGGTTGAGGCTATTATTTTTAGTGTCTGTGGATTCCTTTTCATTTAAGCCAATAGAAGTCATATTTCTATCACTTATTTCCTGGAGTCCTAACTAATGGAGGCAAGAAGTATAACTGGGGAATCCAGAGAACCAGTCCTTTGCTCACACTCTTTCTCCAAACGCACATTTTTCTGTTTCTTTCTCCATCTGCCTAATTCTTTCTCTCTACACCTACAGAATGGCTTCTCTGCTATGTGTATACCATTAATAACCACCCCACAGCTGCCAAGTTTATGTCTTTATTTCGAGTGACCAGCAGAGACGATCTGTCTTTCAAACAATTCCAAATTTCTTGGAGAAACAATCTGAGTGATCTATCTCAGGTCAGCTGTCCAATCTTGATCCATTCAGCTATGGCTTAGGGGGCTTTGGCAATTTATATAACTTTCTTGGGTTTTGGCTTTATTATCAGGAAAATGAGAATAATAATAGTACCTACCTTATAAGTTTGTGGGGAGGAGTGAATGAGAATGTGCATATAAAACTCTTAACATGATATCTGGTGTGTAGTAAATAAACAACAAATGTAAGCCGTGAAATGGTATTTCATTGGTAACCATGGTACTTCTCTGTCCTTGGTCTCCTTAAATTCTGCCTGATGTCGGGGTGGCTTTGAGCCTGCAGGGGATGGGTGACAAGGAACTCAGCTGTGGGTATGAGAAGGAGCTAGAGGCAGGAAGCCAGGCAGGTGATTGCAGTGATACAGGATTCCACCCAGAAGCTGCTCTGTGTATGCTGAAAGAGCAAGGGAGAATTTTGATATTCAGCCAAAACATTCTTCCTTCTGGCTAATGGAGGCTCATTGAAATAAGCTATTTTCTCCCAAACTGATGTTGCTATCTTCAGAGAAATTATCTATCAGCTCAGCCCCATCATTTTGTTTTCCTACAGGCTTGTCTACACTGGTGAGCAGAGTAAAGAATTCAGAAAAACTCATGATGGTAGAACTGAAAGCATTGAATCTCTGCAACAGCACCCCAAAATAGGTCTTCTCTCTCTCTCTTTTAAGAAATGAGAACATAGAGGCTCAAAAGGATTAAGTAACTTGGCTGAGGTCTCAGAGCAAGTAAGTAGCAGAGCCGTAATGTGAACCAAGATCTATTGGACTCCAATCCCATGTTCTTTCATTGAGCCATGCCTGATTTTACAGTCTCAAGATTCACCTATCAGTCTCCCCTGCTAAACAAAAATCCACTACTATCATAACCATTCTCATTTCTCACTTCTCAAACAAATGTTACAGGCCAGAGGCCACCTGATGGAACAGAGAGTAATTGAGAGGAAATTGGATAAAGGAGGTAAGTTCAGGAAAGGAGGCAGGGGCTAGATTTAAGGAGTTGGCCTTCAGGTTGTAGTAAGAGCCCGTCCATCTTTTACCATCAGCTGGAGAAATCGTATGTGGTCTTGTCCCTTCATTTCTGGGTAGTTAAGAACATGGACTTTAGAGACAGACTGCCTACATTCACATCTCTACTTGCTATCACTAGTTGTACTGCCGTAGCAAGTGACTCAGTTTCCTTACCTGTAAAACAGGAGTTGTAATGGATTGCATGGTGGCCCGCAAAAAGATATGTCCATGTCCTAGCCCCCAGAACCTATGAATGTGATCTTATTTGAAAAAGAGGTCTTCACAGATGAATTAAGCTAACGAACTTAGGATAAGATCATCCTGGATTAACCAGGGGACTGTAAATCCAATGACATGTCAAAATCGATTGACCATAAAAATCAGGGTTTATTTCTGGATTCCCAATTCTGTTCCATTGATCTGTATGTCTGTCTTTATGTGAATCATTTTTATTGAGATATAATTCACATGCCATAAAATTCACCCTTTTAAAGTATATAAGTCAGCAGTTTTTAGTATATTCACAAAATTGTACAGCATGCAACCATCACCACTATCTAAGTCCGGAACACTTTTATCATTTTTAAGTCCTTTTTTGATCCTTCCTTTCAGACAGTAGGTTTGGGTGACGGATGGGCTTTAGTTCCCCATGTTGCTTTGCCCTTATGGCTAGCATGACTGCCTCATCTTGGTCTGTCTGGGACATTCCTGGTTTTAAAACTGAAAGTCCCACATCCCAGGAAGCCCCTTGGTACTAGGCACACTGAGACAGTTGTCATCTGGAGCACACATTGTCAACCTTCCTTGCCACTGGGTGTGTTCCGCCTTCCTGCTACTAGTACGTGTGTCTCTGGGTCTCTGGGCTTTCTCCAAAGCCGTGGGAGCCTGCTCTACTTAGAACAGCAGGCTGGGATTAACCCCGCTTTACAGGCACATCCCTCATGGCAACAGGAGTACGAATACCCCAGCTTTTTCAACGGTTGGGTGGGATAACTCTGAGGCAAGGGCTTTACACTGACTTCCGTAGTTTCTCCAGAGGGATAAGCTTCCCTCTCCCACAGTGGTAGCTAGCTTGATGCTGTACCCTTTATGGCTGCCTTCCCTTGCTTATGTCACTTCCCCATCCCCAAGTCTTTGTCTCAGAGTCCTCTTCTGGTCAAATCCAAACTAAGTCAGCCTTCACTCTTGGATCTTTGAAACCAACAACAAATGCTTTCTTAAGCATATGTCAAGTGTTATGCAAATGGAACTTCTAATTCCTTCTTCCAGCCAGATTGCTGCTTATAAAGCCCCCATAGAGAAATTCTAGATTACTGGACAGATCTTGATATCTCCCACAAGCAGCACACATACTCCCTCACCCAGGATCTGACCCACCTTCTCTTTAGGCTCCTCTTGGGCACAGGGAAGGCCTACTTGAAAATAGGAAACTTTCTAGTCATGGCTGGCTGGGCTCCATCTGATGGCACAGAAGCAGACGGGCACTTTTATTGCTGTTTATTGTCAATGTCAGGTCCTCTTGGCAGCAGGATCACACCCCTGCCTATCAGCAGAGAGGGCTGTCTGAGTCTTCTGAGAAAAATGGATTACAAAACAACTGCAGCATAAATGCAGAGAAAAGCAGAATTCTGAATGCAGCAGCTGGAGAACAACCCCAAATGGGGTCTCATCGGGGCCACACCAAGAGGAGCCCCCACTGCCCAAAAATCTGTTCGTGACTTGTGCATGAAATCCCACCTTTAGAGAGTTGTGCCAGATTGTATTTTCCAAAGACAGCTGCACAAATATCTATCTCACAAGTTTGTTGTTTTGTTTTTGGTTTTTGTTTTGTTTCAAGATGGGACCTTGCTCTGTTGCCCAGGCTGGAGTGCAGTGGTGCGATTTCGGCTCTCTGCAAACTCTGTCTCCTGGGTTCAAGCAATTCTCCTGCCTCAGCCTCCCGAGTACCTGGGATTACAGCTGCCCACCACCATGCTGGGCTAATTTTTGTATTTTTAGTAGAGACGAGGTTTCACCATATTGCCCAGGCTGGTTTCAAACTCCTGACCTTGGGATCGGCCTGCCTTGGCCTCCCAAAGTGCTGGGATTACAGGCATGAGCCACTGCGCCCAGCCTCAAGTTCTTCTTATAGGATGACATCAACGTCTCTCCGTTAAGAGGTGGGGCCTATGTTCCTTCCCTTCTAAACTGGCTGGACGTTTGGCACTGCCTCAGCCAATGAGGTGAGGCAGAAATGTGTGAGTGAGTGAACCTTCAGGTGATTCCTGCCCCCAGCTGAGGACTGAGACATTGTGGAGTAGAGTCATGCCTTCTCTCTGCCTTTTCTGCATTAGTTGTATGGAAACTGTGAGATTATAATAAATGGATAATAAGAAATGGATTATTGTTATTTCAACCAAGTTTTGGGGGTGATTTGTTGTGTAGCAATAGATTACTAATACAGAAGTGAATTCCTCGGCTGCACTAGAAAGCAATCTCTCTAAGTGCAAGCAGACCCAGATGGGGAAACATGAGATGAGGTAGTCATTCACACTTTAGTATGAGTCACTCACTTGGCACCACTCCCCCCATCCCTTTTAGAAAAGAGGTAAGGTTTAAAATCTTAGAAGATGGGAGATAGGCTGGACACAGTGGCTCACGCCTGTAATCCCAGCACTTTGGGAGGCCGAGGCAGGCAGATCACAAGGTCAGGAGATCGAGACCTTCCTGATTAACACGGTGAAACCCCGTCTCTACTAAAAATACAAAAAATTAGCTGGGCGTCATGGCAGGTGCCTATAGTCCCAGCTACTTGGGAGGCTGAGGCAGGAGAATGGCCTGAACCTGGTAGGCAGAGCTTGCAGTGAACCGAGATCTCGCCACTGCACTCCAGCCTGGGCGACAGAGCGAGACTCAGTCTCAAAAAAAAAAAAATAGAAAATGGGAGATAGTGTCAGGACCTAGGGCACTAAAGGGCAAAAATGGATGTTGGGGCACTTTGTGGGAAGAGATCTGGACTGAAACCAGACAGGACTGGGTTCTAGTCCTAATCATGCCCCTCTCTGATAGAATGTCCTCTAATGTATGCAAGAGGCTCTGCCACTTATTAACTACGTGACCTTGAACATAGCCTCAGTGTCCTCATTTATAAAGCACTCACAATAATACCTATCTATCTCCCAAATTGCAGGGAAAAATAAACAAGGCAATGGTTATGAAGGTAAACTGTTCATGTAACTTAAGAAAGCCAAAGGTGTGGTGTATAGGGCACTCAAGGAGGAATCAGCAGATCTGGATTTTAGTCCAAGCTTTGACAGTAACTCACTCTGTAACACTTGGCAAAGTCACTTACCCCTCCACTCTAGCTCCCATAAGGCTCATGCAAATACAGTATCTCTAGACCCAAGCATCCCTGGTGCAAGAAGACCTTCAGCCATCAGTACCACCAGAGGGTTGCAGCGTCTCAGAGTCACCAATTCCAGGTAACAGAATAAGGTCAAGGTCAAAGTAGAGTCAAACTGGCAAGGTGAGAAACCAATTATCAGGCAGGGTTAAGGGAGTCCAAGGAGAGTCCCATTGTCTATACCTTATAGCTATGAGAGTGAGGGATAAGGGATTCAGCCAATAACTGGTCATGGCCCCACTTCTTGACAGTGTAATATGGAAATTAGGAGCCATTTGGACTCTGGAGCCAGAATACCCGAGTTTCAAATCTCAGCTCTACTACTGATTAGCTGTACCAACCTTGGGCATGTTAGTTAACTCTATTATGCCTTCATTTTCTTCTCTGTAAAATGGAGGTGATCATTACAGCACCTTCTTGATCAGGCTATTGTGAATGATTACGTGAACTTGTGCCATAAAGAGTTCTTTCAAACCTAGGAAGCTGTTTTTCAGTGAGGCAATATTGGCTGATGTTTCTAAAAGTAAGGAAAAAGATAGTTATAAGACAATTTTGGTAGGAAAATTCACAGATCCTTCAACATAAAATCACATGCCTCTGCCACCCCATCTCCCCTACTCTGCAAAGACAAATCAAACAAAATTAAATCTCTCTTCAATTCTCTGTTGATTCTTTCGACTATACCAAAGAGAAAGCGACAGCTTGGTGCTAGTAAGTCTTTAACACCCCTGTAGCTCTTGCTCATTTACTAATCCCCTTCTCTTTCTCTCTCACAATGCAAAGTCCATGGCCTGGAGCTCAGAGCCTTCCCGAGCAATAGTGTCTAGCTACAATTTAATAACATTTTGCTTGTGTTATATTTATTTTCACAGTTACTTCCTTTTTATGGCAGGTGATTCTGGTTTTCCATTTATACTAGTAATTGAAAATGTTCTTTTAAAGTAAATGTATTCATGTTTTTTTAAAGAGCAGATGTATTTTAAAATATTAAATATATTATGGTATAGATGGTTTTTGGATACCAAAAAAAACCATGAAGATGGTACTCAAACAATTGAAATTTGGGAAACAAGGTATTGGGCTACAAAGGACAAAGATGTGAATATCATCTCCAGGGAACTACATGGATCCGCCAACAACAAAATACATGTCCTAGTCACAAACTGTGTCCCCGTTCTGCTTCTCAAGACCCCAGGGACTCATGATACTCTCCTGTCCTTTCAAATGTTGCCAGAATGTAAATTGGCACAAATTTTGAATAATTTGGCACATGTATCTTATATTAGCCAGAAATTCCATTTCTAGCAATTTGTTTTTACAAAATAATCATGGATGTGCCCAAAGACACATGGCTGAGAATATCTGTGGCCACACTATTTATGGCCATGAAAACTAAATGACCTAAAAGGCCAACAGTAGGAGACCATATTCAGCAATGGTAGGATAGCCAAAAAATGAATCTAATAACAATGACATGTCACTCTACCAAGTACTTCTCTAGGAATTTTACATATATTAACCCATTTAATTGTCACAACAACCCTACAGGGTAAATATTATAGACACACTTTATAGGTGAGGAAACTGAGACACAGGTTAACTATCGTGCCCAAGATTACACAGCTGGTAAACAGAAGAGCTGACATTTGAAACTAGGCCACCTGGACACAGCATCTATGTTCTTAATCTCCATGCTGCAGTCCTTTCATTGAAACTGATGTTGTAAATGAAAAAAAATTTTTTGAGACAGGGTCTGGCACTGTCACCCAGGCTGGAGTGTAGTGGCACCATCATAGCTTACTGCAGCCTCTACCTCCAGGGCTCAAGTGATACTCCAGCCTCAGTCTCCAGAGTAGGCTGATTTTTTTCGTTTTTAGTAGAGATGAGGTCTCACTATATTGCGCAGGCTGGTCTCAAACTTCCTGAGCTCAAGCAACCCTCCTGTGTCAGCCTCCCAAAGTGCTGGGATTACAGGCATGAGCCACCATGCCTGGCCAGAAAATTTGCTGACATGCGAAAGTGTTTCCAATGTATCAGTAAGTGAAAAAAGCAGGCAGAGAAAAAAGTCTAGAAAAACATATACCATATGTCAAAGAGATTATTTCTGGTTGGTGGGATTGTGATTTTTGTTGTCTGTTCTTATAGACATTTTCCAGGTTTTCTGTACCGAATGTTTATTACCTTAAATTAGACAAACAAAACATGAAAATAGGACTTTCATTCTCACCTCTCCTATTCTTTGCTGCTTCTGAAGACAAAACAATTGGTTCTTTGTGATGACAATAAAATGATGATAATAATAGCCAACATTTACTGAGCTCTTAGTATGCAAATGAATTGACAAGGATGATGTCATTTAACTCTTTTCAGCCAGAACTACTGTGTACAGCCTCCCAAGCTGTGCACTGCACAATTCCAGGGGGCACCACTATATATTGTCTATATTATGGACTGTACTGTGAATGCTGGTCCTTGGACCTGTGCAACATGGCTGCCCTGTCAACAATTCTAAGGGGTAGATATTCTCATACGCTTCATTTTATAGAAGAGGAAACTGAGGCACTGAAAGGCTAATTAACTTCCCCACACTAGCTCCGCTAGTGAGCGATCACACGGCTAGTGAGTGGAACCAGTACTGAAACCCGGGCTGTCTGACTTCACGGTCTGTTCTCTTAACTGTAATCGAGGAGGGGATGACAAAGAAGGCAAAGTAAAAGCTGGGCATCTTGACAAAGATTCCAGAACCAGCAGAGGCATTGTGATGACATAAAAGGAGCACTGGCCAAAAGGTAGGACATCCATGCCCTAGTCCCTGCTCTGTCCACCTGGCTATGTGACCTTAGGAAAGTTCTTTTTTCCCTCTGGGCTCAGCTTCTCCATCTGCAAAATGAGGGAATTACACAGGATGATCTTTAAGATCTCCTCCAGCTCTGAGAGTCTACAATTACAGATGGCATCCCAATATGGGCCCCGAATCGTGCCCTCCCACTCAGCATGGACCATCTCCCTCCTGCTCGCTGGAGGCAGCATCTCTCACGCTGACCTACTTTGTGTGTGGGGGAGAGGAGGGCAGAGTGGAGCACTAAGGAGGGAGTGAGAAACCAAAGGTTTGTCCTCCTGAGAGACCCAGGCTCCTCACCAGCCTGCTAAGGATTTAGCAGTGCCCATCCGCCTCCTTCTGACATCTCTCCTCCCTGCTCCTCAGAATGCAGCAGGCTGAAAAACCTGAGCAGGCTGGCTGTAGTCTTAATGCATTGCTTGTATTTTTCAGTCGTGCTGGTGATTCACCAGGGTATTTCTTTCTCCGACTTTCCAGACCTGCTTCGTTAAAGTCATTCTTGCAGGATCTTCAGGATGTTTTATTAAACGAAAAAACGAGGTGCTGAACTGTGTGTATGGGTTGAGAAAAAATAATTTAAACATACACGTGCGTTTGTGAAGAGAGAAAGAATAAATATCTCTGAAAGAAAACATGAGAGACTGGTAACCATTTGCTTCCCAGGAGGGACTCTGAGTGGGGGTAGAGCATAGGCAGAACGGAGGCTTTATGCCTTTTGAATGTATGTGTGTTACCTATTCAATTGTTTATTTTATTTATTTATTTATTTATTTATTTTTGAGACAAAGTCTCTCTCTGTCACTCAGGCTGGAGTGCAGTGGTGTGACCTCGGCTCACTGCAGCTTCACCGTCCCAGGCTCAAGCCATCCTCTTGCCTCAGCCGCCAGAGAAGCTAGGACCACAGGCCTGCCCCACCACATCCAGCTAATGTTTTAATTGTTTGTAGAGACAAGTTCTTGTTATGCTGCCCAGGCTGGCCTCAAATGCCTCAACTTTTAAAAAATGAACAGGCCAGCCGTGGTGGCTCACGCCTGCAATCCCAGCACTTTGGGAGGCCAAGGTGGGTGGATTGCTTGAGCCCAGGAGTTTGAGACCAGCCTAAGCAACATAGGGAGACCCAGTCTCTATAAAAAAGAAAACAAAATCAACAAAGACATTCTTCTTTCCATTCTTCCCAATACTTCCTGGCTGTATTTGTTTGCTAGGCTGCCGTAACAAAGAACCACAGCCTGAGTGGCTTGAACGGTAGACATTTACTATCTCAGTTTTGGAGACGAAAAGTCCAAGATCAAGTTCAGCGGGGTTGGTTCCTCGTGAAGTCTCTCTCCTCGGCTTGTAGATGGCCATCTTCTCCTGGTCTCCACGTGGTCTTCCCTCTGTGTGTCTGTGTCCAGACTTTCTCTTCTTATTAGGACACCAGTCCCAGCGAATTAGGGTCCACCCCTAATGTCCTCATTTTAACTTAGTTACCTATTTACAGGCCCCATCTCCAAACAGTCTCATTCTTTTTTTTTTTTTGAGACGGAGTCTCGCTCTGTCACCCAGACTGGAATGCAGTGGCATGACAGCTCACTGCAACCTCTGCCTCCCGGGTTCAAGTGATTCTCCTGCCTCAGCCTCCGGAGTAGTTGGGATTACAGGCACGTGCCACCATGCCTGGCTAATTTTTGTATTTTTAGTAGAGATAGGGTTTCACTATGTTGATCAGTCTGGTCTCGAACTCCTGACCTTGTGATCCACCTGCCTCGGCCACCCAAAGTGCTGGGATTACAGGCGTGAGCCATATTCTGCAGTATGGGGGTTGGGACTTCTACATATGAATTTTGGGAGAACTCAATTCAACCCATAACACTGGTCTAGGCCAATGAATTTGACCCCTCGAGACCAGTGGCCCTCTGAGGAACAGGTACAGACCAAGTCTTAGACTCAATTGACTTGAATGGAACATCTCTTGTGAGGGGAGCACTGTTTTAGTACCAAATTGAGTTTGATTTGACTCTGGTCAGGAGGTGGAGAGGGAGATGAGAACTAGAGTCCTCGAATGAACATCAGAAGAGCTGATCATGGAACCCTGGCTCCACCACTTCCCAGCCAAGCTAGCCTGGACAGTATTTTTAGCCACCAGTTCCATCATGTGTACAGTGCAGGTCATAATCCATACCTCAAAAGGCGGTGAAAAGTTTAAAGGAGAAAAGGCCTGTAAAATGCCTGGTACATAGTAAGTGTACAATATACAGTATTTACCACCTGTCTCATCTCCCAGCTCAACTGTGGGCTTCAGGGAGCAGGGCCCATGGCTTTTTCATCTCATGGCCCTAGAATATAGCATTGAACACCAGGGCATGGGTTGAGCAGTTTTGTTGGAAGCAGTAGCCCAGACTGATTTGTGAGGCTGTGTGGATGTGCCCTGGAGGGACCTTCAGAATTAGCCCAGGGGCCACCTTGAAAAGCAGTGTTTCACAATGAAGAAAATCTGTGTATTAATGGGAACATGACCTCCTTGGGAACCACCTGCTGATGAAGCCAAGGGATGCTTGAGCTATATTTGGAGCTCCTATTGTTCATGACAGACACACCTCCCTAGGACAATGGGAAGCACATCAGAGTTGGAGTGAACATCTGCTGCTTTGATCTGTAAAGAACAGATAGATAGATAGATAGATAGATAGATAGATAGATAGATAGATAGATAGATGATAGATAGATGGATGGATGGATGGATAGATAGACAGAAAAGGAGATTTATTATAGGAATTGGTTCATGCAGTTATAGAGGCTGAGAAGTCCCATGAACTGCTGTCTCCAGGCTGGAGAACCAAGAAAGCTGGTGGCATAATTCAGTCCAAGCCTGAGGGCCTGAGAGTGGGGATCCAATGGTGGAAACCCTGGTCTGAGTCTGAAAGCCAAAAACCAGGAGCACCAATGCCCAAGGCTGGGGAAGATGGCTAGCTCAGTCAAGCGGGGGCGGGGGGGGGGGGGCGCAAAATCACGCTTTCTCTGCCTTTTCGTTCTACTCAAGTCCTCAATAGATTAGATGACACCCACCCATATTGGTGAGGGTGATCTTCTTACTCTGTCTACTAATTTAAATAATATCTTCCATTGACACCCTCACAGACACACCCAGAAATAATGTTTTACCAGATATCCGGGCATCCATTAGCCCAGACAAGTTGACACATAAAATTAACTGTCACAATCCTCGCTTCTTCTGGTAATAGAATTGTACTTTTCCTTTGGGAACCACCCTCGTTCATTCTTGGCTTATGTAGTTTGGATGTGTGGGCCACATCTCCAGCTCCAGGAATGAGCACGTGGCTCAGACCCAGCCATTGCCTGTACCATACTGGTTTACCATGGTTGGTTCAGAGATTAGCACATGACTGCAGCTGGCAATCTGAGTGATTCGTAGGAACTTTACTGGGACTATGAAGAACGAAGGCCAGACACAATGGCTCACACCTGTAATCCCAGCACTTTGGGGGGGCCAAGGCAGGTAGATCACCTGAGGTCAGGAGTTTCAGACCAGCCTGGTCAACATGGTGAAACCCCGTCTCCACTAAAAACACAAAAATTTAGCCAGGCATGGTGTCACATGCACCTGTAATCCTAGCTACTCAGGAGGCTGAGGCACAAGAATCGCTTGAACCCAGGAGGCGGAGGTTGCAGTGAGCCGAGATCATGCCACTGCACTCCAGCCTCAGTGACAGAAGGAAACTCTGTCTCAAAAAAAAAAAAAAAAAAAGAAAGAAAGAAAGAAAGAGAGAGAGAAAGAAGTGCTTTCTTTACACCAGGGTTGCTAAACTGGAACTGCTACTGGCCATTTTGCCACCTTGAGGAGAAAACGTGCCTGACTTCCTGCTTACATTGTGTGGGCTCCTGGATTCAGGCTTGCATGAAGCCAGAACTAGTCCTGAATATCTTGGTTACATGAGCCAATAAGCTGATTCTGGCCCAGCGAGGACACTTCAGTAGAAGGTGGCTGACTTTGTGCTCTGGGTGTGCTAGAGCTGACTTATATTAGCTAACGAGGTGAAGTGTTAAATATTTGAGAATGTCATGACTGGTTGTTAAACTGTTGGTAGCTGGATATCAGCCATGGTCAGAATATTTATCTCATGGTTATCACGAAATGCCACAGATCAAGGCACATTTTCCTCCATGGAGAATCAGTTTACCAGCAAATCACAGGCCCTGACCTTGGTTTCAATAGGTTCCAAAATGGCCAAAAAGAACGACTGCTGGCCAGGGTGGTGACTCATGTCTGTAATCCCGACACTTTGGGAGGCTGAAGCAGTAGGATTGCTTGAGGCCAAGTGTTCCAGACCAGCCTGGGCAATATAGTAAGACCCTGTCTCTACAAAAAATTTAGAAATTAGCCAAGTGTGGCTGTGCTTACCTACAGTCTTAGCTACTTGGGAGGCTGAGGTGGGAGTATCACTTGAGCCCAGGAGTTTGAGGCTGCAGTGAGCTGTGATTGTACCACTGTACTCCAGCCTGGGCAAGAGTAAGAACCTGTCTCTGAAAACAAAACAAACAAACAAACAACAACAACAAAAACCTCAAGAACAAAATAGAATGACTGTTAACAACAACCAATATCTATATTTCACTTCCTGGCACTTTCTCATCCATAATCTCATCTTGTCCCTCCAACAATGCTGTAAAGTAGAAGTTACTACTCACATCCTACAGGTAAGGAATCCAAGGCCTAGATACATGCCTTCCTTGGGGTCAGGTGGCAGAGCTAAGAAATAAACTCAGGTCTTTGGACCCCGTGCTTAATGTTGTTTCCCTGACATCCCATAGGAGGTGACTGGAATGTCAAATCAGGGTCTAAACAGCAATTTGGTCACTGGGTATGGAGAAGCTGTTTTTGTAAAAAGAGTGTTTTAACCACCTCTGAACAGAGGTGGCCAATTAGGAAGGCAGTTGCACGGGGATCAGCAGTCACACTACATATGCAATCTGCTGAGAAAACACAGCATTGTTTCTAGGAAATTACATACCTCACGTTTGTACAGAATTTTTTGGTTTTTAAAGCCTTTTCAAGTACGTTGCCTCTGCAGATAAACTCCTTTAAAATGTTTAGAAAGTCGGTCCCTGTGTAACAGACTGATTAACCAAAAACCCACCACCAGCACGCTTTTCCCTTCACTGCCTCTATTAAAATAGCCTGGAAAAGGCCGGGCGTGGTGGCTCATACCTGTAACCCCAGTACTTTGGGAGGCCGAGGTGGGCGGATCATTTGAGGTCAGGAGTTTGAAACCAGCCTGACCAACATGGTGAAACCCCCATCTCCCCATCTCTACTAAAAATACAAAAAATTAGCCAGGCATGGTGGCGTGTGCCTGTCGTCCCATCTACTCGGGAGGCTAAGGCAAGAGAATCCTTTGGACCTGGAGGCGGAGGTTGCAGTGAGCCAAGATTGTGCCACTGCACTCCAGCCTGAGTGACAGACTGAGTGAGACTCCATCTAAAAAAAAAAAAAAAAATGAAAAAAATATTTACTTTTGCTGCCTCAAGACGTGACCTAGTTCTGGCTATTGAGACTTATGCAAAAATCTGCTTTCTTGATAAAAAATATTGTCTTTCCCCACTTCATCCTGCCTTGAGCAAGGATGTGATAGCTGGTGCTACAGCAGCTATTTTGTAGCCATGAGGTGACAAGACAAAAAACTAAGCACAGCAGAGCAGAAAGACAGCAAAAGTATGGATTCTCTATGGTATTATTGAGTCTGCACTGCACTGCTTCTTCTGAATCTTTTATGTGAGAAATATAAACCACTGTTACTTGAGCATCCTGTTACCTACAGTGCAAACATTCTAATATAATTAACAATTCTAGTTTGAGAAATGTATGATAGAGATCACCTATAATAGGGAAAAACTAGAAACAGTCTAAATGTGCACAATAGGAGGTTGATGAAATAAATTGTAGGGTGGCCATATATTGTATACTATTCAGTTATTGAAAACTGCATTGCCGACAAGCACTTCTCAAACTTGCGTTCTTAAACATGTACCTACAGACATTTTTCTGTGGGTGTATGTATATGTGCCTTTTTCTGAGAATATAAAGTTTATCAGACTCTCAACGGGGTTTCAAGAAAGTTGAAGAATCACTACAGGTTGAGCATCACAAGTCAGAAAACCCAAAATCTGAAATGCTCCAAAATCCTAAATATTCTGAGCACTGACATGACACTGAAAGGAAATGCTCACTGGAGCCTTATGGACTTGGATTTTTAGATTTGGGATGCTCAGCTGGTAGGTGTAATGCAAATATTCCAAAATCTGAAAAAAAAAATAAAAAATCCAAAACATGTTTGGTCCCAGGCATTTGGTATAAGGGATACTCAATCTGTATTAAAATTAATATTTGTAAACATAGAAAGATGTTCACAATATTTTGAGGGAACATAAATTTATAAAAGAGTATGTACACCATTTTTCCATATTGGGAAAATTGTGTATATGTTATCAATGTAAGCATTCATGGTAGTTGGGTAAAATACACAGAATGCATACTTGGGTGTCCAGAAAATAGCTTTATTTATTAATTTAAACTGAATTTATCTTAGGCTACGATATTACATTCCTGATGATTGTAGAAAACAAATTTGCAGCTCAAAGTAATTGAGATATTCCCTGATTTAAAGTGATCAATTCAGGCCAGGCATGGTGGCACACGCCTGTAATCCTAGCATTTTGGGAGGCCAGGTGGATTGCTTGAACTCAGAAGTTCGAGACCAGCTTGGGCAACATGGTGAAACCCCATCTCTAACAAAAAATATACAAAAATTAGCCAGGCATGGTAGTGCGCACCTGCAGTCCCAGCTACTTGGGAGGCTGAGATGGGAGGATCGCTTGAACCCAGGAGGTTGAGGCTGCAGTGAGCTGAGGTCGTGCCACTGCACTCCAGCCTGGGCAACAGAGCAAGACCCTGTCTCAAAACAATCAATCAATAAATGATCAGTTCAAAATCCTCCCATTTTCTGATCCTTCTCTGGGTGATTTTAGTTCTTCGGTGGACAGATGCATCATCCTAGAATCCAGAGCAGCAGCATCTGGTCCCTGTGCTACTGCCTGTTCTTCCCTGGCCTCTACACCTTATCTTACCTGGTCCCCACCATGAAGCACTGGCATCTGCTGCTAATGTCTGTGGTCCTGTCCCGGCTGCCAGTTGAGATGTCTATGCACTCCTGATTTACCTTGTCACAATTTATTCTCAGCTCGTTTGGTATCCACCGTAGGGGTCCCTGAGAAATTTTTAGATGCTTTTCCACGTCGGAAAGCATGCCTTTAGCCTTGCCCAAACAATGGCTACTTTGCCCTTCAACGTATCAGATTTGACACGGAGCAACTTTAATGAACTTGCATCCTGGGAAGAAAGGTTCAAGTTCCTTCTGCTTTTGCATTCTCGCTAAACCTGCTTAGGACTCCCAATGTCCACTCCCACTCTCAGGTGTGGGGCAGAGCTCTGAGCCCCTTTTCAGAACCTAAGCAATGTGTCAGCTGTGGTCTCATCTGTCTCATTCTGCCTTCCCTCTCCAGACATTCCTACTCGTCTCTCTCTCTCTTTTTTTTTTTCTTTCTTTTTCATTCTGGGGTTTATCTTACAAACGCTGTGCTCTAAGTCTTCCACATTTGCTCTTTTATGTACCGAGTCAGGCTGTTGCAAATCTGGAGATAAACAATTTCTGTCAAAAAAAAATCCTGGCTTTTGTGAATAAACAGTACTTTGGCTTCCAAACGTATGCCCATACTATAGGTTTTCAAGTTATTTTATGAGTAACTAAGAATTTGGCCTTTTGTTTTTCTATACTCTTTATTGTCCTTATGGGCAGTACCTGTAAAAGGCCTGAATGGTGGGTGTAAAACACAAAAGATTCAAGGTAACATGTGTTAGAAGGAAATAACCTCTTAATAATTCAAAATATTTTCCTTCTGCCTGTACAATGGAAAAGATCTGAAAAGATACATGATGAGGTGTTAGCAATTATGATCTTGGGATGCTGGGAGTATATTAAGGTAACAGTTACGGTAGAAATTACAGAGAACTCAACTAACAGTGGCTTAAAATAACAAGGGTTTGTTCTTCTGGCACAATAAGTCAGGAGGTAAGCAGCTGCTGGTATTGGTTCAGCAACACAGCATTGTCAGGGCCAGCATCTTTGCAGTTCCCTTGGTCTTTCCCCGAGGTCTCAAGATGGTTGCCACTCAACATGTTAAATCTCACATTCAAGGGGGAAGGGATGGCACCAATCCCATCTGTTCCTTTGAACTAGAAAAGCAAAGGCCTTACATTTTTATCTTACTGGCCAACACTAGGTCACATGGTCACCCCAGCTGCAAGGTAGGCTGGGAAAACCAGGGGCTGGTTGGCATTGGGTTAGCCGGTCAACTATGCCTAGCACAAAGAATATTTACATTACTTTTCTTGTTTCTCTGTATCTTCTCATTTTTCTACTTTATTTTTGTTTTTAGAGACAGAGTCTTGCTCTGTCACCCAGGCTGGAGTGCAATGGCACAATCATAGCTCTCTGCAGTCTCTAACTCTTGACCTCAAGCGATCCTCTCACCTCAGCCTCCCAAGTAGCTAGGACTAGAGACATGAGCCACCACACCCAGCTAAATTTTTTTTTTTTAGAGATAGGGTCTCACTATCTTGCCCAGGCTGGTCTGGAACTCCTGGCCTCAGGTGATCCTCCTGACTTGGCCTCCCAAAAATGCTGGGATTATAGGTGTGAACCACCACATCCCAAATTTTTCCACTTAAAAAATCATTTATTTATTTATTTTTTAGAGACAGGGTCTCATCTGTTGTCTAGACTGGAGTGTAGTAACATGATCACAGAATCATAGATCATAGCTCACTGCAGCCTTGAACTCCTGTCCTCAAGTGATCCTCATGCCTTGGCCTCCTAAAGTGCTAGCATTAGAGGTGTGAGCCACTGTGCCCAGTCTAATTTTTCCACCATTGAAAAGTATTGTGTTTGTAAGTGCTAGATGTAATTAAATACTAATAAATAATACTCAAAAATGAAATATACAGCCTCATTTGATTCTCCCAACTCCTTGCCCTCTGTATAATCTTGCCCTTGTATTAGGAGAAGGTAAGGGTCATATGTCAAATGACTTTTCCAAGGCACCCGCAAATTATTGACGATGCTCAACAAAGAATGCAGGTATCCAGACTCCATCCCCTGATGGAGGATACCAATTTGCTCTTAACTATCAGGAGGCTTCTAAATGAAATTTCAACATTAAGTTGATAGAGAGCTAGGAAAATTAATCAAGCACAAGCACCAAAGGCCCAGTTCCCACATTTCAAGCCCTATTGGGTCAGGTGCATTAGGCTAGTACTGACTGCCCTTCCCTCTCTGTGTCCCTCCTGCCTTCTCTGTTCTCTGTCCTTCATCCCCACATTCTCTGCCCAGCCCTTCCTTCTTGCCACCCTCAGCAAGGTGTCACTCAGTGGAAAGAGCTCCAGCTTTATCTTCATTTACACCAAAGTTTGATTCTGATTCTACCACTTACTACCCATGATACCTTCAGCAAGTTGTGTCAACTTTCTGGGCCTCAAACCCTTCATCTGTTCAATGAAAACATTATTACTTATCTCATAGGACTAATTGAATAATTTACATACCAGCCTATGTCCAAGCTTCTCACATGGTATTCAATGCCGGGTATGTGCTCAATCACAGTAAGAGTAATTGTCATGATACAGAAGCTCAACAATTTTTGAAATGGCAATCTCCATTATTATGCATTATTATTGCATTATGATGAATTCAGGCAAACAATAAGCCAGGGCAGAAGGTCACAACTCTGTTCTCTGTCAATCAAAGCAGTCACATGTATGGTGTCACTGTGGACTTAAAGCAAGTGGATTTATGAGCAAACTTTGAGTTCCCAATCCGTTTGCCAAGTTTATAATAGTGTGTTGCTTCGAACACAGATGGTTGAATCATGGCTTTGACACTTACTAGCTGTGACCTTGGTCAAGTTACTTAAAGTCTCTGTATCACAGTTTGATATTTAGAAAATGGGGATAAGACACTTGGACATGGGAAGGGGAACATCACACACTGGGGCCTATTATGGGGAGGGGGGAGAGATGGCATTGGGAATTATAACTGATGTAAATGACGAGTTGATGGGTGCTGACGAGTTGATGGGTGCAGCACACCAACATGGCACATGTATACATATGTAACAAACCTGCACATTGTGAACATGTACCCTAGAACTTAAAGTATAATAGAAAGAAAGAAAGAGAGAAAGAAAGAAAGAAAGAAAGAAAGGAAGGAAAAGAAAGAAAGAAAGAAAGAGAAAGAAAGAAAGAAAGAAAGAAAGAAAGAAAGAAAGAAAGAAAGAAAGAAAAAGAAAAGAAAAGAAAGAAAGAAAATGGGGATAAGAGTACTTATAGGGTTGTGCAGATTCAATGAGTTAATATATGAAAAACACTTTGAACAATCCCTGATGCATCAAACATGTTACATACCTCTTTGCTGTTGTTATTATTATATTGTATTGAACACCTGCTATGTGCCTGAGGACATGAGGCTAGTTATGGGTGAAACCAGGAGTTAAACTCACCACTATCTGATTTTGAATCAGCACCCAAACCACTAACCTGCCTTCATTCACCATCTTTACCTACCCCCTTCCCCTCTCCCTCACAGTCCAACTCTTCCTTCATGTTCCTGGGATGCAAGTCCTTGTCTTGTCCCTGTCCATTCTTGCCATCCTTTATCATTACTTTCCCTTCTCTATCTTTTTCCCTCTGCCATGAGCCTGAAGATGAGGACTGTCTATAACACCAGTTGTATCAGAGACCCAACTGCAGTGCCTTCAACACATTTTTATTTTTCTTCTCTTTCTCTTACATAAAAGAAGTCTGGAAGTGAGTAGTTCAGGGCAGATGTGGTAGCTCCATCATCAGGCAGTCTTGCTGACCTCATGGCTTCCATTCTCAGAATCACCTCATGGTGACAAGATTGATGCTATACTGCTAGCCATCACTTCTATATTCCAAGTAGTAGGAATGAGCAAGATTACAAGAGATGACTCTGCATAGTCAATGCCATTTAGAGATCTTTCCTGGAAGCCCCAATCAAGTACTGTCATTTGGCCACTTATCTTCAGGGAAGACTAAGAAATAAAGTTTTTCATGTGGGTACATTGTTACTTTCCACCAAAACCAGAGTCCTGGTATTAAGGAAAAAGAAGGAGAATGGTTACTGAGCAATCAGCTAGCTATTAGTACTGTACTACCTTCAGAAAGAAGAAAAGGAAAGGCGAGGTGTGGTGGTACATACCTATGGTCCCAGCTACTTAGGAGGCTGAGGTGGGAAGATCACTTGAGCACAGGAGTTTGAGTCCAGCCTGGACAGTATAGCAAGATCCCATCTCTAAAGTTTTAAATTATATCTAAAGTTTTAAATTAAAATTAGCAGTAAAATAGAAAAGGAGAATAAATGTTGGGTAGGCAGCTAGCTATCTGTACTACACCATCCCTGGAGTTCCTTCTGAGGAGAATGCTGCACATGGTAGGGAATAATTCTTTGAGGAACTTAGGTAGGTGATAAAACATCTAAGAAGCATGGTCCAATAGGAGCAAGATGGCCAAATAGGAACAGCTCCAGTCTCCAACTCCCAGCGCAAGCGACACAGAAGACCGGTGATTTCTGCATTTTCAACTGAGGTACTGGGTTCATCTCACTAGGGAGTGCCAGACAATCGGTGCTGGTCAGCTGCTGCAGCCCGACCAGCGAGAGCTGAAGCAGGGCGACGCATCGCCTCACCTGGGAAGCGCAAGGGGAAAGGGAATCCCTTTTCCTAGCCAGGGGAACTGAGACACACAACACCTGGAAAATCGGGTAACTCCCACCCCAATACTGCGCTTTAAGCAAACAGGCACACCAGGAGATTATATCCCACACCTGGCCGGGAGGGTCCCACGCCCACGGAGTCTCCCTCATTGCTAGCACAGCAGTCCGCGATCTAACCGCAAGGCAGCAGCCAGGCTGGGGGAGGGGTGCCCGCCATTGCTGAGGCTTAAGTAGGTAAACAAAGCCGCTGGGAAGCTCGAACTGGGTGGAGCTCACAGCAGCTCAAGGAAACCTGCCTGTCTCTGTAGACTCCACCTCTGGGGACAGGGCACAGATAAACAACAAAGGCAGCAGAAACCTCTGCAGACGCAAACGACTCTGTCTGACAGCTTTGAAGAGAGCAGTGGATCTCCCAACACGGAGGTTGAGATCTGAGAAGGGACAGACTGCCTGCTCAAGTGGGTCCCTGACCCCTGAGTAGCCTAACTGGGAGACATCCCCCACTAGGAGCAGTCTGACACCCCACACCTCACCGGGTGGAGTACACCCCTGAGAGGAAGCCTCCAAAGCAAGAATCAGACAGGTACACTCGCTGTTCAGCAATATTCTATCTTCTGCAGCCTCTGCTGCTGACACCCAGGCAAACAGGGTCTGGAGTGGACCTCAAGCAATCTCCAACAGACCTACAGCTGAGGGTCCTGACTGTTAGAAGGAAAACTATCAAACAGGAAGGACACCTACACCAAAACCCCATCAGTACGTTACCATCATCAGCAAAGACCAGAGGCAGATAAAACCACAAAGATGGGGAAAAAGCAGGGCAGAAAAGCTGGAAATTCAAAAAATAAGAGCGCATCTCCCCCGGCAAAGGAGCGCAGCTCATTGCCAGCAACGGATCAAAGCTTGACAGAGAATGACTTTGACGAGATGAGAGAAGAAGGCTTCAGTCCATCAAACCTCTCAGAGCTAAAGGAGGAATTACGTACCCAGCGCAAAGAAACTAAAAATCTTGAAAAAAAAGTGGAAGAATTGATGGCTAGAGTAATTAATGCAGAGAAGGTCATAAACGAAATGAAAGAGATGAAAACCATGACACGAGAAATACGTGACAAATGCACAAGCTTCAGTAACCGACTCGATCAACTGGAAGAAAGAGTATCAGCGATTGAGGATCAAATGAATGAAATGAAGCGAGAAGAGAAACCAAAAGAAAAAAGAAGAAAAAGAAATGAACAAAGCCTACAAGAAGTATGGGATTATGTAAAAAGACTAAGAAGCATGGTCCAACATTTATGGAACTCTAAAATTAATCTCTTCTTTTTTGAGACACGTTCTTGCTCTGTCACCCAGTCTGGAGTGTATTGGCACTACCGTGGCTCACTGCTGCCTCAATCTCCTGGGCTCAATTAATCCTCCCCTCTCAGCTTCCCAAGTAGCTGGGACTACAAGCGTGTGCCATCACGCCTGGCTAGGTTTTGTATTTTTTGTAGAGATGGGGTTTCACCATGTTGGCCAGGCTGGTTTTGAACCCTGGGCTCAAGTGATATACCCGCCTCAGCTTCCCAAAGTGCTGGGACTAGAGGTGTCAGCCACTGCTCCTGACCCTAAAACTCATCTTTTAGGAAGGAACATTCAGATTAACTGCAGGCCTTTTGTTTGCTGAATGGAGATACAAGTTTTAATATAGAGGTGTTTTGATTGGACAACAGAAAGACTAAATACTGCCAAGAGTGCCAAGAGTCCTATTTATTTTTGTTCTTAACACCCAACAATTTTCGGCCTCTTCTCCAAATACTCTATTAACAAACATTTGAAGAAGAGTGGGTTGAAAGGATGCCAAATCATTAGCCTGACTGGGATAATTATCAATACTTGTGCTCACTCATGTTCGTTTCTCCTTTTCCTCTCTCTCAGCACATAGGACGGGTACACTGCCCAGCCCTCTTGCACTTATTTAGGGCTATGTGACCATCTAGCCAGCAGTAAGCAGAGGTGACACATTTCACTTCCAGGCCTAAGCATCCAAGAGCAATGTGGGTTCCTGTTGCTTCTCTCTTCTCCTGCTGTGGTGAAGGCAGAGGCTGAGATGGTAGAGCCACAAAACTGAAGCCGCCTGGGAGCCCTGAGTGTCAGCACGTGGAGACAGCTGCCCTGGGGTGTTGGATGGGGTCTCAGTGTACTTCAACCACTCAAGAAACAAAATTTTTTATAATAGCCCCAAAGTGAAACAACCCAAATATCCATCAATTGATAAATAAACAAAATATTGTATATCTATACAATGGGTATTATCCAGCAATAAAAGGGAAAGAACTACTGATACGTGCTACAACATAAATGAACCTTGAGAACATTATACTCAGCAAAAGAAGCCAGACACAAAAGGCCACATATTCTATAATTTCAATTATATGAAATGTCCACAATAGGCAAGGACAGAGACAGAACGTAGATTAGTGGTTGCCTAGGGCTATGCTGGCAGAGGTAATAGGGAGTGACTGTTAACCAGTACAGAGGTGTCTTTTTGGGGTGATAAAAATGGTCTAAAATTAGATAGTGGTGATGGGTGTACAACTCTGTGAATACACTAAAAGCCATTGGATCATACAATTTAAATGGGTGACTTTTATGATACATGAATTTTATCTAGTGTAGTTGTTTATCTAGTATAGTTGTTTAAAAAAAGAAACAAGTTTTTGTTGTGTTCAACCATTGAGATTTTAGGGCTAATGTTGTAATAGTGCAGCACAATCTGGTCTATCTTAGATAAATACTGCCCCAGGTGCCTGTATGTCCATAGTTAGCCTTGGCTATACTAAAAATATAGTACTATGGGAGTAGAGATCAGGGGTCAACTAACTCCACCTGGTGAATGGTGGAAGAAGTAACATCTGAGTTCTATATCAAATAATAAGTAGAATAGCTCCCTCCTCCTCAGGAATGGATGCATGGATGGATGGATAGATGGATGGATAAGTGGACAGACGGACAGCATGAATGGCTTATGACAGGACATGGACTCATTGAAAGAAGATATTGCCGAAACTCCACTTAGTTGGACATGGCTAGAGTATGAGATATATATCATCCCAGATAGAAGAGGTGAGACAAGAAAAGGCTTTATGTTATGATATTCTTGCATTGCTATGAAGAAATACCTGAGACTGGGTAATTTATAAGAAAAGGGGTTTTATTGGCTCACAGTTCTGCAGGCTGTACAGGAAGCACGGCAGCATCTGCTTCTGGGGATGCCTCAGGAAGCTTCCAATGGTGGTGAAAAGCAAAGGGGGAGCAAGGCGTCTCACATGGCGAAAACAGGAGCGAGAGAGAGAGAGAGAGTGAGAGCAGAGGTGCCACACACTTTTAAGTAACCAGATCTCGTGAGAACTCACTGTGATGAAGGCAGCACCAAGCCATGAAGGATCCGCCCCCATGATCCAACACCTCCCACCAGGCCCCACCTCCAGCACTGGAGATTACAATTCAACACGAGATATGGATGGGCACAAATATCCAAACTATATCAGGCCTTGAATTCCCAGCCAAGGTGCTGGGACTTGATCCAGCCAGAGAAAGGAGTTTTGAGGGATTGTTATCAGAGAGCTGGAGTGGGAATATGTGTATTTTAGATCATTCTGGCACCAGCATAAAGACCAGATTCATGTAAGTAAAACTCTGGGTCAGAAGGTGGGTAGCTTGGGCCTATCAGTCCGTGAACACTCCAGCTCCTATCAGCCAGAGAGTCCCTCTGCCTGGTACTCACTTCCCTCCCCTCAGACCTGGTCACCTCTTCTCATCCTCTGCATCTCAGCATCCAAGTCACTTCCTCAGAGAAGCCTGCCCTGGCTCCACAGGCAAGGGTGGGTCCCTCATCTTGTGTTTTCTAATGTGCTGTCTGTCTAGCTTGCATCTCAACTGTAACTAATTAACCAGTGGTGAGATTGTTCATGTATCGTCCATCTCCCTCACTGGACTGCAGGCTCCTATGAACTGGACTTGTCTTTTTCACTGCTGTATCCTCACTGCCTAAATGGCATCTGGCCCATCACAGGTGCTCAGTAAATATTTGATGAATAAACCAAGTGAGTGTATATGTGAACTGGAAGATGAATCTGGAATGTTAATACCTGTCTGAAAGCTGAACTTTCTTCTCAAGGAAAAGCAAAGCATGAATTAAATTTCCATAGTAGCAGGGAGTGGGAAGAGCATAGGCTTTGGAGTCGGGCTGGTTCCATCATACCTCAGCTATGTGACCCAGAGCAAGTCACTTTCTTCCTCTGAAATTCAGCCTTTCGCCGCAAAATGGAGGCAATAACACTTATCTCAGAGTGTGCACAAAGCAGCTAGCAGTGTGTCATTCGAGAGTAAAGCCTCCATATGTGACAATAACAACAAAAACAAGAGCACTATTTTATCAGTTAATCCTGACAGTAATCCTTTGAGGCTTATAACTCCGTGTTTCTCAAACTTGCCTGATTATAAGAATCACCCCAGGGGAACGTGGTACAAATACACATCCCCAGCCCTCACCCTGGCATTCTCATTCAGCAAGAGCGGGGTGAGGCCTCGTGAATCTAGAGTGTATCAGGGATTCCAGGTGATTGCTATGAGCAGGCAGGTCTGGGCACCATTATGACCCCCACTTTATTGATAAGGAGAGTGACTCTCTGCCCAGCGCTTCTTGCACACATGTTAACATGCAGGAGAGTCACCTGGGTCTTCACATCCAGTAGGTCTGTGGTGGGGCCTGAGGTCCAGGATTTCCGACAAGCTTCCAGGTGGCATTGATGCAGCTAGCCTGAGGCCCACACGGAGCCGCCGCAGGGGCTGCCCTAGAGAGCCAGCTCACCCATCCTCAGGTACTCACACATTGGTGGCGGGCAAAAATGCCGATGCCTAGGTCCTACCCCAGAGATTCTGATGTAATTAGGGGCATGGCCTGGGCAGAGAACTTTTTAAAATATCCCCAGGTGATTCTACTATATAGAAAAGTTTGCAAACCACTGGTTTAGGTCAGAGTCATATAGTTCAAATTCATAGAGCCAATAAATGGCCACGCTGCCATGTGAACCTATGTCTATCTGACCCCATAGCCGAGTATCTTGTGAGAGAGTAAACAAAACAGGAACTGATATTATTACTAGTGTTTTCATTATTGGTGGAAAGAGGGAGACCTCAAAAATAAGGCCAAAAGCCAGGTGCTTATGCCTGTAATCCCAGCACTTTGGGAGGCCGAGGTGGGCAGATCATGAGGTTAAGAGATCGAGACCATCCTGGCCAACATGGTGAAACCCCATCTCTACTAAAAATACAAGAAGTAGCTGGACATGGTGGTGCGTGCCTGTAGTCCCAGCTACCTGGGAGGCTGAGGCAGGAGAATCACTTGAACCCAGGAGGCGGAGGTTGCAATGAGCCGAGATCGCACCACTGCACTCCAGCCTGGCGACAGAGCGATGGTCCATCTCAAAAAAATTAATAAATAAGGCCAAAGAACATCAAACTGGGGTCAGGATCTGGAAATTACCATCACAGCTGGGCTGGGCCACCAGTACAAATAGGGTACAGTCAAAGAGAGAGATCCCTGCTCATTCTCGCAGCTGTAGGCACACAAAAGCAGGCAAACGTGGGTGTGCGCCACTTCCATCACTCGCTGGCTCCTCTCCAAATGGCATGAGCAGCTGCTGAGCCCTGCACTCACCTCACACCCACGCTCATAGCTTTTTGAAGATAGAGAAAAAAGCCAGGCAGTCCCAGCCCCAAAATTAGAGAGGCACAATTGGACAACCTTGAGAAAGCTACAGCAGCCCCTAACTCAATTTCTTAGCAATTATCCTAGCACTGTGTCTCCAAGGAATGAAGTCTGTGGCCTGATTCAGTAGAACACCAGACTTCCGGAGACAGACAAACACACTGCGACCACAAAATTCATTTGGAAGACTCAAAGCGGAGAAGGGATGTCAAAGAAGACTGGCTGTAATTTCAGAAGCCATAACAGGCACCACCTGACACAGATAATAAAAATAAGAGCTGTTAAGTATCAACGGCCTGCCCTGTGCCAGACTCCATGCACTATCTCATTTAATCCTCATCAGCATCCCATGAAGTAGGTACTCCTGGCCCCTTGGAATAGAGAAGGGGATTCAAAAGTTCAAGTTCACAAGACAAGTGCAAAGGTCACACAGCTAGGAAGTAGCAGAGCTGGGGTTTGAACTCAACCCCAGCTTTTAAATGCTTTGTATTTTGCTTCTCACTCTGTGTGGCTGAGCCTCATATATCACTGCCTGCTTTGGCCTTTAAACAAAGGAAGAAATATTCTTCCTCTGACGGTGGAGTGTAATAATCGTTCCTGCCGAGCCGAGGAGAAACAGAGCCCGGTTGTTTCTTGGTCCCTACCTCCATCTCTGCAAGTTCGCGCTCTGCAGCCATGCAAGGGACTGACTTTGAGATGGCTGGAGGGACCCAAAGAGAGAAACTAATGAATATGCTCGGCTTTGAAGGGTGCCAGCACCACAGAGTGAGGTTGCTCTGAGCTGGCTGGAATGTGTTTGTCTGTCTCTGGAGGTCTGCTGTCTTTGGTTTTTCATCAGAGCTTTATGCAGTTTTCATGCGCCCCAGGGATCTGGAACCACAAGCCCTCTGTTCCAAAGGATTCATGCAGAAACAACTACAGGTGGAGCCATTTAATTACCTATCTTTAAAAAAAAAAAAAAGGCTAGGTGACATTTTGAACCAGCTGGCAGGGTTTTGTTCTAAAGAGCAGGACTGTTGTTAGCTCTTATTTCATCCCTCCACCCCAGGGCATAGCATGGTTCTATGTCCTCCACCAAGGTGACTGCCAGGATTCAACATTATCTACATCCCCCGTCTGATCTCTGAAGCCTGAAAACCCTTTCAGGGAGGACAAAAGGTTTCATGCCATAATTAGGGATGAGGCTTCAAGGCCAAGAGCCACCATCAAGGCAAGGTAAGGTCTTTCCGGCCCATCAGCCAGCAAAGAGCTAGAATTATCAGGGATCCTGAGTCAGTCCTTCAGCAGCTCACAACTAGGAAGGTCGTGGCAAGGGCAACAGCAAGCAAAAAGCTGGGAGAAGTCTTCAGTTTCAGGCTTATAGCTTGCTAATATATTGGTGAGCCAGGAATTTGTTTCCCATTTTTTTTTTTTTTTTTTAACTTGCAAGCTAATGAGGAAATCTCTTCCCTCAAATTCAAAGCTAACTCACAAGCTAGGGACTAACTGGGCACCATTGTGGATTTCGAGCTCTTTGGTTGGCTTAGATTCATTTTGATCTGGAAACTACTTAGCTAGCAAGCTTACAAACAAATTGTTTGGCTGGGTGCAGTGGCTTGTGCCTGTAGTACCAGCTACTCAGGAGGCTGAGGTGGGAGGATCACTTGAGCCCAGGAGTTCTAGGCTGTAGTGCGCTATGCCAGTTGGGTGTCCATACTAAGTCTGGCATTGATATGGTGACCTCTCAGGAGTGGGGGACCACCAGGTTGCCTAAGGAGGGGTGAACCAGCCCAGGTGGGAAACAGAGCAGGTCAAAACTCCCATGCTGATCAGTAGTGGCATTGCCTTGTGAATAGCCAGTCCACTCCAGCCTGGGCAACATAGCAAGACCCCATCTCCAAAAACAAACAAAAAAACAAATAAGTTGTTTGAGAGATCATCTTGATTTTAAAAAAATGATTTTGGCTACATAACCCAAACATTAATAATAAAAACTCTTCCCAGTTCTTTCTCTCCCTTTGTTTCTCACCAGGATTGGGTTGCAAAATGGTCACGTAATAGGAATAATAAGAACCAACCTTGACAGAGTATTTACCATTTGCCAGGCTCAGTTTCGAGGGTTTTACATGTATTACCTCACTTACTGTTTGCCACAGTTCTATGAAGCAGGTATTATTTTCCTCCCCAATTTGCGTATTAAGAAACTGAGACACAGATGACAGGTAGCTTGTCCAAGGACATAGACAAGAAGAAGCCAACTGAGGATTTGAACCCAGGCAGTCTGATTCCAGAGCCCATACTCTCTTTACATTTTAATTGTAAACATTTTATGGAAGAATAACAAACATACAGAAACACGTACAACTTGTAAGTGTATAGTTCAAAGTATTTTCACAAACTGAACATAACCCAGCACAAAGGCTCATGAGGATCAAGAAAAAGAATGGTATCAGACCCCAGAAGTCCCTCCTGCTTAGTTCCAGTCCCTAGTTCCTCACCTGGAGAACCATCCTGACTTATTACTTTTTAAAGACATGGTCTCACTCTATCACCCAGGCTGGAATGCAGTGGTGCAATCAGCTCACTGCAGCCTTGAACTCCTAGTTTCAAGTCATCCTCCTGCCTTGGCCTCCCAGAGCACTGGGATTACAGGCATGAGCCTTGGCACTGCCAATCCTGACTTTTAATACCACAGCTCACTTTGCCTACTTCTAAACTTTATATAAATCTAATCCTACAATATGTACCCTTTTGTGTCTATCTTCTTTCCTCATAATCTTCATGCAATTCACCCACGCAGTTCCAAGAGGCAATAATGCACTCATTTTTATTGCTATGTAGTATTTCATTGTATGACTATCCCACAATTTTTCCATTCTACTTTTGGTGGACATTTGGGTTATTTTTTGCTGGGCACCATTTCAAATAGTGCTGTGATTTGTCTTTTCATGCATATATATGTGCATTTCCATTGGGCATCTATCTGGGAGCAGAATTGCTGGTTCATGTGGGATATGTATGTTCAACTTTCATAAATAGTTCCAAACACTTTTCACCAGAAGAATCTAAGGGTTCCAGTTGCTTCACATCCTTGCCAACTCTTAGGTGTCTGCTGTTTTTATTTGAGCCATGCAGGTGGGTGTATAATAATATCATATTGTAGTTTTAACTTCATTCCCTCAAAGACTAGTGAAGTTGAGCCCATTCTTTTGAGGTTATTGCCCATTTTGATGTCTTCTTTGGTAAAGTTCTTGTTCTATCCTTTGGCTCATTTTCCTATTGAGTTTGTGTTTTCTCTTGTTGATTTGTAGGAACTCTCTTAGTATTCTGGATATAAGTCCTTCATTAGACACATTTATTGCAACTATATCCTACTTTGTGGATTTCCTAATCACTCTCTTCATAGATTTTAATAGAACAGAAGTGTTTTTTAACAACTATATTGAGATATAATTTATGTACCAATTTACCCACGGAAAATGCACAACTCAGTGGCTTTAGTATATTCACGGAGCTGTACAATCATCACCACAATCAATTTTAGAATATTTTCATCACTCCAAAAAGAACCTCCGTTCCCACTAGCAGTCACTTTCTATTTTCCCTCAAACCCATCCCTCCAACCCTATGCAATTACTCATCTGCTCACTGTAGCAGTTTTTAAATTTTAATGTGGTCTAATTTATCCATTTTTCCCATATAGTTTGTACATTGTGTGAGCTATTCAAGAAATACTTGCGTACTCCAAGGTCATGAAGATATACCGCTCTGTTTTCTTATAAAACTATTATTGTTTTACCTCTCACATTGAGATCTACAATCCACTTGGAATTGCCTTTGTGAATATCCAATTGACTCTTCATCGTGTACTGAAAATAAGTCAGGTAACTATATATACAAAGGTGTGTTGCTGGCCTCTCTATGCTACTCTGTTGGTCTGCCTATCCTTGGACAAATACCACACTCTCTTAGCTACTATAGCTTTATATTACATCTTCACTTACATCTTCGTCTGACAGTGTAATTCCACCAGCTTTGTTCTTCAGGCTTGCTTTGGGTATTCTTAGCTCTTTTCCAGGCCTACTAATCTCCACCAAAATATCTGTTGGGATTTTTTTTTAATTGAGATTGCATTAAGATTATGAACAAATCTGGTGAGAAGAGTCATCTTTATAATAGACAGTCTTCCAAATGAAATATCTTTTATTTTTTTTGGATATTCTTTAATTCCTCTAAATAATTTTTGTAGGTTTTCTTTCTTTTTTTTTTCTTTTTTTTTTTTATTATACTTTAAGTTCTAGGGTACATGTGCACAACGTGCAGCTTTGTTACATATGTATACATGTGCCCTGTTGACATGTTTTGTTTGATTTAGTCCTACAAATTTGATGCCTTTTATACCACTATAAGTATATTTTTTTAATTTTTATTTTTTTGGTTTGTTGCCAGTATCGAGAAATAAAATGATTTCTGTATACTGACCTTGTATCCAATGACCTTGCTAAATTCACTTATTAATTTAATAGTTTTTGTATATATTCTTTTGGATGGTTTACATACACAATCATTATACAATATCAACAATTGATGACATATTTGTTGCTTCCTTTCTGATGAGGCCTCTTATAAATATTTATTGCTTTGGAGTTCATTTCTTAACTACTATGCTTCCATCAGAATTGCTATGCTGAACATCAAAGCTCTCTGTAGAGCCCTCTTCCCTCCCAAATCCGACAATTCCTAGGATCCATAGCAGGTATTCTTTACGTGTGTTCATTATCAAAGGCTTTCTCGCCCAAAGGACAGAAAACCTGACTACAGTGGTATAAACAAATAGAAAATTTCTGTTTGTTTGTTGTTGTTTGCCTAGGGAGTTACCTACAGGAGAGTCTACATAAATGGCTGCTGCAGCTCCAGACATCACATCTATATTCAAGGCACAAAGGAGAAGAAAGTGGGTAAGGACCCTAGTTCTGGTCACGTGGTCTCTGCTAATTTCAAGGGAGCCTGGAAAAGTGGGACATGGAATTATCCCAGTTGACTCAGAGATCCATAATCTGGGCCAGACACAGTGCTTCTTTGCACAAAATGGCAGTTCAGTTAGCAAAGAAGGGGGAATGGTACTGGGTAGGCAGCTAGCAGGGCCTTCGACAACACAAATAAATGTACCTCCTCCACAACAGGCTTCTGCCTGCTCTCTCTTGCATCCATTAGGTACCCTGTCCCCTCTGAACAACACTGCTTTCTGCTATAGTTGGAGGAGCCTCCAGGTGGTCAAGCTGCCCTGCGATGTAGCTGCCAAATTGAGCAAATGCTTCTTGTCTCCTTTCATGCTACCCTTGTTTAGAATTGTCACATCGTAGTGCCACTTGTGCCTAAAACATTAAAGATTTTTTTTTTTTGGTGAAACAGTTCACTTAACAGCTCTCTTCTTTGGTAGGACACCAGTGTCAGGGGCTGAGCCGAGTCAAGCAAGAATCTCCACACTGCACACACTGCCCCCATTGAGGACCAGAATTTATGACTGAGTCAAGTTGGCTATGCTAGGTGCCACCTTTCCTCAAGATGACTTCTTGCCCAGTTAGGTACTAGTGCTCTAGTGAGCTGGGATTCTGATCTGAAGCTCCACTCAGGCTCAACCTGGGACCCTGGCTACACACATAAGTAAGCCCCAAACTAGGAAACCATTTTGGCTTCAGAGCACTTTAGAACTTGGATGACACAGCAGTTTTGAATTTTTTTAGCTAGCTGGTAAATCAAGCAACCTAGAGTTTAGACCCAATCCTGGCACTCATTGGCTAATTATTGTTAGGAAATTTCATTCCCTTCACTGGGCCTCACGTTCTCCATCTGAAACCATAAAAGACTTGGACCATACGGCCTCTCATGGTCAGCCCAGCTCAACTCTTTTTAGAACCCACCCCATGAGAACACGCAAGGGCACTCAGGATTTGTCCCTCAGTATTTGTCAGCTCAGATCCTGAGTATCAGAGCAGGAGGTCCTAAGATCACCCCCCATCAAAGATGAGGAAACTAAGAAAGGTAAAGCAACTTGCCCAGGATTTGAACCCAGGTCTGTCTGACTCTATCTCAGGCTGTAGATCACCACAAGTAACACGTGGCTTCTACCAATACTAGTCCCACACTTCCTGAGAATGGTGCCTCTGGAGCCAGTTGTGCAAAGCCTTAGCTGCAGAGAAGATGCTCCTGCTTGTGGGTGGAGTTGAAAGAGCTCCCAGGTGAGGGCAGGGCTGTCATCCACCCACCCAGCCATCTGTCTGTCTGCAAGATTCCCCTGTTCTGCTAAGCACTCATTTTTGCCCTGCCTTTCCCTGTTATGGGCTTCATATTTTATGATTTCAATATAAATAATTTACCAGGAATCATCATTCCCTAGACTGCTCGGCCTGCTATAGAAATCTGACTGCTCAAATCTACAGCTGAATCCAACAGAGGAAATACAAATACTCTTACCTGTAAGCATCCAGAACCGAGAAGGAAGGCAGCCTGCCACATTTGTACCCACATCATTCATTCGGCGGTGGATCTCAGGGCCTTCCACTCAGGAGGCCTATACATAGACCCAAGTGGGTGCTTTCTCTTCACAGCGTCTCCAAGGGAGGCCATGTGCACATTCTAACAGCTGCACCTTGCAACCTTTTTGTGAGAACTTACATCTTATTTGCTGAGCTGCCTCAGTTTTCCCCCAAACACTCAACCTTTGGGAGGACAAATGGCAAAAAACAAGTGGGAGTATTTGGTTTATTGGCCATCCTCTGAGGCAAAGGCAGACAGGATCCCAAATTGCTGACCTCTCCCTGCGCCATTCACTGCTGCAGGTTCCTGAGGGAGATTCGCAGAGATCCAGGCAATGCCTACCCCTTATTACTTTCTCGTCTCCTATTCAAATAAGCTTGGTGGTTTATATTGTAGCAGAAAGAACTCCTTTTACTCCTCTTGACTAACCTTTCAGCCAGTGTTCCTTAGTCTTTAGTAAAGGGCATTTCTTTTTCCAATCTGTCATGGACTGATACTTCTATAAAAATACAATAAAAATGAATTACTTGAAAAAATAAGAAAAAAATGACATACAAAGTCAAAGCCGAAATTTTCTATTAGATTCAACAGACATAAAATTACTCTGTCAAACTGCTATAAAAATGTCTAAACCACCTCAATTTCAATTTTTACCTCGTTGCAGGCCAGTTTCAAATAGTTTACTGGCAAGCACTGGTCCACAGCACACGATGGAATGGCACTTTGCCAGGCCGCAAAGGGCAAATGTGTGATACATGTGCATACTGCCCCACAACCCATCCCACAACCACAGCAGGCCATGCTAATTGATCAGAACATTTAGTCTTGAATGCGGCCCCAGATTCCTCCTCAGCACATGCCTCCACTCCCAAACTCAGACTGGGCATGCAAATGAAAACTATTATCCCTAGTTCCTTTTGTTCAGCCCCACACTCTAATCTTAGTTCTTCTAACACCTCAGAGCTGCTGTCCCGACCATCCACTATACCCCTCCTTTCTGCTTTATCCAATTTGGGTACTTTTCCAAGGGACCAGAGCCTGTGAGTCAGGGAGGCAGCCCTGGCCCTAGGTTCGTTGGAGGTAAGAGAGAGAAGTGCAACCACGAAATTTCAAGGAAGGAAAAGGCCAGTAGAGTTCCCCCCTCCCCATCTAGTTCTACTTATGATCTCTTTATACCCCTCTAGTATTATGGCCTAATTGTGTGCTTTGAATCTTTTAGTAGAGATACCATCTGTAGAGCGCCTGTGATGCACTAGGCTTTATTTTCAGTGATTATTTTTGCTATCTCAATTCGTCACATAACACCTCTATGAAATAGCCATTATTATAACCCCATTTCAACAGTGGATGAAACTCAAAGAGAGAAAATAACTGCTCAAGTTCATGCAGTCGTGAGCGATAGAGCTTGGATTCAAAAGGAGATCTGTCGCATTTCCAAAGTCTGTCCTTTGGCACATCTCAAAAGAAGACATACACGCGGCCAACAAACATGAAAAAAATGCTCAACATTATTAATCATTAGAGAAACGCAAATCAAAACCATAATGAGATGCCATCTCATGCCAGTCAGAATGGCCATTGTTAAAAAGTCAGAAAATAATGGATGTTGGCAAGGTTGCAGAGCAAAGGGAATGTTTACATGCCATTGGAGGGAATGTAAATTAGTTCAGCCACTGTGGAAAGCAATTTGGAGATTTCTCAAAGAACTTAATACAGAACTATTATTCAACCCAGCAGTTCCATTACTGGATATATATCCAAGGGAATATAAATCGTTCTACCAAAAAGATACATGCACTCAAGTTGATTGCAACACTATTCACAATAGCAATGACATAGAATCAACCTAGATGCCCATCAACGGTGGACTGGATAAAGAAAATGTGGTAATATAGACCATAGAATACTACAAAGCCATAAAAAAGAACAAAATTCTGTCCTTTGCAGCAACATGGATGTAGCTAGAGGCCATTATCCTAAGCAAATTAATGCAGGGAAAGAAAACCAAATACCACATGTTCTCACTTCTAAGTGGGAGCTAAACATTGAGTACAGATAGACACAAACGGGAATCATAGACACTGGAGCTTACGTGAGTGTAGAGGGTGGGAGGAGGATGAGGATCAAAAAGCTACCTAGTGATCACTACGCTCGCTACCTGGGTGATGAAATTATCTGTGCACCAAACCCCAGTGACACGCAATTTACTCATGCAAAGAAACCTGCACGTATATCCCCTGAACCTAAAATAAAAGTTGAAAAAGAACAAGAAGGCTGGGCACAGTGACTCAAGCCTGTAATCCCAGCACTCTGGGAGGCAGAGGCAGGTGGATCACCTGAGGTCAGGAGTTCGAGACCAGCCTGACCAACATGGAGAAACTCCATCTCTACTAAAACTACAAAATTAGCTGGGCGTGGTGGTGTGTGCCTGTAATCCCAGCTACTCAGGAGGCTGAGGCAGGAGAATCACTTGAACCCGGGAGGCAGAGGTTGCAGTCAGCTGAGATCACATCATTGCACTCCAGCCTGAGCAACAAGAGTGAAACTCCGTCTCAAAAAAAAAAAAAAGAAAAAGAAAAGACAGAAAGATTATTTGTATTGGTTTTTACCAAATTCTCGTATTCATAGCCAACTTAGAGTTGTAATTGATGAATGAGTAGTTCCAACATAAATGGTGGTTGATTATTTTGTTACATTAATGAATAATATGGAAATAAAACAACAAAGATAGTTTTTTGGTGGAGAAAAACAAACCCAAAGTCTGTCCTGTAATCCACTTTATCGTCTCTTACCTCCATCCAGATCCAGCGTTGGAATTGGGAAGACGAATTGGGAAGACAAGCTGGAGCTCCCTCTAGAGGTGACACGATGCAATCCAGTCGTCGTCAAATGGTACCGCGGTACCAGGCAAGGGAGGCAGCACTTCCCCTCCCCACCCCTAAATGGCAGTGAAGGGCAGACCAGGGATCAGCCCTAAGTCTTTGCCTTAAAGATCACACGTTAATGTGCACCGAGGAATTATCATGTCCACTCCCACAGTCCCTGAGTGTTGCTAAGGCATTTCATTGCCAGTATTTATTTGCCTCTCTAGGTCCTGGAATCTTGACATTTTCAGGTGGGAGGCTACAGAATGAACCTAAAATAACTGATGGAATGAGTTAGTATTTTATCAAAAGCATTGGCTGGAGAATTCACCCATCTGGCCTAAGCAATCTGGCCTCCTAGACAACTGCAGAAATAAATAAAACCAAATAAGAAAATGAGAATAACAACTGCTACTATTTATTGAGCTCCATATGCTGAGCACCATGATAAACAGTATATATATATATGTATATATCTAAAATCCAAACACCATTCCTTTGCATTTCTTCACTGAAAAGAAAATTTTCATTCTTTGAGAGAGTGATTTTTTTCACAAGACCCTAAAGTCATTTTGGTATAGAGCAGATGAGAAAGTTGGGCTATCCATGGCTGTGTTTATGTAAAATGAAATGATGACTACGGAATAAGGAGAGCAATTTCCTGTGTGCCTCAGAAACTAGCTCTTAAGACTGCTAAAAAGGGGGCTCTGGATGATTTTGAACAGTGGCAGCCCTCCAAAAGGATATTTGTAGTTAAGGTGATTTTTTTCCTTTCCAAAAAAGCAGCACTTGTTTGTTTTCTGAATTGCAAAGGCCATTTATCTTTACTGTAGAAAGTAGAAAACAGAAAACATTTTTTAAAAACCAGAAACATGAATTATTTGTAGTGTTACTGTTTTTGTTGTTTCCAGTTTTGTTGCTATTAAAATTATGCTGCAATGAATATTTTGTATTTACATATTTTTCGTACACCTCTGATTATTTGCTTAATACAAATTTTGAGAAATAGAATTTCTGGGTCAAAAAGTATGTATATCTTAAAAACTTTAAAACCTCATTGCAGGCCAGTTGCAGTGGCTTATGCTTGTAACCCCAGCACTTTGGGAGGCTGAGGTGGGTGGATTGCTTGAGCCCAGAGTTCAAGACCAACTAGAGCAACATGGTGAAACCCCATCTCTACTAAGACTACAAAAAATTAGCTGGATGTGATGGCACACGCCTGTAGTCCCAGCTACCTGGGAGGCTTATGTGGGAGGATCACCTTACCCTGGCAGGTGGAGGCTGCAGTGAGCCGTGATGGCACCACTGCACTCTAGCCTGAGTGACAGAGTGAAAAACAAATTTAATTGCTATTGAAGGTAAAATATGCTCAGAAAAAAAATTCATTGTGAAGTTAGTAAGTGCAAAATGTTATTTTAAGGTGAATGTTTTGATTATTAATAAGATGAAACTTTTATTTTTGAGATAGAATCTCACTCTGTTGCCCAGGCTGGAGTGCAGTGGCAAGATCTCTGCTCACTGTAACCTCCACCTCTCCGACTCAAGCGATTCTCCAAACAGCCTCCAGAGTAGCTGGGATTACCGGTGCCCGCAACCACGTCCAGCTAATTTTTGTATTTTTAGTAGAGATGGGGTTTTACCATATTGGCCAGGCTGGTCTCGAACTCCTGACCTCCAGTGATCCACCTGCCTCGGCTTCCCAAAGTGCTGAGATTACAGGTATGAGCCACCGCACCCCACCAGATGGAATTTTTAATGTATTTATTTGTTTTTTGTATTTATTCTTCTATGGGTTGCCTGTTCATGACTTTTGCTTATTTTCATATCTTTTAAATGTTTGTGTGAGGACTGCTTACGTACTAAAGAAACCAACCTTTGTATGTCATATATCTTGCCTTCTCTCATTTGTCATTTGCTTTTCAATCTTTAATGGTTTTTTAAATTTTTTTTTTTTTTTTTTTTTGAGACGGAGTCTCGCTCTGTCGCCCAGGCTGGAGTGCAGTGGCCGGATCTCAGCTCACTGCAAGCTCCGCCTCCCGGGTTCCCGCCATTCTCCTGCCTCAGCCTCCCGAGTAGCTGGGACTACAGGCGCCCACAACCGCGCCCGGCTAATTTTTTGTATTTTTAGTAGAGACGAGGTTTCACCGTGGTCTCGATCTCCTGACCTTGTGATCCGCCCGCCTCGGCCTCCCAAAGTGCTGGGATTACAGGCGTGAGCCACCGCACCCGGCCTTAAATTATATTTTTTTACTTTCATGGTAGTTGGATATATAAATCTCTTTCTCTACGGATCTGTCTTTGCTTGTATACTTTTAAAGGCCTTTCTCACATGGAGATAAATATTCACTAAGGTAACTGCTTTGCAGGGAGCAACATGTTTTTGGACATGTTGTATAAACACTGGTATATTGTTTTTAAAGGCTCAGTGCTTTATAGCCACACTTTTACATTTATTCACTTAATCCTTTTTTTTTCAACCAACATCTGACGAGTACCCCTATTTGCCAAGCTCTATGCCAATAACTGAGGGTGCCAAGATGAATATTTTAAAAGCTCATAGATCAACCTGACCCTGTTTCAGTTTGGCCAAGGCCAAACTTGGCCACCCAGGAAGCCACAGGAAAAGGGAGGATGTGGTGTAGCTCTCCTTCATCTCTTCTCCTTGGCTTCAGTCCGTCCCACAGTGTGGGTGCTTCCTGGGGCTCTGTTCCAGGTCTTCTCTTCCTGTAACTTCTCACAAGATCCCTGGGTGATCGTCTCCAGTAATGGGTATATGTGGATCCCCATATCACCCTCTGAGCATCAGAGCTATATATGCTACCTTCATCTCCACCTGTGGCCCCCCAAGCATCTCAAACTCAACACATCCCAAACAGAGCTCATCGCTGTACCCACCAGCCTCACCTCCCTGGTTCAGCTCCATAAACAGGCCCACTGTATATCCAATGATCAGCCAGCAACCTGAGGGTCACCCTTTGTCCTGGCCTCTCTATCCCCTGTTGCATCTAACCAATCACCAAACCTTGACGATTCTACCATTCTAATATAGTTCATCTCCAGCCCCTTCTTTCCAAACCCACTACCACGACCTTACTCTGGGCCACTCTCGTCTTGCACCTGTGTTATTGTCCCAGCCTCCTGACTAAACTCCATGCTTTCTGTCTAGACCCTTGACAACTCATCTTCCACACAGCTGGCTAAGCGATCTTTCTCAAGAATGACTCCGACCATGTCACATCCCTCAAGACCCTTCAGTGTGTCTTCACTGGCCTCAGGATAAAGTCCATGCTCCTTAGCCTGCAAGACCCCTTATGATGGGACCCCTGCCAACTTATCTAGACTCATCTGTCTTAGTCCTTACCTGCCTTCCTTCCTCACTCCAACCACATGACTGCTCGCAGATCCCTTGTTCTTGCCCCCAGGGCTTTTCAAATGCTATTTTCTCTGCCTGGAACTCTCCCCACCAACCCCACATATTCACCTGGCTAACTCCTATTTATCCACAAGGCTCAGCTTAGGTATCACTTCCTCTGGGAAGCCTTATTTTAAATCCACTCTCACATCCAAGAGCTTAAGTACTCCTCTCTGCTCCTACAATCTCCCTTTTCACTTAACTTAAATAGTGTCCCATAATTGCATGTTTACCTCTCTTGTCTTCCTCTCTTGACTGTGGCATAGCTGCATGGGTTATACATGCACAACTCACAAGAGCTGTAAAGGGTGGCCCCTGGGGTTATCCAGTGTACACCCTACATGACTATACAGGGAAGCCCTAACTGTGACCTCTTTGAAGAGCAGGACTACATCTTGTTCACTCTTGTATAACATATGTGCTCAGAAAATATTTGTTAAATACATGGATGGATGGATGGATGGATCCATATAGAACTTTCTCCTTGGTCTCCATGTCTTCCGGCCAACAAGAGTCCACACCATTCATTATCCCTGTCATCTCCCATCTGCTCATCTCTAACCAATTTACCACCTCCCCTATCTTCCAAGCAAATGTCTTATGTCTGGGAGTTAGTCTTTTTTTTTTTTTTTTTTTTTTTTTTTTTTTTTTGAGACAGAGTTTTGCTCCTGTTGCCCAGGCCGGAGTACAATGGCACAATTTCGGTTCACCACAACCTCCGCCTCCCAGGTTCAAGTGATTCTCCTGCCTCAGCCTCCCGAGTAACTGGGATTACAGGCATGTGCCACCATGCCCAGCTAATTTTGTATTTTTAGTAGAGACAGGGTTTCTCCGTGTTGGTCAGGCTGGTCTCAAACTCCCCATCTCAGGTGATCCAACCACCTTGGCCTCCCAAAGTGCTGGGGTTACAGGTGTGAGCCACCGCGCCTGGCCGGGAGCTAGTCTTTATATTGCTTAAAATTAAGACTCATTTCCCTTTAACTGCTGCCCCAACTCCTAAGAGTCCCCTGAAGATTTGATCAGGAATGATTGATCACCAGGGATTATATAGATTTTCATCTCTGACATCATGAAAAGTTGACCAGACTCTACTGGATTTCAGGGCATAGAAGATTTGAAGAGAAAATAGCTTAAATTTCCTTCCTTTTCCCTCTTCCCCTTTCGAACACTATTTAAAGAGAAATTGCCTTTGGAAAATTACAGAGATTTTTTTCTCTGCATCCTAAAGAGGAAAAAAAGACTTTATAAGAATAATAGCCAAGAGTCTGTGCCTAGCAAACATTTGAAGATATACTGTACAGATATGCCAAGTGAAAGAAGCCAGACTCAAAAGGCCAAATTTCATTTTATGATATGATATTGGCCTTTGATTTATATGACATTTTTGAAAAGGCAAAACTATAAGATCAGAAAACAGATAGTAAGTTGCCAGGCATTGAGGGGTTGGGAAATTTGGGGGAAAGATACAACGGTTCTACATCTTGATTGTGGTGGTAGGTACACAATTGTATACATTTGTCAAAACTTACAGAACTATGCACTAAATAGGATGCACTTTACTATATGTAAATTATACTTTAATTTGAAAAATGAGAAGGTTGTACTATGAAGAAATCATTAACAATGTAAATGGGAAGCATGCAGAAGGTCACACATGACAAATCCAGTTCTGTTTGTTTCTTCTTGTTTTATATTTCTGGAAATCCACTGAGAAGTGTCCGTTTTTCCTCGCTCTTTTGACTGTTCTCTCTTTATCCTTCCTTTCTCTCAAACTAAAACAGACTTGGATGTTGAACTTGTTTTGCCAGTTCCCAGCTGAACCCTGGACAAATCACTCAACCTCCTTGAGTCTCAGTTTCTGGGTTTCCTTATCTGTAGGCTGGGGATAATCATACTCATCTCTCAGAAACGCGTGAATGCTAAAAAAGATAATGTAAGTAAAGGAAGGCATAGTGTCCTGGGAGAAGCTGTAGTGTTCGCATAGCACCACTTCATTCAGCCAGTCACCCACCCATTCTCTACTGATCATGTGACCAACTCACTGTGTTAAATGTCTACCAGTACCGTAGCAAACACTTTTATTTAAAGTTTCTTATTTAATCCTCCCAACCCCATGAAGAAACTAAAATTCAAAAATATCAGGCCAAGCGCAGCGGTTCATGCCTATTATCCTAGCACTTTAGGAGGCTGAGGCGAGAGGATCGCTTGAGCCCAGCAGTTCAAGGCCAGCCTGGGCAATGTAGAAAGACCCTGTCTCTACAAAAAATAATTTCAAAAAATTAGCCAGGCATGGCGGCACATGCTTGTAGTCCCAGCTAGGTGGGAGGGCTGAAGTGGGAGGATCACTTGAGCCTGGGGGATAAAGGCTGTAGTGAGCCATGATCATGCCACTGCACTCCAGCCTGGGCAACAGAAGGAGACCCTGTCTGGAAAACAAAACAAAACAAAACAAAACAAAAAACCTTAAATACAGGTTGCATAGCCAGAAAAAGGTGTCAACAAGATGCAAATTTTTCTCAGTCCATCCACTCCTTCCTCAGGTGTCAGAAACTGTCTTTCTAGTGTTATCCCCTTTGGCCCTCATAAAAATCCTATGAGGCATGAAGTCTCATTCCTATTGTAGAGTTACAGAAACTGAGGAATTGTCCCTTGCCCAATGACACACAAAGCTAGTAAGTGACTTACTTGTACAGCCCCAGTCAAGTGTAGTCACTGCTAGCTGGTCCAGGTCAAGTCGCCAAGCACAGCATGTACCCTCTTTTGCCAACCCAAAATCTGGGCTGTCTGTGACGCACAGAAGCACACAGGATGTCAATGCACATAGGAAAAGGTTCTATCACTGCGCCGAGAGGTAGAGGCAGCTGGAGTTTAAAAGCATCCTGATGCCGAGGCAGTGGGATTGCTTGAGGCCAGGAGTTCAAGACCAGCCTGGTCAACATGGTGAGGCCCCACTTCTACAAAATATTAAAAAATTAGCTGGACATGGTGGCACACCCCTGTAGTACCAGGTACTCAGGAGGCTGAGGCAGAGGATCACTTGAGCGCAGAAGTTTGAGGCTGCAGTGAGCAGCCTCACATCACTGCATTCTACCCTGGACCACCAAGAGAGACCCTGTCTCAAAAAAAAAAAAAAAAAAAGAAGAAAGAAAAAACAAAAGAAAAGAAAAACCTCCTGGCAGGTAAAGAATCTTCATATCCACGTAGGTTTCTCCAGTGTTTAGAGCGTGACCTTGAACCGGCTATTTCTACCTTCTGAGCTCAGTGTTTCTTACACATGCCTGTAGGAGCTGAGGTGGGGATTTAATGACATGTATACAAAAGCACCTAGCTCAAGGATGGGCCATAGTAGATGCTCAATAAAATGTAACCTTTATCTCCTTTCCCTTTCATAACACCTACCTTCCTAAGGCTCAGTACACCTGTGGGTAGGTGGTCATATTTACATCCCGCATTATGTGCAATGGGAGGCTCCAATCAACAGCACCTGGTGAGGTGACTGGACTGAAATGGGATCATCTTACACCTGTTTGTGTTCAAGTCAGAGACTGGGGAGAAGAATTCTAAAGAGAAAAGTTTACAGTGTTACACAAGAAGGTTGGGTGCTCAGATCAAGACCCCATCTCCATCTCGGAAGGATTGGAAGCGTCCTTGGATATAGAAAGGGGAGTGGTTAGGTGTAGTTACCCTGTGCCCAGGACCATGTCGCTGGACAGGCACTAAGCCATTGGGGGGCACAGACGGGCATTGCTCCTGAAGGACTTTGCCGGGTGCTGTCGGAGGAAGTCCTCACTGCTCACCAGCAAGAGGAGACAGCACAGCCCTTAAAATGGAGGCTGGGAAGCCCCCAGACACGGACTCCTTCCCCAAATGCTCCCTGTTGCAGGTGGGACGGTATTAACACAGGTAGAAGCTGGCTGGTGTGCATTAGCTAACTCAGCTCCAGTCCAGGTGATCCCTTTAGATCCAAACCCACAAACTCTCCACCTCCTCATGCCCTCTCTGTCTGTCTCCTCCACTCTAGCGCAAAGAATCATTTTGTAGTTCTGAAGGCAAGCAGATTTGATCTGAGTCCTCAAATTTTTCTCCCAAATGTATTAAATACGCCCTGAGTTCTATTCATTCCCTTAGAAGCCCAGGCTTAAGAAACTCAAAGCCAGAAGCAGTGCCCGTTCCACTGCCAACACATTCCTTTTCTGGGATAATTTCTCCAGAATAATCTAGCAAAGTGGTTATCAAAGCGTGGTTCCTGGACTAGCAGCAACTGTTTCACCAGGGAATTTGTTACAAAAGCAAGTTCTCAGAGCCCATGGCAGTCGGGCACTTGGGGAGTGAGACTCAGCAATGTATTTTAATCAGCCCTCCAGGGTTACTTAAAACTACTGCTTAGCTGATAACTGAGTGGTGAAGGGAGGTGGGCTGAGAAAGGTTCAAGGAGGAACAGAAAATACCAAGCGGAGGGCTGGGCACAGTGGCTCATGCCTGTAATCCCAGCACTTTGGGAGGCTGAAGCTGGTGGATTGCTTGAGCCCAGCAGTTTGAAACCAGCCTGTGCGACATAGTGGGACCCCCATCTCTCCTAAAAATACAAAAAATTAGCCAGGGCCAGGCACAGTGGCTCATGCCTGTAATCCCAGCAATTTGGGAGGCTGAGGCGGGCAAGTCACATGAGGCCAGGAGTTCAAAACCAGCCTGACCAACATGGTCAAACACCATCTCTACCAAAAATACAAAAATCAGCCGAGCATGTTGGCTCATGCTTGTAATTCCAGCTACTCCGCAGGCTGAGACACAAGAATTGCTTGAACCCTGGAGGTGGAGGTTGCATGAGCCAAGATCACGCCACTGCACTCCAGCCTGGACGGCAGACCGAGACTCTGTCTCAATGCAAAATAAAAATAAAAAATTAGCCAGACATGGCAGTGTGCATCTGTAGTCCCAGCTACTCAGGAGGCTGAGGTGGGAGGATCACTTGAACCTGGGAGGTTCAGCCTGCAGTGAGCTGAGATCACACCACTGCACTCCAGCCTGGGTGACAGGGTGAGATCCTGTCTCAAAACAAACAAACAAACAAAAAAATGCAATGGGTAACAAAAATAGTTATTTTACATAAATTTTCCTGTTGTAAGAACAACTCATAGTTTAATATATTTTATGAGCAAGCATGTGTGACTGCTTACTATGTACCATGTATTAAACCAAGTATTTGACCTGCAATGGTCAAGAAACTCTCATAATCCCCACTTTCCAGGTGAGGAAATTCAGGGTTTCTGGAGAGAGGATTAGGAATCTGCCTTTGGTTACACAGAAAGCAGTGGCGTTAACACTGGAATTTTAGCACTGGCTTTTAAAAAGTCAAGTTACATGGCCAAGCCCGGTGGCTCACACCTGTAATGCCAGCATTTTGGGAGGCCGAGTCCCCAAATGGTAGATCACTTGAGCCCAGGAGTTCGAGACCATCCTGGGTAACATAGAGACCCCAGTCTCTACAAAAAAGTAAAAAAATTAGCCAGATGTGGTGGTGTGCACCTATAGTCCCAGCTACTTAGAGGCTAAGGCGGGAGGATGGCTTGAGGCTGGGAGGTGGAAGCTGCAGTGAGCCATGATCACACCGCTGCCCTCCAGCCTGAGCAACACAGCAAGACCCTGTCTCAGAAATAAATAAATAAATATAAATAATTTGAAAAATGAAAAAATAAAAATAAATAAAACATCAAGTTACAAAACAGTCAATATTACGGAAAGTAACTGATATAGTTTGGATGTCCCCTGCAAATCTCATGTTGAGATGTAATTCCCAGTGTTAGAGGTGGGGCCTGGTGGGAGGTGTTTGGGTCATTAGGGCAGGTCCTTCACGGCTTGGTGCTGTCCTAACGATAGCGAGTGAGTTCTTACAAGATCTGATTACTAAAAGTGTGTGGCACCTCGCTCGCTGTCTCTGGCTCCTGCTCTGGTCATAGAACCTGCCTGCTCCCCCTTCACCTTCTGCCATGAGTAAAATCTCCCTGAGGCCTCCCCAGAAGCTGAGCAGATTCCAGTGCCATGCTTCCTGTACAGCCTCCCGAACTCTGAGCCAATTAAACCTCTTTTCTTTATAAATGACCCAGCCTCAGCTATTTCTTTATAGCAACATAGGAACGGACAAATGCAGTAGCCTTGCAGGCGACTTTTATTTTCTCCTTTGTATTTTTCTACATTTTCTGAATCTCTCCATGAAAATATGTTACTTTTTAATTAGAAAAAAATTGCTATTTTTTAGAAAGCTAATCTGTACATTATGGTTCCATATTGGTAAAACAAAATCCATAAAACATGTAATTGTATACAAATGAATATATTTTTACATAAATATATTAGATATATCAATAGTCATTTATTCACAAGAAAAAGACTAGAAGGCTCAGCATCAAAATGTTAGCAATGATTATCTCTGTGTGGTAGGGCTGTAAATGATTGTAATTCTCTTCTATTTGCTGTTCAGTATTCTCGCTAATAAACATGCATTAGAAAAAATTAGTAACTCAAGGCTTTCTGACTCCAACATGAGAATTCTCTCATTACAAACTGTCAGTGCTTTTTAAAAAGCTCCTTTTTTCCAGTTTTTTAAAAATAATCTAGTCTTTTTTTTTGTATGTCACACACAGTGACTAACCATTTATCCCATGCCACGTCACCCAAGAAGGAGTCAAACCTTCTAACAAGGGACCTCCTGCAAAGCTGCCAGATGATATCTCTGGTTCAGATTTTGCCTGCAATCATGTTTTTCTAAATAAAGACTACAAACACGTTCTGCCTTTCACTAGGTAACAGATGAGCTCTTGCTAATTGCAATCCTCTCTTCTCTGAGTTGACTACATGTACACAAGAGGCAATGTTCCCTTCCTGGCTTCTTAAAGGATAATAGGGTCACACAGACTAGGCTTAAATTCTGGCTATTTCCATTTATTTTATTATTATTATTATTATTATTATTATTATTATTATTTGAGATAGGGTCTTGCTCTGTTGCCCAGGCTGGAATACAGCTGGAATACAGTGGCATAATCGCAGCTCATGACAGCCTTGACCTCCAAGGCTCAAGCCATCCTTCCACCTTAGCCTCTCAAATAGCTGGGATCACAGGCGCATACCATCACATCCAGCTAATTTTTGTATTTTGTGTAGAGATGGGGTCTCACTATGTTGCCCAGGCTGGTCTTGAACTCCTGAGCGCAAGCACTCCACCCGCCTTGGCCTCCCAAAGTGCTGGAACTACAAGGGTGAGCCACTATGACTGGCTTCCATTTCTTACTAATGCTGTTGACTTAAGGCAAAATACTTCATTCCTCTGAGCTTTAGTTTCCTCTTTTCTAAAATTAGAAAAAGTAATGAAGGGCTTTTAGGGTTGTTATAAGTTAACCAACAAGAAATTTCCTAAAGTGCCTGGCCCATAGTTGCTCTCCATCTTAGCTTCTTTCTTTCTTAAAGACTTGTATCAGGGCCGGGCAAGGTGGCTCATGCCTGTAATCCCAATGCTTTGGGACACCAAGGCAGGTGAATCACAAGGTCAGGAGTTCGAGACCAGCCTGGCCAATATGGTGAAGCCCCATCTCTACTCAAAACACAAAAATTAGCCGGGCATGATAGTGTACACCTGTAGTCCCAGCTACTTGGGAGGCTGAGGCAGAAGAATCGTTTGAACCTGGGAGGGGGAGGTTGCACTGAGCCAAGATCATGCCATTGCACTCCAGCCTGGGCGACAAAGCGAGACTCCATCTCAAAAAAAAAAAAGCAATGGGATTGGAGGGAGTGTCAGATTTCTAAGGCTGCTGTAACAAATTAACATAAACTTGGCAGCTTAAAGCAATGGAAATATGTTCTGGAGGCCATAAGTCCAAGGTCAAAGTGTCAGCAGGTTTAGTTCCTTTGGGTGCTCTGAAGGGGAATCTGTTCTATGCCTCTCCTCGTGGCTGCTGGCAACCCTTTGGGCTTCAGTCTCCAGTCTCTGCCTCTGTCTTCCTGTCTTGTCTCCATCTCTGTCTCAAATCTCTCTCCCCTTTCTCTTATAATGACACCAATAATTGGATTCAGGGCATACTCTAATCCAGGATGAACTTGAGTTCCATAACTTAATTACATCTGCAAAGACCCCCTTTCCAAGTAAGGTCACATTCTGAGGCTTTGGGTAGACATCTCTTGGGGCGCCACCATTCAGCCCACTACAGATGGTTACTGTGTAATGCCGTTGACGCCTTAGGAAAAGATCATGAAAAGCTGCTGGATCAATGGGCAATTAAAGTCCACAAACAAAGTCAAAGAATCTCCCAAAAATACAAAAGAGGCTCTCATCAACTTGGCAGGAAGCAGGCAGCCTAGGACCAGACCCAGATGTCATAGTCAGAGTGGCCAAGCTCCAGAGAAGATTAAGTGTTCAATCAAGCTAGATCTGAATGCCAAGGTCAGGCACTGGTTAAGAAAAAATGGGTCCCTGACACAGGATGGGGAAATGCAGTCCAGGACTCCTGAAGAAGCTCTGAATCAGCAGAAGTAGCCCAGTCCTCCTTATTAAAAACCAACACTCCCTGCCTTGCTTGAAAATAATGGAGATGGCCAGGCACAGTGGCTTATGCCTGTAATCTCAGCACTTTGGGAGGCCAAGGCAGGCGGATCACAAGGTCAGGAGTTCAAGATCAGCCTCGCCAACACAGTGAAACCCTCTCTACTAAAAATACAAAATTATCTGGGCGTGGTGGCACATGCCTGTAATCCCAGCTACTCGGGAGGCTGAGGCAGGAGAACTGCTTGAACCCAGGAGGGAAAGGTCGCAGTGTGAGCTGAGATCGTGCCACTGCACTCCAGCCTGGGTAACAAAAGTGAAACTCCGTCTCAAAAAAAAATAATAAATAAAAAATAAAAATAATAGAGAGACTTCTCCCCAAGACAATAGATGCTGTCCTCAGGATCTGTCCCCACTTCCTCTACTGGCCACTAGGCCTCTAACTAGGTGACATTCTGGGCCTAGGCAGGAAGAAAAGGGACTGCGCCCCCAAAGAGACTAAGACCTGGAGACCATGTGTCTGCAGGAGTCGGGGACACATGTAGGACTGGATTCAGAGGATGCCTGATCAAGGGAGCTTATGACCAAGAACATAAGAATGCACTCAGGAGAGCCGACTGATTTCTGAGCACACGCCCAAGACCCAGGAGTGAACACCCTGGCAAAGAACACCAGGAGATGGTGCAAAGTCTACCCTAGGGTGGTTCCCAAAAGCATGGGAAAAGTGGTGGCCCACACTAGGTGAAGTTGCAACTGTCATTGAAGACCACAGAAGAAGGGATCAAAATGCTCAAAGAGCTGGATCCGTATTAGCCAGGGTTCTCCAGAGAAACAGAATCAATAGGATGTGTGGGTGTGTTTGTGGGAGAGAATATGTATATGCAGAGAGAGATTGACTGATTATAAAGAATTGGTTCATGTGACCATGGTAGCTGTCAAGTCCTAAGATCCACGGTCAGCAAACTGGAGACCCAAGACGGCCAATGGTGTCGTGGAATCCGAAAGCCAGCAGGCTTGAGACCCAAGAAGGGTCAATATTTCAGTTTGACTCCAAAGACAGGACAAAAAGATCCACCAGAGGATTATGTTCCATGGGACAGCCTGGAAGATACACCATCTGCAAAGACCATAAAGAATGGGGTAGTAAGAGGGGCACTGGCATCACTAAAAATTCAGCGATGGTTCTCCTCTATAGCAGGGACTGACAGGAGGAAGAGGCCAGTAAGAACCAGGCCCAGGCCAGGCATGGTGGCTCATGCGTATAATCCCAGTACTTTGGGAGGCCGAGGCGGGCAGATCACTTGAGGTCAGGAGTTTGAGACTAGCCTGGTCAACATGGTTTAACTTTGTTTCTACTAAAAATACAAAAATTACCCAGGAGTGATGGCCCACACCTATAGTCCCAGCTACTCAGGAGGCTGAGACCCAAGAATCACTTGAACCCAGGAGGCGGAGGCTGCAGTGAGCCGAGTTCATGCCCCTGCACTCCAGCCTGGGTAATAGAGCAAGACTCCATCTCAAAAAAAAAAAAAAAAAAAAAAAAAGTACTAGGCTCAGTGATAGCAGTGGAGATGACAGGACCCCAAAAAGATAGAGGCCCGGTAGTGGTGGCACGTGCTCACCAGAAGCCAGGTGGAGACAATTATCATAATGAACAGCAGTTGGAGTGGCAGCCAAGAGGGCTTGACCCACAGAGCTGGTTAATAGTGCACAATGGCCCAGGGCAAAATAGATGGGCAGCTGATACCATCACAGGAAACGAAGGAGCGATGAGCTGGAGGCTCAAGGCAATTGTCCCAGGAATAAGCACAATCCCTTGCTCAGTTCCAGACTGGGGCCAATTTTTAGACCCAGAATTCAACCGAAAAGGAGGCTGGGTCCCCAGGAGGAAAGAGCCTGGCAAGCCCACGACCAGCATACATGGCAATGTTGCCCTCAGCCCTCCCCTAAAGGGACTTGTGAGCACTTACCCTGGTAACTTTCTCTGGGGAAAAGTGAATGCACACATATTTTGAGGACCATTAGGAGGTCTGAGCTGACATTGTTAACTGAAGAGTCAGGCTCCCCTGTTAGAGTGGGCGCACATGGAGACAGGGTGACAAATGGAGTCCTGACTCCAGAAACCGGGCAAATGACTTCATCTGTTTTCAGAAGTCCTTCAGGATCCAGTTTTTGCTTCATCTCTTGCCACTTACTCCACAGAACCGAGCTACTTGCATTTCCGTAAGGCCTCAGCCCCATTCCTTCCCCCACTCTCTCTCTGTGTGCTACGGTTTGGATGTGGTTTGTTTGGCCCCCACCAAGGCTCATGTCCAATCTGACCTCCTGTGTTGGAGGTGGGGCCTGGTAGGAGGTGTTTGGATCATGGAGCAGATCCCTCATGAACGGCTTGGTGCCATCCTCACTGGAGGGAGGGAGTGTTTGATCTTAGTTCCTGAGAAGTGGTTGTTGAAGGGCCTCTCTGTGTTCCTTTCTCACCAGGTGATCTGTACTCAGTGGCTCCCCTTCCCCTTCTGCCATGAGTGGAAGCAGCCTGAGGCCCTTGCCAGAAGCAGATGCTGGCGCCATGCTTCTTATACAGCCTGAAATGCTGTGAGCCAAATTCACCTTTTTTCTATATAAATTACCCAGCCTCAGGTCTTCCGTGATAGCAATGCAAATGGACTAGGCCTCTCTCTGCCCAGTGTCTCGTCTCCCTTATCCCTCTTCTATCTCTCTCCCATCTCTCCCTCTCTTCCTCTCTCCCACCACCCCGCTAAATCTCTCCCTGCATGTGGGGTCCCCTGGTCTGTCTCTCTGTTCCTCACCTCTATGTCCATCATCTCTTAGTCTCACTCTGCATCTCACCCACCCCAGGCTCCGTACAATCTTATTCATCAGGCTTGAATGTTCCTCTCTTCCCCTGCCCTTCTCCTAGCTAACTTCTCTTTGTGCTTCAAATAGAAATGTCTATTTAACAGAGGTGTCTCAGGAGTCACCTCTGAGACTCAGGGAAGTCTTCCTCATTCTTTCTGTGCCTGCTTCAACCACAACATAAACTGGACTCTGCTAAATAATCAGGACTCCCTCAATTCATCTATGGATTCAATGATCTCTATCAAATTTCAAGCTGACTTCTTTGTAGAAATTGAAAAGTTGATTCTAAAATTCACATGGAAATTCAGGTAAGCCAGAATAGACAAAGGTACAGAAATCAAGGCAGTGTGGTGCGGCATAAGGACGGACATATAGATCAATGGAATTGAAATGACAGTCCAGAAATAAACCCTTACATCTAAGGCCATTTGTTTTTGACAATGGTACCAGAGTAATTCAATGAAGAATAGTTTTTTCAATAAATGTTGCTAGGGCAACTTGCTATCTACTTGCAGAAGACTGAAGTTGAGACTCTACCTTATAATATACAAAAATTACCCCAAAATGGATCAAAGTCCAAAATGTAAGAGCTAAAACTGTAAGACTCTTAGATAAAAATTCTGGATAAAATTAAAAACCCTTTGCCAATGGAGAAATGCAAATTAAAGCCACAATGAGATACAACCTCACACCCACTACTACGGCTACCATTAAAAAGACAGATAGTAAGTAGGCTGTTTCCTCAAAAAAGTAAATATACAATTACCATATGATCCAGCAACTCCACTGCTGGGTATATACATTAAAAAAAAACTAAAAGCCAAAAGGATATTTGTACACCTATATTCATAGCAACACTATTCACAATTGCCAAAAGGTAGAAGCAACCCAGGTGTCCACTGAGAGATGAATATGGATAAACAAAATGTGGTCTCTGCATACAATGGAACACGATTCAGCCTAAAAACAGAAATTCCGACCCATGCTGCAACACAGATGAACTTTGACGACATTATGCTAAGTGAAATAAGCCAGTCACGAAAGAACAAATATTGTATGATTCCATTATTTGTGTACCCAGAGTAGTCAGATTCATAGAGACAGAAAGTTAGAATAGTGGTCACCAAGGGCTGGGGAGAGCCGGGAATAGTGAGTTGGTGTTTCATGAGTACAGAATTGTAGTTTGGGAAGATAAAAAATTTCTGGAGATGGTTGTACAATACCGTGAATATATTAATGCCACTGAACTGTACACATAAAAATGGTTAAAATGAGCTGGGTGCAGTGGGGCATGCCTGTAGTCCCAGCTACTCTGGAGGCTGAGATAGGAGGATTGCTTGAGCCAAGGAGTTCGAGGCCAGCCTGAGCAACATAGAGAGCACTCTTCTCTTTAAAAAGGCCCAGCATATTGGCTCATGCCTGTAAACCCAGCACTTTGGGAGGCTGAGGCGGAAGAATCATTGAGCCCAGGTGTTGAAGACTAAGCTGGGCAATAAAGTGAGACCTGCTTCTACAATCAATCAATTAATTAAATACATTAATTTTTTTTTTTCTGAGACAGGGTCTTGCTCTCTTTCCCAGGCTGAAGTGCAGTGGTGCAATCCTCCTACCTCAGCCTCCTGAGTAGCTGGGACCGCAGGGGTGCACCCCCATGCCTGGCTGATTTTTGTATGTTTTGTAGAGACAGGGTTTTGCCATGTTGCCCAGGCTGGTCTTGAACTCCTGAGTTCGAGCAATCCGCTAGCTTCAGCCTCTGAAAGTGCTGGGATTACAGGTATGAGCCATTGTGCCTGGTGAAAAATATATTTTTTAAACGGTTAAAATGGTAAATTTTATGTTATGCATATTCTTACCACAACGATAAATAAAAGAATGTTTATAATTGCCTAAACTTACCACATCGTTAAGAAAAGATAGCATGTTGATCATTAAAGGTCAAACACTATGAAAGTCACTGGTGCTAAGTTTAGAGGAAGTGGGAGGCTCACACACCCCCTGTACCTCAGTGGTTTCATCTTGGGGTTGAGGATGGGTAAGACTGGATCCAGTACTCCTCCCAGCTTGGAGTCTCAGGACTCCTGCAGATGCCAAACATAATTTTTAAATTTCTCTGATTACTTGTAATATTTCCTAATAAAACTAATTATCTTACCTTCCAAAAGCCTTTCCAAAGCAATAAAAAGCATCAGGCTTCTATCCTGTAGACTGGAATTATAGGACCTCAGGGTGGACTCACAGATTATTAGTTATAATTTTTATAGAAGGGGGAGGGATGGGTTCAAGTCAGTTACGTAACAGCTACTGCTGGTGGTGAGGAGGGGACCTTGGCCATATAGGCTCACTGGAGAAGCACATCAGAGCCAGCAAAGGGGACAGCAGTTTGAACGTGGGCTGCAGCAGCTGCAGCTGGAGAAGAAGTAAAGGACGTCATAGCCATATGGGCACAGGTATTTGTGGTAGGGGCAAAAACAGCACAGCAGCTGAAGCAGTCACGCTTCCATGTTCTGCAACAACCAGCATCGGGCTCAGCAGCAGGAAGAGGAGAGGAGGAACATGGCACTCACTCCACGGCACCTGAGAAGACCAGAAAGTGATTCCTGACACTGTTGATTTCCTAAATTAGTGGTTCTCAAACTTTAGCATGTTTCAGAATCGCCTGCAGGGCTTACAGAGTGCCAGGCCCCAACCCCAGAGATTCCATTTCAATTGTCTGTGGTGGGAATAAGAGGATTTGCATCTAAAAGGTCCCAGGCAAGGCCCAATGCAGCTGGTTTGAGTACTACATTCTGAGAAAACCACTGCTGTACTGTATTGATCCAGATAGGCAGTGCTTTGCTACAGCAATAAATAAACTCCTAAATCTCAGAGGCTTAACGTCATAAAAGTTTATTTCTCACTCACATCTCAGTTCCATGCAGCTCAGATAATCTTCCCCCATGCTGAACCTATGCCAACTTAACTGTGGAAGAGTAAGAACTCTCTTACTCCACAGAAAGAAAGTACTGGAAAAGAACACAAGATGTTTTTAAGAGCGATGCCCAGAAGAGGTTTACATCACTTCTCCCCAACCCTCTTGGTCAGATCTCAATCACAGGGACCCAACCTAACTGGGAAATGTAGTCTTCTTGGGTACCCAGAAAGAAGAAAACAGTGTGGTAAACACACATAATCTCTGTCACACCAACCCACTATCCATTTCCACCTTACTAGCAGATCCTTGCTTCCTCCTTACTAGCAGATCTTGTTTTTGTCCAAGGGATTTACTCCACCTGTCCCATGCAGGGAGGGTAAGCTCTAGGAGAGGGTCTATTAGACTAAGATAGTTCACCTTGCCATTGATTGGTTCAAGTACCCAGGTTCAAGCCAATCAGTGCATATCATTCTCTTGTCAACTATGATTGGTCCAGGGGTGTGCATGTGACCCAACCAGGCTGAAGGCAATTAGGAGGGTAGAGAGAGTTTTGTTCTATCCTACTGGACTTGGGTGAGGATGCATTTGCCACCAGCAACCATCTTGAGACCAACAAGCTAAGCTAGAGGAGGGTAGAACCTACAGATGAATACGAAAATAGAGCCAGAGCCCTGAACATTTTTCAAAATGTAGTCCTCAGAAACCTACTTTACTTTTTAGTTTATATTAAGTTACATTGAGTCCAGATCTCTTATATGTAGCAGAAAGTCACCAAATGGAAACATTTCTTAAAGTATAAGGGTGGGAACAGAAATACTTTCTTTGCTAGCCCTATGACATTACTCTTACTTTATGGATTCTACACATGAAGAAATGGTGTTACATTCAATATATGCAACCAGAGTTGTTATGAGACCAGAGTCTCATCATACTTAAAGTGCTGAAAGAAAAAACTGTCAATCTTGAATTCTATACCCAGCAAAAATATCCCTCAGAAATTAAGATGAGATAAAGACATTCTCAAATAACACAAAGAGAATTCATTACCAGAAAACCTGGTCTAAGAGAATTGCTTAAGGAATTTCTTCAGACAGAAGGGAATCATACCAGTAGGAAAACTGAGACATCAGGAATAAAGGAAGAGAAACCACATGATCATACCAATTTATGCAGAAAACGAATTTGATGAAATGCAATATCCATTCACAACTAAAATGTGCAGTTTCCTCAACCTGATAAATGGACATCTACAAAAAAACCTACAACTGACATCACACATAAGGTTTAGGGAGACTGAAAGCTTTCCCCCTAAGATCCAGAATAAAGCAAGAATGCCCTCTCACCATTTCTATTCAACTTTATACTGGAAGTCCTAGACAGTACAATAAGACAAGGAAATAAATATGAGTCACAGATGTTGAGAAGGAAGAAATAAAATTGGACCCATTCACAGATTACTTGATTTTTCTTTTCTTTTGTTTGAGACAGGATCTCACTGTGTCACCCAGGCTAGAGTACAGTGGCGCCATCACAGCTTACTGTAGCCTCAACCTTCTAGACTCAAGTGATCCTCCCAAGTATCTGGGACTACAGCATGCACCACCACATTAAATTAATTTTTAAATTTCTTTGTAGGAATGGGGTCTTACTATGTTGCTCAGGCTGGTCTCAAACTCCTGGGTTCAAGCAGTCTTCCTACCTCAGCTTCCCAAAGTGCTGGGATTACAGGCATGAATCACATGCCTGGCCTCTTAGTGATTTTTCTACATAGAAAATAAAGTTACTGAGAGTGGTGGCTCACACCTGTAATACCAGCACTTTGGGAGGCTAAGGCAGAAGGATTGCTTGAGCCCAGGAGTTCAAGACCAGCCTGGGCAACATAGTGAGACCCCATCTCTACAAAAAAATTAAAAGAGCATGATGGTGCCTAACTGTAGTCCCAGCTACTCAGGAGGGTGAGATGGGAGGATCAGTTGAGCCTAGAAGGTCAAGGCTACAGTGAGCTGTGAGGGTACCACTGTACTCCAGACTCCAGACTGGGCAACAGAGTGAGACCCTGTCTCAAAAAAAAAAAAAAAAAAAGAAAGAAAGAAATGAAAAGGAAAAGAAAAATTACAAGGAAGCTACAAAAACTCTTGGAACTGATGAGTGAGCTTAGCATGGTTATAGGATACAAGATAAACATACAAAAATCAAATTTATTTCTACATACTGGCAGTGAACAATTAGACAATGAAAATTTAAAGACAATGCCATTTACAAGAGTTTAAAAAACAAAACGAACAAAACTCTTAGGTAGAAATCTAATATAACATGTCCAGGATACGTATGCTGAAAACTACAAAACAGAATTTCAGCCTTAGCTGCACTGTGTAAAGAGCCGGGAAGTCATCACTCCCATCCATGCAACAAGGAAGAGGCTCAGCAAACCAAAAACCAGTGCCTTTTCTTGAGCCCATTAAAGAACTGAAATCTCAGGACAAACTGTACCCGCTACCTGAAATCTGTAAAGACAGATGAATACAGAGTCACACCTGAGATCTGCTTCCCTGTAACAAAAGCTGCTGGAGCCATAAGGTTGTAGAAATTTTCAAACAGTAATTCTGATGAATTGCTAAAGGCCAAGAGTGGACTAGCATGAGAGTGAGAAGCTCCTCTGGGCCACAGTCTTAGAGTGGGTTTTACTTTACCAGGTTCTCATGGTGAAGAGCCGGGAAAGATTTCCTCTTTGCTTCGGCAGGGGAAGGAGAAGAGTAACCATCGTAAAATAGCCCAGAGCATCGTGTATGGCGAAGGCTTACTCTCCAGGGGCCATTCAGAGCCTTATTCCACCTGGAAGAAGGGCCGCTCTCTGTCTCTAGCTTCATCACCCTTCCTGTCTCACCTAAAAGAGTAGAGGGAGAAACACGTGTGAAGGTCACAGCCTAGGCACACAGGCCCACTAAAAGATTGAGATTTGAGGGTTCGGGTACAGTGGCTCACGCCTGTCATCCCAGCACTTTGGGAGGCTGAGGCGGGCAGATCACTAGGTCAGAAGATTGAGATCATCCTGGATAACATGGTGAAACCCCATTTCTACTAAAAATACAAAAAATTAGCCAGGCGTGGTGGCAGGCACCTGTAGTCCTAGCTACTCGGGAGGCTGAGGCAGGAGAATGGCTTGAATCCGGGAGGCAGAGGTTTCAGTGAGCCGAGATCTCGCCACTGCACTCCAGCCTGAGTGACACAGCAAGACTCCTTCTCACTAAAAAAAAAAAAAAAAAAAAAAAAAAAAAAAAAAAAGACTGAAATTTGATCACGAGATTGTAGAACTCTTCCCCTCTCCCACACCTTACCAGCATACTAACAGTGCTTCAGGATAATAATTGTCAATTACATCCAAAAGAGCTGCAAGATACAGACTTGATCTGAAGCGGGCAGGGTATCCAGCAAAGCCCAAAGACAACAGAGAAGAGAGAACCAAGAAGGGTGTGAAGCCTCTGGCAGCTACAGTTACAGCAGAAATGAAACACAGCCCAACTGAGAGCTAAATTAACATAAAAACCTCACTCTAAAGGCCTATATGCCTTAGTTCACATTTTCTGACACAATATGCCCTATTTTGACCAAAACGTTACAAAGCAAGCGAAAAGGCAAGCGGAAAACACAGTCTGAAGAACAAGCATTAGAACCAGACTCAACAAAGACGTTGGAATTACCAGATAGGAAATTTAAAAGAAGTGTGATTAATATGTGAAGGCCTCCAGTGGAAAATGTAGACAACAGACAAGAACAGATGAGTAATGCAAGCAGAGGGATAGAAACTCTAAAAAGCAATAAAAAGAAAATGCTGGGAATGAAAAACACTGTAACAGAGATGAAGATGCCTTTGATAAGGCTCACCTGTAGACTGAACACAACCAAGAAAAGCATCAGTGACCTTGAATGTAGGTGAACAGAAACATACCAAACCGAAACACAAAGAGAAAAAAGAAAGGGAACTAAACAAAGAACAAAAGTTTCCAGAACTGTGGATCAATTTCAGCAGGTGAAATATATGCACAATTAAAATTCTACAAGAATAAGTGGTTCCAAAGGGTAAACATAATTATTCATCTAACCCTATCTGATTCCTTCAGGAGCAAATATCATCTTGTTTTTGTGTGTACTTTCAGAAACACAGAAGGATGTAAATATAACTAAGAAAGAGACATCCAACACAGGCCAGGCGTGATGGCTCATGCCTGTGATCCCAGAACTTTGGGAGGTCAAGGCGGGCGGATCACCTGAAGTCAGGAGTTTGAGACCAGCCTGACCAACATGCAGAAACCCTGTCTCTACTAAAAATACAAAATGAGCCGGGCCTGGTGGCGCATGCCTGCAATCTCAGCTACTCGGAAGGCTGAGGCAAGAGAATCGCTTGAACCCAGGAGATGGAGATTGCGGTGAGCAGAAATTGTACCATTGCACTTTAGCCTGAGCAACAAGAGCAAAACTCCATCTCAAGAAAAAAAAAAAAAAAGACATCCATCACAAACACATATGCTTATTGTAGTCACACTGTTCTTTACTTTCCTCTTTTAATATACTCTGGAGATCAATGCACATGAGCTCCTATAGAACTATGCATTCTTCCGTCAATGGCTCCATGGTACAGATGTGCTAGAGCTGAGGTGGCCACTCCTCTGATGGATTTAGATTTATTGACAGTATTTTGCTAATGCAAACCATGAATCGAAAGTTATAGTGCTCTTAGCAAATAAAACAATACAGAGATCGCATGGAACTTCTCTACAGTTGTCACTGTAGGTTGGAACTGTTTGTTCTTTGCCTTTTTCCCACTTCACATCTTGTTTCTCTTTGTTGCTTTTCCCCTCCTTTTCTGCCCGCGCCCCCCTACACACCTGTTCCTCTTGGTGAATTTCATTAGTTCTTCACCACCCATCAATCAGACCCCTGCTGGGAGCTTTCCCAGACTGCGCCTCCATTCCTGGCTCTTTTCTCTCCGCACCTCCCCAGCAGCATTTTGCAAGACAGTTGTGCTGCTGTAGCCTAACTCTGACACTTAGCCTAACTCTGACAATTCGGTGACCTTTTTGCAGGGGGGCCTGAGTCTTGTTGATCTGTGTTTCCACCACACAGGTGCCAGGGCCTGTCAGAGAATTAGCATTCAAAAAATGTTGGCTGAGCGATGATGTCTTAGATTGATTTCTCCTGTAGAGCTCACCACAGGACAATTTATGTTTCCCATTTTGAGATTCATTTTATCTTTGCATTGGCAAATAATGCTATAGTGAACCCCTTTCTACCGCTGGCCTTTTTCTCCTTGGTTTTTGAGGCAATTTTACTGGGCCAAAGGGTGTTGAATTATTTTTTCTTCCCACTTTGCCTTGCAAAATTGTGCATACTGGTGGTTTTTTTTTTTTTTTTTTTTTTTTTTAAGTTGGGAGGCTGGTAAGAATCAGAATGATAATCAGAAAACCTTTGTGTCCGGAATTGGTTCCTTCTGGTGGGATCTTGGTCTCGCTGACTTCAAGAATGAAGTCTCGGACCCTCAAGTGTTACAGTTCTTAAAGATGGTGTGTCTGGAGTTTGTTCCTTCAGATGTTCAGATGTGTCCGGAGTTTCTTCCTTCCTGTGGGTTCGTGGTCTCGCTGACTAAAGGAGTGAAGCCGCAGACCTTCGCAGTGAGTGTTACAGTTCTTAAATGTGGCGCGACCGGAGTTGTTCGTTCCTCCCTCCCGATGGGTTCGTGGTCTCGCTGACTTCAAGAGTGAAGCCGCAGACCTTTAGAGTGAATGTTACAGCAGACCCAAAAAGTGAGCAGCAGCAAGATTTATTGTGAAGAGTAAAAGAACAAAGCTTCCACAATGTAGAAGGGGACCGAACCGCTTACCTCTGCTGACTCAGGTAGCCAGCTGTTATTCCCTTATTTGGCCCCGCCCACATCCTGCTGATTGGTCCATTTTACAGAGTGCTGATTGGTCCATTTTAGAGAGGGCTGATTGGTCCACTTTACAGAGTGCTGATTGGTCCACTTTAGAGAGTGCTGATTGGTGTGTTTACAAATCTTTAGCTGGACACAGAGGGCTGATTGATGCATTTTTTACAGAGTGCTGATTAGTGCATCTACAAACCTTTAGCTAGACACAGATGCTGATTGGTGTATTTTTACAATCATCTAGCTAAACAGAAAAGTTCTGGAAGTCCCCACTCCACCCAGGAAGTTCAGCTGGCTTCAGCTCTCACCTTGACCTTCCTTCATGGTTTGTAATCGCCTGATGGGGTCTTCCTGCCCACTGCACAGACAAAACCAACTCATTGAGACTGTGGCATTGCAATAAAGAGTTTAACTGACGTGAGGCTGGCCATGCCACCTGGGAGATGGAGCTGCTACTCAAATCACTCTCCCTGAAAATGTGGAGGCTGGGGTTTCACCAGGGTAGTTTGGTGGGTGGGAGCTAGAGGAATGGGTGCTGCTGACTGGCTGGGGATGCAGTCATAGGGCTGTGGGAAAGGCTCCTTGTGCACTGAATCTGTTTCCAGGTAGGGCCACAGGACTGGTTGAGCCAACAGTCGAGGGTCCAGGCGGGACCATCCAGTTGTCAGAAATGCAAAAACCTGAAAGGATTTTTGGTTGAAATGAAAGGGTTGCATTTCAAAAGGCCAATATTAGGTTCTATAATAGTGAATTGGGAAACTTGCAAATCTTGTGACCTCCGGAATAATGACTGGTAGCCATTTAACTCAATTCTGAGCAGAATTCAGGTGGCCTTTCGTCAGTTGGCTTCAGGGGTGGTGGGAACCAAGTGGGCAAGACAGCTGAGGCTCGGCCACACACACAGAAAGCACCGACCCTGTGTGGGATGACAGATGCTAGGACAAACGTGGGGACCTGATGTGACAGGCGTGGGAACAGCAGTGCCATGGTGATGTCTAATGGATAATTGTCAGCAAGTGCTGTCGGCCCTACTTTCAAGGGATGTCCAGGAGCCAGCCCTTCCCCCCACCCACTCCTGCTGCCACCCCTCTGGTCCTGCCACTGTCATCACTTGCCTGGATCCTTGCAGTGGCCTCTCTGGGCTCCCTCCACCCACCCGCTCCTGGGTCCCCGGCCCATACAGCATCCAGAGGGCTCCAGGTCCCCATTGCACTCCTCCTCTGCTCAGAAGAGGCTTTCCTGCCACTGTAAAAGGCAGAGTACTTCAGGGCCCTGTGCGAACTCCTGCTCCCTTGACCTCTGAGTCCTTGCCTCCTCTTACCCTCTGCCGGCTCCCGTTCAGCCACACCAGCCTCCTGGCCATTCCCCCAACGATTCAGGCACCCTCGGACCTCCAGGCCTTTGCACTGGCTGAGCCCTCAGGCCAGGCCAGCTCTTCCCAGATGCGCACACGGCTCACTCACCCACTTCTTTTAAGCCTTTGCTTCCACTCTATCTAACACACCAACACCACCCACCCACCCCAGCTCGATCTTTCTCCTAAGCACATTTCCAGTTGAACATACAACATATAATCACTATTTACCACCATTATTGTCTGACTTTCCTCACTGAAATCGGAACCCTGAAGACAGGAATTTTCTTGTTTTGTGCACTGTGGTAACTGCTCAGCAACTCGAACAGTGCCGGGCACATGGAGTAGAAGCTCAATAAGTATTTATTGAATAAATGAATGAATAGTGTTTGCTGAAAGAACCTTCACACTTGGGAATATTTTAAGTGTTGCTGCAATTCCCGACCGGCAAGATGCAGAGGAAAACCTTGAGAAGAGGACCCAGAGAAGGAAACCACAGTGTTTACAACCAGCATCCGAAAGAGCGAAAATGCCAGCTCAGACCTGGAGCCTGGTCACGGAGGACAAAGGTCCTGACAAGGACTGTACCATGCAGAGGTCACTGCCTGCTACCTGGGGTATGAGACTCTCCTTGATTCAACAATATTCAATGAGACAGTCAATCTGATTCCTAACAGGAGAGGCCAAGGCAAGGTGGTCTAGTCAGCCAGTAGGATTGAGTAACAACCACAGAGCCATGCCAGAATTAGAGGCCACGCAGGAGGTTCCACAAATGCACTTCCTTGGTGCTGAGACCACAAAGCCAAAGAAATGAGGCTTCTTGGTTTGATCGCAGACTCAGCAAAAATGAACCTAATCCTGCTTCCCATGGCTAGATCGTGCCCTGGGGAGGCACCAGCGTTCAGCTTGGCCTGCTTCAGTATATAGTTTTTATCCCTGTGTGTGTTCTGTTGGGACTCTGTACATTTAGACATCTGTGCAGGGGGACTCGTGAGGAGACCAGTCTCCCTGGCAGGCCTAGATGTAGCGTAGCCTGAGGCAGGAGGGAACCACAGGTGGGGCTGGATGTTCTTTCAGCCTCCCTGGCAGAGATCAAGGTCAGCTTGGCCAACCTTCTCCCGTGGCTGGCTCTTATGTGGGGGAGGGAGGCAGTCCCCAGAGCAGGAGTGCCTTCCCTGGGGCTCCTTTCCTTGCAGGGGAGAAGCCAGCCATCCTCCCCTCCATGTCTCCTTCAGTAAAGCCTGTGAGTGAGCTGGGGAATCCGTGCCCCAGGGGCAAACCTCTGGGCTCTGGCTTAGCCCCACCCCAGGGAAACATTCACAGCCCCTGGTAAGAGAGCCCTGCTGCAGGAAGACTCCAGGGCAGGGCCCAGCTGCCGGGTCCTGGACTGTCGGTGACAGTACCCCAGGCTCCAAACTCCTCTGGGCCTGGGGGCAATTCCCTTCCCTGGTTACAACAGATTCCCACCCCACCCCACCCTACCACCCGGGCCTGGGCAGGGAGGCACAGGGAAGTGGCAGGAAAGGGGAAGCAGGGGCCAGACAGGAGAAAGAGATGATGCCCTGAGCCAGATGGTCACCGCACCTGCTGAAGTGAGAAACTCTGGCTTCTCCCAGTAGAAACTTCAGGATCCCCAAAATTGGACCAGCAAATAAACTTAGTGACAGTCACACCAACCTTCTGGAAACTCACAGTAGGCGTCCACTGCCCCTGTGGGTCCCCAGGACCCCTCTGCCTGTGGCCTCAGGGACCCAGTACTGCACTTCCAATGCTCTGCAGACACACCTCGGGCTTGAATCCCATCTCACTGATTCCACAAATACTGATCTGTGGCCTACTGGGTGCGAGGCCTCTGTGGCTGTGGGGGAGGCAAGGTCCCTGCTCCAGTGGGAGTGACAGGTGTAAAACAGGACGACTTCAGAACCTGGGAAGGGGGACAAAGCAGAGTACTGGGAAGTGGGTGGGCACAGGGCAGCCTGGGATGGGGGAAACAGCAAATCTTTGCCATCCGTTCCTGGTCGTATATCATTGGGGATGCTACCTGATTTCAGCCTCAGTTTCCTCACCTAGACAGTGGAGCTGGAGCCCTCCCCACTGCCAGACCCCACTCTCTGGGCTGCCTCTAGGAAGCACAACCTGCTCAGGCCTCCTCCCCATCCCCATGGCTGTCAGTCCCTCCTGAGAATGTCTCCACAAAAGGAGGCCGCTGGCTGTAGAGGGAGATGAACGACCCAAGGTTGCCCAGCCTGTGCCTAGGGCCCCATGGCTCCTGAGGCCTGGCCTCGGTGGATCCTGGAAGGGGCTTTCTCTGTGGGTTTTGCCTTGGTGCCTGGAGCCCCTTCCCTATGGACACCTCTCAGCATGATTAACACAGGCAGGTGGGACCTGAAGGGGCCATTGGTCCTTCTGAAAATGCTCACCAGTCAGTGTGAGTGTGGGGAGATCATGCACAACGTGTAGGACTCTGCCCTGCACCCGCTCAGAGCCTCAGCCCTTCAGAGCCACTGGTAATGATTCGCTGTAGGGTTACCCTGATTCTTCTGAGGTCTCTTTTCCTTTCAGTTTTTCTGAGAAACTGAGAGGATCACATGACTGCATGCCACCTAAACTAGGCTGTGCACAGCCCCCGTTCTGTGCAAGGAGGGCGCAAAGCAGAAGAGTGTCTGTGACCCACCTGCCGCCTTTCCAATGCTACTATGAGATCTGCAGGAAATGGTTGTTTATCAGGAACCATCTTTATTAAAAACGATAAAATAGAGCAGGGCAGGGGAGAAGTGCTGCAGGCTCCCGTGTTGCTGAGCACACAGCAGCGTGGGCATCTCGTCATGCTCCTCCCCAAAGCCATTGGTGTCCACTGTCAATGTTCTTGGACCTCAGGGCCTTCGTCCTCTCCAATCTAAGTGCAGAGAGACATTTGACACATACTCTCTCAGGTGTTTTGCAAAACAACAACAACAACAACAATAAAAAACATTCTCATTGACTCTGGTCACCCTGCTATGCACTAGATGTCAAAACCTCTTCCTCCTCTCCAGACTTTGGTCCTTTGACCGACACCCCCCCCCCATTCCCTCCCTCTGCCACTCTCCGGCCCCTGGTCACCATCCATCTACTCACTATTTCTATGGGGTCTACTTTTTTAGATCAACACTTCCGGGACATCATGTGGAATTGGTCTCTGAGGTGGTGGAGATGCTAAGTAGCGGGATTTCCTTATTCCACGGTGCACACATCTGTCGAATCCTCACATTGTACCCCATGAATGAATACAAGCATGATTTGCCAATTAAAATAATACTAATAAAGACAGAATAAATGCAGTAAAATACAAGAAGTGTGGCTTCACCTCCCCACCTACTTGATTTTTGTCTTCAGTTGTGCAACTATGTTGGGGCAATCTTATTACTCCTTTTCTTCGGTGGACGCCTGCAACAAAATCTTAACAGAATTGAAAGGTGCATCGTCTGGCAGCCCTGCGGCAGCCCCAGCTTCTTGTTGGTGAGGCTGACATCACAGCCTCGGGATGCCCAGCTTGGACAACACTGGCTTCCTGCGATGGTTTTCGCTGGGCCAGGGACGTTTCTGGGTCTCTGCCACTGCTGCTGGTGGTGTGGGTGGAGGGAGAGCCCACAGGGTCATGCTGGGGGGCTTTGCTAAAACTGTCTGGCTTCCTCTGCAGGCCGGCAGGGGCACTGGCGGGAACAGTGGTCTTCTGCTGAATGCTGAATATGGGACACGCTGGCTCGCTGTGAGCCTGCTTCGGTAGGAGAGGGAAGGTGGAAACTTCAGTGGCTAGAGAAGGACAGGTGGGAAGGGACTGTGGTCTGATGGTGGACTGCTGCTTTTGTTTGTTCTAAAAGGAGGTAGGTGGCCACAGGATAGTGAAATGCTTTTTTTTTTTTTTTTTATTGGCACAGAGATGTTATTGGCCTGGAATCCTGTTCTTGGCCACCATGAGCTGGGTTGTTTGGGAGTTCTGGTATCCAGAAGTGGCTCTTTGTATGTTGTCTGTGGCATCTCCTGGCCACAGTTCACTCACTGGTTCCTCATAACTTCTTTCAGTGGGGGCCACTCCCTGGGGTCTAGTGTTAATAGCTTTTGAATGAGTCTTTCAAGTTGAAGGGGGAAAAGAATGGTGGGGCATGGTAGCTTCCTGTGAGAATTTTATTCTTGAGGTCCATCGTGTTCCCTGAATAGAAGGACAGGGCCCCGGCCACCATATGGTACAGGAGGATGCCGAGGCCCCATATGTCTATGGCAGGGCTCTGGTACCCCCAGCCCAGGAAGAGTTCTGAGCAGGAATGGTGGGCTTCTGCCCTCACTTCTTGCCCTTCTTGGGCAGCCAAAACTTAAAAGTGGGAACAGCCGGCTCCCTTTGAGCTCTCTTTGGTTCCACGGGGAAGGCGGACTTTGTCAGATGGAGAAGAACAGGTGGGACCCCCAGGAGGAAGGGACTGTGCTCCAATGACGGAGCGCCTCCTCCTCTGCACTTCTCCTGCACCCCAGGATTAGGTACGTGGCCTCCAATGTTGGAGCGGTTCCTCCTCTGCACTTCTCCTGTACCCCAGGATTAGGTACGAGGCCTCCAATGATGGAGCGGTTCCTCCTCTGCACTTCTCCTGTACCCCAGGATTAGGTACGAGGCCATGGGATAATCATATGTGTATTTTTTGTGGGGGGGAATATTGATTCCGAGATGTGTGATGCTTGGAATCCCATGGCCACCATGACCAGGGTTATAGGGGACATAGGTGTCCAGGGTCTCTGTATGGTGTCAGCAGTGTCTTCTGGCCGGCACTGACCCAGGGGTCCCACATCAGCTGGTTTAGTGGGGGTCGCTCCCTGGGGTCGAGGCTGAGGAATTGTTTTACTAGTATTTCCAGTGGAAATGAACAAATAGGTGGGGAATCATACTGTCACATAGCCTGAGGCGGGAAGGGACCAGGGGTGGGACCCACGGAGGCTCTGAGAAAGGCCTGGGCCTCAGAAGATGGGGAAGCAGGAAGACCCACTTGGAGGCCTTCGCAACCTTCACAGGCCAGAATTCGGTTTAGGTTTCAGAAGGGGGCTGGATCCCTCACGCTCTTCTTGAGGCTACAGGGCTGCAGCTCCTTGGGCTCTTCCCACACAGACATGGTTCTGGGGCCCGGGCTACACAGACACCCTTCTGATGGTTGTCGTCTGCAGCCAGGCAGGGGGCGTGGGCCGACCCGCCCCTTCCTTTGCCAGGTGGACAGATGAAGTGAGCCTGTGAGGGCAGGATTGCTGGATTGGAAATTGGACTTGGAGTGTAATCCAAACGCCCCACGGGCCCGCCTCTTCTCTGGAGCTTGGCTTCAAGAAAACTGGGACAAGGGATGGCAAGACCAGCTCTCAGGACCCTTGCCCCTCCACCCCGTGATGCTTTTAGATGGTTCTCAAGGGCCACCTTTTTCAGAAAGAATTCTCGGGTTATGGGAAAGTAAAGGGAGGAATCGTGCTTTGAATGGTACTTTGATCAGGCTCTAGACTAGGTGTTGGTTTGAAGGGTTTTGCTTTTCCTCCCACTTCACCCCCCGTCACAAAACCTTAGTCCTGGCTAGGCCGGGAGTGAGATTCCTGTTTCTAGATTTTCATCATTCTGTGTTGCACAGGAGGAGGTCTGGGGGAAAAGGGGACACATACTAGCAAGCATATAGAAGATTTATATGCACCAGGCTCTGGAGTAGCTGTTGAACTCTGGTCGAGCGGCCTCGGGTCTCCATAGAGATAGGGGCGGGGCCAGGTGGCAGTGACGCAGTGCGGGGCGTTGCTCCCAGTGGCCGACGGCCCCGCCCAGCCTGGGCAAAGAGTCAGAGCCGGGACTGGGAGGCAGAGTTAGAGACCCATAGGCACAGCCGAACCCCTGCGAACTTGCCCAGTAGGGAGCTCAGGATCCCCAAGACTAGACAGGCAAATAAGCTTAGTGACAGTCCCACCAGCCTTCCCGAGAGTCACCGTAGGCGTCCACGGCCCCTGCGGGTCCTGAGGCCTGCTCTATCAGGCGACCTTGGGGACGGACCCAAGGCTGCACTTCCAATGCTCTGCAGACACACCTCAGGCTTGAATCCCAGGGTCTCACTGATTCCACAGATATTGACTGAGGGCCTCCTGGGTGCCAGGACCGTGTGGCTCTCAGGGAGGCAAGGTCCCTGTTCCAGGAGGGGTGACAGGTGTAAAACAGGACAACTTCAGAACCTGAGAATGGGGACAAAGCAGAGTACTGGGAAGTGGCTGGGTGGGTGTGGGGCAGCCTGGGACGGGGTAAACAGCAAATCTTTGCCTTCTGTTCCTGGCCAGATTTCATTGGGGATGCTACCTGATCTCTCTTCAGCTCAGTTTCCTCACCTGGACAGTGGAGCTGAACCCACCCCCACTATCTGAGCCTGCTCTCTGGGCTGTCTTTAGGGAACCCGCCCTGCTCAGGCCTGCTCCCCACCCTCCATGGCTGTCAGTCCCCCAGGAGAAGAATGTCTGCCATATGGAGGCTGCTGGTAGCAAAGGATGATGAACAAGCCAAGGTTGCCCGGCCTGCATGCTGGCCCAGGTGGATACTTGGAGGGAGTTTCTCTGTGAGCTTTTGCCCTGGTGCCCTTCCCTATAGTCCCTTGACCCAGCCCAGCTCAATGGGCTGCAAGCCCTGGCTTCTGAAGAGCAGATGTCAAGCTCTAGCACAGGTCACAGCCAGAAACAATTCTGGCCTTGTCCAGTGATAGTAAAAGTCAGGCCTGGGAAGGTGCCCTCTCACAGGACGGCACTTTCAGAGGGGGCACAGCAGCAAGGTGGAGGGACAGACTCTGACGGGCCCTTGGGGAGCTCAAGCAGAACCCACAGGGGCCCTCTTTCTGGGGTACAAACTGGCATTGGGTGGCGGGAGATCCAGTATTGACACCTGAGGGACCTTCACCCCCAATGTGGATTTAAAGGACAGCAGCTCACTGGGGAGACAAGAGGCTCCACAACACTCCCACCCTATCCTGAGATTGCTTCTTGCTACCTGGTCCTGCTCTTTATTGGGGAAGGAGAATCTTACCTGAATCAACAGTGGGCAGAGTCACCGCATGCTCAAGGCTGGGCACACCTAGATGCCGGCCATGCACAAGGGTGGTGCCTTCTGGACCTTCCTCAGGCTCCTTAGGAACCCATGAGGAAGCTCCCTGATGGGTGTTGATGGGCATCTGCACCCATAGATTCACTGCCTTACATGGAAACACTGGGATCCTGGGAAACTGGAACCTGCCTTATGAAAGCCCCCATTCCCACTACCCCCCTCCATCCCTCCAGGCTGCTGCTGTGTCTTGCCATCAACCCTCCCCAGACCCCCAGGATGCCTGCCTCACCCAGAAGCACCCCTTCAACCTGGGCCTGGATGAAGGCTCACTCCTCCATCAGGCCTCTGAGGGGGATGGCTCTGTGCTGCTTTTAGCAAAAGGGGAAACCATTGCAGCAGAAAGGCCAATGCCGCACTAGACAGTCAGGAGCCCAGCAGCACAAGTGGCCCCCTAAAGCGCTTTGGGAACCACACCCCGCCACTGACCCCAGCACAGCCTGGTTCCCAGGGCTTTGTGATCCTCCTGGGAACCTCTCAGAAGGATTAACACAGGCAGTTGGGACCTCAAGGGGCCACTGGTCCTTCTGAAAATGCTCACCAGGTAGTGTGATTGTGGGGGGACCATGCACAACGTGTGGGACTCTGCCCTGCACCCGCTCAGAGCCTCAGCCCTTCAGAGCCACTGGTAATGATTCGCTGCAGGTGGGGTCACCCTGATTCTTCTCTGAGGTTTCCTTTCCTTTCAGGCTTTCTGCATAATAGCGAGAACCACATGACAGCATGCTGCCTAAACTAGGCTGTGCACAGCCCCCGTTCTGTGCAAGGAGGGCGCCAAGCAGCAGAAGTGTCTGTGACTCACCTGCCACCTTTCCAATGCTACTACAAGATTTGGAAGAGATGGTTGTTTATCAGGAACCATCTTTTTTAAAAAAGATAAAATAGAGCAGGGCAGGGGAGAAGTGCTGCAGGCTCCAATGTTGCTGGGCACACAGCAGTGTGGGCATCTCGCCCGGCTCTTCCCTGCAGCTGTTGGTGTCCACTGTCAGGTTTCAATGTTCTTGGACCTCAGAGCCTTTGTCCTCTCCAATCTAAATGCAGGGAGACATTTGACACGAACTATCTCAGGTGTTTTGCAAAATGCAAGACACTCTCATTGACTCTGGTCACTCTGCTGTGCCCTAGATGTCAAAACCTCTTCCTCCTTCCTGAGACTTTGGTCCTTTGACCAACAACCCCCCCACCATTCCCTCCCTCTGCCACTCTCTGGCCCCTGGTCACCATCCATCTACTTGCTACTTCTATGGGGTCAACGTTTTTAGATCAACACTTCTGGGACATCATGTGGAATTGGTCTCTGAGGTGGTGGAGATGCTAAGTAGCGGGATTTCCTCCTTCCACAGTGCACACATCTATCTAATCCTCACATTGTACCCCATGAATGAATACAAGCATGATTTGCCAATTAAAATAATGCTACTAGACAGAATAAATATAGTAAAATGCAAGAAGTGTGGCTTGACCGCCCTACCTACTTGATTTTTGTCTTCAGCCATGTACCTATGTTGGGGTGATCTTATTCCTCCTTTTCTTTGCTGGACACAGGAAAAAACATTTTAATAAAGTGAAAAGGCATATCCTGGCAGCTCTGCAGCAGCACCAGCTTCTTGCTGGCTTGGCTGATGTCACAACCTTGGCTGCCCAGCTTGGAGGATGCTGGCTTTCTGCGATGGTTGTTGAGGCAGAAACGTTTCTGTGTCTCCACCACTGCTGCTGGTGCTCTGGGTGGAGGGGGAAGCCACAGGGTCATGCTGCGGGGCTTGGTGAGTCAGGGACATTTCTGGGTCTGAACCACTGCTGCTGGTGCTCTGGGTGAAGGGGGAAGTCCCAGGGTCGTGCTGGCGGCCTTGTTTAGCCAGAGATGTTTCTGGGTCTCCACAACTGCTGCTGGTGCTCTGGGTGGAGAGGGAAGCCCCAGGGTCATGCTGGGGCCTTGTTAAGCCAGAGATGTTTACAGATCACCACTGCTGCTGCTGGTGCTCAGGGTGGAGGCGGAAGCCACAGAGTCATGGGGAAGGCTTGCTGAGCCAGAGATGTTTACAGATCACCACTGCTGCTGCTGCTGCTCTGGGTGGAGGGGGAGGCCACAGGGTCATGCTGGGGGGCTTGGTGAGCCAGGAAGGTTTGTGGGTCTCCCCCACTGCTGCTGGAGCTCTGGACAGAGAAGGAGGCCACAGGGTCATACTGGAAGGATTGGAGAACCAGGGAGGTTTTTGGTTCTGCACCACTGCTGCTGGTGCTCTGGGTGGAGGGAAAGGCCACAGGGTCATGCTGGGAAGCTTGTTGGGCCAGGGACATTTCTGGGTCACCACCACTGCTGCCGGTGCTCTGGGTGGAAGGGGAGGCCATGGGGTCATGCTGGGGGGCTTGATTGAAGCTCTCTGGCTTCCTCTGCAGGCCGGCAGGTGCACTGGCCAGAAAGGGGCCCTTCTGCTGAATGCTGTGAGTCCGCTTCAGTGGGAGAGAAAAGGTGGAAACTTCAACGGATAGGGAAAAACAGTTGGGAACCCCAAAAGGAAGGGACTGTGGTCTGATAGTAAACTGCCTCTTTTGTTTTGTTTCTTCCAAAATAATGTAGGATGCCATGGGAAAACTGAATCATTCTCCTTTGATTGCCACAGATAGGTTCTCAGCCTGGAATCCCATGGCCACCAAGAGCTGGGTTGTTTTGGGGTTGAAGTGGTCCAGGATTTGTTCTTCATATATTGTCAGAGGCAACTCCTGGCCACTGTTCACCCACAGGTCCCTCACCACTTCTTCTAGTGCTGTCTGCTCCCTGGGGTCTATCTACTCTTAATAGTTTATTATTGAGGCTTTTTGAGACCTCAGGAAAAGTATACTGGGGAAAAATATCTTCCATTTTAACGTTTTGCCGTGAAGACCCTAACACTGCATTAGCGGAAGGGCAGAACTTCGCCCACCATGTGATGTAACGTTACTCCGAGGCTCCAAACATCCATGGCGGGGCATTGGTAGCCCTGGCCCAGGAAGAGTTCTGGGGCTATGTAGGTAAGGGTAGGTGCCACAAAGGGCTGTCAGCTGCTGTCCCTCATGGAATGTGGTACCTAAGCCGAAGTTCATGATCTTAATGTTACTGTCCTTAATGTGACCCAGCTGCGTGGGCTCTGGGGAAATCAAGGCAGGCGGTTTGCCTTCCCAGGACCTGCTGCAGGTGGGCACCCCTAAGGGAGGCAAGGGGACAGGACAAGTTCTCAGGAAACCTCTGCCCAAAGTTTGTTCTTTCCACTCTACAAGAAGCTATCAGTACCTACTATGTGCAACAGACAGAGCCCTACAGCCAACTTTAGATATTAACCAGGAAAGCCAGGGGTCCAGTCTCCAGAGGACCCACCTCCCCTGTCCTGCAGGAGGGCTGAAGGCAAATGTTAGGCAATTCAACCTAGCAAACATTTACCCAATGCCAGCTGGCCCAAAGTCCAGTGTCAGACGCAGAAGGGTCCAAAAGAATTTACTGATCCTAGTTCTGTCCTCCTAGTGCTGACCTTGACAAGCCACAGTAGAAAATGCCCTGTACCCCAGGGCAGGAGCCACTGAAGAGCTGAGGGACACTGAAGGGAAGAACAAGTCCCACCTTGGGCAGCCAAGGAGGGCTCCCTGGAGGAGGGGCACCTGAGAGGCAATGCCAGAGGAAGCATGGCTTCTGAAAGCAGAGTTCAGGAGGGGAAGGTGCTCCAGGCACAAGAGGCAGCATAAGGAAAGGTGAGGAGGGGGGCATCTTTAGAGACCCTGAGCTAGTCCAGTTCTGCTGATGCAAGAGCCACGGGTGGGCCACGAAATAGCTATGACAACACTGACTGGAGGTGGGCACTCTGCAGGTGGCTTCTGACCAAAAAGGCAGATCCCAGCCACGTGGGGAGAGCCCCCAATGTCCAGGAAGATGCAGCAGCAGACAGGCAGTGCGTCCAGTGGGAAAGAGCTCAGGCGACAGAGTCAGACATCCTGGATCCCAGCCCCTGCTCAGCCACCCATGAGCTGTGTGACCATGGGCAAGTTACTGAAGCTCTCTGGGCCTCAGTTTCCTCATTTATATAGTGGGCATCAGACCATTCATAAGCACAATAAGACGCTGTACTTACCAAGGGAATAGCACATTGCCTGACACCCAGGGGCAGCCATCTACCACAGTTTATTGAGCAATTATCTTTCTTGACACTCATCAATCTAGATAAGGCACATCCTTTCTGGGACTGCCAGACTCTAAAAGCTTCCAAGGGTCAAGTTCATCTTCACAGTGGAGACTCTGTCCAGAAAAGAAGTTGCAGGCTCAGAAAAAGAGGCAAAAGGGATGACGAAAATACTCATCAAAGTATTTCGGGGCGAGGAGGACCAAGTAGAAAGCATGACACCCTCATAGTGGGCAAGGAAGGGAGTTAACCATTTCCTTGCTGCAAAGGTGGGGCCTTGAGATGGGCTGCTAGTAAATGACCCGGTCTGTGGAGACGAGATGACGTCTACTCTGGAACTGGCTGCAGGTGCCATCAATCCTTCAGGAGAGCGGGCAGTGTGAGAGGAAATCATCCAGGCTTGCTGGGATGTCCTGGCATGATGGTGGCCAGGGAAGGCCCAGAGCAGGCACCTCCCCAGTTCCGACATCCCCACCACCCACCTGGGGAGAACAGACGCACACTCAGGAAAGAAGTGACTTTAAAGGGGCTTCACTAGAACCACAAGGATGAGCCATAGCAAGTGCTGGCCAGGACATAGAGATGGTGGCACCTTCACACACTGCCCCTGGGAATCTGAGAAGGGGCAGCCACTTGGGAAAGCACCTGGCAGCTCCCAAACAGTTAAACACAGAGTTATCCTATGCCCCAGCAATTCCACTCCTACCCAAAAGACCGGAAAACACACATCCACATGTGAGTGCTCACAGCACCATTATTCATAACCACCAAAATATGAAAACAACCCAAGGGTCCATCAAAGGATGACCAGAGAAGCAAAATGCAGTTGATCCCTGCAATGGAAAGTTATTTAGCAACACAAAGGAACAAAGCGTGGACACACGCAACAACACAGATAAACTTTGAAAACGTGCTCAGTGAGAGACACCAGTCACAAAACACTGTACGCATGGACGTATATGGCTGCATGCACCGTGCGATTCTATTCCCATGAAACGTCCAGAACCGGCAAATGCAAAGAGACAGAAAGCAGATTCGTGGTTATCAGGGGCTGGAGAGAGGAGAGAATAGGGAGTGAAGCAATGGGTATGGAGCTTGCTTTTGGGGTGATGAAAATGTTCTGAAACTGGATACTGGTGATGGTTGCACAGCTGTATGAATCTAACAAGAAATGCTGAATCGTATCCTTAAAATGGATGAATTTCATGTGATATAAATGTCGATAAAAATAACCACCTATTTTTTAAAAAGTGACTTAAGGCAGGAAATAGAGTGGTCATGAACAGGGATTGCAAACTACAGCCCCTGGGCCAAATGTAGTCACCTATTTCTATAAATAAAGTTTTATTAGAACATAGCCATACCCATTCATTTCCACATCATCTAAGGCTGCTTTAGTGGGACAATGGCAGAGCTGAATAGTTGCCACAGCAACCATATGGCCAGGAAAGCCCACAATATTTACATCCAGCCTCCACAGAAGCTTGCCACCCTCTGCCCAGGAGGGAAAACTCTGGGGCCAGGCTTGGCTGCATATTAGCTCCATATCTGTTCTGTGTGTGTGCACACTCAGGTGAGTGTGTGGCTGTGTTCATTCTCTGTGCATCGTCCAGTCGCCATACAGGAAATGAGCTAGGGTGTGTGAAGTGCCCCTAAGAATGCCTGGCCGCAAGGTGGACTCAAACTTTGCTCATTCTGCTCCCAAGAACAGCTTATACTCCCCACAAACCCTGTAGACAGGATCCCATCACCTCCTGCACCACCCTTTCTTCAGCTTCCCTCTGCTTTGAGAAGAAAGGTGAATCCCACGCTGACAGACAGGACCCTGTACACCCTGCATCTCACCCCACTCCATGCTTCAGTCTCCTCCAGAATAAAAGGACCTTCCCTGCCTGGCTCTCAGGTCTGGACCAGGAAGCAAAACCTGCCCCCAGAGCCCGAGCAGGAGGCACGGCCCCAGCCAGCCTCTCCCAGCCTCCCATTGTGTCTGAGAATCTTGGCTTCCCCAAGATGTGCTGCTCCAAGGACCAGCACTGTGACCAGCAGGGTCTGGCTCCAGGGTCCGCCACAGCTCTGAGCACACAGGCCCTGCTGCAGGGACCCCTGAGCGCCAGGAGTGGCCATGGCTCGATGCTACCGAGGGCTTGGGGCCCACCTCACGGGTGGGTTCTGCCTCTTCAGCACCTCCGCCAGCAGCAACTTCACCTCCCTGACTGAAGCTGCCCTCCAGGGAACCTGCAGGGTTGGATGCCAGAGGAGTGGGAAACACAGAGAGGCCAGGTTCATAGTAGAGGGACGATCCAGCATGGGCTACAGAGGACAAACAGACAGGGGGACGTCCTCACCCTCGGAGTCCAGGGCCTGGATCTTCAGCTCTATGGGGGAGTCCTCCAGGTAGAGCTCGCGGATGGTGGAGACAATTTGGATGTCATGGATGAGGTCCACGATGGCATCACAGCGCAGGACCTGGCCTGTGGCTGGAGGAACCCCAGGGAGAAGTCAGCACTGAAGACAGCACCTGCCCCTGGCTCCACCTCCAAACCTTGCAGGCTTACACTTTGGCAAAGACCACAGCGACCACCAGCTTCACCCTCAGACGCCAAGCAGCTCCCTTGCACACAGCCCCGCTGACAGTTAACAGGGACTACCAGAAAGGAAGTGCTGTGGGGGCCTTGTTACCACCTGGTCTGGCTTTTTAAATGCAGGGCCCCAGCATTTAAAGCTGTGGGCAAAGAAAACTCCAGAAAAACGTAGTTTCATTCAGGGTATAACCATTCAGTGAAGTGACAAGGGTTATAGTATGATGAGTTCCCATCCCAAAGACGAGAGCCCTGTCCCTTCACTGAGTTTAGGGATTACGCTGGTGGTTTTGTTTATTTTTGTTTCTTTTGAGATAGGGGCTCAATTTGTTGCCCAGGCTGGAGTGCAGTGGCTCCCGGGGTCAAATGATTCTCCTGCCTTGGCCTCCCTAGTATTTGGGGCCACAGGCATGCATACACCACCATGTCTGGCTAATTTTTAAAAACTTTTTATAGAGTCAAGGTCTTGCTTTGTTGCCTAGGCTGGTCTTATACTCCTGGGCTCAAGTAATCCTCCTACCTTGGCCTCCCAAAGTGCTAGGATTACAGGTGTGAGCCATTGCGCCCAGCCTATGATGGTATATTTATATGATTATCAAGCATATTGTAGAAGGGGCTCATGGACACTCATACAGATGTTTTTTACTCGCTCCATAAAAAGGTACGTAAATGGCATTACCTGGGGAATTCTGAAATGTAAGCATAGGAGCAGGATACAACATTTTTCTGACTCTTCTCCAGGTACTTGTACATTGTTAACATTGTTTTGTTGGAAAGCAATACAGTCCCATGTATCAAAAACCTTACAAATAGGCTGAGCAAGGTGGCTTATGCCTGTAAGGGCACTCAGCCCTTACTGATGTCCTCTGTGAAGATGATGCTGGTGAGGCGGGCAGGCTGGGTCAGGCGGGCCTGCACCACCGCCTACTGGGAGCACTGCTGCTTGTCCAGGCCAAGTGGCTTGATAGTGGCCACCTCCAGCGGGGCGGACAACCTGCAGTAGAAGAAGAGAACATTTAGTCTCTGGAGCTGCACTGCAAGGCACAGCGGGGTCCAGACATCAGGCTGAGAAAGTAATCTCAGAATATCTGTTGGCTCACACAAGGCAATATAAATCTCAAGCCAAGGGTCCAAGAAAAACCAAGGAATCGGCCGCATCCTCCCTAAGCTCTCCAAATACCGTTTGTCCCGAGAGAAACTTTTTTGACTCAAGTTCCCCACCAAGAACTGTGGAATTCCCCATGAACACTCAAAACACTAACAGGTTTAGAAAAGAAAAACTATACTGACTTTTGGCCTGATTTCTGTGGAGTCACCGGACCCCCATCTTTTGCAAAGTCCTGAGAAAACAGCAGCGGCAGGAGGTTGATGGCGATCCTATCCTGAGTGTTGTATTCTTCCAGTCCGTACAGCGCTTTCACAGGAAATGGAAAGTCACTGCGGAGAAAAACCAGAATCTGATGCTGGAGCTCAGGAATACGCAAGGCTACAGGGAAAACCACTAGAGCAAACCAATTTCAAATACAACATCGTGGGGAGAAATTAGAAACAGAAGAACAAACAGTGAAACTTTTAGGAATTTTGGAGCTAAGGGTGCAGGGGTGTTGGGGTTGGGAGGAAAGAAGCTGTGGGACTGGGCAGCTGTGGCTGAGGTCAAGGGTATTCTGAAGTTTGTATCAGCTACTGACAGAATTGATGTAACTTCACCAGTACAACCAAGCCAGCAGGTAAACAATACCTACCCTTCCGGAACAACACAGGAGTCCACTACGAAGGCATCCTGGAAATCATTGCAGATGGTATGCCCAACACGTTCCTTCAGGAAGCAAACAAACAAAAAGGGCAGTGCAGGGTGTACTTGCTGTAGAGCCCTAGATAAATTACTCTTAACCTTTCTAAGTCTCAGTTCTCTCATTTTCCTAAAAAAGAAATAACAATAAATATCTCATTGTGTAGAAGCAGAAAAAGAACAGTGCATAAAAGCACTTAGCACAAAGGCCTAGCATAGAATAGGGCTCTCAGACGGAATAGCCATCATCCATTAACAAAGTCAATCTCTTGCTTTTCTTGTTATTGTTAGTAAATTAAGAAACCTCAGAAAGAGCCCTGAGAGGCAGGGTAGGAGACCATGAAACTACCCATGGTTAAATTTAGGAGGTCACAGGATGATCTATTTACAACAGAAGACCTGAAGAGTGTGAGTAAAGCAGCTCTCATGCTTTATTGCTTTAAGAAAAGACAATTGGCTTTACCAGGGCTTTTGGATCCAGCTTTTCTTGTTGGATCAGGTTGGCAAATTCATCACAGTAAAGTGCAGAGGCCTGAGGAGACTGCTCACTGCAGGAATGAACCAACTGCAACAAGGAGGTCACCTAGAGCAAAGAGGAAGAACAGTTTAAACCTTGGGCTGCCAATCCTTCCTAAACTCCATTCGCCCCATTCAAGACTGTTTTTTTCACTTTCTGATTTTACTGGCAAAGCTCTACTTCTCACTTGAAGTTTTCCTGAATGTTCTGACCCATCTGTCTCTTTCCGATATTATCCCTTTTCCAATCTGTCAGACACTGCAGCCAGATTAATTTTTCTAAAGCAAAGCTTTGATTTTTGCCATTTCCATGCTAAGAAACCCTTAAGGAATACCTCTGCCTAAAGAATGAAATAAAAATGTATTGTTTTGCATGCAAGGCTGTCTGTTTTCTCTCTCAACTCGCTTTTTCTTTTTTCCTTTTGAGATAGAGTCTCGCTCTGTCGTCCAGGCTGGAGTATAGTGGTGTGATCTTGGCTCAAAGCAACCTTCACTTCCCGGATTCAAGAAATTCTCTTGTCTCAGCCTCCTGAGTAGCTGGGATTACAGGCACCTGCCTCCATGCATGGGTAATTTTTTTTTTACTTTCATTAGAGATGGGATTTCACCATGTTGGCCAGGCTGGTCTCAAACTGCTTACCTCAAGTGATCCTCCTGCCTCAGCCTCCCAAAGTACTGGGATTACGGGTGTGAGCCACCGTGCCCTGCCTGAACTAGCTTTATGTCCCACTTTCCAGTTATACACTTATTTGTTCCCATGCTTCAACCAAAGTGTTATTCAATAGATATGGCACATCTTTCTTGCTAAGACTTTATAATTTAATTGGAGAGATTAAATGGATATAGAAATAAATGCAAGCGACCTGGGAGTGGTGGCTCACCTCTGTAATCCCAGGGCTTTGGGAGGCTGAAGGGGGCAGATCACCTGAGATCAGGAGTTTGAGATCAGCCTGACCAACATGGCAAAACCCCGACATGGTGAAACCCCGTCTCTCCTAAAAATACAAAAATTAGCTGGGCGTAATAGTGCATACCTGTGATCCCAGCTCCTCGGAAGGCTGAGGCAGGAGAATCGCTTGAACCCAGGAGGCACCACTGCACTCCAGCCTGGGAGACAGAGTTGAGACTCCATCTCAAACAAAGTAAGTGCGACCCAAGCCAGTAGTTTCCAAGTATCATAAAATCACAAAGATAGGAGTTCAGGAAAACTTTTTTTTTTTTTCCTTTTTTTGAGACAGAGTCTTGCTCTGTCGCCCAGGCTGGAGTGCAGTGGTGTGATCTCGGCTCACTGCAAGCTCCGCCTCCCGGGTTCAAGCAATTCTCTGCCTCAGCCACCCTAGCAGCTGGGATTACAGATGCCTGCCACCACGCCGGGCTAACTTTTATTTTTTTTATTTTTTATTATTTTTAGAGAAGAACTCACGTGTGTGCATTGCTCATCGCTCAGGTTGGCTCTCTCTTGGGTCAAACTAGATGATGCGCTCCTAAAAGCAAATAATTTTAATTTCACTTTTGTAATATTTTATAACAATTGCCAATAAGTTTAAGTATTCTGACTTCCCTAGGGTACAGTAAAGATAAAAGTACATGAAGGGAGAAAAGAGTATTTATTTTGTCCATACAAAATACAGATTAGAGCAAAATATTGTTATCTTATATATATTTTTCTTTTGTCTTTTTTACTTTTTTTTTTTTTTGAGACAGTTTCGCTTTTGTTGCCCAGGCTGGAGTGCAATGGCATCATCTCGGCTCACCACAACCTCCGTCTCCCAGGTTCAAGCGATTCTCCTGCCTCAGCCTCCCGAGTAGCTGAGATTACCGGCGTGCGCCACCACACCCAGCTAATTTTGTATTTTTAGTAGAGACTGGGTTTCTTCATGTTGGTCAGGCTGGTCTTGAACTCCTGACCTCAGGTGATCAGCTCACCTCGGCCTCACAAAGTGTTGGGATTACAGGCGTGAGCCACCGAGTCCGGCCTGCTCATTTCTCTTACAGTTGTAACGTCTACCGTTAAAATGATGTCTATGCGATGTAACACTGTTAGCTGGCAAGATTAACTCATCTTAAACCACGGAAGTCAGAATCTCCATGTGTACCTGTCTGCTGCCATGATGCCATCCATGATGACAGCACCAAAAATCCCAAAGAGTTTGTACTTGAATATTGTGCTAGAGAGCTGCTTTCTTATTACCAAGTGCATGTCATCCTGCAGTGAGATAATGAAGAAAGACGGTAATGCTGGAATTGCACAGCAAAAGAAGGTATGGTATGGATATTGAGCCATGCAGCTAGACTATAAAGGGGTCTATCGTTTACTGTTTTTTGTTTTGTTTTGTTTTGTTTTGTTTTTTTGAGACGGAGTTTTGCTCTTGTTGTCCAGGCTAGAGTGCAATGGCGCAATCTCGGCTCACTGCAACCTCCACCTCCTGAGTTCAAGCGGTTCTCCTCCCTCAACCTCCTGGGTAGCTGGGATGACAGGTGCCTGGCACCACACCTGGCTAATTTTGTATTTTTAGTAGAGACGGGGTTTTACCATGTTGGCCAGCCTGGTCTTGAACTCCTGACCTCAGGTGAACCACCCACCTCAGCCCTCCAAAGTGCTGGGATTATAGGGGTGAGCCACCACACCCAGCCCTGTGTGTCTTTAGCAAGTCATTTCATCTCTCCAAGTTTTAATTTTTACATCTGTGAAATGGGGAAAGTTGTTTTAAGGATTAGAGGTAAATTATGAAAAAACTTCTAGAACAGTGTCTGGCATATGATAGACATTCAATAATAATAGCTTTTATTGTTATTATTTCTATAAGGATATGAAAATTATCATAATGTTGATGACTGCTCAGCTAAAATAATGAATTATAATAAAATACTTAGGTACAGATTTAAACATGGAGGCAAGGCTAGCCGCAGTGGCTCATGCCTGTCATCCTAACACTTTGGGAGGCTGAGGCAGGTAGATTGCTTGAACCCAGGAGTTCAAGACCAGCCTGAGTAACATGGCAAAACCTCATCTCTATAGAAAACACAAAAATTAGCCAGCCATGGTGGTGCATGCCTGTGGTCCCAGCTACTCGGAAGCTGGGGTGGGAGCATCACCTGAGCCTGGGAAGTCAAGAATACAGAGCCAAGATCACATCACTGTACTCTAGCCTGGGTGACAGAGCCAGACACTGTCTCAAAATAAAATAAAATAAATAAACATTGCTGAAAAACTAAAGACATAAGTAAACAGAAAGAGCTATTGTCTTTGTGGACTGGAAGACACTCAATATTGTTAAGATGACAATACCATTCAAAGTGATTCAGTGCAATCCTTATCAAAGTCCCACAACATGTTTTGCAGAAATAGAAAGATCCACACCAAAATTCACATGGAATTTCACGTGACCCCAGACTGCCAAAACCTTGAAAAAGAACAAAGTTGGAGGGCTCACACTTCCTGATTTCAATATTAATACAAAGCCACAGTAGTCAAACAGTGTGGTGATGGCAGGACAGACATATAGACCAATGAAACAGAACACAGAGTTCAAAGATGTTTCATATATGTGACAAATTGATTTTGACAAGGGTTCCAAAAATCAATAATGGTGAATGGACCATCTTTTCAACAAATGGCACTGGAAAAACTGGATATCCATCTGCAAAAGAATGAAGCTAAATCCTTAAATATTAAAAATATGCTATATACAAAATTAACACAAAGTGGGATCAAAGACCTGAATTTAAGAGCTAAAACTTTCTCTTCTTAGAAGAAAATAAAAGAAACCTTCATGACCTTGGATTCTGCAATGGTATCTTAAGCATGACAACCAAAAGGACAAGCAACACAGGAAAAAAAATTGATAGAGTGTGGGTTGTACAGCTTTGGAGTGGCAACCTTCGTGGCGCCAGTGACGATAAAGAGAATTAAATATGGGTGATGTTGAGAAAGGTAAGAAGATTTTTGTTAAGAAGTTTGCCCAGTGCCACACGGTAGAAAAGGGAGGCAAGCACAAGACTGGGCCTAATCTCCATGGTCTCTTCGCGCGGAAGACAGGTCAGGCCATTGGATTCTCTTACACAGACGCCAAGAAGAACAAAGGCATCACCTGGGGACAGGATAAACTGATGGAGTATTTGGAGAATCCCAAGAAGTACATCCCTGGAAGAAAAACGATCTTTGCCGGCATTAAGAAGGCAGAAAGGGCAGACTTGATAGCTTATCTCAAAAAAGTTACTAATGAGTAATAGTTGGCCACTGCCTTATTTATTACAGAACAAATGTCTCATGACTTTTTTATGTGTTCCATACTTTAATAGATCTCATACACAGGAATTCAGATCATGAATGACTGACAGAATATTTTGTTGGGCAGTCGTGGTTTAAAACTAAGGCTGGCTTGTGGTTAAATGAATATGTTGTTTTTGAATTTTAATAGTAATTCCAATTCAGTAAATGCTATCACTGTTTACCCCTTCTAAAGATAAGATGAGACTTCCTTAGCAATGTTCGAATTTCACAAAGATGGTGAGTCCTATCTTAAAACTTAATGGAGGCCAAGCACAGTAGCTTGCACCTGTAATCCCAGCATTTTGGGAAGCCGAGGTGGGCAGATCACTTGAGGTCAAGAGTTCGGGACCAGCCTGGCCAACATCAGGTGAAACTCTGTCTCTACTAAAAATACAAAAATTAGCTAGGCATGGTGGTGGGCACCTGTAATCCCTGCTACTAGGGATGCTGAGACAGGAGAATTGCTTAAACCCAGAAGGCAGAGTTTGCAGTGAGCCGAGATCACGCCACTGCACTCTAGCCTGGGTGACAGCAAGACCCCGTCTCAAAACAAACAAACAAACAAACAAAACAAAACAAAAAACTTAATGGAGATTGATTTTATATTTAGATTTATATAACTGGTTATATGAATATATTCAAATACTGAGGAAATTCCTTCACTGTCTTAGAACCAAGCAAGATTCACCTGGGTTTTGTGTTCATTTGCCTCTTAAAGGCAAGGGTTGGAGATAAATAAGGTAGCAATGTCTCGTTTATATTTTTGGCCTTAACTATGCCAATCTAATTAGAATTCTCTGTATTTAAAATGGTGCCTTTAACTTATTGAAAGGCATTTTAGTGTGGTTTATGTGTAATATCAAAGATTATTTAACACTTCTCACATTTTAGACATGATCTATAAGGTCACATGCTTTTAAAATAGTAGCAAGTTAAACTTCACTCTTGAATTCTTTACAATCGAACTCAAACTAAGTTATAATTTAGGATTGTCTTTAAAGAGCCATTCAGAAACATAAAACTGTAAAACTGCTGTGTATTTGTGATTGGGAATGGTGCTTTTGCCATCTTAAAAGGATTCAAGTAGAGGAGATATACACAAATTTTAACATTATGTGTGATCATAAGACTTAAGATAATTAAAAAGAAAACCACAGATGAAAAAAAAATAGATAAGGCCAGGTGCAGTGGCTCACATCTGTAATCACAGCACTTTGGGAGGCCGAGGCAGGCAAATCACAAGGTCAAGAGATCGAAACCATCTTGGCCAACATAGTGAAACCCCATTTCTACTAAAAATACAAAAATTAATTGGGCGTGGTAGCACGCACCTGTAGTCCCATCTACTCAGGAGGCTGAGGCAGGAGAATCGCTTGAACCCGGGAGGCGGAGGCTGCAGTGAGCTGAGATCGCGCCACTGCACTCCAGCCTGGGCGACAGAGCAAGACTCCATCTCAAAAAAAAAAAGTAGATAAATTTGACTTTATTGAAACTAAATACTTTTGTGCATCAAAGGACACTATGAGGGGAGTGAAAACCCATAGAATGGGAGAAAATATTTGCAAATCATATATCTGATAAGAGATCAATATCCAGAATATACAAATAACTCCTATACCTCAACAACAGCAAAAACCCAGTTTAAAAATGGGCAAAGGGCTGAGCACAGTGGCTCGTGCCTGTAATGCCAGCACTTTCAGAGGCAGAGGCGGGTGGATCTCCTGAGCTCAAGAGTTTGAGACCAGCCTGGGTAACATGACGAAACCTCATGTCTACCAAAATTGCAAAAAATTAGCTGGGCACGGTGGTGCATGCACCTGTGGTCCCAGCTACTCAGGAGGCTGACATGGGAGGATCGCTTGAGCCTGGGAGGTGGAGGTTGCAGTGAGCCAAGATCACACCACTGCACTCCAATGTGTGTGACAGAGTGAGACCCCATCTCTAAAACAAAACAAACAAAAATGGGTAAAGGACTTGAATAGACATTTCTACAAAAATATAGAAATGGCCAAGAAGTATGTGAAAAGATGCTTAACATCATTAGTCATTAGGAAATGCAAATCAAACCACAATGAGATACCACTTCATACACATCGGGATGATTATAATTAAAAAATAGGGCCAAGCGACATGGCAGGTACCTGTTGTCCCAGGTACTCAGGAGGCTGAGGCGGGAAGACTGCTTGAGCCCAGGAGTTTGAGGCTGCAGTGAACTATGATCACACCACTGCACTGCAGCCTGGGTGACAGAGCAAGAACCTATCTAAAAATATATATATTTTTTATTTATTAATAAATAAATTAGTTAATAAAAATTAAAAGAAATTTTTTTAAGAATGGAAAATAAATGTTGGCAAGGATATGGAGAAATTGGAGCCTACATGCATTGTTGGTAGGAATATAAAATTATGCAGCTGCTGTGGAAAGCAGTTTGGTGGTTCCTCTAAATGGTAAACATATGGTCATCATATGATCCAGCAATTCCACTCTTAGATATATATACCCTAAAGAACTGAAAACAGGGACTCAAATATTTGAACAAATCCATAGACAGAATGTGATTAGTGATTATTAGGAGGTGGGGACAGAAAGATGGCGAATTATTGCCTAATGGGCACAAAGTTTGTTTGGGATGATCAGAAAGTTCTAGAAAAGGATAGTGATAATGGTTGTATAACACTGTGAATATACTTACTGCTACTAAATTGTATCCTTAAAAACAATTTAAATGGTATATTTTATGTTATGTATATTTTATCAAAATTCAAAAATAAAATAAAATAGTGAAGTGGATTTTTATTACTGATTTGAAGCAATCTCCAAAATAAACTGCTAAATGCAAAAGGTAAGATGTAGATCAAGAGGGGAAAGGAAACTACAGGTAAATACAAATTTGTAAATTCTCAGAACATCTCAGAAGGTTATAAAGTGATTGCCCCTGTGGGAGACAAACCAGGTGCCTAGAGGACTGAGAAGTGAGAGTTATCTTTCACTGGATACCCTTCTATATGTTTTGAATTTTATATGACACATGTATATTACCTAGTCCAGAATTTTTTTTAATTAAAAAAATGTGTTGACTGGAGACTCAAGAAAGGTGTGGGTGGGGGGAGATAACAAATATATTGGTTGTTCAAAGTCACAGTCCAGTATGAATTACTGCCTTAAGATAGCACTAAAGATACAAACGAGTTACAAGTTATGATTCCAGTCTAATCTCTTTTTATTTATTTATTTATTTATTTTGAGATAGAGTCTCTGTTGCCCAGGCTGGAGTGCAGTGGCACAATCATGGCTCACTGTAGCCTCAACTCCCAGGGCTCAATGGATCCTCCCACCTCAGCCTCCTGAGTAGCTAGGATTACGGGTGTGCCACCACACCTGGCTAATTTTTGTATGTTTTTGTAGAGACAGGGTTTCACCATGGTGTCCAGGCTAGTCTCAAACTCCTGGATGCATGTGACTCGCCTACCTTGGCCTCCCAAAGTGCTGGGATTACAGCCTGGCTTTTTCAGTGAATGGTGTCCACAAACGAAAGCAAGCCCACGTGAAGTTCACATTAGATGGAGATGTTTCTTAGGAAACAAGGCAATTCTGTGTCCCCACTGCACTCGGAACCTGAACAGTTTCATGGTTATCTGATCACAGACCCATCTCTTCCCTAATAAACAAAGCTTTTCGAGGGCAGAGGATCTCATCTATCAGTGCCTGACACAGGATAGGCACTTAATGTTTGTGGTAAGAATAAAAAAATGCTTGAGCTATGGCTATGTACTCCATTTCCACTACTACACACAGGCAAATCTATCATTTTCTTGTGTGTGTGTGTTTTTTTTTTCCAGCAAATTTCAAGTAAAGAGGTTTAAAAATACGAAATACTAAATACAAAAATTAGCCAGGTGTGGCGGCATGTGCCTGTAGTCCCAGCTACTAGGGAGGCTGAGGAGGCTGAGGCAGGAGAATTGCTTGAACCCAGGAGGTGGAGGTTGCACTGAGCCAAGAGCATGCCACTGCACTCCAGTGCAGGTGACAGAGCTAGACTCCATATCACACACACACAAAAAAGTCCAGGTGCGGTGGCTCATGCCTGTAATCCCAGCACTTTGGGAGGCCGAGGCAGGCGGATCATGAGGTCAGGAGATCGAGACCATCCTGGCTAACATGGTGAAACCCCTTCTCTACTAAAAATACAAAAAAATTAGCTGGGCATGGTGGTGCATGCCTGTAGTCCCAGCTACTCGGGAGGCTGAGGCAGGACAATCGTGTCAACCCGGGAGATGGAGGTTGCAGTGAGCCAAGATCATGCACTGCACTCTAGCCTGGGCGACAGAGGGAGATTCCAAAAACAAAAAACAAAAACCAAAAACAAATCTTCCCCAACATATTGCCTCTTACCTGGATGTGACTGCTGGCTTCATTCTGTTTGCTAAATGCCAGTGTGCTGAGAGCATTGAAGAGTTTTCGTATTTGCTGAGGAGATATGTTATCCAGATAATCTAAAATGCCCTGCAGAAAAGATGATGCCAACAATGAGGCTGGCAGCTAACATTTTTCCCTTAAAAATCAAAAAATTAAAATCCCTATAAGAGAAGCACACATATCAGATAGCCAGGTATCTAAAACTTTTTAGCTGCCTTAAAAGCTCAAGTTCTAAAAGCTATGCTCAGAGCCCAAAGGTTTGATAGACTGGAAATAAACTGAGAAAACTCTTCCAGCTTTTTAAATCTCTTATTATCAGAGACTAGGAACTAACTATCAGGAAAGATAAAGTTTTCTTTATCCTCTTCACTCTGAACCACAATCCCAGGCTTTAATCATCTACTGCTTAGTCATTCTAATGCACCTCCCAGTTCTCAGTATTCCTTACCTCCACCTTTCCCCCTTTTTCAGTGAAAACAATATTCTACCAAAAGTTATGTCTTTACCCTATTCCTTGCCATATCATCCCTTCCCAGCTTCTACTCCATGAATTATTTCTCCTTTCTCTACAGGTCTGGAAGGAGTCACAAGGAAACTATTTACTTTGTGACCGTGGGAAATGTCTCAGCTTTTCTCATCTGTAACATGGTGATAATAATAGCTATACTACCTTTCATGGTTTGTCTGAGGATAAAGTAATAAAACAGTTTTGTAAAGTTCTAATTAATTTTGAAACTTTTCTATTTCTTCCTCTCTATTGAATCCTTTCTCTCAGCCTACAAGCAATCTCAAACCTCCTCATCTAAAAAACATCTCCCTTGCAACCAGCTTCTCTCTCAAGCTACTTTTCTTATTCTCTCCTGGATGCTTCTCGACATTGACTCTGTTCCCCAAGTCTTCAAGTTACTGCTGTCTGACTTCCACCCTTATAATTCAATTAACACTGTTCTCTCAGAGGTTACCAGAGGTATCCTAATTGCCAAAGCCAATAGCCTCTGCTCCATCTTCAACCTCTACAGTGTCCAACACTGGAGATAAATCCCTCACTCTTGAAACTCATTCCTGGGCTTTTGCTACCTGACATCCTTCAAGCTCACATTATTCATCTTCTAGTTTTCTCATTTTCCTTCTACGGACATTTGCTTTCATCTGCCACTTAAACTTTAACGTTCTCAAAATGTCTATGCTCTTCTAAGCTTCTATGGTCTTCTGCCTCAAAATTGCCTCAGTAGAGCTCACATTTATATGGTTCTGAATACCCAAACTAAATCTTCCACCAAAGGGTGCCCCACAGAGTTCCAAACCAGAATTTCCAACTATCCACTAACCATCTACATGTGGCTATCCCACAATGAACTCATCATACTTCCTACAGAAGACGCACTCCCCTCCTGGTCTCAGGAAATGGCACAACCATTCACCTGGTTTCCTAAGATGAAAAACTCGGACCTAGTTTTCTTGTTTCTTATTGCCACATATTCTTAACAGTCACCAAGTCATGTTAATTCTAACACCAAATTGTCCCCTAAGCCATCATTTCTTCCACATTCCCATGACCAAAATCTGGCCCTTACTCTCACTCCCTTACCCTTTCAGTGGTCTCCAATCCACCCATCACATAGCTACTGAGTTATCTCTGAATGCTGACCAGATTCGGTCAACTCTGTGTAAAAACTGCTAATAGCTCCCTATTGTCTAGAAAATAAAGTTGAAACTCTTTAGCATGTTGAGACTCTTTGCAATATGGGCCTGTCCTATGTCTTACCAGCCTCGCCTCCCATCACTCTTCTCCATATATATCCTATTCTCCAGTCATGCTTGTTTGCTTCTCATTCCACAGTCACACTATTGACTTGGGCACCAGTCTGCTTCTGCTCAATCTCTTCCCTGCCTAGAACGCACTTCCCATACTTTCTCTTGTCAGTCATTCCCATCCTTCAGCAATCACTCAAATCGTCTCTTTGAAGAATTCTCCAGCTTCCCAGGCTAAATTTAATTATTCTTGCTCTGTTGTATCTATAGTACTTTACCGAAGAATTCACCATGCTGTATTTATAGTAAATTGCTTAGGTGTCTTAGTCTTTAACATCAAAGGCAAGGACCTACTTTACATCCATGGCACCCAGAGTAGAGCTTAGTCTGTGGGTTAGATATAAAGAAGTGTTTGCTGAATCAATTAACACATAGAATAGTTACTTTTTATTTATATTACTTGCCCATTATTTCACCTCTGTCCCACCTCCAGTCCCACCAATTATAGTATTCGATATCTAAAGTACAAGAAGCCAATAAGATGCCTTTACAAAGACAGCATTCATCATCATAGCAGACGGGTTTAACACTACCAACTCTAGGAGGACATCTAACGCAGTATCAACTTCAGCTTCATTCCCACTGCAGATATGGGTCACTAAGGCACCAACCACTTCCTATACAGAGGAGAGTCAACAGGACAATGTAAAACAAAATATGGAATGGCCATTCTAAGAGAATTCACCACCGAGGCCTCTCCAATCTCTACTTTGTTAAAATCACAATCAACCCAATCCCATCATCTATTATCTAGTTTTCATTAATGTTGGCTTCAGGAGATTTAGGAATATGCCAGTGTAACTTTAGCATCCCGTCTTGACCTATTTCCCATATTTTATCGGTGAGCACTACCTAAGCCCTCCTGATTTTGCTCTTTGGCATAGTTTTCCTCTTTCTTGTTCCCACATGGGTTAAATTTTACCCTTTAAGTTGAGGTTGTACGAGATCAGTTGAAATTTCTCAAAAAGATGGCACTCAAGGAGCTAAAAGCTTTAAAAGTTTTCTCTATATAGTACAGGCTAGACTTGCATGTTTCCAAGCAAACATGGATCATGATAGTGTCTCTAAGACATTAAGAGGGTTCAAAAATGTCTTGGATGCCATTCTCCCTTTATACCATCACTCCATCATAGTCATAACAGAATTACATTCTCAACTGCAACAGCTACCTCATGTCAGCTGCAACTGTTGCTCTACCTTAAATTTAAAAAAAATTTTTTTTACAAATCTTCATTTTAAAAATTCCATTCAAATGCATTTTAACATTGTTAATAATAGGAAGAATATATGTAAAAATACAAAATAAGACACTGTTCTTTACTTGCTTTCATAAACATCTTCCACAAACACAGTCCTCCCTCTCTGGATATATGCTATTAAAATGTGTCTCGGCCGGGCACGATGGCTCATGCCTGTAATCCCAGCACTTTGGGAGGCTGAGGCGGGTGGATCACCTGAGGTCAGGAGTTCGAGACCAGCCTAGCCAACATGGTGAAACCCTGTCTCTACTAAAAATACAAAAAATTAGCCAGGCCTGGTGGTGGGCGCCTGTAATCCCAGCTACTCAGGAGGATGAGACAGGAGAATCACTTGAATCCAGGAGGTGGAGGTTGTAGTGAGCCAAGACTGTGCCACTGCACTCTACCCTGGGCAACAAGAGCAAAACTGTGTCTCAACAACAACAACAACAACAAAGTGTCTCATGTTTTGACATAAACTGGTTCTGGATCTTAATTTCAGACAGAATTTTAGAGCTCAGAACAAAGAGTTAGATCCACCAGTCAAGTCTCTTCATTTCATCAAGGCTGGGACTAGGATTGAACTTTCCTGAGATCCAGTTCAGAGTTCCTTCCCCTTCAGTAAGGTCCAACCAACAAGAAATAAACATCAGATTATTTTCCCTTCCCTGTTCCCTCCTTGCCAAAATAAGTGTTTCAACATACCTGCTGGCAGTACGTGTCAAAAAACTTAAAAGCGTATTTGTATAGGAGACTGCCAAATGAAATTATACTCTGGTCTAGAGAGTGAGGAAAACTCTGAGCCAGCGACAGAATGGATGAACACATATCCTTAAGAACCTTGAGTGGGGAAGAGTAGAGAGAGAAAAGGAGCTATAAGAAGCAGTTAGTACACAAGCTAAGAGTTGATTATCCTTTTGGAATGTCAGACCTCTCCTCCCTAACTCTCATTTTAACTTGAGAAATCTTAATCTTTGTTTTACACAGAATAATCCTTCACCATTCTGAGTTTTCTCTCAGCATCAATGGGATTCCACATTTGGATAATAATTGACCTTTAAGCTCAAAGAAGTTAAATTATAAGCCTATTAGTACGTTCCTATCTGCTCAATTTGGCATTGGAGGCCAGCTCTTCTAAATTCCAGTTTCCCCATGCAATCACACTACCCCCCCGAGGGATGCTCCACCTTGGTTATAATTTGAAGTTGGTCTATAAGATTCAATGCTAACTAAACTGATTTTTTTTTTAAAAGTTCAAGAAGAGAAGTGATCATGCTCTACCAATAACACAATATACATAGACATTAATGGACCCACAGTAAATAACCAGTTAATAAACATAGCTTCCTTACTGATACCACAATTTTTTTAAAAATCTTACATTTAGTACTCAGCTGGGTATAATGCTTTATTGGGGAAAATACAATGAAAAATTACATATGGTTTCTGCCCTCTAGAAAATTACAGCCCAAAACATATATCATTGGTAGAAATAAACACAGAAAGAACTGCAAGGCAAAATAATACAAACATTAAATTTATTCCTAAATATAAAATTTAAGACCCAATGAAGTATTCTCATTATCTCCTAACCCAAACCCCAAACCACTGGCCCATCCAGTTTTCTAAGTTCTATACTATTAGTATCCTGAACATTCAGCCAGCAAAACACTATTCCCAGCTTATAAAATTCCAGTTTGAATAACTTACATTTCTAGAGGAATTATCACCTAAAGTCCACAGTTTTGAATGGCCAAAGAGTGATAGTTCAAGTAGGTTCATAATTACGTTTCTGCTAGTTTCTATAGGCGGGTCCTATTCCCTTCAAGGTTTTTATAAGCTACTTAGAATAGGATATGGAAAGTCAGTTTGGCAAAGTTGCAAACTGCATTGAGATAGACAATTAAAATAATTAATGCAAAAATAAAATTCAAAAATCTCAATGGGTTTGAACAATGGACTGAAACAAGATGAAATTTTACATGGGAGCTGTAAAGCTTTCCGTTTTAGATTAAAGATCAATAGTCTCTGACACTTACTAAGTAATGAACCGAGAATGTACTCTGGAGCAGCTGTTCTTGAATGCAGCCTGATCGAATCTTATTTCTTAGCACCCTTTCAATATACTTCTTTGTCTGAGTATTGCTGCTATAGATGATGAAAAGCATCACCAGGTCAAAAATCTATTGTCAATAAATATGCAATAATAGAAAAACAGTTAACAAATCAGTATATTTGCTACAATGAAACAGTAGCTTTTCCCCCATTAAAACACAGAATGGATGATACTCATTTGTTCCGCATACTCCCTTGGGGTTATCCACACTTTTCACAAAATCCAGAAATATTTTTCAGAGCAATAAAGTGCCACAACTATTAACCACTGGTATCTCTTAAGAATACATTGCTATAGGCCGGGTGCGGTGGCTCAAGCCTGTAATCCCAGCACTTTGGGAGGCCGAGACGGGTGGATCACGAGGTCAGGAGATCAAGACCATCCTGGCGAACACGGTGAAACCCCGTTGCTACTAAAAAATACAAAAAAAAACTAGCCGGGCGAGATGGCGGGCGCCTGTAGTCCCAGCTACTCGGGAGGCTGAGGCAGGAGAATGGCGTGAACCCGGGAGGCGGAGCTTGCAGTGAGCTGAGATCTGGCCACTGCACTCCAGCCTGGGCGGCAGAGCGAGACTCCGTCTCAAAAAAAAAAAAAAAAAGAATACATTGCTATATACATGAAAGTGATATTACTACAGAAGTAACTTTGGACATCTTCACATTTATTAAAAGAAAGATTCAATCACTTGCCAACTCCAGTATGTATTTTCACTATTACTAGGAAAATTACTTTGTGAAAAGTTGGAAAGACTATAAATGCCCATCATTACGGGAAAGGTTCAATAAATTATGATGGAGTAATTTTAAATTTTGGAATATTACACAGTCATCAAAAAGAATAAGCCACGCTGGGCATGGTGGCTCATGCCTATAATCCCAGCACTTTGGGAGGCTGATGTGGGCATATCACCTGAGGTCAGGAGTTTGAGACCAGTCTGGCCAACATGGTGAAACCCCATTTCTACTAAAAATACACACAAAAAAATTAGCTGGTCATGGTGGCAGGTGCCTGTAATCCCAGCTACTCAGAAGGCTGAGGCAGGTGAATCACTTGAACCCTGGGAGGCAGAGGTTGCAGTGAGCCGAGATAGTGCCATTGCACTCTAGCCTGGGTGACACAGCAAGACTCTGTCTAAAAAAGAATTTTTAATTACAAAACTGAAAAAAAAAGAATAAGCTAGACCAGAGGTCCCCAACCGCTGGACCACGGAGTCCATGGTCTGCTAGGAACCAAGCTGCACAGCAGGAGGTGAGTGGCAGTCAAGTGGTCATTACCACCTGAGATCCACCTCCTGTCAGAATAGCGGCTGCATTAGATTCTCATGGGAGTGTGAACCCTATTGTGAACTGCACATGCACAGGATCTAGGCTGCACATTCCTTACGAGAATTTAAGTAGTGCCTGATGATCTAAGGTGGAACAGTGTTATCCTGAAATCATGCCCCAATATGGTCTGTGGAAAAACTGTCTTCCATGAAACCAGTCCCTGGTGCCAAAAAGGTTAGGAACTGCTGAGACATACTATATTTTTTGACAGAGAAAGGACATTCCTGACATGAAGTGGAAAAAACAGCAACCTGCAAAAGGATAATCAGGCTGGGCATGGTGGCTCATGCCTATAATCCCACTGCTTTGGGAGGCTGAGGAGGGAGGATCGTTGAGCCCAGGAGGTGGAGGCAACAGTGAGCTATGATTGTGCCACTGCACTCCAGCATGGTGACAGAGTGAGACCCTGTCTCTTTAAACAACACCACCACCACCCATAATCATAGTTAAGATTCTGCTTTTGTAAAAGCGATATATAAACCTACATATGTGTAGGCGTAAGAGTATACCTGTACTTGTGCATAATTATAGCTTGTATATGAACAGAAAAAAATTGGAAGGATGATTATCTCTGAGGAATGGGACAGAGAGTGGAGAAAAACTGTATTTTTTAGATCTGTAGATTTCTTGTGAGTTTTTCTCCACAATTAGCTTGTTTACCTACATTTAAAAAAGAAAAATATGATGACTGGGTGTGGTGGCTCAAGCCTATAATCCCAGCACTTTGGGAGGTCCAAGCAGGAGGATCACTTGAAGCTAAAAATTTGAGACCAGCCTGGGCAACACACCAAGACCTCATCTCTATAAAAAATAAAAGAATTGGCTGGGTGTGGTGGCTCACACCTGTAATCCTAGCACTTTGAGAGGCCAAGGCAGGTGGATCACCTGAGGTCAGGAGTTCAAGACCTGCCTGGCCAACATGGCAAAATCCTGTCTCTACTAAAAATACAAAACTTAGCTGGGCATGGTGGCAGGCACCTATAATCCCAGCTACTAGGGAGGCTGAGGCAGGATAATTGCTTCAACCCAGGGGACAGAGGTTGCAGTGAGCTGAGATTGTGCCACTTCACTCCAGCCTGGGTGAAAGAGCAAAACTCTGTCTCAGAAAAAACAAAACAAAAAAAGAATTAGCAGGGCCTGGTGGTGCTTGCCTGTAGTCCCAGCTACTCTGAAGATTGAGATGGGAGGATCACCTGAACCCAGGAGTTTGAGGCTGCGGTGAGCTATGGTGCTGCCACCGTACTCCAACTTGGGTGACAGAGCAAGACCTGGTCTCTTAAAACAAAACAAAACAAAGAGAAAACGTTGAGAGTATATTCAGGGCAACTTGAGTCTATGCTTCTAGGAAAACAAACAAACAAACAAAAAAGTTAAAAAGGCAAGCAGGGCCTTTTATCCAAGATGGCCGAATAGGAACAGCTCCAGTTTGCAGCTCCCAGTGTGATCGACGCAGAAGATGGGTGATTTCTGCATTTCCAACTGAGGTACCTGGTTCATCTCATTGGGACTGGTTGGACAGTGGGTGCAGCCCATAGAGGGTGAGCCTAAGCAGGGTGGGGCGTCACCTCACCCAGGAAGCACAAGGGGTCTGGAGATTTCCCTTTAATAGCCAAGGGAAGCCATGACAAACTGTACCTGGAATATCAGGCAACTCACACCCAAATACTGTGCTTTTCCCAACGTCTTAGCAACTGGCAGACAAAGAGCTTCTCTCCTGGGCCCAGCTTAGCAGGTCCCACGCCCATGGGCCTTGCTCACTGCTAGTACAGCAGTCTGAGATCAAACTGCAAGGCGGCAGCCAGGCTACGGGAGGGGTGTCTGCTATTGCTGAGGCTTGAGTAGGTAAAGCGGCTGGGAATCTTAAACTGGGTGGACCCCACCACAGCTGAGCAAGGCCTAGCCCTCTATAGTCTCAACCTCTGTGGGCAGTGCATAGCTGAACAAAAGGCAGCAGACAACTTCTGCAGACTTAAACATCCCCGTCTGACAGCTCTGAAGAGAGCAGTAGTTCTCCCAGCATGGCGTTTGAGTTCTGCGAATGGACAGACTGCCTCCTCAAGTGGGTCCCTGACCCCAGTGTAGCCTAACTGGGAGACACCTCCCAGAAGGGGCCAACAGACTCCTCATATAGCCTGGTGCCCATCTGGGATGAAGCTTCCAAAGGAAGGATCAGGCAGCAATATTTGCTGTTCTGCAATATTTGCTGTTGTGTAGCCTCCACTGGTGATACCCAAGCAAACAGGGTATGGAATGGACCTCCAGCAAACTCCAACAGACCTGCACCTGAGGGACCTGACTGTTAAAAGGAAAACTAACAAACAGAAAGGATCAACGTCAACAAAAAGGACATCTACACCAAAACCCCATTTGTAGGTCACCAACATCAAAGACCAAAGGTAGATAAAACCACAAAGATGGGGAGAAACCAGAGCAGAAAAGCTGAAAATTCTAAAAACCAGAGCGCCTCTTCTCCTCCAAAGGATTGCAGCTCCCTGCCAGCAACTGAACAAAGCTGGTTGGAGAATGACTTTGACGAGTTGACAGAAGTAGGCTTCAGAAGGTCGATAATAACAAACTTCTCCTAGCTAAAGGAGATGTTTGAACCCATCCAAAGGAAGCTAAAAACCTTGAAAAACAGTTAGACAAATGGCTAACTAGAATAAACAGTGTGAAGAAGACCTTATATGATCTGATGGAGCTGAAAACCATGGCACGAGAACACGGTGACGCATGCACAAGCTTCAATAGCTGATGTGATTGAGTGCAAGAAAGGGTATCAGTGACTGAAGATCAAATTAATAAAATAAAGCGAGAAGAGAAGTTTAGAGAAAAAAAGAGTAAAAAGAAATGAACAAAGCCTTCAAGAAATATGGGACTATGTGAAAAGACCAAATCTACGTTTGATTGTTGTACCTGAAAGGAAAGTGACAGGGAGAATGAAACCAAGTTGGAAAACACTCTTCAGGATATTATCCAGGAGAACTTCCCCAACCTAGCAAGACAGGCCAACATTCAAATTCAGGAAATAGAGAGAACACCACAAAGATACTCCTCAAGAAGAACAACTCCAAGATGCCTAATTGTCAGATTTACCAAGGTTGAAATGAAGGAAAAGATGTTAAGGGCAGCCAGAGAGAAAGGTCGGGTTACCCACAAAGGGAAGCCCATCAGACTAACAGTGGATCTCTTGACAGAAACACTACAAACCAGAAGAGAGTGGGGACCAGTATTCAACATTCTTAAAGAAAAGAATTTTCAACCCAGAATTTCATATCCAGCCAAACTAAGCTTCATCAGTGAAGGAGAAATAAAATCCTTTACAGACAAGCAAATGCTAAGAGATTTTGTCACCATCAGGCCTGCTATACAAGAGCTCCTGAAGGAAACACTAAACATGGAAAGGAACAACTGGTACCAGCCACTGCAAAAACATGCCAAATTGTAAAGACCATCCATGCTATGAAGAAACTGCATCAATTAATGGGCAAAATAACCAGCTAACATCATAATGACAACATCGAATTCACACATAACAATATTAACTATAAATGTAAATGGGCTAAATGCCCCAATTAAAAGATACAGACTGGCAAATTGGATAGAGTCAAGACCGGGTGTGATTCCATCCTGCACGGCTGTTCTCTGTAGCAGTGTTCGTTTATCTCCGTCCGCCTTCTCTCCCACCTAAGTGCGTGCCGCCACCTGATGGAAGATTCGATGGACATGGACATAAGCCCCATGAGGCCCCAGAACTATCTTTTCAGTTGTGAACTAAAGGCTGACAAAGACGATCACTTTAAGGTGGATAATGATGAAAATGAGCACCAGTTATCTTTAAGAATGGTCAGGTTAGGGGCTGGTGCAAAGGATGAATTGCTCATTGTTGAAGCAGAGGCAATGAATTATGAAGGCAGTCCAATTAAAGTAACACTGGCAACTTTGAAAATATCTGTACAGCCAATGGTTTCCCTTGGGGGCTTTGAAATAACACCACCAGTGGTCTTAAGGTTGAAGTGTGGTTCGGGGCCAGTGCATATTAGTGGACAGCACTTAGTAGCTGTGGAGGAAGATTCAGAGTCAGAAGATGAAGAGGAGGAGGACGTGAAACTCTTAAGTATATCTGGAAAGCAGTCTGCCCCTGGAGGTGGTAACAAGATTCCACAGAAAAGAGTAAAACTTGCTGATGAAGATGATGATGATGATGAAGATGACAATGATGATGATTTTGATGATGAGGAAGCTGAAGAAAAAGCCCCAGTGAAGAAATCTATACGAGATACTCCAGCCAAAAATCCACAAAAGTCAAATCAGAATGGAAAAGACTCAAAACCGTCATCAACACCAAGATCAAAAGGACAAGAATCCTTCAAAAAACAGGCAAAAACTCCTAAAACACCAAAGGAACCAGTTCCGTAGAAGACATTAAAGCAAAAATGCAAGCAAGTATAGAAAAAGTGCATTGAACAGCTCTGGGCACTACATGTAAATTAAGCCCAAAGATGAGGAGAAAGGAAAAGGAGAGACAAATATGGTCCATACTGAGTGTCATCAACAATCCAGACTGAAGTCTTCTATTTAAATCTCAATCCCCTTTTCTGATTTGCCACCCATGCCTCTTCAGGCTGGAAACAATCTCACTCTTGGTTCCCTAAAGCACTTTCTTCTGACTGCTGTGATACAGTGAAGCTTGCCCTTTGCTTTCTATTACTTGTACATTTGCCTCACCTCTGACAATGTTTTAAATCGCCTTTGTATCTCCTTAGCTGCTCAATAAATATTTGAATGAATCAAAAAAAAAAAAAAAAAAAGTCACGACCCATCAGTGTGCTGTATTCAGGAGACCCATCTCACATGCAGAGACACACATTGGCTCAAAATAAAAGGATGGAGGAAGATCTACCAAGCAAATGGAAAACCAAAAAAAAAAAAAGCAGGAGTTGCAATTCTAGTCTCTGATAAAACAGACTTTAAACCAACAAAGATCAAAAGAGACACAGAAGGCCATTACATAATGGTAAAGGGATCAATCAACAAGAAGAGCTAACTATCCTAGATATATATGCACCCAATACAGGAGCACCCAGATTCATAAAGCAAGTCCTTAGAGACCTACAAAGAGACTTTGACTCCTACACAATAAGAATGGGAAACTTTAACACCCCACTGTCAATATTAGACAGATCAATGAGACAAAAGGTTAACAAGGATATCCAGGACCTGAACTCAGCTCTGCACCAAGCAGACCTAATAGACATCTACAGAACTCTCTATCCCAAAAATCAACAGAATACACATTCTTCTCAGCACCACATAGCACTTATTCTAAAATTGACCACATAATTGGTAGTAAAACACTCCTCAGCAAATGTAAAAGAACATAAACCACAACAAACTGTCTCTCAGACCACAGTGCAATCAAATTATAACTCAGGATTAAGAAACTCACTCAAAACCACACAACTACATGAAAACTGAACAACCTGCTCCTGAATTACTACTGGGTAAATAACAAAATGAAGGCAGAAATAAAGATGTTCCTTGAAACCAATGAGAACAAGAACACAACATACCAGAATCTCTGGGACACATTTAAAGCAGTGTGTAGAGGAAAATTTATAGCACTAAATGCCCACAAGAGAAGTCAGGAAAGGTCTAAAATCGACACCCTAATATCACAATTAAAAGAACTAGAGAAGCAAGAGCAAACAAATTCAAAAGCTAGCAGAAGGCAAGAAATAACTAACATCAGGGAAGAACTAAAGGAGATAGAGACACAAAAAACCCTTCAAAAAATCAATGAATCCAGGAGCTGGATTTTTGAAAAGATTAACAAAATTGATAGACTGCTAGTGAGACTAATAAAGAAGAAAAGAGAGAAGAATCAAGTAGACCCAATAAAAAAAAATAAAGGGGATATCACCACCGATCATACAGAAATACAAACTACCATCAGAGAATACTATAAACACCTCTAGGCAAATAAACTAGAAAATGTAGAAGAAATGGATAAATTCCTGGACACATATACCCTCTCAAGAATAAACCAGGAAGAAGTTGAATCTCTGAATAGACCAATAACAGGCTCTGAAATTGAGGCAATAATTAATAGCCTACTAACCAAAAAAAAGTCCAGGACCAGAAGGATTCACAGCTGAATTCTACCAGGGGTACAAAGAGGAGCTGGTACCATTCCTTCTGAAACTATTCCAATCAATAGAAAAAGATGGAATCCTCCCTAACTCATTTTATAAGGCCAGCGTCATCCTGATACCAAATCCTAGCAGAGACACACACAAAAAAGAGAATTTTAGACCAATATCCCTGATGAACATTGATGCAAAAATCCTCAGTAAAATACTGGCAAACCAAATCCAGCAGCACATCTAAAAGCCTACCCACCACGATCAAGTCAGCTTCATCCCTGGGATGCAAGGCTGGTTCAACACACGCAAATCAATAAACGTAATCCATCAGATAAACAGAACCAATGACAAAAACTGCGTGATTATCCCAATAGATGCAGAAAAGGCCTTTGACAAAATTCAGCAGCCCTTCATGCTAAAAATGCTCAATAAACTAGGTATTGATGGGACATATCTCAAAATAATAAGAGCTATTTATGACAAACCCACAGCCAATATCATGCTGAATGGGCAAAAACTGGAAGCATTCCCTTTGAAAACCAGCACAAGACAGGGATGCCCTCTCTCACCACTCCTATTCAACATAGTGTTGGAGGTTCTGACCAGGGCAATTAGGCAAGAGAAAGAAAAAAAAGGTATTCAATTAGAAAAAGAGGAAGTCAAATTGTCCCTGTTAGCAGATGACATGATTGTATATTTAGAAAACCCCATCATCTCAGCCCAAAATCTCCTTAAGCTGATAAGCAACTTCAGCAAAGTCTCAGGATACAAAATCAATGTGCAAAAATCACAAGCATTCCTATACACCAATAACAGACAAAGCCAAATCATGAGTGAACTCCCATTCAAAATTGCTACAAAGAGAATAAAATACCTAGGAATCCAACTTACAAGGGATGTGAAGGACCTCTTCAAGGAGAACTACAAACCACTGCTCAACAAAATAAAAGAGGACACAAACAAATGGAAGAACATTCCATGCTCATGGATACGAAGAATCAATATCATGAAAATGGTCATACTGCCCAAGGTAATTTATAGACTCAATGCCATCCCCATCGAGCTACCTATTACTTTCTTCACAGAATTGGAAAAAACTACTTTAAAGTTCATATGGAACCAAACAAGAGCCCACATTGCCAAGAAAATCCTAAACAAAAAGAACAAATCTGGAGGCATCACGCTACCTGACTTCAAACTATACTACAAGTCTACAGTAACCAAAACAGCATGGTACTGGTACCAAAACAGAGATATAGACCAATGGAACAGAACAGAACCCTCAGAAATAACGCCACATGTCTACAACCATCTGATCTTTGACAAACCTGACAAAAACAAGAAATGGGGAAAGGAGTCCCTATTTAATAAATGGTGCTGGGAAAACTGGCTAGCCATATGTAGAAAGCTGAAATTGGATCCCTTCCTTACACCTTATACAAAAATTAATTCAAGATGGATTAAAGACTTAAATGTTAGACCTAAAACCATAAAAACCCTAGAAGAAAACCTAGGCAATACCATTCAGGACATAGGCATGGGCAATGACTTCATGACTGAAATACCAAAAGCAATGGCAACAAAAGTCTAAATAGACAAACAGGATCTAATAAACCAAAGAGCTTCTGCACGGCAAAAGAAACTACCATCAGAGTGAACAGGCAACCTACAGAATGGGAGAAAATTTTTACAATCTACCCATCTGACAAAGGGCTAATACCCAGAATCTACAAAGAACTCAAACAAATTCACAAGAAAAAATCAAACAACCCTATCAAAAAATAGGCAAAGGATATGAACAGACACTCCTCAAAAGAAGACACTTATGCAGCTAACCACATGAAAAAATGCTCAACATCACTGGTCATCAGGGAAATGCAAATCAAAACCACAATGAGATACCATCTCACGCCAGTTAGAATGTCAATCATTAAAAAAGTCAGGAAACAACAGATGCTGGAGAGGATGTGGAGAAATACGAACGCTTTTACACTGTTGGTGGAAGTGTAAATTAGTTCAACCATTGCAGAAGACAGTGTGGTGATTCCTCAAGGATCTAGAACTAGAAATACCATTTGACCCAGAGATCCCATTACTGGGTATATACCCAAAAGATTATAAATCATGCTACTATAAAGACACATGCACATGTATGTTTATTGCGGCACTATTCACAATAGCAAAGACTTGGAACCAACCCAAATGTCCATCAGTGATAGACTGGATTAAGAAAATGTGGCACATATATACCATGGAATACTATGCAGCCATAAAAAAGGATAAGTTCATGTCCTTTGGAAGGACATGGATGAAGCTGGAATCCACCATTCTGAGCAAACTATCACAAGGACAGAAAACCAAACACCACATGTTCTCACTCATAGGCTGGAACTGAACAATGAGAATACTAGGACACAGGACAGGGAACATTACACATCGGGGCCTGCCAGGGGGCAGGGGCTGGGGAAGGGATAGAATTAGGAGAAATATCTAACATAAATGATGAGTTGATGGGTGCAGCAAACCAACATGGCACCTGTATACCTATGTATCAAACCAGCACATTGTGCACATGTGCTCTAGAACTTACAGTATAATAATAATAATAAAGGTATATTCCTTTTATTCTGGGAATTCTCTTTAAAAAATAGATCACAGACCAGACCTTTTTCTAGTGCTTTCAAGAAGCATTCAAGTTTTCATATTTTCCAAGAAGCTAATTGGTCAATTCAACTCATCTTTGTAACCATACATTTTATATGGTCATATTTATCAACATTCTCTAACATAATTTCTTTCTTTTATATTTTATAGAAATTAGACCGGGCGCAGTGGCTCAAGCCTGTAATCCCAGCATCTCTTTGGGAGGTCAGAGACGGTGGATCACTTGTGTCGGTGATCGAGACCATCCTACATCGAAACCCCCATCTCTACTAAAAATACAAAAACTAGCCAGGAAACAGGTGGCGGGCGCCTGTAGTCCCAGCTTCGAGGCTGAGGCAGGAGAATGGCTGCGAAACCCAGGAGGTGGAGCTTGCAGTGAGCTGGAGATCCCGCCACTGCACTCCCGGGGCCTGGCTGCATGAGCAAGACTCTGTCTCAAAAAAAAAAAAAAAAAGAAATTATTTTCTTAACCTGTGTTTGCATAAATATTCACCTGTGGTTTTCTCCTGTCAAAAAAAAAAAAAAACACAAAAGGCAAGCAGGACACAAAAGAAAAAAAACAAAACAAATTTTACTACTTCTCTTAACTGAATGCCCTACTCCTTAGAACACCAAAATTGAGAGTCATTAGACTAGAATACAGTCATTAAAGATAGCAATGAAGACAATGAAGAAGTACATGGAGAAGAAAAAATGTTAAGAGAAAAAAGAATACAAATTATATTTATACAATGATTACGAATATGTAAAAATAGGTATGCAGGTAGCCAAGGTGGTAAATTTATGTTTATCCAAAACCAAAAACAGTGTGTTGGAGTATTTTGATATTTTTCACCATAAAAAATTACGAATTTTCATCGCTTTATTTGGCATCATGAAAGCTTTTAAGATAGTCATCCAAAAATTGGCTAACACAACAAAAATCCCACAAAACAGATTCCAACCAAAGAAAAATCTTTAAAGGCAACCAATCAGCACCTAAGGAACTCAATCATCTGGCTTTTTATTTTTTGAGATGGAGTCTTGCACTGTCGCCCAGGCTGGAGTGCAGTGGTGCATGCCACTAGGCCAGGCTTTTTTTTTTTTTTTTTTTTTTTTGTATTTTTAGTAGAGACGGGTTTTTGCTACATTGGCCAGGCTGGTCTCAAACTCCTGACCTCAGACAATCCGCCTGCCTCAGCCTCCCAAAATGCTGGGATTATAGGCATGAGCCACTGTGCCCGGCCAATCATTAGGCTTTTTGATGGAAGATATTTCTAGAATTAATAGAGACATAAGATCCAGTACCATTGCCTTGACAGTGGACAGACTGATTTACTCCAGTCAGGTCTACATGGGCAAAGTAAAATAAAACATGGAATGCCATTATCTTGACAGTGGTGCTGGGTGGAAGGAAGGGCAATTAGGCAGATACAGGGACCTGAGACTCAGGTGGTTATTTTCTTCATCTCATCGGTGGGGACTTGGCTTCTTTGACTGCATCTTGATATGCTTGGTTACACTGTTAGTATTTCCCCTTATGGATACTGTAGGCTTATTTTATAGCCAGAGTGAGTAGGGGCAGGCTATCTGGCCAGTCGCCCCCTCAGATTATCTTCCCCAGACAGCTAATGTTTATTAGAGCAACTAGAGAAGAGAAGAAAAGAGTGACTGGAAGGAGGGGAAAGAAAGAAAGCGGGAAGGCAAGCTAGCCAATGTCATTACTTTTAAGTCTGCAATACTGAAAATGCATAGTACATGAACATTACCTTGTGTTCAGACACTGAGGCAGTGTTTTCAATTGCCTGAAAAAACAAGAGAGAGTCACAAAAACATTACGACACATCAGTGAAACACGTTTCACCTTACTCAGCATGCCCTGTTATGTCATCCAAGAGCCAATGTGTCCATATGGCAGCCATCAGCTATCATTTCCACTTGAATGACTTTTGAGATTTTTATTTCAAGCTACCTCAGTTATACATCTGTCACTAATTGCCACTCATTTCCTCCTTGATAATCAAAGTTCCAAAGATCCCACCTTAATCCAGGCTTCTGAAATGGTTTTCTCATATCTAATAGCTGACTTTATTACATCAAAGAGGAGAATAACACAGCTCTGATGCTGCTTTCTTGATTTCCTGAGGAACTACAAGTAGCAGAGAGGAAAAAAAATTATTCTTACCTACCAGAAAAGAACTTACAAGATCTGAGTTCCTGCTTAGTAGCCATGTACCCCTGGAGGAAATGACAACCTCACATATAAGATGGCTAATAAACTTGCACTGTAGTCTGTCTGGGATTGATCTGAATGGCTAAGAAAACATATAAACACATACATACTCACACACATATATGTAATTTGAAACACTGTACAATACTAGATGTAAATGTCATAATAGTACCATTATTTGTAGTTGTAAGTATTAAGCTCTAACTCTGACTTTGGGATGTCAGAAAATTGTGACATCCTGTGTGAGAAAAAGGTGGCAATTATCCATGAGCTCTTTACCTTGCTCGTCCTTTACTTTTCAACTTTACTTGGGAAGCCTGCAACCGTGATGGCAAAACACAATGTTGCAGATCCAGCTTCTCCCGAAGCTCAGAAATTACCTGCAGAAAGTAAATATTAGCTATGGTTTTCTGTTCACTCCTACTGGGTAGGTACAGTCCAGTCTCTCAGCCATGACAATCTCCTGGAAGACTGAGGAAGAAAAAATTTTAAACGTTGGACAAGACATTCTGAAAAATAGCGTTGATTAGAATAGCTAATGCAATGTCATAGAATGTCAGACCCAGAATTTCAGAATTCTGTGAGGTACTACACAGAAAGAGTTAAATGTAACTTATAGCAGCTTATATAGAGTAATGAATCTGTTGAATAGCTCCATTCTCTTCGCTGAATGCTATCTGGGTTAGTCAGTATTCTCGGTTAGTCAGGGGACAGAGAAGAGCAATTGGGATTTGTTAATTTAAGTCCCTTTATCTAGGTGTGATGGGAATGAAGAATGAACTTATTGTCACAGGTAAATCCTCCAATCTAATGGATGACAACTTATCCATCACTGGCGAACCTAAAAATTAAAAGCACAAAAACTTAATATGTTTTCATATTGATATACCTCAACTTGTACTGAACTGTTAGGTAAAATTAGAAAAAAATCACTTCTCTCACTCAATTTTCCCACTTGTAATTTAGGAAAAAAAAACCTCTATATTTTTCCCCAAATTACCATCTTTTAGTTGTTCATACCACAGCTTCATCAAAAACAGACAGACAATAAATGTGAAACAGAGCTATTATCTTACATTTAGAGCCTAAATTCTCAATTGGCTATAGTAAGGCAGAAAAAGTATTATTCCTATGGGAAGTAGGTACAATTCAGACAATATAGAAGATTTCCACTCAAAACTTACTGCTTAAAAACAGACCTGTGAATCTATCATAGAATAGCATCTGAAACTCATTGAGAAAAATAAAAAAAGAGAGATATCAAATATGATTCACTATGGTTTCAAAATGAAATATTCATTACACAAGATTTCTCCCAAGACAACAACTAGCACCTGTTCCGGGAGGTTGGAAAGTGGGCTCTGCTTCTGGAAAGCTGAGTCTTTCCTACCTTCAATAGGAAGTTTGGGTCAAGTCGGAGGCTGGAAAGGACATCCAGGATTGGGACAGTGAGTGAAGTATTCTCTATCAGTAGTTCACTGTGAATGGTAGAAAAACAAAAAAGTTGTGTAATGGTTTGAACACAGCTGGGCAGACAATGACTTGTTTATAGTACGTTTCTTTAAAAATTGTTTTGACTGCAAAAAATAATACATATTATAATAACGGCCGAGAATCTTCCAAACTAGTGACAGACAACAGTCCAATGACAGAAAACTCTTAAAAGAAGCTGGGGAGTGGGTGAGAGAACACCTAACTATAGGGGAACAAGGATAAAATTATAGCTGATATCTTGTCAGAAATTAGGCAAACAAGAAGAAAGTGGAGTGAGGAATTTAAAGTGTTAAAAGAAAGCAACTCCAAAAGAAATCTAAATAGATGGAGAGACTGATATACCATCTTTATGGATTAGAAGACCCAATATAGTAAAGAAGTCAATTCTCTTCATATTTGTCTATAGATTTAACATTATTGCAGTAAAAATCCCAGAGGGATTATTGATAATATATACAAGCTGATTCTTTTTTTTTTTTAAAGGGAGGGGGGAGAGGCTGAAGCAAGAGAATCACTTGAGCCCTGGAATTCGAGATTGCTATGAGCTACGATCGCACCTCTGAATTCTAGTCTAAGCAACAGAGCAAGACCTCATCTCTAAAAAAATAAAATGAATAAAAAATTATAACATCATTAAAAATAAAATGAAATATGGGAAAGGCAAAGGAACGCGAATACAAAACAATTTTGAAAAATAATAAAATAGAAGCAATACCAATTTTAAGACTACGAATTTTAAGACATTATAAATCTCCATTAATCTAGATGGTGTAGTACTGGTTGGGGGACAGAAATATAAATCAATGGAACAGAATAGAGAGTCCAGAAACACACCCACACAAAATATGACCAATTGCTTTCTCACAAAGGTATGAAGGCAATTCAATGGAGAATGATAAACTTTTCAATAAATGGTGCTGGAAAAATTATCCATTTGCAAAAAAAATGAGCCTCAACCTAAACTGCACAACCTATATTACAACCTAAACTACACAGCCTGTATTACAACCTAAACTACACAGCCTGTATTACAACCTAAACTACACAGCCTGTATTACAACCTAAACTGCACAGCCTCTATTACAACCTAAACTGCACAGCCTCTATTACAACCTAAACTGCACAACCTCTATTACAACCTAAACTGCACAACCTGTATTACAACCTAAACTACACAGCCTATACAAAAATTAATTCAAAATGGATCATAGGTTTGTTTGCAAAACCTAAAATTATAGTTTTAAGAACATATGGGAGAAAAACTTTTGTGATCTACAGTTAGGCAGGGAGTGCATAGAGATGACACAAAAAGCATGGTCATTAGCAGGAAAATTTATCTCCCGTTGATAAATTGGACCTAATGAAAATTAAAAATGCATGTTTGCTCTGTGACAGACATTGTCAAGAGAATGAAAATATTGGCTACAGAGTGGGAGAAAGTATCTGTAAACAACATATCTGCCAAAGAATTGGTATCAAGAATAAAAAACTCCCAAAACTCAACATCAAGAAAACAAACAATCCTGACTGACAACAACAAAATGAGCAAAAGATTTGAACAGATACTTCACCAAGGTGAATATACAGCCAGCCAATAAGCACACGAAAAGATGTTCGACATTAGCAACTGTTAAGGAAATGCAAGTTAAAGCCACCATGAGATTCCACCTATTAGAATGGCTAAAATAACTGACAAAGGCAAATACTGGGGAGGCTGCAGGGCAACTAGAACGCTCAGCTACTGCTGCTGGAAATACCAAATGGTCAGCCATGCCAGAAAGCAGTTCGCTGGTTTCTTATAAAATTAAATATGTGCCAAATGGTCCCGCACCCAAATCCTAGATATTTATCCTCAAGAAATGAAATCTTATGTTTATTAAAAAAACATCTGGTGGCCAGGCACGAGGCTCACGCCTGTAATCCCAGCACTTTGGGAGGCTGAGGTGGGTAGATCATGAGGTCAGGAGTTCGAGACCAGCCTGACCAACATGATGAAACCCCATCTCTACTAAAAATACAAAAATTTGCCGGGTGTGGTGGCACACGCCTGTAATCCCAGCTACTCAGGAGGCTGAGGCAAGAGAATCGCTTGAACCCGGGAGGCAGAGGTTGCAGAGAGCTGAGATCGTGTAACTACACTCCAGCCTGGGTGACAGAGCGAGACTCTGTATCAGAAAAAAAATAATAATAAAAATTATTTGGCCGGGCATGGTGGTTCGTCTGTAATCCCAACACTTTGGGAGGCCAAGGTGGGCAGATCACTTGAGGTCGGGAGTTTGAGACGAGCCTGGCTAACATGGTGAAACCCCATCTCTACTACTAAAAAAAAAAAAAAAAAAAAAAGTACAAAAATTAGCCGGGTGTGGTGGCACATGCCTGTCGTCCAAGGTACTCTACTCAGGAGGCTGAGGCAGGAGAATTGCTTGAATTAGGGAGGCAGAGGTTGCAGTGAGCCAAACTGCACTCCAGCCTGGGCAACAGAGCAAGACTCTATCTCAAAAAACAAAAAACAAAACAAACAAATAAAATCCATGAATGTTTATAGCGGCCCTATTCGTAACCACCAAAAATTGGAAACAACCCAAATGTCCTTCAGCAAGTGAAGAGATAGACGAACTGGTACAGCAATCCAATAGAAAACTATGCAGCAATAAAAAGGAATAAACTATTGATGCATGTAGCAACTTAAATAAATCTCAAAAGCGTTACGTTGAATGACAAAAGCCAGACTCAAAAGGTTACATATTCTATGACATTCCACAAAGGACAGAACTATAGTGACAAGATCAACGGTTGCCTGGGGTTGGGGCATGGGAGGGAGGATGGGACTACAAAAGGATAACACAGGGAGGTTTGGGGGAAGGGGGGTGAAGGAATTCTTTTATACCCTGATTGTAGTGGTATTCACACGAATCTACATGTATTAAAATTCACAGAACTATATACATCAACAGAAAGTCTATCTTGCTACATAATTTAAAAGCAAAAATGATATTACAATAATGGTACTTCTCTCATAGGACTTCAGTGTTTCATAAATAGAAGCTACTAACAGAGAGGTGTCTAGGGTGTTTTCCAATGCCAACCAACAATTCTCCAATTCTCCATACACTAGCTGAGTATTCTACAATTTAATTCAATTCTGATGCTAACTACTTGGAGTTAGCACAGACCCCTCAGGTTAAGGGCTCAGTCTCACAAAACTGCACCTCCCCAACTTTAGATGCCAATTGCAAATAGTGGGTCTCCAGGTTATCCACTTTTCTGTCTAATTTGGCTACAAATCAAAGGCTCCCATGACCCTCTCCTCCAGCTTAATATTTTGCAATAACATCTCACAGAACTCAAGGAAACAACACTTACCAGCAAGATGAAGAGGTACACAGGGCAAAGTATGAGAAAGGAATGTGAGGCTTACATGCCCTCTCCTGGCACACCACCCTTCCAGCATCTTGATGTGTTTGCCAACCTAGAAGCTCATCAAATCTGTTGTTCAAGAGTTTTTATAGAGCATATCTCCAGCCCCACCTCCTTGCAGCAGTGAATTCTAAATTCGATCTTTTTGACCTCAAACCAACTTTTTGGATATTAGGGCCTCTGGAAGTCCAAGAGAGACATATTAAGCTTATTTGGTATGTTAAATCACACAAGTGGCCAGGCACAGTGGCTCACACCTGTAATCCCAGCATTTTGGGAGGCCGAGGTGGGTGGATGACTTGGGGTCGGGAGTTTGAGACCAGACTGACCAACATGCTGAAACCCAATTTCTACTAAAAATACAAAAATTAGCCAGGTGTGGTGGTGCACATCTGTAATCCAAACTATGGGGGGAGGTTGAGTCAGGAGAATTGCTTGCACCTGGGAGGCAGAGGTTGCAGTGAGCCAAGATTGCGCCACTGCACTCTAGCCTGGGTGAGAGAGCAAGACTCTGTCTCAAAAAAAAAAAATGCTGTTTAACTTTCTCTGGGTTATATTTATATATGTGTGCTATTAATACATGTTTCAAAGTTGTTTAAGATTCCTAAAATTCTGAAATGTCTTAGTATTTGTCATCAGGAATAATTCTGATTATTATGCTTAATTGCAGTATGCCACAAAAACAATCAAATTTCCTTGACAATTGTGTCTTTAACCATGAATGTTGTCTTTCCTATCCACAATTACTGTTTTACTTTGATTCTCCTCAAAAAGTGGTTTATGATCAGCTACAGTCCAAAATGTGCCTCTTTTTAAAAAATCATAGAAAAGGCTCTGCCACAGACTTTTAAATGCAGATTTCTGATAACTTTAGCTGTCATACCAAAAGACTAGGAAAGAACTTCCAGGACTCTAACTAAAAGGCTGATGTGTTTATAAAGATTACTAACTCAACATCAAGCAGAACAAGGTTAATTACATTGAACTAAACTAATAAAAACTAAACTTATTTTTTCACAGCCTTTTTTAAAAAAACATTGCTAATCCTTTTAATATTTTGTTTTCAGAGTCAAAAAACTTTTTGTTTTAGCTATTCATAGCTTATAACAAATTGGGTAAAGTATACTTTTGTCAGCAAAATTTAAAATAGTTATCTTTCTCTTTACCTGGTTTATTTGGAATTTAGAAACTATTTGTGAGTATTCTTAATTTATGACAATATAGTTATTTATATAAGTTCAGTAAGAATCTGTTTTCTTTTGTAACATGACACAATTAGAGACACTGGTTATGTTACCAAGGCTTTGACTGGAATGATCTATTTTCAGATATGACCAGACTATGTTGAGGAATTGACATTGACTTTACAGAGTCAATAAAAAGCCCCTTGAAAAGATTGGCCTAGGTCAGGCATGATGGCTCACACCTGTAATCCTAGCACTTTGAAAGGCCAAAACGGGAGGATCACTTGAGGTCAAGTGTTCAAGATCAGCCTGGGCAACATGGCAAGACCTTGTCTCTACAAAAAAAAAAAAAAAAAAAAAAAAAGCCAGGAGTGGTGGCAAACATGTTTAGTCCCACCTACTTCAGAGATTGAGGCAGAGAAATGCTTGAGCCTAGGAGTTCAAGGCTGTAGTGAGCTATGATCACCACTGCACTCAGCCTGTACAACAGAGGGAGGCCCTGTCTCAAACAAACAAACAAACAAACAAAAGATTGGCCTGGTACCTTGTCTCCATAGTTTCTTTACAAGGTTCCTGACTTGTGGTAAGTAAAGAATGTCACTTCCTAACAGGTCCAGGAAGCTCAAGATATTTTGGGACCCCAAAAAGAGAAGAATTCACCCAGGTGAAAGGTTTCATGGGTAAGTGGCAACTATCTGAGCTGGTGGCATGAGGGTAAGAAGACTTTACCAAGACAGTTGTAGGTAAAGGAAGGCAGATTTATTAGAGAAAGTTTGAAAGTACATTGCAAGGGAGCAACAGGCAGAATCAACAAGCGAGAAGCTGACTGCAAGGAAACAAAGACTTGCTGGAGATTTTATAGGATGGTTCTTTGCTGTGTACTGAAAAGGGCTTTGTGCAGTATTGATAACACCAAGGTTACAGTGAGCTAACTTGCAGGTGTCTGGTGATAAGTTGGGCACAGGAGGGCTACGTGTCCTGGACCACAAAGAAAGGCAGACTCATAGCTTATCTGCTTTCTCTCTTTGCTTTCCCATGCTCCCAACAGCCTAACTCCTTTTCCCTAATTAGGACTTCCCAAAAGGGTTACATATTCAGACCCTGGAGGTTAGGAAAGTGTCATTCTAAACACTTTCTGGGAAATAAGTCTAGGAAGATTGTACCTAGAGTTTTGTCAGTTCTGGGTCTGAACAAAGACATCCTCAGAGTCCAAAGCATAGAAATTCTTGGCTTTTTACACCCACAAGTTATAATTATAATTCATGTGTTGGGAAATTTCTCAATCTCTCTCTTAGGCTATAGGATTCCCTGGTGCCTTCAGGCAAAAGAGATCCGTGAAAATTAGTCTTGATTGGTTTGGGACACTGAGATGTTTCTGGGACAGCAAGGGGGTGTTTGGCACCAGCACTTCCTAAATTTATGCCACAGAATATGAATCCCAGAAGACACTGAGACAGAAGGTGGAGGGAGCGGGGGATGGAGGAAAACCTAGTCTGGGAGATTGGAAAATGCTACATGTTCTGCTTCTCTCTTAGAGATTCACAATGCTTATTAATATATTAATGCTCTGAGGAATCCCACATCAAAGAGCCTGGATTTTTCTTTTCCCAAACATTCTTCTCTCCTGTACTTAAACACTGATTAGGAAAAAAAAAAAAAAAGCATTAAAGCTATAGACAATTTTTAAGAGGGCTTTTTGAAAAAATGGATTAGACGGATTAGATGAACCTTCTCCTAGTGAAAGTTAGCCTAACAAGGTCATTATTAAGGAATACAAAGACAACTGCTGGATAAATCAGAAGAATGAGGCCCAATATTCACTCGAGTAACCAGGCATTTATCTGTATTTGTAAGTGGCTCTCTAACATGTTTATTTCATTGGTATAAGCTTTCCAACAGAACCCTAAAGCGATTATATAGAACACTGGGGCTTCCTAATAGCCTCTAATTTCACAAGCCATGGTAATTTAAAAGAGAGTGGATGAAGGGCCAGGAGCAGGGAGATTTCTACTGAAGAATACAAATGTGTTCCTGGCTACATTGCTTCTGCCTCTTCCTGGGGAAAGGCAAAATGCAAACAGGAATGTGATGGAACCTTCCAGCTGGTGGTTTTGCATTGCAGGAAGAAAACTGTTTGTGAACATGAAAATTGCTGATAATTGGGTGTGAATGCCTGGAAGGGAGACAAATGGAGAAACATTGCAGAATCTTTATTTCTATCAAGGGCTGAACTCTGCTGGTAGGTGTGCGAATTGGCACCAACTTTTGGAGGGGAATTTAGCAGTGTGCTGACATTCTGACCCAGCAATTCCCCTTCTAGGAATCTATCTTATAGCAATACTTGTTCATGCACAAAAAATGTACAAGGATGCTCATGATAGCATTGTTTGCAGGTGTGAAAAGTAGAAATACCCTACATCCATCAACAATAAAATGTTTAAACAGGCTGGGAGCGGTGGCTCATGCCTGTAATCCTAGCACTTTGGGAGGCCGAGGCAGCGCGGATCACTTGAGGTCAGGAGTTTGAGACCAGCCTGGCCAACATAGTAAAACCCCATCCCTACTAAAAATCCAAAACTTAGCCGGGTGTGGTGGCAGGCACCTGTAATCTCAGCTACTCGGGAGGCTGAGGCAGGAGAATCACTTGGACCTGGATGGTGGAGGTTGCAGTGAGCCTAGATCGTGCCACTGTACTCCAGCCTGGGTGACAGAGCAAGACTTAGTTGCAAGGAAGGAAGGGAGGGAGGAAGGAAGGAAGGGGGAGGGAGGGAAGGAAGGAAGGAGAGAGAGAGAGAGGGAGAGAGAGAGAGGGAGAGGGAGGGAGGGAAAGAAAGAAGGAGAAGAAAGAAAAGAAAAGGAAAGAAAGAAAGAAAGAAAGGGAAGGATGTGTTTAAACATTTTCTTTTAAACAAGAAATTTTAAACAAAATTATGGCATATCCATATTTTAGAATAATTTGCTACTAATACATGGAATGAGGGAAATCTATATATTCTGAAACAGAACATTGTCCCGATATGCTAAGTGCAAAAAAAAAATTGCAAAATAGTATCTATCCTAGGAATCCACTTAAAATTGTTTTTAATGTTAATATATTCATAGAAAAATATATGAAGGAATATGTGCCAAAGATTACCTTTCTGGGGCATGATGTATGTATTTCATACATGTTTACATTATGTATTTCATAATGTTTACATTTTTATGAGCATGGATTACTTTTGCAAACAGGAAAAATCCAATGACGATTAATTATTTCCCCAAGGGAAGGAAGGAAATAAAAAAGGAACCAGCTGGTGTGGAGAAAAGAAAGAGAGATCAGACTGTTACTGTGTCTATGTAGAAAGAAGTAGACATAAGAGATTCCATTTTGTTCTGTATTAAGAAAAATTCTTCTGCCTTGAGATGCTGTTAATCTGTAACCCTAGCCCCAGCCCTGTGCTGGCAGAGACATTTGCTGTGTTGACTCAAGGTTTAATGAATTCAGGGCTATGCAGAATGTGCTTTTTTAAACAACTGCTTGAAGGCAGTATGCTTGTTAAAAGTCATCACCACTCTCTAATCTCAAGTACCCAGGGACACAATACACTGTGGAAAGCCGCAGGGACCTCTGCCTAGGAAAGCCATGTATTGTCCAAGGTTTCTCCCTATGTGATAGTCTGAGATATGGCCTCGTGGGAAGGGAAAGACTTGATCATCCCCCAGCCCGACACCATAAAGGGTCTGTGCTGAGGAGGATTAGTAAAAGAGGAAGGTCTCCTTGCAGTTGAGATAAGAGGAAGGCATCTGTCTCCTGCTCCAGTGGAATGTCTCGGTGTAAAACCCGATTGTATGTTCCATTTACTGAGATAGGAGAAAACCACCTTAGGGCTGGAGGTGAGACATGCTGGCAGCAATACTGCTCTTTAATGCACGAGATGTTTGTGTACATGCATATCAAAGCACAGCACCTTTTCTCAACCTTGTTTATGACTCAAGGACCTTTGTTCACAAGTTTTCCTGCTGACCCTCTCCCCACTATTACCCTATTGTCCTGCCACATCCCCCTCGCAGAGATGGTAGAAATAATGATCAATAAATACTGAGGGAACTCAGAGACTGGTGCAGTCCTCCGTATGCTGAGCACCAGTCCCCTGGGCCCACTTTTCTTTCTCTATACTTTGTCTCTGTGTCTCTTTCTTTTCTCAGTCTCTCGTTCCAGCTGACGAGAAACTCCCACAGGTGTGGAGGGGCTGGCCCCCTGCAAGCTGGTAACGGGATTTATTCACTGTCTTTGGGTGAGAGGTTTCAGTGTAATTCCACGGTGAGTGCACTCTGATTCCAGCACCCTAGGCAAGAGCGATCTGTAGTAAAAACAACAGAAGTGACCATGCCCACACCACGGAATGCAGACAAATGGCCTCTCTCCGCTCCCTTGCCCTGGTCTCCTGCTTGTTGCTGTGGCTACTGCTGCTGCTCCTGACCCTTGGCTGATGCCTGAGTTCCAGCTTTCTTCCCATTTCATTCTCTCGCCCTGCAAGCCACTGTAGAGGACACTTAAACATGGTAGTAAAGACTTTGGCCTTTAGAGGTAGGTAGCTGTAGGTTCAAACCCCGACTTCACCACTTCCCTGTGTGACTTTGGAACATTTACTGCTCCTTTTAGGACCTCTGTTTCCTCATATGAAAAATATCCTCTTAGAGAACCTGCCTCATAGGATCTTTGGAGTGATGAAAAGAAATAAGTATAAAAAGCCTGGGCATGGGTGGCTCACGCCTGTAATCCCAGCACTTTGGGAGGCTGAGGTGGGCAAATCATTAGAGGTCAGGAGTTCGAGACCAGCCTGGCCAACATAGTGAAACCCCATCTCTACTAAAAATACAACCATTAGCCAGGCATGCTTGCTTGAACCCAGGAGGTGGAGGTCACAGTGAGCTGAGATCATGCCACTGCGCTCCAACCTGGGCAACAGAGCAAGACTCAGTCTCAAACAAAAACAAAAACAAAAAAACTCCAAAGAAGTAAAAATGTGCCTGGGCATAGTAAGTGCTTAATAATGACACCTATTATTATTATTATTATTGTTGTCACTGAGTCCTATTATTTCTTTCTTGGTAGAATCTTTCCCATCTATCTTCTGCCTGATAAACTCCTACCCAGCTTCCAGGCCTGGCTCAAAATGCCATCCCTGTGAAACCTCTTCTGGTCCCTTTCCCGAACACCCAGAACTGATTGACGTTCCCATTGGAGGGACATTACACTCCCGCACTGCGCTGGGTACCTGGCTGCATTACCCAAATTCTACTCTGATTTGCAGGTCTGTCTCCTCTCCTCTATAGACCACGAGTTCTTGCAGGGCAGCAGGCAGCTCAGATCCCTTCATCTCATTGCAGGCCCAGAGCGTGAGTGCAAGTAATCATTTTTGCCATTGATTTAATCCCATCCTTGCTTCTAAGACCTTGGCCTAGCTGTTTCCAGTTCACGGGGCAACTATGATAACAGCTGTCTGATTAGTCCCCCCCTAATTCAGGCTAACATGTGGATTATGTAAGTCCCTGCTCAAAACCCTTCCAGGACAGAGCAGAATTTTCGAAAAAAATCCCAGAGGTGGAGCCAGACCTGGGTTTAGCTCTAGTTTTGCCACCGGCTGATGTGATCCTAAGCACCTGGCTTTACCTCTCTAAGCCTTAGCTTGGCCATCAGTAAAACCAAGGCCCTCCTGCCACAGGGCACTAGAGGGGACTCAGTGAGAAGTGCATGTGAAAATGTGTCAACATTACCTGAATGTTAGTTATTACTATCTCTATTATTTTTGAGAGGTAGTGTGTATCGGGGAGGAAGGAGAGGGTAGCTGAAAAAGTTGCTGTCCTGGAAGTCAAACCACCTCCTGAATGGTAATCCTCAGCAAGTTTCTCTAGTTATACAAAAAAAAAGAGGAGCGCTCTAAGATTTTTCTACTCCTAGGGTCCTGTTTCCTCCAGAAACTGCATTTGAAGCACTCTTTGTGAGACCAATCCCCAAGGCAAGGGGGCAAAAACTCTTATCCACCCTTGAAATTAAATGCAAGTATCAGAGAACGTCTGTGCAGTCCTTTACCACACACTCCCATATCCATCCTTGTATTTGAAAAGGGCTTTAACGCGAAGAAGTCTCGGCCAAATCTTGACGGTGGTATTCTCTACATGGTGGGACTGGGCATCATTTTAATTTTGTGTTTTTCTAAATCTTCGAAATCTTCAATTTTGGAACTAGAGAGATGATGGGTGCACAATATTGTGAAGGTACTAAAATGCTACTACTCTGTCCATTTCAGAACGGCTAGTTCTATATTATGTGAGTGTCGCCTCATTTAAAAGCTTTCAATACGCTCACGATTTATAGTAATTCTTTAAACCGTGGTTTGAAGAGAGAAGTACAGTGGGTATCAAGGCTCACGGCCGCGGAGTCGGATGACGCTTGGCTCCGCCCATTTGTCCAGGTCGCAACCGAGGCTGCCAGCCTGTAGAGCACTCCTCCGACCACGAGGGGACAATGCAGAGCCATCACGTTCCCCACACTAAGGCGAGCACCGCCTCTTGCGTCTTGGAAGCGCGTGTGCGTGCGTGGGGCGTAGCAAGGGACGGAAGCTCGGCCGGCACGAGCGCCGCCCACGCCAGTCTAAGCCGGCTGTGTCTTGCCGCCGCTGATGTTCGTGGCCCAACTGCCCTATCCTTGCCCGTTCTTGCAGTCCCACCCCACACTCAGCCTTGCGTCCCTCGAGCCGGTCTCCAACTTCCATTTCCCACCCTAAACCGCCTACCCGGTTTCTGTTCCCCGCCCTGTTGTCCTCGGCTTGCTGCGCTGAGGGTCCCCTGTCAGCCTCGACCCCATGGCGCTGCAGGCGCTGCAGAGCTCGGGGGTGACCTTCCGCAAGATCCTGTCTCACTTCCCCGAGGAGCTGAGTCTGGCTTTCGTCTACGGCTCCGGGGTATACCGCCAGGCAGGGCCCAGTTCAGACCAGAAGGTGAGCCCGGGCAGTCCCCGTCAGCCCCACGACGGGGAACTGTCTGTTCTCACGAGTCCCGTTTTGCCCTCGATTCCTTCAGAGCCGGAGAGCCGCCTGTCCGCTCTGCACACTCCACTTGTCCACTAGCAGAGTGAACCATAGGTCTGCATTCCTAGTATAACGACAACGCGAGTTGAAGCGACGGTGTTGAAGGATACTTAGGAATCCACGTGGGTCTAGAGCAGGAGAAGCAGTTAAGCATAAGGAAAAGTTGCTGCAGGGGCAAGTGGAAGAAAGGAAAGGAAATAGTTATCAGGTTCTTTCAGTGTTTTCAGTCGGGTGGACGTCGGAATTTTCTGGGGAGCTTTTAAGAAAATCCTAATGCTCGGGTTCCGCCGATGGAGATTCTGATTTAATTGGTTTGGAATGCGGCCTGGGCTTCAGGAATTTAAGAAACGTCCCAGGTGATTCTAATACGCAGCCAAGTTTGTTGAGAGTCACCTCTATAAATGTAGGAGAAAATGCAAAATGATCTTCTGACTTCAGGAAATTGGCGGACTGGTTGTAGGGCCCGGGCAGGTGCAGTGAAAGTAACTAACAACAAAAGTTAGTGCGTGACCCGTGTATTTACCCTCGCTCAGCACATTTAACAAGGGTCTGAGACTAGGCATTGTTACTTTTCAGAGTTGACTCAGCACAGCCTCATTAAGGGTACAGTTTTCCTTGTAGTTTGCAGAATTCAGTGTGCAGGTTTTAATTGGTTCCCCTGCGTCTGGATACCTGACCGTAGTCTGTCTTCTGATGAACATCCTGCCTGTTCACTTCCTGGTGAGGCCATCTGTGCTGTGGCTTGGATTTGTGTTTCCCACTTATACTACTATTTAATATTTTTCTTTAAATTGGCAGCATATGAGAAATTATATGTTATTATAGGCTAGTTATTTTTCCTGAATATACCTTAACGTAATTACACATTTTTAAAAAACATGTTTATTCCATACCCGCCTCGCCACCAAATCTTAAGTGTCCCCAGTGGTCTGTAGAGTCACACTGTGGTAAACAGAGCAGGCGTTAGCCTCCTGATGGCGACCTCTGCATTCTGCCATGGAGGTTTTCCTTTGAGTAGACCTGGAACTTCCTGCAAGACAAGGTCCTTCCTTCCCATTCCCTCACTTTTGATTCCTTACATTCAAGTGAACAAGTTGTAGATTCCAACACCTAAATCTCTCTCACATCAGTCCACATCCTTAGCGCCTTAGCTAATATAATTTCATTTCTTACCTGGAATCTTGCCATGGCTTCAGATCTAATTCCCCCCACTCCCTTTGTCCCTCCTCTCTCCAGTCAGCTCTTCTGCAGGAAAATTTTCTAGTGTGGCAAACAGCCTCCCTTTCTGATCTCATCTCCCACCACATACATGTGTTCTATTTCAGTCATATCTAACGGCAGCTTCCAGAACATGCCGGCTCCCATATCCACAGGGCACTTTCCTCCAACACGGCTCCCTACCCTTCCCTGTGCTTCCCCCAGTGCTTCCAGCAAGTCTGTTTAACTCACATGTCCTTCAAGACTCAGGTTTGTCATCTCTAGGAGAATTTCTCCCTCCTGTGCTCCTGATCTGATCCCCATTCTGAGTGCAGCTAGTACATTTTGCATTCCTCTGTGAAGTCAATGTAGTGATAATTTGTTTATTCTCTCCAGTAGACTCTGAGCTCTATACTTCTACCCTAGGGCCTGTCAGAGCTCATTATAAGTACTCAATGAGTGGTTGGTGAATGGGTAAGAGATAAAATAACTGACTTCCTTTTATAAAATATTTCATAGAGTTTATCCAGATGGTGCTAATTTGATCTGGAAGAAAAGCGGAGCACATTTAGCTACATTTGTGAAAGGCAGTGTAGTGCAGTGGTACAGCACACACAATTTGGAGCCAGACCACTTAGGTCTGCCACTCACAAGCTCTGTGTCCTTGGGCGAAGAGCATCATCCCCTGTGCGTTGGTTTCTTGTAAAATTGAGATAATAGCAGTAGCTACCTTGTAGGGTTGTGGTGAGGATAAATGGAGTGACTGCGTATGTTATCCATAAAGTGTTTAAAGAATGCTGGCACAATAATACATGTTAAAGAAGTGTTTGCTATTATTACATTGATGAAAATGAAGCTCAGATTGGTTCCAGAGACTCGCTCACGTTTCTGATGACAGCACCAGGCCTTCTGACTATTGATCATAATTGCATAATATGTTAGAGCTTTTCCATGCTCTCTTGCTGCCTTTCTAGGAATTAATACTGAAATTATTGTCTTTTCTTCACTCTGCAGAATGCTATGCTGGACTTTGTGTTCACAGTAGATGACCCTTTCACATGGCATTCAAAGAACCTGAAGAAAAATTGGAGACACTACTCTTTCCTAAAAGTTTTAGGGCCCAAGATGATCACATCCATCCAGAATAACTATGGCGCTGGAGTTTACTACAATTCATTGATCATGTGTGATGGCAGGGTAAGTGACTGCTGGCCTTTGTCTTAAGTTGGCTGGTTACTAACCTGGATGATTAGAGTGCCAGCTAAATATGTATGTTCTTGTAGTCAGGAAACATTCACACTCCTGCTGGACGTTGTTATGGTCAGGAAATATGTATGTTTTTATAGTGTGTATGTTCTTATAGTCAGGGAACATTCACACTCCTGCCAGACGTCTTGAACTTGGGGACAGAGCAGGGACTGGAGTCCTTCCTCATCTCCCATTAACTGTGATTGCAGTGTGAGGAGGTGGTTGGGTGTGACTGACTTTTTCATTAAATTTTTTTTATTTTTTGAGACAGAGTTTTGCTCTTGTTGCCCAAGCTGGAGTGCAGTGGTATGATCTTGGCTCACTGCAACCTCTGCCTCGTGGGTTCAAGTGATTCTCCTGCTTAAACCTCCCAGTTAGCTGGGATTACAGGTGTGTGCCACCTTTTAGTAGAGACAGGGCTTCACCATGTTGGCCAGGCTGGTCTCGAACTCCTGACCTCGGAAGATCTGCCCGCCTCAGCCTCCCAAAGTGTTGGGATTACAGGCGTGAGCCACTGAGCCCGGCCAGACTGACTTTATTTTTTTTGTCTTTGGCCAAGTGGTTCTTAAGTTTTAGTGTGCATCAGAATCCCCTAGGTTATGTGTCTGTTGGACACACAGATTGCTGGGTCCCACCCCTAGAGTTCTGATCACTAGGTCTTGGGTGGGGATTGAAGATTTGCATCCCTTAACATGCTTCCAAACAGTGCTGAAGCTGCTGGTCTGGAACCATTGGTCTGGTCAGTGGGAGGAATAGGCAGGCCAATTTAGGGTCAGATTGGAGACTGATTTTATCTAGAAAGAGGGGCAGACACCCCCAGCAAGAAGTTGGAAGTGAAGAAGATAACACAGGTGATTGGGAGCATGTGTGTCAGGTGATAGACAGGAACCTCTTGGTGCTAGGAGATGGGTGGAATTTGACAGTGGGTGTTGGAGAGCAGGTAAGTTGCATAGATTCCTGCTGGTGGGTCATCTGACAGCAGGAACTTTGTTGAACTGTCTTTCAGCTGAAGCATCCCAGTCTCCAAGAGAGCTGTCAAGAGCTAAGCAGAACCCCAATCTGCAAGGATCAGTAGGGGTCTAAATCAGAAGCTTCCTAGAGCTTCCCTGGGCAAGGGATGACATATGGGTTTCACTTGCTGTGCCAGCTCTGCCACTCATTGCTCAAAGCAGTCAGACTTTGACAGGCATCGAACCACCTGGAGATCCCATTTAAATGCAGATCCTGACTCAGTTGGTCTGAGATGGAACCTGAGATTCTGCTTTTTTTTTTCTTTTTTTGAAACAGAGTCTGGCTCTGTCACCCAGGCTGGATTACAGTGGCGCTGTCTTGGCTCACCGCAACCTCTGCCTCCCGGGCTCAAGCCATCTACCCACCTCAGCCTCCCAAGTAGCTGGGACTACAGGCACCTACCACCATGCCTGGCTAATTGTTGTATTTTTCGTAGAGACAGGGTTTTGCCATGTTGCCCAGGCTGGTCTCAAACTCCTGATCCCAAACAATCTGACCATCTTGGCATCCCAAAGTACTGGGATTACAGGTGTGAGCCACCATGCCCCGCCAAGATTCTGCTTTTTTTTTTTTTTTTTGAGATGGAGTTTTGCTCTTGTTGCCCAGGCTGGAGTGCAATGGTGCGATCTCCGCTCACTGCAACCTCCACCTCCCGGGTTCAAGCGATTCTCCTGCCTTAGCCTCCCGAGTAGCTGGGATTACAGCGCCCGCTACTGTAATCATGCCTGGCTAAGTTTTTGTATTTTTAGTAGAGTGAGGTTTCACTGTGTTGACCAGGCTGTTTACGAACTCCTGACCTCAGGTCATCCACCCACCTTGGCCTCCCAAAGTGCTGGGATTATAGGCATGATTCTGCATTTGTTATAAGCTCCCAGGTGATGCCGATGCCACTGGTCAAAGGCCCACGCTTTAAAGGGCAGGAGGTTGGAGTACTGACTTGAGAAGGATTTGAAGGTCTATCTGAACTTGGCTAAGGAGTAAGTGTTGTGATTGACTGGTGATGTCTGCATACCCCTTGGGCCATGTATTTGCTTTTCTGGTTGAGATCCAGCCCTGCTTTGCCTGTATTTTGCAGTTGAGGAAACTGAAGTTCAAAGAGAGGAAATGACTTCCATAAGGTCATGCAACTAGTTTGCAACAGGTCCCCTGACTTCCAGGCCCATGGTGTTTCCGTTACCTCCCAGTGGTTACTTGACTGCAGCTAGAAGGGCTTTCTGCAGTGCTGCTGCTGGAGTTGGGGGGAAAAAGGCTGACACTCAGTACAGCCTTCTATATCCACTTGAGTCATGCAGAACTCTTAGCTTTCTTCTTTCTCCACAGTTAATATTATGCCAAACCTATCTCTAATTAGTAATTTTCAAGCAATATTATAAGTTCCAGTAACCAAATGTTTGGGCATAATTATATGCCAAAAGACCATACTTTTTAGTTGACAATTTTTAGCTGCTTTTTATATATTTGCAGCTTGAGAAGGCTGTTTGGATACTGAAGTTCAGCAAAGTGGGTCTGAAGATACTTGTTTATGCAAATGGGACTTTGTTAACCTGGGAAATCTACAGGATTTGTGCAGATTACTATTGAAATGGGCTTAACTGTCCAGGCACGGCAGCTCATGCCTGTAATCCTAGCACTTTGGGAGGCCAAGGTGGGTGGATTGCTTGAGCCCAGGCGTTCAAGACCAGCCTGGGCAACATGGTGAAACCCTGTCTCTACAAAAAATACAAAAATTAGTCGGGCATGATGATGCATGCCTGTGGTTCCAGCTACTCTGGAGACTGAGGTGGGAGGATCACTGGAGCCCAGGGAGTTCAGGGCTGCAGTGAGCCAAAATCATGCCACTGCATTCCAGCATGGGCAACAGAGTGAGACTCTGTCTCAAAAAAAAAAAAAAAAAAGAAATGGGCTGAACTGTAATTTCTTGTTTTAGCGTGAATAAAGAAGTTTTATTTTTGGATGTTGCTTTGTAATTACAGAAGTGTTTGAAACAGTCAATAGCAAAAGAGAAATTCACTATGTAAACGATGTCAGTGAAAAGTTTTAATTAAAGGAAAATTTCTTGTACTTTGTAATGAAAAGAGCATTGGAAGACCAGACTGCAATTCTGGGACCTAGTTTTGACTCTGCTACTACTGGTGCCACCTTGAGCATGTCATTTGTTCTCTCTGAGCTTTAGGTTTTTTATTTCTCAAATGAGGAACATGAACTAAATTATCACTTCTCAAACTGTCTTTGGGGAAGGACCAGTTTTTTTTAATCCCAATCCACTGAGGACCAATACTAGATAGCATCTAAGAGCCGTTCCATCTTTAACATCACATGGACCTAAGTTGAAATAGTGGTCACCTTGTAATTGCCTGGTGGGTTCTTCCTGCCTGTTGCATGGACAGGCACTGTGACTGTGGTATTGCAGTAAAGAGTTTAATTAGGCCAGGCGCGGTGGCTCACGCCTGTAATCCCAGCACTTTGGGAGGCCGAGGTGGGCAAATCACTAGAGGTCAGGAGTTCGAGACCAGCCTGGCCAACATAATGAAACCCTGTCTCTACTAAAAATACAGAAAATCAGCCAGACGTGGTACCGTGCACCTGTAATCCCAGCTACTCAAGAGGCTGAGGTGCAAGAATGGCTTGAACCCGGGAGGCAGAGGTTGCGGTGAGCTGAGATTGTGCCACTGCGCTCCAGGTGACAGAGTGAGATTCCATCTCAAAAAAAAAAAAAAAAAGGGGGGAGTTTAATTAACATTGACGTGAGGCTGGGCACACAGGAGAACTGGCGTTGTCACTCAAATCACTCTCCCTGAAAGCTCGGAAGTTAGGGTTTTTGAAGGATAGTTTGGTGAGCAGGGGACTAGGGAATGGGTACTGCTGATTGGTTGGGGATGCGATCATACAGGTGTGGAAAACAGGCCTCGTGGGCAGAGTGGGCCTTTTGGTGGGGGAGGGACAACAGGACCAATTGAGTGTTGAGTCATGGTGGTTCTGGGTGGGGTCAGTCAGTTGCCAGAATGCAAATGTCTGAAAACATCTCAAAAGACCAATCTTAGGTTCTCCAGTAGTGATGTTATCTAAAGGATTAATTGGAGAACTCACAAGTCTTGTGACCTCTGAACACATGTCTCCTGAGCAGTAAGACATCATAGAAGCTATGCCAACATTTTAGCAGAATTCAGGCTCTTCCCATAACCCTAATCTTGTGGACTTTCATTAGTTTTACAAAGGTGATTTCAGCTCTGGACTGGGGAGGGGAACAGTTTTAGGGAGGGACTATTGTCATACTTGCTTCAAAATTAAACTATAAACTATATTCCTCCCCCTTGGTTGGCTTGACCTACGCCCAGGCATGAGCTTGGATAGCCAGCCTGTGAGGCTGGCAGCAAGATGGAGTCAGCCATGCTGGACTTCTCTTACTGTTATAATCTTGTGAAGGCAGTTTCAACCTCGCCTCAGATACCCTAGCGGCCAAACCAGTCTTGGGCACTAAACCTCTCGAAGGTTTTGGTGGAGATGTGTGTTTTCACCAGGCAGGCGTTTTGAGTGGCTTTGGAATCAAAGTACTGCTCTGATCAAGAATTTTATATATTTCCTTATGTTTTGTACTTGTATAAGCAATATCATGGTATTTTACTCCTTTTTGTGCCGTTTTTCCCTTCAGCTTATCAAATATGGAGTTATTAGCACTAATATTCTGATTGAAGATCTCCTCAACTGGAATAACTTATACATTGCTGGACGACTCCAAAAACCGGTGAGTGTTTTACAGGCTGCACAGTTAGGGATGCCTTTCCTCTCTGAGCCTAACCTTACTTTGATCATTGTGATTGCAGTGAGATGGAACTCTGGAAATAGAAATGAGTTTTTGACTGTTCCTATTCCCTATAAAATTTATTGCCAAATAATATCCACATATTCTCTTGTGATATTGTGATATAAGAAGAAATATGTATTTGGTTTTTTTCCTTGGGCTCCTGGTTCAGAGGTCCTAAAACCCTTGGAATATCTGAGTGATAGGGATGAGTGTCTTTTATTATTCATAACAAGTTCCTTTCAGTCATATCTGAGTTTATACTAATGAAGTGACTCTTGATGGGCCGCTAGATAGATTCAGGATAGGGTTGGTTGCCAGGGAGCCAGCCATGTGATGAGAGGCTGGACCTTTCAGGCCCGCCACTCCCACCTTCACAGAGGGAAGAAGGGCTGGAGATTGGGCCAATCACCAGTGGCCAGTGATTTAATCAGTCATGCATAGGCAGTGGAACCTCCATAAAAAATCAAAGGGGTTCTGACAACTTCTGGGTTGGTAAGCACATCAAGGTGCTGGGAGGGTGGTGTGCCCGGAGATGTGGAGCTCCACAGCCTTCTGCTACCCCGTATCTTACCAAGCATCTCTTCCATTTGGCAGTTCCTGAGTTGTGTCCTTTATAATAACCAAGTACATGCAAGTGAAGTGCCTTCCTGGCTGGGCACAGTGGCTCACACCTGTAATCCCAGGACTTTGGGAGGCCAAGGTGGGTGGATCATTTGAGGTCAGGAGTTCAAGACCAGCGTGGCCAATGTGGTGAAATCCCATCTCTACTAAAAATACAAAAAAGTTAGCTGGCCGTGGTGGTGCATGCCTGCAACCCTGGCTACTGGGGGAGGCTGAGGCAGGAGGATCACGTGAACCTGGGAGATGGAAATTGCAATGAGCCGAGATTACGCCACTGCACCCCAGCCTGGGTGACAGAGTGAGACTCTGTCTAAAAAAAAAAAAAAAAAGCCTTCCTGAGCTCTGTGAGCCATTCTAGCAAATTATGAGGCCAAAAGAAAGGGGAAGTAGCCCCTATCCCTTTCTAGTAAACAATCACTGTACAGGCCACCTGGACTTGTGATTGGTGTCTGAAGTAGGGGAGGCTTGTGGAACTGAGCCTGTAACCTGTGGGATCTGACTCTGACTCCAGGTAGCTAGGGTCAGAATCGAATTTAGTTGTAGGACAGTCAGTTGGTGTCTGGAGGGCTGGATAATTGGTTGGTGTGACACCCATATTTGGAGTCAGAGGTGCTGGGAGTAGAAGCCGGGTCGCAGTCCACTCTCCCTCCTGCTGCCCTCCCACTCAAGATTCTCCAGTGACTGCATTGGGCTCCAAGTTGACTCATTTGGGCTGGGGGAGGGTGGCAGAGGAGGTGCCTAGTGCCTCAGTGGAGCCTTCCTCAGCACTACCCAGTCACCTTGTCTCCTAGGACATGTACCATGGAGGCACTGTTTGTCCACTGATGCATCCCAAGGGCAGTGCCTGGATCGTGGGATGCTTCAGTAACCTTTGAGTAAATGAATGCACCAAGTAGTTATTCCAAGGGACTGGTGTTCCCATCCCTTTTATTCTCTTTCTCAGGCCATTGGTGATGCCTTCTCTATTGTCTTAGCTCTTTGGGGACACAGGTAGAGGAGGCTATGGGGAGTAGACTTCTCCTTGGGCTTCAGTAGAAACAGGAAACAAACACAAAACAGGAAAAAAAAAGTGGGAGAGAACTTAAACTTTTAACAAGTATTTGCAATATCACCTTTCTTTTTTTTCTTTTATTTTTCAGATAATCAGTCTGTGTTCTGAGAAGGGGTCTTTCCACAGTTTGAGAACTATGTTAAACAGTTACAGTTGCTAATCTCACACTTCCTACTATAAGGAAGATTTTCATTGTGTGTGAGAGGGTCCCAGGCTCCACAAGAGGGCGGTGGATTGTTCTTGAGTGTCTCCCCTGACAGCGATGTGCTGCTTCTATAGCTGTCTACGGGAAAAATGACAGATTTCCATAGCCTTAGCTCACTGATTTGTGTCATAAACATCTCTTTATTGATCTGCATGGGCTGTCAGGATTCTCCTGCCTTGCACCTGGGCTTACAGTTTTGTAGTGTAGCTCTTTAAAATGTCCAGAAACACTTGATCCGGGCAGGGGTTACACAGGTATATGCATGGACAAATTTATCAAACTGTACCCTTAAGATCTGTGCACTTCACTGTAACTTTTACTTTAATTAAAAACATTTTTAAAGTCCAGAAATGATAGGCTTACTGAAATTTCATGTCTATACAGATAAATTTCTCATTTCTAAGTTGGATGACTAGTAAAGCTCATAATTGAGCAATTGGAAATTTGTAAATATTTTATTTCCAAGGGTTTTTTTTGTTTGTTTGTTTTTAATACGCAAAAGATGGGCCAGGCACGGAGGCTCACGCCTGTAATCTCAGCACTTTGGGAGGCCGAGGTAGGTGGATCACTTGAGGTCAGGAGTTTGAGACCAGCCTGGCCATCATAGTGAAACCCCGTCTCTTCTAAAAATACAAAAGTTAGTCGGGCATGGTGGCACATGCTGGTAATCCCAGCTTTTCAGGAGGCTGAGGCAGGAGAACCACTTGAACCCAGAAAGTGGAGGTTGCAGTGATCTGAAATTGCACTACTGCACTCCAGCATGGGTGACAAAGCGAGACTCTCTCAAAACAAACAAAAACAAAATATGTAGCTTGATGGACATCAAATTAGAAGCCTTGAGTCATATTCAGTCCTGCTACCCATTAGCTGTTACATAAACTTGGGCATCTTGTTTTATCTTTCTGAACTTCAGTTAATTTATCTGTGGAATAAAGGTCCACAAAGGTGTTGAAAATTGGAAGCAGAGCCGGGTGCCGTGACTCATGCTTGTAATCCCAGCATTTTGGGAGGCTGAGGCAGACAGATCACTTGAGGCCAGGAGTTCGAGAACAGCCTGGACAACATGGAAAAACCCCATCTCTACTAAAAATACTATAATTAATTGGGGGTTGCGGCATGCCCCTGTAATTCCAACTACTCGGGCTGCTGAGGCAGGAGAATCGCTGGAACCTGGGAGGCAGAAGTGAGCTGAGATTGTGCTATTGCACTCTACACTCCAGCCTAGGTGACAGAGTGAGACCTAGTCTCAGAAAAAAAAAAAAAAAAAAAAGAAAAGGAGTATTGCAAGCAGGGTAGTAGTGCTGGGAAGAATGCAGTGTTTCAGAATCCAACAGATACAGGGTTAGGATCCCAGCTCTGATGCTTGCTAATATTGTGACCCTGCACCACTGGCAGTTTCCCTAAGCCTCAGGGTGTTTGCATCTGTAGATGAGTCTGATGGCGCTGACCTCAGAGTGTTCTGAAATGCCTGGTACTTAGTAGACACTCAGAAAATGGTCTTTCCCTTCTCTCTGTGCCTTTGCTTATCTCAGTTATTTTGAGATAGAAATTGAATGTTAAAATGTTATATTATTCTTTGCATTATACTTTATGTTTAGAATATTTCAAAATTTTAAAAAAGGCTTTAGAAACCAGAAATGCCATGAAATCTCAGAATGTAAGCACTGGAAATGACCTCAGGTTTTATCTAACTGTTATATCCTTGTAAAACAAAAACAGCAATTCAAGACAAGTAGTAGCAGCCATGCTCATATCATGCAAAACTCTGCGTTTCTCAGCTGACTTGGAGAAGAACATGTTACTGATAGCAATGATTATTTTCTAAGGCTTTTTGTGCTTCTAGCACAAGAAAATTAGGGTATCATAAAATCATTTGAAAGTGTTGAACATATTTTTTTTTTAATTGAGAATGATAAATGGGCAAATTAACTCTCTCTTCCACCTTGCTCCCAGTTTTCAACATGTGGAAATCACTGTTAACCAGAATGATAAAAATTTTTAAACAAACTGCCACTTATAATGATCATGATTTTAAACAAACTGCCACCTCTAGGTGGCAGCAAGTATTAATCAGACTTGATAAACAAATCTAATGAAAAGAGGGTGGTAGTATTTTGGACAAGAAAGTTGGGTAAATATCTTAAGAAAGAATTATGAGAATATGAGTATGAATTCTTTATCTTTATGTGTTTTAAAAGGAGTCACATTAAATTATGTTGTCTAAAGCCCCAGAGTTGTCTTGCATCTTACAAATTGAAATAGAATTTCTCAGTCACTAACAATTTAAGTCTTTAAAAGGAATATAGACCAGGCGCGGTGGCTCACACCTGTAATCCTAGCACTTTGGGAGGCCGAGGTCGGGGAATCACCTGAGGTCAGGAGTTCAAGACCAGCCTGGCCAACATGGCGAAACCCCATTTCTACTAAATAATGGAAAAATCAGCCAGGCATGGTGGCGCACACCTGTAATCTCAGCTACTAGGGAGGCTGAGTCAGGAGAATCACTTGAACCCAGGAGGTGGAGGTTGCAGCGAGTTAAGATCATGCCACTGCACTCCAACCTGAGTGACAGAGCAAGACCCTGTCTCCAAATATATATATGAGTATCTTGCTTAAAAAGATGGACTTTCTGGGAAAAGTTGAGTGTAAGTTAAATTTTTATCATACTTTACCATTAACTTATCTCATAATTGATGTAATACCCTAATTTTATTTTCAGTACAACCTTAAGTTTCTGAGTTTATTAATATTTTCCCAAGTAAAAAACCATGGAATTTAAAGTGTTTAATATAGCATTGTGACCAATCTTTTTTTAAGCCAAGAAACCTCTCAAGTAATAATTAATGGTTACTTTCTTAGTTAACGTAATTTTGGATATTTGTATTTTACATTGTTTTTAGTGTATAGATAATTGTGCTTGAGTTTTTAAGGCATTTATATTGACATGCAGTGGTTTTTTGCCACCTTGTTAAGAGGATTTTAATTTATTTAATGTATTCGTTGCAATATATTTTGCCTTTTAGTAATGTAGCTTTATTTAATTTTAGTTTTATTTTTGCAACAGGATGTTGCTTTGTCACTCAGGCTGAAGTGGAGTGGCATGAACACGGTTTACTCAACCTCCCGGGCTCAACCAATCCTCCCATCTCAGCCTCCTGAATAGCTGGAACCGTAGGCACATGCCACCATGCCCAGCTAATTTTTGTATTTTTTTTTTTGTGAAGATGGGGTTTTGCCATGTTGCCCACATTGGTCTTGAACTCCTTGGCTGAAGGGATCCACTTGCCTCAGCCTCTCAAAGTGCTGGGATTACAGACGTGAGCCCCCATGTATGGCCTATTTTTTAATAACAGCTTTGTTGAGATAAAATTCACATACCACACAGCTCAACCATTTAAAGAGTACAATTCAGTGATTTTTACTATATTCACAGAGTGCAACCATCACCGTATTGTAGCTTTATTGATTAATTTTTTTGTGTGGGTAGAAAAACCCTCAGTGGTATAAAAGATCCCTAAATTGGGAGTTGGAAAACCTGGCTTACTAATTCTGGCTCTGCCCTGCTATAAGCAAATGTTTGGGCTGCTAGCGTTTGAAATGCACAGATTGAGCCATTCATTTCTTTATTCAAAAGACAACTGTTTCTTCTCTGTGTATGCCAAAGGAATTTTTTGAAATGATACCATGTTGCTTGTCCTCAAAGAGCCCAGAGTCCAGCAGGTAGATATTGAGTAAGGTTTCATCCAGCTGTAATGTTCAGTGTTTCTTCTTCATCCTTAAGCAATGACTATTTAGAAGAGTTAAACCTCCTGGTCGTTTGGAATGGAACAGTTCTGGTGGACGGTTGAGTATTTGAACAGTAGGTAGGGCTGTGTTCTTTGTGATTAAAATTTCACTCTTTGCAATTCAAGTAGTCTCTCCTTGTGACAGTTTTAGAGGAGCCCACATGTGACTTTCTCTTTTTTCCTATCTTGAAAGGTACTCACAAATCTCTCCTTTGAAAGTCCCTTTAAGCAATGCCCCTTTCTCTCCAGTAAAGATTTTCCTCCCTGGCAGTCGTGCTAATGTTATCTATGCAGTTCAGGTTGGGGCATTCCCAGTAAGATACAAACAGCTATTCACAAATCTGAGCACTTTCTTCTTTTCCCAGGCCTCTCTGGCAGTGTCCCAAGAGTTCACTGGCTTTTCACTCTGAACAACAAATAACAGTGCTGCTGAGACAAGTTCCTAGTTCACCTTTCGTTGAAGAACCAGATCAGCACAGTAGCAGAATCTTCCGAATTGACATTTTTCCTTTGAGTAAGGATGCTTTTATTTTCACCCTCTTAACCTTAAATAGCAGACTGCTTTCTTACAGTCTAGGTAGAACAACTTCCTTGGAGAACAAGTGATATTTTGTTAACTAGGAAAATTTCCCCAAACTTTTCTTTGCATCTTTGAGTTGTTAGCGTCTCAAAATAGCTCCTAATTTCACTGGGTTTCTAAGCCATCAAAAACAGAGGAGAAGGATGTGTGATGAATGGGGATGAAGAATGGGAATGTGGAAGTAAAGAGACATCACAGAGTTGTGGAAAGAGCACTGGGTGAATCCTGGGACTGGATCCCGATCCAGTTTGCCACTAGTCTCTTGGAGAAATCGTTTAACCCCCTCCGGGCCTAAGTTTTCTGTCAGTAAGAGGAGGCAGTTGCCCTCCTAGATTAATAATTCAGTATGGAATACAGCCATCCCTTGGTGTCTATGGGGATTGGTTTTAGGACCTGCCCCCACCCTCAGATTCACGTCTCTGATATAAAATGGCCTAGTATTAACATACAACCTATGCACATCCTCCTGTGTATTTTAGAGCATCTCTAGGTGACTGGTAATACCTAATACTGTGCTTAGACATCACGTCATTCACCTGCCTTCAACATACTAATTGGCCTGTGGTGGCAAATTCTACATTTGCTTTTTGGAAGTTTGTGGATTTTTTTTTTTTTTTTCCCTGAGTGTTTCCCATCTGTGATTGGTTGAATCCATGGGTGCAGAACCCACGGATATGAAAAGCCAACTGTATAAGGTTTAGGAAAGTTATTCAAGGAATAAGCATAGGTGTTTTTATAGGACCTTAAAATTTGTTTTAATCATCTTTCAAGATAAGTTAACCAGAATAGAACCATAAATCAATGCATGAGAATAATTCAGAATATTCAGAGCTGAATTTGCCAAGTAAAAGGGTGTGATCCTGATTTTTGTTGCCAATTCATTATGCAACTGTAGGCAAGTCATGTTCCTGGCTGGTCATGGGTTACTCTCTGCAGATGATTGCAGTAATGCTGAACTCACCTAAGGGCTGAAAAGCTTAATTAAGGTCCATTAAGTCCTCAGAATTTTAAGGGAGGAGGGGGTAGTATTGAATCAAGTGGCGTACCTACCATATATGATGTTTGTATGTTATAAATATTCCCTTAGAAAAAAGTAGGGAAAAAAGGTAAAAGAATTTAGATTCTGAAGCCTGATTGATAAAATAGTAGTTATGTGTTTTATAATGCTGTTTTTTACAATTAGAAGAGAAGAAACTATGCCTTGGGATACTGCAGCATTCTCCTCTTTCTTTGCTTTCTGATATTTATTTTACAGTTTCTCATAGTGTATCTTTTATGTGCCATCTTAATTTTGTCAAAAATTATCTGTATTTGACAAACAAAAGGCAACTTGTGCCCTGTTTTCTAGAATAGGTGAAAAATGTGTCAATAGTACCCATGATTTAGAGATGGTAGATACATTTTAGACATATGGGAGTCTTTATTAGGGACTTCTAGACCCTTTCTTTTGTGTAGAAAGTCAGTCAGAAACAGTATGATGTTTTAAAAAGATTATGGTGGGAGTGTAAATTGGTATAACCACTCTGAAGAGCAATTTGACAGCAGTAAGTGTACACCTTAGAGCAGTAATTCTCAAAATGTGGTCCCTGGGTATTAAGAACATGTTAGAAATGTACATTTTTCAGCCCTCACCCAGGCCTCCTGAAACAGAACTCTGGGAGTTGCATCCGATAATACACATTTTAACAAGTCCTCCAGGTGATGCTAATGCTAGCTAAAGATGAGAACCCCTGGCCCAGAGAAGCTCTTGCCTTGTGCACTGAGAAGCGCACACAAGGAAGCTCATTTCACTGAAGGGTTTGTGTGCAGTAACTCACTTGATCTTTCTAGCAGCCTTATGAGCTTGATTCTGTTATTTACCCCATTTTACTGATAAGGAATTATGCCCATAGTCACAGAGCTAGTAAGAGATGGAGTTGGGATTTGAACACATCTCTTAACTACAGTGCAGTCTTTAAAAGAATCTTAACTACAGTGCAGACTGGAGCTCTTGGTATTTTTTTTTTTTTTTTTGAGACAGAGTCTCACTGTGTCTTTCAGGCTGGTGTGCAGTGTCATGATCATGGCTTACTGCAACCCACTGCAGCCTTAACCACCTGGACTGAAGCTGTCTTCCAAACTCCTAAGTATCTAGGACCACACTTGTGTATCACTATGCCTGGCTAGGTGTTTGTTTTTTTGGTTTTTGTTTTATAGAGATGGGGTCTCACTGTGTTGCCCAGGCTGGTCTCATGCTTTGGCCTCCTAAAGTGCTGAGATGACAGGTGTGAGCCACCACACGCAGTCACTCTTTGTATTTTAATGGATTTGCGGAAAGTCTCAGATGGAAGCTTCTACTCTGTATTGAGGAGAAAATTTCTTTACGAGCAAAGCAGTTGCTAGTATTCTAGGTGCTTTACATTTATTATTATAGTCAATCTTTGTGATAGTTCTTTGATGCAAATCATTTGCCCAAACTCACATAGCTGGTAGGTACCTGGACTTGAGCCCATACCTATCTCTAAAATCCATTCTTTTTCTACTGTAGCTAGTTTTCTTTCATTTTTCCTTAGTCAAGTTCAAAATCAGCGTATCTAGAAATTGTGAAATAGAGCATGAACTTCCTATGTTAGATGTGGTCCAAGATTACAGATGAGGTCTAAATAAAGAGGTAAAATGCCTCTGTCGACTAAAAAATTAAGGGACGATAGTGAGATTATAAATTTAAAAATATTAAAGTTTCCAAAGGACTTTTACTCTTTTTCTAAACCTATGATGCGTTTCCTCATGTAAGAAGAATATTTGTTTTCTTTGGCATTTTGATCCTTTCCTGTGTCATATGATTTCTTTGACTTTGGCATAAAACAAGGAGATTCTGGGATTACTTATTAGAGGAACAATTTTGTGTCACCTGAACCAATATTCCAAGATCTTCAGTGGGAAGAGTTTGAGATAGTTCCAGTACATGTGTAACCCATACTTGAGCAATGCTTTTCTTCCCAATGTTCTGCCTCTTTCAGGTGAAAATTATCTCAATGAATGAGGATGTCACTCTTAGATCAGCCCTTGATAGAAATCTGAAGAGTGCTGTGACCACTGCTTTCCTCATGCTCCCCGAAAGCTTTTCTGAAGAAGACCTCTTCATAGAGATTGCCGGACTCTCCTATTCAGGTTAGTATGGTTGCTGCCCAGATGTTCTGCAAGGAAGAGATTTATATTTGAAGACTGCAGATATCCTGTTCTCACTCAGCACTGGAGCTGCTACAGTCTTAGTTGTAAATCACATCACCTCATGTGGTTCCGGCACTAACCTCGTGATTTGCCTCCCTACCTTCCAGGTCCCCTCTCCACATCTCCACGCTTATTGTCCCAGGGTAATTTTGTTGTTGTTGTTAATTTTTATTTTGAAGTAATTTCAAAGTTAGAGAAAAGTTTCAAGAATAATACAGAAAACTCCCTATGCCCTTTTCCCGGATTCGCCAGTTTTAGCATTTCACCGTATTTGTTTTCTCATTCTTTCTGTATCAGTGGTTTTCAAACTTTAGCGTGTATCTGAGCAACCAGGAAGTCTCAGGTTAAAACACAGACTCCTGGGCCCTACCCCGGACAGTTGATTTAATAGGTTTGAAGACGGGCCCAAGAATTTTTATTTTTAGAAACAAGTTCCCAAGTGATGCTCATGCCCCTCCAGGGGTCCCACTTTGAGGACCACTGTTTTCTCCATATGTGTAAACATACTATATATATGTATTTTTTCTAAACCGTTTGGGAGTAAGTCATACATATTATGTCCCAAACTGAGAGGGTAGAGCCCCTGGCCCCTCACCCTCACTGCAACCAGAGGAGCCCCCATCTATCTGTTTACTGTAATAAGGTTCCTTGTAAGATTTCATTTACAAAACAAGTGGTCTGCTACTTTTTTAAAAATCTGAAAACCACCATCTTAAATAAATATAATCTTTCCCGATTTTTAAGTGTAAGTCAAAGAACTTTATGCTTAGAACATTGGAAAAGCAGTTTAGTCTCTGAATCCCAGTACAGACAGATAAGATTTCATGGAAATTTAAGAGACCTTAGAGGTTTTGTTCTTCCATTCTTCCCTAAATTCATCTACCATGACTACGGCTGTATTTGCAACACTGTAGAGAAAGGCATTGAAGCGCCTTTTTCTCTGTGTGCTTCCAGCTTCACCTGGCAGCCTCCCTGCCTTCCAACAAAAGACATAGGGGCAAAGAGTGGCGGGGCCCCGTGCCAGAATGAGGAGGCCACATGCACTGTGTGAGCAAAGGGAGTCACTTTATTAGAGTGATTCCCTTCCCATACTCCCCTGTGAAAAATGATGGAACGGAAGCCTTTTATGAAAGCTGACTTGGTGGGAGAAGATGCAGGACTGTTCTCTACTCTGCCCCTACCACTACCAGTCCTCCATTTCTTCCCTTCTAGTCAACATCTTCATAGCGTTGGATGGATTCTGGGAGTTCCTTCTAAATCCTGAACATTACTAAGGAAATTTACCAAATTTCTTTTTGAGCTGCTTTCACCTCTTTGAAGACTCCTAAGTTAGCCTTCAGGCTGCTACCAATTTTAGCTGATTTTTGCTGGAACTAGAAGAGGGTAATGAGGGTAGAAAATGACATAGGCTCTGTAGGTAGATCTCTTTCATAGGTATCAGACCTACCCCAGGCAAAGTGTTGAAAGGCACATTTTCTTCCTGACTTTCATAGGCTTCTGAGAACCCAGTGTCCTAGAATTGATCGGTTTCTATCCCTTGGCAAACCACCGAAATCTCCCAAGCCCTGAGAATATGCCAAAATTCATATTGTCTGCTAATCTCATTTTTATTTAGAGCTTTGACATTGTCCATCTTTTTCTAGTTGTGAGATTATGTATGGTCCCTAATCTGTGAAGTTCAGTATTTTTCCTGGGAGTGTGCAGGAGAAGGAACAGAAAAACCTTGTCTGTCCATGTTGTTGGACAAGTGCCTGGTAGTAATTACTTCGGCAGAGGTGAGATCGGTATTACTTGTAGCAATAACAATCCTTTACATTTTATACAGTATTTAAGGACTACTTTAACTGCCCTGAGGTCAGTATTATTCTAAATGATGGGTGAGAAAAGAGTAGGTGGAGGATGAGAAGCTGCAAACTGGGAAGGAGAAAGCTTTGTCTTTTCTTGTTTTTTATTTTTATTATTTTTCCTCCACCCACCTCCTTTTTTTCTCTCTCTCTCTCTTTTCTTTTTTAAGACTGATTCCTAACCCAGCCAGGTGTGGTGGCCCTGTAATCCCAGCAGTTTGAGTGGCCAAGGCAGGCAGATCACTTGAGGTCAGGAGTTCAAGACCAGCCTGGCCAACATGGCGAAATTCCATCTCTACTAAAAATACAAAAATTAGTCAGACGTGGTGGTGCATGCCTGTAATCCCAGCTACTTGAGAGGTTGAGGCAGGAGAATCACTTGAACTGGCGAGGTGGAGGTTGCAGTGAGCTGAGATCATGCCAGTGCACTCCAGCCTAGGTGACACAGTGAGACTACGTCTTGTGTCTCAAAAAAAAAAAAAAAAAAAAAAAGAAAGCTTTCTAACCCTTTAGTTTTTCTTAGAAGTTAGCATTTAAATGAACAGGAAAGGAGCACCAAATGCATTTTAAAGGGTCACCCTGAACTTTGTCATGTAAGTACAACTATTAAAATGACAATTTTAGGCAGTGGTCTTTGGTTTAATATTTATTAAGCAAAACAGCATTTCATACCCTAAAGAACTGCAGATGGAATTTCTGCTCTAAGGAGCTTCACATTAATAGCATGCAGTCACAGTGAGTCAGTGGTAGACTTGAAAAACAACACGTGTGAAAAAGGCAAGAAGGGTGTGAAAGAACATGATGTGTTTAGAGAGAAAGCAGTAGATTGATGTGACTGAAGTCTGTGGCTTAATGGCAGGGAAAATAGCATTTATTATTGGGTGCCATGGACTACTCTCAGTACTTTAAATTTGATAACTAGTTTAATTCTCACAACAACCTTTTGATTTGGGTGCTGTATCATTGCCCCATTTTACAGATGAGAAAACTGAGGCCCAGAGTGGTTCCCTGTCTAAGGTCACTCATCTGGTGCATGATGGACTAGTTTGAATACCAGCTTTCTAAAGGTATTTGAACCTTTCTTTCTTGTGTGTGGTTTTATTTGTTTTTCATTATTTTATTTCCTGAAACACAAGCTTGAACCTTTCTGAGCCCCCAGTTTTCTTATTTGTAAAACAGAGATAACTATCTCACAAAGAAATTTTCAGTGAGATAATACATATAATAGCTTCCAACATCTGTTTTGTTTTTTTTTTTGAGACAAGGTCTCGCTCTGTTGCCCACCCTAGAGTGCAGTGGTGAGATCACAGCTCACTGCAGCCTCGACCTCCGGGGCCAAGCAACCCTCCCACCTCAGACTCCCAAGTAGCTGGGACCACAGGTGCACGCCACCACAGCTGGCTAATTTTATTTATTTTGTGTAGAGACAGGGTCTCGCTATGTGCCTTGGCTGGTCTGGAACTCCTGACCTCAAACTATCCTCCCGCCTCGGCCCCCCGCCCCCGAGTGCTGGGATTATAGGTGTGGGCCACTGCGCCTGGCTGCCTCCAGTATGTTACCTCATTAATAGTCAGTGTTCCAAAAATGATTGCTGTTGTTATTATTTTTATGGATTATTGTTGGTCACATGGGTTTTCCTCAGGTTGAGACACTGTTGTTTGCTCAATCATCCAGTGATTGATAGACACTTAGGTTAGCTCCATTTATCACGGTTTTATTAGCAACACTGCTGTGAATCACTTTGTACAGATTACTTTTGTTGGGGAAGGGGCAAAGGAGTCACTGACTTCCTTGGATGTGTTCTCCAAAGTGGAATTATGTTGTCAGCTGTAAAAATTATAAAACTTGTTACACAGACAAATAATGCCTGTCAAAATTTGCGGGGTGCTGTGGCTCGCACCTGTAATCCCACCTTCCAGGCTGCAGTGAACTATGATCACACCACTGCACTCTAGCCTGGGCAACAGAGCCAGACCCTGTTTCTTAAATTTAAAAAAAATTAGCTGGGTACTTAGATGGGTTGAAACATTGACAGCCCCCTTTCATGTGGCTGGTTAAGGTCCTCAAGGGATGAAAAACACCTTCAGGCACTCTCCTATGAGAGAGAGAATGGGCTTCTTTCATTGCCAGATTGTCTGAACACAGCCTCAGCTACTTCTAGGAATAAGATGAAGCAGTGAGGAAGTTGCCAGTTGAGTGATTCTTGGGGAAAAAAATTTAACAATTAGTGCCAGCTCTCTGAAGTGTGGATTCTGGATTCTGGTAGAAGCCAGTAAAGAAACGTTTTCTCTGGAGTGGAAGCTAGTAAGATTTATTCTGTGGCGATGAAGCCATCTGAAACCTTACAAGCAGTGTGGTTGGATCGGTGTATGGGAGCTGACTGCCTCAGGACTTTAGAACCCTGCTTCTCTGTGCCTCAGCCGGAACTCAGGCTACTCAGTAGTCACTTGCTAATTTCTGAGAACACAGCACTCCTGAAGGGATAGAAGCATGAATAATACCCAACCTTTTTAGACTAGTACCCTGTGTCAGGTATTATAACATTCATTCAGTCCCTGAAATTTACAAACTAGTTATTATTGCTTCCATTTTTCATTTGAGGATACTGATGCCCAGAGAAGTTGAGTGGCTTACCCTGAGTCTCATAGCTCGTAATTGCCCAGCTAGCATTTGAACCCAGGCAGTCTTCTTCCTGGAATGCTTGCTCTTAACCCTTTACTGTTCTGAAAGGTCTGTGGTGGTGGGCGTCACTCCTGGTTCACACTTGGGTCAGTCCTTCCCCAGGACCCACTGGGTCACACCTCCCTCCTCACCCCATCCCACCCCAGTGGGCCTCAGTTCTGGCTTATCATAGAGGCCTTCCCTGACGCCCACTGCAACTCCACCACTCCCTGTGTCTTTCCCTGTTTTTGTTTTTCCCATAGCAGGTTCCATAGTTGGCTACACTGTATCTTATTGTTGGTTGATTGGTTGATCTTTGGTCTTTGTTCCACTACTGAGGATGTGGAGGGAAGGAATTTTTGTCTTGTTTTGTTCCTTCTGTTTGCATACTTCCAGTAGTACGTTACATGTACTAGGTGCTCAGTAAATATTTGATGAGTAGATTATATTGCTTCCTTCCTGAACCAATATAGTGAACCTGATCCTGCCTATTGCTCCCTACTTTTGTATTTTCTAATGTATAGAAAAGGAAGGTTGGGCATGGTGGCTCATGCCTGTAATCCCAGCACTTTGGGAGGTGGAGGCAGACAGATCACTCGGTCAGGAGTTTGAGAGCAACCTGGCCAACATGATGAAACCCCATCTCTACTAAAAATACAGAATTAGCCTGGTGAGGTGGAGGTTGCAGTGAGCCGAGATGGTGCCACTGCACTCCAGCCTGGCAACAGAGCGAGACTATCTCAAAAAAAAAAAAAAAAAAAAATTAGCCAGGTATGGTGGCGCGCATCTGTAGTCCCAGCTACTAGGGAGGCTGAGGCAGGAGAATTGCTTGAACCCAGGAAACAGAGATTGCAGTGAGCTGAGATCATGCCACTGCACTCTAGCCTGGGTAACAGAGTGAGACTGTCTCAAAAAAAAAAAAAAAAAAAAAAAGTGAAAAGGCAGCTAACAAAATGGAAGAAAATATTTACAAATCATGTAACTGATAAGGGACTAGTATCCAGAATATATAAAGAATTTTTAAAATACAATGGAAAGGCCGGGCACAGTGGCTCACGCCTGTAATCCCAACACTTTGGGAGGCCAAGGCTGGTGGATCACTTGAGGTCAGGAGTTCAAGACCAGGCTGGCCAACATGGTGAAAGCCTGCCTCTACTGAAAATACAAAACATTAGTTGTGTGTGGTGGTGTGCAGCTGTAATCCCAGCTACTTGGGAAGCTGAGGCAGGAGAATAGCTTGACCCCAGGAGGTGGAGGTTGCAGTGACCCGAAATCATGCCACTGCACTCCAGCCTGGGCAACAGAGCAGGACTCTGTCTCAAAAAAAAAAAACAAAACAACCACAACAACAGAACAATGAAAAGACAACCCAGTTTAAAAACAAGAGAAGGATTTGAATAGCCATTTCTTCAGAAAAGGTATTCAAATGGCCAGTAAGCACATGAAAAGTTGTTCAGCATCACAGGTATTAGGGAAATGGAAATACCAGTCCAAATCACAGAGACGGCATTGTACACCTGCTACAATGGCTGTAATAAAAAAGAAAGGCAAGAACAAGTGTTGAGAATGTGGAGAAATTGGGACCCTCATACACTGCTGATAAGATTGTAAAGTGGTACAGCTGCTTTAGAAAAAAGCTTGGCGGTTCCTCCAAATGTGAAACATAGTTACCATATGACCCAGCAGTCCTACTCCTGTATGTCTACTATGAGAAATGAAAACATATGTCCACACAAAAACTGGTACATAGCAGCATTATTCATAATGAATCGCCCAAAAGTGGAAATAACACAAATGTTCATCAACTGAGAAATGGATAAATAAAATTGGTGCATCTGTATATTACTTAACCATAAGCAGGAGTGAAGTACTGATAAATACTACCGTCTGATGACCCTTGAAAACATTTTGCTAAGGTCATAAAAATAACCCCAGATAGTATATGATTCAATGTGTATAAAATGTCCAGAATAGGCAAATCTGTGGCAAGAAAGTAGATTAGATCCAACCTGGATCTCCATTGTCTAGTACAGCTCCTGGTACTTTGTAGCCAGCCAAATATTCACTGAACCAAAATGACAGCAATGTTTCAGTTCGGGCTGGGGATGGGGAGTGAAGGGAGATGGGGAGTGATCACTTAGGAGTATGGGGTTTCTTGGGAGGAGGCTGGAATATTCTAATATTAGATTGGACAGATGATTGTCCAACTCTGTAAATAGAATTAAAAATACTGAATTATTTACTTTAAATGGATGAATTACATGGTATGTGAATTATATCTGAAAAACAGTCATGAAAATGATTATTATTTTGCCATGTCAGTATCCAGTTTGGGCTGCAGTCCTTAAACACTACCACATAAAAATCTGCACTGAAATGATCTTTTTTTCATACCCTTTGCTGCCTGAGGTAGAGCCTATATCTGGACAGGTTGAGTATCCCTTATCTGAAATACCTGGGGCCAGAAGTATTTTGGATTTTGTAATTTTTGAGATTTTAGAATGTTTGCACATATACAATGAGATATCTTGGGGACGGCCCAAGTCTAAACACGAAGTTCATTTATGTTTCATATACACCTCATACACATCGCCTGAAAGTGATTTTATATGATATTTTTAATAATATGTGCGACTCACTGCATGAGGTCAGATGTGGAATTTTCCACTTGTGGTGTCATGCCAGTGCTCAAAGGGTTTCAGGTTAGGGGGCATTTTGCATTTCCGCTGTTCAGATTAGGGTTGCCCAGCCTGGATCTCCATTGCCTAGCACAGCTCCTGGTACTTTGTAGCCACTCAGATATTCACTGAACTGAAATGGCAGCAGTCTTGCAGTTAGTTCAAAGGGAGAAAAGTTAGCTGGTAATTATCTCCAAGACCCACTGCTTCCTCTACCCTCCATCCTTCAACTATGATATATACATATCATAAGTAGTATCTGTTTTACTGCTTAAAAAGCATTCTCTAATACCTTAACTCTGGGTTCCCCAACCCTTGGGAACCCCCTGTTAGGAACCAGGACGCACCGCGGGAGGTGAGTGGTGGGCGAGCTTCATTTGTATTGACATCCAAATCTCCGTCACTTGCATTACTGCCTGAGCTCCACCTCCTGTCAGATCAGCAGCTGCGTTGGATTCTTATAGGAGTGCAATCCCTATTTGAACTGGTCTGTGAGGAATCTAGGTTCCTGGCTTTTTACGAGAATCAAATGCCTGATCTGTCACTGTCTCCCATCACCCCCAGAGGGACTGTCTAGTTGCAGGAAAATAATCTCAGGGCTCCCACTGATTCTGTATTATGGTGAGTTGTATAATTCTTTCATTATATATTACAATGTAATAATAAAGTGCACAATAAATGTAATGTGCTTGAGTCATCCTGAAACCACGGTCCCCTGGACCCACATCCATGGAAAAATTGTCTTCCACAAAACCTGTTCCTGGTGCCAAAAAGTTTGGGGACCGCTGCCCTAACTCATTAAATCTGAAAGCAACTTTGTAAGGTTACTGTGATTGTTAAGCCATTTTACAGAGAAGGAAACTGACTCAGAAAGTTTAAGTAACTTAACCTCAGTCACCCTGGGACGTTGCCAGACTTGAAAGCCAGGGCCTTGCTGCTGTACTGTGCAGCCCTTCACATCTGCACACTTGTAATGAGGTCCCTGACTGCTGGCTGCATGCCTGAATCACAGGGAAGGCCACCTACAGGTGGCTTACAGGCCTTGGAGTTTGTATCATTTCAAGGTCAAGGAGAAATTATCCTTTTGGATGCCTGTTGTACTATACTGGCAGTTCTAGTGATATAAAATAAAGTCAGCAGTCAGTTTTAATCCATTGCTGTTGTTTTGTTGCAAACAAATCTCCGAAGGTAAGAAAAATTGATTGTTATGATCAGATGCTGGTTCATGCTGTGCCCATGATTTTATTCATTTTGTTCTGAAGAAATGAGTCATAAGCCCATTTGCTTCCTATCCCCTGTGGCTGAGCTAGTTCAGCTGCACAGCAGTGAGAGAAATTCAGTTCTGCACACATTTATTAATGTGTGTGTTCCCTGTGCCAGGCAGTGCACAAGGAGCTGATGAAGACATAAAAAAGCCCCAGTCCTTGTTCTCCGAGAGCCTGGAGTATTTTCTAGGTCCTTTAATCATGGCATGCAATTGTTCTTTTAGGGGGAGGATTTGGATTGTAAAACATAATTCTTGATATTTTCAAATGGTAAATCCTTCTCTTGGAAAGTGACTCTAAAACTGAGGAACTTTTTGTTTGTGGAATGTACAGAAAGAAGGAATGACACAAATATTTAGAACTCAACAGTTTTAGAAACTGATCTTTCACTTCAGGGCCAGCCTTGTTAGAGTCAGCATTTGATGACATTTCATCTCTTCAAAGATAATGGAATCCATTTTTATACACATAAGGATTTACACAAGTTGAAAGTTAACTCAGCCACCGCTCCATTCACATTTGTCAAGTCATCATCTGTGCATCCCATGAATTTGTTTTAAAATACTAGAAAGTAATATGCCAACATTATAGAAGTGAGGGAAATGGAGGGAAATTATAAGAGTAAAATCATCACGTAAAATGTCACTGCCCTAATACCGAGAGGCAGTTGGACCTGGGGCATGTTACCTTTTCACCTCCATCTCCTCATCTGTAAAACTGAGAATAACAGTACCTATTTTATGGATCTTTGCCATGACCAAATGAGATAGCATATTAAAGCACACATACAAAAACCCACAATAAATGTATTTTATTAGAGCAAAAGTAAGCATTTTTATATAGTCCCTTTGTCCTGTTTTTCTCATTTTTTATGAAGTTTTTTTTTTTGTTTTGGTATGCTTAAAAAAAAAAAATTATATAGAGACAGGGCCTTGCTATGTTCCAGCCCAGGCTGGTCTCAAACTCCTGAGCTCAAACATTCCCCCGGCCTTGGCCTCCCAAAGTGCTAGGACTACAGATGTGAGCCACCACTCCGGGCCTGTTATACTTTTGTATCTTTGTTTCTTACTGCATGTTATTAAATGATCACTTTGCATCTTGTTGAGTGTGATTACTGTCCGTGATAGTAACCATCATAGTGCATCCTTTCCCCTGTTGTTGGACATTTGGGATGCTTTCAATATTATAAATAGTACTTCAGTGAGCAATTTTATATATGTAGTGTATTTTCGTGGGAAACCTTAAGCAGGTTTCTTAATCTCTGTCTTTGTTGCCTTGTATGTGAATGGGGATAGAATCCTATCTACCTGAGAGGAGAGCTGTGTGTGTGAAATGAAGCAATACCACAACGCACTTGGCACAGTGGCTGGTATTTACCAGATGCTCAGTAAACGTTACCTCTTACTCTGTGTTTCTGGCTTATTTCTTTAGGCTTGCTCCGGAGATGGGGTTTCTTGCTTCAGTGCTTTCCAGAAGAATTTTAGCAGTTTATGCTGTCAATAGCAATATGTGAAAGGACTGATTTCTCAACCTCCTTATTATCAGTTATCCCAGGTTTTAACTATCTAACAACTCTCTTTCCCTTCAAAATAATAGTGAAAAAATCAAGGTCATCCATATTTGAGCAGATTGTTAGGACTGGGACTCACTTCTGCTCACTCACCTGAACAGTCAGACCCCCCGTACACCAAGGTTAGGTTCCGGAGGCTCTTTGGAAGTCCGTTTGTTTTTGTTTTTGTTTTTTGCTTTTTTTTGAGACGGAGTCTCGCTCTGTTGCCCAGGCTGTAGTGCAGTGGCGCGATCTTGGCTCACTGTAAGCTCCGCCTCCCGGGTTCCTGCCATTCTCCTCCCTCAGCCTCCCGAGTAGCTGGGACTACAGGTGCCCGCCACCACGCCCAGCTAATTTTTTTGTGTTTTTTAGTAGAGATGGGGTTTCACCATGTTAGCCAGGATGGTTTTGATCTCCTGACCTCGTGATCCACCTGCCTTGGCCTCCCAAAGTGCTGGGATTACAGGTGTGAGCCACCGCGCTGGGCCTGGAGGTCTGTTTTTGTAAGCTTGCAGTCCCCAGTTGCATTCCACCACATTGTAGTGTAAATTGGTCCTTTGAAGCTTAAAACCTAGCATATTTTATTCCTTACTCAATGAAGTACATATTGTCGGTCTTCTTTGTATTTTTACTTTTTCTAAAACAAGCCAACAATTTGCACTAGGAAAATCCACTGCGGCAAGTAATGACCTCTATGATCCCTTCCCCTCTCCAGAAAAAAGAAATTGGCAAGGGTAACCATATGTCCTGGTTTGCTCAGTTTATACTTGTCCTAGTGTAATTATTTATAGCAATCCCTTCACCCTCAGAAGTGACCTAGTTTGGATGATAAATTATATCGTCATCCTAGCCCCAGGAGATTCCTCAGCAGCTGGAGTATCTGCCTACACTTGCCACTCCTCCACTCCCCCTGACAAATTGCTGTCTCTCCAACAAAGGATTCAGCCACATTGCTTTCAGCATGCTTGACTCAGAAGGTTCTGCGTGTGTCCAGCCTCTTCTGATTTCGCATTAGCCCAGTAGGCATGCACTCAAGCGTATCCACTTTCCCGTTCCTTTCTCCTCCATCTTACCGATGGTTGTCAGTGGCATTGGCGGGGCACTTTTCTTTTGATTCAGAAATGTTTTTGTCTTTCCGAATTACTTGTTTTACAGCTCAATTCATCCCATAGGCAAATGTAACATCTTCATTTCTCATCACTTGCAGTTTAACAAGTTCTATCTGTTTTCAATTTCATCTTCAATGCAAACCTCCTTTTATAGAACTTTTAAGCCTTATTTTGCCATTGTAAAATACGATAAGATTAATTATATTCATAAAGTACCTCAAAAGCCCTCATAAGCATACAGGTCAACCATGAGGAAGCAATGGCAAGGACAAGTCTGCAGTGATGGTGCACAGCTCCTGTCTCCCTCGTTGGCCACAGGCAGAGTTTGACCCATGAGACAGGACTCTGTAGGTGCAGAAGTGTCTGCATTGGAAAAACTAAAACAAGTTAGCTACTCGCTTGTGATTACCTTCTGAACCTAAGTAACTGTAAATTTAACTGGCATAAAGGGCTTTGTGATTTGAGAGACCCTGTTTTCCTCCAAACAAGAGCTCACATTTCTTGGGTAAAGTGCCCACATTTTGAGGAGGAAAAACAAGTGTTTTGATGAGGGATCCTGCCAGAGTGAACCCATGCAGTATCAGTGTGGGGAGTGTCATTCATAGGTCAGAGCGTGGATTCTTAATGGAAGATGTGTTTATCTCTTTGTTTTAACTAGGTGACTTTCGGATGGTGGTTGGAGAGGATAAAACAAAAGTGCTGAATATTGTGAAGCCCAATATAGCCCACTTTCGAGAGCTCTATGGCAGCATACTACAGGAGAATCCTCAAGTGGTGTATAAAAGCCAGCAAGGCCGGCTGGAGGTAAACTGTATGTGGAAAATAGCTTGCATTGTTTCTAAGACAAGGGCTATTTGCAGGAAGAAAGTCAGGGGTAGAACAGCATGACTGGTGTGAGAACATTTATAGTTCAAAAAGTAAGTACTGTATGTAAACATAGGCTTCTGTGTATCTGGAATAATGCTAAGAGGTAACAGACTAGTAATAAGAGGCTGCCTTTGGAGAAGGGAACTAGGGGCAGAAGTGGGAGAGGGACTTATTTTCACCATGTGTATCTTTTTTGCCATTGGAAAATCTTACCATGTCTATTAATTACCAGTCAAAACAAGTGAAAATAAACTTTAGATCACTCTCATTCCATCCCCAGACCCATTTAGCTCCCCAGAGGTAACTGTACTGACAGTTTGGGGGTTTTTTTTGTTTTTTTTTGGTTTGTTTGTTTGTTTTCTTTTTTTGGGACAGGGTCTGACTCTGTTGCCCAGGCTGGAGTGCAGTGGCACGATCTCGGCTTACTGCAGCCTCAACACCCCCCAGCCTGGGATCAAGCCATCCTCCCACCTCAGCCTCCTGAGTAGCTGGGACTACAGGTGCATGCCACCACGCCTGACCAATTTTCGTATTTTTTTGTAGAGACAGGGTTTTGCCATGTTGGACAGGCTGGTCTCAAACTCCTGAGTTCAAGCAGTTTGCCCGCCCCAGCCTTCAAAAGTGCTGGGATTATAGAGATGAGCTGCTGCACCCAGCCTGCTGTCTGTTCTTCCACATCTTTTCACATGTACTTTTGTGTATGTTTGCATGCATGTATCAAGAGGTTCGGTTTTGTTACACATTAGTGGGCTCATATATATTCAAAATTCTCTTCTTTCCCCACTTGTTATGTTTATTATGTCTGGGAATTTTTCTTTTCGATGTATCAAATAAAACTTTCTTATCAAGGTGTTGTTTAAATTAATATTAAGTGTTTGTTTGAAAATAAAAACCAGGGTGGGCCACAGGTTTTTGTTTTTTTTTTCCGTTAATGTAAAGAACACTGCATTTTTCTTCATTTATGCTCTTCTCCCTCCACATAATAGGGGCAACTAACATGTAATGAGTAATAGAGTAACGGAATTTCTAGAGCTAAAAAGGAAATTTAAAAAAATAGGAATTAGTTTTAAAATAAGAAAAGAATAGAGAGTGACATATGAAATGTGAGAATACCCACCACTCAGTTTAACAGATTTTGCCACATTTGGTTCAGGTTGAGGTTTTTTGTTTTATGCATGCACATGGTTTAAAAGCCAAATGATACCTCAAGTTTATAACAAAAAGAGCAGTTCCTTCCCACATTCTCAGCCCTGCTACCAGGGGCAGCTGCTTTTGTCTCTATAGCTGATTTTTCTGATATTCACCACCATGTTCTAAATAATATGCTTTGACTATTATTTCTTGATTTTTTTTTCAATCTTATACTTTATTTTTGCCATCCTGTAAGTTGGGGATTTTTTTACTGTCTTACACTACCCCATCAATTCATATACCAATACACACACTCACACACATGCACTTAGCACACACAATCTCTTCCCCTCCTACCTCATGCCCTCATGCTTCACATAAAGTTATTTCATGTTTTTGGTTAGGTTACTATTCAATATTTATTTTATTGTGACAGCCTTTTTTTTATTGATGAGCTGTGGCATTATGAAGTTCCCTTTCCTGTACATCTTTGTTTCTCCTGGAGTTAATAGTTGTCTTATTTTTTTTCAGTTGCTTAGGTCAATCATCCTCAAACTCTGACAGATCTGTGAAACTCTTCCCATTATAGACAAATTTATTGGGTATTTTCCGTTTCTTGTTTTTCATAGAAATGTTTTTCCTGGAGCCCCCTGCCCTGTTCCTTTCTCGGCTGGTTGTTTTCTAGCCCACTGCACAGCTGCTCTCCTCTACCTTCCTTTCATTATCACCCACCTTTGAGCCCTCGGTTTTGGTTCGCCTTCCAGACTCTTTATTACATACCTCTGAAAATTCTAATTCTCCCTTTGATATCAATTTGTGAAATAATTTTCCCTCTTTATTTATATCTGCTTTCCATTCATTATTCAGTCACTTGGTTCCTTCCTTCCTTCCTTCCTTCCTTCTATCCTTCTTCCTTCCCGCTTTCCTTCCTCTTCCTTTTTCCTTTTCCCTCCCTCCCTCCCTCCCTCCCTCCCTCCCTCCCTCCCTCCTCCCTCCTTCCTTCCTAGCGGTTGATCTGAGCGAGCGAGCGGAGCGGAGCGAGCGAGAAAGGATCCATGGAGCAATGATGGAAAGCGGAGCGGAGAAAGGAAGGAAAGGAAGGAAAGGAAGGAAAGCGAGCGGAGCGAGCGAGCGAGCGAAACAGATCCGCGAATCCGTTTTGCCGGTTTTGCCGGTATCCCGGTTGTTTGTTTGCCGCATTTGAACGCCCGCCCGCCCGCCTGTTTGTTCGCCGTTTGCCGTTTCGTTTGCCGTCGAGAAACCGAGTGGCTGCGTCTTTGAAATGTCCGCCTGAGGATCTGCCGCAAGCCGTGTTGATCTGAAATGAGAAACCGAGTTTGATGACTTAACTCCCAAGCTCAAATGACTCTCCCACCTCAACCTCCTGAGTAACTGGGACTACAGGCATGCAGCACCACGCCCGAGTGGTTTTTGTATTTTCAGTAGAAACGGGGTTTCACCATATTGCCCAGGCTAGTCTCGAATCCTGGGCTGAAGCCATCCTCCCACCTTGGTCTTCCAAAGTATTGGGTTAACTGGTGTGAACCACTGTGCCCAGCCTCAGTGGGTCTTTTCTATCTGGAATTTTATAAGCTTCAATTCTAAAGAATTTTTTTTTATTATTTCTGTAATTATTTTTCATACCCATTTTCTTAGTTTGTTCTTCCTGGGATTCCTGTTAGGTGGTTGCTAGACCTCCTGGTTTAACCCTTTTCCCTCTCTCTCTCCCCCATCTCTTTGTTTATTAAATTTAGCTTTATGGGAGAATTTTTCTGATTGGTTTTGTAACACTTCTACTGAAATTTTAATTTTCCCAAAATGTTCTTTCTTATAGCATCCTGTTTTTGTATTATGGATGCATTATTTTCTCCTAATCTCTTTAATGATCTTTATTATAGCATTTGAAGATTTTTGTCTTGTTCTTTCACATTGTTTCTTTCTCTTAGTTCCTCTTGTCTGTTTATACTCTAGTCTGTTATGTTAGAAGCCTTCTTCAAATGTCTGAATTTCCTTCCTGGCCTATTTTTTTAAATTAATTAATGAATTAATTAATTTGACAGGGGGTTTCACTCTGTCACCTAGGCTACAGTGTAGTGGCATGATCATAGTTCACTGCAGCCTTGAACTCTTGCATTCAAGTGATCCTCCCACCTCAGCCCCTTGAGGAGCTGGGACTATAGGCCCATGCCACTATGCCCAACTGGTTTTTTTATATATGTGTATATACATATATTTGTACCCATATGATCTGAGACATTAACTTTTTTTTTTTGTAGAGACAGGGTCTCACTTTGTTGCCCTGGCTGGTCTCGAACTCCTAGGCTCAAGCAATCCTCCCGCCTTGGCCTCCCAAAGTACTGGGATTACAGGCAAGAGCCACCGTGCCTGGCTCTGGCCTGTTTTTAAAGAATGAGAAGAATGAGGCACTAAAATGCAGACTGGAAGTTCTTTGTGGTATATCAGGCTTGTCAACTGGTGGGCTTGACTATAGGATTATGAGGCAAAGACCTGGCTATTTTATTTTGTTTTGTTTTGCTTTTTTGAGATGGAGTCTCTCTCTGTCGCCCAGGCTGGAGTGCAGTGACGCGATCTCAGCTCACTGCAACCTCCGCCTCCTAAGTTCAAGTGATTCTTGAATCAGGAGCCTCCCAAATAGCTGGAACTACAGGCATGCGCCATCACACCCAGCTGATTTTTGTATTTTTAGTAGCGACGGGGTTTCACCATGTTGGCCAAGCCAGTCTTGAACTCCTGACCTAAGCAATCTGCCTGCTTTGGCCTCCTGAAGTGCTGGGATTACTGGTGTGAGCCACTGCACCTGGCCAAGGACCTGGCTGTTTTATTGGAGGATCTCAAATATCAGTGTCTGTAGAATTTCTCCAGAGATCTTCTATTCTCTGGCTGGAGGACAGGGAAGTATAATGTGTCTGTCTACCAACTTTCTAGAAACTGAACAAGGGAAAAGGACTAGGAATTTTCTCCAACTGTGAAGATAAAGGTATCCAGAATCCTCCCTACGGCCTATAAAAGTCTGCATGATCTAGTTTCGCATCGGTTTCTTTTCCCAGGAAATTTACAAGAATAAGATTGGGGGACTGAGTTACAGCTCCCAGTGCTGTATCTGGACTTGAGACTGCAACTGAGACTCATCATCTCCCACCTCTGCTACTCATCCAGGTTCCCTTCACCTTCATCTGTCACTTCTGCTTATCTTGACAGGGTGGTCCAGACCGTCATCTCAGAGGAGTCTGGAGGACCCTGGCCACCACATTTGTCCTCTTACCATAAAAATTGGGCAAGGGGTCCTCTAAGAGATGTGTATCAGCACCCCAGCTCCTGATGACCAGGGCCAATTACTTCTGCCAGTGTAGTGACTCATTGCCTTGTCTGCTGGACTTATGGCATGGGATTCTAAATGGATTGGGTGGCAGTCGTAACTTTAAAAAGTTAATGGGATGCTTACTGTGTCCTCTGGTAGAACCATCCCTTCTCTGGGAATTGGGACCTCTAGACCCACAGACCTAGAGCTGTGGTGATAGGAAGCAAAGTGTTCCCAAGTGTGTCCCTGGGAGTGATAAGGTCACTACTTCTTCTACCCTGGGTTGCCAGGCCCATGTCTTCTGCCAGTTGGGAATATAGTACTGTGTAATGGTGGTTGATTCTGGATGTGTAGCACAGCCCATCCTCGCAGGACAGTGTCTTCAAGCTGTGCCTCTGCTCTGAGTTGACACATAAAATCTGCCTTACCCCTGCATCTTTTAGGTCTGCAGGTGGTGCTCATCTCTGCCATTCCTCCTGGGATACGGTTTTATTTTTTCTTTACTCTTTTGGCCAGGGGGAGAGAATGGCAGCTTCACGCCTCTAATCCCAGCATTTTGGGAGGCCGAGGTGGGTGGATCACTTGAGGCCAGGCATTCAAGACTAGCCTGGCCAACATGGCGAAACCCCGTCTCTACTAAAAATACGAAAATTAGCCAGGCATGGTGGTATGCACCTGTAATCCTAGCTACTCGGGAGGCCGAGGCATGAGAATCACTTGAGCCTGGGAGATGGAGATTGCAGCGAACTGAGATCGTACCACTGCACTCCAGCCTGGGCAACACAGCGAGACTCTGTCTCAAAAAAAATAGTAATAACAAAACCAAATATTAGCTTTATTGATGAATACTTCTATACCATAAAAGCTAGTGTTTATAGTATATTCACAGAGCTGCACAGCCATCACCACAATGTAATTTAAGAATATTTCTGTCACTCCATACCCATTAGCAGTCCCCAGCTCTCCCCTCCCCCAGGAAACCACTAATCCACTTTCTGTCTCTGTAGATTTGTCTGTTCTGGACAGTTCATATGAAAGGAATCATACAATATCAGGTTTTTTCCATATCTATCTGCTTTTTTCTTAAGTTGACATTTAATAATTCTATCCATGTCTGCTTTTAAAATGCAATTTGACTTTCACAATTTAGCTGAATGCTTTCACTTTCATATTTTCATGAGAATTAGTGTAAGGAAAATGAGAATTTACCAAATTTTTAAACCATGTCACCTGATATTTTATCTTTACACACATGCTTTCAAGTGAAAATTCCAGTGCATTATTTTCCTGAAGAGAAAGCAGTGGCAAATATTACTTTCTAATTTTTTTATATGTCACTCAAGCCATTGGAAGCTTCATAGGTAAAGCATAAGTGAAATATAAGTGTATTCTAACTAATCCCAATATGTGGCCTCAAAACATAAACCCATAAATGTCATTTCTAAGATTAGTTTATATAAATACTCAAATTTGTTGTCATTTTTGTAGCCAAAGCTAAGTAGAGGATGGGTCCTGTGAATTTAGAACCATCCTAGTGATAAATGTCAAATATTTAGGTAAAAACCTAAATATTTACCCCTCTACCTTTACGGAGCCATTAAATAATAACATTTTCTCCTGCTTTGCATAGATTTTTATAGGCAAAACTAGAAAATTCAGGTATTTGGTATATACTTTTTTTTCGAGACTGTCTTGCTCTTGTCACGCAGGCTGTAGTGCAGTGGCACAGTCACCGCTCGTCATATCCTCAACTTCCCAGGCTCAAATGATCCTCCCAACCTCAGCCTCCCAAGTAGACAGAACTATAGGCTTGCACCACCATGTCTGGCTATTTTTTTTTTCATAGAGCTGGATATCTCACACTTTTGCTAGGGCTGATCTTGAATTTTTGGGCTCAAGCAATTCTCTCACCTCAGCCTCCCAAACTGTTGGGATTACAGGTGTGAACCTGCGCACCTGGCCCATTTGGTATATAGTTAATAAATATTTAATCAATTTTTAAAATGGTAGAGTGAGTAGATTCTAATTATTAAGAAAGTTGGTCATATCTGTAAACTCTAAGCCTAAAATGTAATACATTCATCTGATTTTTTCTTACTGTTCTCTTAATTGAAGTTAAAACCTAAATATTTGTGAAAAGGATACAAGACAGATTCTTCCTTGGGAAATAACGTGATGAGCTATTGAGGGCAGTGTTACTGGTTCTGCACTTGGCAGGAAATCAACGTTTACAAGATTTTTTAAAAATTCATTCCATGAGGCACAGTGTATGAAACTGGGAGTTAGGAAAGCTAGGTCTGGCCTCAGCTCTGTGGCTAACTTTTGATTCAAGGGTTTCTGAGTAAAGTCCGACACATAGTTTTACATGTTTTATTTATACATTTATCTTCAGCATCTTAACATCTTAATATGTTTTAGAATACTTTGGGAACCAAAGCCACTGGCGTAGTAGCTGTAGGACAACTAAGTTGTATTGATTCAGTTACTCATTTCCTTTTTGTTTTTTGAGTAACTACTGTGTGCCGGGGATTAAAAGTGAGTAAGATTAGTTTCTGTCATCAGTGTGTTCCTACAGTTTGTGAAATACAGCATACTAAAAGGCCTTATAGGCAGGAGACACAATTCAGATCCCACTCACTCTCATTGATGGTGTGATCAGGGCACGTTAGTCTCCCTGCATTTGAAATGGGAGGGGTCATCTCAGTGCCCGAATTTGACGCAGCCTCCATGAGTGTCAACTGCAGCACCACTTCCTTTGACTGCTGGATTTAAGACAAATATAAATTTTAAAACCAAAAGTCAAAAATTGATCCTTGAGAGTGGCTTCTATTCTTAGGTAGAAATGCAATATTATAGGACAAGAATTATCCTTTTTGAAGGGACTTAGACTCCTGAACTGAACCCATTCAGTTTCAGAAAAGAGAGTCTCCTTAGCGTGCTGCCTTGCCAGGGGTGTGGGTGCATATATGTCTGTGTGATTTTGAAAGAGAAGCCCTGTGTCTGTGAGTATTTGTAGAATTTAAAGCACTTCCATAGACATTGTCTTTGTTCCCCCCTTCAGATAGATAAAAGCCCAGAAGGACAGTTCACTCAGCTGATGACATTGCCCAAAAGCTTACAGCAACAGATACATCATATTATGGACTCTCCTGGAAAAAACAGAGATGTGGAAGAAACTTTATTTCAAGTGGCTCATGATCCCGACTGTGGAGATGTGGTACGACTAGGTACGTTTATGAATTTGAGGTTGAGGAAATGCCAGCCATGGGGAAAAGCAGACTTTGTGATTGGGACATACTATTTCTTCCTTTTTGTTTAGTGAAATAGAGAGATTGCCTCTCAGAAGAAGAAAGCACTAAAAGTTTGAGGGTTTTTCTAAATCTGAATTTTTACTTGTTTGAAGTAACATGGTGAAAATACTTCTATTTTTAAATTTCTGGATCCTAAATCACTGTCAAAGGGAGAAACAATGTTTCTTTTGGTTTCTAGAGCACAACTTCTAGAATTTATTTAAAAGATTATGTCTGTGTTCTTTGTGGTGGTCTGAGAAAAGAGATTGGTGGCATTTTTTTGTGCTTTTGTAACATCGAGAACACAGCTTTCCTCAATCAGCTCCATTTGATGTGTCTCATACAGTGTTCAGTGCATTCCCTCAGACATGGCCCACGTTCCACAGCATTTTCCCCAGCCCTGCCCTAATGTTTATCCAAAACTCTGAACCCAGGCCAGGTGCAATGGCTCATGCCTGTAATCCCAACACTTTAGGAAGTCCAGGAGGGAGAATCACTTGAGGCCAGGAATTTGAGACCAGCTTGGGCAACAGAGCAAGACTCTGTCTCTGCAAAAATTTAAAAAGTAGCTGGGCATGGTGGCACGTGCCTATAGTCTCTGCTAACTTGGGAGTCTGAGGTGGGAGGATCGCTTGAGCAGTTGGAGGCTGCAGTGAGCTAGGATCATACCACTACACTCCAGGCTGGGCGATAGAGCAGTCCTTATCTCTTAAAAAAAAAAAATAATAAAAAAATCCTGAACCTGATCTTCAGACACTAACTTCCCTTTAAGGTGCTAAAGGTAATTTATGAGATCAGTCAATCAAGAAATATTTATAAAATTGAGAATGAGTCCCTCTGTCAATTGAGTGCATTCTCCTGTTTTCATTCAGTAAATATGTACTGAGGTGCCAGATAGAATTTACGGAAATGCTTTGCTGAGACCATCACACTGCAGTGGAACATGAGCTGCAGCAAGTGCTCCACTCCCACTCTCCGCCTGGGCCTGACTAGGTTTGCACTGGGTCACCAGCTCCCCATCCTGAAGATAGCTCTGTATGAGGCACACTGTTGTTTGTTTGAATGTGATCCTGGCAACAGTGTGATCTGGGCTGTCTCTTTGAGGGGAGTGAAACTTGTTCCTCACTGTGGAATCCGTATGTGTATTTTCAGAATGAAAGTTTTTCTCGTAGATGTAATCATTTGGTTTTTATCTTTTCATGTTATGCAATTGAGAACCAGAAATCTCAGGCAGATTTAAGTCATAAAATCTTAAATCTGACCCTTTGAGGGTCAGCTAACCCACCCCCTTGTTTTAAGGGGAGGAGGTGCAGAGCTGTTCGGTCACCGGCTTGGACCCACACAGCCGGGTGGCGCCGCGGCTGGCTGCTCTGGTCTCCTGGCCCTCAATTCCAGTGCCGTTTTCACTGTCACTGTGACAGCAGGACAGAGATAGATTTGGTGGTTTGATTGGCTGACTAGAAAGAATATTTAGTTTCAAATTTTAAAACTGTTAAGATGACTAACATCTGTTTTGGGTTTTTTGGTCTCCTTTTTGTTTTTATCTCACAGGGCTTTCAGCAATCGTGAGACCTTCTAGTATAAGACAGAGCACGAAAGGCATTTTTACTGCTGGTAAGAGCTTTAGAAATCCATGTATAACATACCTGCTGACTAAAGCTTTGTCTCTTTTAAGTGCTTGTGAAATGCTGAGCTTTGATGGCCATAAACTGGGATATTGCAGTAAGGTACAAACAGGCATAACAGCAGCAGAATCTGGTGGTCTAACAACGTCAGACCATTGGCAGTGCTGTTGGAAGCTTTACTACCCTTCTGAATTTTCCGAGATACTTCCTGTGTGCAGGGTTTTTTCCTCATGTTGTTTTATTTATCAGAGTTACAGATGCATAGGATTGCAAAAACAGCAGCACCTGTGCTCCCTCTCCTCTTCCCCTTCTCTGAGACCACTGCTTCCATCTGTCTTAGTGGGTTATTTTGTTTTCACTGCCATTTCTCTAAATAGTGAGTTTTCCTTGCTCCTTCTCTACATTTCAACTTTAGTATCATCTATTGACTTCTCTCTATGGGAGGTTAGAATTCAACTCTGGCACCCACCCTCATCAAATGTACTCACCCTCCCATCCCTCTGTCCTCCGAATATAGTTGTCTCGTGGCTTTGGCTAGTTTTCAGTTTGATGGTATGGTGAGCCACATAGTACACCTTTCCTTCCCTGCACAGTGTTCTCTCATGGAGAGTGTCTTCACTGTCCCCTGTAGGGGGTCCCTCATTTCTTGTATCTCATGTCTTTCACTTGCTTGGTGCACACTCTCATTTTGGTAAAGCACATTTTCCAGTAATTTCCTGAGAAAGGGAACATGGAAGGCACATTTGGAGACCATGTATGTCTGAAAGTCTTTTTTGTCTGCCCTCACCCATAATTAATACTTAGGCTGGGTATAGATTAGAAATCACTTTCCTTTAAAATTTTGAGATCATTGCTGCATTTATCTTTTACTTCTAGGATTGTTGTCTATGTCTAAAGCCAATCTGATGCTTAATACTTTGTGTATGTTATTTCTGGAAGCATGTTAGGTCTTTATTTTTCCCCAGTGCTCTGAATTCTCTCAGTGATGTGCTTTAATGTGAGTCTGTTATCTGTTTCACCAGGAACTCATTGCCCTTTCTGTTGGGAAACTCAGAATATAAGCGTATAAGAAAATGTTTTAAATTTTTTCTTTAATTTCGTCCCATCTGTTTTCTCTGTTCTCTTTCTGGAACTCCTTATATTCAAATATTGGATCTCTTAGATTAGTCCTTTGGTTTTTGTCTTCTATTTTTTATCTATTTGTTCTTTTGCTCTGCTTTGGGAGATTTTCTCGAATTTCTCAACTTTAGCTTCCAACCCTTCTGTTGAGTGTTTATAATTTCCAGGAACTCTCTTTTTTCTTGTTCTCTGAATGCTCCCGTTTTTTGCATCCTATTCTTGTTTTATGGTCTAAATATTTGACATCTCTTTGGAGGACAAAGTGGCTGTATCAATTCATTGTCCCACAAGCAGAGTAGGAGAATACTCTTTTCTTCCCATTTTTTCCAACATTTGGCATCATCAAGTGATTGATGGACTTTTCTGGTTCAGGCTTTCTCTATGCAAGCATCCATTGAGCATCTCTCATGTGCCAGCCGCTCGGGATACAAAATTGAACACAATGTTGAATTAGTCTGTTCTCACGCTGCTAATAAAGACATACCTGAGATTGGGTAATTTATAAAGGAAAGAGATTTAATTGATTCACAGTTCCACATGGCTGGGGAGGCCTCAGAATCATGGCGGAAGGTGAATGAGGAGCAAAGTCATGTCTTACATGGCGGCAGGCAAGAGAGCGTGTGCAGGGGAGCTCCCTTTTATAAAACCATCAGAGCTCACGACACTTAATCACTATCATGAGAACAGTACAGGAAAGACCTGCCTCCATGATTCAATTACCTCCCACCGGGTCCCTCCCACGATGTGGGGATTATTACAATTCAGGGTGAGATTTGGGTGGGAACACAGAGCCAAACCATATCAAATGCTATACTGCCTTCCAGAGGCTTATAATCTAGAAGGGAAAAGAGACATGCTAACAGAAATTTGTGAGAGAGGGAGAAATAGCGCAGAGGTAGCCCAAAAAGGGGAGTGATCTTTCAACCTAATTCTGATCCCTGAGTTTGAGATTGCTGGGGAGCTGGTGTGGTCACACCTCTCAGTGTCTCATAGCCCAACTGCACCGCTCTGAGCATTTGGCCCTTAAGGACCGTGTTGCCCTCCTGAATCACTGGAAAGATTCAACACGGCCAGGTGTGGTGGCTCACACTTATAATCCCAGCACTTTGGGAGGCCAGGGTGGGAGGATTGCTTGGGCTCAAGAGTTCAAGACCAGCCTGGGCAACACAGCAAGACCCTGTCTCTTTAAAAATAATAAAAATAGGCCAGATGCAGTGGCTCACACCTATAATCCTAGCACTTTGGGAGGCCAAGGCAGGAGGATCACTTGAGTCCTGGAGTTCGAGATCAGCCTGGGCAACATGGTGGAACCCCATCTCTACAAAAAATATGAAAAATAGGCCGGGTGTGGTGGCTCATGCCTGTAATCCTAGTACTTTGGGAGGCTGAGACAGGCGGATTATCTGAGCCCAGGAGTTTGAGATCAGCCTGGGCAACATAGTGAAACCCCGTCTCTACTAAAGTACAAAAAATTAGCCAGGTGTGGTGGTGCATGCCTGTAGTCCCAGTTTCGAAAGGCTGAGGCAGGAGAATTGCTTGAACCTGGCAGACGGAAGTTGCAATGAGACAAGATTGTGCCACTGCACTCTGGCCTGGGCGACAGAGTGAGACTTTGTCTCAAAAAAAAAAAAAAAAAAAAAAAGTGCTGGGCATGGTGGTGCGCACCCGTAGTAGTCCTGAGCCCAGGATGTCAAGGCGGCATTGAGCTAAGAACGCGCCACTGCACTTCAGTCTGGGTGACAGAGTGAGACTCTGTCTCAAAAAAAAATTATAATAATAAAAATATTGTATAAATTAAAAGTTTCAACAAAGACTTAGTAGCACTTGTATCACATCTACTGAACTAAATATTTTCCTACCATTTGGGTGCATGGCTTTGCATTTCCAGTTAAGATATTCATTTAATCTATGTTCCTGCTAGTTTACTCTGGCAACACTGAAGATGAAGTACTTTTGTTTGTTTGGGTGATTCATGCTGTTAATCTAAATTTTACATGATTGCCTCTCCCTTGCCGTGATCCTCCTCAGGTGAGGCTTAATTATTTGTTTTGGTTTTGGCGTCCCATGCTATGAGGAATTATTGGAATTATTAGAATTATTGCTAATTATTTTTCAGTTGTGACGATGGTGGTGGTATGGAGCTTTTTAAAAAAAAAATCCCTTTCTTTTAGAAATGCATACTAAAATAATTCCAGATGCAATGATATGTTGTCTGGGATTTGCTTCCAAATAAAACATGGCAGAGGGCAGTGGGTAATGGGTAGATGACACAAGATTGGCCATGAGCTGATATATTGTCAAAGCTAGGTAAAGATGCATGGGGCTGTTTTATACTCTTCTGTCTGTGATTTAAGTTTGAATTTTTCTCTAATAAAAGACTGAAAAAGATCTTGACACCTTCAACCTGAAATGAGCCTTTGGTCCTCTTTCCACTCATTATTTCTATTCACCAGCAGAGGGCAGTTGGTCACAGAACCCACAGCTCAGCTGTCCTTGTGGCCCTGGAGTGCTGATGCTGCTTCCCCTGAGTGCTTACCGCTTGCTTCCGCTTCCCTTTTTTTTTCTTTTTAATTTTTAAAATGTTTAAGGAATACAAGTGCATTTTTCTTACATGGTAAAGTCTGGGCTTTTAGTGTACCCATCATCGCCCAAATAGTGAACATCGTGCCCAATAGGTAATTTTCCAACCCTCACCTCCTCCCACCCTCACACTTTTTATAGTCACCAGTGTCATTCTATTCTGTATGCTCATGCATACACATTGTTTAGCTCCCACTTAAAGTGAGAACATGTTGATGCTTGAATTTCTGTTTCTGAGTTATTTCACTTAGAATCATGGCCTCCAGTTCTACCCATCTTGCTGCAAAAGACATGATTTCATTCTTTGTTATGACTAAGTAGTATTCAAAGTGAGATATAGATATAGATATACACACAATTTTGTTATCCAGTCCTCCATTGATGGACACTTAGGTTAATTCCATATTATTGGTATTGTGACTAGTGCTGCAGTAAACATACAAGTGTTTTTTGTTGTTGTTGTTGTTGTTTGATATAATGATTTCTTTTCCTTTGGGTATATACACAGTAATGGGATTGCTAGATCAAAGGTTAATTCTATGTTTAGTTCTTTAAGACGTCTCCATCCTGTTTTCCATAAAGGTTGTACTAATTTAGATTCCCTTCAACAGTGTATAAAGCATTCCCTTTTCTCCACATCTGCACCAACATCTGTTTGTTGTTTTTTGTTTTTTTGTGACAGAGCAACAGCCTCGCTCTGTTGCTCAGGCTGGAGTACAGTGGCGTGATCTCAGCTCACTGCAACCTTCACCTCCTGGGTTCAAGCGATTCACCCCCCTCAGCCTCCCGAGTAGCTGGGATTACGAGCGTGTGCCACCACACTCGGCTAATTTTTGTATTTTTAGTAGAGACAGGGTTTCACCATGTTGACCAGGCTAGTCTCAAACGCCTGGCCTCAAGTGATCCACCCACCTCAGCGTCCAAATTGCTGGGATTACAGACATGAGCCACCATGCCCAGCCTCAACATCTGTTGTTTTTTTGTCTTTTTAGTAATAGCCATTCTGACTGGTATAAGGTGGTATTTCATTGTGGTTTTAATTTGCATTTCTCTTGCGATAAGTGATGTTGAGCTTTTTTTTTTTCATGTTTGTTGGTAGTTCGCATGTCTTCTTTTGAAAAAATGTCTGTTGATGTCCTTTCCCCACTTTTTAATGAAGTTATTTTTTTTTTCCTTGTTGAGTTGTTTGAGTTCCTTATAGATTCTGGATATTAGCCTTTGTTGGATACTTTCTTTTGCAAATATTTTTTTCCCATTTTGTAGGTTGTCTTTTGGTGCTCTGTTGATTGTTTCTTTTGCTACGCAAAAGCTTTTTAGTTTAAGTCCCATTTATCTATTTTGTTTTGTGTTTGCTTTCGAGGACTTGATCATAAATTATTTGTCTAGGCCAATGTCCAGAAGAATTTTCCTAGGTTTTCTTCTAGGATTTTTATAGTTTCAGGTCATTTTTCTTCTAGGACTTTGTAGTTTCAGGTCATACATTTTAAGTTAATTTTTTTATGTGGAGAGAAGTTTGTATCCAGTTTCATTCTTCTGCCTATGGCTATGCAGTTTCCCCAGTACCATTTATGGAATAGAGTATTTTTCCCTATGTGTATTTTTGTTGACTTTGTCAAGGATCAGTTGGTTGTAGGTATGTGGCTTTATTTTTGGGTTGTCTAATCTGTGTGTCTGTTTTTATTTATTTATTTATTTTTAGTTTTTTTTGAGACGGAGTTCCACTCTTGTTGCCCAGGCTGGAGTGCAGTTGCACGATCTCAGCTCACTGCAACCGCCACCTCCTGGGTTCAAGCGATTCTCCAGCCTCAGCCTCCCGGGTAGCTAGAATTACAGGCACCTACCACCATGCCCGGCTAATTTTTATATTTTTAGTAGAGACGGGGTTTCACCACGTTGGCCAGGCTGGTCTCAAACTCCTGACCCCAGATCATCCACCTGCTTCGGTCTCCCAAAGTGCAGGGATTACAAGCGTGAGCCACCGCGCCCAGCCGTGTGTCTGTTTTTATTTCAGTACTGTGCTGTTTTGGTTGCTATAGCCTTGTAGTATAATTTTAAGCCAGATAATGTGATGCCCTTGTTCTTTTTGCTCAGAATTGCTTTGGCTATTTGGATTTTTTTTTTTTTTTTTTGGTTCCCTATAAATTTTAGGATTTTTTTTTCTGATGCTATGAGTAATGATATTGGTAATTTGATAGGGATTGTGTTGAATCTGTAGATTGCTTTGTATAGTATGATCATTTTAACAATATTTGTTCTTCCAATCCATGAGTATGGGATGTTTTTCCTTTTTTGTGTATCATGTACAATTTCCTTCATCAGCATTTTGCAGTTCTCCTTATGGAGATCTTTCACCTCCTTGGTTAACTATATTCCTGGGTTGTCTTTCTTCTTTATTTGTCGCTGTTATAAATGGGATTGCCTTCTAGATTTGGTCTTCAGCTAGATTGCTATTGATGTACAGAAGTGCTATAGATTTCTGTATGTTAATTTTACATTCTGAAACTCTACTGATTTCATGTATCAAATCTAAGAGTTTTCTGGTGGAGTCTTTATGGTGTCCTAGATGTAAGATAATATCATCAGTGATAGGAATAATTTGACTTCTTCTTTTCCCATATGTATACCTTTTTTTTTTTTTTTTTTTTTTTTTTTTTTTTTTTTTTTGGAGACAGAGTCTCACTCTGTTGCCCAGGCTGGAGTGCAGGTGCAGTGGCATGATCTCGGCTCACCACAACCTCCGCCTCCCGGGTTCAAGCAATTTTCCTCCCTCAGCTTCTTGACTAGCTGGGACTACAGGTGTGTGCAACCTGCCCGGCTAATTTTTATATTTTTAGTAGAGACAGAGTTATACTATGTTGGCCAGGCTGGTCTTGAACTCCTGACCTCATGATCCGCCTGCCTCAGCCTCCCAAAGTGCTGGGATTACAAGCGTGAGCCACTGTGTCTGGCCTCCATATGGATACTTTTTACTTTTTCACTTGCCCAGTTGTTCTTGTGAGAACTTCCAGTATTACGTTGTATAACAATGGTAAAAGTGGACATGTTTGTCTTGTTCTAGTTCTTAGAGGGAGTGCTTTCAACTTTTCCCTGTCAAGTATGATGTTAGGTGTGGTTTTGTCATATATGACCTTTATTATGTTGAGGTATGTTCCTTCTATGCCCAATTTGTTGAGGATTTTTTATCAGGAAAGGATGCTGAACTTTATTGAATTTTTTTTTTTTTTTTTTTTTTGAGACAGAGTCTTGCTCTGTCGCCCAGGCTAGAGTGCAGTGGTACAATCTCAGCTCACAGCAACCTCTGCCTCCTGGGTTCAAGCAATTCTACTGCCTCAGCCTCCCAAGTAGCTGGGACTACAGGCACACATCACCACACCTGGCTAATTTTTGTATTTTTAGTAAAATCGGAGTTTCACCATGTTGGCCAAGCTGGTCTTGAACTCCTGATCTCAAGTGATCTGCCCACCTTGGCCTCCCAAAGTGCTCGGATTACAGGCGTGAGTCACTGTGCCCAGCCTATTGAATGCTTTTTCTGCATCTATTTAGATGATCATATGGTTTTTGCCCTTAATTCTGTTTATGTGATGTATCACATTTATTGATTTGTATATGTTGAACCATCCTTGCTTCCCTGGGGCGAATCCCGCCTGATCATAATATATTCTCTTTTTGATGTGCTGTTGGATTTAATTTGTTAGTATTTCGTTGAGGATTTTTGTGTCTGTGTTCATCAGAGATATTGGTCTATAGTTTTCTATTTTGGTGGTGTTGTGTCCTTGTCTGGTTTTGGTACCAAGGTGATACCAGCCTCATAGAATGAGTTAGGGAGAATTCCCTCCTTGATCTTTTTAGAATAGTTTCAGGAGGATTGGTATTCATTCTTTCTGTGTTTGGTAGAGTTTAGCTATGAATCCATCTGGTCCTGGGCTGCTTCTTGTTGTTGGGAGATTTTTATTAGTGATTCAGTCTTGCTACTACATTTCTGGTCTTTTCAGATACTCTGTTTCTTCCTGGTCAGTCTTGGAGAAATCGTTTCCATGAATTTTATCAATTTCCTTTAGGCTTTCTAGTTTGTGGGCATCTAGGTGTTTATAATGTTCTCTGATTAGCTTTTGTATGTCTGTAGTATCGGTTGTAATGTCTCCTTTTTCATTTCTGATTGTGTTTATTTGTATCTCTTCTTGTCTTATATCTTGTTTATTTTTATCTCTCTGGTCTTCTTAGTCTTAGCTAGTGGCTTATCAATTTTGTGTATCTTTCAAAGAACCAACTTTTTTTTCTTTTTTTTTTTTTTTGAGTCAGGGTTTGGCTCTGTCACCCAGGCTAGAGTGCAGTGGCACAATCATGGCTTACTACAGTATTTGCCTCCCAGGCTTAAGTGATCCTTCCACCTCAGCCTCCTGAGTAGCTGGGAACTATAGTGCACACTACCACGCCTGGCTAACTTTTGTATTTTTTGTCGTGATGGGATTTTGCCACGTTGCCCTGGCTGGTTTTGAACTCCTAGAATTGCGATCCGCCTGCCTCAGCCTTCCAAAGTACAGGGATTACAGGCATGAGCCACTGCACCTGATCCCAGCTTTTCATTTTGTTGATCCTTTGTATTGTTTTTTGGTCTCTATTTTATTTAGTTTTGATCTGATCTTTGTTATTTCTTTTCTTCTGCTAACTTTGGGTTTAGTTCTTTTTTTTCTTTTTGCTTGAGGTACGGCATTAGGTTGTTAATTTGTGATCTTCCTGCTTTTTCATGTAGACATGTAATGCTATAAGCATTGGTAGTGCCTCTTAGCACTGCTTTTGCTGCATCCCACTGGCTTTGGTATGTTGTGTTTTCATTTTTATTTGTTTCAAAAAATTTTTAAGGTCGGGCATGGTGGCTCATGCCTGTAATCCCAACACTTTGGGAGTCTGAGATGGGTGGATTGCTTGAGCCTAGGAGTTTGAAACCAGCCTGGGCAACATGGAAAAACCCCATTTCTACAAAAAATTAGCTGTGCATGGTCGTATGTGCCTATAGTCCCAGCTACTCAGGAGGCTGAGGCAGGAGGATCACTTGAGCCAAAGGAGTTTAAGGCTACAGTGAGTCATGATTGCGCCACTGCACTCCAGCTTGGGTGACACAATAAGACCCTGTCTCAGGGGAAAAAATCTTCATTGACCCAGTGATTAAGTGATTATTTAGGGGCATGCTGTTTAATTTCCATGTATTTGTATCGTTTCTCAAGTTCCTCTTATGTTGTATTCTAGCTTTATTCTACTATTGTCTGAGAAGATACTTGATTTTGATTTTTAAAAATTTGTTAAGACTTGTTTTGTAGTGTAACATGTGATCTATCTTGAAGAATGTTTCTTCTTCTTCTTCTTTTTTTTTCTTTGTTGCGACAGGGTCTTGCTCTGTTGCCCAGGGTGCAGTGCAGTGGTGTTATCATGGCTTACTGTAGCATTGACTTCCTATTACTAAGCAGTCCTCCCACCTCAGCCTCCTGAGTAGCTGGGACCACAGGCACATACCACCATGCCTGGCTACATTCATTTTTATTATTATTTTTTGTAGAGACAGAGTCTCCCTATATGGTCCATGCTTGAAGAATGTTTTATGTGCTGATGAAATGAATGTATCTTCTATGGATGTTGGGAAGAATGTTCTGTAAATGTCTGTTAAGTCTGTTTGGTCTAAAGTCCAGTGTTTCTTTGTTAATTTTTTGTCTCGATGGTCTGTATAGTGCTATGAGTGGAATGTTGAAGTTCCCCACTGTTACTGTATTGCTATCTGTCTCTTTCTTTAGAGCTAGTAATATTTGTTTTGTGAATTTGGGTGCTCATATGTTGGGTGCATATATATTTAGGATTTCCTATATATACCCCTTGGTGAACTGATACCTTTATTGTTATATAATGACATTCTTAGCCTTTTTTTTTTTTTTTAAATGTTTTTGATTTAGAGTCTGTTTTATTTGATATATATAGTTCTCCTTTTGGTTTCCTTTTGGATGGAATATCTTTTTCTGCCTCTTTACTTTCAGTCTCCTTGCGTCTTCACAGGTAAGGTGAGTTTCTTGTAGGTAGCATATAGGTGGATTATGTTTTTTAATCTGTTCTGCCAGTCTGTATCTTTTAAGTGACGTATTTTATCCATTTACATTTAAGGTTAATATTGATATGTGAGACTTTGTTTCCATCATATGGTTGTTTTCAAGTTATTTTATAAATTCTTTGTTTTCTTTCTTTTTCTCTTTTTGTCCTTGTGTTTTGATGAAATTCTGTCATTTGATTTCTTTCTTTTCCTCTTTTGTGAGATTGTTTTATAAGAACTGTGAGTTTTATATTTCTGCGCATTTTTGTGATGGTGAATATCAACGTTTTTTTTCCAGGTTTAAGACTCCTTTGAGCATTTCCTATAGGGCCGGTCTAGTGGTGACAGATTCCCTTAGTATTTGTCTAGGAAAGACTAGTCTCTTTCATTTATGAAGCTTATTCTAGCAAGATATAAAATTCTTAGCTGACAGGGTTTTTTTCCTTCAGCACTTTGAAAATGCTATCCCATTCTCTTCTGGCCTTTAAGTTTTCTGCTGAAAAGTCCACTGTTAGTCTGATGAGGTTTCATTTATGGGTAACTAGATGCTTTTCTCTTGCTAATTTTAAAATTCTTTCTTTTACTTTCATTTTAGACTTTCTGATTATAATATGCTGTGTTGAAGTCCTTTTTGCAGTGTGTTCACCTGGGGGTCATTGGTTCTCTTGTATCTGGATATCTGACACACGGTGCTAGACTTGAGAAGCTTTCATTGATTATTTCCTTAAATAGATTTTCTAAACATTTTAACCTCTCTTCCAGCTCAGCTTTTTCTTCACTTCCAATGATGCCACATTGCATTGTGGAAGTCTAGAATGACAGAATGTGTATAACCTCACCCTGAGGTAACATAAAGCATGGAAAGTGATGAGCAACCCTTCAGATTCTGTGGGTTAAATGGCCTTATGCTCTGGCTTCTCTGTTTATTATGGCCAAGAGCTGTGACAAAGGTTTCCTAGCATAGTGCTGAGGGCAGAGGTTTGTGAGCCCCAGAGACTAGAGCTCAAATTACAACCTAACCAGTGTGACTTGGGCAAGTTACCTAATTTTTCTGAGTTTTAACTTCATAGGAATAATTATGCTTGCCTCACCAGGTTTGAAGATTATGTTTGTTTTTTTTTTTTGTTTTGGGTTTTGTTTTTTTTGGAGACAGGTCCTAGCTCAGGCCAGAGTGCAGTGGTGTATTTTATGTTTGGTTTTTTGTTTTGGTTTTGTTTTTTTGGAGACAGTTTCTAGCCTAGGCTAGACTGCAGTGGTGTGATCCTCCCACTTTAGCCTCCCAAGTAGCTGGGTCTAAAGGATGCAGTACCACACCTGGCTATGTTTTTTTGTTTTGTTTTTGTTTTTTGTAGAGACTGAGTCCCACTATGTTGCCCAGGCTTGTCTCAAATTCCTGGACTCAAGTGATCTTCCCACCTCAGCCTCCCAAAGTGCTGGAATTACAGGCTTGAGCCACTGCACCTGGCCAGGAGATTATATTTTAAGATATATTAAAGCATCTAGCATTATGCCTGGTTTTTCTTCTTTTGGTATCATTTACCTAAAAGTGTCCTGACCTCTGTTTAAAACAAGCCTCTTTACAATGTCGTATTCAAATAGTGTTAGCCCCTGGCCCAGGTCTCCAGCTGGAGTAAACTGTGACAGGCACCGAGTAGCTGGTTTGCCTGCTTCTCTTTCCTCATCCTCACAGTAAGCTTCAGAACCTCTATCCTTCTCCACCTTGTTCTTTTTTTTTTTTTTACTTTTATTTTAAGTTTAGGGGTGTAGGTGCAAATTTGTATGTAGGCAAACTTGTGCCATAGAGGTTTGTTATACAGATTATTTTGTTACCCACGTATTAAGCCTAGTTAGTACCCATTAGTTATTTTTTCTGATCCTCTCACTCCTCCCATCCTCCACCCATCAGTAGGTCCCAGTGTCTGTCTGTTGTTCCCTTCTATGTGTCTGTGTGTTCTCATCATTTAACTCCCACTTGTAAGTGAGAATATGCAGCATTTGGTTTTCTGTTGCTGCATTAGTTTGCTGAGGATAATGGCCTCCACCTCCATCTATATCCCTGCAAAGGACACGATCTCTTTTTCATTATGGCTGCATAATATTCCATGGTGTATGTGTACCACATCCATTCATGGGCATTTAGGTTGATTCCATGTCTTTGCTATTGTGAATAGTGCTGCAGTGAGTCCACACATGCTTGTGTCTTTGTGATAGAATGATTTATACTCCTTTGGGTGTATACTCCAGTAATGGGATTGCTGGATCAAATGGCAGTTCTCTTTTTAGGTTTTTGAGGAATTGGTACATTGTCTTCCACAATGGTTGAACTAATTTACACCCCTGCCAGCAGTGTATAAACATTCCTTTTTCTCTACAACCTCACCAGCATCTGTTGTTTCTTGACTTAGTAACAGTCATTCTGACTGCTGTGAGGTGGAATCTCATTGTGATTTTGATTTGCATTCCTCTAGTTATCAGTCATGTTGAGCTTTTTTTCCTGTGATTGTTGGCTGCATGTATGTCTTTCTTTGAAAAGTGGCTGTTCGTGTCCTTTGCCCACTTCTTAATGGGGTCTTTTTTTTCTTATAAATTTGTTTAGGTTCCTTATAGATGCTGGATATAAGGCCTTTGTCAGACGCATAGTTTGCAAAATTTTCTCCCATTTTGTAGGTTGTCTGTTCAGTCTGTTCTTCGCTGTCTTGTTCTTTTGCTGTGCAGAAGCTCTTTAGTTTAATTAGATCCCATTTTAAATTTTTGCTTTTGTTGTAATTGCTTTTGGCATCTTTGTCATGAAATCTTCCCATTCTTCTGTCCAGAATGGTATTGCCTAAGTTGTCTTCCAGGGTTTTTATAGCTTTCCATTTAAGTCTTTAATCCATCTTGACTTAATTTTTGTATATGGTACAAGGAAGGGGTCCAGTTTCAATCTTCAGCATATGGCTAACCAGTTATCCGAGCAACATTTATTGAATAGGGAGTTCTTTCCCCATTGCTTGTTTTTGCCTGCTTTGTCAAAGATCAGGTGATTGTAGTTGTGCAACCTTATTTCTGGGTTTCTGTTCTGTTCCATTGGTCTATGTGTTTTGCTACCAGTACCATGCTGTTTTGGTAACTGTAGCCCTGTAGTTATAGTTTGAAGTCAGGTAGCATGAGGCCTCCAGCTTTGTTCTTTTTGCTTAGGATTGCCTTGGCTATTCGGGCTTTTTTAGTTCCATATGAATTTTTAAATAGTTTTTTTCTAGTTCTGTGAAGAATGTCATTGGTAGTTTAATAGGAGTAGCATTGAATCTGTAAATTGCTTTAGGCAGTATGACCATTTTAACAGTAGTGATTCTATCTATGAGCATGGAATAGTTTTCCATTTGTTGGCATCATCTCTGATTTCTCTGAGCAGTGTTTTGTAGTTCTCCTTGAAGAGATCTTTTACCTCCCTGGTTAGCTGTATTCCTTTTTGTGGCAGTTGTAAATGGGGTTGAGTTCTTTTTTTGAGATGGAGTCTGGCCTGCTGCCCAGGTTGGAGTGCAGTGGCCGATCTCAGCACACTGTAAGCTCCCTCCCAGGTTTACCATTCTCCTGCCTCAGCCTCCTGAGTAGCTGGGATTCACAGGCGCTCACCACCACCTCGGGCCTGGCTAGTTTTGTATTTTTAGTAGAGACGGGTTTCACCGTGTTAGCCAGGATGGTCTCGATTTCCTGACCTCGTGATCCACCCGTCTCGACCTCCCAAAGTGCTGGGATTGGGGTTGAGTTCTTAATTGGCTCTTGGCTTGACTGTTTTTGGTGTATTGGAATGCTAGTGATTTTTGCACATTGATTTTTTTATCCTGAGACTTTACTGAAGTTGTTTATTAGCCAAAGGAGCTTTTGGGCTGAGATCCACCTTGCTCTTTACGAGTCCTTTTGTTGTCATCATAGCTGTTGTTCTGCCTTACTTTTGCTAGGTCCTTCTCCCCAAAATTTCTCAAGTTCTGCCTCTGTTCAGTTTTTCAGCCAGCTCATATGTCATCTGTAGGATGAGAAAACCCTAGCATATTTGGTTTAGTTTTTATTCTTTTATAGCCATTATCCCTCCTCCCCTGTGCAACCTCCTACTCATAAATGGGATAAAAAGGAAGATTTGGTCTTCCCCTTAGCCAACCAATACAAAGGTCAAATTCAGTTAAATTCCAGGAATCCACTTAGTGAAGGAGCTAAGCTTGGAGTCAGAGGATAGGGTTTTGGGGTTCTGATTATTCGTTTCTTCACTCTATGACTATGGTATGGTATTCTCTCTTCTGTGAGGTGGTGGGAATACTAATACCCAACTCACAAGGTGTTCCAAGGCTTACATGAGAGCATCCAGGGTGTTATCCAGAGGTGCTTTATAAATTTAGATGAAAGTAGATCTAAATTTCACTCTACTCCTACGAAACATGGAAGCCAGGCATCTATAACCAGCTTGGAGGACTGCCCTGCCTAGTAAACAGTGTTGGATAACAATGGCACTATGTCCTCAATGCAGTCTGACTGATGCTCTGTCCTTACTAGTTCCCTTGAAATTCCCTGACCATCACATACACTCCTGTTCAAATATAAGTAGAGAATTGCTTCCAAAACCGAACACTGTTTTTCTTTTCCTTTAGCCTGGGAGTTGATTATTTAGCAAATCATTGTAATTTCTCTTAGACTGTGCTGCTAGTAGAATAAGATCATTCTCATCAGATCACCAACTGAAGCCAGCCGGCTTAGGAGTACCAAAAGATTATTTAGCCTCCTAAAACTTTCCTGCTCCTCCTTTCATGGTAGCAACAGATGACCTCACATCTCAAACTGGCAACAACAGACCAGCTAAGCAAACTGCATATTCTAGCAGCAGCCTTTTATAAGGTATCTAACCCGAGTGGAGAGAAGTGGAACTGTCTGAGTACTCTGGTATGGGAACAGGTAGGTGAGAAATGGGGGAGTTTAGTGATCAGATGGAGAGAGAAGCAGGGGCCAAACAAAGACTTTAAAAGCCATGTCTTTAAGGAGTTCAGGGTTTCTTTTGAGGGCAGAGGGAAGTCACCATAGGACTGCAGAAAGACTAGTGTAGTTAGAGTATGGAGATCAAATGGAAGGACAGTAAAGCTATTGCTAGGGAGACTGAGTAGATATGGCTGCAGCCAGTCAGCTGAGGAGTTACAGCAGCCTGAACGCAGGTCATTGCAGTTCAGACAGGAAAGATTCGCCGTGTTTAGAAGGGAACACGACTGGGTCTTGGTGACTAAAGGGATATGGGACATGAAGGAGGAGTCAGAACTAACTCCCGGGTTTTGGGCCTGTGAAGCAGTAGAGCCATTCATTCCCTGAGCAGAGAGGGAGGTTGGGTGAGGACGATGAGTTTAATTTTTAAATCTTATTTTTTCCCACCTGACTTTGTGGTCAATCAGAATTAACTCTGGGGACAAATACCTGTTTACCTCTCTAGCTTCAAAAGATTCAGCTAAACTAAATTAACAAGACAGGTTCAGTCTTGCTCCTAAAAGGCATGCCTCAGTTGTTCCTTACCAGCCTTTTCCGAGAACACAGTAGAACGGATTAGTCATCATCCTCTGCTCCTGATTTCTTATAACTGAAGCATTTCTTCCGTTTGTTGGTGCCTATATATTTTAATTAGAAGAACACTCGTGCTCTGATGCTGATTTGCTTATCACTTCAGCCTACAAGTTCTTAAAATAAGTTGTACTTTTGCCTCAGAAGAGATTTTCTTTGTAGGTATATCTGCTTATGGTTGGAAATGAATTGGAAGGTTGTTTTGGGGATACTAATTTTATCGAAAGTCTGAAACGTAAAATTATGGAAGGGTAGAGATCTTTCACAGCCTAGCCGTATTTCTACCTCACATTGTTTCCTGGAGAGTTTGTCTGTCAGTAGACCCATCTGTTTTAAGATCACACAGGGAGTTCATAGTCTTACATGTGTATTAACTTTGCTGTAGGTCATGTGAAACAAGCTGGAAATAGAAGAGAAACCTTAGGAGCCATATAGTGACATAGTTTTCTGCATGCTTCTAAAACAAAATCCTGACTTTAGATACTAACCAGAATTCATAATGACTAGTTTTAGATAAATAAGGATCTCTCTACAGGGGATGCATCTAAAGAGATGTTGCGCCTTTATCCATTGGGGAAGGAGTGAGCAGAATTCTTAAATCATCATCCTTTCCTGTAGAAAGAGTAAGCTTAATGTAATGTGGGCACAGTGGCTCACACCTGTAATCCTAGCACTTTGGGAGGCTAAGGTGGGAGGATGGCTTGAGGCCAAGGGTTCAACACCAGCCTGGGCAACAAAGCAAGACCCCATCTCTATAAAAATAAAATAAAATGAGCTAGGCATGGTGGCACGTACCCGTAGCCCCAGCTACTCAGGAAAATGAGGAGAGAGGATCTTTCAAGCCCAGAAGGTCGAGGCTCCAGTGAGCTTTGATTATGCCTCTGCACTCCAACCTAGGGGACAGAGTGAGACCCTGTCTCTTTTAAAAAAAAAAAAAAATTGAAGAAAGTAAGCTTAAGGTAGACCGAGTAGAAGTCTATGGATTGTGGACTCTGCGAGGGCGGAGACCGTAGCTGTTGTCCATACCAGTATCCCTAGCAACTAGTTCAGTGTCTTGCTTATATAGGTGCTCAATAAATATTTGTTCTATGTGTGACTGAATAAATGAAAGATTCTAAATTTTCTGGTAGTCGGAAATATGTCCATATATACAGAAAAGTGCAAAAATCATAAATCTGATGAATTTTCACAAAGGGAACACCTCATAGACCTAGTGCCCAGGTGAAGAAATACAGTCATGCCAGTCCCCAGTGCCCCTCACACCTGTCACAGACATTGCTTCTCCGAGAGTAAGCACCAGCCTGACTCCCGGTGCCACGGTTCTGTTTTACCCATTTTTGAACCATGTATAAGCATGTCCTCTTGTGTCTTTCCCTGTTGATTTATAACATAGTGAGATCCACCGTGTTGGGAGTAGCAGTGGTTCATTTCTGCTCAGTGCACTGTTCTGCTGTGTGAATATACCGCAATTTATCCATTCTACTATTGATGGCTACTTGGGTTCTTCCCGCTTGGGACTATTACAAGTAGTGCTGCTGTGGATATTTTTGTACCTGTCTTTTTTTTGGTGGGTGTATGTATGCGTTCCTGTCAGGTATGTACCGAGGGGTAGAATTCCTGGGTGATAAAGCATGTGACTGTTCAGCCTTAGTAGAAACTGCTAAACAATTGTCCACATTTATACTGGCACTAGCAGAGTTTCTGTTACAGCACCTCCCTGAATACTTGTATAGGTCTTTTTCATTTTAGGCGCTCTAGTGAGTGACTAGTGGTACCTATTGGGCTTTTAATTCACATTTTCCTCATGACTGAGGAAGTTGAGCATTTTTCATTTTGTTTATTTGGATATGCTCTTTTGTGAAGCATCTATTCTAGTCTTTTGCTCATTTTCCTACTGAGTTGTCTGTTTTGCTTACTGAATTCTTTCTGTAGTCGGGGCACAACTCCATTGTTGGATACATGTGATGCCAAAATCCCTTACTCTGTGACTTGTCATTTCACTCTCTTTTTTTTTTTTTTTTTTTTTTTTTGAGATGGAGGCTTGCTCTGTTACCAGGCTGGAGTGCAGTGGCATGATCTCGGCTCACTGCAACCTCTGCTTGCCGGGCTCAAGCGTTTCTCCTGCCCCAGCCTCCCAAGTAGCTGGGACTACAGGCACGTGCCACCACGCCCAGCTAATTTTTTGTATTTTAGTAGAGACGAGACGGGGTTTTACCATGTTGGCCAGGATGGTCTTTGATCTCCTGACCTTTGTGGTCTGCCCGCCTCCGCCTCCGTAAGTGTTGGGACTGCAGCCATAAGCCATGTCATTTTATTCTCTTAATGGTGTCTTTTGGTGAAAAGAAATTCATAATTTCATGTAGTCCAATTTATCCATTTTGTCTTCTATATGTTTGGCAGTTTCTTGTGTCTTGTTTAGAAAAGTTTTGCCTATTTCTTTTTTTTTTTTTTTTTTTTTTGAGACAGAGTTTCACTCTGTCGCCCAGGCTGGAGCGCAGTGGCCGGATCTCAGCTCACTGCAAGCTCCGCCTCCCGGGTTCACGCCATTCTCCTGCCTCAGCCTCCCGAGTAGCTGGGACTACAGGCGCCCGCCGCCTCGCCCGGCTAGTTTTTTGTATTTTTAGTAGAGACGGGGTTTCACTGTGTTAGCCAGGATGGTCTCGATCTGCTGACCTCGTGATCCGCCCGTCTCAGCCTCCCAAAGTGCTGGGATTACAGGCTTGAGCCACTGCGCCTGGCCTCAAAATCATGAAATTTAAGTTTTCCACCTTTGTTGAAATTGTCATATTAAGGCAGAAAAGACTCTTCATTCTTATCTGTTGGTTCTTAGCCGTTTGCAAGTCCAGGATCCCTCTGAAAATCTGACTAGAACTCTGGATGCCCTGCACAGAAGTGCACATATGCACACACACAGCAGATTTTCCTGCAGCGTTAGGGAGTTCACAGACACTCAGACTTATCTATGGACCCCTTGTTAGGGAACCCCTCATCTGTTCCAACCGTCATTTTACAGATAAGGAAACTGAGGCCCAGGGAATGGCCACCGTTAGTTTGTGGCCCACCTGGGACTAGAGTCCAGGTCTCTTGACTCCGATTCTAGTGCTCTTTCTAACAGATTTCCCTGCTGCAGTCTTTCTGAAAATGTCTCACTGGCAGAACCATAAAAGGGAGAATGTTTTAGTCAAGGGAGATTTCTGTCCACTAGCAGCAAAAAAAAAATGACTACATGGTGACACTCTTCTACTTTATGTATTTACCTTAAATGTTTAAGCTCCAAGGAACTCTTTTTGAAGTTGAGCTGGGAATCATGGCCCATGCATCCTCCTCTAGCTGTGACTCAGTGCCCGGGAGTTGCTCTGTGAACCTTTCCATGTACAACTACCTGTGTTCCGCTTGGTCTTTTGGTTGGTTCTGGCTGGAATTTTAAAAAGCACCTTATGTAATAAGCTTCTAGTCTCAATGCTCAAGTGGGTGGGGTTTACCAGAGTGGTTGCTCCAGGGAGAAAATTTAAAGGGGTGGAGGCAGGGAAAGGAACTCTGAGTTTGTTGGCTAGGTTATGTTGGTTTGCAAGTAGTCAACTGTTAGACAGACGAAGCTAGAGTATCTAGAAGTACTCATTCATGATTTTACTGCTCCCCTGCCACTGTCTGCAGCCGTCTTTTCCAAGGCTCTAAGTGGACTAGGCGGTTTACAGGTAATAGGGCCAGATATTTTCAAGCCATCACTCAAACCCAGTGCTAGGCATGTCCAGAGCGAAACCTGTTACCTTGTCAGCACGCTCACCGAAGTGCACTGCCAGGGGTGTGCACTTCACACACATAGCACAGATCACAGCTTTTTGTGTCTCACAGTGAAAAAGACTGTTCGTATCTTTGGGCCACACCCTGAAACACAAACTGAATGATCTCACCCTCAACACAAAGGAAGTCGAGTCCATAATAACTTCCACAAATAGGATACTCTTAGATCTGACAAATAACACCCATTTATTTTATCCCATTTTACTTCCTTCCCCTATGCCGCCGGAGAGCCTTTCTCCAGTTTCATCACACACTCGTGACTAAGTAGATGGGGGTGCTGGGGGGCCAGCTGTCCAAATGAGGCACATTTGTCCTGTCATTTCAAAAGCTTTTACAGAGCACCTGCTGTGTTCTGGGTCCTGTACTAGGTGACAGGGCCACCTAGGTGAATAGGACAAGGTCCCTGTCCTCAGGAAGCTCCTAGTCCGGGCAGAGGCATGGGTAAATCAGCCCACACATACTGCACAGTGTGTCGAGTGAGCACAGATGCTGTGGGGCCACCCTGTGGGTCCAGGGAAGCACTTCCTAGAGAAGAAATCTAAACAGGGGTTCCAAGTCAACGAGGCAGAAAGTGATGGGAACAGCATTTGTCATAGGCAGACAGGTGGCTTTCACAGTGACAGACAGTGAGCTGGGGATTGGAATTTAGGCCTGAGAGAGAGAGAACGGGGACCCAGTGGCATACAGAGTCTTATCCTTGTCCTGCCTTTTTGAAAGAGCTAAATTCAGAGGTTGCCAATATGTTCATAACTCAAAAAGATCACTTATCCCAATAACTTAGGAACCGTTGGCATCCATATCCCTAAATTGGAAAATGCTGAAATCAGAATCATTTCCCCCTACATTGATGACAGTGACCTTTCATCACCTTCAGCTCCCTGGTCTCCTAGAGCCACTGGCCAGCCCTCACTGCCCTCCTCCAAAGACACATCTCTGCTCAGGATGTCACTGAAACTGAGCGTCTTCTCAACAAGCCTCCGTTTTCTTACTTTCTCATCTTTTCTCTTTTAGGCATGAAGAAGTCAGTGATTTATAGTTCACTAAAACTGCACAAAATGTGGAAAGGGTGGCTGAGGAAAACATCCTGATTTTGCTTACTTTTATATATGTTATGTATAGATGAATAAAGTGATCCTTTTTGACAGAACAGTGTTTGTTACTTTGACCCATTGCTTGAATTCGAAATACACTGGTTTGTCTAATACTTGGTTTTTTAAATGTATGCATCAGACATTTACCCAGTTGGGACCCAAATATGTTAGAAGGCTTAGCATCAGAAGAAAAGAACCCTCTCCATGTTCAAAGCCACGTGGGTCCTGCAGAATAGCTTTGCCTGTGGCCTGCATTCTGTAGGTACATGAGAGTCAGATATGACAAATTGCATGTATGCTGTGAACACGCAGCCCAGGAAACGTACAGGGTGGGGAAGCGTGGCTTTCTCTGCCTGGCTTGTTATGTCTCTAGTCTCCATCCTGTTCACTTGTTTTTTTTCCAACAAGGACTTGCAAGTGTCACATCAACATTTCCCTGAATCTAGGCTTTTTGTGTTTTTCTTTGTTCTCCACTAAAGTGTATGGGAGCGACTTGGGTAAGGAGCCTGGGACAGACATCTTGCAGAGCCTACCTTATTGTAACAGTTAGGACATATTTGGGCAACAGGAAGCCCACCACAGAGTGCCTTGAACAGCAAAGGACAGAATCATGAGCCCCAGTTTCTCTCCATCTCTCTGCCCTCTGCCCTCTGCAGTGTTAGCATCGTGCTGAGGCTGGTTTTAGTCTGTCATGAGAGCAGCTTCAAGGGCTATGTGCTTCCAAATCACAACTGGGAGCCACAGAGAAGACTCCTTTCAGATGGCCTCTTAGAAAAGCAGGAAACTTTCCCAACAGCCCCTAGCAAGCCTCTGTTTGGTTTCGTGGACGCTGATTGGGTGACATGCCCATCCCAGAGCCCGTAAATGGACAAAGGATGGAACTAAGCTGATAGGCTCAGGCCTGAGCCACCGGCCTCAGCCCAAGAGATAACTTCCCTCCCCTTGGGCTCACAGGCTTCAGAGAAGGAGTAGATACTTAAATGGGCAATTGAGGAGGAAGGGCTGTTGGGAAGCAACCGCCTCTTCCCACCTCATCCACCTTACAAGCCATATGAATCTATTTGATTGAACCTCAGCTTGTCTTTTTTTCCTTCAGATTGTCTTTGTCCCACCTCACACTCTGTATTTCCATTGCCAAGTATTCTAGTGCAGTCCTGTAGGGTCTCTTGTACTTTTGAACAATCCCTTGTCTACTTATTTTTTGTTTACTATTGGATTCAGCTCATTCCAACCCATGGCATAGTGAAGAGTGCAGACTTCAGATTCAGCCAAACTGAGTTACATCTCATCCCCACTACTGACCAGCTATGTGATTTTGGGCAAGTTATTGAGCCTCTGAATAGTTTCACTGTCTGTGAGATGGAAATAACATTACAAACCTCTTCGAGTTGTGCTGGTCTGTGCACTCACGGACGCGTAGGGTAGTGCCTGTGCCTAGCATTGAGCAAATGATTGTTGCTGCTGTGGTTCCTTTGTATTACTGGTTTTGTTATTGTTTTCTTTTTCTTTTCTTTTCTTTTCTTTTTTTTTTTTTTTGAGATGGAGTTTCGCTCTTGTTGCCCAGGCTGAAATGCAGTGGCGTGATCTTGGCTCACTGCAACCTCCGCCTCCTGGGTTCAAGTGATTCTCCTGCTTCAGCCTCCCAAGTAGCTGGGATTACAGGTGCCCGCCACCACGCTCAGCTAATTTTTTCTATTTTTAGTAGAGACAGGGTTTCATCATGTTGGCCAGACTGGTCTTGAACTCCTGACCTCAGGTGATCCACCCGCCTCAGCCTCCCAAAGTGCTGGGATTACAGGCGTGAGCCACTGCGCTTGGCCTGTTACTTTCTTCTATAAGCGTTTTTGTTTATTTGTGTAAGTTTTTTCCTCAAGAATGCAAAATAGACTGGGCAAGGTGGCTTATGCTTGGAATCCCAGCACTTCGGAAGGCTGAGGCTGGAGAGTTGCTTGAGCCCAGGAATTCAAGAGCAGCCTGGGCAACATAGCGAGAGCATATCACTACAAAAAGTTTCTTAATAATTAGCTAGATGTGGTGGCACATGCCTGTGGTCCCAGCCACTTGGGAGGGAGGATCACTTGAGCCCAGGAGGTCAAGGCTGCAGTGATCTGTGATTGTGCCACTGTATTCCAGCCTCGGCGACAAAATGGATTCTCCACTGGTTATGTGATAAGAATTTTTCCTCGGCCTATTCAAGACCCACTATAATCTGGCTTTATTTTATTTTATTTTGACTTCTGTCCTCTGTATCTGATAGAGCTTTTTATATTCCTAAAGTAGATACTTTGGAACATATGTGAGTAACAGTGCTGGGGCTTGAACCCTGGCCTCCAGCCTCTGGTGTAGTGCCTTTTCTAACACAGCCTGCAGCTTTCACAAATGATGAATACTTGTGTCTTTGTGTTCCACTGCCCGTAGATGTATTCTTCCTTTTCCTCAATCTAAGGTGATTCGTCAAAAAGGCATATAAGGAGGAGACGTAAGACTTTCTCTGAGGAAAGTGGAACTCTTTGGGAGTAAGTAGCTCTTCTCATTCCAGAAGGCCCAAGAAAGAAATGTATTTTGGTGTCACACCTAGAGTTGGTTCTCAACTCTTTCCAGTTGTGTCCTTGGTCAAGTTGCTTAACCCTTCTGAAACTCAGTTTCTATGTCCATGATGTAGGTATTCTTATACCCATGTGTCAGGTTTGGTGTTAGAATTAAATGACATAACATGTAGATCACCTAACGTGATTCTTGGCACATCATGATAGTATCTCTGCTATCCAGTTCAGATGGTGAGTTTAGATGGCATGGGATAGTCCCTCATATATTAGTCAGTCTAGCCAAGCAAATGGAAACAACCCTAAGTATATCAAACAGAAGGAATTTAATGTAGGGAATTTGTTACAAAGATGTTGGGAGGCCTGGGAAACAAAAAAGAAGGGGTACCCTGGAGGAGGAAGAAGGGATGATGTGCGGAGAATCTGCACATCAGGATGCTGTTAGCAGCCCTGTGCTGGAAGTTACAAGCCCACACCTGCTGCTGTGTTGCTGGAGATGTTCCCTATAGTGGTTTCAAAATATGTTCACAAATTCTTTGGCCCTCCTCCTAGCAGTAGCATTCATTTTCCTTCCTTGAATATGGGCAGGCCTTAGTGACTTGCTTCTCACAGATAGAATATAACAGATGAGATCTCTGTGACTTCCAAGGCTAGGTCCTAAAAGGTGACACAACTTCCACCCAGCTCTCTCTCAGGACACTTGGCTTGGAACCCAGCCACCATGTTGTGAGGGCGCCCAGGCCACTGGGAGAGGCCACATGTAGGTGTTCTGGCTGATGTCTAGCATCAGTTACCAGACAAGTGAGTGAGCAAGGCTTTAAAATAACTCCAGCCCCAGCCATTCTGATTGTGACAGAACAAGAGAGCCCAACAGGACCTGCCTAGCCAAGCCCAGTCAGCTTTTGGAAGTCTGAGGGAGAATAAGAAAATGATCATTGTCATTTAAAGTCATTGAGTTGTCCAGGCGTGGTGGCTCACATGTGTCATCCCAGCACTTTGGGAGGCTGAGGTGGGAGAATCGCTTGAGCCCAGGAGTTTGAGACCAGCTTAGGCAACATAGTGAGATCTCCACATCTCTACAAAAACTTTAAAATGTGGTAGCACACACCTGTAGCCCCAGCTACTCAGGAGGTTGAGGTGGGAGGATTGCTTGAGCCTAGAAGGTTGAGGCTGCAGTGAGCTGTGATTATGCCACTGCACAACCTAGTCAAGAAAAATGGAAACAACCCTAAGTATAATAAATAGAAGGGGCTGGCCACAGTGGCTCACGCCTGTAATCCCAGCACTTTGGGAGGCTGAGGTGGGTGGATCAGGAGGTCAGGAGATCGAGACCAGCCTGGCCAACATGGTAAAACCCCATCTCTACTAAAAATACAAAAATTACCCTGGCATGGTGTCACACGCCTGTAGTCCCAGCTACTCGAGAGGCTGAGGCAGGAGAATTGCTTAAACCTGGGAGGTGGAGGTTGCAATGAGCCAAGATTGTGCCACTGCATTCCAGCCTAAGTGACAGAGCGAGATTCTGTCTCAAAAAATAATAATAAAGAATTTAATATAGGGAATTTGTTACAAAGATGTTGGGAGGGCTGGCCAACAAAAAAGAAGGGGTACACTGGAGGAGGAAGAAGGGATGATGTGCAGAGAAGCTGTGCATCAAGAAGCTGCTAACATCCCCGGGCTGGAACCTACAAGCCCACACCAGCCTGGGCACCAGAGCGAGACCGTGTCTCTCAAAAAGATTAAAGTCATTAAGTTTTCGGAAGACTTGTACACAGTTCGGAAGACTTGTACACAGCATTAGATACTGTGTACAAGTCCTCTGAAAACTTATGCCCTTGCCACTGCTAGAGCTGCCAGAGTCACCACCACTGCCCAGATGCCACTTGGGCCAGGCACGGTGGCTAACGCCTGTAATCACAGCACTTTGGGAGGCCAAGGTGGGTAAATTGCTTGAGTTCAGGAGTGTGAGGCCAGCCTGGGCAACATAGTGAGACCTTATCTCTACAAAAAGTAAACAAAAAATTAGCTGGGTACAGTGGTGCGCACCCGTGATCCCAGCTACTTGGGAGGCTGAGAAGGCAGAATCACCTGAACCCTGGGAGGTCAAGGCTGCAGTGAGCGGAGATCACGCTACTGCACTCCAGCCCAGGTGAGAGAGTGAGACTCTGACTGAAAAAACAACAGTCTGGGCGTGGTGGCTCGCGCCTGTAATCCCAGCACTTTGGGAGGCCGAGGTAGGTGGATCACGTGGTCAAGAGATCGAGACCATCCTGGCCAACATGGTGAAACCCCGTCTCTACTAAAAATACAAAAATTAGCTGGGCATGGTGGCGCGTGCCTGTAGTCCCAGCTACTTGGGAGGCTGAGGCAAGAGAATCACTTGAACCCGGGAGGCGGAGGTTGCAGTGAGCTAAGATTGCGCCACTGCACTCCAGCCTGGTGACAGAGCAAGACTCCATCTCAAAACAAAACAAAACAAAACAAAACAAAAACAAAAACCAGATGCTGCTTGACAACCACCAGTAACTGCTGCTGCAGTTGGAGTCAAACCCAGGAACTTCTCTTCCTCCTACTTTCTGATCTGGCACCACGGTCTCCAATCAGCAAAACCTAATAGAAAGCCAGCTGGTGAGAAAGGCTGGGCAACATAGTTTGCATACTCCTACCCCAGCAGTAGAGAGTGGAGTACAGAGGAATGGCTGCCTGTGGTGACAGCATCCAGATCCACCCTTCAATCATATGTAAATTTCCATACACCAGCAGCAGCTTCCTGCTTCCACCCACCATGAGGCAGCTATCCTTCATACAAAAGAAAATGCTCTCAAATGAGCCAGGGGTGGTGGCAGGCACCTGTAATCCCACCTATTTGGGAGGCTGAGGCAGGAGAATCACTTGAACCCAGGAGGCAGAAGTTGCAGTGAGCCATGATTGCACCATTGCACTCCAGCCTGGGGGACACAGCAAGACTCCTCCTCCTCAAAAAAAAAAAAAAAGAAAGAAAGAAAGAAAATGTTCTCACTTTTCTGGCAGGAAAGAGCAAACCAAGTCCCTACAGTTACTGTATTCATCTCTGGGTGATGTTAATGCCTCTTTTAATTAGAATCCCAACTGGATATTGTATAATTTAGAAACTAGCCTATGACGTTAACCACCACCCACTCTCCTTATAGAAAATAGGTGAAGGGAAGGGGTTAAAGACACCCGCGTGCCTGTCTGTGAGTGTGTATACACACATTACCACGCAAGGAAGAAAATATGCCTACCTTTTTTGTTTTGGTTTTGGTTTGGTTTGATTTGGTTTTTGAGATAGAGTCTTACTCTGTTGCCCAGACTGGAGTGCAGTGGCACGATCTTGGCTCACTGCAACCTCCACCTCCCAGGTTCAAGCGATTCTCCCACCTCAGCCTCCTGAGTAGCTAGGATTACAGGCTCACACCACCACACCTGGCTAATTTTTTGTATTGTTAGTAGAGACAGGGTTTCACCATGTTGACCAGGCTGGTCTTGAACTCTTGAACTCAAGTGATCTGCCCTCCTCGGCCTCCCAAAGTGCCGGAATTACAGGCATGAGCCACTGTTTCATTTTTTAAAAAGGTTATGATATCACAGTAGATACGGCATCTTTCTCCCTTTACCCATTCGGTGTTCCTATTTCCCTCAGCCTGTACTTCATTTGGGCAGAGTTCCTTACCTGGTTGGGGCCCAAATCTCCACTACTGAAGCTGTCCCTATGGGTCCTGTCTATATTGGGTTATTGTAGTCTTTAACTTTTATTAAACTTGGCTCCACGTTTTACATTTTGAGTAGTGAGAATTTGACAGTGCCTACTATTCGGAGCAATGTTTCTTGTATTAACTCATTCATCCTTACACAACCCAATAAGGCAAGTACTATTATTATTCTAACTTTACAGATCAGGAAACAGGCTCAAAGAGGTTAAGTAACTTGTCCAGAGTCACACAGCTAGTTAAGGGGTAGAACCAGGATTCAAGCCCATGTTTGAATGTTCTGAATCCAGTCTCAGCGCTCTGAACCACTGCTCAGTCACCACAGGCAGGTGTTTCTCTATACCATCCCACAGCTGAGCACACGACAGGTGCTCAGTAAATGGTAGCTATTATTGTTGATATTACTGCCATTTGATAACTGTCTCTTGGAGTTATGAATCTTATACTCATAAAAATAACCAGTTGACTAAACAATGCCTGGCAAATGACATCGTCCTGATTTGTGGCTAGAATTCCTTCAAACACTGTTTCAGAATTTACAACTATCTCATGAAAAGTGTGATTCCTAAGGGAGAGCTTGTCTGCAGGTTGCTTTGCCCTGGCTTCTAATCAGAACATTTCCCCTTGTTAGCCAGGTGACCTGGAAAAAGCTTTGGATTTGGTGACCAAAGGCACATGGTCAGACCCCCCAGGTCAGCTCCGTCACAGATCAGCCAGGTGATGTTGGGCTTTATGGTTGAGCCAGGTGATGTTTGAAGCTGATGGTTGAGTTTCCTCACTGTGCTCCAAAATCATCAGTCCCTGGGAGACGAGAAAAAGTGGTTTGGCAAAACCATAAATGCAAGAGAGCCCAACACCGATGAGCTGCCTCCGATCACAACTATAATATCAAAGCCCAAGTGACCCCCACATGAGAGGCAAAATAGCCATGTGCTCAGTGAGATTCTTTTATACTCTGGCACATGAGCAGGACTTTAGAAAGGAGAAGCTCTTCTCCAGCACCCTCGGGGTTGCTGAGGGTCTCCATGGCCAGAGGCCTGGCTTGCAGCTCCAGCTGAATCATGGATCCTTGCTCCTTTGAGGCTCTCCATGACAGTGAGGCTTCAGGCCCCAAGTCCCACCTGAGCCCTGTCCCTCCAAAACACCCTCAGTGAGCTAGAGGACACACAGGACTGAATCTCATCAGACACACTGCATTAGACTAAGGGCAGCTGCTCATCGACCCAGGCACTGTGTCCCACCAAGAAATCACTGAACTTCTTGAACCCACAGAAAGGTCCATGCCCCAAGCTCCAACCGTGTGGTGAGGAGTAAAGGAGTAAACTAAAGTTTCACAGGCATAGGCCAGTATCTGTGAAAGTACTTTGACCTAGTAGATAGTATAAAAATGGAGAAAACCTAAGATTTACAGAAGGCCTATGATTTATGGAAGGTGTGATACATAAACAGCCTCACTTAATCTTTATCCTACTCCTACAACATAGATACATCCCACTTTTTTTTTTTTTTTTTTTTTTTGAGACAGGGTCTCATTCTGTCACCCAGGCCAGAGTGCAGTAGCACGAGCTCAGCTTACTGCAGCCTTGACTTCCTGGACTCAGGCCGTCCTCCCACCTTAGCCTCCCAAGTAACTGAGACTATGGGCACACATCACCACCCCTGGCTAATTTTTTGTGTTTTTAGTAGAGATGGGGTTTCAACATGTTGCCTAGGCTGGTCTTGAACTACTGGGCTCAAGTGATCCATCCATGTTGGCCTCTTAAAGTGCCGGGACTACAGGCGTGAGCCACCACACCTGGCCCAACTTTAAAAAAAAATTTTTACAACCAAGAAAATAGGATTACAGAGGTTAATCTAGCCCCATAGTGGGATTTGAATTCAGTTCTGTATGACTCAAAAATCCATTCACTTTCCAGTATCATACCCCATCTTTGGCCCATGCCTGCAGGATGTGAGTTACTCTCTCCATGTGGACCTAGGTGATCTGACCCGTGATTATTCTCAGCCATCGCTGGCCATGCAGCTAAAGACACCTGGGGTCATTTCTCTTTTTTCTGTTCCTTCTGAGATGAAGTGGAACCATAGAATATTCCTTCCTAAAATGAGCTACATCTGAAGAGATGATACATGCATGATATGTCAGAATTAATAAGCAACTTAAAAACCATCTAAACTCCTTCACCTTACCGGTGGGATGAGTCAGCCCAGGCAGGCTGTGACTTCCAAGGTCATATCAATTTGTTGACAGCCGGGACAAAAACCTGGGTCTCTTATTTTTGAAATGGAGTCTCACTTTTTCACCCAGGCTGGAGTACAGTGGTATGATCTTGGCTCACTGCAACCTCCACCTCCCAGGTTCAAGCAATTCTCCTGCCTCAGCCTCCTGAGTAGCTGAGATTACAGATGTGCACCACCACACCCGGATAATTTTTGTATTTTTAGTAGATGTGGGGTTTCACCGTGTTGGCGAGGCTGCTCTCGAACTCCTGACCTCAGGTGATCTGCCAGCCTTGGCCTCCCAAAGTGCTGGGATTACAGGCGTGAGCCACCACGCCTGACCGGGGTCTCTTACTTTTTACTTAATTCCCCTTTCGCTTCAGCATGCTGTTCTACCCACCCCACATATGGGTAAATTATAACAGGGCTAAGAGCTTCAGTAGCATTTCTGAGATCAGGAAGAACAAAACATCTGAACCCATCATTCTTTCCAAACACTGCAGGAATCTGCCTAAATTTAGCTCCTAACTCTAACTTGAATTTCATTGTCCCCAACTCCTTCTTGGATAACTGGCCTACTGTGACAACTGAGCTACAGATATGAGAAAGTCCCTGAAATTCCAGGTTGTGGTGCGTTACATAGAAGAGGATGACAGGATGTGGCAGATGAAAAGCAGAAGTATAAAGGCTATTCCCAGAGAGGAGGCTGTAGTTCAACTGGTATTAGTTGAATTACAGGAATAAAATAGTTCCCAGGAAGTGTTGGTTGGGGGAGATGGGGTATGCCAAGATGACTGTGCTGTGGTGCTGCCTCAGTGAGCTTACAGAGAAGATAAAATCCACCCTCATAATGCAAGGTGAGAAGCGATCAGTGCCGTGAACAGAAGTTCATTCATTCATTGATTTAGTCAAATATTTAACAAAAATTTAATAAATGCCTTCTGCATACCAAGAGCTGGAGCCCTGGAGAGTTGCCCCAATTCTAAAGATCTTACAGTGCAGAAAAGTAAATTGTCAATTAGATTTCTCTGATAAGTGCTTAATTATAGGGGTAACTGTGAGGTGCTATAGAGATACCTCAAGGTGACAGCAAACTGGTTGAGCCATTACAGTGTGCCAGGCACTCTTCTAAGGACTTTCTATATATTTATTCATGTAATCCTCACCACAGCCTTACGTAACAGGGACTCTTATTATTCCCTATTATATGCATGAGGAAACAGAGGCATAGAAAACTAACAGGGCAGCCTGGATCCAAAACCGGGCCATCAGGTTCCAAAGTCCTCCCTCTTAACCTCTTGACTAAACTGTCTTTCAGTCACTTGGTGTTCTCCCAGTCTGGAGGGAAGCAGCAAGTGATGTCCAGCCTGTTACTTTAAGAACAAGTAGGGGTTGGCTGGGCGCAGTGGCTCACTCCTGTAATCCCAGTACTTTGGGAGGCCGAGGCGGGCAGATCATGAGGTCAGGGGATTGAGACCATCCTGGCTAACACGGTGAAACCCAGTCTCTACTAAAAATACAAAAAATTAGCCGGGCATGGTGGCAGACGCCTGTAGTCCCAGCTACTCTGGAGGCTGAGGCAGGAGAATGGCATCTCAAAAAAAAAAAAAAAAAAAAAAAAAAAAAGATCAAGTAGGGGTTAGCCAGAGGAGAAGGAAGAGTATTCCAGACATAGGAATGTGGATATTCAAAAGCCTTAAATGAAGAGATCACAGTGTGTTGAGGGAACTAAAGTTAGCTCAAGAAGAATAAAGTGCCAGACATACACTGTGAGGCTGGAGAAATGACTGAGGCCAGATCATGAAAGGTCTTACGATTCTTGTTAGTCTGTTCATTGTTATCCCCAGAGCAATGGAGAGCCAGCCAGGAATTTTTGATCTGGAAAGTGACAAAAGTGGATTTGCATTTTATAAACATCAGTGTGGCTACACTATGGAGAATAGACTAGAAAGGGGAAGACTGTAGTCATCCAGTTGAGAGATGATGGTGGTCCTGGGCAGGATCACTGAGAATGGACCAAAAGGGACAGATTGAAGTGATATCTAGGAAGTGGACTCAGTACAACTTGATGACTGACTATGGAGAAGGGCTTGCCAAGGCTCCCACTGGCACAAATGGGAGAATGGTGTGCCTGTTTCCTCAGCTGGGCATCCAGGAGGAGGAACATATTTGGGGATAGCAGGAGAATGGTGATGAATTCAGGTCTGAACATGCTGCGTTTGGAATGTCTGTGGGAGATGTTGAGTAAACAGTTGGCTCCCCAGGTCTGGAGCTGGAAATGGAAATGTGAGCACTGGTAGCTAATAGATGGTGATTAAAGATACTGTGGGAGTGAATGAGGTTCTCTCAGGAAGTCTGTGGAGTACAAAGAGAAGAGAGCCAAGGGCACACCAACAACAGACACCAGCACGAAGAGAACAAACAAACCCGAGAGGTAATCAGAGGAAAGCACGGAGAGCAGGGTCAGGTCCCACAGGAGATGGATGGTGACTGTACAGTTGGGACATTCGTCCCCTCCAAATCTCATATTGAACTTGGATCCTCAGTGTTGGAGGTGGGGCCCGGTGAGAGGTGCGTTGGTCATGGGACTGGCTCCTCATGAAGAGCTTCACCATTCTCAGTGGGGTGAGGGAGTTCTCACTCTTCCTTCCTGCATGACCTGGCGCCTTCCTCCTCCTCTCTTTGCTCTCCCTTTAATTTATAAAGAGTAAAGGTTTATTTGGCTCATGATTCTGATGGCTGGAAAGTTCAAGATTGGACATCTGCATCTGGTGAGGGCCTCACGCTGCCCCCACTCATGGCAGACGGGGAAGGGGAACCCGTGTGTAGAGATCACATGGCCCAAGAGAGAGCCAGCAGAGATGGGTGCCAGGCTCTCACAGGAACTAATAGAGTGAGAACTCACCGCTGAGGGAGGGCATTAATCTATTCATTAGGATCTGCCCCCATGACCCAAACACCTCCTACTGGGCCCCATTTCCAACGCTGGGCAGCAAATTTCAATATTAGCTTTGGAGGGGACAAACATGCAAACCGTGGCATAGCAGACACCATCAAAAAAGTGAAAGGCTAACCTAAAGAATGAGAAAAAATATTTGTAAATCAATGTATCTGATAAGGTACTTATAACTAGGATATAAAGACAACCATATTAAAAATAGGCAAAGGATCTGAACACACACTTCTCCAAAAAAGATATACAAATGGCCAGTAAACACACGAGAAGGTGCTCAACATCACTCATCATCAGGGAAATGCAAATCAAATCACAACGAGATACCACCTCACACCCACTAGGAAGGCTAAATAAAAAAGACACATAGGCATTTTCCGATGTTTTTTCCAAAAAAGAGATTAAAGGAGAAAAAAAAAAGGGACAAAAAAACAAGTGTTATTTTACAAAGATGTGAAGACAGTGGAGCCCTCGTGCGCTGCTAGTGGGAATGTGAAGTGGGGCAGTTGCCGAGGAAGACTGTCAGTTCCTCAAGTGGTTAAATATAGAGTTCCTGGGACACGGAGGCGGGCCGTTGCTTGAGTCCAGGAGTTTGAGACTGGGCAACATAGCAAGACCCTGTGTCTACAAAAAATTTAAAAATTATCTGGGTTTGGTGTGTGTGCCTGTAGCCCCAGCTACTTGAGAGGCTGAGGCGGGAGGATCACTTAACAAGCCTAGGAGTTGGAGGCTGCAGTGAGCTGTGATCGCACCACTGCACTCCAGCCTGGGTGACGACAGAAAGAGACCCTGTCTCTAAAAATGAAAAAAAACCCGTAGAGTTCTCATGTGACCCAGAAATTCTACTCCCAGGTATATATACCCAAGAGAAATGAAAATATATGTCCACACAAGAACTGGACAATGGACTGTTAACCGACAATAAAAAAGAGTGAAATACTGATGCAGACTACGACACGGACGAGCCTGGAAAACATGATGCCAAGCGGAAGAAGCCTCACGCAAAAGACCACATACTGTACGATTTCACTTACATGAAATGCCAGAATAGCCAGATATACTGAGGCAGGATGTAGATTCGTGGCTGCTGAGGGCTGGAGGTGGGTAATGGGGGGCTTGGGAGTGAAGGTGAGAATTGGGAAGTTTTCTTTTTAGGTTAATGGGAGTGTTCTAAAACTGTATGAAGACAGCACAACTCTATAAATAAAAATACTGAATTTACACTTTTTTTCTTTTTTGAGATGGAGTCTCGTTCCCTCACCCAGGCTAGAGTGCAGTAGCAGGATCTTGGCTCACTGCAGTCTCCGCCTCCTGGGTTCAAGCGATTCTCCTGCCTCCACCTCCTGAGTAGCTGGGATTACAGGTGCCCACCACCACACCCAGCTAATTTTTGTATTTTTAGTAGAGACAGAGTTTCACCATGTTGGCCGGGCTGGTCTCGAACTCTGGATCGCAAGTGATCCACCTGGGATTACAGGCATCAGCCACTGCACCCAGCCTGCTGAATTGCACACTTTAAACGGCTGAATTCTATGGCATGTAAATTATATCTCAATGAAGCTGTTAGAAACTTTTTCAATGCTGCTTCTTGGTTGGTGAAAACATTAATCCTGACATCATTTAGTAGTACCTCAACTCCTTTTTGGAAATGCCCAAACCCTTTTTTAGCTAGATTAGCTCTAAATGAAGAAGTAAAAGCTCAAATGGTTACCTTTTTTTCTCTTCCAGCTTTATTGAGGTATAAAAAAAATGTATTTAAGGTGTACAATCTCATGATTTGATGTATGTATACATTGTGAAAAGATCACCACAATCAAGTTAATTGGCATACCCGTCCCCTCACATAGTTACTGTTTTTGTCTGTGTGGTGAGAACACTTAGGAGCTACTCTCTTAGCAAATTTCAAGTAGACAATACATTATTTTTAACTGTAGTCACCATGCTGTACATTAGATCCCCAGAACTGAATGTTTGTACCCTTTCACCAAAATCTTCCCATTCCAGCTGACCCTGGGAACTACGATTCTACTGTGTTTATGAGTTTGATACTTTCAGATTCCACATGGAAGTGAGATCACATAGTCTTCGCCTTTCCATATCCGGTTTATTTTACTAAGCATAATGTCTCCAATGTTTCACCCATGTTGTCGCAAATGGCAAGATTTCTTTCTTTTTTATGGTAAAATAATGTTTGCAAGCTCCTTGACTTACAATAGGGCTACGTTCCCATACATTCATCATAAAGTCAAAAGAGCGTTAAGTCCTGGATGGTCTGTCTGTGCAGTCATGTGTCACTTAATGACAGGGATACCCTCTGAGAAATGCATTGTCAGGCAATTTTCTTCTCATGTGAGCATCACAGAGTGCACTTACACAAACCGAGATGGCGTAACCTACCACTGCATACCTTGGCTACATGGGCTGGCTTACTGCTGTGAGGCCACAAACCTGTACAGCAGGTTACTGTGCTGAATACCGAGGCAGTTGTAACACAGTGGTGAGCATTGTGTGTCTAGACATGTCCACGCATAGCAAAGGTACAGTAAGTCAGGCACAGTGGTCCACATCTGTAGTCCCACTACTTTGAAGGCTGAAGCAGAAGGATTGCTTCAGTTCATGAATTCAAGGCCAGCCTGGGCAATATGGTGAGACCCTGTCTCTAAAAACACATTTAAAAATGGCTGGGCACGGTGGCTCACACCTGTAATCCCAGCACTTTGGGAGGCCGAGGTGAGCGGATCATGAGGTCAGGAGATCGAGACCATCCTGGCTAACACGGTGAAACCCCGTCTCTACTAAAAAAATACAAAAAATTAGCCAGGCGTGGTGGCGGCCACTTGTAGTCCCAGCTACTCAGGAGGCTGAGGCAGGAGAATGGCATGAACCTGGGAGGCGGAGCTTGCAGTGAGCCGAGATCGTGCTACAGAACTCCAGCCTGGGTGACAGAGCAAAACTCCGTCTCAAAAAATAAATTAATTAATTAAATACATTAAAAAATAAAAAAATCTATTTCTAGAAAAATTACCAACCAAAAGAAAAACATTTGCAAACAGGTGGAAGACAAGTGTAGAATGTACTGATTTCATGGGGACACTGAAATTCTAATCTTACACACACACACTTCTCTTAAAAAAGAAACAGTTCAGTAAGAATACAGTATTATAATCTTACGGGACCACTGTTGTGTCTGTGGTCCATCACTGAAACATCATTATGCAGTGCATGGCTGTATATATACATAAACACACACCCCACATTTTCTTGATCTGTTCATCTGTCAACAGACGCTTAGGCTGTTTCCATATCTTGGCTATTGTGAATAATGCTACGCAAACGGTTATCTTTAGGATCAAATGGGACGATAGAGATGGTCACACCTAGCTCACATTAGCTCAGTAAATAGTTATTAGATCTGAATCTGAGTTAAGTTACTTCCACCAGCGCAGTAGCATGACTTTATTTAAACTCAGCACACACATCTCTCTAGATCTATAACCATGTGCACACAAGTGTTGGAGACATGACTGCAGAATGGCTACCTTGGTCCTGGCCACCTTGGTGAAACTGTAACACTGTCCTGAAAGACATAATTGAAGGGTAAGTTGTTCACATGGGTTTCGGAAATCACCAGGGTGGTGGCGGGGAATGTGACAGGAAGAGGGGGACTAGGACCCCAAAGCCTGGCAAATGTGGGGGCTGGCCAGTGGTCATTCAGTGATAGTGATAAGGACGGTATTCTGGCTTATGGCTGGAACCTTGCTATGGTCTGAATTTTGTGTGTCCCCCAACCAAAAAAAAAATTCCTGTGTTGAAATACTTTCATGACAAAAATAATGCATCTTAATATTTAAAAAGGCCAGGCGTGGTGACTCATGCCTGTAATCCCAGCACTTTGGGAGGCCGAGACGGGTGGATCACGAGATCAGGAGTTCAAGACAAGCCTACCCAAGATGGTGAAACCCCATCTCTACTAAAAATACAAAAATTAGCCGGATACGGTGGCAAGCGCCTGTAATCCCAGCTACTTGGGAGGCTGAGGGCAGGCGAATTGCTTGAACCCGGGGGGGTGGAGATTGCAGTAAGCCGAGATCATGCCACTGCACTCCAGCGTGGGTAACAGAGCAAGACTCCATCTCAAAAAAAAATAAAAAATAAAAAATGCTTTCAAGGTGATGGTATTAGGAGATGAGGATTTGCGAGTTTATTAGGTCATGAGGGCAGATTAGGACCCTATCAACAAGACCCAGGGAGATCCTTTCTTCCTTCTTCTGTGTGAGGTTGCAATGAGAGGTGACCATCTATGAACCAGAAAGCCCTCACTAGACACTGAATCTGCCAATGCGTTGATCTCAGACTTCCCAGCCTCCAGACTGAGAATACATTTTTGTTGTTTATAAGCCACCCAGTCTATGGCATTTTGTTATAGCAACCCAAACAGACCAGGACAAACCTCCCAGGGAGAGCAGTAGGGCCCAGGGCAGTCTTGGGAGCCAGGGGATTGCAGGCAGTGGCTGGGACTTGTGACATGTGGCTGTTTTACGGAAAGTGCTCCCTCTTCTGCCCATCTTGGGCTAGCCTGGCCATCTAGGTAACAGTCCCTCTGGCACTCAGTCACTGCTCTTGTTGGCAGGGTGGAGAGCCTGCCTGTCAGCTTGGTTTGATGGAGAACTTTCCAGGTGCCCATAGAAAGGGGCAGAGCACCTTTCTGATTCCCAAGGAAGCAAAGAAAGCAACTTTCGTTCTAAGGTGTTGAGAGAGCTCTCCATGGCTCTGTTTTGTCCAGGAAGTTTTCCTATGCACAAAGTGTGCGTTCATAGAGTCGGAGAACAAGAGTGCTCAAACCTGTTTTAGGTGGCAGAACACCTGGAAATTATAGCTTCCTTTGCATAAGATGATGAAACACTGACTTTTCTTTTTTGTTTGTTTGGTTTGGTTTTTTTGAGACGGAGTCTTGCTCTGTCTCCCAGGCTGGAGTGCAGTCGCATGATCTTGGCTCACTGCAGCCTCCGCTTCCCGGGTTCAAGCGATTCTCCTGCCTCAGGCTCCCAAGTAACTGGGATTACACACCCTGCCAATTTTTGTATTTTTAGTAAAGATGAGGTTTCGCCATGTTGGCCAGGCTGTTCTCCAACTCTTGACCTCAGGTGATCCACCCACCTCAGCTTCCCAAAGTGCTGGGATTACAGGCATGAGCCACCGCACCCGGCCAACACTGACTTTTTTTTTGAAATGGAGTTTCGCTCTTGTTGTCCAGGCTGGAGTGCAATGGCATGATGGCTCACCGCAACCTCCGCCTCTTGGGTTTAAGCGATTCTCCTGCCTCAGACTCCCCAGTGGCTGGGACTACAGGCATGCATCACCATGCCCAGCTAATTTTGTATTTTTTTAGTAGAGATAGGATTTCTCCATGTTGCTCAGGCTGATCTCGAACTCCTGACCTCAGGTGATCCACCCGCCTTGGCCTCCCAAAGTACTGGGATTACAGGCGTGAGCTACCACACCTGGCCCCCAACACTGACTTTTCTATTTCTCATTGTATGAACCACAGTTTAGCTCAGAACACATTGATGGATTTAGCATCTAGGTTGGGCAAGAAACGTTCTGCTTAATTAAATGTGCATACTGTTATAAATTAATCAAATCACAGCTATAAGCCTACTGGCTCATGGAGAAAACAAGCTGTTAAGCTACTCAGGGTCAAGTTTCCAAGTGTCTCCATTACTGCTTGTTTGCCAACAGGTCTGGATGTTTTGCTAGTACGTGATGGTAGTCATCAAAGAAAATGTTGGTGTGGGGCTGGGCACGGTGGCTCACGCCTGTAATCCTAGCACTTTAGGAAGCCAAGGCAGGAGGACTGTTTGAGACCAGGAGTTCAAGACCAACCTGCCAAAATATCGAGACCCCACTTCTATTTTTAAAATTTTATAAAAAATTAAAAATAAAATGTTGGGAGAAAAATAGTTCAGGAAGTGCTAGTGATTAACTGACTTTTTTTTTTTTTTTTTTTCTAAAGCAAATCAAAAACAAACCATACTTGGGGGCTTTGGAATCAGAAAGACCTCGGTTTGGCCAGGGGTGGTGGCTCACACCTGTAATCCAAGCACTTTAGGAGGCTGAGGCAGGTAGATCACTTGAGGTTAGGAGTTTGAGACCAGCCTGGCCTATATGGTGAAACCCCTACTCTACTGAAAATATAAAAATTAGCTGGATGTGGTGGTGTGTGCCTGTAATCCCGGCTACTCGGGGGGATGAGGCAGGAGATTCACTTGTACCCAGGAGGCGGAGGTTGCAGTGAGCTGAGATGGCACCACTGCACTCCAACCTGGGCAACAGAGCTAGACTCCATCTCAAAAAAAAAAAAAAAAAAAAAAAGAGAAAGAAAGACCTGAGTTTGAATCAGGAGTATGAGCTGTGTTGATAGTAGGCAAGTTACTTAATCTCTCAGAACCTGCCTCCTGGTCTTTAACATGGAGACGATAAAGACCCTACTTGGCAGAATGGTTCTCAAGATTAGCATCAATGTATGTAAAGCCTCTGGCACAGGGCCTCACCCTGAATAGGAGACTTACGAAAGGACAGGACAACTCTATGAAAACCATTATGGAGATTTCTCAAAGAACTAAAAATAGAACTACCATTAGACTCCAATCCCATTACTGGGTCTCTACCCAAAGGGAAAGACATCTGCACTCATGTTTATGACAGCACTGTTCACAATAGCACAGATACAGTGTCCATCAACCAAGGATTGAATAAAGAAAATGTGATACACACACACCATGGATCTACTCAGCCATAAAAAAAGAATGAAATCACGTCTTTTGCAGCAACATGGAACTGGAGGCCATTATCCTAAGTGAAATAACCCAGAAACAGCCAGATACTGCTTGTTCTCACTTGTGACAGCTAAAAAATGGGTACACGTGAACATACAGAGTAGAAAAACACGCCTGTAATCTCAGAGCTTTGGGAGGCCGAGGTGGGCGGATCATGAGGTCAGGAGATCGAGACCATCCTGGCTAACACGGTGAAACCCCATCTTTACTAAAAATACAAAACATCAGCCGGGCATGGAGGCGGGCGCCTGTAGTACCAGCTAGTCGGGAGGCTGAGGCAGGAGAATGGTTGTGAACCCAGGAGGCAGAGCTTGCAGTGAACTGAGATCGTGCCACTGCACTCCAGCCTGCGTGACAGAGCGAGACTCCATCTCAAAAAAAAAGAAAAGAGAGAAGAAAAAGAAAAACAGACACTGGAGACTATAAAAAGTGGGAGGGGAGGGGGTTGGAGAATCACCTATTGGGTACAATGTTCACTATTTGGGTGATGATGGGTACACTAAAAGCCCAGACTTCACCACTATGCATATACACATGTAAGAAAAATGCACTTGTACCCGCTAAATATATAAACTTTTTTAAAATTAAAAATAAATAAACAGTCCGGGCGCGGTGGCTCAAGCCTGTAATCCCAGCACTTTGGGAGGCCGAGGCGGGTCGATCACCTGAGGTCAGGAGTTTGATACCAGCCTGGCAAACATGGTGAAACTCCGTCTCTACTAAAAATACAAAATTAGCTGGGCGTGGTGGCGGCCTGTAATCCCAGCTACTTGGGAGGCTGAGACAGGAGAATTGCTTGAACCTGGAAGGTGGAGGTTGCAGTGAGCGGAGAAAGCGCCACTGCACTCCAGCCTGGGCGACAAAGAGCGAAACATCGTCTCAAACAAATCGCACCACTGCACTCCAGCCTAGGCGACAAAGAGCAAAATTCCATCTCAAAAATAAATAAATAATCCGTCTCAAAAATAAATAAACAAACAAATGAGGCAACAGACTCTGAAAAGAGCCCAAAGTCATCCAGCAGGTTTGCCGTGTGCCAGGCATAGAATCCCAAATTCCAGCAGCCTCCTCACTGTGCTGTGCTGTTCTCTTCTGCAAACCCACGGCCTTTCTAAACACCCAGCCTGTCCCTGGAGGCCACAGGTTATTGCATGTGTTCTCTTTTGATAGCCAGCCAAGAAGAGGGAACGCAGGGTGACTCACCAGGTAAGCCAGTCCCCCGTCCCTAGTGACTCTTCCTGTTCAAGGAAGCATCTTTTGTGTTTCATGTTCTTTTTATTCCTCCCACTGTGGCTGTGCTCTGCTCAGATAAATCATAATGGGGGTACTTGTTGCTGTCTGAGGCCGCAGCTTGAGATGCTGACATTGAGACCACCTAAAGCAGGGAGGGACCTGGGTCCTTAGCCTAGAGAGAGCTGCAGGGGAGAAGGGTGGACCAGCTGCCCGCCTCAGGGCTGCAGAGAGCAGGTCTGGGCAGAGAGGAGGGAACTGGGAGTGAAGGGGGTACATGTAGCCACTTGTCTGCAAGTCTGGCCTGGCCCTCCAGCCCTCTTGGGAGGGACACCTGGGACTAGGGGGAGGCAGGAGCTACACAAAAGAGGACCTTAGAGATGGTGCATAGTTTTCACTATCTTGAAGACTCTTTGTTATTTAACACATGCCTCCCCTACCCCCATGCTTGAAGGATGTTGGTAGGCTGTCACTGGTACTTCTTTCTGTTCCTGCTCTAAGCGTGCTCTGTTCACGCCCAGCACACCTTCCTGGTATGTGGCTCAGCCGGTCTCAGCTGCCAGCCAATCGTTCCTGACCTTCCTATTATGTCACCAGCAGCCAATCAGAGCTTCGGATCAGCACGCGCTCAGCAGTGTTACTACCCGGAGTTGACAGAATCGTAGCCGAGAGCAAAGAGCATTTTAAATGGCTTTCTGAAAGCCAGAAATGCTTGCGAGTCGACCTCATTACTACTTTGGGAGAAATCCCAGTTGAGAACCAGTGATCAAACCTGACCCCTTTATTTTGCCCAGCGAGGGGAGGGGGCTTGGCCAGAGAGGTGCAGGAGTTGTTAGAGAGGCTGGACCAGACGCCCGGTCAGCTGCCCCCCAGGGTAGCGGTAGTGCGTGTTTTTATGGCGCCACTCCTGTACTCCTGAACTTTCTCTGTGTCTCCACCCCACACTGACTGATAAGCAGGCCACGCATGGATGCCAATTCTGCAGCAGAGATGGAGAAAGAGTCTGTGCGGCCCCAGAGAGGCCAGAAGAGGCACCTGCTTCTCGCTTTCCAGCTCCTGGAGTGCGGGACAAACCACAGGTCTCCCCTGTGGATTCTATGAGATTGAACCAATTCTTCTTTACGTCAATTACATGGAATCAAGTTTTCTTATGTCGCAGACCAAATGAGGCTTTTCCAAGACTTTCTACCTTGTTTTCTAGGCTTCTCCTTGACTGGGCGTGTGAGTTCCTTGGCAGGATTGTCACAGATGGCTACTGTGGCCGTGAGTGATGCTCTTTGCCTAACTAGGTGTTCTGCCTACTTTGTAGGAAATGCGAGCTGGGCCGTGAGGAGTGTAGTCACACTTTCCAGCACAGCCGAGGTAGAGGACCTGACTCCTCTTGAGGCTGAAAGCTACCCTCTGCCTCGGTCGCCCTTCCCTCACCCCATTCTGATTTACTTCATTCATGAGAGAACTTCTGCCTAGTCAGTGGTCTCCTTGCCTTCACTCCCACCTTCGTCTAATATAGGAGTCAGTAAATGATGGCCCTCAGGACAGATCCATACCCCCTGGCTTTGTACATACATGTGTATTAGAACACAGCTGGGTTCTTTCATTTAAGTATTGTCTCGTGGCTGCTTTCACACTACAGCAGCAGAGTTGAGAAGTTGTGACAAAGACTGTATGGTCCACAAGGCCACAGTTATTTACCCTTTGGCCTGCTGACCCCGTAATCCATCCACCTGGCTGCCTCCGAGTGATCTCTTAAACCTCAGATCGAACCACACTACTCTTCTGCTTACAAAAAAAAAAAAAAAATCTATTGGGAGGCCAAAGCAGACGGATCACTTGAGGTTAGGAGTTCAAGACAAGTCTGGCCAACATGGTGAAACCTCATCTCTACTAAAAATAGAAAAATTAGCTGTGCGTGGTGGCACACACCTGTAATCCCAGCTACTCAGGAGGCTGATGCAGGAGAATCACTTGAACCCGGCAGGTGGAGGTTGCAGTGAGCCAAGATCATGCCACAGCACTCCAGCCTGGGCACAGAGTGAGACTGTCTGTAGATGGATGCTCCTTAGTGAGGCTCTTCATGACCTGGTCAACTTCCTTCCACTCCTCCCCTCCACCCTCTGTCTCTGCTCACCCTCGGCTCTCACATCCTCAGCTGTGCCCTTGACCAGGCCATGCCTGATGGCTAGAATGTCCTTCTCCTTTCACCGTCTGTCAAATGTCTAAATATCTCTTAAGACTAAATTCAAATGTCACCTCCTCCTGCGCCCCTCCTAGATGCCTAGCTGAATTACCTGCTCCCTCCTCTGTGCTCCTAAGCTTTGTGGCTAGATAACCATCTGTGACTGCAATGACATGTTTAGGTGTTTCTCTCTCCCATTAGACAGTGAGCTACTAGGAATCAGGAACCTTGTCTCATTGCCTTTTCTGCCCTGCCAGGAATGGAGCTGAACCATTTGGATAAGTCAGAAGCAGACTTTTATAAAAGTGCCAAGAACTTGACTATAACATCTTGTCGATGCCATTTCTGGTAATCGACTAACTGGTTTCTCCTCCTTCTCTAAATTTCCTGGTGTCTGGAATAGCATAGGTACTTGGAAAATGAATGAGTATGTAATTGTATAAAACATATATTTTTCTTCTAACATAAAATTGTGGGAAATACCTTGTCATATTCACTTTATCATCAAGTACATTCAAGACTTTAAAAAGAATTTGGCTGGGTGCAGTGGCTCACGCCTGTAATCCAAACACTTTGGGAAGCTAAGGCAGGAGGATTACTTGAACCCAGGAGTTCGAGACCAGCCTGGGCAATATAGGGAGACCCCATCTCTACAAATAAATATTAAAATTAGCTTAGTATGCTGGCACATGCATGTAGTCCCAGCTACTCAGGAGACAGAGGTAAGAGGATTGCTTGAGCCCTGGAGGCAGAGGTTGCAGTGACCTGAGGTTGTGCCACTGCACTCCAGCCAGGCTACAGAATGAAACCCCATCTCAAAAAAAAAAAACAAACAAAAAAAAGTTTTCTACCTCCATCCAGAGAAGATATGCAAATGGCCAATAAGCACATAAAAAGATGCTCAACATCATTAGCCATCAGGGCAGTGCAGATAAAAGCAACAGTAAGACGCCGCTTCACACCTATGGGGGTGTGAAAATTGATTTGCATCCATTTTGATCTATAATCAAAATCTATAATCAAAAGGACAGATGGCCAGGCACAGTGGCTCATGTTGCTCACGTCTGTAATCCCAGCACTTTGGGAGACTGAGGCGGGCGGATCACGAGGTCAGGAGTTCGAGATCAGCCTGACCAACATGGTGAAACCCCATCTCTACTAAAAATTCAAAAATTAGCCAGGTGTGGTGGCAGACGCCTGTAATCCCAGGAACTCAGGTGGCTGAGGCAGGAGAATCACTTGAAACCAGGAGGTGGAGGTTGCAGTGAGCTGAGATTGCACCACTGGACTCCAGCCTGGGCGACAGAGCAAGACTGTGTCTCAAAAAAAAACAAAACAAAACAGATAACGTGTTGACAAGGATGGGGAGTAAGTGGAACCCTTGTACATTGTTGGTGGGCATGTAACATGGTAAAGCTACTACACCTTTAACTGGGTAAAGGTGACATGGGATCACTCTCTATCATTTATTACAACTCCATGTGAATCTACAATGGTCTCAGAATAAAAAACTTAATTTAAAGACATACTCTAGGCCAGACGCAGTGGCTCGCACCTGTAATCCCACACTTTAGGAGGTCGAGGCAGAAAGTTCCCTTCAGGCCAGGAGTTTGAGACCAGCCTAGGCAAAAAGTGAGACCCTCATCTCTCCAAAAAATTTTAAAAATTCGCCAGATGTGGTAATGCACACACCTGGTCCCAGCTACAAGGAGGCTGAGGCAGGAGAATTGCTTGAGCCCAGGAGGTCAGGCTGCAGTGAGCCATTTGTACCATGGCACTCCAGCCTAAGTGACAGAGTGAAACTCTGTCTCAAAAAATAAAAATGAAAACATCTGGCCCAAAGAAAATAATAAAATGAAATAAATAAATAAAAATAAAAACATACTCCACCTCTTTTCTGTACTTCTCCTTCTAAAATAAGAATTTCCCAGCTGGGTACGGTGGCTCACACCTGTATTCCCAGCACTTTGGGAGACCAAGATGGGCTGATTGATTGAGTCCAGAAGTTCAAGACAAGCCTGGGCAATATAGCAAGAACCCTGTCTCTACAAAAAAAGTAGAAAAAATTCACCGAGCATGGTGCACGCCTGTAGCCCCAGCTACCTGGGAGTGTGAGGTGGGAGGATCACCTGAGCCTGAGAGGTTGAGGCTGTAGTGAGCCGTGGTCCTCACTCTGCACTCCAGCCTGGGTGACAGAGTGAGATCCTGTCTCAAAACAAACCAACAACAAAAGAAGAATTTCCCAGGAGTAGCGTGTCTGTATTCTGTAAATGATGTTGCTATTTGGTGGCATTGTTTTATTTGTCAGGAATCCTAGGCCTACCCTGTGGACTCTATGAGTCTCTCAAGAGCTGACCAAAGTTTTGGATGGAGCAAAAATCTTTATTGACTCCAGGCCGGGTGCAGTGGCTCACGCCTGTAATCCCAGCACTTTAAAGGCTGAGGTGGGTGGATCACATGAGGCCAGGAGTTCGAGACCAGCCTGGCTAACATGGCGAAACCCAATCTCTACTAAAAATAGAAAAATTAGCCGGGTGTGGTGGTGCACATCTGTAATCCCAGCTACTTGGGAGACTGAGGCAGGAGAATCACTTGAACCTGGAAGGCAGAGCTTGCAGTGCGCTGAGATCACACCACTGCACTCCAGCCTGGGTGACAAAATAAGACTCCATCTCAAAAAAAAAAAAAAAAAAAAATTTACTCCAGAAGGTGAAAAGATAACCATAATAACATCGTTAACAAATGTTTAAATGTCTCTAAAATATGGTCTTATATCAAATAGCTGCAACTCAGTTCTCACATGTCTGTATGTGTGTGTTACACATATAGACTGCATGTTTAATATGGGGTATTCTGAGGATTCGAAACTGGAAATGACCTGGTGTTGAATCCTGCCTTTACCACTTGTAGCTCTGTGGCTTTGGAGAAGTTTTCTTAACTTATTTGAGTCTCAATTTCATTATATATTGAAAGAACGTTGTAGTATTTGCTCCATAGTGGTGTTGTGGCAATTAAAATTACATGAATTCCTGATTCATGGGAAAGCTCAATAAGTACCTGCCCCATAGTAAGGGCTCAGCTAGAGGTGGCTATTGTGATGATGAAATACCGAGGATGGCGGTGACGGGTATTTGTGGTTGACTGTCAGGGTGGTGGTAGTAAGAGCCCGGAACCCAGTGAGTCCCTGGGTCCACTTGATCGTGGGTTTGTACTTAACCAGAGCCAGAGAAAAGACTTATATTGTCAGTTTTTTGGGAGGAAAAACAGGAGGAAGAGAACAAAGGCTTGGTTTCATTGGAGGCGCAACTGAATATTATTTTAAATGAAAGCTACAAAAGCAGTGTGGAAAAACCACAGGAAGGGTGAGGCCAACTAAGGTTTGCATCGTGAGGTCAGCTGGTGGTTGACTGAGTCACAAAGCATTTTATACAAATCGTGATCTGACAATGACTATTTTCCTGGCTAAAACTCAGGAAAACTGAGTTTCAAAAGCAATTGTAAAAATATGTGTGACTTGTGGTATTTTATATATGAAAAGGTTTGTATATAACTTACATCAAATTTGGTTATACATCTACCTAGGTGTCTTTATTGAAAAAGAGTAGGATTACGTGACATCGCAACCTTGCTGGTTAACCTGAGCCTTCAGGTTGTGTGGCCTTCGGGATACGGGTCTGGGAGCTCTGCAAACATGTGTCAGGGTCTGGCTCTTCACAAGGCACTGGGAATGCAAAGCAGTCCCTGTTCCGAGGCACACACAGCATTGCACTTATAAAATTTAACAGAATGGGGCTGGGCGCCGTGGCTCACACCTGTAATCCCAGCACTTTGGGAGGCTGCAGCAGGAGGATCACTTGAGCCCAGGACTTCAAGACCAGCCTAGGCAACACAGTGAGACCCTGTCTCTACAAAAAATTAGCCGGGCATGGTGGCGTGCACCTGTAGTCCAAGCTACTCGGGAGGCTGAGGTGGGAGGATCACTTGAGCCTGGGAGATTGAGCCTTCAGTGAACTGAGGTCATGCCACTTCACCCCAGCCTGGGCAACAGAGTTAGACCCTGTCTCAACAACAACAACAAAAGTAACAAAACAAAACGAAAGACAGAGAGACACGTAATAAATAAAAGTCAGTGACCTGCGAATGCTTTATATATTATTCAAAGATAATATTGAAACAAAAATAACTATGAAGGTCATCTTCATGTTTCTGGCACTTGAAAATTAGTGTATAGCAGTGATGTATTAGGCAACAGAAAGCTTAGAAATGGAAAGAAAGATCTGGGTTTGGGTACAGGCTCTGCCCTTTATTCATTGTGTGACTTTCGCCAGGTCACTTAACCTCTCTGCTTCGGTTTCATCATGGGTTACAAAATGAACGATAACACCCAGGTAATTGGTTTGGTATAAAATTGAGATGAGTTGAGTGTTACTGAAATATAAAGTAATATTATGGGAAATCACTGTGAATTTTCTTAGTTGGAGGCTGCTTATAGAGAACCCAAGATCACAGAATTGCATTATGTCAAGATGTGTTTGCTTTTCACATTTTAGGCCAAAATTAAAGAGAGAAGTAAAATTCCAGATCACACTCCTTCAGACCACTGCATGAGCTTCATTTATCAATTTTCCCATCTTGTTTCTTCCAAAAGCTTTAAGGGACTGGGTGTGGTGGCTCACACCTGTAATCCCAGCACTTTGGGAGGCCAGGGTGGGAGTATCACCTGAGCCCAGAAGTTTGACACCAGCCTGGGCAAAATAGTAAGATCTCGTCTCTACAGATAAATTTTTAAAAATCAACTTAGCATGGTGGCACATGCCTGTAGTACCAGCCACACAGTAGCCTGAGGCAAGAGGATAATTGAGCCCAAGGGGTCAAGGCTGCAGTGAGCCATGATGAGACCACTGCACTCCAGCATGGGTGACAGGTAGACCCTGTCTCAAAAAAAAAGGTAGAGGATGGCTTTAGGATTTCCAATTGGCAAAAGAGAAATCTGTGTCTACACTGGGAGGGCAAATGATTATCAAAATCAATTTCTTTTATTTATTTATTTATTTTGAGACGGAGCTTCGCTCTTGTTGCCCCTGCTGGAGTGCAGTGGTGCGATCTCGGCTCACTGCAACCTCCGCCTTCCAGGTTCAAGTGATTCTCCTGCATCCCCAGGCATGTGCCACTGCCCAGCTAATTTTTTGTATTTTTAGTAGAGATGGTTTTTCACCATGTTGGCCAGGCTGGTCTCGAACTCCTGACCTCAGGTGATCTACCTGCCTCGGCCTCCCAAAGTGCTGGGGTTTCAGGAGTGACCCACCGTGCCCAGCCTCAAAATCAGTTTCTTAAAAGGTTGTACAGAAAGGGTCAGACCCGTGAGAGAGTTCTTTGGTCATGATGTTTGTTGTGGGCACAGGAAGGCCAGCATAGGGAGAGTCAGGAGTTCCCTTACTTTGCACGTCTAAATAGAGGGATACTGTGCTAGATTTAGGGGGAAAAAAAGGACGAGAGAGTTATGGTAAATCTAGAAGACAGTAATGGGAGTCTAAGTTGAAGTTACTCCACAAATAATAACTGAGCACATATTTTATGCCAGAGCTTGTGCAAGGCAATAGGAATGGGAAAATGTAAATGGTTGTATTCATCCATTGGTGTTCTAGGTAAGAGGACTTGGTGTCAGTAGACTGAGGTTCAAATCCTGGCTCTGCCACCTGACCCATGGCTCTGGGGAACTGGTGGTGTCAGCAATGTAGACAGTTATAATTCCATGTAATATGTGCACTAGCAAAGGTCTGTGCAGGCCGTGTGGGAAGCTCAGGGCAAGATAGTTTCTTAAGATTATGCTTCGAGGGTTTCCCTTTTCCAAACATATGAAATGACAGATAAATGATACAAAGAGACAGAAAAAAAAAAAAAAACCCCCACCATACTGAAACATGTAATACATATCTCCATGGAGTAATAACAAAGAGACATGAGTGGCAAATGGGCCTGCAAGGCTCTGGGTGGAGAAGCAGGAATTGGGTTTTTACGCAGTGACAGGCATGGCAAGGGCACCAAGCAAAGTGCAAGAACAACTCAGACCTCCTGCTTCAAACGGGGGCCTGGGGAAGGGTCTCTTTTTCCTTTTCTTTCTTTTTTTTTTTTTTCTTGACACAGAGTCTCGCTTTGTCGCCCAGGCTGGAGTGTGATGGCGTGATCTCGGCTCACTGCAACCTCCACCTTCCGGATTCAAGTGATTCTCCTGCCTCAGCCTTCTGAACAGCTGGGATTACAGGTGCCCACCACCACACCCGGCTAATTTTTGTATTTTTAGTAGAGATGGGGTTTCACTGTGTTGGTCAGGCTTGTCTTGAACTCCTGACCTCGGGTGATCCACCCGCTTTGGCCTCCCAAAGTGCTGGGATTACAGGTGTGAGCCACTGCGCCAGGAAAGGGAAGGGTCTCTTTATTCAAATACGCACATGCACATGCACAGATACCTTGCATCTGTGAAAGGAAGCTAAGAAATCTGCAGCTGGCAGCTATTTGGACCTATGGCTTATAAACATGTTTCTCGGGAGACAGAGAAACCAAGACTTGGGCCAGTCTTTGCAGTGACTTGGGGCCTGGAACTGCATTTCCCCTCTATGAGTGGAGAGCCCAGGCACCAACAGAAACTCAGTTCTGGATTAGGAGCTAGAGGGGCTGGATGGAGGCAGCTAGAAACTGCTAGACAGGAAAGAGGGAGTGCAGCAGAGAGACTGCGGTGATCAAGAGGGGAAAAGTGCCCTCAAGAAGACTGAGCAAACCAAAATCCCAAAGTCTATTAGGAAAATCAATGATAATAAGATACAGAATGAAACAAAATCAACAATCAAGAAGAGATGAATTCATTCCAGGTAAAATGAAACAACAACCTGAATTTAAGATGACTTGGTCGAGCGCGGTGGCTCACATCTGTAATCCCAGCACTTTGGGAGGCCAAGGCAGGTGGATCACTTGAGGCCAGGAGTTCGAGACCAGCCTGGCTAACATGGTGAAACCCCATGCCTACTAAAAATACAAAAATTAGCCAGGTTTGGTGGCGGGCCCCTGTAGTCCCAGCTACTCGGGAGGCTGAGGCACGAGAATTGCTTTAGCCCATTGAGGTGGCGGTTACAGTGAGCCAAGATTGCACCACCGCACTCCAGGCTGGGCAACAGAGCAAGGGCCTATCTCAAAAAAACAAAACAAAACAAAAAAACTGTATTTACGGTCCTCTAAGGGATAGAAGAAGGAATAGCATCATCATCCATTTCTTTTTTAAAAGTTCAAAATATTAGTAAATTAAAATGAGAAGAAATGAGAAAAGCAAATGCTGAAAATGAAAAAAAATTATTAACAACTAAGTGTTTATGAAGAAGTGAAAATGAAGCAACTGATTCGGCTTGAAGAGAGCTCAAGAGGAAATGTTGAATTAGCGCTTTAAGGATTCTAGGAGGCCTCCAGGGAGAGCGCACCTTGGCAAGTCCTGGAAGATTAGCCTAACTGGCCATGGGGTCAGTGGCAGCAGTGGCGGTGGATTGGCCTCCAGGCTTTGGGAAGCAGAGGCAATCACTTGCATCATAGGGAAGAAAACAAGTTTGACAGGTAAGCTAATGTGTTTCCTTAAAGGAAAAAAGCTTCCTGAGAGGGCAGCTCCTTGCCCATCCAGAATGATGACAGTAGATGTGTTGTGGAAATATTATTATCAGGTCTGTCCACTTTGTGTGGGCTTTCCACTCAGGAGTGTTTTCTTTCTCTTTTTTTGTTTTGAGATGGAGTTTCATTCTTGTCCCCCAGGCTGGAGTGCAGTGGCATGATCTCAGCTCACTGCAGCCTCTGCCTCCTGGGTTCAAGCGATTCTCCTGCCTCAGCCTCCCAAATAGCTGGGACTACAGGCACGTGCCACCACGTGATTTTCATATTTTTAGTAGAGACGGAGTTTCACCACGTTGGCCAGGCTAGTCTCGAACTCCTGATCTCAAGTGATCCACCCACCTCAGCGTCCCAAAGTGCTAGAATTACAGGCGTGAGCCACCATGCCCAGCCAGGAATGTTTTCTTAAACCTGATTTATAGAATTTGGTTTTCATCTAGATGCTAAAACCTGGAAGGTGGAGGAACTGGGGTGGGGTGGGAGGAATTCATATGTACTGAGCACTTGCTTTCTGTATGCATTCCCATTCATCCACACATGGGCTGTGGAAGCCACGTGTCTTTATTCCAGTGTTACACCTGAGGACATCAGGGTCCTAAAAGGTCGAGGGAGTTCTCTCAGGAGGTACTGGGGTAGGAGTTTGAGCCCATGTCTGCCTGGCCCAATGCCCTTTCCACTGTACCACTTCCAAGCAGAGTTGGCGTCTCGTTTACAGGGCCTTGTGCAGTGCCTGGCACATGAAAGATGCTTACTATTAAGCATCTAGGTGTTTCCTAAAAGAATGAATGTGCCATTGATCACCCACTAAGCTCCTAGATGGCGATCACTCCTTTCACGTGAGCAGTACGGAGTAGGGCTGAGTAGTGCCGAGCACATGCAGGTGGGTCTCTGACAAATTTTTTTTATGAAAAAGATGAAAAATAGTTGACTTTTTAGCATTATATTCTTTTTTTTTTTTTTTTTTTTTTGAGACGGAGTCTCGCTCTGTCGCCCAGGCTGGAGTGCAGTGGCCGGATCTCAGCTCACTGCAAGCTCCACCTCCCGGGTTTACGCCATTCTCCTGCCTCAGCCTCCCGAGTAGCTGGGACTACAGGCGCCCGCCACCTCGCCCGGCTATTTCTTTGTATTTTTTTAGTAGAGACGGGGTTTCACTGTGTTAGCCAGGATGGTCTCGATCTCCTGACCTCGTGATCCACCCGTCTCGGCCTCCCAAAGTGCTGGGATTACAGGCTTGAGCCACCGCACCCGGCCCATTATATTCTTTAATCTCCCCAGATCCCATTAATTATTGCTCTTAAATAATTAATTATATTTAGCATTATATTATTTAATCTCCCCAGATCCCATTAATTATTTAAGAGCAATAATTAATGGGATCTGGGGAGATTAAAGAATATAATGCTCTTTCTTTAAGAGCAATGATTAATGGGATTTGGAGGAGATTAAAGAATATAATGGTAAATTATATTTCTCAGGCTGGGCGAGGTGGCTCACACCTGTAATCTCAGCACTTTGGGAGGCTGAGGCGGGTGGATCACCTGAGATCAGGAGTTCAAGACCAGCCTGGCCAACATGGTGAAACCCCGTCTCTACTAAGAATACAAAAATTAGATGGGCGTGGTGGTACATGACTGTAATCCCAGTTATTTGGGAGGCTGAGGCAGGAGAATCACTTGAACCTGGGAGGCGGGGGTTGCAGTGAGCTGAGATCAGGCCACTGCACTCCAGCCTGGGCAACACGGCAAGATTCCATCTCAAAAACAAAAACAAAATTAAAAACTAAAAATACACACATCCAGTCGAGGTGAAGTGGCTCATGCCTGTAACCCCGAGGTGGGCGGATCACCCGAGGTCAGGAATTTGAGACAGCCTGACCAACATGGTGAAACTCCGTCTCTACTAAAAATACAAAAATTAACTGAGCATGTTGGCATGTGCCTGTCATCCCAGCTACTCAGGAGGCTGAGGCAGGAGAATCACTTGAACCTGGGAGGCAGAGCTTGCAGTGAGCCGAGATCGTGCCACTGCACTCCAGCCTGGGCGACAGAGCGAGACTCCGTCTCAAACAAACAAACAAAAGCACCCCACAGATCTGATGATGTTGCTCCCAGCTTAAAATTCTGGAATGTCTCCATTGCCCTTCAAAAACAAAATGTCCCAGAACCCTTAACAGCTCACCTCGGCCTCCAGCAATGTGTCCTAGCAGCTCCCGCTCACCTTGAGGTGCGGGCTCTCTAACCTTCAGACAACTGGGATCATCTCCATTCCTGGGGCTTTGCTGTCTGCTGCCACCACTTGCGCTGTTCTTTCCTTCTTTCACCCGACTGACTCCTACTTAACCTGCTGGCTCAGCTTAGACATTAGTTCCTCTGGGAAGCATCCTCTGCCCTCCCAAGACTGAATGGGGGCCCCAGACTTACACTTCCATGGCTCTCTGTAACTCTTGTTTATAAAAACTCCCAGTACAACTTGGTTTCTTCAATGTGTCCCTTCCCTGCTGGACTCAGTTTCTAAACAACGAGGACCCTGCCATTCATTCACCAACGCCTCTTGAGCAGCTGCTCGGGGAACAGGATTGGAAAGAGGCTCTCAGTGCCTACATGTTTGCTGCATGAATGATTATCACCCTGCACTGATGTGGTGACGTGGCCAGTGATTGAGGGGAAGTGACACAGAATTGCTTCTAAATCACAGAATCAGAGCAAAGATTAAAGCACCAGGATAAGTTACAAAGCATTGTCATTTTGCTGTCTGTGGCCGGCAGTTCATTAGGCCCACTGGGGCCTGATTTCCACGCGGGGAATAAACAAGGTGACATCATGGTGACGCACTCCCAGGGGATTGTGCAAGTGTGCCAGCTCTGTTCGCTGGTTGGAAGAGCTGTGTGTGGTCTCGTGGGCTGCTAATCATCTTTGTAGGGCTTATGATTCTGCAGCTCTCCAGGGACAGGTGACAAATGTCAGTTTCTAAGTTCCTCTGACCTCTGCGTAATTCTCGGACTCTACCCTGCCTTCCCGGGGAGACGGCCTCCCCTGGACTCATAGAGTTCCAACAGTGCTCTCGTTCCCTGGTTTTCAAACTCAGAGTCCACTCAGAATTTCCCCTCACTCAACTTTCAGCGTAACAGCGAACATTTTTCAAGCACTTTACAGTTTGTAAAATGTTTCCACTTATTCTCTCTCATGTGAGCGTGGATCTTACCATGCTCATTGAAAGAAGAAGAAAGAATGAAGACTGTGTAATTTCTATGCACACAGATTCAACTCAGTGACCCAGACAGGTTATTTAACCCCTCTGTGCCTCAGTTATCTGTACAATGGGATAATAATAGGAACGATGGCATGGGATGTTTGCAAAGGTTAATTAAATTAACACAAGTATTCAGCTAGAATAGTTTCCAGCCCATGTGTAATCACTAAGTGGTAACTATTTTTATTACTGTTATTACTATATAGTATCCTTTGTGACAGGAAATAGAGTCCATTTGAAAGAACATGGGCTTTGGACTCTGGAAGACTGGGTTTCTTTTTTCTTTTTCTTTTTCTTTTTTTTTTTTTTTTGAGAAGCAATTTTGCTCTTCCTGTTTCGCTCAGCCTGTTGCCCAGGCTGGAGTGCAATGGTGCAATCTTAACTCACCACAACCTCTGCCTCCCGGGCTCAAGCGATTCTCCTGCCTCAGCCTCCCAAGTAACTGGAATTACAGGTATGTGCCACCACGCCCAGCTAATTTTGTATTTTTAGTAGAGACGGGGTTTCTCCATGTTGGTCAGGCTGGTCTCGAACTCCCAGCCTCAGGTAATCAGCCTGCCTTGGCCTCCTAAAGTGCTGGGATTACAGCCGTGAGCCACCACACCTGGCCCTGGAAGACCAGATTTCTATCTTGGCTCTATCAGTCCTGGCTGTTTAATCTCAGCAAGGTTATTTAACTTCTCAGAGTCTCAATTTGCTCATATATAAGATAGTGATTAATACAACCAACCTCAAAGAGTCATTGTGAATATTAACTGAGAGACTATCTGGAAAACACCTTGTGAAGATCAGGCACAGAGTGGACCCCCAGTAAATGACAGGTCCTGCCTATTCCTCTGCATGGCCAGCACATCAGTTCCAATGCATAAGAAAAGAGAATTACACTCAGGATAAGTAAGGGTGGTCATGGAAGAGGAGAAAAGGCAGTGCCACCAGACACTTGGTAGCTTCCAACAAATGGTAGCTGTTCAGTGACTCTAGAATTGAAAACCATTAATCGAATGCCTCAAGGGCAGAGAAGGAGTGCTAACGTTTATTGAGCACCTACTATGTGCAGAGCACTTTATATAAGTCATTTGAGCCTCAAATAGCCCTGGAAGAAACTCCATTTCACTCATAGTAAGATGGACACAGTGGTTGCTGAAGTCTTAAAGGGAGTGCAGAGGAAAGCTGGAATTCTAATCCAGGACTGTGTGATGCCTAAACATGTTTTGCAACCCATTAAATAATACTCATCCATGCTAACATCAGTCAGGGGACAAACAGACAGCAGGCAGGAGAAAGCTCAGGGAGGAAGTGCTTTATGGGGTGAAATTATTGCAGACAGTGAGAACAGCATGGCATGTGTGGACCCTAAGGAGTGTAAGAGCTGGTTCTGGGAGTGGTGAGAGGGTGAGGCTGGAGAGGTGTGTGGGAGGAGAGCAGAGCCTGGCAGGGCCTTTGTGGCACTGTGAGCTTGGAGGGAGGGGTACGTTGCCAGGCAGCCCTAGTGCTGGCCATCCGGTGCACGTGGGTCCCAGCCAAGGGCACGTGAAATGCCTTTCTTTTTAGGTTCAAGCTGGACATACCCACCTGACAGTACACAGAATGTTCAGAGTGTTCAGCGGCGGTTCTCGTGTGAATTCCTTTCCCCAGCTCCTTAACAGGAATGTGTTCTCTGACACCAGTGCTTGGACCACCGTACCATCCTCCCACAGTCCGTCAGAAACAAAGCCTCTGGTCTTGTTCACCTCTTCTTTCTCTCCTGCAACAGGCCTTCCTCAATCCCTTTAGTCCTTCCACATTCTTCCCCACAAGCCGACTCATCCTAGTTTCCTCCTGGACCCCTTGTGAGAGGGTCCCATGCCAGTGCCTGCGGGACTGGGAGAGACATCTGCACGTCACAGACTTTTCTCAAAACCCAGATAGTGGCCTTGGATGCAGAAAGCCTGTGTGTGTTAGGCTGAGTCTCCTCTCCGCTTCTACCCTGAGTCCCATGCCTGAGTCTACCCTTTGTTATCCAGGCTTTGTTGTCTGCCAAAGTCAGGAAGAGCAGGATGGGAGAAAGAGGGGAGGCCTGTATTTGAGGGCAGGGGCTCTGATTAGGGGGCTGCTGCAGCTCCCTAGGGAAGAGCTGTGGTCATCAGTTCGGGATCCTAGAAGGAAGCACAGTGAGGAAAAGAGAGATCTGAGGAAAAGAGAGATCTGAAGAAGGAAGGGCAAGGGGCGAAGAGACCAATGTCGAGATAAAGGGGGCATGGCCAGATGCCACTGAGTGCTTCAGGCTGCAGCAAGGAGACCAGATTCGTTCTCAGTGCAAGGGGCAGCCTCGTGTTCTCCTCACATCCTTGTCCATGTCTGTGAATTTTGCTGGCTGCTGTTTCTCCACCTGCTCCTAAGTGCTGCTGTTCTCCCAGCTCCTCTCATTCTACCTGCAGGAATCTTGGTTACTTTCAGGTGGAACCGAGGCCCCCTGCTCCTCAGCTATGGACTCAGGTATCAAACACTGGCAGGACCCTCTGTATATCCTGTGCGTTCCTCAAAACTTGTGCAAAACAACCCAGCATCATCTCTGTCAATCTCCTCCACTCCCTGTGTCTCCAGCTCAGCTACCAACACGACCGGCTACCCAGGCATCTAATCTAGAGATCCAAGTGTCACTGTGACTTCCCCCACTCCTCACCAACTACTGCCAATGCATTACCAATTCTTTTTTTAAATTTTTTATTATTATTTTTTTAGGCAGAGTCTCGCTCTATAACCCAGGCTGGAATGCAGTGGTGCAATCATGGCTTACTGCAGCCTCGACCTCCTGGATTAAAGTGATCCTCCCACCTCAGCCTCTCGAGTAGCTGGTGCAAGCCATCATGTCTGGCTGATTTTTTAAAAAACTTTTGTAAAGAAGGGGTTTCTAGGCCGGGCGCGGTGGCTCAAGCCTGTAATCCCAGCACTTTGGGAGGCCGAGACGGGCGGATCACGAGGTCAGGAGATCGAGACCATCCTGGCTAACATGGTGAAACCCTGTCTCTACTAAAAAATACAAAAAACTAGCCGGGCGAGGTGGTGGGCGCCTGTAGTCCCAGCTACTCGGGAGGCTGAGACAGGAGAATGGTGTGAACCCGGGAGGCGGAGCTTGCAGTGAGCTGAGATCTGGCCACTGCACTCCAGCCTGGGCGACAGAGCGAGACTCTGTCTCAAAAAAAAAAAAAAAAAAAGAAGGGGTTTCTTTATGTTGCCCAGGTTGGTTTTGAACTCCTGGGCTTAAGTGATCCTCCTGCCTTGAACTCCCAAAAATGCTGGGATTACAAACATGAGCCACTGCATCCGACCACCAGTTCTTTTTAACCTCTGAAACATTTCTCAGATCTCTCTCTCTCTCTCTCTTTTTTTTTTTAGACAGAGTCTTGCTCTGTCACCGAGGCTAGAGCGCAGTGGCGTGATCTTCTGCCTCCCCGGCTCAAGTGATTCTCCTGCCTCAGCCTGCCAAGTAACTGGGATCACAGGCATGAGCCACCATCCCCAGCTAATTTTCTGTAGTTTTAGTAGAGATGGGGTTTCACCACGTTGGCCAGGCTGGTCTCGAACTCCTGACCTCAGGTGATCCACTTGCCTCGGCCTCCCAAAGTGCTGGGATTATAGGCATGAGCCACTGTGCCTGGCCTATTTTTTTTTTTGGATACAGAGTCTTGCTCTGTCACCCAGGCTGGGGTGCAGTGGTGCATTCTTGGCTCAATCCATTCTTTGCCTCCTAGGCTCAAATGATCTTCTCACCTCAGCCTCCCAGGTAGCTGGGACTACAAGGCCACACCACCATGCCCCACTATTTATTTATTTTGTATTTTTATTAGAGATGGAGGTCTCACCATGTTGCCCAGGCTGGTCTTGAACTCCTGGGCTCAAGTGGTCCTCCAGCGTCAGCCTCCCAAAGTGCTGGGATTGCAGGTGTGAGCCACTGTGCCGACCAGGGCAGCCAGTGTTGATTATCCTATCTAAGACAGCTCTCCATTCCCCCATCACTTCATCCTGATTGACTTTCTCCATTTCTCCTACCAGCTTTATCCTGATAGTTGACAGCACTCTCTGAAGCCCTTCGAACATGTACTTATTTAGTTGTCTCTCTCAACATCCCCCACTATGGTATAAGCTTCATAAGGGCCAGGCATGGTGGCTCACACCTATAATTTCAGCAGTTTGGGAGGCTAAGGCAGGACGATCGCTAGGGCCCAGGAGTTCAAGACCAGCCTGGGCAACATAGCAAGACCCTATCTCTACAAAAAATTAAAAAATAAAAATTAACCAGCCATGGTGGCATGCACCTGTAGCACCTGTAGTCCCAGTTACTCGGAAGGGTGAGGCGAGAGGGTCGCTGGAGCCCAGCAATTGGAGGCTGCAGTGAGCTATGATTGTGTGGCTGCACTCAAGCCTGGGTGACAGAAAGCAAGACCCTGTCTCAAAAAAAAAAAAAAAAAAAAAAAAAGCTTTGTAAGAACAATTGAGAGGTGAAGTCAGCTGGAATTCCTGGGTTAAGTGGGGACTTGGAGAACTTTTGTGTCTTACAAGAGGATTGTAAAATGCACCAATCAGCACTCTGTAACTAGGATTGTAAAATACACCAATCAGTGCTCTGTGGCTAGCTAGAGGTTTTTAAAATGGACCAATCAGCAGGATGTGGGCAGGGACAAATAAGGGAATAAAAACTGGCCACTGCAGCCAGCAGTGGCAACCAGCTCGGGTTCCCTTCCGCTCTGTGGAAGCTTTGTTCTTTTGCTTTTCACAATAAATTTTGCTGCTGCTCATTCTTTCGGTCCGTGCCACCTTTGAGAGCTGTAATGCTCACCACGAAGGTCCGTGGCTTCATTCTTGTAGTTAGCAAAACCACGAACCCACCGGAAGGAAGAAACTCTGGACACACCACCTTTAAGAACTGTAACAAGGCCGGGCGCGGTGGCTCAAGCCTGTAATCCCAGCACTTTGGGAGGCCAAGACGGGCGGATCATGAGGTCAGCAGATCGAGACCATCCTGTCTCCGCCACACGGTGAAACTCGCTCTACTAAAAATTACAAAAAAAAAAAAACTAGCCGGGCGGGTGGGCGCTCGCAAACTCCAGCTACTCAGAGGCTGAGGCGGAGAATGGCGGAACTCCGTGCATGAGCTTGCAGTGAGCTTGATCCAGCCACTGCACTCCAGCCTGGGCAACAGAGCCAAGACTCCGTCTCAAAAAAAAAAAAAAAAAAAAAGAACTGTAACACTCACCACAAAGGTCTACAGCTTCATTCTTGAAGTCAGCGAGACCACAAACCCACCAGAAGGAACAAACTCTGGACACACAATGACCTTGTTTTGTTCATCTCTGAGTGCTCAGCACCTGCCTGAGTGTCCAGCACATACTCAGTAAATACCTGCATAGTGGACCACGAGAGGGTGATGCCACAGAAGCCTAGTGGTTCCCAGTTGGAGCTACTTGCATCAAAGTCACCCAGGACTCTCTGCAAGCGAACAGACACCTGAACCCTACCCCAATCTCATACTCATTATATCTGAACCCCCTGGCCGTGGATAAGTGCAAAATTCTCCACATTAACACAGCCAGGGTCAAGAACCATTAAAGTAGAGAATTTCAAGAAGGATCAGCAGTGGCAAATGCGGCAGGGAGTTTCACAATCTAAGACCTGAACAATGTCCAGACTTGACACACTTCGGGAGTAAGCTGGTCAGTTCAAGGTAAGGAGGATGCAGCTCTGGAGGAGATACGCTGGTGGCTCTCCATGGTTGGCCCCATCTTCTGCCAACAATGCCCTGGTTGTCCTCAGAGAGATTCATTCTCTCTCATTCTCAACCATGAGGTTCGGTAGGCCTGGTCCCAGCAGGGCAGGCTCTGACTGGCCACAACAATGGGGTTAACTCCCAAGGCATTTGGCTCAGTGCTATTCCTGTGACCAAATCAGAGCTAAGGATGTCCAAGAAGGTGCTTCTTGGGCTCATAAGTAAAAGTCTTGGCTAGGCGCAGTGGTTCATACCTGTAACCCCAGCTCTTTGGGAGGCGGGCAGATCACTTGAGGTCAGGAGTTCGACACCAGACTGGCCAACATGGTGAAACCCCGTCTCTATTGAAAATACAAAAATTAGCCAGGTGTGGTGGCACACACCTATAATCCCAGCTACTCGGGAGGCTGAGGCAGGAGAATTACTTGAACCCGGGAGGCAGAGGTTGCAGTGATCTGAGATCGTGCCACTGTGCTCCAGCCTGGGCAATACAGTGAGACTGTCTCAAAAAAAAAAAAAAAGTATCTTCTATAAGCTCCTGGAAAGGACTCTTCCTCTTCCTCCAGGCATTGTGGGATGAGAGTGTGCACCCTGGACCTGTGGTCAACATTGTGCTCCCTGGACGATGTCTTTTTTTTTTTTTTTTTTTTTTGAGACAGAGTTTTGCTCTTGTTTCCCAGGTGGAGTGCAATGGCGCGATCTTGACTCACCGCAACCTCTGCCTCCTGGGTTCAAGCTATTCTCCTGCCTCAGCCTCCCAAGTAGCTGGGATTACAGGCATGCACCACCATGCCTGGCTTATTTTGTATTTTTAGTAGAGACAGGGCTTCTTCATGTGGGTCAGACTGGTCTCGAACTCCTGACCTCAGGTGATCCGCCTGCCTTGGCCTCCCAAAACGTGAGATTACAGGCGTGAGCCACCGCGCCTGGCCGACGATCTCTTATTGTCCAGGCTAGACATCATCTAGCCTGGCACTGCTAGATAAAGCCCTCCAGAAGGGAGAGAGAGGGAGAGAGGCACGGAGGCCTGGAGACAGAAGCGAACCCCATCTAGAGCAAGTTCCCTCTGAACATGCCAGTTCCATGCATTAATAAAGCCTCCTTATGAATGAAAAAGAATCCTGACCAATAAAACTGTTGTCAACCTGTGCACCTGGTGAGTTGAGGATGGACTGGACTTTGGCTTGTGGACACCTAGGCTCTCAAACAGATTTTATTGAGCTAGGATGTGAATCCAAGCCACAAGACTTCAGCCACCAGAATGATGTCAGTATTCTCGAGATCTGTCGTAGCAGTCAATATTTCAAAGGAAGCTGGGCGCAGTGGCTCACACCTGCAATCCCAGAGTTTGGGTAGGCTGAGGCAAAAGAATTGCTTGAGCCCAGGAGTTCAAGACCATCCTGGGCAACATAGGGAGGCCCTATCTCCACAAAAAAATTTAAAAATTAGCCTCGCATGGTGGTGTGCGCCTGTAATCCCTTCTACTCAAGAAGCTTAGGCGGGAGGATCCCTTGAGCCCAGGAGTTCGAGGCTACAGTCAGTAAGCCATGATCACACCACTGCACTTCAGCCTGGGCAACAGAGTCAAGTCCTGTCCCTCAAAGGTTAGAACCTGAGGGTTACTGTAGAGGGTTAGTCCTGAGCCTAAAGTAGGCTCAATTCTGGAAAGTGAATATTTCCCAATGGCCCCAGTCCAGAGAAACCTTGTTAGAAATAGACACTCCATGAAGCCTTTGGTTCACATGAGTACACATGCGTGCGGAGATGTTCCGGTATCCAAATGGCCACAATGGGTCTCACTAACCAAAGGCAGCTCTGCCATCCCTAGAAGCCAACATGTGAACAAGCAGACCCAGCGGATCTCAAGCCACTGCGGGTGTGAATGAGCCTTCCCTTCCGCTTCATATCTGGGTGTCCTGCATCTGTTTCTCATTGCCTGTTGTGTTTGTGTATTTATGCTCTGATTCATAGTAACTTCATGGTATGGAATTGATTTGTGTTGAACGCAACTAAATAAAAACAAATAATGAAAGAGAAAAAAAAGTCAGTCAACAGAGCCTGAGCAACTCTAGTACTAAACAATGGACTGGCTTCCCCATGTCTCACTCGTGTACGTTGGCGTTGCACAGAATTTGGGGGCTTTCCTGGGGACCCTGATCACTGTAAAGCACAGGAAATAGGCTTTGGTGGCCAGGACCCATGGATTATGAATACAAGATTCCAGTGTCCAGTTTTGTAGTCAAATGATTATGGACTCTAGAGACACCTTCAGGTTCAAGTCCTGTTTCCACCACTTACTGGCTAAGTGACAGGGAAGTAATTTAACAAATCTGAGCCTCTTTGCTCAACTGTAAACATGAGTGCAATAAAAATCCACTTCTAACAGGGCGCAGTGGCTCATGCCTGTAATCCCAGCACTTTGGGAGGCCGAGGTGGGCAGATCACTTGAGGTCAGGAGTTCGAGACCAGCCTGGCCAACATGGGAAAACCCCATCTCTACTAAAAATACAAAAATTAGCCAGGCGTGGTGGTGCACGCCTGTAATCCCAGCTATTTGAGAGGCTGAGGCAGGAGAATCACTTGAACCCAGGAGGCAGAGTTTGCAGTGAGCCAAGATGGCACCACTGCACTCCAGCCTGGGTGACAGAGTGAGATTCCATCTCAAAAAAAAAAAAAAAAAAAAAAAAAATCCACTTCCTAGGGTGTTGAGGGTTAAATGATAACACACATGGGAAAGTTCCAAGCAAGGCCCCCTGGGACCTCCAGCCTCTCATATGGTGGCAACAGAATGGTTGTCACAGATACAAATCGCACGTTCTCCACCACACCACCCACATGTCCCCTCTGGTAGCGCCCACAGAAAGGAAAGCTGTAAAAAATGTCAGTTTTGGTTCCTTTTTTTTCTCTGTTATTTCACTGCTGCATTTAAGAGTACAAAAAACAGGCCGGGCGCAGTGGCTCATGCCTGTAATCCCAGCACTTTGGGAGGCCATGGCAAGTGGATCACCTGAGTTCAGGAGTTGGAAACCAGCTGGTTAACATGGCGAAACCCCATCTCTACTAAAAATACAAAAATTAGCCAGGCATGGTGGCGTGCGCCTGAAGTCCCAGCTACTCGGGAGGCTGAGGCAGGAGAATTGCTTGGACTTGGGAGGCAGAGGCTACAGTGAGCTGAGATTATACCACTGCACTCCAGCCTGGGCGGCAGAGCGAGGCTCTGTCTCATAAATAAATAAAGTTCTACCACACATCTTTGTAGTCTGTTTCTCCTAAGCCCTATTCCAAGTAACCACTGATCTAATATCTATCACCACAGATTGGATTTGTCTTTTCTAGAGTCTAATATCTATCACCACAGACTAGATTTGTCTTTTCTAGAATTTCTAGATATAGATGGAATCATACAGCATGGGCCTGGCACAGTGGCTCATGCCTGTAGTCCTGGTGCATTGGGAGGTCGAGGCAGGAGGATCACTTGAGCCCACGGGTTCGAGAGCAGCCTAGCAACATAGTGAGACCCTGTCTCTACAAAAAATACAAAAAATTAGCTGGGCATGGTGGTGTGCACCTGCCATCTCAGCTACTCCGGAGGCTGAGGCGGCTCATTTGAGGCTACAATGAGCTGTGATTATACCACTGCACTCCAACGTGGGCAACAGACAGAGACTCTGCCTTAAAAATAAATAAATAAATAAATAGGAATCCTAGAAGATATAGCCTCTGATATGTTTTTTTTTTCCCCCGGCATAGTGTGTTTGAGATTCACCCTTGTGTGTATCAGTAGTTCTTTTATTGCTCAGTAGTATTTCATTGTAGGAATATTTCCCAATTCGTTTATCTCTTTACCTGTTGATGGACATTTAACTTATTTTCAGCTTTTGGCTCTTACTGGTAAAGCTGCTCTGACATTTGTGCACAAGTCTTCTAGTAACATTCCATTTCTCTTGGGTAAATATCTCACTGTAGACTTGTGGCGTTATATGGTAAGTGTATGTTTAAATTTTTAAATGTTTATAAAAAATGCAAACAGTATATGAGAGTTCCAATTTCTTCACGTTTGTCAACACTTGGTATTGTCAGGCTTTTTTACTTTTAGCCATTTTGGTGAATATGATGTGGTAACTAACTGTAGTTTACTGCCAACATTTAAAAAATTCTGGTAAAGGCTTTGCAGACGCTGCCGCCGAGGAAAGTCCTGTACTACTAGCCATGGTCAACCCTACCGTGTTCTTCGACATTGCCGTCGATGGCGAGCCTTTGGGCCGCGTCTCCTTTGAGCTGTTTGCAGACAAGGTTCCAAAGACAGCAGAAAATTTTCTTGCTCTGAGCACTGGAGAGAAAGGATTTGGTTATAAGGGTTCCTGCTTTCACAGAATTATTCCAGGGTTTATGTGTCAGGGTGGTGACTTTACACGCCATAATGGCACTGGTGGCAAGTCCATCTATGGGGAGAAATTTGAAGATGAGAACTTCATCCTAAAGCATACAGGTCCTGGAATCTTGTCCATGGCAAATGCTGGACCCAACACAAATGGTTCCCAGTTTTTCATCTGCACTGCCAAGACTGAGTGGTTGGATGGCAAGCATGTGGTCTTTGGCAAAGTGAAAGAAGGCATGAATATTGTGGAGGCCATGGAGCGCTTTGGGTCCAGGAATGGCAAGACCAGCAAGAAGATCACCATTGCTGACTGTGGACAACTCGAATAAGTTTGACTTGTGTTTTATCTTAACCACCAGACCATTCCTTCTGTAGCTCAGGAGAGCACCCCTCCACCCCATTTGCTCGCAGTATCCTAGAATCTTTGTGCTCTCGCTGCAGTTCCCTTTGGGTTCCATGTTTTCCTTGTTCTCTCCCATGCCTAGCTGGATTGCAGAGTTAAGTTTATGATTATGAAATAAAAACTAAGTAACAAAAAAAAAATTCTGGTAAAATAGGTATAACTTCAAATTTAGCATCTTGATCATTTTTCAGTGTACAGTTCAGTGGCGTTAAATACATTCACCCAGCTGTGCCCGCATCACCACCATGTATCCACAGATCTTTCTTCATCTTGCAAATCTAAACTCTGTACCCATTAAATGATAACTTCCCATTTCCTCTTCCCACAGCTCCTGGCAACCACTATTCTACTTTCTGTCTCTATGAATTTGACTGCTCTAGGTACTGCATAGATGTGGAAATATACAGTATTTGTTTTTTCTTTTTTTGTGACTAGTTTATTTCACTTAGCATAATGTCCTCAAGGTTCATCCATGTTGTAGCATGTGTCAGAATTTGCTTCCTTTTTAAGGTAGAATAATATTCCATGGTATGCATAGACCAATTTTTTTATCCATTCATTTATCAATGAGCATTTGCTTTTCTTCCACCTTTTGGCTATTGTGAATAATGCTTCTATGAGCATGGATATACTAATAGCTCTTTGAGTTCCCCTTTTATTTATTTATTTTTTGAGACAGGGTCTCACTCTGTTGTCCAAGTTGGAGTGCAGTGGCACGACCATGGCTCACTGCGTCCTAGACCTCCTGTGCTCAAGTGATCCTCCAGCCTCAGCCTTCTGAGTGGCTGGGACTACAGGTGTGCACCACTACACCTGGCTAATTTTTAAAAATTATTTGTAGGCTAGGTGTGGTGGCTTATGCCTGTAATCCCAGCACTTTGGGAGGCCGAGGTGGGCAGATCACCTGAGTTCAGGAGTTGGAGACCAGTCTGGCCAATATGGTGCAACCCTGTCTCTACTAAAAATACAAAAATTAACCGAGCGTAGTGGTGGGCACCTGTAATCCCAGCTACTTGGGCGGCCAAGGTGGGAGAATTGCTTGAACCTGGGAGGTGGAGGTTGCAGTGAGCCGAGATTGCACCACTATACTCCAGCCTGGGTGACAGAGCAAGACTCCATCTCAAAAAAAAAAAAAAAAAAAAAAATTACTTGTAGAGATGAGGTCTTGCAGTGTTGCTCAGTCTGGTCTTGAACTTCTGGGCTCAAAGAATCCTCTTGCCTTGGCCTCCTGAAGTATTGGGATTCCAGGCGTGAGCCACCATGCCCAACCTATTTTCTGTTTCCCTTTTATTTCTTTTTCTTTTTTTCTTTCTTTTCTTCTTTTCTCTTCTTTTCCTTTTCCTTCTTTCTTTTCTTTTTTCTCTTCTTTCTTTTTTTTTTTTTTTTTCTGAGACAGAGTCTTGCTCTTTTGCCTAGGCTGGAGTACAGTGGCGGGATCTCAGCTCACTGTAACCTCTGCCTCCTGGGTTCAAGTGAATCTCACACCTTAGCCACCTGAGTTGCTGGGGTTACAGGCGTGCATCACCACGCCTGGCTAATATTTCTTTTTTTAGTAGAAATAGTGTTTTACCATGTTGGCCAGGCTGGTCCCAAACTCCTGACATCATGTGATCCACCAGCCTCAGCCCCGCAAAGTGCTGGGATTACAGGTGTGAGCCACTGTGCCTGGCCGCCACTAACTTTTAAACTGTGCTTCCCTTAGAAGTGTTATTCCTGGCCAGGCATGGTGGCTCACGCCTGTAATCCTAGCTCTTTGGGAGGCTGAGGTGGGTGGATCACCTGAGGTCAGGAGTTTGAGACCAGCCTGGCCAACATGGTGAAATCCTGTCTCTACTAAAAATACAAAAATTAGCTGGGCATGGTAGCGGGTGCCTGTAATCCCAGTTACTTGGGAGGCTGAAGCAGGAGAATCACTTGAACTCAGGAAGCGGAGGTTGCAGTAAGCCGAGATCGCACCATTGCACTCCAGCCTGGGCAACAGAGCAAAAACTCTGTCTCAAAAAAAAAAAAAATTTTTAAGTGTTATTCCATTTATAGATGAGGGGACTATAGTGCAGAGAAGGCAACCATAATAGCACTGGCTATGGTTGTACTGGCTTGTTCTTATCTCATCAGTGATAAAGGCGAGCAATTAGTTCATTTGGGGATGGATTGAACATATACTGAGGGCAATGGAAGGGTGACAGAGGCTGGAGATACTAGGTCTGCAGTTCCCTGAGGGAGGCAGGTAAGTGAAGAGGCTCCAGTGTGCCACGGGAAGCACCTGATGCCCTAAGGTACCTCCAGGAAACTGAAAGCAGTGCTGTATAGTAGGAGCACTGGGTGTAAGAGTGGCCAGAAGTGAGGCGATGGAGGGAGGCTGGTTAGAGCTCTCAGTTGTGAACAGCAGAATCCACTCCAGCTTATATAGGCAGAAAATAAATTTATAGAAGATAATTAGGGGCCAGGCGGGGTGGCTCACACCTGTAATCCCAGTACTTTGAGAGGTCGAGGCGGGTGGATCACTTGATGTCAGGAGTTCGAGACCAGCCTGGCCAACATGGTGAAACCCTGTCTCTGCTAAAAATACAAAAATTGACCAGGCATGGTGGTGGGCGCCTATAATCGCAGCTACTTGGGAGGCTGAGGCAGGAGAATCATTTAAACCCTGGAGGCAGAGGTTGTAGTGACCCAAGATTGAGCAACTGCACTCCAGCCTGGGCAACAGAGCGAGACTTCCTTTCAAAAAAAAAGATTAATAGGTAGTTTATATCTCTGAAAGGTCCAGAGAATTGGGTTTGGAGGACCATGGGACCAGAAACAATGCCCAAACCACCCCACAGGACTTTCAGCAAAGACTCCACTGCCACCACTCTGCTGGTATAGACCCTGAAGCTCACTGGCTTCAGTGACATGGACACACAAACCCCCATTATTGCTGATCCCCAAAAGCTGGTGGCCTCTGCTCTCATCCTTGTCTTCAAATGGATCCTCTGGAGTGCCTACTTCCTCACACTGCTCACTTCTGTGCAAAATCTTGCATGCCTGTGTCTGGTTGGGGGGCCTACACTCCCCAGATGTAAGGGAAGTCGGGAAAATGAGTTTTTCTGGCTTTAGTCTTCAGTAGGCAGCATTTGTAAGGGAGAGAGCTCCCCAGTCATAGGAAGAGGTTCGTGGGTCGCTGGGCACACTGGCTCATGCCTGCAATCCCAGCACTTTGGGAGGCCAAGGCAGGAAGATCACTTGAGTCCTGGAATTCGAGACCAGCCTGGGCAACTTGGCAAGACCCCTGTCTCTACGAAAAAAAAATTGTTTTAATTAGCCAGGTGTGGTGGCACACACCTGTAGTCACCACTACTCAGGAGGCTGAGGTAGGATGATTGCTTGAGCCCAGGAGTTAAAGGTTGCAGTGAACTATGATCATGCCACTGCACTCCAGTGCAACAGAGCAAGACCCTGTCTCAGGAAAAGAAAAAAAGGCAAGCAGTGGGCATGTTCACATAAAAACTTGTACACAAATGTTCATAGCAGTTTGATTTGCAATAGCCAGCAAGTGGAAATGGTGCCGGTGTCTGTGAGCACGTGAGTGGTTAAACAAACTGCGGTCCTTCCATCCCATGGAGGATTCCTCCGCCATAAAAGGCAAGGCCTACTGATGCATGTAACAACTGGGATGAATCTTCAAGGAATTAGGCCAAGCAAAAGAAGCCAGTCCTATAAGGTTGCACACTGTATGATTCCATTCATATAACATTTTGAAATGGCAACAATTTAGGAATGGAAAACAGATTGGTGGTCGTCAGGGGCCTGGGATGAGGAGAGAGGGCACAGTGGGCGGGGAGGGGAGTGGGGTTACAAAGGGACACCCCAAGGGATTTTGGTGATGGAAACGTTCTGAGTCTTGACTGTGGAATTGGATATATGGGCCTACACACATGAATTAAATACACACATGCACTCTTATGGTCTAAATGTGTGTGTTCCTCTAAAATTCATATGGTAGACCCCCCTTATTTACTTCCCAAGGTCACTATTAAATGGAAAATCCCATATCCTTTAAATTGATTGCTGTTCTGAGCAGCATGATGGAATTTTGTGCCGTTCTGCTCAGGACGTGAATAATCCCTTTGTCCAGCATATCCACGCTGCAGACACTCCCTGCCCATTAGTCATCTAGTAGCCATCTGGGTTATCAGATTGACTATCAGTGCCTGTGTTCAAGTAACCCTTATTTTACTTAATAATGACCTTAAGCACCAGAGTAGCGATGTTGTCAATTTGGATATTCCAAAGAGAAGCCACTTAAGTGACAAGGTGAAACTTCCCAACATAATAAAGAAAGAACAAAAAAATCATATGCTGAAATTGCTAAGATCTATGGTAAAAACAAATTTTCTCCCCATGAAATTGTGGACAAGGAAAAAGAAATTCGTGCTAGTTTTGCTTTTGCACCTCAGACCGCAAAAGTTATGGCCACAGTGAATGATAAGTGCTTAGTTAGTGGGTGGAAGACATAAAGAGGAATGTGTTCTGATTGCCATGGTTTCAGGCATCCTCTGGGGGTCTTGGGACGTATCCTCTGAAGATAAGGGAATAACTTTGTCCCCAAGGTGATGGTATTAAGAGATAGGGACTTTAGGAGGTGACTGAGTCATGAGGAGTCCACTTTTCACGAATGGGATTCAGTGCCCTCGTGGTAGAGCTTAAAGGAGTGAATTCAGCTTTCTTGTCCTTCCACCTTCTGCTGTGTGGGGATGCAGCAACAGGGTACCATCTTGGAAACAGCAGCCCACAGCAGACACCAGTGCCAGAGCCCTGATTTTTTTTTTTTTTTTTTTTTTTGAGACAGACTCTTGCTCTGTCCCAGGCTGGAGTGCAATGGCGTGATCTCGGTTAACTGCAACATCTGCCTCCCAGGTTCAAGCTATTCTCCTGCCTCAGCCTCCTGAGTAGCTGAGATTACAGGCATGCGCCACCACGCCTGGCTAATTTTTGTATTTTTAGTAGAGATGAGGTTTCACCATGCTGGCCCCGCTGATCTTGAACTCCTGACCTCATGATCCACCCACCTCGGCCTCCCAAAGTGCTGGGATTACAGGGGTGAGCCAACGTGCCCAGCCTGGAGCCCTGATATTTGACTTCAGCCTCCAGGACTGTAAGAAATGAATTTCTGTTCTTTAGAAATTACTGGTCAGGCCGGGCACAGTGGCTCACACCTGTAATTCCAGCACTTTGGGAGGCCAAGGCGGGTGGATCACCTAAGGTTAAGAGTTCAAGATCAGCCTGGCCAACATGGTGCAACCCCATCTCTACTAAAAAATACAAAAATTAGCCAAGCATGGTGGTGGGCGCCTCTAATCCCAGCTACTCGAGAGGCTTGAACCCGGGAGGCGGAGGTTGCAGTGAGCCAAGATCGCACCACTGCACTCTAACCTGGGCAACAAGAGCAAAACTCCATCTCAAAAAAAAAAAAAAAAGAAATTACCAGTCTAAGGTATTTTGTCATAGCAGCACAAAAGGACTAGGACACACACATGCACAAACATGCATATACACGTACATGAATTCAAGTAAAACTGGGGAAAACTAACATTGGTGGATTGTGTCAATGGTAACATCCTGCTTGTGCTGTTGTACTAGGGTTGTGCGAGATGTTTCCATTGGGGCAAATGATACAGAGGGTACATGGGACCCCTCTGTATCATCTATTATAACCGCCTATGAATCTGCAATTATATCCACTTTAAAAAGAAAGAAAAAGCAGTGAGAAGCCGGAAGACACTAGGGATTTGAGACTTTATTTTAAGAGCTGTGAGCAACTATTGAGGGCTTTTCAGCAGTAATGACGCACATCTTCATTTAACACCTATTTTCTGTCCAATGGTGGGATAATATTATTCTGGTCTAAGTTAAAACTATGACATTTTAATTTAAAATAAAATGTAAAAGATCTGGGGTGGGTTTTTTGTTGTTGTTGTTGTTGTTTTTTGCCTATGTGGTTTTCCAGAGTCTCCAAGAAAGCAATTTTAGGCCCAATACATGAGCTCCGATTCCTCTTGCAGCAGAAATAATAAGGAAGGATTCATTCTTTCATTCCTTCCAAAAACATGCATGAAGCATCTGCTATGGGTCAGGCTCTGTGCCAGGCACTGGATTCTGCAGTGAATAAAACACAGTGTTGCCCCTAAGACTATGTTATTAGAAACTGCGGGAAAAAAACAATGGCTCCAATAAGAAAGGGATTTATTTGAGTCTCTGGGAACCTGTAGTCTGGGCATAAAGGTGCAGTGAGTGTACAACATCCTGAATATTCAGTATCCTCATATTTTTGCTCCATCCTTAACATGTCTTTTTTTTTTTTTTTTTTTTTTGAGGTGGAGTCTTGCTCTGTCACCCAGGCTGGAGTGCAGTGGTGTTATCTTGGCTCACTGCAACCTCTGCCTCCCAGGTTCAAGCAATTCTCCCTTCTCAGCCACCCGAGTATCTGGGATTATAGGTGTGCGCCACCACACCTGGCTAATTTTTGTATTTTTAGTAGGGACAGGGTTTCACCATGTTGGCCAGGCTGGTCTCGAACTCCTGACCTCAAGTGATCTGCACACCTTGGCCTCCCAAAGTGCTGGGATTACAGGTGTGAGCCAACATGCCCAGCCCTTAACACATCTTCTATCCTTAAGTTCACTGTGTAGTTGCAAGGTGGCCATGGTATGTCCACTCACTATAAGGAGGCAGGAGGGAAGAGCCAGCCCCTGGGAACTGGAGCCATCAGCTTCTGTTCACATCTCATTACCCATAACTTAGTCACATGACTACTCCTGTCTGCAAGGGAGCTGGGAAATCCAAATTCTCTGGTTAAGGCAAGGGGAGAGTGGATATGGATTGGTCACTAGCTGCTGCAAACACAAGGACCTTATCATCTAGGGGAGGAGGCAAGAATGTAACTCTGGTGACAGTATAGCCTGGTAACTCTGGTAGTAATAGAAGGGTGACAGAAAAGTTGCAGAGCCACAGATTCAGCCTTAAGCAATCAGGGAAGGGTTCAAAGAGGAGGAGACCTTTTGAAGAAATGCCCAGTAGAGGGAACTGCCTTGCATACACCAAAGCATAGAGGCATAAAAGGGTTTGTCATGTTGGACACATGAGAGAGTAGAGTCTAATGTCGCTGGAGCAGAAGGTGCTTTCAGGAGTGATGGGAGAAGGGGCCAAAAGGCGGGCTGGGCCCAGAACTGGCAGCACTGGATGCACAGCATCACTCCATTCCCGGTAATTCTGTGGATGATCCTCCCCAAAAAACAAATCCCACTTTTCCCCTACTTGAAAACTTCTGTCCATCCCCTATTCCTTATACCTGTGGTTCTCACAATGGGGTTTCCTGACCAGGAGGAGACATGGCAGAAATGCAAATGCAGATTCTCAGGCCTCATCCCATACATACTCAGTGGGTGTGGCACCCAGCAGCCTGTGTTTCAGCAAGCCCCCACTTGACCCTGACGCAGGCTGAAGTTTGAGAATTACTGCGTTCTAAGACCGAGTCCTAATTACTTTCTCATGATTTCTGAAACTGGAGTTTACAAACGTACTCTTAGGAAATTATGGTTTTCTATGAGTTGTTTTAAAAAATTAATATTTTTGATGTTCTTTTAAAAGTGGACTTGTTCAAGTCTGGACAACCTTTTCATCTAATTTCAGGCTCTGCTTTTGCCTTTGTGTTTACAATGGCATTGGGGCCACCTGGAACAGTTTTAATTGTCCTAGCTAAATGACATACGAGCAGCAGCAGTTTTCATTTGTGAGTAACGTGCAGTGTGAAGTGTGCACAGTGGTTTGAATGGAGAAGAAAGGTGGAAGAGTTACGTTGTCAAATGGCCCGTAGTAATAAGAAAACCACAGGAACCCAGCGGCGAGTCAGTTCCAGATCTCCATTTGGAACAGCTATTTAGTTTCACAAAACCGCATCATCTGTCATATCAAGTTAATATTGTTAATTTCAACATTGCTGACTTTGTGGTATTGCTTGTGTTTTGCCTGCAAATATGTTTGTGTTTTATAGCTGCTTAAAAGCTACAAGCCTCTAAAGAGTTTATATTTGGTTTGATGATATACATATTTGAGTTACATGATAACAAAAATAATGTAAGCTGGCCGGGCATGGTGGCTCACGCCTGTAATCCCAGCACTTTGGGAGGCTGAGGCGGGCGGATCACCTAAGGTCAGGAGTGCGAGACCAGCCTGACCAACATGGAGAAACCCCATCTCTACTAAAAATACAAAATTAGCTGGGCGTGGTGGTGGCGCCTGTACTCTGGAGGCTGGGGCAGAAGAATCACTTGAACCCGGGAGGCAGAGGTTGCAGTGAGCTGAGATCGTGCTATTGCACTCTAGCCTGGGCGACGACAGTGAAACTCTGTCTCAAAATAATAATAATAATAATAATAATAATAATAATGTAAGCCAACAGGAATTTCTGTTCTTTAATGTGGGGGGTAGAGGAGTGGGCGTCTGCAAATTACTTAAGCTTAAGCCAGGGTTCTGGGTTACAGACAACAGGAATGGTCTCTGGTTAAGGTAAGCAGAAACGGAGCCCACTGGCTGGCTGTTGGGTGACTGAAGAACAGATGGGAAGGCTGGACAACCAGTCTGAGAAAGTGGTCAGGAGCTAGAGAACGTGGCCAGGTCTGCCCCGGAAGCCATCTGGTGGAGACGGACTCCTGACTCTCCCCATACTGCAGCCTGGGCACTGCCATTCCCGGACTCTTGATGTTGCCACCACCAAGCCTTCGAATCATCCCCTCAAGAGTTCTGATCCTGGGCAGGTGCATCCAGTTGGCTGAGCCTGTGTCGTAGCCCTAGGGAGGGATTATCCAGCTCCCTTTGGCTTCCGTAGACCAACTCCACAGAAGAATTTCCCCTAAATAGGAAGAGTGGCCAGATGCTTGGGAGCCAAACCCACACCAATATTCACTCTACACCCTCTCGTATAAAACAGAAAACGGGACCAGTTCCAGGGATGTCAGCATTAAATGAGATAAGCTGGCGAGCAGCCACTCTGAAGTCCTGCCCACACATTCATGGTAATTGCTGGAGCAGGGTGCGCCAAAGCCCTGCTGTGATCAAGAGCAGCGATAAAAGACCCAGATGCCATCCTTGGTATTTTTGTTTCGTGACCCTCACTACAGTGGGCCTATCAGGAGGAATCGCCCAAGGTAACCTAACAGAAACCATGAGAAACTGTGTCTTCCTTGATGTAAACCTGCTGCTTCTGACATGTATCAAAACAAGCTAATAAAAGGCATCTTGCTCAGATTTTGGAGTTGAAATTGAGAAAACAGAGTATTTATCATTATGGCACTATTACGTTCCCATCCTCCTGGGCTAATCACATGGTTGGTTTTGCTCAGAACGTGAGGGATGGGAAGCGCCTGCCCAGGTCTCTGATAGCACTTGCTAAAAATGCTTCCCCGCCGTGCGCACATGTGGCTGCAATTAACTGTGAAGAAAACTGCTGCACGAGGAGAGACTGTGTATTCTGTACTCCACCTTATGAGACAGTTACCCTTTCTTATTTGGGCTGCAAATGCTCCACTTTGAAGGTGTTTCATTTTGGAAACTACACAGGAAGTTCCTGATATTGTGCATTGCTTTCTTTGGAGAAATTTCTGCACGAGGAAATAGGTTTGTTTTTCTCCCTCCTTCTCCAGTTACATGAAGGTCTTGGAGAAAACCCCTTTGCTTTGGCTACTGCATGATATTCACCCCCTGCCTCTCTGACCTCAGTCCCTAACCCCATTTGGATCTCTCATTCCCACCCCACTGCAGCCACACTGGGCCCCTACGTGGTTTGGAAACATGCTGGGTACTCCCCTGCCTCTGGGCCTATGCACCTGCTGTGCCCTCGCCTGGCACATCACATTCTTCCCTCATTATATACACATGCTTTGCTCCCTCAACTTCCTTCACGTTGCTGCTCAAACGTTGCCTTATTATAGATGTCTTTCTGTTTCTACTAATTCCACCCTTGACTTCCCTGGCACTTTCTCATTAATCCTGCTCCATTATTCTCTAGGGCACCTGATTCACTACATATTTACTTTCTTTTTTGTTTTCTTTTTGAAATAAGGTATCACTTTGTCACCCAGGCTGGAGTGCAGTGACACGAACACAGCTCACTGCAGCCTCCACCTCCCGGGCTCCAGTGATCCTCCCGCCTCAGCCCCACCACTAGTAGCTGGGACTATAGGTGCCCACCACCACACCCGGCTAATTTTTTGTATTTTTTGCAGAGATGGGGTTTTGTCATGTTGCCCAGGCTAGTCTCAAACTCCTGAGCTTAAGTGATCTGCCTGCCTCAGCCCATATTTACTTTTCAAAAGAATTTTAAAAAATTTTTTAGAGACAAGATCTCACTCTGTCACCCAGGATGGAATGCAGTGGTGCAATCATAACTCACTGCAGACTCACATTCCTGGGCTCAAGTAATCCTCCTGCTGCAGCCTCCAGAGTAGCTGGGACTACAGGCATGCACCACCATGCCTGGCTGACTTTTTAATTTTTTGTAGAGACAGGGTCTCACTTTGTTGCTCAGCTGGTCTTGAACTCCTGGCCTCAAGTGATCCTCCCTTCTCAGCCTCCCAAAGTGCTAGGATTACAGGTGTGAGCCACCATGCCTGAGTCATATTTTCTGTTTCTTTTTCTTTTCTTTGAGACGGAGTCTTGCTCTGTCACCCAGGCTGGAGTGCAGTGGCACGATCTTGGCTCACTGCAAGCTCCGCCTCCTGGGTTCACACCATTCTCCTGCCTCAGCCTCCTGAGTAGCTGGGACTACAGGCACCCACCGCCACGCCCGGCTAATTTTTTTTTGTTGTTTTTTGTTTTGTATTTTTAGTAAAGACGGGGTTTCACCGTGTTAACCAGGATGGTCTTGATCTCCTGACCTCGTGATCCACCCGCCTCGGCCTCCCAAAGTGCTGGTAACAGCTACTCACAGGCGTGAGCCACCGCGCCCGGCCCATATTTGCTTTTTAATGTGTTATTATCTGTCTTTTCCTACTAGAATGCAGTCTTAATTAGGCAGAGACTAGATCTTCTTCCCTGCTAATCGTGAGTGCCCAGCACATAGTAAACACTCAATGAACTATGTGTTGAATGAGTGGCTGCATGTAACAGAGCTATCATTTAGTGAGTAACAGAATTACAAACATTCTTTCTAATAGAGAGTGAATTACAGCAGTGTAATTAATAAACACTCAGGGTCAAAGGCAGGGAAGGGCCCATACGACTGTAAGAGGAGCTGTCAGGATCAGAAGCCACTGGGTGAAGGGGAAAATGCACATTTAAGTCTTTAGTCTGGACCCCACCTCTGTACCCGTCTCATATATCCAGTTTCCCTCCCAATGTCGCCTTTCGGATGTCTCTCAGACAGCTCACACAGCGTGCAAAATGGAACTCTTGGTTCTGCCCCAAGGATAATTCTGCTCCTCCCCCAACTTCCCATTTTGGTTAAGGATCACCTTTCATCTCTCCTCAGGCCAAAAGCCAAGTTGTCATCCCGGGTGCCTTGCATTCCTTCCAGAAGGTTTGCTGACAGAGATGACCAGCTGGCCACCAAAGGCCCGTGTTCTCTTTCCACAGAGCCGGTGATGGGAAGTGGCTGCCCACCCAGGGACTACATTTCCTAGCCCACCTTCATTCAGTGAGGCCACATGACTGGTTCTCACCAATGAAATATAAAGTGTTGTGTGCCACAACCTGGCCCATATAATGAGGAAGCACATGTGCCTTCTCCATGCTCTTTCTCCATCTGCTTGCTGGCTAAAGAGGATCTTGCAATGAACTCTGGGGCCCCAGAGGCTGGCAGAGGCACAAGACAGAAGGATCTTGGGTCCCTGAGTCACTACTTGGAGAAGAGTCACTTGCTCTTCCAGAATACCTGTTTGGACTTGTAAAGGAAAATTTAAAAATCTCAGGACCCCCCCACATTCCTTATAAGGGAAGGTTAGGCCTGGCTGCTGAGTCACGCAACACCCCCTTCCCGATGAATAGCTGTTACTAGCATTATGCCTCAGCCAGGTCCCTGCAGAAGGGTAAAAGGCCTCAGGCATCTATCCGTGCCCCACCGACAGTCTATTCTCCACACAGCCATCAGAGAGCTCTTTTAAGAACTCACATGGGCTTGGCGCGGTGGCTCCTGCCTGTAATCCCAGCACTTTGGGAGGCCAAGGTGGGCAGATCATTTGAGGTCAGGAGTTCAAGACCAGCCTGGCCAATATGGTGAAACGCCACCTCTACCAAAAATACAAAAATTAGCTGGGCATGGTGGCAGGCGCCTGTAGTCCCAGCTACTTGGGAGGCTGAGGCAGGAGAAATGCCTGAACCCAGGAAGTGGAGGTTGCAGTGAGCCAAGATTGTACCACCGCATTCCAGCCTGGATGACGGAGATTCCAACTCAAACAAAACAAAACAAACAAACAAACAAACAAAAACTCACATTGTGTTACCCTAATTCCTAACCTCCCTCGAGTGGCTTTTGGCATGCAGAATAAAGTCAGGGCTCCTTACCACAGCCGGACCACTTCCCAGATTTTTCTTGAATTTGTCCCCCCAACCCCTATTTCCTATGGTCCAGCCACCCAGGCCTTCCCTGCATCCCTCCATCATGGTGACTGTGTTCCTGTCCCAGAGTCTTTGTGCTTGCTATTCTTTCTACTGGAAATCTTTTTACCCTAGATTGTTGCATGGCTGTCTCCTTGTCATCATTCAGGCCTCAGCTCAAATGTCACCTCCTCAGAGAGGCCCTCCCTGATCACCCTGCTGGAGTGATGCTATTCCGATGCCACAACCCGTCACCCTGTATTTCATTGCTCTGTTTTATTTTCTCCATAGCACTTGCCATTATTTTAAATGGTCTTTTTTCACTATTTTGAATGATCTCCTTTATGTTATCTTAACTTACATGACTTAAATTATGTTTCCTGGCTAACGGTCTCTCTCCCCACCTCTTCCCCAACACCTCCCTGTTAGAGGAGAAGCTCCATGAGAGTGAAACCTTGCTTGTCTTACTGACAGTTGTAACACCAACATCTAGAATGTAAATGGCAAACAGATGGCACTCTAGACAGAAGGAAGGAAGGCAGGGAGGGAGAGAGAGACGGAAGAAGGGAGGGAGGAAAGAAAGAAGAAAGGGAGGAAGGCAGGGAGGGAGGAGGGAGGAAGGCAGGGAGGGAGGAAGAAGGAAGGGAGGGAGGAAGGAAGTGGGAGAGGGAAAGAAAGACAGCAGGGAGGAAGGGAGGGAGGGAGGGAGGAAGGAAGGAAGGAAGGAAGGAAAAAGGGAAGAAGAGAGCAAAAAAAGGGATGGAGGAAGAAAGAGAGGAAGGAAGAAAGGGAGACATGGAGGAAGGAAGAATTGCCCTAATGGGCCAAGTGTGGTGGCTCATGCCTGTAATCCCAGCACTTTGGAAGACCAAGGAGTTTGAGACCAGCCTGGGCAACACGGCGAAATCCCGTCTCCACTAAAAATACAAAAATTAGCCTGGCATGGTGATGCGCGCCTGTGATAATACCAGCCACTTGGGAGGCTGAGGCATGAGAATCACTTGGACCCAGGAGGCAGAGGTTGCAGTGAGCTGAGATCATGCTTCAGCCTGGGCAACAGAGTGAGACTCCATCTCAAAAAAAAAAAAAAAAAAAAAAAACTGCCCTAATTAGACTGAGACCCCTCACAGTGTAACCTCAGGATTCACATAAGGTCCCTGGGGAGAGGAGTGAGGGAGCAGGGGAAAGACATGTGGAAGCCGGACTGGGCATCACTGTGGCTTTTGCAGCAGCCTCAAAGATCTAGAAATGACATTAGCCACTGCCATGGGGCATCAGCTTGCTATTCTTTGGAAGGCCTCTCTCCCACTCTGGAAATAAAAACAAACACATCCTCCCTCTCCTTTCCCCCCGTCTGTACTAAAATCTCATTTACTTGGGACCCAGACCCATTTCCCTTATTGCTCTAAGGAGGAGAGGGTTTTGTTTTGGTCTGAAGTAGCAGGGCACTTTACTTTTTCGAGTCTTTTGTTACTACTATTAATTTTTTTTAGAGACAGGGTCTCTGTCACCCAGGTTGGACTGCAGGGGCACCATCATGGCTCACTGCAGCCTCGACCTCCTGGGCTCAAATGATCCTCCTGTCTCAGCCTCCCAAATAGCTGGGACTACAGACACATGCCACTGTGCCCTGTGGAATTCAAGATTTTAACGCCTCTATGTCCTGGAAAGATGATGATGCCTCCTTATATATGTAATTTAGAAGGATATTAAGCTGTCAAATAGTCTAAAGAAGATCTGATTTCACCCAAGATGACTAATCTGGTTATATATATCAAATTATTTCAAAAATCATTTTGTACATTGCGGTGCCCTGCATACAGACATAGCCTGCTTGCTGGGTAATCCGGCAGCGCTACATGCAGTGGGGGCACACATGACTTTGACCTGGGACCCACTTTCACCGATTATGTGGCTGTTCTAATGCAAACACGCACTTTTCTAAGTAGGAGTCATCCCCGTCATATAGGTGAGGAAATAGAGGCCTGGGCAGGTAGGACCCAGGTTTGAACTCAGGTCCGTCCAATACCAACGTATCAGCAACTTTCCAGTGCCAGGGGCTTCCCACCCTTTGGTAAACATGGTGCTGACATTCAAACCCCAGCAAATTCCAGCTCCATGTGGTGGTGCAGAAAGGATGGGAAACCAAGAGGAAACGTTTCCCTTCAGAGTGGAAGCACTTTTGTAAGAAAGTAGACACAGTTTTTTCTTCTTTTTTCTTTTTTCTTTTCTTTTCTTTTTTTTTTTTTTTTTGAGATGGAGTCTCACACTGTTGCCCAGGCTAGAGTGCTATGGCATGATCTTGGCTCACTGCATCCTGCCTCCCAAGTTCAAGCGATTCTCCACCTCAGCCTCCAGAGCAGCTGGGATTACAGGTGTGCACTACCACACCTGGATAATTTTTGTATTTTTAGTAGCGATGGGGTTTTGCCATGTTGGCCAGGTTGGTCTTGAACTCCTGACCTCAGGTGATCCACCCATGTTGCATCTCAAAGTGCTGGGATTACAAGCTTGAGCCATCATGCCCCAAAGTGCTGGGATTACAGGCTTGGGCCACTGCACCCTGCCAAATGCAATTATTTGTTTAGATTCTCCAAAGGTCTTTTCTGGGTGAACTTAGTGGTATTATTGAAAGATTGTTCAATGAGAAGTTGGACCAGCTGGTTTGCATCCTGGTGTTACTGCTCATGCAAATGTCCTGCCTTCTCTGAGCCCCTGTTTTCTCATCTGTTTAATGGGACAGTCTTCTTCATAGGATCACACTGCATTAAATGAGAACGTTCAACACTGCACACACTTGGCACCCAATAACCTTGTCCTTCCTTCCTCCTTCCCTCCCTCCCACCTTCCTTCCTTCCTTCCTCCTTCCTTTCTCCCTTCCTTCCTCTTTCGCTTCCTTCCTTCCTCCTTCCCTCCTCCTTCCTTCCTTCTTCTTCCCCTCCCTCCCTCCTTCCTTCCTTCTTCCTTCCTTCCTCCCTCCCTCCTTCCTTCCTCCTTCCCTCCCTCCCTCCCTCCTTCTCTCCCTCCCTCCTTCCTCCCTCCCTCCCTCCTTCTTCCTTCCTTCCTCCCTCCCTTTTTCCTTCCTTCCTTCCTTCCTTCTTCCTTCCTTCCTTCCTTCCTTCCTTCCTTCCTTCCTTATTATTTTAGATTATTTCTTATTCTTTCCTCTGTCCCTGAAATAAGATCATTTTGTTTTTCCACTGAGTACTTTGGTTCCCAGAAAAGTAGAAATGCAACTGTTCTCATACTATGATAAAAGTAAGAAGTTATTGCTAGAAGGGATTTTTAGAGCTCCTCCACCAAAAATGGCAAACATCTGGTTCACTCATTCTTTTCTTTTCTTTTTCTTTTTTTTTTTTTTTTTTCGAGACAGAGTCGCCCAGGCTGGAGTGCGGTGGCACAATCTCAGCTCACTGCAAACTCCATCTCCCAGGTTCAAGCAATTCTCCTGCCTCAGCCTCCCAAGTAGCTAGGATTACAGGCACATTCCACCATGCCTGGCTAATTTTTGTATTTTTAGTAGAGATGGAGTTTCACTATGTTGGCCAGGCTGGTCTTGAACTCCTGACCTCAAGTGATCCTCCCACCTCAGCCTCCCAAAGTGCTGGGATTACAGGCATGAGCCACTGCACCCGGCCAGGTTCACTCATTCTTATTCCCTGCCCATAGCAGACATTAATAATCAATCTTGACACTTTGTCACTAAGCCTCAACCGTGCTGCCAGAGCCCTTCTCAAGAGAGGGCTCCAGGCAGAGCACGTGCTCAAAAGGAAACCTGTTTGCCAAACCTGATCTGGTCTCAGCTCCCCACAGAGGGGGAGAACCTGGAAGATGCAGAGGTATAGAATAACTCACTTTGTCACCTAGAGAGGGGTCTGAACTAGAACCCACATCTTCTGATTCCTCAGTGCTTTTTTGGAACAAGTTGGAGTGAAGAGAAGAAAACAGGAGAGATTCATGAAAGTACATCATAAGCAAAGGGATATGGAGTAGAAAAACACATTTTCCACAGCCAGGTTAGTGCAATGAGGGGAATAGTAGAAGTCTATATGTACTATGAGCAGTTCAGATTGGCAGCTGTTGATATTCCCCTTATTTGTCCCTTAGAAGTATGACATGGGAGGACAAACTAGAATATAAATTACTTATTGGCAATTGGCGTGGAAGGGAAAAGTTTTTTTTAAACCATTCACCCATTGAAGAGCCTTAAGAAATCGTTAACTGATGAACTGAATGCCTTAACTCCTTCCACACGTGGCACTGGTTGTGGCCATCTTAGAGCCAGTCCACTCCATGCCTGCATGGACCAGGTTTCTCATCACTGGACTGTGCTTGACTTCACTGACCCTTATGGGTGTGTGGCTTCCAGGGAGATCAGCTGGCGATCATTTCTATGGATTAGTGGAAAGGGAAGAATCAGGCTGGGCGAGGTGACTCACGCTTGTAGTCCCAGCACTTTGGGAGGCTGAGGCGGGATGATTGCTTGAGCCCAGGAGTTCAAGACCAGCCTGGGCAACACAGTGAAACCCCATCTCTACTAAAAATACAAAAAAGTTAGCCGGGCATGGTAGTGTATGCCTCTAGTCCCAGCTACTTAGGAGGCTGAGGTGGGAGAATCACCTGAGCCTGGGAGGTTGAGGCTGTAGTGAGCTGAGATTGCACCACTTCACTCCAGCCTGGGTGACAGAGTGAGAAGAAGAAGAAGGAGGAAGAGGAGGAGGAGAAGAAGAAAATAAAGGAGGAGGAGGAGAAGGAGGAGAAGGAGAAGGGGGGAGGAGGAAAAGAAGGAGGAGGAGGAGAAGGAGGAGGGGGAGGAGAAGGAGGAGAAGGAGGAGGGAGGAAAAGAGGAGGGAAGAGAAGAAGGAGGGAGGAGAAGAGGAGAGAGGAGAAGAGGAGGGGGAGGAGGAGGAGCAGGAGGAGGAAGCATAAGAGGAAGAGGAAGAAGAGGAAAAAGGAGAAGGAAGAGGAAGAAGAAGAGGAAGAAGAAAGAGAAGAATCAGATTCTTTGAGCAATTTGAACTATGAAGATACGGAAGGAGTCAGTTACCTATGGGGGCAAAAGCTAAAAGGAGTAATAGAGATAGTAATAAGGGAGCCAAAGCTGTGAGGAAAGTCCTTGGCAGAGAGATGAGAAAGAACTAGATTGAGGAAGATGCACAAAGAAACAGAGTGAAAGGGAAACTGAGAAGATGTGTAGTCCATGGGTGAAAGCACAACACAGCCACAACGTGTCCTTCCAGACTCTGCACTTTTTTTCCTTTTCCTTTTTACAATGTTTTGCTGTGAAACAGGGCCGGGTGTGGTGGCTCACACCTGTAATCCCAGCACATTGGGAGTTACAGGTGGAGAATCACCTGAGTCCGGGAGGTGACCGAGGATCACTTGAGGTCAGGAGTTCGAGACCACCTTGGTCAACATGGTGAAACCCTGTCTCTGCTAAAAATACAAAACTTAGCTGGGCGTGCTGGCAGGTGCCTGCTATCTTAGCTACTTAGGAGGCTGAGGCAGGAGAACTGCTTGAACCTGGGAGGTGGTGGTTGCAGTGAGCTGAGATTATGACACTGCACTCCAGCCTAGGTGACAGAGTGAGACTCCATCTCAGAAAAATAAATAAATAAAATAAAAATAAAAAATAGGCCAGGTGTGGTGGCTCATGTCTGTAATCCCAGCACTTTGGGAGCCTGAGGTGGGTTGATCACCTGAGGTCAGGAGTTTGAGACTAGCCTGGGTAACATGGTAAAACCCCATCTCTACTAAAAATACAAAATTAGCTGGGATGGTGGTGCATGCCTGTGATCCCAGCTACTCAGGAGGCTGAGGCAGGAGAATCGCTTGAATCCGGGAGGCGGAGGTTACAGTGAGCCGAGATTGTGCCACTGCACTCTAGCCTGGGCCACAGAGTGAGACTCCATCTCAAAAATAAATAAAAAAACAAAAATAAAATAAAATAAAATGTTTATTATGAAACAATCCAAACATGTAAGAGCAGATAGAGTAGTGTAACCCCCCCATCCCCCACTGAGGGACTACCTCAACACCCCTCTCTGCACCTATCACTCAGCTTCAACAACGATCTGGGCCAATCTTGTGTCTTTGCTACCTCCACTCAGACAACCCCTTGATTATTTTGTTTTTAAAATACACTTCTGGCGCATTTATAAAATCCTTGGGTTGAAATATATTCTCATCAGTGGTCTATGTACAGCCTACCTTTATTTATTAGCGACTTAAGTAGTATTGTTTTCTTTTTGATTTGCCCAGTTATGTTCCTTATACATTTTTTTAAACTTGTGGTAAAATATACATAACATAAATTGTACCACTTTAACCATTTTGAAGTGTTTAGTTCAGTATGGCATTGAGTACATTCATACTACTGTACAACCAACACTTAAGAAGTTTTTTTTTTTTTTTGAGACAGGGTCTCACTCTGTCACCCAGGCTGGAATGTAGTGGTATCAACAGAGATCACTGTAGCCTCAACCTCCTGGACTCAGGTGATCCTCCCACCTCAGCCTCCCAAGTAGCTGGGACTACAGGGATATGCCACCACGCCCAGCTAATTTTTGGATTTTTTGTAGAGACAGGGTTTCGCCATGTTGCCCAGGCTGGTCTCAAGCTCCTGAGCTCAAGAAATGCTCCCGCCTTGGCCTCCCAAAGTGCTGGGAATATAGGCATGAGCCACTGTGCCCGGCCTAAGTAGTTATTTTTAATAGAGAACCTGTGAACCTACCAAGCTAGGACCTAGACAACAGGGTTTAACCAAATGGTTTTCTCCCATCCGATCCCATGCCTGCCCCCACCCCTACCCAGGTATAATCCTGGCATCATCATCTCCTCAAATTTTTTTTTTTTTTTTTTTGAGACTCAGCTCTGTCACCCAGGCTGGAGTACAGTGGCGCGATCTCGACTCACTGCAACCTCTGCCTCCTGGGTTCAAGTGATTCTCCTACCTCAGCCTCCTGAGTAGCTGGGACTACAGGTGCGCGCCACCATGCTCAGCTAATTTTTTGTTTTTCGTTTTGAGATGGGAGTCTCACTCTGTCATCCAGGCTGGACTGCAATGGCGTGATCTCGGTTCATTGCAGCCTCCCAGGTTCAAGCAATTCTCCTGACTCAGTCTCCTGAGTAGCTGGGATTACAGGAGCGTGCCACCACATCTGGCTAATTTTTGTATTTTTAGTGGAGACAGGGTTTCACCATGTTGGCCAGGCTAGGCTTGAACTCCTGACCTCGTCATTCGCCCACCTTGGCCTCCCAAGTGCTGGGATTACAGGTGTGAGCCACCATGCCTGGCCATTTTTTTTTTTTTTCTATATTTTTAGTAGAGATGGGCTTCGCCATGTTGGCCAGGCTGGCCCTGACTTATTTTTTATATTATTTTATTGCAGATATAGGTACTGCTAAAATTATTTTTAATTTTATTTTTAAGATTACAAATAGAGTATTAGGCTGTATGTAATCTTTTGGGACTTAATTTTTTCAGTTAATATTGTCAAGATGCACCCGTATGGTTGCAGGTCACTGTAAGTCATTTTAATTTAGGTTACTGTATAATATTCTATGTGTTTGCCATGTTCGACTTCCAGTTCCCTTAGACCTTTACAACAAGCCCCCTTTTTCTTTGTTTTTTTTTTTTTTTTTTTTTGAGACGGAGTCTCGCTCTGTCACCCAGGCTGGAGTGTAGTGGTGTGATCTCCGCTCACTGCAAGCTCCGCCTCTGGGGTTCAGGCCATTCTCCTGCCTCAGCCTCCCGAGTAGCTGGTACTACAGGCGCCCACCACCACGCCTGGCTAATTTTTTGTATTTTTAGTAGAGATGGGGTTTCACCATGTTAGCCAGGATGGTCTCAATCTCCTGACCTCATGATCTGCCCACCTCAGCCTCCCAAAGCGCTGGGATTACAGGCACGAGCCACCGCGCCTGGCCCAACAACCCCCTTTTCTTACAGTGGTAACTTGAGTGTGTCTCTCCTTTGCACAACTAAAAGAGACAAGACTAAAAGGACCAGGCTTAGATATTGCCAGGGCTAAGTCATGCTAATGCTGATGTAAGGCAGAGAGTGAGATTAATCCTTGCAAAGGCCGAAGATTGGTCACATCCATGAGAAAAGGTCCTCTGTCCCCATGATTTATCTGCCGAGTAAGGTTCACTACAAGCAGTGATGGAAATTAAAGAGGCAGCTTTGGGACCTCCACACTGACCCAAAATGGAAATCATTTAGCAGCAAGCAAATGGCAATGTTGTCATAAAGATCAAATGAGATAATAATATGTGGGAACACTTTGTAAACCTTGGGCCATCTTTATAAATATGCAGTTGTACTATTATTGTTATCATTATTCATTTGCATTGTCTGGGCATTTCATTTTCCTGTTTATAAGGTGCCCAGGTGGACTGGATATAAGTCAGAGGAGAAGGAAGATGTGAATATTTATTAAACATCCCTGCGAAGCCTTGAACCCTGCACCGGCTCTTCGAAGTAAGCAGCATTATCTCTGTTTTACAGATGAGAAAACTGAGGTTTGATAACTTGCCCCAAATCCTATAACAAATAGAGGCGGAGTTTGGATTCAAATTCTGTCTGAATCTAAAACCCTTTTTCTGTCTTACCATATTTCCTGGAATCTGCCCAGGCAGCCCTCATTTCTTCCTCATTCCCTGTCTGAGTTTGGCAGGATGAATCTCATATTTACAGTCTTTCTCAGGATTTCTCTTTTCTTAGTCCGAGACTACTGATGGACTAAAACAGAGTCTATGTAAGAATATCTTTGGGAAGACTGGGAACCTTCCGAGCTTTAATCTGTGAATTTTAATCCAGGAATCAGGAAAGCCAGGGGGCGTGTCTATGCCTAGGTTGACTTGTCAGTTGGGTTGTCCCATCTCCAGGGGCCCTGTATGGACTGGAGGAGAGTACATTTCACAAGGGGCCCCAAGATTCGGGCAACACCTCCACCTGCTTTAGGTAAACCATTTAATCTGACTGAAACATGGAACTATGCGTACCTGTCTTTGCATATCCAACAGGGGCTAAGATCCGGTGAGACACCGTGCTGTTCCTTGATACGATCAGATGAGGCAACAGATGGGAAAACAGTTTGAAAACTGCAAAGCATTTTCTTTTTTCCAGCACGAATGTAAGCTGGAATTTGTTTTCATTGTTATCATTCCCTTTCAGCAGAGCCCTCTCCCAGGGAAAGCCCTTACAGTAGGGGCTCCTAATAATGACTGAGGTTTGAGAACAGCCAGAAGGCAAGCAACATGAAGCCTTTTAAAGCAAACCAGAGGAAGTCCAGTCTCTATTTATTTTATGAAGTTAGTGGCTGGATATGTTAAGCAAATGTTTTCTTAATTGTGGCAGTACAAGAAAACAATAGGGCAAGGGTTGCTGGGGATGGCGGGGGGCGGGTATCAGGCTTCTATCCCCCGGCCCCCCACCACCAAATCCCCAGAGAAAGACAGGAAAAAATTAAAGACAGGCCTTTTCTTTTCGTGGTCACATGTCTGCCCTGCTGCTGTAATAAGAACCTGCGCCAATTAGAAACGTTTTACCTCCTCCTCCCTGCCCCTCCCCGGGCACATTTCAGAGTAGGCCGGGTTGTGGACGCCAGGAGTTTGCCAAACACAGCTAACACTGGTGTGTGAGCGGCTGAAGGGGACTCTTTCCACTCCGATCTCCCTCCCTCCCAGCCTGTTTTGATTTACTAGGACTTCCTCCTCCGGGCGAGGCGGGGGAAGGACGCCGCCGAGCGCCTGGAGTTGTGCGCGTGTGCGTGTGCTAGTGCGAGTGTGAAGTGCAACGCTGGAGTGCAACATGCTGTAATGGGAGGAAACCGAGCGGCGTCGGAGCGCCCTGGACCGCCGCGGCCGTTCTGAGCGCAGTGGCGCTGAGCAGCCCCTCCCGGAGCCGGTGTGACCTGTCCCTTCAGGTGCGTGGCCGTCGGCCCGTCGGGGAGCGCGGCTCCGGCATGCGGGTGACGAGAGGGGGCGACGGGGCCCGGGAGGCGGGGGACGGCGGGTGCGCCGCGTTCCGCGGGTGAGCGGGTGTGGACGGCGATCCGGCGCGGGCGGGTGGTGCACCCTTCCCTGGCTACTCGGCAAGCCGGGGGAAGCGGAGGGCGGCGTGGGTGCCGCAGGTTCGGTTAAACTCCGGGCACTTGGCGGGCTGTGTGTGGCGGGAAGGGCAGCAGGTCCTCGGGACGGGTCTGGTTGGACTGTGAACGTCGGCGTCCCGTGCGCTGTCCCCCGGGAGCGGGGGCCTACTGTGCGCGCGTGGGGAGCGCGGCGGGCATCTGGGCGCGCACAAAATGTGCGTTTGTGTTTGTACATTTGCACGGAGCTGTGTCCCCTGGCGGGGCCTCGGGGGCCGGGGGCGTGCGAGATGCCGTGTCCACAGCAGTGTGCGCCATGTCCACGCGCCCTGCCCGCTGGCGCCTCTCGGGAGCGCCCGCTCCGGCAAACCTCACTGCCCCAGCGCGCCGGCATCGGCCGGGGAGGTGCGAGCTGGCACCGGGCGCGCAGCTGGCGGGGGAGGGAAAGCGGCCGCTCCCGGCCGCGGGAGGCCCCGCCCCTGTCTCCCTCCCGGCTCACCTGGGCTCAGCCCCCACCTGCTCCGTGGGGGGCGTGACCGAGGGCGTGGCCTGGCTGGCCTGGCGGAGCCCTGCTCAGGGTGGGCGGTGCCTCATTCCAGGGATTCCTCGCGCTCTCGCTCTCGCTTCTGCCTGCCCGGCCCGCGCGTGCGTGTGCGTGTGCGTGTGCGTGTTTGGCGGGGGCCCGTGCGGGGGCTCGGGCGCGAGCGCGCCTGTGCGTCTGCGCGCCCTCGGGGTGCGCCCCGCGTGCCCAGGTCCCGTCCCCGCCCCTGGGTCCCCCGCAGGGCCAGGCCGGCCCGAGGCGGGCGCGCCCAGAGCCGCCGGGCGGTGAGTGCGGTTGACCCGGTCGGCGGGGCGGGACCCGGGCTGGGCGAGGGCTGGCCTGAGGGGGCCCTTGGGGTGGGCTGTCGGAGCAGAACCGGGATGCCCTGCGGGAGGGAAGAGGTGGCGGGTCCTCGCCGGGCCGCTCGGGAGGCGCCGATGGGAGCGGAAGAGCCTAGGCTCCCGGAGGACGTCCTGGGAGTCGGAGGCGCGGGGCGGGCGAGAAGGCCCGCGCCCGGCATCCCCGCGGTCCCCGCTGGCCTCAGGGAAGGCTGTGATGTGGACTGCGGGAAGGCGCATCGTCCTGTTCGTGTGCTTCCTGCCCCCTCCCCAAAACAGGACTGCACACTCTCCCTGCACCCAGTGCAGGCCTCGCCGAAGAGCACAGGGCTGTTCGCTTTTTGTTTTGCTTGAAGTCTGCTTTGATTCCTCACCCTGAGACATTTAACTGTCTTAGGTTATGAAGACAGTGCTTGCTAGGGCTAATAGTATTTATGTACGTTGCTGGCATGTGTTCATCTGTTTAAGTTAGATGATTAAAAAATCGGTTTCACTTTGATCGTTGGTGCTGTATGTTTGCTAGTTGTAGTCCCTTCTCTGTGATTAATAAGAACCAGCAGCCCGGCGCGGGAGGGTAGGGGTGTTGGGGAAGTGGAGGCGGCTCTACTGGGATTTATCAACAGCTGATTGCCCCTCTATTTGAAAGGCACTGTCTCCCAGTTTGTGGAGTTTTACTATCTTGTTCTATGCCCAAGCCTACCTCGACTCAGAAGGAGTCTGGCAGTTGTTTCCTCTAAATAGTCAAAGACAAAAAAAAAAAAAATATTAATTTGCCTATTAAGATTTGAAGGTCAGTTTTGCATACCATGTTAGCATACCAAACTTTTAACTCTTTCTCTTCTCGCTGAGTCCACGGACTTGTACTGTTCATTGTTTCCTGCTTGCATCTAATGAAGAGTCTGCGCATGACTGGGAGGGGAGTAGAGTGGGCAGTTTAAGGAGACCTTTGGGGTTGGAGCAGTAAGGCTGTCCCTGTGGTGTGATCTTGGGACAAGTTATTTATTATCTCTAAGTCCCAATGCTCTCAATTTAAATAAAGGCTTTAGAAATACTTGATTCAGAAGTTTCTTGTCTTACACTCAAGACAGTTTTGAATTTTTTCTTGTATTTCCTGTTACATCTGGCCTGAAGAGTCATCTCTCCCACGGTGGAAATGATGTAAACCCTTCAATTCGTTGTTTAACTTTGGCAAAATTTTAATCCCAGGCTAATTTCCCCTGCCACCGTTTTTTCACACTTCTGGGCAGCCTGCCTTTGCTTTCCATTTGGAAGGGAATGCTAACTAATTTTTATGTTGACCAAAACAATACAATTAAGAAGATAATTCTGCTATAAATAACTATGAACTACATTCCAAAACTGTGAATGTTGTAGTAAAAACAGCTCTGGGTTATTATTTCTGGAGACTTGAGTTCTAGTCCTATCAATGTCACCCACTAGCTTTATGACCAGAAATAAGTCACTCGTACTCAAACTTTGTGTTTTATTTTCCTTTGTAAAAGGGTGATAATATCAATTCCAATACATCACAGAGTTTCGGGAATTACAGAGAATAATGTGCTTTGAAAGTATTTTGTGTTATTTATAAAAACTCTTTGAAGCTTTGAAAGACCTACATAAACACAGTCGTTACTGCTATCCCCCAACTGATTTAAAATTATGACTTTATCTGCAGATTTTAACACTTCTTACAGACATAATTATGTAAAAACTTTCACTTTTAAATATTCTGGACGGGCACAGTGTCTCACATTTGTAATCCCAGCACTTTGGGAGGCTGAGGTAAGAGGATCGCTTGAGGCCAGGAGTTCCAGACCAGCCTGGACAACAAAGAGACTCCAGGCTCCCAACTGTACCAAAAAAAAAAAAGAAAAAAAAAATAAATAAATAAATAAATTCTGCAGTGGGAAATTCCTTTTAACCCCTTATGGAGGCAGCCTTGTTACCAGTCTCTGGTAGTTGCCAAAACAAATCCAAAGGGAGATTTTATTTCGTGTCTCTTCTAGGTATCTCTCTTGGAGAGTTTTGCTGTGCAGCTTTTAATTTGCCTTAGTAAAATAATGAGTAGGTTAACAATAAAAGTTGTTTTGTAACTTTGAACATGACTTAACAAAAGTACTAAAAGTTGTAAGTTCAGGAGGGAAAAATCAAATACACGGGAAAATTTTAATGTCACTGAAATTGTGACAGTGTGGTGATTTTTTTTTTTTTTTTTTGAGACGGAGTCTCGCTCTGTAGCCCAGGCTGGAGTGCAGTGGCCGGTTCTCAGCTCACTGCAAGCTCCGCCTCCCGGGTTTACGCCATTCTCCTGCCTCAGCCTTCCCGAGTAGCTGGGACTACAAGCGCCCGCCACCGCGCCCGGCTAGTTTTTTGTATTTTTTTTTTAGTAGAGACGGGGTTTCACCGTGTTCGCCAGGATGGTCTCGATCTCCTGACCTCGTGATCCGCCCGTCTCGGCCTCCCAAAGTGCTGGGATTACAGGCTTGAGCCACCGCGCCCGGCCGAGTGTGGTGATTTTAACATACCAATGTGTCTGCTTATTGCCTGTGTGAGATGACCTGTTGCAGCTATGAGAACCTGGTGAAAGAGAGTTTTTTGTTTGTGTGCATGAAGAAATTTCGTGGAGGTATGTTAACTGAGGCTCATTTGTGCTTCTTTCAGGGAGCTCATCTAAAGCTAAGGAAGCTACGGGTGGGTGTTTAATAGAACAGTAAAGTGAATGCTGCTAATCTGTAGCATTTAGGATCTCTCCACATTAACGCCCCCCCCCCCCCCGCCAAAAAGAAACCTAATACTGTAAGAACTAGATTGCAAATTTATTTTATTTTATTATTTTTTTATTATTTTTATTTTTATTTTTTTTGAGATGGAGTCTTACTCTGTCCCCCAGGCTAGAGTGCAGTGGCTCGATCTCGGCTCTGCAAGTGATTCTCAAGTGATTCTGCAAGTGATTCTGTTTCAAGTGATTCTCCTGCCTCAGCCTCCCGAGTAGCTGGGACTACAGGCCTGCACCCCAACACCTGGCTAATTTTTGTATTTTTAGTAGATACAGGGTTTCACCCCTGTTGGCCAGGCTGGTCTCAAACTCTTGACCTCAGGTGATCCACTTGCCTTGGCCTCCCAAAATGCTGGGGTTACAGGTGTGAGCCACCGCACCCTGCCCATTTTTGTGCTTTTCGTTGGGGATTTTGCTGTTTATAGTGGCCCCCAAGTATGGTCCTAAATTGCTGTCTAATATTCCTCAGCCAAGAAGGCTGTGATGAGCCGCATGGAGAAAATATATATGTTAGATGAGCTTCATTCAGGCTTGAGTTACGGTGCTGTTGGCCTTGAGTTCAACATTAATTAATCAACAATAGGTATTAAATAAGGTGTCTTTAAACAGAAACATACATAAAACAAGGTTGTGTTTTGATCAGTTTGCAAAAATGTGACCAGAAGCTGGAAGGAATCTCACTTTTATTTCCCCTAGGAATGGTGGTTCAATATTCACTAATTCAGTGTTCGCAGAGATTTTATAGAACACAGCTACTATGAATAACAAGAACTAGGTCAGGCACAGTGGCTCACACCTGTGATCCCAGCACTTTGGGAGGCCGAGGCAGGTGGATCACCTGAGGTCAGGAGTTTGAGACCAGCCTACCCAACATGGTGAAACCCTGTCTCTACTGAAAATACAAAAATTAGCCGGGCATGGTGGCAGGCACCTGTAATCCCAGCTACTGGGGAGGCTGGGTCAGGAGAATGGCTTGAACCCGAAAAGTGGAGGTTGCAGTGAGCTGAGATTGCACCATTGCACCCCAGCCTGGGTGACAGATCAAGGCTCTGTCTCAAAGAAAAAAAAGGACTGATAATATTTACTGACAGTGATAACTACAGTGCTACAGTGCTACCTAATGTTGCACTGTGGCATGAATTAGATGTCTTTATGTAGACTTTAATAGGCTGAGAGCTGAGATTTGATTTTGGAACAATGGAGAGTTAGACCTGGGCTGTTCTGGGAAGCTTGCTAACTTGGGCTGTGATGCAAATTCATCTTTTATTCTTGGGAGTAATAGGTCCCTAAGAATATGTGTCACTTTAGCACTTGTGAATAGGAAATACTAACTATTCAAATAAATATTCAAATTTTAAGTATTCAAATAAAATAAATGCAAGAGCGGGCTTATCCAGAGTGAACTAAAAATGCCAAAGAGTTTCTGTTATTTCATATGCCTTGCTGTATAAGGCTGAGGTCTTGAATATGAAGAGAGAGAGATTCATAATATCCTAAAATGAGAAACGAAAGCATGGTTCATCGTTTTCTTTTTTTGTATTTTTATTTATTTATTTTATTCTAATTTTTGTATTTTTAGTAGAAATGGGATTTCACCATGTAGGCCAGGCTGGTCTTGAACCTCTGGCCTCAAGTGATCCACCTGGCTTGGCCTCCCAAAGTGCTGGGATTGCAAGTGTGAGCCACCGTGCCTGGCCTCATTTTTATTTGGGCTGACAACAATGTTGAAAAATGTTGGGAATTGGTGGTCTGCTCAGAAAGTTCAGACTGATTTTTATTTGTCCCCCTTACATAGAGTGGTTTCAGTGTGGGCCCACCATATAGTCACTTTCCATGGGACAGTTTAGGGAGATGGGTGGACTTCAGCCAGCAGTAAGAATTTTGCACCAGCATCAGGCAGCATTGCATAGGACCATGAAATGTGTTGTAATGTAAGTTGGGTTTTGTAGCCCAGAGCCTGTATAGATGTCCCTCACTGGGTACATGATCAACTTTCATGCAGTCTGTGCATTTGCATAGTTTACACTGCTATCAAACTGTATTGCAATAACTGAGGATTTTTGTCACTGTGTGGTGGCACTATCTGCTAGCTCCCGTTGCCAGGGTAGTGGTGATGACTAAATATCGTACCGCTGCCCTCCTGCAGGGCTGAGAAGTCCCATAGACTCAAGCCCTGAGCCATGTTAGCATCAGGAAACCTCGAGTGGTTGAGCAGAGCATTCATTCAGGGTTTCCATCCAGAGTGTTAGCCCTTTATTTGGTCTGAGTTAATGGGGGTCTCACTTTCTATTGAGGTCATGGGAGGGGGAGGCACCTAAGGTTACCTGTTCCTGCTATACAGCCTCCAGCCTACATTGGAGGGCAAGAGATTGATGGCTGCCTAGCCTGTAGACTTGCCTCCTGCAGAGGTTTCACAGGAGGGCTGCTAAGCCCTATGGAAAGGGTGTGATCTGGGTCTCACACTTGAGGTTGGCAGGTACCTGAAAAAATCTTAATTAGGGATTGTATGCAGATACATATATTTTATGTATATATACACACACACAGTTCTTAGGTAGTAGACATAGAACATGCAGATGTATTGTTCAAATATTAGAACGTTTGGCCTTCTAATGAACGTTCAGGAGTGATCATGTGTAGAAGTAAGGAATTTGATGCGAGCAGAAGCAGCCGAGTTCTTCTGGCATTGATGCTTCAACTTACAGCAGCGTGAGTCAGTTATACCTGCTTGGGACATGCCTCGATGAGGAAAGCTGGAATAGCAAAGGATCCGTCTGTTCATGCTCTTTCTTTGATAATATGACTAGTGAGAGAATATTTTGAATAAGGGCTGGCTTCTATTTAGAAAGGTAACATACAATTTAAGGTTGTGAATTTCAAGCACCAACGTGAAATTCTAAAAAATGTTCTCACTGAACCTTAACAGTTAGCCATTGGAGCTTGACCGCAGGTCTTCCTGAGCATGGCGAAGTCGACATCATCCTTCCTGCTACTGTACCTATTCTTGGATCCCAGAGTCCTCAGAGCTTTTGCTTGACTCCTCCGTAGCTGTGGCCCCAGAAACCGCTATGTCTTGGCAGTTTGTTGCCGGTGTCGTTGTTGGCCACAGTCTCAGCATCATTTGACCTGGTGTGACAGTCTTCTTTTCTTACCTGCCTTGGTTACTATTAATGTGACTCCATGCCTACCTCTGTTAGAAGAATGTCAAATATACCATAGTTTGCGTATTCCGGAGAGGTGAGGGCTTGCTTCCCCTTGCTCGCTGTTGAAACGGTCACATTATTGCCTGATAGGTATCTCGAGGTGTAGGGGAAAGAGCACAGGGCTAGAAGTCATGGTTGCCAATGCAAGGTTTGCTTTGATCTAGGCTAAATAATTGTGCTTGTCACTAAAACCTCTTTAGCATGATCAACTTAAGAATAGTAAAAATAGCATTGGAGGGAGAATTGAGAGACTTGAATTCTAGTCTTAGTTGCTTCAGGAAGTCACTTACATTCTTGGTGCCTCAGTTTTTCTTTTTTTTTTAATCTGTAGAAGAAAAATAATAATCATATTTGGCCATTTGGCCCAAGTAATAATTTGATTGTGAGAATCCAATGAGGTCATTTATGTGAATGTATTTTGAAAATATGTATGCTATACACCTGGAAGATGGTGGCGGTAGACTAAAAAAATTTGTTTTTCTCTTTAGTTTATAAGGCATTTTCAGTTATATCGTTTAATCCACATGATAAGCTTGTGATCATCTGAAGTTAGTTAGGCAGTGTTTTTTACTGTTTTCTTTAAGGAGGAAACTAGGGCCTGGAGAAGGTAAATGACTGGCCCACACACTTAGTGTTGGACATCTAGGGCAAATCCTAGAGCAAAATAGGCTTTCAGGGATTGTTGACTGAATGAGTGAAAGATTTAAAGTAGGGCTCAAACTTGGGCTCCCTGATGCTAAAGTCCTGGCTCCGTTGACTTAACAGATGGTAAAGTGCGAGAAGAAAAAAGGATGACTCAAATGAGAGATATTTTTAGCAAGAAGAGCAGAGAGGGATGGTCTGAGAATGGGATGTTAACAGGAAGAATATGTGCTGCACGAAGTTGGTGGAGCATCACTGGACACCCTGGGGAGGAGAAAGAGGTGGAGGATTTAAAACTGTGAAACTGTGCTTGCATGTCGCCACCAGAATCTGGTGACATTTGATCTGGTTCTCATTTCAGTTTTCCTTCTCACTGAGCCAGACAGCCAGCGTATCACCCAGTGTCATCCGTATTTGGTGTATGGTGCTCAAGGGCAGGGAGTGTACTTTTCCTTTTTTGTAACGTCTAAATACAGTGTTTTAATAGAGGAGATACCCAATAAATACCTCTAAATTCTTTTTTTTTTTTTTTTTTTTTTGAGACGGAGTCTTGCTCTGCCTCCCAGGCTAGAGTGCAGTGGCGCGATCTCGGCTCACTGCCAACTCCGCCTCCCGGGTTCACGCCATTCTCCTGCCTCAGCCTCTGGAGTAGCTGGGACTACCAGGCGCCCGCCACCACGCCTGGCTAATTTTTTTGTATTTTTAGTAGAGATAGAGTTTCACTGTGTTAGCCAGGATGGTCTTGATCTCCTGACCTCGTGATCCACCCGCCTCGGCCTCTCAAAGTGTTTGGATTACAGGCGCGAGCCAACACGCCTGGTCTATTTTTTTTTTTTGGATACAGAGTCTTGCTCTGTCACCCAGGCTGGGGTGCAGTGGCGCGATCTCAGCTCACTGCAAGCTCTGCCTCCCGGGTTCATGTGATTCTCCTGCCTCAGCCTCCCGAGTAGCTGGGACTACAGGCGCCTGCCACCAGGACCGGCTAATTTTTTGTACTGTAAGTTGAGATGGGATTTCACTATGTTAGCCAGGATGGTCTTCATCTCCTGACCTTGTGATCTGCCCGCCTCAGCCTCCCAAAATGTTGGGATTACAGGCGTGAGCCACCACGCCTGGCCAATTTTTGTATTTTTTATTGGGACGAGGTTTTGCCATGTTGCCCAGGCTGGTCTCAAACTCCTGGGCTCAGGTAATCTGCCCACCTCAGCCTCCCAAAGTGCTGGAATTACAGGCATGAACCACTGTGCCCGGCCACCTCTAAATTCTTTTTTTTTTTTTTTTTTTTTTTTGAGATGGAGTCTCACTCTGTTGCTCAGGCTGAGTACAATGGTGCGATCTCAGCTTACTGCAACTTCCACCTCCCGGGTTTAAGTGATTCTCCTGCCTCAGCCTCCTGAGTAGCTGGGATTACAGGTGCTCACCACCACACCCAGCTAATTTTTGTATTTTTAGTGGAGACGGGGTTTTACCACGTTGGCCAGGCTGGTTTCGAACTCCTGACCTCAAGTGATCTGCCTGCCTCGGCCTTCCAAAGTACTGGGATTATAGGCATGAGCCATGGCGCCCGGCCACATCTCTAAATTCTTGATGGCCAAGAAGTACACCCCATGCCATGGTGTGATAGTTCATACTTTTGGGTTTGTCCTACCATTGTATATTATTAGCTGAGACCAAGTTGGTTTTAGCTCAGGGAGTGGTCCTGGGGAGGCCAGAGTTTGGGCTCATGATGTAACAGGGCCAACAAAAATTAGGGTATTTTATTGTGTGCATCTGGAAGTTGGAGAGGCCATCAGGTGTTTCAGGATAGTGATATCTGTCTGTTTCTGACTTTTGACCCTTTACTGTGTGTGGCAGGAACACTGGACAATTTGAATGTGATTCCTCCCATGCTCACCCCCCTGGCCTCCACATCTAGAAAAGGTAGTTGCTCCATGTTCTCGTACTCTTACCTAAAGTATATCATATCTAGCCACTGCCATGGGACAGACATGGAGGGAACATGCCTGGTGCTGTAGCTTTTATTGTGCAAATCTTCTTGGAAAACTTACATAACATATCTTAGGAGTTGTGTTCCCTTGCTTGAAAAGCAATATAATCTAATATACCCCACAGTGCTGTTCCCAAGTGATCTGATTTGGATGTTTGTCCCCTCCAAATGTTACGTGGAAATGTGATCCTCAGTGTTGGAGGTGGGTCCTGGCGGGAGAGGTTGGATCATGGGAGTGATCCCTCATGAATGGTTTAGTGCCATCCCCTTGGTGATGGCTGAGTTCTCTGGTAGTTCGTGGGAGATCTGGTTGTTTAAAAGAATGTGGCACCTTCTTTCCTCTCTTGCTTCTGCCCTTGCCATGTGATGTGCTGGCTTCTGCTGTGCCTTCCATTATGATTGGAAGCTTCCTGAGGTCTCACCAGTAACTGAGCAGATGCTGGCACCATGCTTATACAGTCTACTGTTAGCCAGTTAACTTTTCTTATAAATTACCCAGCTTCAGGTATTACTTTATAGTGACACAAAACGGACTAACATACCAAGATAGGTACTCGTGTCCCCTTGTTGACTAAAAAGGGACAGTTCTTTGTGGAAGGCCAAAAAATGGCTGTCAGATTTATAGCTGAGCTTGCCATTAGCACTGAATGCCCCCAAGTGTTTGTAGCTTTAAAATTGATACCTCTTCTTCCCTAATTCTCAACCTTTAGCTATTTGGAAGAACATATTAATTGAAGCTAAGGGAGTGTGAGGAAAGGCATGTGGACTGGCAGAGAAAATATGTGACCATTACCTGAAAAAAAAAATCCACAACAAAATATATGTCTATTCATGATGAATTATGTTCACGTTTGACAACCATGAAAAAGGTGAATGGATAGACCAGAAACTGGTTTGCAGTGCAGTGGAGCACACAGTGTACTTTGTATCTGTTTTTTTTTTTCCAAAGACAGAGTCTCGCACTGTTGCCCGGGCTAGAGTGCAATGGTGCGATCTCAGCTCACTGCGCCCTCCGCCTCTCAGGTTCAAGCGTTCTTCTGCCTCAGCCTCCTGAGTAGCTGGGATTACAGGTACCCAACACCATGCTTGGCTAATTTCTTGTATTTTTAGAAGAGATGGGGTTTCACTAGGTTGGCCAGGCTGGTCTTGAACTCCTGACCTTGTGATCTGCCCGCCTTGGCCTCCCAAAGTGCTGGGATTACAGGCATGAGCCACTGCACCTGGCCCTCTGTATCTTTTTCTAGAGCCACACTCCTCTCACTTAAATGGTGTTATGTTCCAGGTGTCAGCATTTCAATGGATGATGATTATTTTTTTTCCTGAGATGGAATCTCACTCTGTTGCCCAGGCTGGAGTGTGCTATCCCAATCTTGGCTCACTGCAACCTCCGCCTCCCAGGTTCAAGCAGTTCTCCTGCCTCAGCCTCCTGAGTAGCTGGGATTACCGGTGCCATCACCACCATACCTGGCTAATTTTTGTATTTTTAGTAGAGACTGGGTTTCACCATGTTGTTGAGGCTGGTCTCAAACCCCCGACCTCAAGTGATCCGCCTGCCTTGGCCTCCCAAAGTGCTGGGATTACAAGTGTGAGCCACCATGCCTGGTCCTCAATGGATTATTTTTGGTTATCACTATATCCTAATGCAAAAACTACCACAGAAATAAGACATTATTGGGATAGACCTAGGTTTGTTTTTCAGATGCAGCATAATTTTTTTTGTGCAAGGTAGAATATAATTTATGGTTCATAAAGGAAATAAAATAAACTTGTCACCCCCCTGCTTAAAGCTTTTTGGGCCATTCCAGGACTTCTCACAGACTTAAAATAAAATCTCAGCATTGCAGGCCCTCCAGGCACACGTGACCTGGCCCCATGTTGCCCACCTCAGGTCTCCCTTTTGCTGACTTCAGGGCAGCCACCCTGGCTGCTCCCCACATCACCTGCCCAGCTTTTGTGTCTTGGTCTCAGCACAGTGCTGCTGTCTCCCACCTTCCCCCACCCTCCCTGCTCTTTCTGAGGCTAATTCCTCTCATTCTTTAGGTCTCAACTTCCTTTCATCTCTTCAGCGAAATCTTTCCAGATCACGCTATCTAAAGTAGTGGACTGTGCCCTGTCATTTTCAGTACATTTACTGTCATTTGCGATTTATTTAATATATTTGCATATGTTTTGGCAAATAATTATTTTAATACCTATATTAAGGCCCATTCACTTCTCAGAAAACTGTATGAGGGAGGTAATATTAATATTCCCATTTTCCAGATGAGGAAGTAGACACACAGTTTGTCATTTCCCAGGGTCACATAGATTGGAAGTGGTTTACCTGGATTCATATTAATCCTGATGCTAATTTGATGCTGAAATAATCATGATGCTGATCTGCCTCTCAATGTGGTGTGATCCTCCAACTAATACTGTAGCCATGGTTTTTCCTCCCACATTATCAATATGTTTTATTGGGTTTATGTAGTGCTGTGGATAGGATGTATATAAGACATAAAATTCAGAAGACTTTTTGTTTGTTTTTTAGAAATGGGGTCTCACCCTGTCACTCAGGCTGGAGTGCAGTGGTGTGATCATAGCTCACTGCAGCATCGACCTCCTGGCTTCAAGGCAGCCTCCCACCTCAGCCTCCTGAGTAGCTGGGACTATAGGTGTACGTACGTCTCTGTGCCCAGCTAATTTTTTAATCTTTTGTAGAAATGATTAAATTTCTAAATTTCTCTGTTGCTCAGGCTGGTCTGGAACTCCTGGGCCCAGGCGACCCTCCTGCCTTGGCCTCTTAAAGCACTGGGATTATGGGGCTGAGCTACCACACCCGCCTGGAAGACCTTTTTTTTTTTTTTTTTTTTTTTTAATAACTGTTATCTTCCACCTTTGCTTTGTTCTTCTGTGGCTAGATAACGCTTGGTCTCCGTCCCTCATTTCCCATCTGTATTTGTCCTTATCTCACACCTGCTTCCTACAGAAGCCTCACTAAACTGATCCACCTCCAGTAACTTCTGGAGTCACCCTCTCCAGTCAAACCATTCTACACAGAACTTCTTTTTCTTCTTCTTCTTCTTCTTCTTTTTTTTTTTTTTTTGAGGCAGGATCTGGCTCTGTTGCCCAGGCTGGAGTGCAGTGGTGCAGTTACGGCTCACTGCAGCCTCAACCCTCCATGCTCAAGTGATCCTCCCACCTCAGCTCCCTGAGTAACTGGGACCATAGGCCCATGCCACCACTTCCAGCTCATTTTTTATTTTTTAAATTTTTTTGTAGAAATAGGGTCTCACTATGTTGCCCAGGCTGTTCTCCAACTGCTGAGCTCAAGCAATTCTTCTGCTTCAGCCTCCTAAAGTGCTGGGACTATAGGCGTGAGCCACGTGCCTAGACTTATGGAACTTCTAAACTAAAATAGTGTGAACATCATGTCACGGGCCAGCTCAGGGACAGATGATGACAACTGCCTGTTACCTATGACATTAAGTATAAACCTGAAGGCCAGCTGTCAGCTCTTTCCTAAGGCCACCCGCATCAGGCTCACCTGAATTTAGCTTCTGCTGCTTCTTAATGTGGATTTTCACTTCTAACCAGGCAGGTCTGGCCACCTGTCCCAGGTGCTCATTCCTGCCCTTGTGCCTTTCCTCAGACTGTTGACTCAGGATGACTGCACTGGGGATAAGACAGGGTCCTTGTACCTAGGAAGTATACAGAAACACAGTGCGATCCAGGAAGGTAAGGGAGGCCAGAGAGGAGAGTGACTGCGGGCAACCAGGGAAGGAAACTTTCCAAGTGGCTTTTTGAAACACACACATATCCACAAACCACCCCCAAACAAAAAATAGATGTGTACAAGGCAAACACATCTCTTTTTATCACACAATACCCATTTTAGTTTTAAATCATATTTAGTCTTTGATTATCCTCTTTTTAATTTTGCCTGTCATTATCCTATCCTATAAACTTTAGTTTCCGAACAAGAGCATGACTCCTTGAAAGCCAAGATCTATCTTCTGTTTCTCCTTAACCTTTCTTGGGCACTTTGATGAGCTTAGAATAATTATAGAATAAACATTGGTTGATTTCATTAATAAGGTTGCAGCAGATGGCAGGTGCCTTGTGGATGAACGTTTAACACCCATTGTCTTATCCACCTACTTCGAATGTAATTTGCTTGGGGCTTTAGTAGGTTTAGGATTTCATAGCATCTGTATAAACCTAAATGTCTAATCTTCCCACTGTGCTAGAATTCTGGGTCTACCTTATGTCATTTGATGCTTTTTTGCTTTGATATTTTGTTTCTGTGCATACTTTATATAACCTAAGATGTGTATTAATCTATTTAGGTCTAGAATTTTGAAAGCATTGTCCTTTAACTTAATGGGGTAAAATTAATTTAGAGAATTATAAGTATAAATGCTGTATTATTGCAGAGTAGGATGCTTATCAGCAGTTACTACCCCTAATCACAAGACCGTTTTTTTGTTTTTTGAGACGGAGTCTAGCTCTGTCACCCATGCTGGAGTGCAGTGGCGTGGTTTCGGCTCGCTGCCAGCTCCGTCTCCTGGGTTCACGCCATTCTCCTGCCTCAGCCTCCCCAATAGCTGGGACTACAGGCATCTGCCACCACGCCTGGCTAATTTTTTGTATTTTTAGTAGAGACACGGTTTCACCGTGTTAGCCAGGATGGTCTCGACCAAATCACAAGATTTTAAACCCAGATCTTTCCTGAATAGGAAACTGGCTTGGGTGAAGAGAATATTACCTAGTTCTTGGGAGTTCAGCAAAATTTTTTCTGTCAATTCCAGACCCTTGTTGGTTTTCTCCATTGTTGAACAAGTTCACAAATCCTTCCTCTCAGGAGATGGTCTTTTCTGTTCTACAAAGATCAGGAATGTGAGCACTATTAGGTTTTCCCTCTTAGACCTCTGCTTTTACCCATTCTCCCTTCTCTGAAAAAGACGACGTGTGCGTGGTTTAGGAGGTCGTTGCCTCCCCGCCACTCTTAGTCTTCCATGGCCCTCCCCTCCCCTCTCTGCCTGCCAAGCTCAGTGAGCTCCGCCTCTCCGTTTTCCTGCGTCCCCACGGCTCCCGTGCCCGTGCCCCTCGCTGCCCTCTGCGTGCCAGTCCACGGGTTTGGCTTTCCCGTTGTCCGCCCTGTGCTCAGCTTCCCGAGCTCTACTCCGTTCCATGTGGTGCCGCCAGGATAACTTGCCCAGAACGCATGGACGACTGAGCCGCTTTTCTGCTCAGACGGAGTTTTCAGTGGCTTCTTCGTGCATGTCAAGCCCGGGTCCCGTCAAAGCCCTCAGTCCTTCCACGATGTGGTCCCAGTCTAAATTCCCATCCTTGTCGCTTACTTTCTCTCCCCGTTTCACTCTTGTAGGCGATTTGGGCAGCATGTTGTTAAACCGATTCTGCTTCTGTTCTTCCCTTCTGGGGGAGGAACTTTCCTATTCGTTCTTCAAAGGCCCCGCTCAAGTTCTGTTTTCTTCACAAAGCCTTTCAGAATTCATCTGTATTTCTGTAGGACTTTGTTTCTAGCACTGTTTTGACGCTTGGCATATTTTGCCCTAACCCAATATTTCCCCAGGTTTCCCTGAGATGCGTTTCAGGTTAAAAATGGCTCATGACGTCTACGAGGTTTCGCGTGTGCAGGCAGGGCTTTCTGTCCCCACAACGGGAGATTAAAGGCACGGGGAGGAAAACACGCTGCTTAGCTGGGTTTACTCCAGGCTTCCTCAACCTTATTTACCATAGAAAAACTTTTTTTCTCACAGAATATGAACACCCAGTGCAGAATGCTTTGGAAGAATGCTGCCTTAAGCTAGATGTCTTGGTGGCCTGTCTCCCATGCAGATTGGAAGCTCCTGCTTATTTTTCCTGCCTGGAGCTTCTCCTAGATATTTAATGTTTAATTAATGAAGTCATATTGCATGATCAGGGATCGATGTTTCTTTTTTTCCTTTCCTTTTCTTTTCTTTCTTTTTTTTTTTTTTTGAGACAGTTTCACTTTTGTTGCCCAGGCTGGAGTGCAATGGCTCAATCTTGGCTCACCGCAGCCTCTGCCTCCTGGGTTTTCCTGCCTCAGCCTCCGGATTAGCTGGGATTACAAGCGTGGGCCACCATGCCCGGCTAATTTTTTTTGTATTTTTAGTAGAGATGGGGTTTCTCCATGTTGTTAAGGCTGGTCGCGAACTCCTGACCTCAGGTGACCCACCCGTCTCGGCCTCCCAAAGTGCTGGCATTACAGACGTGAGCCACCGTGCCCAGCCTAATTTTTTGTAATTTTAATAGAGATGGGGTTTCACCGTGTTTGCCAGGCTACTCTTGAACTCCTGACCTCAAGTGATCCGCCCGCCTTGGCCTCCCAAAGTGCTGGGATTACAGGCGTGAGCTACCTTGCATGGCGGATCAATGTTTCTTTGGAGGCCTGAGGAATGAATATTACAAAGAAAAGCTGGTCTGCCACATGTTGTGACCGGTGCATACGTAGTAGGTACTCCATAAGTGTTGAAGAATGCTGAATAAATTCCAAGTGTCTGTAAAGTGGTACAGTTAAGGAGTTGTTTTTCTCAGTTGGTGAGCTAGTAGGGTGTGTGTGCCAGTAACCATGTGTGTGTGTTTAAATAACCCAGAAAAGGGAAGCTGGGCAAAAGCATTTTGGTTTTCCAGGGCTTTCCTCCAACTTTAAATCTCTTGCTGTTTTAACTTTTATAGTATGCTGTAATTTAAGGAAACAATAAAAATCCAGTCTTATTAAAAAACATGATGCTAGATAAATTGATGATAGGTGGTGATTGTGTACTATTATACAAAACGTGACATTTTAACATAAAGATTCTTATTGGACTTAAAATATCATTTAACCTACCAGTGGGATTCTCACACAGTTTTCCATGAGTATGTGGTGTGTGTTAAGCTGCACCTCTGTTAAGCTGCATCACCACCTCACTGGTAGTGATGCTGTGTTCATAGAGCAGCCTTTATTCTGAAAACCTTTCTTTTATTGGGCATGTCTATACAGGCATGTTATGCATACACATAAACATAAGCACCAAATAACATGGGCATGAATATTCACAATATCCCTTCTTTTATTTCCTACATCAGCTGCTTCCTGGAGTTGGCAAAGTTTAGCTTAGTAGACTAAATGGAATTTAACCCTTTTCTCTCTCCCTGAACCAAGCCCATCCTGTTTCTTCATGTGGGAAGAATTTCATCCTTAGAAGAATGATTTGCATTTGGTTGAGGACTCGTTCTGTTAATGACTAGGATTCTAAGAGTCTTTTGAATTCTGTTTAAATTATTTTTTCCTCTTTTATTTTTTCCTTCTAGGCTCCAACCAGGAATGGAGACGCCATTGGATGTTTTGTCCAGGGCAGCATCTCTGGTGCATGCTGATGACGAAAAACGTAAGTGAGGAGTCTATTATAAAATAGCTTAAGTGCTTTATTGATCCCTTGTCTCCTGCTCCATAACAAAATTACGTGCTTCTCTACATGGTTTTCTGGCTATTTGCTGTTAATTTTGGTGGTTTCCCTTAGAGATAACAGCTTCACATCCTCATTTGTATTTTCAAGAACATGTAAGTCTTTTAACTGGCATTTAACTATGGATACTGTTTTTTTTTGTTTGTTTGTTTGTTTTTTGAGATGGGATCATGCTGTGTTGTTCAGGCTGGTGTCAAACTCCTGGACTCAAGTATGGGTACTGGTATTTAACTGGTATTTTGTTTTATTTATTTATTTATTTGAGATGGAGTCTTACTCTGTCACCCACACTGGATTGCAGTGTTGCAGTCTCAGCTCACTGCAACCTCCATCTCTCAGGTTCAAGTGATTCTCCTGCCTCAGCCTCCCAAGTAGCTGGGATTACAGGTGCCTGCCACCATGCCCAGCTAATTTTTTTGTGTTTTTAGTAGAGACGGGGTTTCACCATGTTGGCCAGGCTGGTCTCGAACTCCTGACCTCAAATGATCCATCCACCTCAGCCTCCCAAAGTGCTGGGATTACAGATGTGAGCCACCACGCCTGGCCTTAATTGGTATTTTAACTTTGTATGCTAGAGTTTGAACTGTTAACTGTCGGTCGTTCTTTCCTTCTCAGGTGACTGTCAGTGATCTGGAATGAAGATACCCCTTATGTGTCTCAGATGCTGAGATAAATATGTGTTAGTTGATAGACTGATTGACTAGTAGAGAGCTAGAGATGGAAAAAATCATCGAATGTCATTTATGTCATTGGAATTGTACAGTATGTGTCATAATGGAAAACAGTCATGCAAATTATGTTTGCATTGCTGAGAAAGAGCAAATACTGGGAGAAAAAAATGTTCATTAGTGTAGTTTGAGGGATGGGTGAAAGGAACAATATTGGAAGATTATTCTACAACATTTTAAAGTGATTTTCCTGCTCATCCAACAATATATTTATTTTTAAATGTTCTTGTTCAAAGTTACGGTTACTTGCTAAACAGTATTGTAAGAATTACTGTTTCATGTAGGAACAGTTCTTTTTCTAAGTACTAAAATATTAATAACAACGAAAAATTTAGGTTGAGGTTTTGTACATTATAAGTTCTCGAAGATGAGCTCCTTCCAGTTTAGTCCTTCATGGATTGGCAGACAGCAAGTACGTGTCCTTAAAATCTGAGGTCTGCCTCTCTACTGGCTGTTAGACTTTTATTCTTTTTTTTTGTAGCGATGGGGTTTCATCATGTTGCCCAGGCTGGTCTCAAACTCCTGGCCTCCAGCAGTCCACCAGCCTTGGCCTCCCAAACTGCTGTGATTACAGGTGTGAGCTACCATGTCTAGCCGAACATTCCTTTGACTCTAATGACTCCAGCTGCTTTAGGGATGGGCTGGCATAATTCTCGAATCCCTTGTGTCATGATTTCAGCTTCTTAGGGTCATTTTTTACATTTGAGTAAGAGGAAAACAGTTCAAAGCTGTCTTTAATTATTATTAACATTTTTGGGAGACTTTTCTTACTGTTGTGTTCTGTGTACCACTCTTAAGTATGCAGAGCTCGAAAACCAGGCATTGTATTTTCTTACCTAATTCATTAATTATGTGTTACTATGTAAGTGTGTGAAAAGTCAAAAAATTTATAGACAAAGTTGAACATTAGGTTTCAGTGTCTTTCAGTTGATTTCTTAGACTTATTTGGGCTGGTTCAGCCTGACTCAGCTTTCTCTGCCCTACATTAATTCTATTTTAGCTTTTGTTGTAAATTGCTCTCAGACTTTAGGGGAGGTTAACATTCTCCTCAACACTTTAAAAAAGCCTTGTGAATGTAATCTGATTTGGGCCTCTTATTACAAACAGAAAAATGTTCTACTACTTGAGATCAGTTTCCCAACTCATCAGGGTGACCTAAATGATTCTCTTTTCCTTTGCTCCTGGAGAACTGAAAACTTGGGCATTTTTGAGGATGTTATTGTTTCAGCATTTTGAAGGGAACAGTACCTATTATGACTTGAGTCTGTAATACCGATAGTATTAAGGCTTCCGTGTGTCTACTAGTGGAGAATAAAAGAAATATCTCAACAGTATACTGTAGAGCTAAAATAAATAGTAAAATGGTGGTTTTGTAGTAACACAATAGTCACTTATCTAGATGGCCTAGAAGGGATAAATTTACTTAAAATAATCTTTCCACTGCTCATGAGACATTGATGTAATCAGTGTCTAGGGTAACCCTGGAAGGTACTGAATGGAAATACAACTTGAGATTGGTGTTCTTCCTTGTGCTTGAGGAACCTCTCCTTTCAGTGGTTGGTGATACTGGTGCTGGGAAGTCCCAACTTTTTTCCAGCTGGTTTTTTTTGGGGACAGAGTTTCGCTCTGTTGCCCAGGCTGGAATGCAGTGGTGCGATCACGGCTCACTGCAATCTCTGTCTCCTGGGTTCAAATGATTCTTGTGCCTCAGCTTGCTGAATAACTGGGACTACAGGCATATGTCACCATGCCCAGATAATTTTTTGTGTTTTTGTAGAAGCGGGGTTTTACCATGTTGCCCAAGCTGGTCTTGAACTCCTGAGCTCAGGCAATCCACCCGCCTTGACCTCCCAAAGTGCTAGGATTACAGGTGTGAGCCACTATGCCAGCCTCCAGCTGTTTCTTTTTTCTTTTTTTTTTTTAAGATAGAGTCTTGCTTTGTTGCCCAGGCTGGAGTGCAGTGGCACTATCTCGGCTCACTGCAACCTCCACCTCCTAGAGGTTCAAGCAATTCTCTCTGCCTCAGCCTCCCAAGTAGCTGGGATTACAGGCGCCCACCACCATGCCCAGCTAATTTTTGTATTTTTAGTAGAGACGGGGTTTCGCCATGTTGGCCAGGCTGGTCTTGAACTCCTGACCTCAGGTGATCCTCCTGCCTCGGCCTGCCAATGTGCTGGGATTACAGGCCCAGCTGTTTCTTAATAGGGTAAATTGATGAAAATGGGAGGGCAAGGTGCTTGGTGCTAATGTATAAAACAACACCTTGGCATGTCTTTAACATGATATTCCATTTTATTGCAGTGTTTACAAAATCGTTATGTTTGGTTACCATATCTTCTAATTTTAAGATCTAATTGCATCCGCTGACTTCCTCACTTAGATTAAAATAATTTTAAATTAAAACTCTGAGGGTTTTGGTGGAGAAGATAGTGCTTTTGAATGAATATGCAGATGATCAGAAAGGCTGGACGGAGCTGGTATGAGTGATGTGGCAAGGACAGCAGATTTTGCAGGGGTTGCATTTGCATCTGCCCCAAGAAATTCACTAATTCCTTGTTTGGAGATGATTATTGAATGTTGACTAATTGATGAAACATTGATTACCATAATCCTTTCAAGTAAGCATTCCTAAGAGCCCAAGCTTTTATTATTATGGGGACACATGGCTCCCTTATATGGAATATGTTGATATTTCTAGGTTGTAGTCGATATTTGCCTTAAAAAAGGAAAGCAAACTAGATCAGATTAATGATAACGTAATGTTTAGTTGCACTTATATACTGTTTTCTCTGATTGATTTCTTTCCTCAAGATCATGATGACTTCTGGTCAGCTTGTGCATCAACCAGGTGAACCTCTTAGGGGATTTGCTCCTGTGACTAGTTCAGCTGGGCCCACTCCTGATTTTTCTGTCTCTTTCTCTCTCCTTTTCTCTGAGCATCTAATACTGTGGCTTTTGAATATTGTTGACTGTGGTACACAGTGAAAAAGCATTTTAGGCTGAGCATGGTAGCTCATGCCTGTAATGCCAGCACTTTGGCAGGCTGAGGAGGGAGGATTGCTTGAGCCCAGGAGTTTGAGACTAGCCTGGGAAAAATAGGAAGACCTCATCTCTCCAAAAAGAAAAAAAAAAAAAAAAAAATTAGCTGGGTGTGGTGGTGTGTGCCTATAGTCCCATCTACTCCAGAGGCTGAGGCAAGAGGATGGCTTGAGCCCAGGAGTTGAAGGCTGCAGTGAGCTATGATTGCGCCACTACCCTCAGGCCTGGGCCACAGAGCAAGACCCTGTCTCAAAAAAGCCATTTCATATTGCGATCTTCATATACGTATACTGAGATAACCAATCCAGAAGTTTTAAGAGACAGTACTGGCTCACGTGGTGGCTTACACCTCTAATCCCAGCACTTTGGGAGACCAAGGTGGGAGGGTCACTTGAGCCCAGGAGTTTTGTGACCAGCACAGGCAACAAAATGAGACCCCCATCTCTATAAAAAAATTTAAAAATTAGGCGGGCGTGGGTGGCACATACCCGGCGGGGTCCCAGCTACTCGGGAGGCTGAGGTGGGAGGATCACCTGAGCCTGGGAGCACTCGCCTGCAGTGAGCTATGATGGTGCCACTGCGCTCCAGCCTAGGCCACAGAGTGAGACCCTGTCTCTAAAATATGTTTAAAACAATAAAAAGAGGACACAATGGTTACCCTTACTTTGCACAGTGCAGTTTGATGTGTCTTTTCTGGTCTGCACTCTATTTAAATAGAAGTTGAGTCATGGCTCCTTACATTGATTTTAGGGTCCGCTAATGCATTGGAACCCACAGTTTGAAAAAACATGATTTGGTTTACATCTCCTTCGTGGGATAAACTTACTCCTGGCTTCTCTGTTGTATGTACTGGGATGATCTGACTGCTACATGGACCATGAAAATAAAAGGAGCCGGTAATATTCAGACATGCTGGAGTAGATCAGCATCTCCAAGGCAGACTTGATTGAGGCATGGCACAGCAAAGGGGCAGGCATGCCCCAGAGCACAGGAGGGAGACAAATAGCTTTCACCAAAGGGAGTGACCATTTTCTAGAGTACTGACTCGAAAACCCGGGAATAATATAGGCTTAGAATAGGGAGGAACTGCCTCTAATGGAGTAGTTGTGTTTGCTTGTGATCAGAGTGCCAAGTCCTCTGGTGCCCTGGAAAGAGAACAACATACTGATGTCATTCCTGCCCATTCCCCTTGGAGTCTTGGTGTTAAGTCTCGTTTTCCCTTCGTGAGGGAAGGAGCACTGTACTCTTGTTTTCTAGCAACTGTGTGTGCAACTCTGGGAGAATTTCTTTAGGAAAGCCCAGACGGGAAGTGCAGTTGTTGTTTTGTTGTCTATGTCTGCCTGTGTCTCTGTGTATTTTGAGGACTCCTGGTTTTGTAAAGTTGCACTTTAGAAAAGGTAGGTCTAAAAATAATGCTCAATATAACATGGCCTTTGTATCCTTTTTGTGCCAACTCTTCTGTAGTGTTCATTAAGGACTTCCTTCGGTGATCATTTCTGATAATTTGGAGGCTTATCTGATCACTGCATCAGTGAGTTTTACTTTCATATCCTAAAATACCAGAGGGTTGTGCCATGCATTTTCATCCATAAGAGTGGCTTGCTGCCATCCGCAATCCTCAGAGAGGAGACGGGGTACTTGCAGGCATTCTGACAAAGCCTTCTCAGGTGCATGTGACATTAGGTCCCTTTCCCCACACGAGTCACTGGTCTAATGATACTCCTAGGGGAACTCTGGATCTGAATCTTTAAGTGCAATCTCTCTAGTTATGAGAAGCTGTAGTTCTTTGGCTACCACATGTCCTTTAACCAGATTCATCAGTTGTTTGTATCTCCCCCTATTTCCTTCATCATGCACATGTTCTCTCTGTCTTTCTGTACGTGTTTTATATATATACATATATATATACACACACACAGGTATGTATATATATTTGCATATTATTTTTCCTGAGATATATGAGAGTAAGTGGGCAGTATCATTCCTCTTTACTCCTAAAGAATTCAGTGTGCATTTCTTAAGAATGAGAACATTCCTGGGCTGGGTATGGTGGCTCACACCTGTAATCCCAGCACTTCGGGAGTCCTTGGTGGGTAGATCACGAGGTCAGGAGTTTGAGACCAGCCTGGCCAAGATGGTGAAACACTGTCTCTACTAAAAATACAAAAATTAGCCGGCCGTGGTGGCGGGTGCTTGTAATCCCAGCTACTCAGGGGGCTAAGGCAGGGAATTGCTTGAACCTGGGAGGCAGAGGTTGCAGTGAGCTGAGACTGCACCACTGCACTCCAGCCTAGGCAACAGAGTGAGATTCCATTTCAAAAAAAAAGAATGAGAACATTCTCTTACATAAGTACAATATGATTATCTTTATTATGTTACTTGAATATATAAAGCACAAAAATGGACCTGGCCTTTATTCTGGTAGTTTCTTTATAACTTCATAACTACAATACACATTTATAGATTAAATATAGCCAATAAAAGCTAGCCATGACACAGTAGATGAAGATCTGCTACAACCAAGCCTCTGTTCCACGACTGTGGCATCTGCTGCCAGCCTGCTGGATTTGATTCTGTAATGTTAGCCTACCTGTCATGCCACTTGCCCTTTAATGCAATTTCCCCTCCACTTTCATCCTGCAAACTCTTGTAAAATTTTTCATCATACAGATTGTGGTGACATAATTTGACTATTTCTTAGTGCAGATGCCTCAGTTTCATATTGGGTTTGTCTCTGTCCTTTTTTCTTTCTTTTATTTTGAGACAGTGTCTCACTGTTGCCCAGGCTGGAGTACAGTGGCGCAATCTTGGCTTACTGCAACCTCTGCCTTACAGATTCAAGCAATTGTCCTGACTCAGCCTCCCCAGTAGCTGGGATTATGGGTACTGGCCGCCATGCTCAGCTAATTTTTGTATTTTTTAATAAAGGCAGGGTTTCACCATGTTGGCCAGGGTGGTCTTGAACTCCTAACCTCAAGTGATCCACCCGCCTTGGCCTCCCAAAGTGCTGGGATTACAGGCGTGAGCTGCCGCACCTGACCTCTTTTTTCATTAGACTGGAAAAATACAAACATAGTCACTGAAATTATATAGCAATACTTGGTGACATAATAGCTAGCCATCTGATTCAGAGGATGCTTATGTCAAATTTTAAAAAAGATTCTCCATGAAATAATGAAAGTAAAAATTTCTCATGAACTCCTTAGTGTTTGTCTGGGGACTGCAGTTTAAGGATTATAGTATCATCTCATTCAGCTCTCTGAACACCCCTATTAAGTAGGTGCTATAATTAGTCCCATTTTATAGATAAGGAAGCCGAGGTTTATAGGGCTTCTGTAGTTTGCCCAAGTACACTTAGCTGGTCGTGGCAGTGCTGAGAATTGAACGGAAGCAGCCTGGCTGTGAAACCTAAGCCCATAATTCTCTGCTGTCTGCCCAGAGGACGGGAAAGACTTTTCTGCTGATTAAAAAAAAAAACAAAATAAAACTCCTCTATACTACCTTCGCTAATCTATCAGTAAAGAGATTTTCATTTGGAAAAGGCTTCCTAGCCAATAAAATAGCATTTCCAAAACATTAACTAGCTATAACCAGCCGTACGTTCAGGATGTGTGGTGGCATGTGCTCGGGGACTGTCCTTCGTCCCCCGTTCATGGCTCTGCCATCTTTGTGTGTGTGATGGCTCAGGTGCGCACTGCCACAGGACTCCCCTTCATATGTATGGAGTTTTCTTTCCCAGTAAGTACCTCAGCTAACTGAACATATCAGGTGAAAAGGGCTGCTTTACCAGGTAACGAGAGCCCACTTTGCCAAAGCGTTCAATTAGAAACAAGATAACCCTTGTTCAGAGGCAACATAGAAGGGATTGTCATAGGGAGGGTGGCTAGACTTGAAGGATGGCCTAAGATGCTGTGAGTCTATAGGATATCCTTGCCTGTTGAAGGCGAGACTCCTGCTCCCTTCTGCTTTTGTATTCCAAGCATCTACCATTTGGTGCAGATGGTGGGCATTTAGTAAACATTTATTGGTAATGAAGTAGCCCCTGGAGGGAGACTTACCTCTAAGGAATTAATTTATTAAACACTAGCAGAAATGACTCATTTTAATGATCACTGTTACTATTAATAATACACAAATTCCAAGGAATACTATTTCTATTTGATAATACTTTGTAGTTTACAAAACATTTTCATTTACTTTTTTTTTTGTTTTTGAGACAGGGTCTCGCTGTGTTGCCCAGGCTGGAGCGCAGTGGCACAGTCTTGGCTCACTGCAAGCTCCGCCTCCCAGGGCTCAAGTGATCCTCCCACCTCAGCCTCTCGAGTAGCTGGAACCACAGGTGCACACCACCACACCCAGCTAATTTTTTGTATTTTTGGTGGAGACAGTCTCGCCATGTCTCCCGGGTTGGTCTTGAGCTCCTGTGCTCAAGTGATCCGCTGCCTCAGCCTCTCAAAGTGCTTGGATTACAGGTGTGAGACCCTGCGCCTGGCCTATTTTCATTACTTCTTAGAGCAAGAGCCTTTGCAGTAGACTGGGTAGGGGAGGTATCAGAGGAAAAGTTAAGAGAAGAAAAATTAGGAGAAGCTGGATGACTAATGCAAGATTAAAGTAATATAAACATCCCCCCCTCCAAAAAAAACAACCAACCCAAACAAACCTCTGTCTTCTTTCCTCCTTTGGTGCTGGGGCACTGAATTGTGCATTGCTGCTGGGGTCATCAGAACAGTAGTTCCCAGGTGAGTGCTGGCAGCTGTGGATAGTGGAGTGTTTCAGGCACCACAGGGGAGCACTCCTCCTCTGACTGGACCATGTTCCTAAGCTCCCCTTGGTTTTAAAATAAGCACTGATATTACTGTCCTTTCTAAAGGTTGGCGCTTTCAGTTACTTCCCTTTTGTGAACAATGACATCAAAAAATATCATCTCCCAGTAGTCTATTCTAATTCAAAAAGCTTCATAAAACATCAGGTGGGTTAGTGTTAGGTGCTTATTTAAGCCATTCTCTAGATGGGGGTATCCAGGGCTAGACATCTGGCCTTTCATCAGAAGGGCTGCCCTGCAGAGACAGCTACTACCAGTGTCTGTGCTATTTTTATGGTTTTATATCAGATCAAATTAGCATAATAAATGTTAGAAATTGGATATCCACTGGTGAAAATAACATGCCTTGTTAATTAGCATAATGGATGCTGAAATAGATTCTTCCACTGAATAGCTCTTTAGACACTCGAGGAGGGTGACTGTTTCCTTTAAACAATGTTCCACAATCCTTAGAGATCCATATTTTCCTTCAGTGCACATAAAAGTGTTATGGACGGTTAATGTCATTTGCAATTCAATTGAACATATCAGAGTCAAGAATTTTTGGATGAAGTGGTTCTTTTTTTTTTTTTTTCATTTGACGCACTTCTCCCTCCCCATCATCTCTTCTCTCTGCATCTTGAGAGTCACTGCCCCAGTCAGTATCTGGTGTGAACATCTCCAGTGCTGTCAACCATCCTGTGTCGGGGATGTCTTCTGAGCTCATTGCTGTCTTCACCTATTCAGGCTTGGCAGTGCCCCTCCTAAAATGTGGTACCTAAGCAATGATTTTTCCATGTGATCTGATGAGAATTAGGAGGACATTATGTCCAGGCCTACCACCAGCTTGGATCTGGCTCAGGAGTTCTTGGGGGTGAAGAGAGAGAAAGGGGTGGGGCAGGCTGGTGCCAGGGCAGGGAGCAGCCACTGTAAGACTGTAGGGAGCAGTGAGGACTGAAGGCCCGTAACTCCTGTCCAAGGGGCAGCCACCACTCAGCTCCAGCCACTGTTGTCCATGAGCTGATTGTGCCTGTCATTTCCAGGCATCACCTTGGGAGCTTGAAATCAGCCGTGATGGGAATATTTACACCATGGCAAAGGCTATACAGGTCAGGGGCTTTTGCTTTTGTTTTTCTTCTATAGAGAACCAGTTGTTAACATTTACCAGCACACCACTGGCTCCAGCTTATGATTTCCCATAGGAATGTGGGGCTGGATTTGTCAACTTTTCTGGTTACTCAAGACAAACTGGAAACCTGGATTTTTCTGTAAGACTTTCAGATTTTTAAAATTCCTTGTGAGTGAGACGATAGTCCTCTTGCCAGGATTGGTCAGGTAAGTATCTATCTAGTATGTGCTTTTTGTTCTAGTCTCAATACTTCCATTAGTAAAACCAAAAATCACAGTAGATTAAAAAAAAAAACCTCTTTTAGCTACTCTCCCTCCCTCACCATACTTGTGAATTACTGTAGCAATTCTGTAAGAGCTGAAAAGGTAGGATGTAACATGACACCATCTTCTACATCTGTCATTATCTCTGTGTGGAAATTAATTTAGATATGTGTGTAGTTTTTTCCCATTCAGATTTTCTGTTTTTAAAAGACCCCATCTTTTCTTTGTATTTTTTTGCTTTCTTGAAGATTGATGTTATACATTTATGAAATAGTTGTTGACTTGGCATCTGATGTGCATATAACGTGTAGAAGCAATATATTTGGGGTTTATACTTTTATAGAAATCAAATCAAGCTTGAAAAATCAAACTTACATCCTTAGTGGCTTTAGATTTATTGTAACTGCCTTTTTATTGGATCAAACTTTTGATTCCTTGTAAATAAATAAATCTTTACATTTGAAATCTGGTGAAGTATCATTTATTCTTCTAGGACTGCCTATCTCATCAAACCTTACATATATGTGGTTTTTTTCTCTCTTTGGAAAATGTTGCTTAAATGTCTTTTCTTTTGTGGACCTTACCTTGTTTAACTAGACTGCGGTTACTTTTAAAATGAATTCAAGAGGCCAAAAGTCTGTTCTGTTCACTAGCAAGCAGAGTGAAGAGGAATATTTTTCAGTTCCCTAGCAAATTACTAGTTTAGGGTGCTTTGAATAAAGCATTTTAAATTAGAAAAAAAATATTTAGGCATTCAGGAGGACAGTCTGGATTTTTAGAGTAAAATGGCAGACTGAACACATGCATCCAGCTTCCCTCTTGCCAAAAATATTTTTAAATAACAAAAGGTGAATATTTTAAAACATCTGTAACAGTATTAGAAAATTTGAAAGGATGCCTACCTCTAGTAAACTAAAAGTTATGAAGAATTCCTGGAAGACTGAAAACAGATGGTATTATATTGACAAAAGGAAAACAAAAACAAAACAATTGTAACTCAAAACACAGGTGCAGAAGAAAAGGGGGGAATTAAGAGCTGAGTTTACAGTGACTAACAGCCACCAACAGGAAGGGGTCCTAGAGTAATATTTAGGAAATCAAAGCATTACATTTATACAACGGTCTCTGGCTAAAAACTGAGAACTGTGTCTGGGGAGGGATCCTTGAGTGGGTGTTGGGGCGTGAGAAAGAAGCCGAGCAGAGCGTCAGATCCCTGTGGGCTCCCGCAATAACAAGGGTCCTGGGAAGGAAGTGTGGGCTCTCTAGCAGGCAGTGTCTGTGAATTTCCTTCACCACTGGAGGAGAGACTGTTTGAGAGATTTGGTGTTTGTCCCCCACTCTGCCTCCCTGCTTGTCTACTTGTATACCTTAAAGCAAAGCCCATCACTGGACACTTTCTGTCATCTTACACAGAGCCTGCAGATAGCTGGCCTTCCCCAGGACAGCGTTAATACCAGACAGGAAGCATGCGGCGGTTTCTCTTGTTGATTGGCCCAGTCTTTTATTCCAAAGTGTGAATGCACATCAAAGGATCACCAAACATTTGAGGAGAATAAATAGTATGAAAGAAAAGGCCCAGAGTAAGCAGACTTTGGGGAGCATAGCAGAAGCTAAAAACATGTTAGTCAGTATCTTCAAGGAGATTTGAGCTACTGTATAATAAATCTAAGTAGCCTGCTGTGAAAAAAGACCGTTTAGAACAACAAAGTTCATGGATATTAAAAATGTGATGATTGAACTTAAAAGGTTAACTAGGTTGGCTTGAGAAGCAAATAGAATTAAAGACAAAATTAGCGATATGGAAGATAGATAGCAAAACACTGCAGAATGATCAAAAAGTCAGAGATGGGAAGTAGGACAAGGAAAGGAACAGGCATGGAGATCAACCCCAGAGTCTTAACTTGCATCAGATGCATGTTCTGGTGGGCTGAGGCCAAGAAACAATGAGAAGAAGATGCATTTATTAGAAAAATGGGAAGTAAGTGAACCAAAGGAACACCCTCCACTACAACAAGACAAACCCAAAGCAAAAAGAAGAAAACTTTTTCCCTGTTTTCAGTTAGAACGTTTTTTCATTGTACTGAAATTTTGTATTTTTTGACCAGTATCTCCTCAATCCCTCCAAAAGAAAAAAAAATTGATCTCTACTTTTATCTTTTTTTTTTTTTTTTGAGATGGAGTCTCGCTCAGTCCCCAGGCTGGAGTGCAGTGTCATGATATCGGCTCACTGCAACCTCCCTGCGGCTCCCAGATTCAGGCAATTCTCCTACTGTAGCCTCCCGAGTAGCTGGGATTACAGGCACCCACTATCATGCCCGGCTAATTTTTGTATTTTTGTAGAGACGGGGTTTCACCATGTTGACCAGGGTGGTCTTAAACTCCTGACCTCAGGTGATCCACCCGCCTCGGCCTCCCAAAGTGCTGGGATTACAGGCATAAGCCACCATGCCCAGGCTACTTTTATCTTTATAAATAAAGATAAACCAATAAACCTAAAAAATATAACCAAAAACTGACAACCAAAAACTGTTTTCTAAAATAGAACAATAAATTAAACAAACCTTAACCTGAATTCATTAAGAAAAAGAAGAAGAAAGTGTGTAATTACAGAACATTAGAAACAAGAAAAGGGACATTACTGTGTATATAGATGAGAATACTATACAAATATATGCACACGTGACCAAAAAATGAAAAATATAGATGAAATAGATGATTCTGTTTGAATCAGAAAGAGGTTGAAAACCTAAATTGGTCAATAATGGTAAAAATTTAACAAGTAGTCAGAGATGTGAGGCCCATATGGTTTTATAGGTGAATTTTACCAAATCTTAAAGAAACAGATTTCCCTATGTTATAAGACTGTTTTATAGTATAGCACACTTTCTAATTCTTTCTGTGAGGCTAATATAACATGATACTAAAGCTAAATAAAACACAAAGTGTATGTATATAAAATCAAGTACATAGATATGAGAGTACAAAGTTAAATAAAATTTCAGGCTAGCAGTTATATTGAAAGAGTAACATATCCCATGTGCAAGTAAGCTATTTGCATCACAAGAATGCAAGGATGTTTCAATAATAGTAACTTTTGTAGTGTAATAAATTATATTACTTTAATAGATTAAAGGAAAAGTTCATATATTTATGACAGAAGTCTAAAAAAGTATTTCATGAAATTCAGCACCTATTTATGATAAAAACTCTTAGTAAGATGTAAATCAAAAGAAACTCTCTTTAATTGATAAAATATATCTGATAGAAACTTACAATGAATATGTTTAATGGTGGAACAAATTAAGTTAGGAGCAAGACACAATTCAAGTAGCATTGAACTTGACGTTCTAGCTAGTGATTTTTCTTAAAAAAAAGATATATAAAAACTGAAAAGATATAGGAAAAACTATAATTTTCAGGTGTCATAATAGTCTACCAGAAAATCATAACAATAAATGGGGGAAAACCTCCTAGGACTAATTAGAGACTTAAGTAAGGCAGCTGGTTGTAAGAGTGATATGTAAAAATCAATATTATCTCTCTTCACTTGAAATAACCAGTTAGAAATTATCTCAGAAGTCTCAGGGCTGGATACAGTGCCTCACACCTGTAATCCCAGCACTGTGGGAGGCTGAGGTGGGAAGATTGCTTAAAGCCAGGAGTTTGACACCAGCCTGGGTAACATAGCAAGAGCCACATCTCTTAAAAAACAAAACAAAACAAAACAAAAAAACATGTTAAGACCTTTGTGAATAAATCATAAAACTACTGAAATAGAAATATAGGCATTTCTACATAGGAAAATTCAGTCAAAGATGTCAGTTACATTCAAATTAATCTATACATTAAATATATCCTAATTGGAATATCAAAAGTATTATTTTTAATTGATAAGCTGATTCTGAAGTTTACCTGAAAATTTTTGAAAGAAAAGAGGTGGGGAGGGAAGGCAGTTGCTTGCTTATTTTAATATCAGACATTAAAACACTTTATAAATTTTATTACTATGAAGTAGTTGGAATGGGATAATACTGACATAGGGATAATTACAGCAGTATTTCTTAAACTTTTTTGGGCGACAAATCCATGGTAACAAATGTATTTTACAACTCAGCACGACACACACACACACACACACACACACACACACACACATATAAACAAATTTCATGGGGTAGTACTTTACTATGTTAGAAGTATTCTATTTTCTATCCTCTTCTACTTCATTAGAAGATAACAACAATAATGGTGGTTATAATCTTTTTTTTTTTTTTTTTTTTTTGAGGCAGAGTCTCGCTCTGTCGCCCAGGCTGGAGTGCAGTGGCGCCATCTCGGCTCACTGCAAGCTCCGCCTCCCGGGTTCCCGCCATTCTCCTGCCTCAGCCTCCCGAGTAGCTGGGACTACAGGCGGCCGCCACCGCGCCCGGCTATTTTTTTCTATTTTTAGTAGAGACGGGTTTCACCGTGGTCTCGATCTCCTGACCTTGTGATCCGCCCGCCTCGGCCTCCCAAAGTGCTGGGATTACAGGCGTGAGCCACCGCGCCCGGCCAATCTTTTTCAGCTGATTTTAGGAACCACCAATGGATTGTGCCTTATTGTTTGAAAAATGCTGAGATAGAATAAATGAAACAGAATGGAGCTCAGAAACATGTATACACATGAGATATAGGAATTTATATATCATAGGGACAAAATTCAAAATCCACGGAGGAAGAATGAATGATTAAAAAATTGTTTTTTATTGTGATGAAATACACATAACATGAAATTTACCATCTTAACCATTTTAAGCATACAGTTCAGTGGTATTAAATACATGTGATGGGCAACCATCACCACCACCCATCCATAACTCTTTTCGTTGTGTAAAACTGAAACTCTACATCCCTTGAACACGTAACTCCCCATTTCCCCATTTACCAGCCCCTGGCAACCACCGTTCCACTCTGTCTAGGAATGTGACTATTCTGGGGACTTCATACATGTGGAATCATACAGCATTTGACTTTTTGTGACTGACTTATTTCGTTTACTATAATATCCTCAAGGTTCATCCATATTGTAGCATGTATCAGAATTTCCTTCATTTATAGGATGAAATAATATTCCATTGTATGTATAAGCCACTGTTCATTTATCTGTGGATGGACAGATCAACAGACCCAAGTGAATAATGCTGCTATGAACATGAGTGTGCAAATATTTTTTTTGAGAGCCTGCTTTCCATTCTTTTTGGTATACACCCAGAAGCAGAGCTGCTGGATCATATGGAAATTTTTAAAACATTTTTTGATTAACTGCCCTCCTGTTTTCCATAGAGACTGGACCATTTTACATTCCCATACACAAGGGTTCCAATTTCTCCACATCCTCACCAACATTTGTTATTTTGTTTTTTAAACAGCAGCCATCCTAGTAAGTGTGAGGTGGTATCTCGTTGTTTTGATTTGTATTTGCCTAATGATTAATGATGTTGAGCATCTTTTCATGTGCCTGTTGGCTATTTGTATATCTAATTTGGAAAAATGACTGTTTAAGTCCTTTGCCCATTTAAAAAAACTTTTTTTTTTTTTTTTTTTGAGATGGAGTCTTGCTCTGTCATCCAAGCTAGAGTGCAGCAGTGCGATCATAGCTCACCACAGCCTTGACCTCCTGCTTTGCCCATTTTTGAGTTGTTTGTCTTTCTGTTGTTGAGTTGTAACAATTCTTTATTCTGGCTACTAGACTCTCAGCAGATGAAGGATTTGCAAATATTTTCTCCCATTTTGTAGCTTATCTTTTCACATTTCTGGGTATATACCCAAAGGAATATAAATCATTTTACCATAAAGACACATGTGAATGTTCATTGCAGCTCTGTTCACAATAACAAAGACTTGGAATCAGCCTAACTGTGCATCAGTGACAGATTGCATAAAGAAAATGTGGCCGGCCGTGGTGGCTCACACCTGTAATCCCAGCACTTTGGGAGGCCAAGGCAGGCAGATCACAAGGTCAGGAGTTCGAGACCAGCCTGACCAACATGATGAAACCCTGTCTCTACTAAAAATGTAAAAATTAGCCAGCTGTGGGGGCACATGCCTGTAATTGCAGCTACTCAGGAGGCTGAGGCACAAGAATCGCTTGAACCCAGGAGGCAGAGGTTGCAGTAAGCCAAGATCACGCCACTGCACTCCAGCCTGGGCGACAGAGTGAGACTCTGTCTCAAAAAAAACAAAAAAAAATGTGGCACATATACACCATGGAATACTATGCAGCCACAAAAAAGCACGAGATCATGTCTTTTGCAGGAACATAGATGGAGCTGGAGGCTATCATCCTTAGTAAACTAACGCAGGAACAGAAAACCAAATACCTTACATTCTCACTTATAAGTGGAAGCTAAATGGTGAGAACTCATGACACAAAGAGGCAAATAACAGATACTGGGGCCTACTTGAGGATGGAAGGTGGGTGGAGGGAAAGGATTAGAAAAAATAACTATTGAGGACTTGGCTTAGTGCCTGAGTGACAAAATAATCTGTACTACAAACCCCTGTGACAGAAGTTCACCTGTAGAACAAACCTGCATATTTTTTCCTAAACTTAAAAAAATCACAAAAAACTCAAAAAGCAAACGGAAAATAAAACCAAAAGGAATTCCAAATGAAAATAGAAATTTTACTTTTCTGTTTATACACACACACACACACACACACACACACAGAAAAAGGTTGAAATAGTTGGCCAATTATTTGAAAGAAAGTTATGTTAGGTACCAGGCATGGTGGCTCACACCTGTAATCCCAGCACTTTGAGAGGCCGAGGTGGTCCAAAGCTTGAGCTCAGGAGTTCGAGCCCAGCCTGGGCAACATGGCAAAACCCTGTCTCCTACAAAAGATAAAAAAAATTAGCTGGGCATGGTGGTGCATGCCTGTGGTCCCAGCTACTTGGGAGGCTGAGGTGGGAGGATCGCTTGAGTCTGGGAGTTCAAGGCTGCAGTGAGCCATGATCGGGCCACTACATTCCAGCCTGGGTGACAAAGTAAGGTCCTGTCTTTTTTTCAAGGAAAAAAAAAAAAAGGTTTTTTACTTCATGCTAAATTTGTTAGCATAAATTTCCATCCCAAAAGCTCTCCAAAATAAATTTCATATGGATTAAAGAACTTCACCATATATTTAAAAGTTCATATTCTTCATATATATTATAATAACAAACCTGTAGTAGGGAAGTCCTTCCTTTGTCTTTTTTTTTTTTGGAGACAGGGTCTCACTCTCACCCAGATTGGAGTGCAGTGGTATGATCTCAGTTCACTGCAACCTCCACTTCCTAGGTTTAAGCAATTGTCCTGTCTCAGCCACCCGAGTAGCTGGGACTACAGGTGTGTGCCAGCAGGCCCGGCTGATTTTTGAATTTTTAGTAGAGATAGGGTTTTACCATGTTGGCCAGGCTGGCTTCAAACTCCTGACCTCAAGTCATCCGCCTGCCTTGGTCTCCCAAAGTTCTGGGATTAGAGGTGTGATCCATCAAACATGGCTGGGAAGTCCTTAAGACTAATACTCAGAAGTTAAAAAGTAAAACCTTTAGAATATACAGAATTTAAAATTTTCTATTGCAGGTTACCATAATTAAAAGTAAGAGTGGAGTTATTTTTACAAGGTTGAGTTTTTTTTTTTTTTTTCCCTCTGTTGCCCAGGCTGGAGTGCAGTGGTGCGATCTCGGCTCACTGCAAACTCTGCCTTCTGGGTTGAAGCGATTCTCCTGTCTTAGCCTCTGGAGTAGCTGGGATTACAGGCATGCACTACCATGCCTGGCTAATTTTTGTATTTTTAGTAGATGCAGGGTTTCACCATGTTGGCCGGGCTGGTCTCGAACTTCTGACCTCAGGTTATCACATCACGTTTTCTTTATCCACTCATCGATTGATGAGCACTGAAGATTCAGTATCTTTGCAATTGTGAATTGTGTTGCGTACACATGCAGGTGACTTTTTAATATAAGGACCTCTTTTGCTTTGGGTAGATAACCCAGTAGTGGGATTGCTGGATTGAATGGTGGACCTACTTTTAGTTCTTTGAGAAATCTCCATACTGCTTTCCATAGAGGTTGTACTAATTTATTATCCCACCAGTAGTGTTTAAGTGTTCCCTTTTCACCATGTCTGTGCCAACATCTGTTGTTTCCTGACTTTTTAATAAATGGCCATTCTGATTGGGGTAAGGTCATATCTCATGTGGTTTGTTTTTATTTTTTTGAGACAATCTCGCTCTGTTGTCATCTTGGCTCACTGCAACCTTGGCTTCTCAGGTTCAAGCAATTCTTCTGCCTCAGCCTCCTGAGTAGCTGGCATTACAGGCGCCCGCCACCACGCTCAGCTGGTTTTTGTATTTTCACCGTGTTGGCCGGTTGGTCTTGAACTCCTGACCTCAGGTGCTCTGCCCGCCTCAGCCTCCAAAAGTTCTGGGATTACAGGTGTGAGCCACCATGCCCGGCCTCTCATGTGGTTTAATTTGCCCCACTCGCAGGAGACCTCTGCTTCCCTTTGAAGACTTCCATGCAGAAGATGCTAATTTAGGCCTGTAAAGGAATGGATAGGACCTTGATTGTCCTCTTGTTCAATCTCCCTTTTTAAGCAGGGGTGCCCTTTGCAAGATTCCTGACATTTGGCTTCTATCCTCTGCTTGGATGTAAGAGATGGAGAGTTTGTTCTATTGTTAAACAGTCCATTGTTAAACAGTTTTAGGAGTTGGACAAGTTCAATTATGCGGAAATCTACATCCTTGTAACTACTCCTGGTATTCTTCCAATTTCCATCCCTATTGAAAGGAGGCATTTCAGTACCATCAGAGAAAGTTACATTCTTCGTTGGAGAAAGTCTTACTCTGTCACACAAGCTGGAGTGCAATTGTGAGATCTTGGCTCATTGCAACCTCCACCTCCTGGGCTCAAGTGATTCTCCTGTCACAGCCTTCGGAGTAGCTGGGATTACAGGCGCCCACTACACCTGGCATATATATATATATATATATATATAAAATTTTTTTTTTGAGACAGAGTCTTGTACTGTCACCTGGGCTGGAGTGCAGTGGTGCGATCTCAGCTCACTGCAACCTCCACCTCCCGGGTTCAAGCTATTCTCCTGCCTCAGCCTCCCAAGTAGCTGGGATTACAGGTGCCCACCACCACACCCAGCTAATTTTTTGTATTTGTAGTAGAGATGGGGTTTCACCATGTTGTCCAGGCTGGTCTTAAACTCCTGACCTCAAGTGATCTGCCTGCCTCAGCCTCCCAAAGTGCCAAGATTATAGGCGTGAGCCACCACACCCAGCCACACCTGGCTAATTTTTGTAATTTTAGTAGAGACAGGGTTTCGCCTTGTTGTTCAGACTGGTCTCGAACTCCTGACCTCAAGTGATCTACCCACTTGGCCTCCCAAAGTGCTGGGATTACAGATGTGAGCCACTGTGCCCGGCCTAAATCCCTTATCATGTCTAACTGTGTTCCACTTTGTCTTTATCCCTTGGAGATGTGGCCACACCTGGCCTTTGTCATGTCGCCCGTTTCCCTCACGCTGTTATGGCTGTCGCCCTGTTTCAGGACCTCTGCAGCAGCTGCGCTCTGCCTGAAATGCCCTTCTCGAATCTGACTCGCTGGCTCCTTCGCATTCCACCCTTAGTGTGTGTCCCCCTGGGCTGCATCCGACACTCATGAGCCCCTTCCTTCATTAAAAAGATACTACAAATTACATTTTTACAACCACATTGGTATACAGATGAAATTATTAATACTATATAATAAAACTTTTTTTTTTTATCCTAATAGTTCATGTTTTTCTTCTGAGATTGTGGAAACAAACAATTTTCATGGGCCCCAAAAGTGCCGTGGGCCTGACCCTGTGCACATGGTGCCTGGTAGAAAGGCAGCTCAAGCTGCTGGGCTGGATCACAGCGGACTCCCAACGCCGAGCCTACTTAGTGCTGTGTTCGCAATGTCTAGAGCACAGCTAGGCTCCTGAATGAATGAATGAAGAAAGACACACTGGGCTCTGAGTGAAGCATTCTCCTCTGACCAAAGGACATAGGACACTGTATTTTCTTATAGCGTTTCAACTTTCATTAAGCTATCATTATACATACAGCACCTGCTCGTTGAAGAAAGCCTGATAAATTCAGAGAAAATGGGAAAAAAAAAAAACCTCATGATCCCGTCCTTCAGAATATCTCTATTACCGTTTGCCTTGCTTCTTCCCATCTTCCCTGCATCCTTTCTTGTTTCTTGTGTTCATTGTGAGATGCTGGGTACATTTTAAAATATTCTTTCCATTTAACAAAATGTAAGCATTCTGTAATGTTAGGACATCTTCCTGAATACCTTAATGGTTCTATGATATATGTACCCAGTGCACTGGCCAAAACAGATGCTCTTTTAGGTTTGAATTTTAGAATTCTTTCTAATTTTTCTCTTTTATACCTAATACTGCAATGAACATCTTTTATTCAGAAAGCTGCTACATTCCTATCCCCTGTTTTGGGTTATTTCCTTATAGAGTTTCCAGAAGTGAATTACTAGGTCTGAGAATGTGTGCATGCTTTTATTCCTACTTCCATCCTGGCTGTCCTAAGTCTTTCTTTCTTTCTGTCTTTTGAACTATTCTCTAGTTCTTATATTTTTCACATATAGTTGGATTTTCAGTTAAATAATCTTTTGATGAATGGAATTTACAGCTTATCATTTTCTACGTATTGTTTCTCATGTTGGTTAGTTTATTACGTCCAATGTTTATACCCAAGTGGGTATAACATTCTTGAGGGTAGAATCACACATTCTCAGTTTTTTCCTAGTGCCCAGCACAGTCTAGAGCTCATAGTAGGTATTGGTTTTGGTTGATTGGTTGAGAAAAAGAGAATTTTAGAAAGGGAGCTAATTCTGGGAAAGATGATAAACCTTTATCACTATCAGATCAGGTTGTCATTCCTAGAAATATGATTTGGAATGTATTTAGAAAGAACAATTATGAACCCCATGGGAACAGCACATTTCTGAGGGAGGGAAGGCAGAGACCCATAGAAAGAGAAGGGAAGGGAGGTGTGGGGGCGGGGGAGTGGGAGGCTCCCACTGAAATAGCGTAGGCAGCTTCACCACGGGGATTACGCCACCCACCCATTCACTCAACAGATACTCAACCCGTGCACGTGCCACACCAGGTGCCATGCTAAGTGCTGAGGTGGGAAGCGTCACCTCTGCTTTGCAGGGCTCGTAGCTTGCCTGTGGTCTCACAGCAAGTCGGTGGCAGAGACGGGATGGGAAATCAGGCCTGGCTGACTTCCTAGCAGGTGTCCATTCCACTATGCCACGTGAGTGTGGGTGGACACTAAGTGCACTGTCTGGAGTGAGTCGTCCACATTTTACTCGGAGTGTTACTCAGGAACTTGGCAACAGTGTGAGAAAAGAGTGGCTGAATGGTGTGCACTGAGACGGTGTGCAATGTCCTCCCGCTGTCCTCCCGCTGCCCTCCTGGCATTCGCCTTAGTGTGTTACTGGACCTTTTGTTTTGGTGCTACTGGTCTCCCGCACAGCCCTGTGATCATCTCGATTTCCTCAGGCCAAGAATAATGCGGCTTTTGACCTTCCAGAGTATCTTTGTGTAGTACTTATTTAAAATGTTAAATGGGATATAATTATTTCTCTGAGTAGATGTAAATTTGGTGGTGTCTAGGGACAGTGATGACCATGCTGCTGTGGAAAATAGCTCGGGGTTGTATTAATAGGGAGTACAGTCAGGCTTTGCATAGCAGGGATACTCCTGAGAATGCGTCCTTAGGCGATTGTGTCATGTGTGAACATCACAGAGTGTACTTGATAAACCCAGGCTCACAGCCCACTGCACTCAGCCGACTGCGCACCTAGGCTATGTGGGATCGCCTGTTGCATCTGGGCTACAAACCCCTGTGGCACGCGACTGCACGGAATACTGTGGGCAGTTTGAACACAGTGATGAGTATTTGTGTATCTAAACATAGAAAAGTTACAGTAAAAATACAGTATAAAAGATAAGCATTGAGATACTCGTACAGGGCACTTACCATGACTGGAAGTTGCACTGGGTGAGTAGTGAGTGGTGAGTGAATGGCAGGGCCAAGGACAGTACTGTACCCTATGACTCTGCAAACACTGCACACGTAGGCTACATTAACTTTATTTTAACAATGTATTTCTCTCTTCAACAATAAATTACTAACCTTAGGTTACTGTAGTTTTAACTTCATAAACTTTTAAAAAAAAAACTTTTTGACTCATAATAATACTTAGCTTAAAACCAAACACATTGTACAGCTGAACAAAAATATTCTCTTTCTTTATATTCTCATTCTATAAACATTTTTCTTCTCTTTTTTTTGAGACAGTCTCGCTCTGTTGCCCAGGCTGGAGTGCAGTGGCGCAATCTCGGCTCACTGCAACCACCAACTCCCAGGTTCAAGCAGTTCTCCTGCTTCAGCCTCCCGAGTAGCTGGGATTACAGGCACATGCTACCACGCCTGGCTAATTTTTGTATTTTTAGTAGAGATGGGGTTTCACCATGCTGGCCAGGCTGGTCTTGATCTCCTGACCTCATGATCCGCCCACTTCGGCCTCCCAAAGTGCTGGGATTACAGGTGTGAGCTGCCGTGCCCGACTCTGTAAACATTTTTCTACTAAATTTTTTTTAAATTTTTACTTTTAAAACTTTTTTTGTTAAAAACTCAGGCACAAACACATTATCCTAGACAAGGGTCAGGATCCTCAATATCACTGTTTTGCACCTCCACATCTGTCCCACTGGAAGGTCTTCAGGGGCAGTAACTGCATGAAGCCATCACCTCCTGTGATAACAATGCCTTCTTCTGGACACCTCCTGAGGGACCTGCCTGGGGCTGTTTCATAATTAACTTTAAAAAATACATGTAAGTAGAAGGAGTGTACCCTAAAGGAGTGATTAAAAAGTATAGTAAATATATAAGCCAATAACAGGGTCATTTATTATCATTATTATTATATACTGCACATAATTGTATCTGCCAGACTTTTGTATGACTGGCAGCGCAGGTGTGTTTCCACCAGCATCACCTCAAACACGCAAGGCGTTGCACAACATTATAATGGCTGTGATGTCAGTAGGCGGTAGGAATTTTTTAGCTCTTTATAGCCTTATGGAACCACCGTGGCAAATGCCGTCTGTCATTGACTGAAACGTTGTTATGCAGGGCATGACTGTACTTACAAAATGAGATGGCATTTCTTAGGAACATTCCTTTGCTATGAGTTGTTTTTAAAATTAATGTGCTTAAATTCTTTTTTAATCATAAAAAAATTTCCGACATAAACAAAGAGGGAGAACATATGTATGTTGCCCAGGCTGTAGTGCCATGGCGCGATTGTGGCTCACTGCAGTCTCGACCTCCTGGACTCAAGCGATTGAGGGAAAATATTATAATGAATGGCTGTATATCCCTCACCTAAGCAAAAGCCACTTTAAAGGAAAGGAATGTTGCTGCCACGAGCAGCATTCCTGCAGAAAGGTCATTAGGTCAGAATTACTACTCTGTGTTCTAGAGGGAAAACACCATGACACTAAGAATTTAGCTGTGGGTCAGAGGCATTTTATGTGGTGTCAATCAAACTAGGGAGCCTTGGGCTGGGTGTGGAGGCTCACGCCTGTAATCCCAGCACTTTGGGAGGCTGAGGCGGATACATCATTTTAGGTCAGGAGTTTGAGACCAGCCTGGCCAACATAGTGAAATCCCATCTGTATGAAAAATACAACAAATTAGCCAGATGTGGTGGTGCCTGCCCGTAGTCCCAGCTACTTGGGAGGCTGAGGCACAAGAATCACTTGAACCCGGGAGGTGGGAGGTTGCATTGATCTGAGATGGTGCTACTGCACTCTAGCCTGGGCGACAGAGTGAGACTCTGTTGCCTCAAAAACAAAAAGCAAACTAGGGAGCCTCTATTCTTGAGGGCTAAAATCTGAGAATGATGGCGTCTATTGAAGCTAGCCCAGGAGTTACTCATTTAGACTGTAAAGCAATATGGCTACCCATTAACTGATTTTTTTTTTTTTTTTAAAGACAAAGTCTTGCTCTGTCACCAGGCTGGATGGAGTACAGTGGTGCGATCTCAGCTCACTGCAACCTCCGCCTCCCGGGTTCAAGCGATTCCCCTGCCTCAGCCTCCCAAGTAGCTGGGACTACAGGTGCGTGCCACCACGCCTGGCTAATTTTTTGTATTTTAGTAGAGACGAGGTTTTCCCGTAATCCACCCACCTCAGCCTTACAAAGTGCTGGGATTACAGGTGTGAGCCACCGGGCCTGGCCTAACTGAAATTTTAAAACATGGTTACTTGTATGTTCTAGTTTTTGTTCATATGCGCTACAGCACTTCTGAAAATTTGCAATCTGGGCTGGGTGTGGTGGCTCACGCCTGTGATCTCAGCACTTTGGGAGGCCAAGGTGGGTGGATCACTTGAGCCCAGGAGTTTGAGACCACCATGGGCAACATGGTGAGACCCCATGTTTTCCCCCCAAAAAAATACAAAAAAAATTAGCTGGGTGTGGTGGTACATGCCTGTAGTTCCATCTACTCAGGAGGCTGAAGTGGGAGGACCACTTGCCTGGGAGGTTGAGGCTGCGGTGAACCGTGATCACACCACTGCTCTCCAGCCTGGACGACAGAGTGAGACCCTGTCTCAAAAAAAAAAAAAAAAAAAAAAATTGCAGTCTGCTCTTTTAAAAAATATTACAAATTATACCCACACTCACTTATGGGAGTAGCAGTTGGCACACTGCTCATACCATTAACTCAGTAGTTCTCCTTTTAGGAATGCATGCTAAGAAAATCATCTGAGATTTGCACAGTGATCCTTACTGTGGTATTGTAAAATACTGAAAACAACCAAAATATTTAACAATAAAACTACATCTATAGTATGATAGTAACTCTGCCATAAGTGCATGTGTTGCATAGTAAAAAAGTATAACAATTTTAGCTGTAGTTGTCTCTTAGTGGTAGAATTATGCATGACTTTTATTTTTTAATTTTTTCTATATTAAAAAATTTAATGAATAGATTAAATACAAAGTTATCAAATGCTTTAAGTAGGCTGCTTATAAATAATTATTGTAGATAGTGACTATTTTTTAATATTATTTTTCTTCTTTTCAGTTATTTCCTAATTCCAGGCAGATTACTGAATAAAATAGTAACACTTCTTAAATGTTTTTTATATTTATATGCAAACCTTTTATATTTATATCCAAATATATTCAAACAGTTCTAAATGGTTTGAAACAATTTATCATGCCACAAAATAGTTACAGTTGTATTAATTTCACCTGTATGGGATATTGGCCTTTTTTTTTTTTTTCAAGATTTGTGATTCAATAGATAAAATATTATACTTCAGCACCATGTTCTTTTATATTCCTTTAATTATTAAGTCAGACCAATAGCCTATAGATGTTGTAAAATTATTTTTAAATTATACATATCCATGGGATTTCTGAACCGCTCATAATCCTTGGCTCTCTGGTTTTTGGAGGTCACATATGGTGTGTAACTAAGATAAAATGCAAGTAAAGAATAAAGTATGATGAAGTAAATTAGATTCTCTTGAAGGCAAAGTATGTCTTTGTGTAAGGCAAGCAGACATTTTTGTATGAGGGTAAAGTGTGAGAGTAAAATGTAAGAAAGACACCCAAATTGGTCGGGTGCGGTGGTTCATGCCTGTAATCCCAGCACTTTTTGAGGCCGAGGGGAGTGGATCATGAGGTTGGGAGATTGAGACCATCCTGGCTAGCATGGTGAAACCCCATCTCTATTAAAAAATACAAAAAATTAGCCAAGCTTGGTGGCGGGCACCTGTAGTCCCAGCTACTTGGGAGGCTGAGGCAGGAGAATGGCATGAACCCGGGAGGTGGAACTTGCAGTGAGCTGAGACCTCGCCACTGCCCTCCAGCCTGGGCGACAGAGCGAGACTCCATCTCAAAAAAGAAAAACACCTAAATCAAGTCAGCTGTGTGACAGTGGGGAAATTAACCTAGCTGACTCTCAGTTTCCTCATCTTTAAAATTCCCATAATAGCAGCTAATCATTGCTAATCTCCAGGATTATTGTAGAATTTAAATGAGATGCTGCCTGTGCACTGCTTAGCACAGTGACTGCACAGAGTAACTCTTGGGGATTGTGTCTGCAATCTGTGCAGTTCTGTGTCTGGGACACACGTGGGTGCCATGCTGGGATCCCTCTTCACGTTCGTTCCGAGGATTCCTTCACTTTTCTCCCATGTGCTGTGTCTCATGTCATCCTCTTTCTGGGGTCACTCTTCCATGCTGGAAGAGCTTATCCTGACAAAGAGTGTGTGGAAGATAAATTTTGAGATATTGCAGATAACATCTTTTTTCTCCATTCTCATTGGATTGATAGGCTGAGTGTAGAATTCCCAGTTGTAGATTTTTCTTCAGGGTTTTGGAGGCGAGCTCCATTGCCTTCTGGCTTTGTGTTACCATTGGGAAATGTGAAACCATTCTGATTTCTTCTTCTTCTTCTTTTTTTTTTTTTTTTTGAGACAAAGTCTTGTTCTGTCACCCAGGCTGGAGTGCAGTGGCGCGATCTCAGCTCACTGCAACCTCCACCTCCGGATTCAAGTGATTCTCCTGCCTCAGCCTCCTGAGTTGCTGGGATTATAGGTGCCACTACCATGCCTGGCTAATTTTGTATTTTTAGTAGAGACAGGGTTTCACCATGTTGCTCAGGCTGGTTTCGAACTCCTGACCTCAAGTGATCCACCTGTCTTGGCCTCCCAAAGTGCTAGGATCACATGCTTGAGCCACCGCATCTGGCCATTCTGATTTCGTATCTGCTAGTGTGTGACCAGTTTTTTCTCTCTGGAAACTGATGGGGTCATCTGTTTGTCCCTAGTGTTCTGAAATTTCACAATGCCGTGACTTGGGGGTTTAAAAGAAAAAGCAGCTATTATATTGGGCACTCAGTAAACCCCTACAGTCTACTAACTCATTCCTGGGGGAAATTTCTTAGATTTCACTGATAAATTTTCATATCTCGGCTTCCTTTCTTTTCTTCTGGCAATTTTACTTTTCAGTTTTGGACCTCCCGGACTAGTCTACTTCCCTGCCTTTCCCCCTTTTTCCCTTCTGGACTCGTTCTGCTTTTGGTAGATTTTTCTCAACTTGATTTTCTAATCCTTCTATCAATTATCTTCAAAACTTCTGCTATTGTGTTTTTTGTTTTCTAGAACTATTAAAAAAGTCACACCCTGTTTTACGGATACTGTAATTCTGAGGTACTTTATATATACATATATATATATATATATATATTTTAGTTTTTTTCTTGTATAGTCTCTGTGTCCTCTGATTTGCTTTTCTGGTTTAACTTGGTCTCTATCTTCCACGTTAGTAGCTTTCCTCAGATATCTGGTTGTCTGCTTGTGATTAAGGGCAGGGAAGATTCCTGAATTCAAAAAAGGGGATGTGCAAAGCTTATATTCTGAGCCCCAGTGTCGGGTGATTTCTGAGGGCTGAGTGTTGGTGGAACCCCCAGTCCGGTGGCTGGGTCTCTTGTTGTGGACTGGTCAGGTTTCTAGAGCTCCCTGAAGTCTGGAAGCTGGGTTTGAATCGTGCGATGTCTGCCCTTTCTTTTTCAAATAAGATAGAGAGTTCAGCGTTCTCGTTTTCCTTTTGTAGAATTTTTTATTAGTAGCTTCTTAGGTACATGTTTATAAATAGAAACCTTTTATTTCTCATAATTGGCTATCTCTGCCTTCTGTAGATTATTAGAAAATGCACAAGTGAAGAAGCCAGGAAAATCTTTTCCGTAGCATTATACATTTGTATTGTAGCATTTTTATAGAAGAAAAGCAAATTACTGGTTCTCTGTGTCCTCACCTGTACAATGAATGGGCTGGAGAAAGCTGTTTGAAAGTCCTTGGTATGCTAAGAATTTTAGCAAAGTCTCTGCAAGGGGACGAGACAGCTCAGGATGAGTATGTCATTACTTTGCAGAAGTTTGACAGATGATGTTTGTACAAGTTTTGACTTGGAAAGCTGCATCTGTGCTGGAAAACTCATGGGGAATTGTGAAGAATTTGCCAGGGATATTGCTCCAGGGATGGTAAATGAGAATGAAGATATTTTTAAACATAAGAAAATACTAGGATAGTAGAATTTGCAACAGGATTAAAAAAAAAAAACAACTGAATAGAAGCATATGCGTTCTTCTTGAGCTATTTTAACTCTACAAGTACAGTGTTCAGCAATCAAGTTGCTTCTCAGGTGTCTGTAAGATTTTTGCATCCTGAATTCATTTGAAATTGACCTTCTGTACTTAAACTCCAGTTTTGTAGTTAACTAGCATTTTTGCTTTGCAAGGGACTCATCGTTGTTATCTTTATAGGATGATGATTTGAAGTAACCACAAAATTTCTTGTTGGTTTCCTAATTCCACAACTCTTCTGCATGATACTGTGTGCCACTGGGAATCTGAGCGAATTTAGAAAAATTATTCCGCTTTGCAGGAGATAAACAAATGGAGAAAGGCGTTGCATCTGCCTGGCAAGCAGCAGAGCGTTGACAGCTTTGTGACTCAGCTTAATGACAGGCAAGGAGGAAGTGAGAACTGAACAAGGAAGAAGTTAGTAAAAAAATAATAATAGAGTGGTGAATATCTAGAATTTTGACTAGAATTTTAGGCAAATGTGCTATTCTTTTTTTAAAAAATGCAAGGCATTTTGAAAACCTATTTTTAAGAGATGTGTGGCTTGGATCCTGGGCTTTGAGCCCAGGGTCTGGCTTCATGGAATTTTCCCAGTTGAAGTTATTTAAAAAAAAAAAAAAAAAAGTGAATTTTTAGATCATGTATCTTCAGAATGAGTCCCTTTAGGAAGCATATTGCTGCCTGGCATATACAGTTGACCCTTGAGCAACGTGTTTGATCTGCAAGGGTCCACCTACGCTTATGGGGATGTTTTCAAAGCAGATCAAGAATAGAGTATTTGTGGGATGTGAAACCCTTGACTTTTCATACAGGTAGGCTCTGCAGGGCGGACTGCGGAACTTGAGTATGCACGGATTTTGGTACGCCTGGGGGTCCTGGGACCGATCCCCGGCGAATACTGAGGGACAACTGTGTTCTCTACCTCTGCTACTTACATGTGGCCCACAGCGTCACCTGGGAACTTGTTAGAAATGCACAATCGTAGTCCTCGCTGCAGAACTGATGACTGAGAATACGCATTTTGACAAAATCCCTGAGTGCTATGCACTCAAAAATTGGAGACATCCAGGTCTGCACCATGGTAAAAATGTTCTTTTGATTTTCACATTTTCTTAATTGACCTGGCAAAATAGTATTGCAAAAAAAAGTGTGGTATGTTTATCTAAAGCCTCGTTACTTCATGAAAACACTGTTTATGCTTGAGGCCTGACTGTGGTCTTAAGGATGGGGGCAGCTGCTGCCGATTCTCCTTAATCCACCACCCTCTTCTTTTTTTTAAATTTATTTTTGAGACGGAGTCTCTGTCGCCCAGGCTGGAGTGCAATGGCACGATCTCAGCTCACTGCAACCTCTGCCTCCTGGCTTCAAGCAATTCTTCTGCCTCAGCCTCCTGAGTAGCTGGGATTACAGGCATACGCCACCATGCCTGGCTAATTTTGTATTTTTAGTAGAGGTGGGGTTTCACCATGTTGGCCAGGCTGGTCTCAAACTCCTGACCTCAGGTGATCCGCCCACCTCAGCCTCCCAAAGTGCTGGGATTGCAGGCATGAGCCACTATGCCTGGCTCACCACTCTCTCTTTTATGTGGCAGGTACTCATTAATATCCAGGCAGCTCATTAATATCCAGGCAGGATACTGCTCTCTCAATCAGTGAGTTCCAAAGACGATATGGAAAGTCAGTGTAGACATTTATTTATTTTTGTCTTAAAAAAAGAAAGTGAGCCTCACTAATGTTTACTGTAGCTATATTGGTTATATTACTTATACATAATGCAAAAATGAAGGCATATTTAGGATAGGAGTGTTGAAAATGTTTAATGGTGGGTGACTTGATTCAATCAAATCTTTAGAGTTGCGTGCATACCTCCCAAAAGGGCTGCTGGGACGCAGGTGAGTTGGCATGTTCTCTCCTCTCTAGAGATGAAGACATTGAAAGTGGGTAGCATTTTAAACTGGAAGGAACCTCAGCTTTCCTTTTAAGGAACTGAGGTCTAGACAATAGAAGTACTTTCCTGAGGTTGTAATATTTGGGATTAGGACAAAGGCTTTCCAGCGTAGACTTCAGTTTTCTTTCCATTATTTATTTTGCTTTTGAATGTCTTCCAGGGAACACTGGAGGTGCCTCAAGTGCCAAGTTGTGGGAAGGGGGTAGAAAAAGGGAGGATGATAGGGAAGACTTATGGTAGCCCATCCACATTTGAATATTCTTGCTTTTCTTTGTTTTAGAAACAGACATGTTCCCTGCACCCTCCTCCCATACATAATGCATTCTTGAAAACATGTCTGATTGTCTTAAGAGAAGATTTACCTGCCGGAAGAGGGATTCTATTTCATTTTACCGAAGCATGGCAGAATGGAAACATTGAAAAGAGTGTTATTCTAGCTGGGTGTGGTGGCTCAAGCCTGTAATCCTAGCACTTTGGGAGGCCAAGGCAAGAAGATCACTTGAGGCCAGAAGTCTTGCCCTATCTCTACAAAAAATTTAAAAATTAGCAGTACATGGTGGTGTGTGTCCTGTAGTCCCAGCTACTCAGGAGGCTGAGATGGGAGGATTGCTTGGGACCAGGAGGTCGAGGCTATAATGAGTTGTGATCACACCACTGTACTCCAGCCTGGGGTACAGAGAGAGACCCTGTGTCTATAACATGAAAAAAAAAAAAAAAAAAAGAATGTTACTCTAATTCCTTACTCTAGAATAAAAATATTAGAGTGAGGCTCTCATTGTGCAAGACATTTTCGGAGTTGCCTTCAGTCATAAAATGTACCAAAATAATCAATTCTATTAATATTTAAAGTTTGTTTTAGAATAGCAGTTGCATTGCCCATCTTTATCACCCTCTTACATCATTTATTAGACTGTTGCCAAAATTTTAATTATACTGTCAAAGGATATTGTCCACTGTTTAAATGAATGTCATTAAAAAAGAAGGTCTTAGACTTTAGAGGAAAACTTTCTTCTTTTTTTAGAGGCGGGGTCTTACTCTGTCGCACAGGCTGGAGTGCAGTGGCATCATAGCTCATCACAACCTTGAACTCCTGGGCTCAAGTGATCCTCCTGGCTTTCTCCTGAGCTGGGAGTACAGGCTCTCATCACCACACCGACTTTAGAGGAAAATTTAAAGATTTCCAAAGGAAGCATTTTGAACAGAGACAAAATTCTATCTCTGAGTTGTATTTTTAAGAATGTTTAATTAAATGCTATTTATTCTAAGCCATGTGGCTAGGTGCCACGTATACAAGGATGAAGGATCTACGGTTCTGCCCCTGAGGCTCACACTGCCCAGCAGAGGAGAAAAAGACATTTAAATATGAATCACAGTCTAGGGCTGCAGCCTTTGCTGTGTTTGAAGACGAGCAGAAGCCCAGAGTAAGGAGGATGATTTCAGCCTGGTTGGTACTGAGTTGGAAACAGCATGAACCCTGGCGTGAAGTCTGTGAAATGTGTGGATGTACTTGGAGAAGGGTGAAGACAGCAGTGTGGGTAGAACACAGGTGATGGGGTGGTTGGCGGGAGATGAGTTCTGAGGTCAGTTTCCCTCTGAGAAGGTAAGCTCCATGAGAGCAGGGCTATCAGACAAGTTCACAGCTATCTTCTCCAAACCTGCAGGAGAGCCTGGTGTGTGAGCAGGTGGTCAACACATGCTGATTGACTTAATGGGAAGATTGTGGCAATTAAATGATGACGATCCTTCACTTTCTGCAAAGGCTTGGACTTTATCCTGTGGCCATTTAAGGTTTCTGATGACACGTTGAGATGGGTTTTCAAAAGGTAACTCTGGCCGTGGGATAGGCCTGTCCTTCTCAAACGTTTACCTGGAGAGCTTGTTAAATGAAGATTCCTGGGCCCCAAAGAGTCTGGCTCAGTAGGTCTGAGATAGGGCTTGTTCGTTTGCATTTGTGACAAGCTCCCAGCTGCCGCTGATGCTGCACTTTTAGTAGCAAGGAGAAGAAGGGATTGGATCGTTTGAATAAGCAAATTTCCAGAAGCAACAGTAAGCATGATGCTTTTAGAAACAGTGGTTACCCTAGCGGGCATCTCAGAAGATGAGGGCACAGTTGTTTTGATGTTTGAAATTCTGTCTCCCTTCAAAATACTACTCTTGGGGTTTGTTTTTTCTTTTTTTTTATTTATATCTTGAAGAAATTAGTTGTTTCCTGTGGCTTGAAGATAGGAATTTGAGGCTGGGTTTGTGGCTCACATCTGTAATCCCAGCACTTTGGGAGGCCAAGGCAGGCAGATCACTTGAGACCAGGAGTTCGAGACCAGCCTGGGCAACATGGTGAAACCTGGTCTCTACAAAAAAATACAAAAATTAGCCAGGTGTGGTGGTGTGTGCCTGTAATCCCACCTAGTTGGGAGGCAGAGGCAGGAGAAATGCTTGAACCTGGGAGGTGGAGGTTACAGTGAGCTGAGATTGCACCACTGCACTCCAGCCTGCACAATAGAGTGAGACCCCATCTCAAAAAAAAAAAAAAAAAAAAGAAGAAGATAGAAATTTGAGACCCTCATGAAATGAGTCAGAAAAATTCTCTATTTGTAAGGAACCTTTGTTAGTTGTAGAATAAAGACAATGTAACCCAAGGGTTAATGATACTGGGGGAGTTTTAAAGGAAGCACCTTTTGAAGAAATTTGTAATGAGCTGGCTTTGGTGGTTGGTCACGTTCCATGGTCTTCTACACATGTGTTTTGTATCAAACAAATGTTTATTGAGGCCTTTTTATGGGCAGCACCTGTACACTACACAGAAGTTATGTAAAGGTAAATTCATTAGGTCCTAAATGGTGATATAGCCTAATAGGTAAGATAAAACATGCAGATAAATGGTATATGATAAATGATCATAGCATATACTATATATGTCAATATGTAACTAGTATATGTCACATTTTACCTAATAAAAAGGTACCTAATATAAAGGTAGAAAGTAACATGCTAAAGAGGTGAAACAGATAACATGTATGAACGTTCAGAAGGAAAGATAAGGACAGATCATTGCAAAACTCAGCAATCGTATTTTGCTCCATGTTAACCTATGGAATGAACCCAAGCTCTGTAACCTGTCACTCACTCATGACCCCCTGGCTTTAGCCAAAGAGATGGGAAGATTGGAGTCTCGGTGTAGGGCTTTGTGAGTTTGAGATGCAGCAGGATATTAAGTAGTAGTATCAAGAATGTAATTCGAATTCTCAAACTGTGTAAAGAGTCAGGCCAGAGATAGAAATTTATGGCGTCTTTTCTTTGAAGAGATTGTTGCTGGAAGTGATTGAGATTGCTGAGTGAAAGACTGTAAAGAGAGAAGAAAAGGCAAATGAGGCTAGATCTTTGGAGAAGATCTGTATCAAGGTGTGTGGAATGAGGCAGTGGAATCAGGAAGGAGGCTGGAGGTGGGGGAACCTGAGAGCAAGCGCCGCAGATGGGAGAGCGCATGCACACAGGAGTGGCGGGGAGTACATAGGATGGTTGTAGCGTTCGTGTTTTGTAAGTAGCAACTTATTACAGTGAATTTCTTTGTAAGGTTGGTGTTTTAAGGAGCCTTAGATGCCTGTAGGTTTTCAGGTCCTTAGAGATGCCCTTTTAGTGTTTACACAGTCTTTGGCTCTGGATTTCCAAGCCTGTGTCCAGTGTGAGTAGTAATTATGCCCAGATATACATTTGTCTTTTATGGAGCCCGGAAAGTTTACAGTCATCCTTGATTCTGTTTCTCTCACATCTCAAACTATGTCTGCTAGCAAATTCTGTTTGGTCTACCTTCAGATCTATCCCATATCTGACCACTTTTTGCCATCACTCTGACTAGCACCCTAGGCCACAGATAGCTGCTTTCCCGTTTCTAACTCCATCTGCTTTTTCTCCGTTCTCCACTTTGGTTCTGGAGTGGGCCTTTAAAATGGGGACTCAGATTCTGGCCCTGCTCTGTTCAGAAGCCCTCCAGTGGCTTCCCGTCTCATGCAGAGATAAGAACTGTGGCTCTTCCAGGACCTCTAAGTCACGCTGGCCTCCTCCTGCCTTGGGAGAACTGTGGCTCTTCCAGGACCTCGAAGTCACGCTGGCCTCCTCCTGCCTTGGGGCCTTTGCGTGTGCTTTCCCACAGCGCAGAAGGAGCTTTCTTCAAATATCCTGGCGGATTGTGTCCTCCCTTCCTGTCTTCACTCAGAGGCACCTTCTCAGAGCAGCCTTCCTTGTCTCTTGCCCCTACCTGTGCCTTGCTTGCACTTTCCTGCTTTTTTTTTTCCTGATTTCTCTCATTTGTCTTTCACATGCACTAGAATGTGCAACTCACGAAAGGAGGGAGTTTTGTCTAATTTTGTTGACTATGGAATCTCCAGTGTCTAGAACGATGCCTGGCACCTGGGAGGTGATCAGTAAATATATGGGGAATGAATGAGTGCTGTCACAGCCTCTCCTGGCCGTGGTGTTCTGTGGAGACTTTGTCAGGCGCCTTCAGGCATGGTCAGGACTTGACTTCCTTTGCAGTGAGCAATGCTGGATGCCCTCTTCCCCCACAGCTGCTCAGCAGGCTCTTTCTGCCACTCCAGAGTCACTCAGCCTCAGGCTGTGGCTGGCAGCACAGTGTGAAGTGGCTTTGGCGAAGCTGCAGGTAGATGAAGGCGTGCTGGGATTTCATTATGGGGGACTTTTTAGAGTAGATTAAGATGTTCAAATTGCTTTCATTTTGGTGAGCAGCATTTGCAACTTTATTTTGGAATTAATCAAATTGATTTAGAAATTAACTAGAGACATTTAAGACAATCTCTAGTAGTTGCTGCTGCACTCCAGCCTGGGCGATAGAGCCAGACCTTGTCTCAAAAAAAAAAAAAAAAAAAAAAAGAAAAAAGAAAATCGGGACACCTGGTCACTAGTTACTGGTATGAATTGGCTGAAGATCATGGCGTTCTGGATGAATTTTTACTCTTTGTCATATGTATTAAGGCACTAATTACACAATTTTAAAAAAGATCTATAAAATATATTTTCTAGTTACTATAGCTCTTACGTGTTCCCATATTCAGGGCAAATAGGGAATTTGGTAGTACCTGTTCGTAAGTGTAGGACTTCTGGAATATTCAAGAATGTAAATGGTGTTATTAGATAGAGGTTTAATAAATGGTGTTATTAGATCCAGGTTTCATGGGTGACCCCTTACTGCACAGTCCCACGTTATTCAGCCCGGATTCTCCAGCCCTAGTCCCCAGATTCTACTCTCAGCCGCCGTCCCTGCCAGCTCCAAGGCTGAAGTAAACTATTCACAGAGTTTAGAACTGAAAATCCCTGAGCAGCTGGGATTACAGGCGTGCACCAGCATGCCCGGCTGATTTTTGTGTTTTTAGTAGACATTTGGCCAGGCTGGTCTAGAACTCCTGACCTCAGGTGATCCTCCTACCTTGGCCTCCCAAAATTCTGGGGTTACAGGTGTGAGCCTCCACGCCCAGCCTGCATTTCTTTTTTATATTACATTGTATTAGGTTGGTGCAAAAGTAATTGTGTTTTTTGCCATTACTTTTAATGAAATGTAAAAAGAAATGACAAATGTGTTTTCTTATAGCATAGATAAATTAAATCCCATCATTTTGCTTACTTCAGAAACAAGGTTATGTAAATAAAGTATGTAATAACAGAACCGTCCAAAACTTTCAATGTGTACAGCAATGGAATTCTTTTTTTTTTTTTTTTTTGAGGTGGAGTCTTGCTGTGTTGCCCAGGTTGGAGTGCAGTGGCATGATCTCAGCTTACTGCAACCACTGCCTTCCAGGTTCCAGTGATTCTCCCGCCTCAGCCTCCCAAGTAGCTGGGATTACAGGCAGCCACCACCATGCCTGGCTAATTTTTGTATTTTTAGTAGAGACGGGGTTTTGCCATGTTGGCCAGGCTGGTCTCAAACTCCTGAACTTCAGGTGATCTGCCCACCTCAGCCTCCCTAAGTGCCGGGATCGCAGGTGTGAGCCACCGTGCCTTGCCTAGAATTCTTACAGTTAAATATTGCTGTTTTAATTTTGAAATCTTGAATCTTGGATGAATTTGTTCTGATTTTCACTTCTGTTTTCTTTAGCTTTAAACCCCAACTTATTCTGTATCCTGGACTTCAGACTTTGTTTTTATTGTACCACTTCCCCGGCCCCACTAAAAAGGAACCTGTAGGGACTGTTCAGGAGTGTCCATCACTGTAGAGTCGGGTCTGATTTCTGTCTGGCTTATTCTCATCCTCCATCCCCCTTTATCTTTTCACTCGTATATTCTACTGCTTTCTACTTTGAAAAACTCTCTGATTCAGTAAACTCCTGGCTCGTGTTGTTTTCATAGCCTGATCACCTTTTACTCTGCTGTCTTGCTTTCCCAACTTTTACTTCTCCCCTCTCTGAAACCTCCTAACTACTCCGAGTAAACCCTAATAATCTTTCCTTTATATTTCCAAAATAATTTTATTTCCTAGTTTATGTTATAAAATGTGTTTAAAAAAAGAAAACTCGGTTTGTGAAGAAAGTCCCTCCCAACTCAAGTTCCTAGTTTTTCTGAGGTAATCAATCACTGTTGTTTATTTTGTAGCCTTCTCCTGCTTTTCATGTCACAGTCACAAAATGGCTGCCTTATCTCCAGGCATCACATTTGCATTCCAGGCAGTAAGACAAGGAGAGAGAAAATGAGATATCATGAGCCGTATCTGGTCTTTTTTAATTAAGAAAAGCAAAAACTTTCCCAGAAGCTCAAAGCAGGCTTTTCTGTTCCTGTCTCATTGGCCGGATCTGTATTACATGGTACTCCTAGTTAGGAGAAATTCTGGAATAGAGAGCATTCAGCTTTCTCAGTCCCTCTAGTGGAGGCAGTGGGAGAAGGGAATTGGGAGTACATTTTGAGTTCGCCGTTGGATTGTGCCTACTGCACATAAAATGTTTTCATATTGGATTTTGATAAATCCATTTTATAATAAGCCACCTTACTACATTTTCCTGTTTTGAATAATTTTTCAGTTGTTTGCCTTCCCAATGTATTGTTTTAGAATTATGAACATTTTGCTTTTTTCATTTTAGTTGTTCTTAAATGTATCAAGAAGCTTTCAGTTGCCGGTAATGGAAAACCTAGTCGAATGAATTTTTTTAAATAAAAGGAATTTAGTGATTCACATAGCTGAAAAGTCGGAAGGTCTGATGGGCTTCGGGTGCAGTTTGATTCAGAGGATCGTGGTGTTCTCAGGTTCTGGCTTCATTTCTCTTGTGGTTTTCTTGGTATGTGGCCTTGTCTTTGGGCTGACTTCCACCGTGGTAGCAGATGGCGACATCATGTTAGCCAGGGAGAATGTCTCTTCTCATAGCTTTCTCGGGCTTTGTTCCAGAAAGTCTGCAGCTAACGTCTATGAGTCATGTGCTCATTCTTGAGCCAATCGCTGCGATTTTCTGGAATCTGTCCTCCATATATTTGGCTGTGTTTCCATCAGTGTCTCTGCTTCCTTTATTGCTATTAATGTGGCATCCGTTTCCGGGATTGCTTCATTCTTCTATTTCTTCACTGAACTTTGCTGTCTTTTAATCTCCCCTTGTTTTCCTGTTTCTTATTTGAGTTCCTGTTTCAGGGAGGTTATGCCTATTTTTTAAAGCCTCATAGAGAAATATTGGTTCAGGCTGGGCGCAGTGGCTCACACCTGTAATTTCAGCACTTTGGGAGGCCGAGGCGGGTGGATCACCTGAGGTCAGGAGTTGGAGACCAGCCTGGCCAACATTTCGAAACCCCATCTCTACTAAAAACACAAAAATGAGCTGGGTGTGGTGGCGGACACCTGTAGTCCTGGCTATTCAGGAGGCTGAGGCAGGAGAATCACTTGAACCCGGGAGGCAAAGGTTGCAGTGAGCCAAGATCATGCCACTGCACTCCAGTCTGGGCAATAGAATAAGATTTCCTCTCATAAATAAATAATAAATAAATAAATACATGGAGAAATGTTGGTTCATAACTTTCCAGTTCTTTCCAGCATAATCTCTCTGGCTTTCTGGTGTGTCTCCATTGACCTGTTCTTGGCAATGTTCCTTTCCTTCCTTTGTCCTGTACCTTATTTGCATCGTCTGTGATGGAGCCTTTCTCACGATTACTCCGTTTTCAATGTGGATGGTTCTTTCTGGGTTACCAGCCTGCTGAGTGGTTGTGACTGGGAGGAGCTGGGGTGGAGTGCGGGGGTACTGGCAACCTGCATTGCAGTCAGCTGCCTCAGAGAGCTTTCTTTCCAGCCCTCCATCCTGAGGGCATTTCTTCTCTCTAGGACAGAAGGAATTTTGATTGCTGCTCACTGTTTGAATCGATCAACAAGCAGGGTAGGGTTCCGTTTTGTAAAGAATTTTGGCTATGATAATCCTATAATTCAGCCCCACGGCCACCCTGATGACACTGAAATGCGTCATGGGCTGCTTTGGTTGCTGTTTGGTATTTAGTCTTTTTCTCGATCTATTGGAAATACAAGGCCGAAATGAAAGTTCAGTTAACATAAAGTTTAAGAGTCTTTTCTGGCCGGGCGCGGTGGCTCAAGCCTGTAATCCCAGCACTTTGGGAGGCCGAGACGGGTGGATCACGAGATCAGGAGATCGAGACCATCCTGGCTAACCCGTTGAAACCCTGTCTCTACTAAAAAATACAAAAAACTAGCCAGGCGAGGTGGCGGGCGCCTGTATTCCCAGCTACTCGGGAGGCTGAGGCAGGAGAATGGTGTAAACCCGGGAGGCGGAGCTTGCAGTGAGCTGAGATCCGGCCACTGCACTCCAGCCTGGGTGACAGAGCAAGACTCCGTCTCAAAAAAAAAAAAAAAAAGAGTCTTTTCTTTGGATCCCACAGTTATTTAATTTTTTAATTTTTAGGGCTAAATTTAAATGATTTTTCCACTGGGGTTCCACAGGCTTCCAGTACTTGGAAGCATGAGAAGTGTATATGTTGAGTTTATGCCCAAGTTCCCAATAGATAATCTTTGAAACCTGTAACATTTACAATATTAAAAGCAAAACAAAACAAAACAAACAACAGCAAAAAACCCCTACCATACTGGGATAGAGATGTGCTGAAACTTACAAAGTAAAACTAAAATTTTGAAACTGGGTGACTTCATGATTTGAAGAACAGTGTACTTTATAGAACAAAGGAAAGGATTTTCATAGCGAGTGGGAATCCGACAGAAAGGGTGGAAGCCGGCATTGACGATGTGTCTGTTAGCACAGCTAGCACTGGGCTGCGTTTCAGAATAAACAAGCAAAGGCCTTTGCCCTCAGGAGCTCTTGGTTTGGTCTACAGGGGAGATAAAGCCATGCGTGATTATGGTAGGCCGTATTAAATGCCATGAGAAAAGTGGTAAGATCAAAGGAGAATGGTCAGGCTGTATCATTATCCACATTTTTTGAAGATGCAGAAGTGGATCAGAGAGATTCTCTAACACACCTAAACTCACACAGCCGGTCCATGGCAGAACCAAGATCGGAACCTGCTTCTAGCTAACTGCTGGCTGGCAGGATGGGAAGTTTTAAATAGTTTTACAGTTTATGGAACTCTTGTTCTTAGTAATCAGTTAGAATTCACTTAATCTGCTCATGCAATAATCAATAGGTTATAGCAAATACTTTATTTTGTTTGTGTCTAATGAGGTACTGTGTTTAGAATGCCTTGTTCCTCAATCCTGCTTTGAGATTTTGTTCTTTTAAGGGCCCAGGCCAATGCCACTTTCTTTATGAAACCCATACCTAAGTCCCTTCAAAGTAGGATTTGAGGCTGGGCACAGTGGCTCACACCTGTAGTCCCAGCACTTTGGGAGGCCAAGGCGGGCGGATCACCCAAGGTCGGGAGTTCGAGACGAGCCTGACCAACATGGAGAAACCCTGTCTCTACTAAAAATACAAAATTAGCTGGGCGTGGTGGTGCATGCCTTTAATTCCAGCTGCTCGGGAGGCTGAGGCAGGAGAATTGCTTGAACCCGGGAGGTGGAGGTTGCCGTGAGCCAACATCATGCCATTGCACTCCAGCCTGGGCAATAAGAGCGAAACTCTGTCTCAAAAAAAAGAAAAAAGAAAAAAGAATACAGGATTTCTCCTGCCTCTGCCTTTTATTGTTTGTTTGTAGGTCTTATGTTCCGCCCTCCGTGATGTGCTCTTCAAGGACAGGGACCATGTCTTACTCATCTTTGGATCCCAATCCCTTCTGGACCAGTGGAGTGGGATCTTCATTAATGTGGCACTCTATTCATGTTGTTTGAATGCCTTGCTTGCCATATGTCTAGGGTCCCAGACACAAGTAAATAGTTCTTAGAAGCATGGAAATTGTATATATATTGGGTTTAACTTCTAGGTGTTCACCTATATCATGATTCTGGGCAGGATAGTTGTGCCTGAGGCCTGGATGTATTGTATGTGTGTGGTGTTAGGGACCTACGTTGGATGTCTCTGCTTCTGGGCTCAGCAACATTCTTCTCTCAATAAAAACTATTCTAGATGGTGTACTTTGTCTAGTGTCTTCTATGAGCAGCTGATAGGACTTTTTGACTCTTCAAAATACCTTTGCATTCATTGATTCAGTGCATTTTATAAGTGCATATCTGACAAATTATTTTGACTATTTTCTTTCTTCAATATTAACTAAATGTGCATTTATGAGTGAGAATTTAGGGAATGGATTTTCTCATTCATGAAGAATTGTGTGCCACATGCTGGATGGATAAAAGGAAAGATCCAGGAGTAGTTCATGTATTCTGTTTCCTCTGTGTCATTCCTAGTTTGTAAAATTGTCAGCTGGCTCTTTAATTAATCATGATATTAAAACAGCAGACATATTGCAGTGATCTGTCAGAAGATGACTGGAAGGTGTCAGCCCCTGTGTCTGGTTAAATATTAGGAAGAAGGCTTGTGTTTTACAGGTCAGCTTTCCAAGATACAGTATGTTGGTGTACCTTTCCTTCATGGTTCCAGACCAAACTAGAAATGTTCTAGCTTGTACTTTGGAAGCAGTTGTGCCTTGAGAGCAGCTGTAAATAAAATATGGTAGTTTGATTATTGCTTTGGGGGGTAGACAGTCCTGAATGTGCAGGTGCAATGCTGTTTTTTCTTGTGTTTCTCTCCCTCTTAAAAGCTTGTTTTAGCCAAGCGTGGTGGCTCATGTCTGTAATCTCAACACTTTGGGAGGCCAAGGCAGGTGGGTCGCTTGAGCCCGGGAATTCCAGTCCAGCCTGGGCAATGCGGCCAGACACAATCTCTACAGAAAATACAAAAATTAGCCGGGTGTGGTGGTGCACGCCTGTAGTCCCAGCTACTCTGGAGACTGAGAGGTTGGAGGATCGCTTAAGTCCGGAGGTTGAGGCTGCAGTGAGCCGTGTTCACACCACTGCACTACAGCCTGGGCAACACAGCAAGACCCTGTCTCAAGAACAAAAACAAACTAACAAAAAACTTGTTTTACTGAGAAAATAGAGGAGAGAGAGCTGGAAGAATCATTTATGTAGATACCATGTAAATTGGCATCACTGCATCTAGGATCATAATTTTCTTTATGGCAGCCTGTACTGCAGGGCACAGTCATTCTCTAACCTTAATCCTTGAATAATCAGTTTCGAGGAACACTGCTAGCCATTCCAAAGTAATAGGATTACACCTGAAACTTACGGGTGAAATGGTTAGTCTCTTTAACCCCCTCTAGTAACCCTCACCTGGCACTAGTGACACCAGGAGTTTTAGATCTCTTCATTTTATGGAAGAAAAAGCCAGAGTCCTGCTAGTTAGCAGCTGTCTTGCATCAGTGTTCTCTCCGAAGACACAGAGAACTTTGGGTTAGTTAAGTTCTCTCACCATTGTTCACTGTAACTGTTATTGTTAATTCAGACCAGCAGGAAAATGAGCCAAACAGTATTCTTCATGGTCATTGTATGATTAAAATGTCTCTTTTTAATTTTTTTGTCTTGGGAGGTGAAGCTCTCATTTCCTTGCCACATTTGTAAGAAAAACAGCAAAAACCCAGGAGCCAACCCTCCTAGAAATAGCAGTTACCATCGTGTATTCTATACAACGTGACATTCTGTCTTGAGATTGCAGTGAGAGTGGCGGCCTGTGGTTGGGTGGGGAGGAGTCGGGAGGGAAAAGAGGAATGATCAGAGCCCTTAGACTTTAGGGCTCAGGCAGACACCACAGAGGCTGCCGAGAAGGACATCCAGGCTTAGAGAGGTGGAATCACTTGATGAAGCTTGCATGGCTAGCGAGGCTTATGGCCTGGGAAATGGATTTTTCTGACTGTATCCAGTGCTCTTTTTGCTAGAAAGCAGTGTGAAGAGTACAGACGGCTCGGCTTGGGAGGCCCGTCGCTGCTCTCAGCTCCAGGCCAGCCTTCCTCTCCTCCCTGCTGCCTACTCCTGGCATCCCTGCAGACGCTCTTAGGACAGTCCTCGCCTCCTCGGGGCAGTCCTTCCTTCCCAGACCCCCTCTTCTCTTTCCTGGCATCTGATTCCCTGACCAGGGCTGTGCTTCGTTGTTGCTGGGGTCACAGTCGTCTTGCTTCTCTGAGAGCCTGGATTGTGGCTAGTCCTCAGAGCCTGGCCAGAAACCTAGTTCTTTCTCAAAGCCATCCCTGGTTCTCACATGGAGCTTTGAAGTGACTCCCAATGCTTACCTGGCTTGCTATGCGAGTGGCCTGCTTTGCTGTGGTGAGAACTTGGGGTGTGCTCTCCCTCCCCTCGAGAATGCGACACCACACCCTGTCAGACCCTATAGGAGTTACTGACCTCAGCTACTGCATTCCAGTGGACATCTCAGCTCTGGAGTTTGACAGATACGTTGAGGGCTTAGCCACGGCAGGCTAGACTCTGCCAGCCACTTTTGCAAAGATCCCCAGCTCAGGCGCTTCCAGCCTGTTAGCCTTCCAGCCTAAAGGCCCTGCCAACACCAGCACCCCTGGGAACTCCTCTAGCCTTCGGGGGCCTTCTGTGTCGCCGTGGATCCCTCCCTGTGTTGGACACCATCTCTCGAGAGAACCACTCATATAAAAGGCACACCTCAAACTTAATCAGATGTCACTTTCCGCAGAGGCCTGCTTCCATCCTAAGTGAGCAACTGGACTTCAATATTTGGGAAGCACTCCCTGTGTGGTGAGTGGACCTCGTCTGTCGTGTGTGTTCCCTGCGAGGCCTGTTCTCATTATTCTCCCCTCCTTAGGGAGGATGAGCCTTTGTATGGCAATAGACAGTGTGCTTCAGGAAATCATACTTCGATCATCTCTTCATTGTAACCACAAAGAGCATCACAAAGCTGTGCACATGCGCTCCCTCCTGACTTCCTTCGGTCTTCAGTTCGCTCCTTCTCTTAGGTTTCTCACTTTCCTCTGTTCCCAGCTTAGATTCTGGAGCTCTCCCTTCCCATTTGTTCTTTCAAGAAATGTTTAATAGTCACCTACCAGTGCCAGGCTTTGTGTTAGGTGCTGGGGAAACAATGATAAGGCAAAACAGCAAGGCTCTGAATGGGAGGGAGATGGCCGTTCATCAGAGGCGCACACACAGGCCTGAAATGACACCTGCCTGCGTCCTCCGAGGGGAGGCTCCTATGCAGTGAGGGGAGTCACTAGAAGCCCCCCACCGCCAGCCGCAATCAGCCACAAACTAGAAACCCCATTATTTCCTCTGGCAAATGCTGTCTCTTCTCAGGACCCCTTAGCCCCCGCACTCCCCGACAGGAAACCCTGCCTTGTCCATTTCTGGGCTCACTGCAGTCAAGTGTTGGTAGGTTTATCCATTTAAAGTCCTATTCCAGCTACTGGGTGTTGATCATTTAAGAAGATAAGCTGAGAATGGGGGTGGGGGGTTCCGTTTGCCCCTTCCGTGTAAAGCAGATGGGAATCGTTTAAATACAAATGACCAGGTGGTGCCATCCCGGTGGGAAGGAAGCCAGGCTGTTTTTAGGTGGGCTCGCATCGCCCCCTAGTCCTGCCCATTGAGCAACTAACTCATTGGGATGTTGAACTCTGGTGGGTATGCAAAGCAGCCAGGTGCCCTCCTCAGTTCAGTCCAGAATCTCCAGGGTAGTGGTCCTGACCCCTAAGGGGAGGAGAGCTTGCAAAAATTACATGGGGAGCTATTTTCAAATGATACTGCTAAGTGTAGTTATTTCCTGGGTGTAAATTCAAAATTCATCTACTGCAGATTTACCAAATTATCCTCCTGGACACCCATGGCTTTCAAAACCTCCTGGGTGATTGTAACGCATGACCACAGTTCAAAACTGCTCTAATAGTGCGTGGGTTTCTCTTGGCCCTAATAATGCCAATGGCCTCACAAATAGAAGCCTCAAATAGAAGATCCAAAGGAGGACAAGGTAATGCTGGCAAACTCATCCTTGGAAAAATTGAATTGTTTGCATTTCAAAAATAGTTTTGTGATATTGGCCATTATTTGATTTAATTGAATATTTTTCAATGAAATACGTTTATTCTAGTTTATGTTACTAAATATAGTTGTATTGGTGATGAAATAGAATCTAAACCACCTGCTTGTGTTGTGAAGATTCTGTCTTCTCTCACTGGGGTTTCGGGCCAGTAATTAATCCAGGACATGTTAACTGTTGAGTGCCTGCTCTTACAGGCGTTAGGCATAGACAAAGAAAAATATGGTATGGGTTTCATTTCAAAGAGATCACAGTGTGATGAGGAAGGTGAATTTGTTGAAAAATTTTAAGATAGTTACAGGTGCAGGTTAATAATCTTAACATTGCAAATGATCTTTTTCTCATACCTCATTTTATTTGCCTGCCTTTTGCAAAGCTAATAAGGTAAAATTCATGCCTTGCAAGTTAACAGTAATTGTGGACTCTAAAAACTCCCCTTATTTTTAGTTAAAAGTAAGACCCTGGTGTCGTGGAAAATCACAGCTTCTGGTCCCAGCTCTGCTGCTCTTTGCATGAGTTGAGAGGAGCCAAGGAGCCTACCTGGTATCTGTTTCCTCATCTGTGAAACTGGTGGTAGCACCTCCGCATTGTTGCAAGCACTGAGAAAGCAACAGGATATATGCAGAAGAACCTAGCACTGTGCCATGGACTATGGTACTTAGTGTCCTTTGTTGTCTTTCTATCCCCTCAACTCTAGGAAAAATAACATTTTAAGACAATAGGACATTGACCTCTTGAGTGGTATCAGAGAACAATGATTTGGCTAAGGAGAAAATGCCCAATAATGATTTGCTTGATTTGGGTTTCTTGATTTATGGCGTTATTGTCACTTTTGCCAAATAATGCTTTGTTGTGGTGGTGGTCGGGGGGTGTCCTGTGCATTGTAAGATGTTTGGCAGTATCCCTGGCTGCCACTAGATGTTAATAACACCCCCAAATTTGAAATAACCAGACATTGCCAGATGTCTCCTGAGGGGGCAAATCTCCGTGGTTGAGAGCCTCTGGCTGGGGCCCTTCCCTCTCTGTTGTCTGGGGTGAATTCTATCCCTCTGCCTGCTACAAGTGTCACAGAGTTCTTACTATCCATTAGAGAAGTGCAAAGTAAAGTCATAGTGTGGCTGCTCCATACCTACCAGAATAACAGGAATGAAAGAGTTGGAAAACTGTTGGCAAGGATGTGGAGCAACTTGAAATCTCATACCCTGCTGGTGGGAGTATAAATGGGTATTACTGCTGTGGAAAACTATTTGGCAATATTTACCTAAGCTGAACATACACTTCCTTTTTTTTTTTTTTTTTTGAGATGGAGTCTCGCTGTGTTGCCCAGGCTGGAGTGCAGTGGCGCAATCTCGGCTCACTGCAAGCTCTGCCTCCTGGATTCACGGCATTCTCCTGCCTCGGCCTCCCAAGTAGCCAGGACTACAGGTGCCCGCCACTGCGCCCGGCTAATTTTTTGTATTTTTAGTAGAGATGGGGTTCCACCGTGGTCTTGATCTCCTGACCTTGTGATCCACCGCCTCGGCCTCCCAAAGTGCTGGGATTACAGGCGTGAGCCACCATGCCCGGCTGCACATACACTTTCTACGTATCTGCTCCTGAGTACATGTGCAACAGAAATGTATTCAGAGGCTGACAAGAGACACATGCTAGAATATTCATAGCAGCACTATTTATAATAACCCCCACGTAGAAACTACCTAAATGCCCATCAGTGGTGGTAGAATGAAGGACCTGTGATATATTGGAGTAATGGAGTACTAGACAGCAGTGCAAATGAATGCTAGGCAACTGCACATAAAAATAATGCTACCACTCATAAACAATGTGGAGTGAAGGAATCCAGCCACAAGAGTAGCTACCATACGATTCTCTTTCTATAAAGCGGTCAATCTGATCTACGTTCTTAAAGGTTCGGATAGTAAGTTACCCTATGGGGGTAGTTACTGGAAGAGGGAATGGGTGGAGGTGGGGTACATTAACATTCTCCCTATTAAAATAACAGCCATGGTTTGTCTTTCTTGGACGGCACCCTAACTGGTTGGAAGGATGGCTCTGGAGGTGCTTAGCGCGCTGCATAATGAGTGAAGCACTGCACAGTCAGACTGACCTGTGAAATGAAGTTGCGTCACACATTGGGGTTAGCAGCAAACTTAGCCTTTCAAATGTTGAGTATTTGGGACATTTTCTCCAGTTCTTCTCGTACTTTTCCATGGAAGTCAGTTCTAGTCAATCTTGCAGGAATACATCTATGGATAATTATGATTTGCTACAAAGTGAATATCAGAATAGCGTTTTAGTTGTGAATGTTCTTTGAATGGGACTTACTGAACCTAAATTGGTTGTAGTAGTGAAAATCATTAATCATGTATGTTTGCAAGAAAATATTTGTATTGTCAAACATATAAGACAGTAGTTGTAAAACTAACAAGTTAAAGTGTTTTGCAAGAGATTTCTTTTTTCTTGGGGACGCTAATCTAACTAAATTCCCTTCCTTCACACTGATTTATTTAAAACACCATCCTTATCCTGTAATCCTAGCACTTTGGGAGGCTGAGGTGGGCAGATCACTTGAGGTCAGGAGTTCTAGACCAACCTGGCCAACATGGTGAAACCCTGTGTCTACTAAAAATACAAAAATTACCCAGGCGTGGTGGCACGTGCCTGTTATCCCAGCTACTTTGGAGGCTGAGGCAGGAGAATTGCTTGAACCTGGGGGGCAGAAGTTGCGGTGAGCAGACATCGTGCCACTGCACTCCAGCCTGGACAACAGAGTGAGACTATGTCAAAAAAACAAAAAAAGCAAAAAACACCATTCCCAGTCTGCACTTTTTAGGATTATTAATGTTAAATTTATGTTAAAGGCATATTTCCTATTTAATCATTTGATATCAATTTAATTGGTTTTGTATTTTGTTTTAACTTTTGCAGAGTTTAGTAAGAATTAAACTATTTGTTAAAAGATATTTTCTATGACTTTTAATATTAAATAAAATAAGATTTATTTTTGTATTTGAAATATAATGCACATCAGGCAAGAAATAGCACAAATTCTGCAGTTTGCTTTTTCAAAACGGTCTTTGTAATTTAAAGTTCACCTCTAGAGGGTGCTGTTGTATTGAAAATTTAAATTTGATCTGAAGCACCATTTAAAGTTTTTGAAAAGTGCATGAATGTGTTAAAATCTTATTACAGAGAATAATCAGTCGCTACTTAATAGAAGTTGAGTGTGTTTTAACTTACAAATGGTAGTATTTTATCAATAATAAAATCTAAGACATAGTTTAATCATACTTGCTTTTGTGAAAAATTCCACAAAATACTGTCCTTTTAAAAAATCATCCTTGAGCAACCCCAAGTTGTATAAACACTATTTTATGATATATTTAGGAATTCTTCACTTATAAGAAAGTAACAACAAAGGGAGCTTATTAGATATTTGGTTTATGTCGGTTTTTTTTTTTTTTTTTTTAAGTCAGCTACTCCCAGGAACTATACACGTCATTGATATTTAAGGCATTTGAAGTTTGTTTTGTTTTGGTTTCTTCTTTAATTCAGCAGCTTAGCTGTTGACCTACTGTGTACAAAGCAGTCTTTATAATATGGTAGGGGACTGACACAGAAACTGTCTCATAGTCTGTTTTGTTTTAGGAAGAAGTGTAGAATAAACCTAAAATAATGCAGGATGAAGAGATTAATCCTAGCTAATGGTTCTTAGCGGGGGTAATTCAGCTAGGCCTTTAAGGAATTTGCATTCTAAACAGTGTTTAAAAGAAAAGAAAGTTTAGTTTCTTAAGTCGTCTTTTTTACCACTAAATGCTAGGTTTTACCTTAAACACTTTTCTTTTTTCTTGTTTTTTTTGAGTCGGAGTCTCGCTCTGTTGCTCAGACTGGAGTGCAATGGTGCAATCTTGGCTCAATACAACCTCCGCCTCCCGGGTTCAAGCAGTTCTCCTGCCTTAGCCTCCCAAGTAGCTGGGATTATAGGCACCTGCCACCACACCTGGCTAATTTTTTTGTATTTGGTAGAGATGGGGTTTCACTATGTTAGTCAGGCTAGTCCCGAACTCCTGACCTCTGGTGATCTACCCCACCAACCCTCTCAAAGTGTTGGGATTACAGGTGTGAGCCACCACGCCCGGCCCCTTAAACCCTTTTCTATGCTTTCCTTCTTACAACCTTATCTTAGTAATTAAGATAAGTAGATTACGAAGCAAAATATGTTGACCAATGTAGTGTTTTACAAACACCACCATCATCTTCATCATCATTACTTTTCTTAGTATACTGAGGAATGTGCCGGTAAATTGCGATGGACCTAGAGATCCTCTGAAACATGACATTTTTGCGTCTCCAACTTACTGTTTAACTGATGCTTTAGCTCAAGGAATAGTCAAACTTATTTTCTTGTTATTAGTAAGGTCTGTTTTGAATATTATTTATATCAGGTTAAAGTGTGTGTGTGTGTTTCTACATGTAGTAAGAAGAGGAAAAAAGCACTTTAAAATGAAAGCATTAACTAAATATCCAACTTACCTGAAACCCTGGGAGGAAGAGCACAACTGAATCCAGTGGGGAAACCAAATAGCGCAGTAGGGTTACTCATATTTTCTAGTGTGATATTTGGAGATGTTATGTTAGACTTAACATTGAAACTTTCCCCACTCTTCAGGTGCTCAAATGAAAGCATTTTATTTTAAATAAATGTCTGGGGAGTGATTTTGATCATTTGGCTTTTCTTTCCCCAGGCTGATATTAAATAGAAGATTATTTGGGTTTTATTACTCAGCTCGCAGTTTTGGTGATCTATTCTAAAGTGGTAGTCAAATCTCTAGCAAATTAAACAGATCAGCCTAGTAATTAGCCTGGACTTTCTTTTATCGTCATATTGCCATTATTCCACAGAGATGCTGAGACACAGTCATAATTAACATTTATAAAGCACTTATTGGGTCAGGCGTGGTGGCTCACGCCAGTAATCCCAGCACTTTGGGAGGCTGAGGCGGGTGGATGGCTTGAGGCCAGGAGTTCAAGACCAGCCCGGGCAACATAACGAGAACCTGTCTCTACAAAAAATGATTAAAAAAAAAAATTAGCTGGATACGGTGGCATGCACCTGTGGTCCCACTGAGGTGGAGGATCACTTGAGCCTAGGAAGTCAAGGCTGCAGTGAGCTGTGATTGAGCCACTGCACTCTAGCCTGGGCAACAGAGGGAGACCCTGTTTCAAAAAACTGAATCAAACCAAACCAAACCAAACCAAGTTGAGCACTTATTATGTGCTGTTGGGGAGTTTCACACTAAGGACTGAGGCTTAGCTTTCCTTCCCTCTAGAAGCTTACTCTAGGTCTAGTTTGGGGGAATTGGTACTGACATATGGTATAATTAGTAAACAGTAGAAGATAAAAAGCACCTGCACAAGTCTATAAGCTCTGCAAGTTTAGAGCTGTCTCAGTCGACTTTGCTCTTTGAGGCAGATACCCCATCTTAAACATCTTTGAATCTTCCAAAGTTGTAAAGAAATGTTTGGATTCTTATTAACTTGTTAAACTCCAATCAAAAGGAGGTATCATGAGATATGTAAGCTATAATAAGATATACATATCCATTGCTTATGTCTCACCAGGGAATATTATTGTGTTGCTGCTTTTTAAAAATCAAGAACTTTCCTTATCCGCACCTTCATTATAGGAAGAATAAACTATTTGTAGGCTAGTTAGAAATTCAGGAAAATGTAAAAAATGCCCACCGTTCAAAGATGGGCACTGTTAACATTTTGGAATACTTTCTGGTCTTTTTAATGTATGCTTTTTTCTATATATATGTATGTACTCATAAATACATTAGCACAGTTGGTGAATAATGTGAATTAGTTTTATATCCCATTTTTATTGTTTTCAGTTAACAAATGTAGTACTATCACACAGCATATAGCACAGCATTTCCTCATGTCATTATAGATTATTGAAGGTGTTGTAATGGCCGCCTAATATTCCGTCATCGATAAGCCACAGTTTTAATGCATCCTATTATTTTTGGACTTTAGGTTTTCAGGTTTTCATTTTACTCATAGCAGTATGATAAGCATCTTTATGAAACTCTTCAAATCTTACTATTTTCTTAAGACAGAATTCTATAAGTGGAGTCCAATGCAAGGACAAAGGCGTGGACATTTTTCATGAAACAGTCCAGTGTGTGTCAGCCTGCTTTATAGGCAGGCGTTATGTGTTCATGCTGCATTAGCAGTGAGCAAAGCTTCCAACGGCATCCTGTTGCCCCAGCAAGAAATAAGATTGAAAAAGTCTTTTTGTTAAATTGGTAGGTGGAAAATCACTTAATTTCTTAAAATTTATATTTCTTTATTAGTAAGGTTGAATAGTTTTTCAAAAATGTGTTGGCCATTTGTTTCTCATGCTCTTTACTCAAAAAATGTTTATTCAGATCAAGTGGTTTTTCAATTTTTTTCCTTTGCTCTATTTTTAAATGTTCTTTATATACCAAGAACATTTATCCTTCACTGTAACATATGATACAAATATATTCTTCTGTTTTGTGTTTTTGCCTGTACTTGGTTTTGGTGTTTTTAGATGTATAAAAGCATAAAATCTGTGTACTAAATCAAATTCTACAATTTCCTTGGTGGCTTCTGTCTTTGATTAAAAATTTTATTTCTGGCTTAGCAAATGTTTTCCTATTCCACATCAGATAGTGTGAACATATCCTTATAGTTTTATAAGGTTTTGCAGCAAAAACCTTACTTTAAAAGCATCTAAATCATCTTTAAAACATTTGGGATTTATTTCGATGTACAGTATAAGGCAAAGTGCTATTTGGGTTCTTTTCTCAGTAATGCTTGTTTTGTAATCCATTTCTTCCCCATTGGCCTGGATTTCTGATTCCTATATACACAGTATCTGTATGGTCCTACCTAGTCTGTACCCAGTAACGCTCCAAAAATGTTCTTTGCTTTCATGTTTTAAATATTTGGTAGATCAAACGTATTCATTCTTAAAAAAAGAAATAGCTTTTCCCATCTCATTTGTGTGTGTGGATAAAATTTAGACCCATATTTCCAATTCCCTACAAAACTATCCTGTTGGTACTTTAATTATAAATATATTAGCCTATGAATGAATCTGAGAAGGATTGATATTTTTTAGTATTTGGGTTTTTTTTTTTTTTTTTTTAATGGATGAGTTGATTGTACCCTGAAGTACAATCAGAATCTACATGGTGTTTCTTAAAGGCAATGACCTGTGGTCTCCAAGAGATGTTGACAGCCACCTAATGACGTCGAGTAAGATAATCCAGTGTGTGCTGGAAGTAGCGATGGGGAAATGAAGAATCTGCCTTTTAGATGTTTGATTTTATTCAGCTGGTATTTATTGATGGCCTACCACGTGCCAGGCTTCTGCCAGACTGACCTTGAAAAGGTGAGGAAGGCATAGTCCTTGCTCCGAAGGTCTAGACCTGGCTAGGAACGAAGCACATATAAGGTGCGGGTTGAGCATCCTAATCCAAAAATCTGAAATGAAAAATGCTCCAAAATCCGAACAGTTTTGAGTGCTGATACAACATTCAAGTGAAATGCTCATATTGGAGAATTTCAGATTTCAGACTTTAAAAGTCTGATTAGAGATGCTCAACTGGTAAGTATAATGCAAATATTCCAAAAACCAAGAAGGTCCGAAATCCAAAACACTTATGGTCCAGGTATTTTGGATAAGGACTACTTATCCTGTAAAAGGATAGCTTGGAGTAGCGTGTGAGGAGATGGTAGGACAGGGTCCCAGGGAGGTTTCACAGGACAGGAGGGGCTTTCTGACAAGTCTCAAGGAAGAGAGGATGTTTGCTGAGTAGACAGGCTGGGAAAGAAGAGACGTCTTGCACACTGAGAAGCGAACTGATGTGATTTGTGGAATAACTAACTGCAGGTCATCCAGTGTGCTTGAAACTAAAGTGAAAGTTGTCAGGGGCTGGGATGGAAAGGCCTAGAGTCGGTCCAGGAGGCGCTCCCAGCCTGCAGAGGCTGGCTATTGTAGCTGGCCCCTCTGGAGCACAAGCTTCTCTGTGAAACCAGGTTTGTTTTATTTTCCCCCAAGACTTTGTTGCAGACTGATAGTTTATAAAATGTAATGCAATAATTAGAAAATAACTGAAAACTACAGCCCTCTAATTGCTTTAATATTAAGATTAGAGAGACAAAATTAGTCTGTCAAATTGCTATAGAAGTTTTAAATGTTCATTCTTAGTTTCTGTATCTAGCTTTTGGGGACTAGGAACACCTCGTGCTCGAATCCCTCTGGATCACACTTGGGTAGCACTGTGCTAGCCTCCCGGATCAGCGGGAAAGACGTGGTGGCTGTTGGCTGGGAATATTACAACAGTCAAGGTAGAGCTGTGAGACAGTGTCCATGAAAATGGTTGCCACCCGGAGCCTGAGAACTGCTATTGTAAATGATGCTGAGTCACTAAAGGGAAGTTACCAAATATTTGATTCATTTTCTACAATGGTATTGTTTGAATCATGTGCTTAAATCACTATTTAAAAAAAAAAAAAACCTCTTCATGTCAAAATAAGTGAATAAAACAAAATATCTTAAGGCAGGGTTTTGTTTTTTTTTTCCTTCCCAGATGAAAGCAATGGTTCTCAACCTTGACTGCATATTGGAATCACCTGGGACTTTAGAAGCTAATGCTGCTGGTTCCCACCCCCTCAGATGAGTTTGGGTTGCAACCTCAGCATCAAGATTTTTAAAAGCTCCCCCCTGGTTCTAATGTGCAGTCACCTCTCTCCCATGTGGGATATTCTAATGATGGATAAAGTTTTCTGATTGAGAATTTATGTAAAAACATAGCACAGTAAGAGTACTCCAAAACTATCAGTTGAATTTAAATCTGATACCTGATATTGTTTGTTTTCAGTGCAATGATCTTGTGTATACTGGATGTTATGAGTTTTAAGTTTTCTTAAACCCTCCCCACCAAATACCATTAAGTATTTTAATTACAATTGATAGGATACATATCTTTCACTATAGCATATTACATGTAATATAGCATCAATAAATATTCTTATAAATGAAAGCTTGTGAAATCTTGATTCCCCTTTTACTTACTTCCCTGATGTCACCCCAGTGATTACTGTTGGAGCAATGACGGCAACAGTATTTGGATGTCATACGAATTTCCAAGTAAGTTTTTTTTTTTTTTTTTTGAGACAGAGTCTTGTTCTGTCACCCAGGCTGGAGTGCAGTGGCACAATCTTGGCTCACTGCAGCCTCTGCCTCCCTGGTTCAAACAATTCTCCTGCCTCAGCCTCCCGAGTAGCTGGAATTACAGGCATATGTCACTACGCCCGGCTAATTTTTGTATTTTTAGTAGAGACAGGGTTTCACCATGTTGGCCAGGCTGTTCTCAAACTCCTGACCTCAAGCGATCTGCCTGTCTGAGCCTCCCAAAGTGCTGGGATTACAGGCATGAGCCACCGCATCTGGACTCCCAAGTAGGATTTCATTAGAACACCTTGCCATGAGTACGCCTAATAAATCCAATGCAACTATTGCTGGATTTTTAACATATAACTCCTTCAAATTATTTATTCAAATATTATTTTAGAATATTGAAAATATATTTTTAGAATATTCATTCAAACGTTTAGAGTTTTTTTTTTTCTATTTTGTTAACATATTCTTCATGTGCTGAAAACTGAACATTCAGTGGTTCACTCATTAAGTAAACAGTTTCTGGGCACCTAAACTTGGTTGTGCTAGGCACTGGGTAATGAAAGTTTAAGCCCCGAGTCCTAACAATAGCAAATAGTACAGCTGCATGCCACTAGCTTCTTATACACAGGTGGGTGTCATACATGCCAAATGAAAATAATTTTACCCTTTCCTTCTATAATTTGAAGTACATTTTCAATTTCTGATATTATAGCCTTATTTGCTTAAACACTCTTCCACCTCTTCTCCCCTCCTTGTCTCACACCGTTGCCCAGGCTGGAGTGCCGTGGCACGATCTTGGCTCACTGCATCCTCCTCCTCCCAGGTTCAAACAATTCTCCCACCTCAGCCTCCTGAGTAGCTGGGATTACAGGTGCGCACTACTACGCCAGGCTAATTTTTGTATTTTTAGCAGAGACGGGGTTTCACCATGCTGGCCAGGCTGGTCTCGAACTCCTGACCTCAAGTGATCTGCCTGCTTCGACTGGGATTACAGGTGTGAACCACTGCACCCAGCCCCCTCGTTTTTTTTTTTTTTTAAATAAAGTTATAACATTAGGAGGAAAAAAACACTTTAAAAGTAGTTCTGTCAACTATTTTGGGGGCTGTGGGCCAGTCATTTAATCCATCTGAACCTCAGTTTCCTCTGCTGTGAAAGGGTGATACCCTCCCTGCCCCGTCCATCTCAGTTGTTATGGGGATTATGGAAAAAGTTATATGTAACGTTAACATAAGAAATTTAAATATCCAGCTAGAGTGTAAATGGACATTATAAAACAATCTTTAAAAGAAACAAACTGTATATATATGGCTTATGCATCACTAGCACTTCGGGTTTCTGAAGCTCCAACGTGAAATTTCACGAAAGTTGCATTCCATGGAAGTTTGCTTCCATGATGAATTTTTTACTTTGTACTCAGCTCCTGAAAAAGAAACTTCCTGGGTTTTCTTTTTTCCTCCTACGGTTTTGCAGCGGCCGGGCTGCTTCCTGTCAAGAGCCACTCTGCCAAGGCCCCGTCTCTAGAGTCTCTCCCCCTCCCCTTTCTCTTTCTTTCCAACACTTGCTACATTGAGAGGCTGATCCTGTGCAGAAGCCCTCCCTGCCTCTGCCGTGCGGCGCAGTGAGCATGCTCGGCCTCCTGCGGGAAGAGGAAGCGGCCGCATAGGAGTCATGCCAAGCATAGCCCGCATGTCAGCGCTGCCGGCTTGCAGCGGGCTGTGAGCGGGGCCGGCGCCGCTTTGTCCTATGAAACGGGCTGCGCGTTTCTCTTTTTCACTCTTTTCCATTTCCAGGAAGGACTTGTAAGGACTTCTGAAACGCTCTTTTCATACTCGATCGGGGATACAGTACATACACCGTCTACCAGTAAGCCCTTGAAGGGTTTCGTGTGAGCTCGATTTTTTGTGCCTGGGTTTTTTTTTTTTTTTTAACTTTTGCATACTTTGTTTTGATAGTCTGAGGCTGGGCCTCTGCCTTTGTGAAGTTGAAGAGCCAGGAGCTACTCAGCAACAATTCATTTTTGAAACTTAACTCTTTTGGGGGCGAAAGCAAAGAGCTGGTTTTCTTTGCTAGCCCAATAAATGCTATTTATGAAGATGGACCTGTTGAACTATCAGTACTTGGACAAGATGAACAACAATATCGGCATTCTGTGCTATGAAGGTAGATGTCCAGCTGTAGAATTACTGCCCGTTGCTCGTCCCGGCCACTCCTCCTCAGTGTGCTGGGTGCCTGCCTTCTAAGCCTTGCTGTCCTTCTCGGGGCTGTAGGGCGCTTGAAAGGCCGGCGTTTCTTAGATTCGGTTCGGCACCGAGTGTGTTCGAATCTCAGGCTGCGGGGGGCGGTGGGGGGGCTGGACGGGGAGGCGGTGAAGTAGAAACCCTTCAAAGTTTGTTTTATGCTTGCAACGTACTCGCGCCTTACATTTTTAACTCTTTAAAATGTATGTCTTTTTGATTTCCGTTAATGTTGTCTTTAGGGGAAGGACTTGTAGGACGCCGGTAAAAGTTGAGCCTCTGTTTGGGGGAGGGGCTGGTAAGGATTGCACCGTCTACTGTACCCCGTTGTGGGCCACAGCGCCCTGCAGCTCACGGAGGGGGAGCCAAAGTTACAGCGAGTTTCTGTGCTCGCGAGTGAGTGTCCCAAACAGCGGAGAATGTCGCTCTCCCGCGTGGGGCTGGAAGGGCACCGTGTCAGCGAGCACAGGCCGGCTCTTTGTCTCGCTGGCGCTTCCTGTGCAGCCCGGGGAGCGCTGACATTGGGGGGTGTTCCTCGCGCTCTGCTCCCTGTGGGAGCGATTACACAACACCCCGACCCCCAGCCTGCCCTGAAAAAGAGAAAGCCGCGCTCAATTCTAATTTATTACCTCCTACTGCCCGCGAGGTGCTTCCCCCACTGTCTTGTATTTCAAGCTGTCTCTGGTAGCAGTAAGAGAAAAATCTATTTCTTAAGCGGTTGGAACATCCTCTACGTGCGATTTGAAAAAGTGGCAATGGCCTGGGTCTGCTGCCGAGAGGCATCTCCGGGGGAGTTCGGCCTGGCAGGAAGTGTATTTTTTGTTGTAACCACACACACATCCGGGACTCTTCTCTTTCTCATTCAGCAGAAGCAGTTTCCATTTTTTCTCCAATGATACACGGGACATTTCTCTTGAAAAAGAAAACAGTTACAAAACTTGGGAGGGTAATTCACTTGTAATTTTTAGTCTAAAAACTTCAGGCCTGTTTCCTAATCAGTTGAAAACTTACCCTTTCAAGAATATTTTTCCCCTTCAAGGAAAAAAAAACCCCTCATTCGTGTTGTTTTTTAAAACTCTATGGATAAGGATCTCATATTTAACGTTTCTTAAAAAGGGTATTTGTTTTTCTTTACTCCTACTAGTTCTTGCTATGAGAATTTTGGTGAATTGCTTTCTTTGCATCTGATGTATTAAGTAACATCTTGCTTCTGAACTCACTTTAAAAAGGTAGACGACTTTAGAAAGCCATAAGCAGCCATTGCTGGGCTTGTTTCCTGTGACATTCACACATTGCAGTCAGGGTTTTGTTTTTGTTGTTTTTTTTTAACCATCCCCCACTTCCCCCAACAAGAAAGAAACTTTTGAGGCAATTTCTGTTGTATTGTCTTTGCCAACAAGTAATATGATATTTTAAAAACAAAACATAATGGCCTAAGAGAGAAATATAAGATTGTAGGGAAATTGATACCAGATACCAGATTAATTTTTCCTGTCTCCGATTGGTGAGGACCAGCTTATGGACAGCCAGCCCAGGACGAGTTGTTGTGTAGCAGGCAACACACAGGAAACTAGAGTGCTCTGCTCTTCTTCTCTTCTCTTCTCTCTTCTCTTCTCTTCTCTTCTCTTCTCTTCTCTTCTCTTCTCTTCTCTTCTCTTCTCTTCTCTTCTCCCTCGGTATTTGGGAGGAAGAAACTTTGATTTTGAAAGTTGAGTAGCTATATGGGATAATGGACTAAAGTCTGTTTGGTTTAAACATCTGCTCCTATTTTCCTTATTATGAGAGTTAACATTATTTTAACACCAGAATAAATACAGAGGAAATGAAGGAAAGCACAGCAAAATTTGAGTGGTGTTTATAGTGAATTGTTGATGTCCTAGTGGTTTTCTCAGTGTAAACACTGCACACATCTGGTCTGAACTCCAGAGGGTGTTTTGAAGATGGGCATAAATCATACAGGGGATTTTTTCGTAAGAAACGTTGGAAAGATTATGGTTCTTTTAAATCCAACACTTGGACTTGGAGAATATTCGTTTTAAACGTATCAGCTCCCCAGCATTCCAGGGAAGTTGTTTGGAAAATGGAATGTACTGTTGGTAGGCAACATTTGATTTCATTTAGGGCACAGTCAAGTTTCATGCCCCTTAAGAATAAGGGACAAATTAATTTTTTGACATTTTAGTTTTAAAAATTAAGATGCGGATGGTTAATTATTCTTACCAGCTAAATTATACCATGTTCCTTAGTTGTATGAGACACAGCTCTACTCAAAACTAAACCATGTGTCTGGGGTTTTTTTTTTTTTTGAGACGAAGTCTTACTTTTGTCCCCCAAGCTGGAGTGCAATGGCGCCATCTCAGCTCACTGCAACCTCTGCCTCAGCCTCCTGAGTAGCTGGGATTACAGGTGCCTGCCACCACGCCCGGCCCATTTTTGTATTTTTAGTAGAGATGGGTTTCACCATGTTGGCCAGGCTGGTTTCGAACTCCTGACCTCAGGTGATCCGCCCACCTCAGCCTCCCAAAGTGCTGGAATTACAGGCGTGAGCCACTGCCCTCAGCCTGTGCCATCTTTCTTAAATCTCTCTTGTGACTTAATACGCAAATAGATCTTTTTAGCTGTTTACCAATAAAGCATACAAGGTCTGCCTTCCTGACTGACTCCATATTGCTTAGATGTGGACTCCCTCCTTGGTAACTGCTTCCTGGCTCCTGCCCTCCACCATAGTTGTCTGCAAGAATAATTGAAAAGAGAATAAAGGGAAAAAGTAACCACAATTAGCAGGTTTCGGGTGGGAGAAGGAGAAGTTAGGCAGAGGGCCGGAAGGATCGAAGTCTGGCTAACTTCTGGGAGCTAACTAATTACCTTCATTAATGATGAGCAGATTAGCAGAACTGTGCTTGTGCTAATGTGTTCAGAACCTCATGGCTTATTACTACCATACTCAGCAATTAACCACTGCATCATTCATCACCCCACTGAATGCCCAAATGATACCCACTTGAAGCCCAGTTTTGCCTCTGTCTCCATGAAAAGGTCATAGGCCAACCCCAGCCCTCATTTTTTCCCCCTCCTCTGAACACCTGAGAACACCTTGCTGAACTGGCGAAAGCCTCATGAAGGCAAAGCATTCTCTCTTGGTGACCGTTGCATCCCTGAATCCTAGCACAGGGTCTGAGTGGGCTCTCAGGAAGTGGCTGAGAATGAAGACTGACTCAAAAAAAATCAGCGCAATCTCTCAATGGCAGCTGTAGTTGCTACTGTATAATTTAACACTTGATTATATACTGCCTTGTATTCTCTAATTAATTATTGCAGAGCTATCCAGGGCCTCAGACATCATCTAATACCTTTGCCTTGTTTTCACCAAGGAAAGTGAGGCTCAGAGAGGTAAACTCTTTTTCAGAAAGTTTATTTAGTTTATTTAGAAAGTTTGTGGCAGGATTGAATTGAGTTTTGACTCTTCTATGAATCTCCTATGCCGTACTGCCTCTCCAGAATTATTTCATGTCTTTTTTTTTTGAGACAGAGTCTTGCTCTGTTGCCCAGACTAGAGTGCAGTGGCGCCATCTCCACTCACTGCAACCTCTGCCTCCCAGGTTCTAGTGATTCTCCTGCCTCAGCCTCCCTAGTAGCTGGGATTACAGGTGCCCTGCACCATGACCAGATAATTTTTGTATTTTTAGTAGAGACGGGGTTTCACCATGTTGGCCAGGCTGGTCTCAAACTCCTGACCTCAGGTGATCTGCCCGCCTTGGCCTCCCAAAGTGCTAGGATTACAGGCGTGAGCCACTGCGCCCGGCTTATTTCATGTCTTATCTCCTCATTAGCTCCGTGATGTTAGGGTCATGCCCTGTCCTGGGTGCCCTCACGGCCTAACACGGGGATAACACCCTGGATTACAGTGCACAGTCGAGCCTCTCCCGCTTCTCCTTGCTCTGAAGCCAGTTGCTGGTCCAAATTCCCAGGCTGTTGTGATGTTGGGGAAAGGGTAGGTGAGACACCTCTGAGTGATCAGCCTCGCTGGAAGGTGCTCTTTGTGCTGCTCTGGCACTGGTCTTGCTTTCCTTTTGTCTGCCTGTGCAGAGGAGGAGGCCTCCGTGGATGCCAGCCCCAGAGCCAGTCCCCAGGGAGCAGGGACAGGGATAGGGACAGGTTAGACTACGGGCTTTCCTCAAGATGGCTGTTGCTGCACTGACATCATCCCTGGGGCTGAGACCTGGGCTTGCCAAACGTGCCCTGGCTGGCTGGGGCTTTACACTGCTGGTAGCGATACTTTAATTATGGGTTAAGAGCCATTAGTGTGTAATTTGGTGGAAGAATTCTCTCCTTTTAATTTAATAGCGTGATTTATATTGGGAGAAAGTAGGAATACATTGCATCTGTGATCCTCTCAAAGCTTAAGAGCGAATTATTCCAACTTCACGTTTTAGAACGGTTCATTGTTTTAGACACAGTTACTCCTTGTTTCATCACAGGCAACTTTTAAATTAATTTTCTGGAATGGAAGGGAAGAGGCACATTGGAGAGTTGCTGAGTTCAGGGAGACCCTGTGATCTTTTGTTTTCCGCCAGTCTAACCACCAGTGGTTGAATGGAGTCCTGGCTTCATTGTTCTTTGTCTAATGAGCTCAGGCATCAGGAAACTTAGGAGGCTTGGGTAGGTGAAAAGGCCACAGCACAGGGCCATTTCATACCCTCTCCTGGTCCCCAGCCCTGCATATCAAGTGACGAGCTCTTGATCTGGGATGTGTTCTGAGGTAGAACATCTGTAACTGTTTTGCTGTGGAAAATCATTTTACTTTAGCTTTTTACTTGCAGGAAAGGGTAGGCAGTGGGGGTGGGTGGGGGCTAGGGAGGAAGAGGGAGACAGAGAGAAAGAAACTAGGAGGAGCTTGAGTAGTAAAACATGCCCAGGTGAGCCCAGGAGCTCTGCGAGAGAGCTGGCGTGGCTGGTGTCTTTCTCCTAATTACAGTTTGTGAAGTAAGGTGATTATACCCTCCTTCCTTCCAGCTCCCACCCTTGTTTCTCAACCCCCTTCTTGAAAGATTATTGTACTTGGCTGTTTCTCTCTTGGAGCCTACACTTGGCTCCTTCTGGAGGCCAGGTTTGTCTTCCTCCCTCCTTCCTTCCTTCCCTATTGTCTGCGTGGCCTGGTATTCCTAGGGTGCCTGAATGTGTTGCTGTGAAGATTTTTTAAAACATGCGGTAAAGATAGAAAGCAATGCTCCTTGGCAAGTGAGGAGATTCCAAACTTCTCAGTATAGTTTAGTTCTCCCTGTGAGGATGTTGCAGAAAACTGGATTTTTTCAGGAAGAAATTAGATCCAGATTTAGCACTTATGCATGTACACAAATATATAAAAACAGTTGGACCAGGGAATGTTTCTGGTGATCTTTGTCATCTCAGAGTATCTGACGTTTATTCAGTGGCGGTTTCTATTTAGTGGTATTTATTATTGCACATTTAAGCTCATGGCAACTATTTTTTAAGACTTACTCTGCAGCACAGTTGTAGTCCAAAACAGGTTTCTCTCCATCTTTTATTTTTTAATGAACTCATGTGTCATTTTCCACCCCCTGACTTCTCAACAAAATCCTAACCATGACTGCTTATTTTTAAAAGCAGGGCCTGAAAATGATATTGCTTGCTTCATTTGCTCTCTTTTTTCCTTTCTGAATGTTACATGTTCTGTAAGTTCGAAGGAATTATTTTTGTCACGTTGCTTTGCTGTCTTGCCTTTTTTTGCATTGTTTTTTTTTTAATTCTGTAGATTGTTTTAATTTCAAGGTATGTATAGAACATGTTTTAATCCTATCAATGTAAATCATGACTAGTTGAAAGAATGTTTATTTACTCTAAATAAAATAGAAAACCTATTAAAAGTCCTCTTTAATGTGTTGCTATGCATAGGGTCTTTCCAAACTCTTAACATTTCACTCTTTTGTTTGCAAAGTCTGTAAACATGACAAACTGAAATCTATTTAGCAAGTGATTACAGAAAACTTAGTACTAGTACCATTTTGTTATCCCAAATCCATTCTGTTATTAAACATTTATGGAATGCCTATACTCTACTAAGGAATGTATTAGGGATCGATCTCTCATCATGTTTTATAATGAAATATACATACAGAAAAGTGCATAAAGACGTGTTTTCTGTTTTTAGAGAAATGAACAACCGGGTGACTATGGCCAGGTCAAGAAATAATAAATTGCCCCTTCCAGGTATTATCTTTTGATCAGATCCCTCCCAACCCCAAGAGATCACCACAATTGTACCTTGCTTTTCTATATACCTTTACTACCATGTGTATAATTCTAAACAAATTCTAGCTTTTTTTTTTTTTTTAACCCTGTATAATGGGATTCCTGTATGCCTTCTTTTGTATCTTTTTTTGTGAGATCTTTTAAAGTAGTACACACACCCTGAGAGTTTTTTTTTTTTCCATGTGAAGCCAGTATCTCTTGGAGTGTGAGAACTCTTAGCTGTGGGATATACAGACATTATATACAGATAATAAATGTCCCAGCCTCCCTTCTCATTCATCTGCAGCTCCACTGTTTATTAAACAGAGTTGGTGATACTTTGGGAAGAACTTTTTTTTTTTCAGTTAGTATTTTGTTCATATTCTTCACCACCTGTTGAAGCCCTCCCATCATCCATGGTGTAATGGAAAATTGGGAGAAAATTCTGCACAGTTTTGGAGAATGCAACATGGGGGACACTTCTGGAGATAGATAGCTTACTTAGGGTCTGAACAGCGACTTTCTTTCTGCATTAATAAGCAATTTGCTTAAAGGCTGAGACGTGTTACAAGTCAACTTTGTTGCTGAGCCAGGTTTCTTTGGATCTTAATCCAGGGACTTTTGGATACATAGAAAAAGCTTAAATTGCTCCAGTATCCAAACAGTACCCTATATTGTATAGAGATGGCTGTTACAGAGCAGCACGTTTCTGAAACAATACTCTGCATTATGCACCATCTAAAATTGTGAATGAAAAAGAATTACTCATGTATTGCTCTTGATTTTTATTTTATATCTGTTTTGCATGAAAATAGTTGACTGTTAATTCTTCCTGGCTAATGATTTGATTTTAATAGAGTGAATTCCAGACTTTAATGGTTTGATGCAGATGTGCTCTGCCAAGCAATTTAGCAAAATTGTTTACACTACCCATAATCCAGCTGGAAGACTCTATACTTCTTCCCTGATAACAGTTAACAGAGTGATGAGTGCAAGTTTCTGGACATTTTCCCCTTTGAAAATAAATGCATCTTCCATTATGTGGCACACTACTATTAAAGTGACAAGAGATTAATGTAAAATTTTAGTTTAATGTCAGCCGTTTTGTTTTTTTTTTTATTTTCCCATTTTCTTCCATTCTTACTAGGCAAGTCTTTTTAAACTATTGTTTTTCTTATGAGCCACCGATAAGCTATTGGCTGACCCCAGAAAGAACCTTTGTTTTATTTTCCTGCTGAAAAGTTATGACCTCTTTGCTAATGCTTAAAATCACCCATGAGAATGATCTGCTTCACTTTTTAAGGAATATGTAATAGCAGCTGTGCCAGGCTTTAAGTTCTACTGAGTAGAGGGTAAAGGGAATGGAAAATAGCTGTCATTCTCAGTATAAACCTTATGTGCAGTTTTCTAGCACAGCTCTGCTGAATTCAAAATTCTGAGCAGTTACCACCAGTTTCTGGAGACCAGGCTGGGAGGCTTTTTTCTATTAGAGGCTTTGTACCAATAAAAGAGGGCTGATACTGGTAGGGGACAAGGTAAAGTTCCAGAACTCACAGTGGACATCAAGCATTGCGCTCTTGGTGTTTGATACAGTACATATAGTATTTGGTTCTATATTTTGTCCAATAAAGAGAGAGTGAGTAGGAGAGGACCTTCTTGTAGAGGTGGAAGAATCCGCGCTACATCTCCTTTAAGGAGAAACTAAAAGAACCACATGTTGCTTCCCTGCCTGGAAGCTCTTCTGAATTCATCACCATTCATGTTCCTTCCTTCAGGGGCAATGAAGGCAGTTTGTTCTCTTGGTGCTCACAGATCTCTTTCTGTTCTGATACCCTCCTCTTCCTCTCCTGCTTCTTTCTCTTCATCATGTGCTCCTATACAAGTCTCTCCCAACTTTAAAACAAAAACAAACCCTTCCCTAAATCTTGTGTTTGTTCCAGCCATTAGACTGTATGGTCTTTGCCATCCACGTTATTGGAAGAAGGCCAGCTCACCTCTGCTCCCTTTCTGCCCTTTCCTTCTTAATCTGCTGTCCTCTAATTTCTGCTCCGACAACTCATTTGAATTTGTTTCAGACACGGTCACTAAATGATATCCTAGTGGCAAGTTCAATCTTTTTTAGTCTTTACCTTAATCTCTTTATGCCATGCAGTACCGACTTTTTCCAGATTCTTAATTCTTGCCTCCCTTTGCTCAAATACTGAGTCCTGGCCAGAGGTGGTTGCTCATGCCTGTAATCCCAGCACTTTGGGAGACTGAGGCAGGCAGATTGCTGAGCTCAGGAGTTTGAGACTAGCCTGGCCAATGTGGTGAAACCCCGCCTCTACTAAAAATATAAAAATTAGTCGAGCATGCTGGTGCGCGACTGTAATCCCAGATGCTCGGGAGGCTAAGGCACTTGAACCCCGGGAGGCGGAGGTTGCAGTGAGCCGAGATGACCCCACCGCACTCTGGCCTGGGCAACACAGCATATGGTGAGCAACGCCAATCAACAGGGGCTTGATGGAGCTCCTGGGGGTGAGTAGGCGGGCATAAAAGGGTGATGCAGGCTGATGAGCACTAAAAACAAACTTTTGTCGCAGTTTGAGAATGGACTGGAAGGGAATAAGAGATGAAACAGTAATAGGAGAGGATGTGAATCTGTTGCACTGGCTTAGGCAAGAGATAGGGGCAAGCCAAATTCTGGCGGTGGCCACAGAGGAGAGCAGTGGATAGATGTATGAGATCCTTAGGGAGGAGCCTGGCAGGGCTTGGTGATGGATTGAACAGCGGATGAGGGAGAGGACATAGGAGACACTAAGGGTGCCTCCCAGGTTTCCAGCTTGTACAAGCGGATGGGTGGTGCTGCCATCTGCAGAGACAGGAAACACAGGAAGAGGACTAGGTTCTGGGGTGAGATCATAGGCTTAGCTTCGGCTGTGTTGAGTTTGAAGGCTCTTTGAGATTTCGAAGAAGAGAGAAATATTAGAAAGTTGGGTATCTGGTTCTAGAGCTCAGGAGAGGCTGCTGCTGGAGATATTGGATAGAGAATACTTGAAGCTTTGAGTGAACATGGTCACCTAGGGGCAAAGGGTAGAATAGGTTGAAGAGGTCCTAGGAACTCCTCTCTTACTAGGTCTCCGTTAGTTTTCCTCTTAATTGCTAAAATAATCTCTAAACTGCTCTCTGCCTCTAATCTCATCTCCTTCTAGGCTTGCATCTGTAATACTACCAGAATATCATTGCTTACCTCTTCAGCCTTACTTTCCATGTTCCCTCACACCCTGTAGTCCACATAACGTGAAACTGCTTCCTGCGAGTAAGCCTTTCTGCCTCTATCTGAAATCTCCCTGCTCCTTTCTCGTGGCTTCTGTTAGTCCCTCAAGGGCAAGGGCTTCTTCTGGAAAGTGACCCTCCTCTCCTCTGCCTTCTTTTCTTCTTCTTCTTTTTTTTTTTTTGAGGCAGTGTCTTGCTCCGTTACCAGGCTGGAGTGCAGTGGTGTGATCTCGGCTCACTGCAACCTCTGCCTCCCAGGTTCAAGTGATTCTCCTGCCTCAGCCTCCTGAGTTGCTGGGACTACAGGTGCTTGCCACCACGCCCAGCTAATTTTTTGTATTTTTAGCAGAGATGGGGTTTCACCGTGTTGGCCAGGATGGTCTCGATCTCTTGACCTCGTGATCTGCCCGCCCTGGCCTCCCAAAGTGCTGGGATTACAGGCACGAGCCACCGCTCCCAGCCCTCCTCTACCTTCTTGGAGGGATTAGGTATTTGTATTTTCATGGCATGCTGGCATATTTCTGCCATGGAATTTATCTTGCTGTGTTACCTCCCTCCTCTGGCTTACTCTAATTTCTGGGAGGGCTAGGATTTTGTCTTGCAACTCCTCGTTCTTCACACCAGGCAAGTGTTGTCTCCTTATGAATGAATCTACTCCAGTGTCTTTTCACTAAAGATAAACATTGCAATTGTGTGACTAGCCCAAGGATACTCAGCTACTTGGTGCTACAAGTGAGTTTCTTAATTCTTAGAATACTGTTCTTAGAGGCAGGAAGGATAGCTGGAAAAAGGAGGAATATTAATAAGAGGGGAAGAGAGAAAGAAAAAATCTTTAGGACTTAGCTTCTGTAGGAAAACTTTTGAAGTGGGCTGCTTGATTACAGAGAGCTGCCCTTGTTTGTCTTGCTTTCTGGTTACTTGACTTTGGACAGTCTGCTAAATGAACTGATCACTGATGGGAAAATATTTAATGCCCATTATGTGCCAGGAACTGTTTTATATGCTGAGGATATGGCTGCTAGCAAAACAGACAGCAAGATCCCTGACTTTATGGAGTGTATGTTTCAGCAGGGGAGACAGATGAGCAACAGGTAAATAAAGAAGATAATTACAGGTTATGAAGAGTCTTATGCCAGGTTGATGTCTGTTAGCTGATTTACTGTTCAGAGTGACTATATCCAAACACGAAAAGGAACTGCTTTTATTTTCAAACTTCAGAGTATAAATTTGAAAGGATGATTTATTTTCCCCATGGTCTTGTGAAGGATTTTAAAGTACATTAAGGAAACCTGTAGAAAATTTCTTTGGAATCTTAGGAGTGTGGGATTTTTTTTTCCTTGGTCTGTTAACTATGGCCGGAGAGTCGGACTGCCTCACTCCATTGTATCTGTCACTATACTGGGAACTAGCATTTATTGAAGTATTATTAGCCTTTTTTAAAAAGAAAGATTAAATGGTTCGTCTTGGGTCTTAATAGGAATGAAATATATGCAAAATTTTTAAATTCAGTGAATTTTATTTTTATTTATTTATTTTTGAGACAGAGTGTTGCTCTGTCACCCAGGCTGGAGTGCAGTGGCACGATCTCGGCTCATTGCAACCTCCGCCTCCTGGGTTCAAGCCATTCTCCTGCCTCAGCCTCCGAAGTAGCTAGGACTACAGGTGTGTGCCACCACATACGGCTGATTTTTGTATTTTTAGTAAGATGGGGTTTCACTGTGTTGTCTGGACTGGTCTTGAACTCCGACCTCAGGCAATCTGCCTGCCCAAAGTGCTGGGATGACAGGTGTGAGCCACTGCGCCTGGCCAAGTTCAGTGAATTTTAAAAGGCTTAGGAAATTGATGGATTAGTTGTATGTTCTGAAAATAAACCGGTCAGACCTAATGCTGCCCTGAATAGGACAGACAGTACAGCACTCCAAGGGGGATTTCTGATTGTGAGCTCTGACCTCATGATAGTGGAGTACTTAGCGAGGGCTAGATAAAATGCAAACCTTGGGCTTAACTGGGATAATGGACTGGGGTTTTCCACCTGTTCTGTTTTCTTTCTTCCTTTATTTTTGTTGAGGCATAATTAATTATGATGAACTCCTAAGGGTATAGCTTCATGAATTTTTTTCCCCTATGTTTTGTCAAACATAAAATTAGATCAAGTTAGATTTTTAAGTGTTTCCCATACGTACAAGAGGAGAGTTCATGGACTGGGAGACCTCAAACCCAAAAATGTCACAGTCTCAGTTTTACAGCAGTTACAGTACAGTTTAGAGCATAAAGGAGGAATGATTTGACCTTTTTTTGTGAATGGCTGTTATGTATATATCCTGAAGTCAGACAGCTGTTCAAGCTGATTTGTTGTTAGCTGATGGGTTTGATCCTTATCAAACCTTATTTTTGTCCTTATCTGCTGATAAGGACAAAAACTCAGATTTGTGTTTCTTTTATATTTAGGTTTAGTGTTTGGGGAAATCAGGATGACTTAAGTTTTGGTTATGAGTGGTTGGCCTTAGGCTGTCTAAACTGTGGCCTCCATTATTCTGTATTTGTTGTTAACAATCTTTTTGATTTGGGCTGACTACCCAGATCAAGAGGGAGAACATTCTTATCACCCCTGAGTCTCCTCGAGCTTCCTTACCAGTCGTTACGCACATCCCCCAAAGAGAACCAATGTTTTGGCTTCTGTAGTCATAGATTAGGTTGGCCTGGTCTTGAACGTCATATAAAGTAATTTGGATCCAGCTTCTTGTGCCGAACATACTGTTTCTGAGATTCATGCATGCTGCTGGAGTAGTTTGTTCTTTGGCATTGTCGTCTTACGAGTATACCACAATTTGCTTATCTCTTCTAAACTTGATGGATGATGTTTTAAGTTTCCGGTTTTGAACTGTAATGAATGAAGTTGCTCAGAATTTTTTATTGTGGTCAAGTATATATATAACATAAAACGTATTATTTTAACCATTTTAAGATGTACACTTCATTGTATAGTCTCTGAATATTTTTATGCAAGCTTTTTGTAGACGTATGTGGTCATTTCTTTTGGGTAAATACTTAGGAGTAGAATTGCTGGATTATTGGGTATGTTTAACTTTTTAAGAAACTGCACAACTGTTTTCCAAAGTGGTTATAACATCTTACTCTTCTACCAGCAGTGTATAAGCATTTCAGGAACTCTACATCTTTATTTATTTATTTTTTATTTTTGAGATGGAGTTTCACTCTTGTTGCCCAGACTGGAGTGTAGTGGTGTGATCTCGGCTCACTGCAACCTCCGCCTCCTGGGTTCAAGTGATTCTCCTCTCTCACCCTCCCCAGTAGCTGGGATTACAGGCGCCCGCCACCATGCCCGGCTAATTTTTTTGTATTTTTAGTAGAGGTGGGGTCACACGATGTTGGACAGGCTGGTCTCGAACTCCTGACTTCAGGTGATCCACCTGCCTCGGCCTCCCAAAGTGCTGGGGTTACAGATATGAGCCACCACGCCTGGCCAGGAACTCTACATCTTTACCAATAATTGATATTGCCAGCTTTTAAAGTTTCAGTTCTGGTGGGGATTTATGGACAGTATTAAGGTGTTGCTCATTGTTAACTTGTAATTCATTACTTATGGGAATGCCTATCATGACACTGTTGATTGGTACTATGTGAAAAAAAGATATATTCCGTACTTTTGGCAAGTTTATCGTCTAAATTAGAGGTTGGAGTATGTATATTTCTTGCCTGATTTCATGGCAGAGGTAGTGATTTTGGTATTGTCAGGGGAGGGGTTGTTTTTCCAAATGGGTAAATCTAAGCCATGGAAACCAGCAGGCAGCCAGATTGAGGGATGTGAAAAAACACCAACGTGGCACAGAAGACTCTTTTTTGAGAACACTTTCCTTTAGCTTAGCGTAGCTTTGCTTTATTTCTTATTTGGTAGTGATTCATCCAACCACTGGCCTGTTAAAATAAAGCTCAAGGATTAAGCTCTCTTAGCTCCAATTTGATTTATCTTCTGGTTTGCCAACCATTCCCTCTTTAGATTCTTTTAGTTTTTCTCCCATTTGGAATGCCCTTTCTACTCCTTTCCAGCTTTGTGGATTTTTTTTTTTTTTTTGAGACGGGTCTCGCTCTGTAGCCCAGGCTAGAGTGCAGCGATCTCAGCTTACTGCAACCTCCGCCTCTGCCTCCCACGTTCAAGTGATTCTCCTACCTCAGCCTCCCCAGTAGGTGGGATTACAGGCGCGTGCCACCACACCCGGCTAATTTTTTGTATTTTTAGTTTCACTGTGTTGGCCAGGCTGGTCTTGAACTCCTGATCTCAGGTGAACCACCCACCTCTGCCTCCCAAAGTGCTGGGTTTACAGGCATGAACCACCAAGCCCCGCCCCAGCTATGTGGATTCTATATATCTTTCAAGGTGTAGCCCAACCTCGTTTTATGAAACTTTACCTGGAAGATTTTATAGGCAGGAATTGCACCTTAACCCTTTTTTTTTTTAAATCTACATGTTTTGGGAAGAATGTCTCTTCTTACTGTCTGCTTTTCTTTTTGAATACCAAAGAAATATAGAGAATTGTAGAAAATTTTAAAAACACAGACATGTATAAAGAATAGGAAAAGATTGGCCACACCCCAGAAAAAACCATATTGCACTATTGATTTCAGTCTTTTGTCCTAAGTATATATAATTTAACACAACCAAAATCATAGTGTGCTTAAAATTTTATATTCTGAATTTTATTTTGTTCAGTATTGTGAAAATTGGCTGTGGTTTTGAAATTCTACAAAAAAATCATTGATGTCTGCTTATTATTCCTAAAGCTGTGGCATCATTTATGCAAACACCTCTCTGTAGTTGGTCATTAAGGGTATTTCCTATATTTGAAAGGTCTTAACGGATTATAGAAGTGCCTGTTGTACTGCATGCTAATCAGCATACTTTCCCCAAACTCTTTGGCAATTGTTTGGTCCCAAGTAGTATCTCATATTTAAATTTAAAGTTATTAGCGGTGAGATTGATTTCTTTTTTTCTTTTTTGAGACGGAGTCTTGCCCTGTGGCCCAGGCTGGAGTGCAGTGGCGCGATCTGGCGCCATTCTCCTGCCTCAGCCTCCCGAGTGGCTGGGACTACAGGCGCCTGCACCTCGCCCGGCTAATTTTTTGTATTTTTAGTAGAGACGGGGTTTCACCGTGTTAGCCAGGATGGTCTCGATCTCCTGACCTCGTAATCTGCCCGCCTTGGCCTCCCAAAGTGTTGGGATTACAGGCGTGAGCAACCGCACCCGGCCGAGATTGATTAATTTTTTAATGCTTATTGACTTTTCTTTTTTGGGAAAACATTTAAACTTTTTTTGATAAATTTATTTTTTAGTCGACACACTGTATCTATTTCTAGAGTAGAATTTGATGTTTCTTTTCTTTTTTTGTTTGAGACCGAGTTTCATCTTGTTGCTCAGGCTGGAGTACAATGGCACGATCTCGGCTCACTACAACCTCCGCCTCCCAGGTTCAAGCAGTTCTCCTGCCTCAGCCTCCCAAGTAGCTGGGATCACAGGCATGCACCACCATGCCCGGCTAATTTTGTATTTTTAGTAGAGACAGGGTTTCTCCATTTTGGTTAGGCTGATCTTGAACTCCCAACCTCAGGTGATCCACCCACCTCGGCCTCCCAAAGTGCTGGGATTACAGGCATGAGCCACCGCACTGGGCCAATTCAATGTTTCAATACATATTTATGCTGTATAATGATTCAGTCAGGGTAGTTCTTGTATTCATTACCTTATCATTTATTTGTGGTTAGGGCCTTCAAAAGACTGTCATATATAGCTATTTTAGAATATGCAATATTTTACTGTTAACCATAGTAATCCTCCTATGCACTAGAATGGCAGAATTTATTCCTCCTATCTAAAGTAACTTTTGTACTTTAACCTTTTAAAATGTCAGTGCCTAGCAAGATGCTTTGTCTTCTTTCAATGTGTGATACGTTTATATCATCCTCTTTTGAATTTCTGTTGAGTTTATAGTCTATAATATACATTTGGCAGTTATATCACCTTGTATTTTATTGTCTTTAATGTAAATGTGACTGATGAAAAGCAAACAAATGTAACAACCTACACATCTAAATAGGTAAAGTGTTGAAGCCCGCCTTCAAAGTAGTTACCTAGGAAAATTACACATTTAACCTAATACTGTGATGATGATCCTATTCTCAGAACATTGATTTTTGTGTTTTTTTTTTTTTTTTTGAGATGAAGTTTCACTCTTGTCACCCAGGCTGGAGTGCGGTGGCACCATCTCAGCTCACTGCAACCTCTGCCTCCTGGGTCAAGCTCAAGCGATTCACCTCCCTCAGCCTCCTGGGTAGCTGGGATTACAGGCACCTGCCACCACACCTGGCTAACCCACGCCCAGCAAATTTTTGTTTTTTTAGTAGAGACAGGGTTTCACCATGTTGACCAGGCTGGTCTCGAATTCCTGACCTTAGGTGATCCAACCGCCTCGGCCTCCCAGAGTGCTGGGATTATAGGCGTGAGCCACTGCGCCCGGGCACATTGATGGTTTTCTAAACAGTGGCCAGTAATTTAAAAACCAAGATAGAGAAAGAGAAAAAAAAAAACTGAGAGAGAGAGTGTGTGTGTGTGTGTAAAACAAACACAGTGCTTGCTCCTTGCCACACTTCTATATAAGTATGCCTATAAAGTGAAGAGCTAGTTTTTTTCTCTGTCATTCTGAAGCCAGTTTCACAAGTGGAGTTTGAAAATGCCTTTTGATCAGTGGCAATTTTATTTGGAATAGGGTCAAGTCATTCTAGCATGACTACTTTTAAGTGATAACACTCATTTGCATGTTTGCCAAAAAATAAATAATCCAGTTTCACTGCCCCCCCTGCCCCAGCCACCCCATCTAAAGTACAAATTCCTTGAGGGCAAGACATCTACCATCTCTTGTGCATCCCCTCTACCATTAGCACTTCTCTGTATCGTGCGCGTGATTTGAGATCCTAGAGCCCTTACTTAAAAGGCTGAGACAATTTTGGTTATCATGCTAGGAAGACTGGCTTTGCCTTCCTAGTCTTTGTCTTCCTTTGTTCAGCTTTGCAAACCCATTTATATCACATGGAGTAACTGGCTGTTTGGGAAGTTTCAGCCAACTGTTCTTTACTTCATTTTATGGATGATGTGGTACCCATTTTGTCTGTAAGGGCTTTCTGTAGAATGAATGCCCCATTCTCATTGAAGAGATGGGATAACCATAGCTCTTAGCCACCACAATGTGTTCAGAGCACTGTTCAGGGCATATTCATGGTACCTTCAAATATTACTGCCTTTAAAAGTAATGCAATCTCCAGCTCTGCCAGATCTTTTGTGTCATGAGAAAAAACCAAAACAACTTAGTGCCTGCCCATCCAGGGCTTATCTTTGAAGTAACAAGAGGAGAATGAAAGACTTGAAGAAAAGAGTAGCACTGGGATACATTTCCACCCACACAGGTACTTGTTTTGTTTTGACTTTGTGTGGTCTGTTTATGTGCGTGCAGTGTATTTTTTTGGAAAGGTTATGTCTTTGAGTTCAAAATAATTTCCTTTCCGTATTTGATTCAGCTTCTGTATTTGGTTACCACTGCAGTAGTGACAGTTGGTTGACTAATTTTTGCAATGCCCAGGGCTCGTTGAGATTCTTGGAAAGATGAAAAACCACCATATTTACTCTCTCCAATGTTGGCTCTGTTTCTGCTATAGCTTTTAAAAGATGATAGTTTCTTTTTTTAAGTTAATATTTTTAACAGCTTTGCTGAGATATAATTCATATACCATGTAATTCATTCATTTAAAGTATAAAATTTAATGGTACTTAATATATTCACAGAGTTGTACAGTTATCACTATGATCGAAGTTTAGAACATTTTCATCACTCCCAAAAGAAACCTTGACCCATTTCACTCTCCATTCCCCCCGTCCTCCTGGTCCCTGGCAGCCACACATCTACTTTCTGTCTCTCTATATAGATCTGCTTATTCTGGGCATGTCATATAAATGAAATAATACAATATTTGGTCTTTTGTTACTTCATTCCTTTTTATTGCTGAATAGTAGTTCCTTGTATGGCTGTACCACATTTTATTTACCAAAAAAAAAGTTTTTAAAGAAGCAGTACTAGCTCCTGGATAAAGGTTGGTTTGAGCAGTTATACAGACTACAATGCCTTCTTCACGAATCTTAAGCTATGAAAAAGGAAGAGAAAAACATGCCATTTTGTTTGTTGATTTGCACTTGAACCCCAGCAAAATGTCATGGTCCTAACCCTCTGGTGTAACCTGTGTGGAGCAGTAGCATGGTTCATTTTTAGAATCTGAGTGACATTTTCTGTTTGGTAATCTGTCTGATTTCAGATGGAGCTATAGATAGGGATATAGATAAAATTTGGCATTTTCAAACTTGTACTTCCAAAGACTTTAGAACCAAATGTCACTCAGCTGAAACCATAATGAGTTATAAACTACGTGTTCTAGAGTTTTGTTGTCACAGAGTCAGATAAGATGCCAAATGCTAGCAATACTATTTAGGAGGCCTACTCTTAGGATTTAAAAGAAGTGGACTGCCAGAGATGAATTATGTGACACAAATGCTAACATGTAGTTATTATGAGTGATCTATTCTGTCATGAGGTAGCCCTTGAAAAACAATCTGGGACAAAAGAACAAGCCTCTGGGCACTGCTGAATTTTTGGAGAGAAAAACCTTTAGAAGTTAGCATGTGATTCTTTCTGGACATGTTCATTGCCTTATTTCTTCTTTTGCAAACATTTTGTAAATACTGATGAAGTGAAATGAGATGTTTGAGAAGGCAGATCCTCAGATCCCCTAAAGAGCATTGTCAGTAATGTTGAGCTATTCCTACCCCATCCCTCTATTTACCTGCGACAGCCTCTCAGAGCGTGATCATGGTGGCTTTGTGGTGGTTTTAAATGTAATCGTGAGAAGCTAGCTGAGAGAATGCTAGCAGTGTTCCTTCGGATCAAGTTGAGACTAGCTGGTACAGTTAAGCCTAAGTTTCTTTTTGTTTCCTTCCTTGCCCCTCTCATTTTTCTATACTTTGAGAAATTTATAGATTGGTAGTTAAGGACTATCTTTGCAGGCCTAATTCAAAGCTTTTGGGGAATGAGTTGTTTTGTTGGGCGAAAGACAAATAGGAAGTATAGGACTGTATGCCTTATAGGAATAGAAGGCAGCAGATAGTATAGCTATTTTCTATATGGGGAAACTGAGGCACAGGAGGGTCACTTAATGAAGTCCCTGATCTCTAAAAAGGCAAACATCAAAAAAAAAAATTAGAGAAATACGCCATTGTTTGAAAATAGAGGTGAGCCCTCCTAAAGCTGGTCTTGAGCTGTTTCATGTGTTAGTGTTGGCAGGAGGTAACCAGGACAGCCTAAATCTTGCTTTCTGAAACTCATTCATCAAGCATTTCCTGAGTGGTTGTGAGCACTGAGATACGTCATCAGTTCTCCCTTGTGCCACGTCACTGCTGACATGTCCTTAGAAATGTCTGATGTGGTATTGGCTGATCTTGGTATTGATCAGTTGTAAAAGTGGAAGAGGCATGAGAAGAGACACCTCCTTGGGGCATGCTAAAATTACATATCTTGGGGGTTCCTGGACAACTTTCTGTTAGGACTGGAGCCAGGCCCAGGAATATGCATTTTAAGTAAGTCTCTTAGGTGATTCTGACATAGGTCATCCAGGAACTCACTTTGGAAAGCATTGTACTAGACAGTGAAATAGGAGTGGCTGGATGAGAAACAATAAGGAAAATTTGCCGTGGTGCCGTGGCTCATGCCTGTAATCCCAGCACTTTGGGAGACAGAGGTGAGAGGATCACTTGAGCCCAGGACTTCGAGACTATCCTGGGCAACATGGTGAAACCCCATCTCTACAAAAACTACAAAAAATTAACCAAGCGTGGTGGAGGGCACTTGTAGTCCCATCTACTCAGGAGGCTGAGGCGGGAGGATCACTTGAGCCTGGGAGGTTGAGGCTGCAATGAATCATGATGGCACCACTGCACTCCAACCTAGGTGACAGAGATCCTGACTCAAAAAAAAAAATTTCCACAGATTGGTGAAATTAAACTGAGAACCACTTTTGCTTTACATAGGAGCTCAATAGAGCCTTTAAATCATGACCAGACTTAATTTACTATCTAATTTTCAGAAATACATTTGTCACATGCAGACAGTTACACCTAGATAGTTGTAGAAATTTTCAGCATTCCCAACTTACAGAAAATCCTGAGAGAAAGAATATACAGCTGACTCTTGAACAATACCATCTGAACTTCGAGGGTCCACTTCGACTCAGGATTTTTTTCAACCATTTGCAGACAGAAAATACTGCAGGATGTGAAACCCATGGGTATAGAGGGCCAGCTTCTCCTGTGAGTGGACTTTGAGACTTGGGTATGTGTGGATTTTGGCATCGGTGGGATTCCTGGAACCAATCCCCTGAGTGTATATACCAAAGGATGACTAATTTCTCTTTAGTATACAACACCTAATTTTAACTCTGCTGAAAATGAATCCTTTGCTGCTTCCATTCAATAGGCTCTTCCTTCTGTTCCTTCCAACCAGTTGACAGAGCCTTGATGTGATTACAGTGGATGACCTGTTAATTTAGTGAGGGGACTTGATTCGGTGTGGGTTCCTGCGGACGCCAGGATTTGGATATGTATGAGGTGACATCACTTTCTCCTCTGTCACCACCATGGGAAGAATCCATAACTAAAAGGTGGATGGTGAGTAGCCATCCACCTTTGACAAGAAAGGTTGATACCTCAGCTATTTAAGATACTTGCTCAAATACCAAGTGTGTAAGTAAATGGGTAATTCCAAGCTGGAACAGCCCAAGGAAGCGTAAGAAAGGAAATACAGGAGCCTTTCTAGGCTTCAGTTCTCAGTCCAGCAGATGGAAGCCTCTCAGTTACATGAGCTCACATCTGTCTCTCTGATTTGACAGAGCTTGTGCCATAAAAACTGGAATTGCTAATTCTGTAATCCTTCGAAAGCATGATTGAAGTGAGACTGACAAAGAGCTACACCCTAAAGGTTAATGGCACAGAGAGAATAAGGGGCCTGGAGAACTAATCATGAAATATAAATGTCAGTGGCTGCAAACCACTCATCCATTTAATTGACTAGAAGTTAATATAGTCTCGTAGACTCCAAATTAAAATGTTTCAGTTTTGCTTTATTTCTTCATTACTCTAGTCCCCATTGACCTTGTGTTGAGACCGAAACAATTGAGGGGCATTCTAGCATGGGAGCAGTTTTAACAATCATTGTCAGCATGGCTTTAAAGAAAATAGGTTGGCCAAACACATGTTAGGTTCTGCCATCTAGTAATAGTATGATTTTTTTTTTAAACCATTAAAATAAGGCGTTGGGAAGACAGATTGAATTTCTGGAATGCCAGAATGTCAGTGGTAAATATCACTGTTACTTATTACCCAGGAGTTTGCTACCCAGCTGTAGGTGGTGGGTATTCTTCAGTCATAGGCTGACCTGTCAAGGTATAGGATGGGAAAATAATGGCATTTAGAAGAACATTTGTAATCAAATTCATAAACTTTCTTAAAGAGGTAAGGTGAAGGTTAGGTTTCTGTAAAGTTTTCTAGTTGGTAACTCTGAAGGCTGTAGGTAACTATAATAATAGATTTGAAGGAAAAGACAACTCACAGAATGGGAAAATATTTTTTGTAAATCATGTGTCTGAGAAGGGACCTGTATTAAGAATATGTATTGAACTCTTACAGCGCAGCAATACAAAGGCAGATAATCCTATTTAAAAATGGGCAAAGGATTTGAATAGACAATTCTCCAAAGAAGATAAATGGCCAACAATTGCAGAAAAATATGCTCATGCATCATTAATCATTAGGAAGATGAAAATCAGAACCTCAGTGAGATCCGCCTACTATGGATGGTTGAAATAAAAAAGACAATAACAAGTGTTGGTGAGGATGTGGAGAAACTGGAATGCCTCGTGCGTTGCTGGTGGGAATGTAAAATGGTGTAGCTGTTTTGGAAACAGTTTGGCAGTTGCTCAAAATGTTAAGCATAGAGTTACCATTTGACCCAGCAGTTCTACTCCTAGGTACATACTGGATAATTGAAAACAGCCCTGTAAAAATCTGTCCACAAATGTCCATAGAAGTATTATTTATAATAGCTAAAAAGTAGAAGCAATCCAAATGCCCATCAACTGATGAATGGATAAAATGTGGTCTATCCATACAATGAAATATTACTTGGCAATATAAAGAAATATAGTACCGACATATGTTACAACATGGATGAACTTTTAAAACATTCTGAGTGAAAGAACCAGACACAAAAGACACCAAATCATTATATGATTGAGTTTATATGAGATGTCTGGAATCAGTAAGTCTATAGAGACAGAAAGTAGGTTAGTGGCACTGGAGAGAGGAGAATATGGGGAGTGACTGCTAATGGGTATGGGTTTCTTTTGGGGGTGAAGAAATGTCCTAAAATTAGATCATGGTGATGTTGCACAACCCCAATTATAAACACATTGAGTCAGACACTTTAATGGGTGAATTATAAGGCATGTGAATTATATGTCAATAAAGCTATTATAAAAGTTGGAGACTTAATGTGGAGAATATTGTTGCTCCATTCATTCCATTATTTGCAGAGTTCTTTGTGTGTGTGTGCATTTGCTTACATTAAAATATTGTGGAAAGTACTAGCTCAATTATAAACCTTACTAATGGTACCTGTCAGTCATTCAGAGAACACCTGAGTGCCAGACTTCGTGTCTGGTGGTAAGGGGCATTCACTACGGCTCCCTGGACACCCCACTCAGGGCCCTCCTTGAGGAGCTGACAATCTGGAATTGTTGGTTTCTTTAGGATCAGTACTAGCTATCTTACAAGAAGCAAACTGACATCCTATGTGTACATTCAGATGATCTTTACAGAGGATGATGTGTGCACACAGGGTGGGACAGTCGGGTCCTGGGGGTGAGAGGGAAGGAGAGGATGGAATTCCAGGTGGAGGTGGTCAGCAAGGGCCCAGGACAGACTTGGCCAAGGGGAGTTGTGAATTTGTGGCTGTCCAGCTTGAATGTTGTCATTGTTGCCAAATAGTCCGCGAAATAAGTCCCAGCTCTTTATTTAGCGTGGCTCAGTAGAAAAGGTAGCTCTGGAATTTCCATAGAGGAGGAGAGTTTTGGTGGTGGCAGGTCTGATTGGAAGAGGTGCAAGCAAAGGTTTTACGTATGATCAATGTTTACTTGAGGGGCCCTGGGGTGCTCACGCCTTTGGATGACCAGGCTCACCCTGCCCCCCAGCACCTCTTGCTGCTCTTTCACCCTTGCCCTCACCCTGCTGGCTCAGGGGTGCTGTGCTGTCACCCCCTCAGGCTGTGCTGACCCTGCAGGATTTTGTTCACGGGTACACTCCTGCTGAGCCTTCACCATCTGCTCTGTGAAACCTCTCCGAGTGGTATAGGATCTTACAATTTCTGATTAGCATTAACATTGGAGACGTGGTCCCTGGAGCCAGACCTTCGAGTGTAAATCCAGTCTTTCCTATTTCTAGCTGTGACCTTGGGCAAGTTGCTGAGTTACTTTTGGTGACCGTTTCCTCCTGAAAATGAAACTAATGATAGTGCCTACTTCACAGGTAAATAGGAGTATGAAATGAATTCACATATACAAAGTTTCTAGAGCCTCTCTTCTCAGTGTTACCCAACATCCTGATTACTAATTTGTGGGGGGGGGGGGTGGTGGCACTCTCTCTTCTCTTTCTCTGCTCTTTGCAGGTGCTGCTGTCACTAACAATAAACTGTAGGGAGGAAAAACCCAGTCAATTCCCTGAAAAGTCTCCAGTATGACCAGAAGAGTAGATAAGATTGTTGCATGTGTTCAAGTCATTCTAGGGAGTCTGTCTTAGAAGATTAGATGCATGTTGGTTCCTACAGAGGAAAAAGAAAAGAAAGGAGATTCCAGTTAATGACTTGAGGCCCCTTACAATGTAACATCTTTGCTTCCCAAAGGGTCCTCTGTCTGCTGAGGTTCTGTGTGTGCGTGGGAGGGCACTGTGCAGGGGTGAATGGGGGTAGAATAAGGGGAACATTGTGTAATCATCAATTGGCCTGATTTTTCTGACCTTCCTTCCCCAGCCCTATGGTAGCTCTAGACCAGCTCTAACCCCAAAGTCTGAAGTTTGACTGCCCTTCCACGTCAGCACACCAAGTGTTCTGTGTTAGCCCACCAGGGAAGTGAGACTGCTGCATCCATGGTCTCTCAAAATGAAGCTTCATTGCATGACACACCCTAGGGCATAAGGAAAAACTGTTAACATGTAATTCTGCACTGCTTAGAGATGCCAGCTTCTTCAACACTTCTTGGACCTCATTATTTTATATTCTGCAAGTGTAGATGTGATGTATGTCACTTTATATTTTTGGGTTACCCACTCTTCCTTATATCCAGTAGGAAAGCATTTAAATGTATGTTTGTCACTATGTTTCTATTTTTCGTGATTTGTATAAAGATGAATGGCTCTAGGAATGTCATCTAGTCCATTAAGCCACAGCCTGCCTCTCTGATCCCTGAACGCTTGCTGTCAGCTCACCCGAGCTCAGCTGTACCTTTGAAGTGCAGGGCAAGCCTTTCATCTTCCATCATTTTCACTTAATGACAGCCCGGCCTTTGATCAGCTCAGTTTTCCTCTTTCTTTGGCTTCATAATAAGTCACTTGGAGCTAAGGAGAGATCTGAAGTAGGCTCAGAAACGGCCACAACTTTTCTGAGCACAATGGTTGATTGGCCTTTATATCTTAAGTAAATATACCAAAGGGAGTCAGCCCTTCCTGGCTTCTCATTGATAAAATTTGCTCACTGGGTAATGTAAACGTAAAAAAAGAGAGAGGTCCGGAGGACAGAAAGAAATAGAAATAAAAAGTAAGCAACATCCCCATCCCCCAGTATTTTAGGTTAATTAATTTGGGGGAACCTTCACACTCGAGTAGAAAACTTCTCGGCATCATGGGGATGATTTCGTTTAGGAAACACTTTAAATTTTACATGCTAATGGAATATTTGTTTTCAGGTTAAATAGTATGACTTTTTTCCTTTATTATTTAATAGTGTCTTTTCTTGGAGCTTGGTACGGAAACAAAAAGTCCTTGATAGCGTATAATTTTTGCATAAGGATCTTACAATTTCCAATTAACATTAAAATCTGTGGAATAAGTCTGCAATCGCCCTTTAAAAAGCAGCTCACAGGTTTACCTAGTCTTTGGTTATGCCGAACACCATTATTAAGCCATTTTTTTAAAGAAATAAATACATTTTGGTATTTAATTACTTACCCGTGTATGAAATTAGCTGTTTGACTCTCCAGTAACTCTCTAATAAATATTTTAATACTTTCTCAAGCTAGTCACATACTTACAGACTTCAGTTCTAATAGCCTCTTAGTTTTTTATTGGATAATACAGACATCTTTTAATAATAGCTTACATAAACTATAATTATTGAGTAAAATTTATCTGTAAAAGCACTTCACAATATACTGTATACTGTGAACAACCCAACATATCTGTATATTAGCCTGACACCAGTTTAATGAAGGATGATGATTTTTTTTAGAATTGGTTTATTTTAATATAGGAAGATTTCATTGGAGTCAGTTTTTAAAAATCAGTATTCAGATTTTTCCTTCTGTATGCATTATTATTTGACTTGTTTGATGTTCTTCACAACTCAGATTTTAGGAAATGTCTGTTAAATAGATGTTGGTTAATCATGGATAAATGGAAGCTCTTAGCACAACCCCCGCCATCAACCAGTAGACATCTAAATTGTTTAAAGAGAATGAGTATACTGACAGTTTTCTCCAAGAATAAAAATGGAATCTTATTAGGATATAAAAACATCACCTGACAGTAATTAAAATGTAAATATGAGCGGTTAATCAGACTTTGTTAGATCAACCTGTGGAACTTAAAATATGGAGTTCTAGCACTAACGTACTCTTTCTTTTCCATGTTACATATTGATAAGCTAGGGAACAAGTGTAGCTTCCTGGCTTGTTCATCTCATAGTTTCTCAATTTATATCAAGGAAGGATCAACATTGAGAGAGTTATCAGGAAGAAGCTGAGGGTGGCCTGTTTTGGAAAGATCCGGTGAATGTATTAATACTAGCTGGAATACCAGCTCTTTGATCTTCCCTTAAAATGTGTCTTCAACCTGCCTCTTCTTCATCCTCACTGACGGAACACTGTTGAAGCTTCCTCACCTAACGCTTGCGTCCCTGCCCTGCTCCCTGGCTCAGGTGTGTGCACCCGTCTGGCACGGTATGTTAGAGCACCCCTCACGGAAGCCTCCCTGCAGCTGTGTCAATGCTTATAGTGGCTCCCTGTCAGTGACCTGACTCGTCAGGTCTCAGCCGTTCACCTATGTTCAGAGCCCTTTATTATCTGACCCACCTCTCTGTATCCAGCCTTAAGTCTAAAGAAACAAACCCATTGTTCTAGTCCCATTGCTCTCACACAAAGGTGGCATCATTCCCGCTCTCTGCCTTGCCTCATACTCGTGTACCTGCCTGGAATGCTCATACCCATCATTTCCAAGTGTCCAAATCCTGCCCGTTTTTCAAATCCCACTCCTATTCGAGTTAGAATTATTGTCGTCCTCATAAAATGTGTGTGGCATCACTCTCTTTTCTTTAAAATGAAAAGTGCATCTCTTTATTTTTTATTTCAAATTAATTAATATTTTTAAACTTTCCCCATTTTAATTCCTACTATGATAAACGTTGGTAGATTAACCTACATAACCAAAAGCTCTTTGGGGGTCCTCAATATTCGATTGGTAACAGCTTTATTGAGATATGACTAATATACCATGCAATTCACTTATTTCAAGAGCATCTGATTTATTTTGGCATTTATAATGTTCAGTCCTTACAGTTCCTTATCTCCATAACTTATCACTCCCACTAGAACTAAAATTCCTTGAGGCAAAGACCAGATCTCAAACATCTGTGTGTTTTCCTTATTTCCTGGAGTAGTCCTACAAACATCCCAGGCACAACAATGCCTGTGAATGAACCACATCCTCTGATTTTTTTCTGCCAGTCCTAAATTGTATACATTCTTTAGACGGGACTGGATTCAACAATGAGCCTTTTAAATAAGGGTTCCACGTCCGTGTGTCCGTTTCTGGGGTGATGTGGCAGGGACACAAGTCCCACTTCACTGTCATTTTGGGATGAGGACTGTCTCAATAAGACAGCATGGGTGGGAGCTTTTATGAAAGAACATAGCAAAGGACAAGGACAGGGCTTATACCTGGAGCCTGCTCTAGGGAAGGAAAGGAGGCCCTAGGGAATGAGCGGAGTCTAGGAAGTGGCCTGAAGGCTTCCAGCCTTGTGAAAATGTTTGTAAATAGTATCGCAGTTAAGCGATAGGATTAAGAGCCATAATGCAGGATGCTTGTAAATGTTTTCAGACACTGAAGACCAAGGAACACTTATTGCTGAGGAAGAGCTTGAAGAGGTGGGACTTGCACCCTAGACCAGACCTGAAAGTGAAGGACTGTTCCAGGCAGGCGGGAGGGGAGGTGGGAGGCACCCCTGCGTGTGCAGACGGTAGGAGCAGTGGAGTCTGAGGGGAGGGGGAGAGACGAGAGAGATGGGTAAGGCTGGAGAGAGAGGGTGAGATGGGCTGATCAGGTTGAGGCATTTGAGCCTTTACTTCAGCAATCCAATCAATCAGGGACCCCGATCTCTCATGGTGGGAGGCAGGGTGGCCATGTTGGAAGACTTTCTTTCAGCCCCAGGGGTGAGGTGATGTGAGAAGGAAGAACACAAAGGATGCAGTTCGGCCTAATAGCTTTTATTTGCACCATACAGGTCCCTCATTAAACAAATATTTGCTGGCCGGGCACAGTGGCTCAAGCCTGTAATCCCAGCACTTTGGGAGGCCGAGGCGGGCGGATCACGAGGTCAGGAGATCGAGACCATCCTGGCTAACATGGTGAAACCCCGTCTCTACTAAAAATACAAAAAAACTAGCCGGGCGTGGTGGCGGGCGCCTGTAGTCCCAGCTACTCGGAGGCTGAGGCAGGAGAATGGCCTGAACCTGGGAGGCGGAGCTTGCAGTGAGCCGAGAACGCGCCACTGCACTCCAGCCTGGGTGACACAGCGCGAGACTCCGTCTCAAAAAAAAAAAAAAAAAACCACAAATATTTGCTAAGCACCTGCTTTATCCGGCAAAGCATAAGCTACTCCTGATTATATTGTCTGTTTCTTTTAATGTCTTTTGTATGAAAATGTGTCCCCAATTGGACTTGAGCTGAATTGTAACTGGGGACCCTGTGTTTAATCCAGCTTAGCTCTGCACTCTCAAATTGCAAATAAAAGGTATGTAATAAATGACTATGGGAAATAAAAATAATAGAAAAACAAAACCCAAACAAAAAAATGAGTATGTGATTGAGTGGCAGTGACAGGATTCACACCCCCTAACTATTACTACAAAAGAGAGGAACTTACTTGTTTCTAACGGAGCGGTCTGTGTGTACCACAGGCTCAGCTTCCCCAGCGATGGGATGGACTGACGTCAGGTCCTTCCGGTGCGGTGCAGTGCGGTGGGAGTGCACAGTATCACCTGGGTAGTATCCTTGCCAAAAAGATTTAATTTAACTCAGATTTAATCATAAGGAAATGATTAGGCCACCAAAATTTGTAGGGACAGCTCATTGGTCTGCATTATTTAAAAACGTCAATGTCACGAAAGAGAAAAAAATGCCTTTAGATGAAAGGAGATTGAAGAGACATGACAACTTCACTGAGCAGTATATGATCCTTAATTAATCAAGTACTCCCCCAACCCTCCCTGCTACCAAAAAGAGACAGTTCAGTTGGGGAAGTTGGAATGTGAACTGGACATTAGATAATGACAATATGTCAACTTTAACTTTGTTGAGTGTGATAATGGTATTATGGCTCTGAAGGAGAATATCCCTGTTCTTAAGTATTTATGGGTGAAATAAGATGTCTCCCACTTATTAATACTTTCAAAAATCATAGCAAGAAAATGTGTATGCATGTAGCTAAAACAAAAATGCTATGCTAGGTGAATCAAGGTAAAGAGAATGGGATGTTCTTGTTCTCATTCAACTCTTTGGGTAGCTTTAAAATTTTTTGAAATTAAAAGTTGGAAAAATTACAATGATTTACTTGGGTACTTAGCTGTTTCAGCAGTAAGGTTTACTGAAGCTGACTTTAAGTTACTCGCTTTACCTGTCTTCAGGGTTGTCAGGCCCTCGAATGGTGTGCGTGCCCAAGTCCCTAATGCTGCTTCCACTGTGTCAGGACTGAGACATCTTTGAACTTCGCGTCCTGTTTTAATCCTTGGAAAATTCACTCTGTGGCTTCTGAAACCAGCATATTTAGCAATAGTAAGGAATACAGTGAGTTAATGAATTTTCGTGGGATACCTGAATGGCTGACTAAGATAGCTGACTTGGGAATGTGTCCCCTCCCAGCTCCCTGCCCACTGCAGCTCCGTGGGGGGCTTGGAGCTGATAATGAGATTTCACGATCAGAATCAGGGGGCCTATATACAGCCTTTTTTCAGCACTCTGTATGCCAGTGAGAAATTTGAACTGGTTTCCGGGACCACCATCTTACTCCTCAGGGTCTGGACTGGAACCTGCTGCAGAGAGCAAGATCTCCTGTTTGACGGTAGCACACACGATAGTATTGCTGAGAAACGAGTAGTTTTTGAGTTGAAGCCAGCAGCACATGTCACATGGGATGCTGCCAGGCAGCTCAGCCCAGGTAGATGGCACCAAAAGGGGTGCTCTTGGGGCTGAGGCCGACAAGAGGCACTCAAGTCGGGTTTTGAAAGTGCAGATGAGTATGCATTGGCAGAGAGGGCTTCTGAACACATTCTAGGGAGGGAGAAAGGTGCGTGGAAGAAAGCCTGTAAGTCCAGAGTGTGTGTGGGGAGGAGGCGGCCCCGTGCCGAGTATCGCTCTGAGCCTGTGTGGGTTCACACTGCCATTTTCACACATGTGGAAACAGTCATAGAAAGTCAGGCAGCCGCGCCGAGATCATGTAGCCGGCGCCTGGTGGAGCAGATTTGGAGCACCCACTGACCCGTGCTCTCGGGCACTGTCTTCTGACCCCTTCCACTGGCTGGTGCTGACTGTATTCGAGGAGGGGGCCTCTCATGAGTAGGAAGAAGGACGGTTAGAGGTTTCCTTTGTTCAGCCATCTTATCCTTCAGATGGGAATTGCACCAACAGATGGAATCCAACCAACAGTGTAATAAATAAATTGCCTGTTCTGGGCTGGCCTTTCTATAAATTCTCATTGATTCGCATAGAAATCCCTCACGGTAGTTGAATAGAGCCTCAAGAGAGATGAAGAGACTGCTAAGATCATACATTTTTCTGACTCCACAGTCCACTTTCTACTGTTTCTCTGTCACTGGCCCAGAGATACAGAAATGAATGAGCTGCTCCCCGTGCCTCCCAGAACAGTATCCGGGACAGTGTGTGAGGTATTACACAGAAGAGCAGCACATGGCGAATTCTTCCATTAGGCAGCCTGTGGGCAGGGCCATTCTAGAGGCTCGGAGTGTTATGGGAGATCAGAAGAGGGAAAGTTTAGTTTTCCATTTTCTCTCTGCACTTCCAAGACTGTGCCTTTTTTCCTCCTCTAGTGGTCAGTGACTGATTCCAGGACTCAACCATCTCAGGGCCTGTGGCAAAGTCGTACCCTCTGGAATGCCCTCCAATTAAACAATGTTTTGAAAATGCAGATAGTGGCATATGACCTTCACTGCTTAACCTGTCACGTGGCACAGGGCTTGCAGACAGAAATTTTTTGAGTATTTTTACTAAAACACTTAAATTTTAAAGAGGTCATACCATTACCAGCTTAATCCCTCTGTTTCGTGGCAACGAGAGTCCCTCTGGAGGCTTGGCTCAACTGCTGAAGAGGTTTAAACAAGTCTCTTTTTTTTTGTTTTGTTTTTGCTTACCCTCATCCAGCTACTCCTTCTAAACATTTATAAGCTCTACCAGGGAGGAAATTGAGCCCCTAGCAAAGTGCCTGATTCCAATACCATCTGCTAACAATTTACTTTCATAACTCTCCTCCTTCTCATTAACAGTAAAATGTTACAAAAGTAGATTTGCAAGTAAATACAGTGCAGAATTTCTGCCAGGCTTTAAGAGCCCTTTCCATTAAGGAGGACTGTGCGCTTGGTGTTAAAGGTTCTGAGCTGGCTTTGTCTCCTTGAGGTTCACTGGTGATGTGTCGGGGCCATGTCAGCGCATGTGACCCTTTGGACCGCTGTTGTAATATTCAGGCGGATGGCAGTCCTCAGCCTGCACGAGCACAGCCACAGCAGAGCTCACGCTCTAAGCGGGACTGCACTTCCCTAGTTTACTCAGAGGCCTCTGAGGCTGCCTGAGAGCCAGAGTCTAGGGAATGGAGGACCAAGAATAGAAGGTAGGTGTCATTACTAAGTCTGCATCAGGAAACCAGGGAAGTGGATGAGTGTTTGATCTTTTTCGTTTGTTTTGTGTTTGATCTTTTTGAATCTTACGATTTACAAAGCTAAAACCCAGCCTCAAACCTAGATCGGCTGATCTTCAGGCTGTTTGTGTTGTGTTACACACCAGAGTTTTCTTCAAGCTGAAATGATATGTATAGTAAGACATTAGTTTGACCCCACTTATTCAGTGTTAACTCCACGGAGGTTGCAGTATTACATAATCTGTCAAGATACAGTTCAGTTGTAAACTAAATCCAACAGGGTCAATGAGACAGCAGGGACTTTTATTAGCCCTGAAGATAGTAAAATGATTTTTAAGCAGTATAGAACTTGCTGATTAAATGAATAACAGTGTGTGGATGTGATAACAAGTTTTAATTTAAAGTATTTTTAGTGCTTTTCGGTATTCAGAGAACTTCAGTTTATTAAAAAAACACTTCAGTGTATATTCACAATGGATGTTGAGAATTATAGACATAATTTCTTTGGCATTATTTTATGTTTTCTTCTCAGCCCCTGTAAAATTATAGCTATTAATATTTAAAACCAGAGGCGCCAGCAGACACCATCCGTCCTGCACCAGCATCATCAGTCCTGTCTGGGAGCAGGTCCCACCCCAGACCCACTGCCTCCCCATCCAGAGGAGGCCCCAACCTGATTGGTGAACACACACCTAGTCCTCCTCACTTACAGGCAAGCAGAAGAGTTACTGGGAGGTCCAGGTTCCTCTGGCTAGTGCAGGGCAGATGATCACCAAGTCAGAGGGCCAGGCCGCAGCTGTACACTTCCCCCGTGCCCGCCAGGAAACCCATTCTCCTCCCTTGCCAGCCCATGTGTTTGTTTCCTCCCGTGCTCAGGTGCTTCTGGTCTGGAAGCGGCATCTGTACGTTCAGTGGCCTTTCATCTCAGTCGGTCCCACTATGTTAGGTCAGACAGATGGGACAGTGGCAGCTGTTCATCCTTGGTGTCAGAACCAGGTGTCAGTCCTGTCCTCTCTTCTTTCCTCTCTGGATTAGTTTCCTGGGGCTGCCAGAATAAAATTCCGCAGACTGGGTGGTTTAAACAACAGAAATGTATTAACTCATTGGTCCTGGAGGCTGGAAGTCTGAGATCAGAGAGTCAGTGGGCTTATTTCTCCGGCGGGCTGTCTCCTTTGCTTGCAGATGGCCGCCTTCTCTTCTCCCATGTCCTCGCATGGTGGCCCTTCTGTAATGTGTCTTTGTCCTAACCTCTTGTTAGAGAGACAACAGTCAGATTGGATTAATGACCTCATTTCACCTTAATTACCTCTTTAGAGTCCCTGTCTTCAAATACAGCCATGTTCTCTGCGGTACTGGGGGTTTAGAACTTTCACGTGTTAATTCCAGGGGTGGGCATGGTTCAGCCGATAAGCTCCTCTTCCTCCCGCCCCCTCCCCCTCTTGTCCACCTTCCTCCCTCCTCAACTGTCTTCCTCCCATTTATTTTCCTCAACCAGTGAAGCATCTTGCACACCTAGAAAGATTATGGAAGTTGGGGAGTCTAAATCCCAGGTTTCTACTTCCAGTGCTTCCATTAATCAGCTTTGCGACCTTGGGAAATTCACTTAATTCTTGAAATACTAGTTTCCTCGGCTGCAAGGCGAGAGCTCTTCTTCCCCACCTCCCTCACGGGGCTGCATTAAGAAAAGTCAGAACAATAGATAATGTTGCAATATGCTTGTAAAATAAAATACTCAGAGAAGATACAGGAAGGCTTCTACAAAGTATAGTGTGTATGAAATGATTTAGATTCCTTGAAATTCTAGTGAAGATGGCTTATATTTCACTTCTACCAGTTTTATTCTGCTGTTGTTGTCCTTAACTATATTATTAGCAGTCCAAGATAGAAGCTGTACTCTCTCAACACAATCTCATCTTTGCTCTTAAAAAACAGAATAGAGCTGCTCACAGCAAGCCGAGTCCAGGGTGTGGACCCTGCACAGCCCTTCCCAGCCCAGTCGGCTCCCCGAGGCAAGGTGGGGCTGAGAGGTACTTTGTGTTGCCACCCAAGGGCTGGGGGAATTGCAGGCGATCCTTGCGCTTGAGCAGACAGCACGTCACGGCCTTTATCTGCTGGCTCGCATTGCAAAGGCCGTCCTATAAAAAAAGAAAAAAGGGAGCCAGAATGGGACTAGCCACAAGTTGAACAATTTGAAGGAGACTGAATTCACGGTGTCTTCTCCCCAGCTGCTCGACCGTGAGACAAAGAAGTATTATTTGAAAGAAAGTGAGTAAGCCCTGGCTGCCGGGGCTTCTGCCTTGCACAGTGACGAGAGGGTGAGATGTGAGAGGGGCATGGAATGTGGGAGCTGGGTCCTCTTACCAGGGTGCCCTCTTGCCAGGACATGATGTCAGTCGGTTGCCATGGGCTGTGGTCAGCCTGAAGGAGACACATCAGTGCAGTGCAGCTGGCTTGGCCGACTGAGCTATGGTTTTGCTTCTTTGATTTAGGTTCAAACATGATAAAGGGGCTTGGAAGGGGGCTGAACATAAAGCCTTAGACACAGTGGAGATTTAAATTGTGGACTTAAACTCTGTTCGGCAAGGCATAGAGATCTTTGTCAAAAATCTATCCCTAAAAGTTACAGCAAGATACATTTGAGTATAGTTTACCCTCTCCTTCTCCATAAAGACATTCTCATTTCACCCCGTGCTGTTGGTCTAATCTCCAGAAAATGCCCATAAATACCATTATTTTGATTAATTGCTCGGAGCCTTGCCATCACCTTCTCTGCAGCCTACACCCCAGTCTGGCGATGGGCCCACACAGTTGGTGAAGGGCCATGTGGCCGAGACCCGGGTTCCCATGCTAACGCAGCCTTACCCCGGGAGAATCCATTAATCCCCCTGAAACCCAATCACTCGCCCCATCTCTGTGTTGAAGGTCATGGCCTTGATTGTTCTGTTCTATGAAAATCGAATCTGCATTTGGTGGACCAGATTCTGTTTGTCTCAGGTTTCAGCTGGCTACAACTTTCTTGTAGTATTCGAATAAATGAATGGAGCTGGAACTTTTGAGAACTAGAAGAGTCCTTGTTTTTTTTAATCAAATCTCCCTTAATCATGAGATGCTAATAATTAGCTAATCTCAAAAAATTTTGTTAGTTGATTGCTTTGTTGAATCTGCTTTTTCTACCACTATGTAAAGTGTGTTCTGTAAAAGTTTGGAAAGTATTTCTTGATTAGCAGTAAAAGGAAACTTAACTTTAGAAGATATATCTATTATGTAAGACGTAGTCCATTAGAGCCAAAAGTAGGCTGTCAAGTTGATCTAATCAAAACACTTAATTTTATAAGTAAACAGAGGTTAGGCCAGGCTCAGTGGCTCAGGCCTGTAATCCCAGCACTTTGGGAGGCCAAGGTGGGTAGATAACTTGAGGTCAGGAGTTCTAGACTACCCTGGCCAACATGGTGAAACCCCATCTCTACTAAAAAATAAAAAAAATAAAAAAATTAACTGAGCATGGTGGCACATGCTTATAGTCCCAGCTACACTCAGGAGGCCGAGGCAGGAGAATCACTTGAACTCAGGAGGCAGAGGTTGCAGTGAACCAAGATCTTGCCATTACACTCCAGTCTGGGCGACAGAGTGAGACTCCATCTCCAAAAAAGAAAAAGAATGGAGGTTGAAGAGACCAGTGCTATTTTGAAGCCTCTGGAGTTAGATTCTGTGTGAATCAGTATTTTATGTCCCACTGAAAAAGAAGCAATCTTGGCTGTTAATATATGCCAATTATTTGTAAGATAAACTTCAGTCTTAGCAATATGAAAATGTAGGAAATAGTCTTAGAATCTTTGAGATACGGTAATAACAGGATTACACAATGGGGTTATATTTTCCATGGTTCCTCCCTGTGCTCCTCCCCTCTTTCCATTCTGACTTTGAAAGCAGAATTTTCTTGCGATATTTTATCAAAATCACATTATAGCACAGCATAAAGCGAGGTGATTGTCTTTTTTCATTTCTCTCTGTTAAACTTCTCTGCCATTGAAATAAACATGCTGATTCTTGTGAAATCTTAGGCCAAAATCTTTGCTTATCTTCTTTGGGGAAATTTGAAGGAATATTTTTGATCCATACATTAGAACTGCCACCATGACAAAAAACCACAGAAGTTAATTTTGTATATATTAGGCATTTTTCCTCATTTTATTTAGGCATTTTTCTAACGTGTGCCTAGATAAAATTATCTTCATGTAAAAGGCCGAATACATTTAAAAAATAAAACTTCTTTAGTTGTCATTGGGAATTTGAAAGAAGTAAAACCGACAGTTGTAGTGAAGCCAACTTGTAAAGCTTAAAATACGGGGTTACTCAACTCAAATCTTCTTCTGTTTATTCTTGAAAAAGAAAGATAATCTTTTCTCCTTTTTCAATTGCCAGACCATTGTGAAATTTAGAATACACGTTAGGACCAGAGGAAAAGGCCTCTTGCGCTCCCAAGATAAGTTCCTTTTGGTGTATGTACTTTTGCCTCCCACCCTTGTGGTCAGGGTCTGTATACATTTCACCATTTATTCTTGTGACAATACTTTGCACAGCCTTCAGCGTGTCACAGGCACTCGACATGCTGATTAAAAGCTGAACTGCCGCTTTATAAGATCTGATGCCTTCAAGAGCCCAAGTCACCTCAAGTGGTTCACTGAATTGATTTTTTTTAGCTTAATAAATAACGTTTTAAAAATTATTTGACTTTAATATTGTAGGGAGATGTAACTATAATAACAAAAGGTTTGTTTTTATTCCAGGGAAAATTCATGAATGCCTATTCTTAATTGTTTAATAGTTTAGTGTGAAAAGCCTGAGAGAAAAAAGAATCTAATATAAAAAAGAAGCCTTATACTGCTTATAAATATATTCTTATTTTGGAGGAGGAAGAGGTAACATTTCTACTGAGACATAATTCACATACTATACAATTCACCCATTTAAAGTCTATAGTACACTTCAGTGGTTTTTAGTATATTTAGAGTTATGCAACTTTTATCACAATCAATTTTAGAAGGTTTTTGTCATTCCCCAGAGAAACCTGGCACCCATGAACTGTCACCTCCCATTCCCCCTTCTCCCAGCCTCCAGCACCCACTCACCTGCTTTCTGCCCGTGAGCCTCTCTCTTCTGACATTTCATAGAAATGGAATCAGACAGTATGTGGCCTTTTGTGTCTGCTTTCCTTCACTCAGCATACTGTTTTCTAGGTTCATCTGTGCCGTGGCTGAATCAGTATCTTATTTCTTTTTATAGCTGCATAATATTTCATCATGGATATTTCATTTTTTACATCTGTTAGTTGATGGACATTTCGGTGGTTTCCACTATTTGGCTATTTTAATAATGCTGCTATGAACATGCATGTATAAGCTTTTGTGTGGACATGTTTTCATTTCTCTTGGTTATGTACCCAGGACTAGAATTGCTAGGTTATATGGTAACTCTATGTTTCATCAGTTGAGGAGCTGTCAGATTGTTTTCCACCGTGGCCATGCTGTGTCTGGAGTTGGTTCCTTCCGGTGGGTTCTTGGTTTCACTGACTTCAAGAATGAAGCCGCAGACCTTCGTGGTGAGTGTTACAGCTCTTATAAGGTGGCACAGACCCAACGAGTGAGCAGCAGCAAGATTTATTGTGAAGAGTGAAAGAACAAAGCTTCCACAGCATGGAAGGGGACCTGAATGGGTTGCTGCTGCTGGCTGGGGTGGCCAGCTTTTATTCCCTTATTTGTCCCTGCCCATGTCCTGCTGATTGGTCCATTTTACAGAGTTCTGATTGGTCCATTTTACAGAGAACTGATTGGTGCGTTTTTACAGAGCACTGATTGGCGCATTTTACATACCTCTAGCTAGCCACAGAGCGCTGATTGGTGCATTTTACAATCCTCTTGTAAGACACAAAACTTCTCCAAGTCCCCACCCCACCCACAAGTCCAGCTGGCTTCACCTCTCAATGCCACTTTACAATTCCACCAGCAGTGTACACCTGTCCCAACTTCTCCACATCCTTGCTAATGCTTTTGTATTCTGTCTTTATCATAACCATCCTAATGGGTGTTAGTGGTATCTCTTTGTGGTATTGATTCGCATTTCCTTGATGGCTGACAATGTTGGACATCTGATATGGTTTGGCAGTGTTCCCACCCAGTCTCATCTTGAATTGTAGCTCCCCTAATTCCCACGTGTTGTGGGAGGGACCCAGTGGGCGATAGCTGAATCATGGGGGCGGTTTCCCCAATACTGTTCCCGTGGTAGTCTTAACAAGATCTGATGGTTTTATAAGGGAAAACCCCTTTCTCTCATTCTTATTCTCTCATCTGCCACCATGTAAGACATGACTTTCGGCTTTCTCCGTGATTGTGAGGCCTCCCCAGGCATGTGGAACTGTGAATCCATTAAGTCTCTTTTTCTTTATAAATTACCCAGTCTCGGGTATGTCTTTATCAGCAATGTGAGAACAGATTAATACAGTATCTTTCCATGTGCTTATTGGCTATTTTCATATCTTCTCTTGGGAAATGCCTATTTAAATCCTTTTCTGTTTTTTGTTATCTTTTTAATTGTTGTAAGACTTCTTCATATATTTTAAAATAGATCTTTTAACACTCCTTATTCTGTAGCACCTTTATCTTTAACATATCCTAAAGCTCTGTAAACTGCCCGCCCTGTTGTCTTGCCTCATTGATTCAGTAGGTCAGTATTCACTGATCATCTACTGTGTGGAAGGTGGTGTGCTCTGCACTCTCAGGTTTATTCAGTGAATTAAATGCCACCTGCTTCCAGAAGCACAAAATAAAGTAGGGAGGGAAGCACCAGAGTGATAAGTTTCTATAGATGTTCAGAGGAAGAGGAGATGACTTTCAGCTGGAGGAATCAAGGACAGCCTGATGGAGGAGGCATTTTAAGTGGTTTTGCAGGATGCATGAACTTAAATGAAGATTTGGGGAAGAACCAGTTCTCTGTGGAATGTTGATGAGTCTAGTGTAACTTTTTGGGCTGAAATTTTTAGGGCTCATAAAGAGGAATACTAGGAACAGATTGGCGGTGGGGGGAAGGGGGCAGGGGCGGGGTTGGGGGGGTATTGAAAGCAGCTTTGCTGGGTTTCCATCTCAGAGACTGAGATGCATTAGATGACAGAAAAGCCTGTAGTTAAACTCCTGTGAAAGTTGTTCAATCTCACGGTTGCCAAATTTATTTGACCCCAGGGTCACCCTTGTTTTTTTCGATGAATAACATCTGAGGCACATACCTCGAGTTTTGCTGTCTTAGTTCACCATTACACAAGTAACAGTTTCTTAGTAAATGTTGGTTAGTTGGTTGGTCACTTGTTGATCATAGAATTGCATCAGTAATTCTAAGAGTTGGAAAGAACATGACACATTAGCTAGTCTAGCCCCTCATTGTACGTTGTACGGAGGGAGGCCCAGAGAGGGGAAGCACATGCCCACATTCACCCCGTGCTAAATAAAGGAAGAGTCAAGATTGCAGTGCACGTGTCTTTTCTCCTAGACCAAATGTTTGCTTCGGTTTTACTAAAATAATTTTAACCCACCACACATACAGCTGTTACCACTCCTGTCTAAAATACAAGTGTTGGGTTAGGGCCATCTAGGGAGGGGCCCCAAAGATGCATAAAGGCACATAATTGAACGAACCTGTCGCTGACCTTCTGTGCAGATTCTTTTCCTTTGCTCTAAGCCTTGTGTAAGGCTGCCCAGTCTTACGATGAGGCGTTGTCTGATTGCAGAGGCCATGGGTTCTTGCCTCCAGCTAACCTGTTAACTGATGGATCCTGGGTAAGTCACACTATGTTTTGGGGGCACAGCTTCTTCATCCATCAAATGAGGCAAACTGTGTTTCCCGTGGTCCTTCCAGCGCCAGCAAAGTGAGATGCTGAAGTGCTACAGCACACATTTACCACTGTCTCCAGGGGACCTGGTGGAGGCTTCTGTCACAGTCCCTGGTGAAAGATACCTGAAGTGCCTTCATGGGGCCTGTAGCTGTAGCCCCAGCCCCAGTCCCACCCCCAAATCTCCAGTGTTTTCTGAGGATTCTTGTGGAATTTTTTTCTGTGTTAGACATCAGTGATTTAGTCTTAAAGATAAGCAGTGCATCCGTTGGATGAACTTAAAAATGCAAACAAGCACGAGAATTTTTACTAGGTTGGAAACTGGGGAAGGGAATGGGAATGTTGTTCTTAACCCAAGGGTTTTGCTTTCCACGTCACAGTGTATGCTGGTGGAATGAGTGATGGCTCCTTTTTTGGAGTAATTTCAGTCTGTTGCTGTAGTGGTTGTTTTCCATAGCAACCCCTGTTGCTACACAGCTGGCATCTAATGAAATGATGACCACAGCTTGGGGGTCCAAGCCCAAGGACTCCTCATCCTCTCGCATTCTGCCAGGGGTATTGAGAAACCCTGGGTGGAGAGGAGGGTCAGCTGGTACCATTTTGATGAGGGTTGATTTACAGTTGCTGCGTTCCTGGGGGTATCATCAGGGCTTCCCAGAAAGTTAGCTGGGTTTGGGCTTCTGAAGCTTTCCCGTGGAACACCCTCTTCTCTCTTTGTGGAGGAGGAAGTATCACAAGATAATTAGAAAGGATATTTTTCTAATTTATGAAAGTATAAAGATGAGCACTGCTTTTTTTGTTTTTTAAAATGAAAAGTTACTAAATAGCGAGTATAGGCCAACCAAGATCATATTGTGTGGCAGGCCAGCGTGGGGCCTGTGTTTTAGGTATCTCATTTAAAATGGAAAGTTCCAGTTTGCTTTGGGGCCAGAATCCTTAAAAGAAATCCTGGCTGGTGGGGTATTATGGGTCACTGTATGTTTGCTAGTTTATATCTTGCTGACTAAATTGGCCAAGTTTTTATTTTTCCTGGTAAATATTCAGAGGGTTTTTCCTCACTCCTTTCTCCAACAAAATCATATTTGTCATATGTGTATGAAGTAAATGCCTGTTGACACTCTCCACACATCTGTGATGATATGAAAATTAGTGGTGGCAAACAAAGATCCCTTTTCTTAGGTACCACAAGGCCTCAGATGAAGTTGACTTTATCCTCGTATTACTCTCAAATTGTGACCAAATGGAAACAAAATTGGTCAGGTCCGAGAGACCAAAATGTACAGTACAACAAAAGGGTTATTTGTGAAAAATTTAGGTGCTCCCCCCATGTGACTTAGAAAGTTTGACGTTTTCTCTTAATCGTTCGTCGTTATAAAGTTTAGAAGGCATACAACCTTTATTACTATGAAAGGCTATGCTTATTTTAATTCACAATGAGGCACAAAGTGATTGCCTAGTACAAAACCTTTTAACACCAAGATGTCAAATCAAATGGAAATTTGGACCCTAATTTGATTGCCTAACTTCGAAACATGTTTCAGAACTGCACCGACCTACATATTATGCTTGTGATAAGTTATATGCTGAAGTTTTGTGCTGATAATATTTTAATGTGCAATTTTTAGTGTACTATAAGAATTAAAAGTTTATTTCCCGTTAAACGATGTATTTATATTTCTTTTAACTTTAGGGGCAAACGTGTGAACTATTAGCCCATAAACTTTCCTCATTCTTTTAAAAGAAATTAAATACCAAGACTATAATAAAAAAACAGAACAAGCAGGAAAAGTGAGTTGGGCATAATGGTTTCATGAATGCAGTGAGGTCATTCTCCTGTCCATATCGAGTGGCATACCCATACGTGAAAAGACCGTTGGTGTTTTAAATTAACTTTTGAAATTGTTTACAGCAAATGCTTTTTGCCTCCCCCCCTGCTATTTTACTGCAACTTTTTATTTTAAACTCTACCCTAAAGAGTGATTGTGCTAGAAAACCACGTTGATGTAAAATGTCTCATGGTTGGCAGCTAACCGCACTCAAACCGTGTTCAGAGGATGGCAGGCGGCCCCGTCCCATTGCCAAAAACTTTCCACTGGGAGTAGTTTTGCAAGGGGCTGGCTGGGCGGGCGGGGAGCCTGGGGGACTGAGATGGGGGCCTTTCTCCTGCTCGGTGACTACATCATCTCTCTCTGCGTAGGTGAAGCTGCTCTCAGGGGAGAACCCAGAATGCAGACCCTGCCGGTGGCCTCTGCCCTCAGCAGTCACCGCACTGGCCCTCCCCCGATCAGCCCCAGCAAGAGGAAGTTCAGCATGGAGCCAGGTGACGAGGACCTAGACTGTGACAACGACCACGTCTCCAAGATGAGTCGCATCTTCAGCCCCCATCTGTGAGTTCCTCTGTTCTTATTTTGGCTGAAGGGTGCTCCGTGCTGGGGCCCTATTTGTTTTGCAACTTTGTGCTAATTCTGATGTTATCATTTACATACTTTATTTGAAAAGGATATTATTTACAAAAATACTGCTCATCTGCCAAGAAGGAGGTAGTAAACTCATTTTGATAACTCGTGGTGAGATGGGGAGTCTGACTTCCCTCCAGCCTACTTGTAGGACCTGTCGCCTGTTAAACGCCATAGAAGTTAACGTCCCCTTAGAGCTTCTGCGAGTAGTCGAGTAGTCGTCTGCTAAGCTTCGCTTTTTTTGCCTGTACATATTGATTGTTTTTAGGGGAATCAGCATTTAGTGAATGTCATTATGCGCCAGACAAATAGAAGGGAAGCTCAGCACCTTTTTGACCGAGCAGACGTCGGGGACGTTCTTACTCAGGAGTCTAGGATTGTACACACGGAGAAGCGTTCGTCCCACCTTACGTGCCCCTGGTACAAACTTGGGACCCTCCCATCAAGGGAAGCCAGCTTCCTATGCTCATGACAAGGTGCCACTCATCACATCCAGCCAGTCCTTGATCTGCCACTGACACTGTCTACCTTCTTGACACGAATTGCTTCAACTCTTTGGGCCTCAGTTTTGTCATTCGTGAAACACAGGTTGAAACTACAGGTCTCTGAATCTGTGCGACGTCACCGTGTTTCCATTGGAAAAGCCTCCCGCTTCCGTGCACCCAGCTTCTCCCCTTTGCACTCTCCTCTCGGCACACGCCCTCCTCGCAAAGGGAGAGGCTTCTCCCCAGTTTTCAGGACTTGGAGACACCCCACCAGCTGCCCCGAGAGTCTGCGGGGACAGTGGTGAGGGCAGTTGGTGTTCTCGGAGTTATCTTGCCAATCCTGACAAGGTTGCACTGAGTATCCCAGGGAGTAGCTTTGCGTGTACAGGTACAGAGGTCCTCCTCCTTCCCCCTTCCCAAGCGTTCACTCCAGCATGAGTCAGTGTTTCCTCATTATTCAAGATGCTCCAATTCCTGAGGGCACTGCTGTTTCCCCACAGGAAGGTAGAGCAGGGAGGGCTCCTCCTTGGAGGCAGAGCTTCCGCAGAGAGGTGGCCCAGCTCCCGCCTCTGCTGCCTCAGCTCCAGCGTCCTTGCATTCCACTCGTTCCAGTCAGCTTGGACTGTTGTGTTCAGTCATAAGACACTGACAGAGGTATTTATCCTCAAATAAATCACTGCAGTGTTAGTCAGAGGCTGAGCCTGCAGTCTGGAGCCCTGGAATTTGCTACCATCAGGAATCCAGCAGGAAGGCCCTGCAAACAATGCACTCCGCAGGCAGGGCTCGCTTAACTCCTGGGTGCTCAACTGTTGCAGTTCATCCTTGTATTCCTGCGAATTTCTTGTTCTTTCCCATCCGCTTTACCCAAACCCAAATAAGAGCATTTGGTCTTTTTTTTTTTTTTTTTTTTTTTTCCTTTTCATAAGTAAGAAAGGGGAAGGCAGCCTGCGGATGAACATGCCTTAATTTAAATCCTGATTCTGCCACACAACAGCTGTGAGGCTTTGGACAAGTCACTTAATTTAGCTGGGCCTAGTATCCTTGACAGTGATGTCCTTGTCATTGGACAATGACAATGATAATAGTTAATGTATAGAGCTATTATGAGGACTAGAGTTAAAATATGCAAGGAGCTTGGCACAGTATAGCACTTAGTTGATGGGAGCTGTTATTTTTATTCCATTGTTTAGATATTGGTTATGATGATAGAGAATAAGAATATATACATATGTATATGTGGTGGATTTAATGTTTGATAGTATGTGCCTTTTAGTTAGAATTCCTGGATTCAAATCCCACTTTCTTTATCTTTCATCGCAGATAATATTAATTCCTTCCTCATAGGATTACTGTAAGGACTTAGGTATAGTGCCTGGCAGATAGTAAGTACTCAGCTTTAGTCATTGTTAATATTATTATTAAAATGTTCAGAAAATGATTTTGTGGCTAGGCGCAGTGGCTCACACACCTGTAATCCTAGCACTTTCGGAGGCCGAGGCGGGTGGATCACCTGAGGCCAGGAGTTCGAGACCAGCCTAGGCAACATGGCGAAACCCCATCTCTACTAAAAATACAAAAAACTAGCCGGGTGTGGTGGTGCATGCCTGTCATCCCAGCTACTTTGGAGGCTGAGGCATGAGAATTGCTTGAACCTGGGAGGCGGAGGTTGCAGTGAGCCGACCTGAGACTCTGTTTAAAAAAAAAAAAAAAAGAAAAAATAATTTTGTAACTCTCTTGGTGGCTACAAATAAGACCTTGATGTATGGGTCTGTGATGACACTATAAATAATTTTAAGTGTAAATAATAGAATCACCAAATTTTATGTGCAAGTCACAATTGACATTATTATGCAAAGTTTTAGGAAAATAGAAACAGGAGTGACTCCGTCTCTCAGACTCCCTTAAACCAGCCAGGTGGCTCCCCCCTCATTTTTTTTTATTGTGGCATAAAATATATATATTACAAAATGTATTTTCTTAACCATTTTTAATTGTACAGTGTTAACGAGGAAAGGCAATCAGTGTAAGGTTAGGTCCTTCTGAGTGTTACTTGTTTGCTGTGTGATAGTTATTAATTTTAGTAACATTACCATTGTTTGTACTGTGTTTTCTAAGAACCTAATGACATTTCACAGGCAGATAAGAAAAATGCTGCCTGTCTGTCTTCTTCGTGTTGTAGAGTATTTAGTGCTGCTGTTTGATGAGATGTTTCCCGTTTGGGCTATAGCATCTCCCGCCTTTATATTTAATGCCTAAGAAGTTATCTGCAATAAATTACAGATTTATAATTATTTGAAAAGGAATAGCCTAGTGTATTTGTCTCTTTAAGCAGATTACAAAATGGTTTTTGTGCTTTATCTTCTTAGAGTTTGTTAATGACGTACAATGAAAATGTGATGTATTTTATCACTAAAGCAATCACAATAATTCTGGGGAAAGGAGTGTTCTTGGAAAAGAGTTTTGGCTGGGTGTGCTAGCTCATGCCTGTAATCCCAGCATTTTAGGAGGCTGAGGCAGGCAGATTGCTTGAGCCCAGGAGTTTGAGACCAGCCTGGGCAATACAGCAAGACCCCCATCTCTACAAAAAATTTTAAAAATTAGCTTGGCCTGGTGGAGTGCTCCTGTGCTCCCAGCTACTTGGGAGGCTGAGGTGGGAGGATAGCTTTAGCCCAGGAGTTTAAGACTACAGTGAGCTGTGATCACACCACTGCACTCCAGCCAGGGTACAAAAGGGAGACCCTGCCTCTAAAAAAGAAAGGAAGGGAAGGGAGGAATAAAGAAAAATAGTTTCAGAAGCTAGCTACCAAGGCCTGAAAGGTGCATGGTTTGGCTGCATTTTATTATAACCATCATATGGAGACATTTTCTAGTAGAAAGATGGAGAGATCAGGTGGCTCTGAGCCACAGTAAGAACCAACAGAGGCCGGGCGAGGTGGCTCGTGCCTGCAATCCTAGCACTTTGGGAGGCTGAGGTGGGTGGATCACATGAGGTCAGGAGTTTGAGACCAGCCTGACTAATATGGTGAAACCCTGTCTCTACTAAAAATACAAAAAGAATTAGCCAGGTGTGGTGGTGTGCACCTGTAGCCCCAGCTACTCAGGAGGCTGAGACAGGAGAATTGCTTGAATCCAGGTGGCAGAGATGGCAATGAGCTGAGATCACGCCATTGCACTCTAGCCTGGACAACAGAGCGAGACGATGTCTTTAAAAAAAAAAAAAAAAGAAAGCAACAGAGAGTAAGACTGAGTTCTATCCAGTTTGATTTAGGGGAAGGGGAAAAAAGAGAGGTTTCCTTAGTGATTTCTTCAGAATTTTGAAAATTAGAATTCCTGGGATTTTATTCCAGCCTCTTAGGACCTGGTGTATTTGAACTCCTTATTAATTTTTTTTGTTGATATTGTTACTGAACCACCAGGGGTTTGGTCTAGGCCTGCTGCTCACCACACAAAGCCAATGACTGGGATGAGGAGTATTGCCAAGGAAGAAGGCTTTCATTGGATGCTGCAGCCCAGGAGATGGGCCAAATCCATCTCCCCGATGGACTAAAGCTAGGGGTTTATATAGCAGGGAAGAAATGAAACAAGATTTAACAAACAGGAACTCGGGAGGAGCAAGGACACAATCATGATGAAGGAGCGTCCCGGCATCTCTTTGTCTGAATGTAGTGACCTGGTGAGCTTCAGTTCTTTGACCTTTTTTTTTTGTTGAGAGGCCTGAAGGTCTCTTCCTAAGGAACTCAGATGAAACAAATATAAGTTTTAAGCTTTAAGAGTAGAAAGGTCGATTTCTGTGTTATTCACCTATCTGTGGGACTGTTGAGTTGGTTCCAATATGGTGACCTCGAGAAATACATTCTTTCTGTTTATTTCTTAAGAACATGAGTGTCTCTTTGGAAGTTGAAAAGTACTCTGTGTTTGGAAAGAGTGGATTAAAGGATGGGAAGAGGTAGAGTGGGATGAGTGGGATTCGTCTTGTGGAAAAATCAGTAAGTTTTTTTTTTTTTAATGGCCCTTGATATTCAAGTGCAATCTGGTAAGAAAGAACTCTTTTCCTTTCGCCTGCCTGCCTGCCTGTTTATCTACTTATTATCCATATGGTGCCTGCCTGTTTATCTACTTATTATCCATATGGACTCCGGGGTTCCTGCCTTACTCAATGAATTGTAGCTGTCCCAGAGTTGACAAACAGGAACTCCCTCCCCTGGTGGCATGTCCTTGTCATAACTTCCATTATTTTGTGGTGGTTGTTGAGCACTTTCTTATTTTCTGGCCTGCAAGTTGTTCTAGGCTCATCTTGTAGCCTACCTGCTCCAGCCATGGGATTAACTGTTTTTCCAGGGGACTCCAGATCCTTTTAGTGGGGAATAGGATTTGGAAGCCCAGATCCAGGTGCTAGGTGTTATCGTTACTATGGTTACGCAGTTTTTCACGGTAACTTACTGTTACTATGATGACGTTGCTTCTAGACTTGATTTGTCTAATAGTATGGCAGACACCAGCCACAGGTGTTGATTTAAAATTAAAAGTCTAGTTCCTCAGCGGCAGGAGTCACATTTCAAGCTCAGTAGCCACATGTGGCCGGTCGCTGCCATGTTGAACAGCACAGATACAGAACATTTCTATCATCACAAGAAGTTCTGTTGAACAGCATTGTTTCTACACCTTTTCCTGGGAAGAGCCAGGAGAGAACGACTTCCTGGCAGTGCTCCAGGGCTAACCCACTCTCCTGAGCTCCTCCTCGCCCTGCCCATTCCATACTGTATCTCCCTGGTTCACCAGTAAGAACAGCATCCACACGTACTCATGGTCCACTCCTGCAGTGCACGTCAAGTAGGTTCAGAATCACGGTGCCAATACCACTTTGAAAAATAAACTAAAAAGAGTTCAGGATTTGTTTATGGTTTTTCCTTCTCCCATGCAGAGGGTATAATAGTCACAGGATGAATCTGAAGAGTTACCTTCCCTTTTCTCCTCAGTATTGTCATGTTATTTGAAATACATTGTTAGGTTCATTCATTTCTGTTTGCATTCAGTTTTAGACTTTTTCCATCCTTTCAAATTTTATTTTTTGAATATGTAAGATACGAACATGCTCCCCAAAGTTAAAACTGTACTAAAAAGTGTGCTTTTAATGTTACTCCCTACCCTGTCTTGTTCACGCCTTTTGCTCCCTTCCCTGCAAGCAAAGCATCCTTCTTGTGTTTCTCGTTTGGTAAATCAAGCAAATACATGAATGTTTTATCATTTCCCCTTCTTTCTTACATGTGCGATAGCCTACTGTGTATACTCACTTTAGCCTTGGTGTTTTTCCTTTTTTTTGCTTGTTGGTTTGAGATGGAGTTTCACTCTTGTTGCCCAGGCTGGAGTGCAATGGCGCAGTCTCGGCTCACCACAACCTCCGCCTCCTGGGTTCAAGCAATTCTCCTGCCTCAGCCTCCCGAGTAGCTGGGATTACAGGCATGCGCCACCACGCCCGGCTAATTTTGTATTTTTAGTAGAGATGGGGTTTCTCCATGTTGGTCAGGCTGGTCTCTCAGGTGATCCACCTGCCTTGGCCTCCCAAAGTACTGGGATTACAGGAGTGAGCCACCACGCCTGGCCGCCTTCGTGTTTTTCAGTGACACATTGTGGAAATTTTTTCCTACCAGCTGCTCACTCTGGGTTTCAGCTGCGTGGCACTCCATTGCCTGCATGCACTGAAGCTCATCCAACCAGTCCCCTGTGTTTGGACATTTTGGCAATTTCCAGTACTTTACAATACTAACAATGCTGCAGTAGATGACCTTGTGCATTTGTAATATCTTGTGTATTTGTAATAGAATTAAAACTCTTGAAGGCAGTCAATGGGTGCAGTGCCACAGTATGGTAAATTCATACCGGTTGTGAGAGTCATTCTAGGCTGCTTGGCGGGTAGAACCTGGAGAGGGCTCTGTGCTGAAGTGAAGAGGTTGTCACCTGTGTGTGTGTAGACTTAGAGTGGGACGTGCTGTTGAACTGTTCGATCAGTCACCTGTGAGGAAGGGAACCTTCGTTGAGTGCTTACTTTGGACCGGCCCTGTGTTGGACACTTGAAATATATTATCTCATTTAACTCTCACAATAATTGTGACCCTTTAAACTAGGTAGGCACATTTCTACATCTGTCTGTCTAGCTCTGTCTTTTTGTCTACATCAGATTGATTTTATAAAAGCAAAAATTGAGGTTGTGAGAGGATAGTGTGTCTAAGGTGTTGGCAGCTGGGACCTACTGTGTGTGACACCAACACCGGTGATCATTTGATGATGCCATAGCTACATCCCACCTGGGGAATTACAGGCAGCTTTAGAGGTGCACATCATATGTTTAAGATGACACTTGACCAGTCTGTCTGGCATGTGTTAGGTGCTAAATAATTTCATGTTGACTTGAATTGGACCCTGTCTCAAGGGGAAGTGCTGTTTGAGCCCACATTCCTGTTGGAGCAGGCATCCTCTCTTTGATCAGCGGTATACATCTACAGCGTATTTGCCCCCGACCACAGAATAGGACAGAGCCCCCAGGCTCATACTGGGATCAAAGCCGTGGTCACTAGCCTTGTGCTCTCTCCAGCTGCGTTTGCCACAGACCCACTGAGCAACCCATAATGAACGAGGAAGGGCCCAGTGAAAGAAAACGCAGCCTCCCCTCGCTGATGGGGCGCCTTTGAAACACCGTCCTGGTGTGAGATGGGCCCCTTGTTGTCTTTGCTTCTATGATGCTTCCTTTGAAGTGTTTGCTGGAGTCCGATGTCCCGATTTTGTTGTGCCCTTGAGTGTGTATTCCAGACTTGGGCTCTCCAGCTCCTTTCCTCCTCTTCCCTCCCTCTTCCTTTGCTTGTGTTGTGCTTTCATCCTTCATTGTTCATCTGCTGTTTTGTTTTGTTTTATTTTTTCCTGGCCCTGTTACTTCACTTTTCTCACCATCGGGGTGAAGAGAAAAAGAGGGAAAAACAAACTCGAAACCACGAATTCATTCAGCTTGACAAAAGGTTGGAGGAAGCCTTTGAAATCAAGTGGCGGGCATATAATAGAAACTCAGTAAGAAGAAGAAATTGATGATTGGCTAAAATGGAATTGGGAGTTTTCCCTGGATTTTGTTTATTTTTTGCAGAAGAGTTGATTATATATATGACACCTCAAATGTTCTGCAGTATCTGTAGTTTTTGGTATCTGGACGTAAAATCTTTGGCAACATGATCATACCCTCTTTGGCAGCTGTTGCTTCTATGTCTTTAGAGCCTTTAGTTTGGATGTATATGGACCAGTTACCAAGAGACTATTTCACAAGTTCCCTGAGAGTGAAGGAAGCAATTCCTCATTTCGGGTTAAAACTGAACCCAGAGGAAATTGAAAAGCTGAAGTTATTTTAGTCCCTTGATCCTGCTAGCAACTGGGACATTGTAAACAGTAATGTGTATTTATAGGCAAAACATGTTATTGTGTTCATGTCTACATTAGCCTTAGAGAGAGCCGAACTTTTCATCATGGAGAATGACGATAGGTCCTGATTCTCAGCATCCAGAGAATTGGGAGGGCTTTTGTTTCAGGGCTTGTTAATAACAGCAGTGTGTGAGCCCTTGTGCGCTGGCACTGTGCTGTGTACCTCATGGGCATGATCGTTGCACCCTCACAGTTCTGTGAGGTGGAGACTATCGTTATCCCTTCTTTACAGATGGTAACACTGAGAGTTCTGTAACTTGTTCAGGGCCACACACACTGGTAAATACCAGAGCCAGGATTCAAAAGTCAGGCTGTCTGATCCTAGTGCCAGTGCTCTCAGCCACCATGTGATATTTATGTTAATAGCACACGTATCCAACTGCGATGAATCATTCGATCCTGGACCCTAATGCCTGATAGTTTGGGACGATGCAGCTTAAGCACTCTCAAACCACACACTACTGAGCATATTTGGGAGGTGGGGACTGTTCATTTTAGCATGCACAAAGGAGGATGGAGGGAAGTGAAGGGGTGGAGACCCCGGGACGTTAGTAGTTCGGCACACTCCAGGTCCGCACAGCCTCACCAGGGTTCCCTCAGGGATTGTGGAAGGGGGAGTGCTGTCCAGCTGCTCCCAAGAGGCCTGAAATGAGTCTTTGTACAGGTGAGAATCCCACAGGAACAAACAAGGGGTTTCTTTATGCTCGGGAAGCTGCTTTTTAGATTGTTTTAATTCTTGTTTAAAATCTGTGGCCCAATTTTAAGTTAGTGGCCCAAGCCAATAGTAACCTTAGCCTAAAAGATTCAGAGTGGAGCATTTTATAATTTGCTTTAATCATTTGAAGACGTGTGTTTTTTTTCTCCTCCAGATTTCATAAATCAAAGCCTATGGAATGGCATCCTTCAAACTATCTGCTCGTTCTTTCTGCCACGCCTCCTTGGCATAGTCTAAACTTGGTAGGGTCAGTGCTGAAATTGTATATTCTTTACTTTCATACACTATTTTACAAGTATTCCCAAAGGCATTCCAGGGTTAAGAGGGTATTTTATGGCCATAAATGTAGTTGTCCTAAGTTACTAATGTAGAAACTGCAATATTGTTGTTACCTTGGGATGTTTAATTTTGTTAACACCCCCCTCCACCTCGCCCCATGTGTATCAGTTGTGTGTGTTTCCATTCACGTTAGGGAGTATCGTCACCTAGGAACTGAGTCTCTGTGAGGTTTGCCGGACCCCTCACACTTTAGAGTTGTAACCTGCCTTGCCTGAGGCAGAAGCAGAGCTGCTCTTCTCTGAGGGCCACTCTTGCATCTGCAGATTCCGTGGAAGTGTTTTGCTAATGGAGTGTGGTACCTTTAAGTAAAGGTCACAGGCCTGACCTGTGTTGCGTGGGTTTCTTGTTTGTCAGGCTAGAGGCATTTTCTCATTTTCACAGTTGAGCTGAAAACAAAGGCCTCCTTATCCAGAGTGGGGAGCTGTGCTCTTAAGAGCTGACATCAGCCTTCTCCCAGCAGGCCTCGCTTCTGCCTTAAGAGTCTTTGCAGAGAGCTGGGAAGGCAGTTCCCCATCTTGCTGCTGGCATTTTTCTGGCCAAACGATGACACAGAATGAAGAAATGCCAAGGGGCGCAGGAGTCAGAGAAGCAGAACAAAGGCTGTTCTAGGCTGCACTGGAGGCTTTAGCCTCTGTGGTTCTAATCTGTGCCATGAAGTTTATCAAAGTGGGACGAAAACCTTGAAAGGACTTTTTTCTCAAAGAGGAATTCCTATTAGAGGACGTGTGGGGTATGTGACAATGTGCATTGGTCTGTGCAGAGTCACCTTGTAACATGATGCGAGGGTATTCAAAACATAAGGAAACAAAACAACCCAGAAGGCGACTGTTTTCCTGATCTCTAAGCGGGCTTTTTGGAATGCTGTCTTTGTGAAGATGCTTCTGCTCTGGGTACATATGTAGCAGCTGTTTTTATCCGTAGCTAGAGGGTTAATCTCGACATTGCCTATGACCTTCATAGACCTCTTATTGTGACACAAAGCCAGTTTGTCCTGAATGTATACGAAGTGCTGTCCCAAATCTACATTAATCGATTTGATTGAAGACTGGGAAGACAAGTGCTAACAAATTTGGCTAGGTGTGGCTATTGATGGTTCTTTTATTTTCCTCTAATTTCTTGCTTATAAAGCAATTATTTGCCTGTGTCACATGCAGCTGGAACATAGGAAGGTGGTTTACAAGCTCCACATTCTGTATCTGGTGTAGTTTTTGCTTAATAAACGGCAGGTCTTGCTCTCTATCCATTTTGCTGTTTCTCTGGGTTAAAACACACACACACACACACACACACACACACACACACACAGAGTCTTCATTTTGAGATTTCTTCACAGATTGTCTCCAAAGCATAATTAGAGGGCTTAATGTTGCAGTAATGTTCTGGGTCTGGCAGTAGCTAGAAACTGTGCCAGACAAGGGATCTGAGTTCTGGATCCAAGCCTTCCAGCCCCAGCAGAGGCAACATGTACTGCAGAATAGAAGGAAGCAACTGTTGCTGCTGCCCTCTCCTCCAACTTCTTATACTACCACTTGCCTTTCTTCTTGAAGAGACCTCAGAATGATGCAGCTAATGAATCTACACAGAAACAAGCTCCAGAAACCGGGCCACGGCCAAGTAGAAAGGACAAACCAACTCCTGTTAGGTCAGGTCAATGTAGAAGCACCTCTGAGAGCTGAAATCTTGCGGCATCCCTAAATTTCCATGTCACTGAACCCAACCAGGGATGGTTATGAGTTTTCTAACTTGTTAGGAGTCATTTCCTCAGCTGCCTCTGACACCTGGAGTGACACCCCTCGCCACTGCTCAGATTGTCTTAAAATGCTCTTCTCTCAGGATGCTCTAAGGGAAATGAAAGTGTTCCCTGGTCAAAGTTCGGCAGGTCCCAGACTCCGTCTCCCGGCTCTGCTCCTACATGCTAGCACCTTTCAGGCTTCGAGAAGTCTTACGTACAGAAACACTGGTCAGCGGAGCTTCTCAAATGGAGTTGGCTGTTGAATCTGCTGTAGACTGAGTGGTGTCTCCTCAAAATTCATGTATTGAAGCCTCAACCCCCGATGTGATGCTCTTTAGAGATGAAGCCTTTGGGAGGTGATGAGGGTTTGATGAGGTCATGAAGGCAGGCTATGGTCTGTTAGGATTAGTGCCCTTATAAGAAGAAACAGTGATCTCGCTCGCTGTCTCCCGACCACATAAGGACACAGCAAGAAGGCGGCTGTCTCTAGGCCGGGAAAAGCGCCCTCACCAGACACCGACCATGCTGGCATCCGAATCTCAGGCTGCCAGCCTCCGGGACCGTGAGAAAACAAACATCTATTTAAGCCACGAAGTCCACAGCATTTTGTGATGGCAGCTCAAGCTAAGACAGAATCCTTCATCCCCCTTTCATGAGACCTATTTTTAATATTCCTTGGAGCATACTTGCCCTATAACTATTGCCTAACAAAAGGAGCATTTTATTTGGATTCAAAATTCTCTTATCACAAACTTGCAGACTTGCAAAGCTCTGGTGCTGTAAAGCTTTAAATGTGAACATGAAATGGTGTTTAATTCCTTGACTTGGGGCTGCTGGGTGCCATCTTTAATGCTTGGGGCTTTCAGAGAAATTCACTGAGGCCAGAGAAATTGGGGCAACTTGAAGTTCTGTCCTCCTTTGACCCCATGCCTGCTTATCTTCCATCCCTACCTCTCCCCGCCTCCATAGCTATTTCTAGAGAGATGACCTGATCTTTATATCCACTCCCTAGTCCAGTGCTGTCATCCATACCAACAGTTCTATTGAATCCTCCTCCTGCATTCAGGAGTGACTGCTGGTTGCCAGGTTCAGGCAAGAGTGCAGTCCCTTGTCTTACTTGGCTTCCTCTTTCCTGCAGGGCTCTCTTCCCCTGCTTCCTGTGGCCCTTTCCTGGCTTTCTTTGGTCCCCTCTCACCTCTGTGGCCACTCCTCAGGATCTTCCAGAGACTCGTCATTAGTGATATTCTCCAGCGCTCGGGCATTCTGCCTGCACAGACCCTTCTAACCAAGTCACACGTGAACCCGTGGCTGGACTTGCCATGATAGGTGGAGTCCCAGATCTTTGCCTCTAGCCTAGACCAAGCCTTCACACCCCATAGATCCACCCTCCCACTGGGTGTTGTATGTGTGCCCTAAATCCAGCACCACCTCACTGGAATTGGCATCCGCTGCCCTGTTCTTCTTCCAGCACTTCACCAAGTCTGCTCCTTGTCTTATGTCCTTCTATTCATGACTGGTACAAGTCTCTTTCCATTTGCCTGGGACGCTGCCTCCTCCTTCCTCCTGTCATTGCTGGCAGATCAGTCTGCTAACTTCCTAGTAGGCCCTGGCTGGGGTTGTAGTTTACACCTCCGTTTGCATGGCAGCGCCCTCCTGACTGGTCTTACTGGTGCTCAGTGTCAGAAGGTGGTTTCTGACGTATTCATCTCTGCTTGGATCCTTCCACGGCTCCCAGTCCGTCACAGGGTGACACTGCCCAGGCCCATCTCCGTGGGTGTCTTGCCAGTAGGACCCCCTGGGCTGCAGCCCAACTGGGGGCCTGCACACTCACTTCATCCTCCAGTGTGTCTGAAAGCCACCTCCTCTGGCAAGTGGCACTTCCTCCTGCTTCAAGGTGAATACTGCTTTGTGTAAAATGATGACACTTTGCTACAATTGGGTGTCCAGCTGTCTGTCCCCTTCCCTAGTCTACAAGTTCCACCAGACCAGGGGCTGAATTTGCTCAGGTCTGTAGCACTATACCCTCCCAGTGCTTGACACCAACTAGGTGCTAAGTAAATGTGTGAATGAAAAAGGAGTCACGAGGAGAGCTCTGTGAAAATGTTCTTCCCTTCGGGACAGATGTTAAGAATCACTTTTAAACCCATATAAACCCTGAGTGGCACCACTTAGTGGACTTCCATTTTCTCCCTTGTAGCCTTGGTGTTTACTTCCACATGTGCCAGAACAGAGCCCCACCGCTCTCCTTTCCCTGCTGAGCTCTTGAAAACAGAAAAGCGAAAGTGCACACATGCACGAAGTGCAGTCGCTAGCACCAGCCCTGCCCGTGATGCTGCTTTCACGGCAAGTGATCTCATCCCAGTGTTGACTCTCAGTGAGAAGCCCCCCGGGTTTCTTGTGTGGATGGAATGATTTTTTTCACTCCTCTGTATTTCTTGCTCATGCATCTGGCTCCAGTCCAAGTGTGAACATAAAGTGGGGTATAGGGAAGTGAGGAATTCAGTGCATTTGGGTTGAGTCTGACAAGGCAGAGAGATGACCAGACATTTCTTTTGGGTGGAAATTGACCCAAAGTGCAGGTTCGCTCATACTCTGCTAGGGAAGCAAACACATCTCAGCCCAAGTATGTACTAGTTCTGGTATTTTTCAAATTCTTCCAAAAAGTCCTCAGAGCCAAGGTGTTTTCCAGCTGTTTTCTAGTAGATTTGTTGTTGTGTTTCTTTTATTTTTGTGTGACAGCTTTGTGCTTGTATCACTAATAGCTGTCATCCTCTGTGTGTTGGTTTTGATTGACACCACATCATTTTGTCTTAGGCCGTTGGCTTTTGAGCAAGTTACATCCAGTGATAGAAGCACAGACACTCCATGTCGCCTAGGAGCTGACTCTCCACATGGCTATGCTTGGTAGGAGAGGCATTGCGGAAAGGCGCCTGAGCCATGCAGCTCCTTCATCAGCAGGGATTTCTCCAGAACCTCACTGGAGGACTTGGCTGAGTTTTTCCGTGGATTGTGGCTCTAGTTCCCTTTGGACTATGAAATAAGATACAGTTTCTTTAGGATGACCATCGAGGACTTGATGATCTGCTCCCAAACTCCCTCTCCCAGTATTATTACTCAGAAGATGGCCCCTTGGCCTTTCCTTGAAAGTCTCTTTGGCCATTAGCCATGGTTTAATTTCAAAATAATTTATTTAAATCCCTGCTATTATTTCTCTACTTTCGGCAAGCTACACAGAGTTGTCTGTGTGAGAAGCAGGTCTCATGTAATTCAGGGCAAGCAATTTGGATTCTCCAACTCTCCGTGTGACTTTCATTTTGAAGCTAATATTTGAAACTAACATATTTGTTGCCCGTGGCATCTTTTCATGCATGTCAGGCCTCTCTGCATCACACAGGCTCCTCCTGGTATCCCCGTGCCAATTCTTGGGGAAGACTATTCGAGGGCTCCCGACAAAGTGATTGTCATGTACAGCCATCCCTGGATATCCTTGGGAGATTGGTTCCAAGACCCTAGGGGATACAGAAATCTAAGGATGTTCAAGGCCCTCATATAAAATGGCATAGTATTTGCAGATAACCTATGCAAATCCTCTCGTATACTTAAGTCACCTGTAGATTACTTATACCTAATACAATGTAAATGCTGTGGAAATAGTTGTTATACTCTATTGTTTAAGGAATAATAGCAAGAAAAAAGTCTGTACCATCAGAGGCCTGAGTACATTTTCCATCCATGATTGGTTGAATCTGTGGATGTAGAACTTGAGGATATGGAGGGCCGTGTATACTGTATTACCTGTTCTTTAAGTCACATCATTCTACATATTCCAGCCAAATTTGGTGATAATCTCCTCTTTCTATCCTTCCTGCACCGTTTCCTCACCACAAATACTTTTTATTCTGGAAAAAGTTCAGACCTACAGAAACGTTGAAGGACTAGCACAGTGGACACTCACATACCCTTCCCTGCATTCATCAGTTGTTAACGTTTGCCCGTATTTGCTTTTTCTTTCGTATGTGTGCAGACAGTGATATGATCTCACATCGTCTTTTCATATTCAGCAATGCCCTTCCTGTAAGAAACTATAAGATTTAAAAATAAATCATTTTACATTCTTTTTAATTCAAGATTCAGTAATGAATCACATCGTATTTAGTCATTGTATTTTCTAGCAATCTTTAATCTAGGAGTCGTCCCACTTTGCAGGGGAAGGGTTGGGGGCTTTCATGGGAGGGAAGAGGGGACCCAGACACTGCTCTGGAGTGTCAGCTCCTCAGGGCTTCTCTTTGAAGCACCCGGGGACCAACAGCAGGGGGCTGCCTCTCCATCAGCACTGGGAAGGGTGATGTTGTATATGATAAAGGAGCGATTTAGGATACATGTGGTTCCTCTGTGGTGGGAGGGGTGCATTCAGAAAGAGGGGACAAGGGAAGTGAGAGAACTGTTGGAGGAGGCAGAAGATTCGGAATGCAAGATGGCGAGATACATGGAATAAATTAAACACTTCACCCCTGCTCTAAGATAAATCACCTTTTTGTAAAATTTGATTCCTGCCCCAAAGGCTCATCTCTGTCTAGCCAACAATTCTAGCAGCTTTACTTTTTAAAAAAATCCAGTATCTTATTCATGGCAGAGGTGGAACATTCCCCTGTCCCTTTTTCTCCTTAAACCTACAAATCTGAGACAAGCCCGTAATAGATTTCTCTCTTGGGAGATCCCTCAGTTTTTTACTTATAAATAATTCATTCAAGGCTCCAGTGAAGTCTCTCTCTCTCTCTCTCTCTTTTTTTTTTTTTTTTTTTTTGAGACGGAATCTCACTCTGTCACCCAGGCTGGAGTGCAGTGGCGCGATCTTGGTTCACTGCAACCTCTCCCTCCTAGGTTCAAGCAATTCTCCTGCCTTAGCCTCCTAAGTAGCTGGGACTATAAGGATGCACCACCATGTGAGGCTAATTTTTGTATTTTTAGTAGAGACTGGGTTTCACTATGTTGGCCAGGGTGGTGTCGAACTCCTGACCTCAAGTGATCTGCCCACCTTAGCCTCCCAAAGTGCTAGGATAACAGACATGAGCCACCGTGCCCAGCCCAGTGAAGTCTCTTGACCGTGAAAACTGGTAGCATTTAAGTGTGTGTTGGGGCATGTTCTAGTTTTTAGCAGCATGTTTGATTTATAATAAATATGTTCTTGGGATTTTGACTTGATGTTGATAACTCCTTAATGGAGCTGTGATTGGAGGATGGCATGTACGTAGGACCTAGGAAGGTGACCAGGTTGTGACACTTGGAGCCAGTGGTGGTGGTGGATCCCTGGGTGCTGGGAGAGGGCAGAAGGCAGGCTCTGGTGAGAGGCTGCACATGGACCCATCCTGGGCGCCTTCCGCCTCCTGAAGCCCAGATGCCTGGGTCCACTTCATTTTTTATTTTTTTCTTCTTTTCAAGGATTGGTTGTTCAGCATTTTTTCATTTCCAAGAAATATCACAGTATCTTTCCAGTAAGTTGCCCCTTTTTCCTTAAGCTAGGTTCGTTTTCTGTTGCTTGTAACCAAAAGAAGTTGTTAACAAATACAGATATTTGGGTTGTTTACATTGTTTTACTGTCTTTTGCAGAACTTCGAATATCTCCATCCTTCTCCCATCTCATATATTCTCACTTTTATAGAAGTGGAAATTCTGGGTCAGAGGTCTTCCATTTCTGTTTTCGCGGGTGTGTTCTGCCAGCTTCACTCCGTACGGTGTGCTGATCTGTCCCCACCAGCAACTGTATGCATTTGTCTCTCTTTCGGCATCATCCACAGGTGACTACTACCGTTTATTCATTTATGTAATAATACTTGCAAGTTTCTTAGGGAGAAACATTTATTTTGTTGTTTGGTTGGTTGGTTGGTTGGTTTTTTTTTTTTTTTCTGCTACTAGGGAACTTGAATGATCTTTTCATATCCTTATTGGCCATTTGCATTTCTTCTTCTGTGACTGTGATGTTTATACCTGTCTTTTTTTGTAAATTAGAATATTCATCTTCTTTCTCTTGATATGTTACGACTCTTCATATTAAGGATGCTCTGTCAAATGCGTTGGGAAAATAAGTAATGTTATTTGCTTTTCAGCATTATTTACCGTGTTTTTGAAATACAGATTTTTAAAATTTGGATGTGGTCAAATCATTGAATCTTTTATTTAATGGAAAAGCCTTGTCAAATGTTCTGGAAAGGACTGAAATGTGTATTGCGTTAACACCTGGCCAGGGTGTGTCGTGATGGTAGAATGATCGTATGTGTTTAATACATGTCTGCTGTGGAATGGAGGGAAGCTTATTGTTTGTGTGTCATCGCTTCGTCAGTCCATCCCCCCAAACCTCTCCTGAGGGCCTCCTGGGTTGGGGGCGCTGGGGAGACATGAGTATGCTTGTGGGGTCAGCCCTGGGTGGAGAGGAAGTTAACTCGGCCGGAGAAGGTTTCTGCCATGGTGATGGGCAGGAATGTGGCCATCCTTGGCGGAGCTGAGGGGGCTGTGGCCGCCGTCTCCCAGAGGTACGCCTGGAATGGGGGCATCGTCATCATGACGAGAGTCACTCCTTCCCGGGTTGTCTTCTTTTTTTGTCCTCTTTCTCTCAGCTGGTCCTCTCCAGGATATTTTCCACTCTCACGCTGCGCTTTTAGAGAATTTGATAGTCTCTTGTTGAGTACCATTAGTAAGCTCTGCAACCAGAAAAGTTTAAATTCTGCTTTTATTTAACCATTTTACCAGCTGTTTCCTGTGGCTTGACAGATGTACCATTTACTAGAAAGTTACACTCCTGAGATTTGGAATGTTATGGACACTGTTGCTATAGACAGTGATTCTGTCAGGGCAGGATTTGGAAGACAATTTTCACATCATTTTTGGGTTGAAGATGTGTTTTTCACCAGAACAGAAATGCTATTTTCATAATCTGCTTTTATCTTGTCTTTTATAATTTGAAACTCTGGTTTATAAAATACTGTATCTGGTTGATCAGAGTTTATTCTTATAAATACCACGGTGCTTCCATTGGTGTTACCTTCTGAAAGCAGCTGGGCCTGGGTATATCAGGGCCTTGTTTGCCAAACTGACCTGGGTATAAAAGAACTCAGGTAGTGGGCAGGTGGAAATTTAAATTGGGCTGAAAATCTGATGCTTCACTTCTCTGGGCTACTTGATGCTGGCATATGGCTAAGACATCTGCAGACTTGGCAACTTCTTGCACCCACCTATAAGTTCACCAAGACAAACCTAGAATGGTTGCGGCACCTTCGCTTGTCCAGTGCCTGGAGTGTGCATCTGTGGCAGCCTGAGTCCTAAGAGAAAAGCCTCTCACCTAAGATTCTGCCGGTGGAAGGGAGGCAGAAGGAAGTTGCTTCCTGCGGTGCGGGAGTGAGACTGTAGTTGCGGCTGCAGCAGAGGAGAACAGGGGATTTCTGGCATTCCTTCTCTGAGGGGCCGGCTGCGGCCCTGCTGTGGAGTTGCATGCATCTTGCCTTCGGAGCGCCTCCACTTCTGCAGCAACCTTCCTCTCCTGTGTTTTCTTTAGCCTTATTTTGAAGTTTTATAAAAGCCTTATGTTACGGAAGATGGAGAAACAAAGGAAGAGGAAATCGCATGCTGTAATTCTGACAGCAAATCTATTTTCTTACCAAATGGAACTGTAATGATGCGTGTAGCGTTCTGGCAAGGCACCTTCTGTAAATAAACCCTCCCAGGAGTTCCTGACCTACCCCAGGACCCATAGGAAACTTTCCTTGCAGTGCAGGGGGCAAGCAGGCCCCGTACCTCGCAACCCTCGTTTCAGGGGGGACTTTTATTCTGACAGGCGCCCGCCCATCCAGTTTTGTGCCTGGGACTGCTTGCCAAGTTTGTGAGGCCCAAGGCTTTCTTGTGGGAGGACGCTGGGCTGTCTTCATGCTCTTTGGCAATGATTAAAGTGAGGTTAGTACCAAGAACCCTTTCATTTTATTCCCTTATCCTTGCTTTTTCAAACCAGATGGCAACCCTGTATTTTCAGCTGTAATTAATTTAAGCTGCGAGACAGCAAGTGCTGGGAGAGGTAGTCTTTGCTTAGAAGGGACAGCAGTGATTTTCCTTCTCATCCCTCCCTTCTCCCCAAACGCCACCTTGTCCCAATCAGATTTGTGCCCTGTACAGTTTCTCCTAAGCGGGGACTGGAAGGGGAGAGAGGGCTGCTGAGAGCAGCTGCCGCATGGCTGCCCGTGGGAGCTGGAAGGGTTAAGGCACACTAGTGATTGTTTCCCTCATGGATTGGAAGTAACCAAGTTTCAGGTGATGGCTGTCATGTGACCGCCTCTAGACAATGGTGCATAGTTTGGCTGCTGATTCGGGGAGTACAAGGTGCTTTTTCTTCCCACTCAGTCCAGCTGCCAAGATCGCCTCCAAAAGGGGGTATGTTTTAGGTTTAACATTTATTCTTAAAGAAAATTACAAGGGAAATAAAAGCACTTGGCCGCAGTTGGAGTCTGGAGGGTTTGACCTCAGCTATTTGACCACTTCCCTCCATGGAAATTTTACTTGAGTCCCTCCTCTGTAAGTTGCCTTAGAGTGCAGGACCAATTAGAGATTGGGAGATCTTCCACATTTAATAGAAAATGAATGCTTTTGTTTCATCTCTCAGTAACTTGTAAAGTCACTCCACAGAATAGCCTCTCCTCCCACCCTTTTGTCCCCTCCTTGTTCCGAATGAAACTGGGTTGAAAATGGAGAGTGGAGTAAGTGACTGCTTGAGGGCCGGGTGTGTAAGTGTGCTCACTTGCCTGCACAGATGAGGACCCCCCGGGTTTTAGTTTCATCATTCGAGAAATGCACTTTCTGGCCATTAAAGAGAAGTTGCATGGCTGGGCACGGTGGCTCACGTCCCAGAACTTTGGGAGGCCGAGGCAGGCAGATCACCTGAGGTCAGGAGTTCGAGACCAGCCTGATGAACATGGTGAAACCCCGTCTCTACTAAAAATATACAAATTAGCTGGGCGTAGTGGCGCACACCTATAATCCCAACTACTTGGGAGGCTGAGGCAGGAGAATCACTTGAACCAGGAGGCAGAGGTTGCAGTGAGCTGAGATTGTGCCACTGCATGCCAGCCTGGGTGACAGAGCAAAACTCTTACTTTTTTTTTTTTTTTTTTAAAAGGAGTTGCAGATTGAAGAGGGTCTATTAACATAATGTATATGCAAAGCACTTTGTGACACTGTACACCAATGTTATACAGATGGTCAATATGTATTGCTGTTGTTAACATTAGCCATCCTCCGATGACTTGAAACAATTTTTAAAGGTTCACAGTGAGAAGTGAGAACCACAAATATGTAGCTTATAAGTCTCCAAAATGCTCACTGTTGATTACATCATCACTGACTGCAGTGGGCCCCTTGTGTGCCCAAGTTTGCTGGATTTAGTGAGCTGGGTGCTGGATATTCTTTGTTGATGTAACTTTTATGTCCAGTGTTTACATTATTCATGAAAATTCATTTCTCTCATGAACCACTTGGGCTGTTTTCACAAAGGCTTACAATTTCAGTTATTATTGTGGACGAGATCCATCCTTTTGGAAACCTTTTGTTTTTCTCTAGTAGAGAGGGCCAAACGTGAAATGAAAAATGCATCCTGTACTTCCCACCTCCTTTACTACCAATGGTGTGTTGAAAATTAAACAGAATTATCATATGATGCAGCAGTTCCACTTATACGCACGAAATGACTGAAAGCAGAGACTTGAACAGACACTTGCACACCCACGTTCATAGCGGCACTATTCACAATAGCCAAAAGGTGGAAGCCACCAGGTGTCCCTCACCAGACGAATGGAGAAACCACATGTGGTCTGTACGACAGCGGAATATTACTCAGCCTTAAAAAGGAAGGAGATCCGGACCTGTGCCACCACATAGATGGATCTTGTGTAAGCCAGTCACGGAAAGACAAATGTTGGATGATTCCACCGACATGAGGTTCCTAGAGCAGTGAAAGTCCTGGAAGATAGAATGGTGGTTCCAGGGGCTGCAAGGAGGAGGAAATGGGAGGTGGGTGTTCAATGAGTGCAGAGTTTGGGAAGAGGACACAGTTCTGGAGACGGATGGTGTGGTTGGCAGCACAACATACCAGTGTACTTACTGTCACTGAAAAGTGGTGAATTTTATGTATATAGTGCTTTACCATAGTAAAAAAAAAAAAATACTGAGAACTGTGATGATCAACTTCAGGTCAACTGAATAAACGTTAATGAGTCAATTGTGTGTGAATCCTTTATATTCCATACTCACCTGGGGTGACTGAGGCTGTGAAGGAGAGTCAGGCAGCTTGGAGGGCAGACCAAGCTCCAGGCATACAGTATTTGGTGCCTAATAATAGAGAGATGTGATGCGTGATGACCACTGGGGGTGGTGATTTTAACTGAATTTAAAGAGTAGGTAAGAGTCACCATTACCATCTGGTTTGGAAGCCGTCGTACAAAGGAAAGGTGCATGAAACTTGGGGTGCCGGGGGAGGGTGCTTTTGAATTCTCTGGAGGCATTATTTGAATCATCAACTCGGGAGTTTGGGAGAAGAGATGCCACTTCAGTGATGAATGGAATGATTGAACCCCCTTCCCCCCACTTTCTTTTCAGGCTTCCACACTGCACACGCCACAGACGAACACTTCTGGGTGAAATATGATTTTATAGCCAGGGGATTGCATCTAGATGTGAGGGATGTTACAGTGAAGCTCAGTAGACAGCTTAGTTCTGAATTTTTTGCAGAATTTGAAGATGAGACTATTTGAAAAGAAGTGCAGTTTTATAACTCAGATCAATGAAATAGGCTCTCAGTACTGTTTTTTCCCGGTCCCGTGGGGACTCTGCTTTATTTGTCATTAGGGTGTCAATTGTCAGTAAAGCAGTAGCCTTGCTAAGCACCTGGAGGTCCTGAAAACAATTTTTTCTTTAAGTAATTTAAATCTTATGTCTGTAATGCAGTCTGGGTTTTTTTTTTCTTTTTTTTCATTTTTTTTTTTAAAGAAAATTAGCTTGGCCAACCCTTTCCCCCTAGTTTAGGAAAGATGGCGCACACCCCTGACTACCTGGGTGCTGAGAGGTAGTTCATGTTGCGAATTAACACACTACATGATTGGCTCTCGGAAGGAAGGCCCTTATGGTCTATTATTACTTTAAAGAAATACAGTAGATGCCTCAAAATCTTCTACTAGATGAGCATTTAATCACTTCATATACTCAATACTCAAATTTTCAATGGGTGTGTAATAATTTAGCTCAATGGTTTTTTTTTTTTTTTTGGCAGAGTTTCTGAGTTCAGTCAGGGTAGATCAGTAACTTTAAGAGGAAAACCAGGTTTACAATTTTTACTTAGTGCCGAATGGATTTATTGAACCAGAGGTCTTCCTGTAGTAGGGAGAAGTGCACAAAATGATTTCGAACTGGTTCCTACCAACCTTAGGGCTGGACCGTGGGAAGGCAGCTGGCATTCAGGCAGTTGTGGCCACGCACCCGCGTGTGGGGAGGAGGAGACTGCCACACACCACACGACGCAGAGAGGAAGTCTGATTATTTGTCTCCGATATGCCTGCATGCACTCATTCATGTCTGGTCTTTAGCCAGTATGGGGTCACAAAGCTGAAATAACGGGAAAAAAAGAATGGGAGACTTTGATGCGGCCACACTGTGCAACATGGGTGTGGAAGTGCCTGTTGGCATCTTGGGTTGTTTTGAGGAAAGGATAGTACTGGTGACTGCAGGTCTTGGAATAATCCTGACGTTGAAGGTTAGTTTTTGTTAGACTGTCTGCCCTGGTTTTTGGTTCAGAAACGTGCCACGATAAATGAAAGGGAGTGAGTCCTTGCCTGTGTGCCCTATTTCCATAGGCTGCTTCTGGAGTGTGACCCTCTTAAATATGGATGTTCACTTGTGGAGTGTGCCCCGTGGGTGACAGTTTGGAGACGGGGTTTCACCATGCCAGGCTGGTCTTGTACTGGCCTCAAGTGATCCGCCCGCCTTAGTCTCCCAAAGTGTTGGGATTACAGGCATGAGCCACCACACCTGGCCAGTAAACAGTTTTATAATATTTTCCAGCAATTTGCTGCATAATATGGAGTAAAAACTAAGAGTGAGCCTTCAAAAGAATTTGAAGTTACGAAAGATGACAGTGCCAGTCGGAAGAACGAGAGAGGGAACGGAGGAAGGTCTCCTCAGACTACTCGTTTCTAGTGGGTTGGCGCTGGCCGGGGCTGTCCTCCTCAGGTTTCTCCAGGAGCCCCAGGGCCATGGATGGCCCAGCCCTGGGTCACCCAGCTTCATGAGTTCCTCTGTCTGACTCTAACCTGCTGGTGCTGGTTTCTCCTGAGAATTTGTTTAGATTTGGTTGGCTCATTCATAAAATAGTGTGTGCCAGGCACTGTTCTAGACACTGACTTACGGACACCTCTGAGCAGCCTACTGAGCAATCACTGTTCCCGTTTGGTTCCCTCCAGGCGTGTCTAGAGGGAAAGTGTCTTCTCTGCTAACCTTGAGTTGGCGGATGGACCCTCTCTCCATCCTCCGCCTTCCTGAGGTGGGCATCGGAGGCTGTGGGTCCTGCCCTCCACTTTTCCAGCACAGGGAAGGCCTTTCCAGCGGAGCTCAGAGTCAGATTGAGGGTGTGGGGTGCAGTGAAGCAGCAGGGAGAACGGGACGTCTGGGTCGACTAGCACTGGGTGGTCTTAGTGGTCAAATGCCTTTTCTTCACTCCTCCTCTAGCCCTCGCCCCAGCTGTCTCCAGTAGTCCCCGGAGGATGGCCAGGCGGGATGGCGACATGCTGATGCTTCTGCTGCTGTGCAGAGACCGTCGTCTCTCCCAGGGTTTTGTCCACCTCGGACACTGCAGCTCAGTGAGGAAGGAAGGATAGAGGGGTTTCATCCCTTCTATGATACGGGGATTCTGTTTAATGTCAAAAAATATGATAGCGGTTGTATTTTTAACATATTCCTTGAGAGATTACATAATGACAAAAACAACTACAAATGAGCAGCAGTAGGAATTTTAAATTATTTTCCATGTTATTAATCTCAGCAACATCTCCATTCATTTGAAAACTCTAATGTGGGACACATCTGTTTTGCCTGTAAACAGTGCTTAGCGTGCACGTGGATTCCTGCCCCATCTGAATTAAGTTCGGGGGGTCCTGGGCGCAGGTGGGCATCCACTACTGGCCGTGCTCTCACAACTACTTCCCTGGCAACAGTTGCTAACGTGGGGGCAGGTGAGATGCTTCACCGGTCATGTTCTCAGCCATGACCTGTTTCTCAAATGTCAGTTTTTCTTAACTAAAGCTAATAATGGAAAACACGTGTAGACAGTTCTGGTTAAAGAAAACTGGTACCTTGTTTACATAGAGTTGAGCTATTCAGAAACGTGACCTGAGGATCTGGGCAACCTGGACGTGCTCCACGCTGCTGGCCAGCATTTCCGTGAGTCCTGCCTCTCTAGAGGCACCCGGTCTGGAAAGCCTGCACACATTCCCAGGCGAAAAGGGTCTCTGAATGCTGGAACTAGATATGGGAAAGTTGCAGGGGTTGGCCCCGAACTCACTCAGAACCTGTTTGCTCTGACTTTACGCCTCATTCTAGCCAAACCAGCCACCTGGCTTTTTGGGCCACCATAGGGAGAATGGAAAGCTGGAGGCTACCAGCAGCAGCATTTCCGACAGGTCTCTAACTGAAATCACTTAGAGTTTCTCTGCTAAGGCTGACATTTTGGGTGTCTGGGACTCTTCCTTTAAGCGGCTGCCGCTGGGTAAGTGCGCACTGTGCTTCCGGACCCGCCAGGTTTCCCAAGTGTCTTCCGTCCCTTGCACAGATCTGAGGACTGATTGTGCTCAAGGAAAGGAGGGACCCACTTTGCCCTTGGAGCTCTTTCCAGCCTCAAGGTGAGAGGGGGCAGCCTCACACACGATGCAGATTCCGGCTGAGCTGCCGGAGGGAGTCAGAAGAAGCTTGAAGGCTGGAGTATGTGGAGATGCTGGCGATGCTGATTTAATGACTGTCACTCTTGAGCGCACAGTGACTGGAAATCCTCGGCGCAGTTAGAGCCACAGAGTCCACACTGACAGGAGAGCAGCAGAAGTGGACACCCATTTGCTCTCTCAACACTCAGTGCGACCACCTTCCCTCCAGCACCACAGACCCCAGCTGCTTTTGAACCCTCCGGGCACTGGCGGCAGTGCCAGTGCCAGGGACCCGAGTCCCTGCTCTGCCACCTGCCAGCCACGTGGCCCTGGGCAGATCCCTCCACCTCTCAACCCACTTTCCCTCAGTGTAAAGTGGGAGTGGGGGGTTGGCACGACTGTTGAAGAAGAGAGCAGGAGGTGCAGGAGTCATGAAAAGATCTGCAGCTTTATTCTTTCATCCTCCCCAAACACCGCCAAGCCAAAAGGTTTTGGATGGTAACTCGGCCGACAAGCTTCTCCCTCTTGTATGTAGGCACATGTAAGATGGGGCTCTTTCTCCTGGCTTCCTGAACCGATTTGGGGGCAGCCAACCCTCCAGCTTTATATATATATTTGTTGTTGTTGAATTGACAGTAATTGTACATATTCATGGGGTACATGGTGAAGTTTTGACACGTGTAATGTAGAGTGATGAGCTAAGGGTGCTTAGCCTTCATCATCAAACATTTATCATTTTTTTGTGCTGGGGACATCCAATATGTGGATGTTGTTTGAAACTCTGTAGTGTATTATTGTTAACTGCAGTCACCCTACAGCGGTCTAGGTGACCATAGTGCTGGAACTTACTCCTCCTTCCTGGCTGTAATTTTGTATCCTTTAGCAGATCTCTGCAGCCCCTACCTTCTCCCTACCCTTCCCAGCCTCTGGAACCCTCAGCTTCTTACTGGCAGGTCTGGGCTGACCTGGCCTCCCCAGCTCTGGTCTCTGCTTGGACTGTCATTGTGTGGTGCTTGTGCAGTGCCTCAGGACAACAGGCGTACAGGACAGGTGCCCAAGGCCCAGTGGATCTCAGGACCTCTCTTTAAATGTCCAGAGGAATCTTGAAAAACTTTCAGGTTGATCATAGATAAAGCAGAAGAAACATGGGTGTGGCAAATATCTAAAGCCATGTAAAGCAAGGCAGCGGGTAGGTGCGGCCTGGGGAATTGTATTAGTTTGGTAGGGCTGCCATAACACAGAGCCACAAACTGGGTGGCTTAACAAAAATGTATTGTCTCACCGTTCCTGGAGGCTGGATGCCTGAGATCAAGGTGTCAGCAGGGCTGGCTCCTTCTGAGGGCGATGGCGAGCGTCTGTGCAGGCCTATCGCTCAGCTGCTGGTGGCTTCTGGCGTTCCATGGCTTGTCGATGATGCTCTTATGTCTTCACATCTTCTTCCCGCCATATGTGTCTGTCATTGTATCCAGAATTCCCATGTTTTCTAATAGGACACAAGTCATACTAGATTAGAGCACACCCGCATAACCACAGCTTACTTGGTCTTCGGTAAAGACCCTATTTCAAATAAGCTCACAGTCAGAGAACCTAGGGGGTTAGGGCTTCAGTGTGTTTTCAGGCGCGGACCACCAATTCAACCTCATTACAGTATTTTAATTAGAGAGGCAATCGCACATGAATAAAGTAGAATGGTCAACAAGTGTATGAAAAGATGCTCCACTGCCGGGGTAACTGAAGAAATGCAAATTAAAACAACAAGCAACTGAGCCTGGCATGTTCATGCCATTTGGAGAATGGCAGAAATCCACAGGCTGCCAAGGCTGGATGTCACCGAGGACACAGCAGCAGCAGCGGTCAGCCACGGCCATCAGAGGGACACCAAAGTCGATGGCCGCCTTGGGAAGGTTTCTGGTCACATGTGTTGAAGTCGAAGGTGGATGACCTGCAAATACTGACCTGAGAGAATGTCAGAAGCCCTGGTCCCCAGACACACAGTGTCCTGGCATGCTGGAGTGGGAAGCATGCTACGGATGTGTGCTTCCAGACACATCCACGGGTGGCCAGAGGACGACAGCCAGGTAGCAGGAGGCACCAAATACAAAACAGGATGCCCCTGGGGATGAAGAGAGGGAAATGGGACTGAGAAGGGCCTGCAGCAGGGACCTCATGCGTCTGCATGTTCTGCTGCTTTCATCATGGCCAGAGGAAAGAAAAGGCCCGAAGCAAATATGAGAGCGCATTTTCATTTGCTAGTTCTGAGTAGTAGGTACACAGGTCTTTGTATTTTCCTCTCTCCTGGAAAATGGAAAGGCTTTGGAGCCAGTCCAATATATATTGGAATTGTTGTACTAGTTTTGTAAACTTTGAAAAGTTACTTAGCCTCTCTGAAGCTCAGTTTATTTATTTGTAAAATGGAGATGACGCTTATTTTGCAGCGGGGCAGTGAATTTACTAAGATAAGGCCTAGCATATGATTGGGCATGTCCTTCAGTAGATGAGAGCTGATGATAATAAAGATAGTCAACATCAATCACTTACTCAGAGAGTCCCCAGCTCTTTTTCTGAGACAGGGTCTCACTCTGTCACTCGGGCTGGAATACAGTGGTGCAGATCTCAGCTCACTGCAACCTCCACCTCCTGGGCTCAGGTGATCCTCCCACCTCAGCCTCCAGAGTAGCTGGGGCCGCAGGTACGTGACACCACGCCCAGATAATTTTTCTATTTTTAGTAGAGACGGGGTTTTGCCATGTTTCCCAGGCTGGTCTTGAATTCCTAGGCTAAAGCCATCTGCCAGCTTCGGCCTCCCAAAGTGGTGGGATTACAGGTGTGAGCCACTGTGCCTGGCCAATACACTTCTCACAGCTGTCTCGTGATAGATGGAGCAAATGAGTCCTGTGTTGCCTGGTCCATGGAGTCGATTTCTGAAATCTGGACCGGCCAAAAGAGGGACACTACCTTTGTGGGGAGTATTTTATTTTTATTTTCTGAGGCAGGGTCTCACCCTGTTGCCCAGGCTGCAGTGCAGTGGCTCTGTCATGGCTCACTGTAGCCGTAACTTCCCCCCGGGCTCCAGCCATCCTCCCGAGTAGCTGGGATTGCAGGCTCCTACCACCATGCCCAGCTAATTTTTATATTTTTTGTGGAGACGGGATTTCGCCATGTTGCCCAGGCCGGTCTCGAACTCCTGGGCCTACGCAGTCCACCTACCTTGGCCTCCCAAAGTGCTGGGATTACAGGCATGAGTCGCTGCGCCTGGCCCCTTTGTGGAGAATTAATGGGGGAGACGTTCTGTGGGCGGACGGCTGTGGCAGCCATGCTGGCTGTGGCAGCATTCACACTCGCGTTTGATTCCCTTGACTTTTTGGTGGCTTTTTCTCAGTTATTAAACAATGTTAAGCTATGGCAGTAGTTGCTGATGCATAGAAGGCAGAGACAGTCTCTGCCCTTGTCCCTGCTGGCGAGGGTGGGCCCCGCTGTTGAAGCCAGGAGCCTCAGGGTCATCTCTGTCTTCAGGACAGTCCAAATGTTGGTATCTTCCCAACTTTTTCCTGCCCACGACACACTTCTTGCCGTTTGTACCTAGGAGGGGGTCTCTGCCTTGGTCTCCGCCACCTCTGCAAACATCGTCTCACCCAGGCCTTCCTTTGCAACCACCTCCCCCGCTTCCCGTCTAAAATTGGCAGAGGAGTGACGCGGCTTGACCAGGATGTCTCGGGGACACACCCAGGCACCTTGTTGCTCGCTGGGAAGCAGTGAACTCTCCCACTCACAAGGGGAGAGAAGCCACGGTGATGAGTCCTTCCTGTGTGTGTGTTGTGCGGTGCTTTGGATGAGCCTGGGGACATGTAGAAGCAGGGAGGAGGTGAGGAGGACAACAGAAGTTGGAGGAAGGAACTGAAGGGAGAAGACATCTCACCACTGTTTATGCCCAACATTTAAATGTTCCCTAAATTCTGCTTTGTCGGAGAAAAGTCTTTTCCACCAGTCATTTTCTCCGAAATCTCCTTAACTCCCTTGTCATTTGCCACAAATGCTGTTAACTGGACTCACACATACTATGTGTACCTTAATGATTCATTTACTCTATGGACAGTTATTAGAACATCTGGTATGTGGTCACCCGTGTGGAGCCAAGGAGATTAGGACGTGGGGGCTGCAGTGTCAGCCCTCCCAGGAGTGCACGGTCCAGCCAGGGATCAGGGTCCCCTGGGAGCTGTGCCTCAGGCGCTCACTGACTGAGAAAGCCAGCTAGGCGGGACTGTCTGGGGACAGGCCTTGGCAGCCGGCATCTCCGCACTGCTCCTTCCCTGCGGCTCCGTAGTTGGGGCGGGAAGGTGGGTGGAAATGGTGCTGGTGAGTGGGAAAGGCCTCCTGGAAGCTTGGGATGGAGCTGGGAGGTGATGGAGAGTCTCTTGGTGGTCCTGGTGTGACGACATGCCACAGGGCTGGTGTCTGTGGTGGGCGGCCTGTCTGGGCAAAGCCTTCATCTTCTCCACCTTGGCCATCTCTTCCGTAAAACTGGAATGGGCTGACCTGCCCTGTACACAACAGAAACCCCAGGGGGCAGCAGGTAAAGGTTGGGAGGAAGTTCTTTCTATAGTATTCATGTAAAATTTTGTTATTTAAAAAGTTGTGGTAAATTAGCAGAGCAGGCCGGGCGCGGTGGCTCAAGCCTGTAATCCCAGCACTTTGGGAGGCCGAGACGGGCGGATCACGAGGTCAGGAGATCGAGACCATCCTGGCTAACACAGTGAAACCCCGTCTCTACTAAAAAAATACAAAAAACTAGCTGGGACTACAGGCGTCCGCCTGTAGTCCCAGCTACTCGGGAGGCTGAGGCAGGAGAATGACGTGAACCCGGGAGGCGGAGCTTGCAGTGAGCCGAGATCTGGCCACTGCACTCCAGCCTGGGTGACAGAGCGAGACTCCACCTCAAAAAAAAAAAAAAAAAAAAATTAGCAGAGCATACAGCTGACCACTTTCACCAGGTTTAAGGGCACCGTTCAGTGGCATTAAGTCTGTTTTCTGAGGAAGCTTTTTAAGATTAAAGATGTGCTAGCAATCTTACTTATTTAAAGACAGGGTCTTGCTCTGTCACCCAGGCTAAAGTGCAGTGGCATGACCATGGCTCGCTGTAGCCTCCACCTCCTGGGCCCAAGCGATCCTCCCACCTCAGCCTCCAGGTAGCTGGGACCACAGGTGCGTGCCACCATGCCCAGCCAGCAACCTCATTATGATGTGTTAAGACTGTGTGGGCATCCGGCTGTCCTGCCAGTTCTCAGAGGTCAGATTCTCCTGTAACTGCTGCGGTGGGAGGGAGAGGACGAAAGGGCTGGAGATGGGGCTGTGTCCCGGCCCACTCACTGGCCCACCGCTGGCCCCTCCTTCGAACCTCTGTCTCCGGCTGGACTCTGGTACTTGGGGGATGTCTCTGCACAGCCTTCAGTCTACTTCTGCCAGGCACCGCCTGGCATAGGGATGGGCTGCTTTGCTGCCTCAGGATGGTGTTTTGTGGGAGGCCAGGGCCCAAGGCTGCCCTGGGCCTCATCTCTGTCACCAGGTGGGAGCACCTGCCCTGCCATGGTGCCCAGGGGCCTTTGGGGACCCCAGAATATATCCTCAAAATGTCTTGTACCCATACCCCCTCCTCAGGCAGAAGAACTCAGACTCAGATCAGTGTAGCTCGCGGTGGTCCATGGTGAATGAAGCGCAGTGCAGGCTCAGAACGTCAGGTGATGGGGCTGGGGGCTGAGCATCCTGGAGCGCGTTTGTTGAAGGGCAGGAAGCTCATTTTAATGTTGGAGGGCGGGAAACTCATTTTAATGAGTATCAAACATGCAGTGCACTTTTTTCACGTGATGGATTCTTTCAGTGTCACTGCTTGGAATCTGGTTTACTTTTCCCCAAATATGATACACATTCTTGGTTTCTCAGCTTAGAGAGCATGTGGCCTTCAGTCCTCAGAAAACTCTGTCCTAGATGATAGTGTCGTAGGCCTCTCTTTCCCCCCTCCTCTTTCCATCTTTCTGTCCGTGGGCAGCTGGCAGTGGAAGTACCTGCCTAGGATGGGGATGAGGCCCGGGTCAGGGCCAGGTGCCGTGCAGCCTCAGTGGCTCCGATGGGCCTGGCACGGAGCCAGTCGGAGTCCTTTGGGTGCTCGCGGGGATGCAGTGGGCTCTCTCGGGCACAGTCCTGACCAGGAGCAGAGGTGACTCCCATCTCCCGGGCAAGATGCATGTGGTTTTCTGCCGTCCTGGGGAGCACATGACGCCTGGGAAGCAGTGGCTGGGAGGTGATTCACCAGGGGGAGCAGGGCCTAGAAAACAATGTCTGTCTTGAAGCTCCGGGAACCAGGAAAATGAGCTGGAAATGTGAGTAATGTATAATTTTACTAAAATTAACCAGCCAGTTCTCTGGGCCTTTTCTCGCTGTTTTCAGCGTCTTTGTCTGACCCGTAGTGCCCGCTGTGCTGTGTTCCATGGACCCTCTTTCCAGTTAGTGCGCCTGGAAGTCCCCTTCTCCCCGCTGCCCTGCGTAGGGTAGGTGCACAGTGGGGCTATGGCAGCACAGATGGTGGATTTAGGTGCGGGGCTGCCCTGTCCTTACCTCTGCCCTGGCAGCTGGCGGCCCTGGCACCCCGCTCCTCTGTGATGTGGTCTCCAAGTCATGCTTGGATTTCCTGAGGCGCCGCTGAGTCTTCCATGTGACTGTGCCGTGCCCCTAGGACATAAGGTGCGAGGGGTGGGCAATGCCTTATGTGCCCCAACCTTGGCTTTGGACATGGGCAGACGCGGCCTGAGCTTTAGGCTGCTCCTCCTTGCCACCCGGGGGTGTCTTTATCCTTGGACTTCTGTCTTTATCCTCGGACCTCGCCTGGAGCCAGAGCCGTCACTTGGGAGCTGCAGCCCCTCTTGGGCCTTTCTGTCCCTGCTAGATTGTAAGCCCGTGAGAAGGCAGGGCTTTGGCTTCCTTTCTGTAACCTCCACAGAACAGAGACTCAGCTGGCACTGGCTGAGTGAACGGAAGTCTAAATTCAGAGGCACACCATGTCTGAGGCGCTCCTGAATCCGTGACGTGAGCCCCCAGGTCTGTGCACTTCGTGAAGTGGCCCGTGGAAGTATCAGTGAGGAGGAGGGAAGCCATTCACTCATGTCGTTAACAATGAAATTGTGTGTTTATCTGAATTTGGAAGGGAGCGGGACCCTGAAGATGAGGATGTGCGGTGACACGGATGAATTGAGTATTGGGGAACCAAGCCCCGTTTAGGGTAGAAGCCAGCAGATCTCAGGCCTGTTTGGCTTGATGTCCGTTCCGTGGAAGATCCTCTGGTGATGTCAGTGTCTGGGATCGTAACCCTTGAGGCATTCATTGCAGAAACCTGTGCTGTCTTCTGAACTGCTGCGGACAGCGACATTATGGACAGGCTGGTTTCAGTATTAAGGTTTTTAGTATTTTAATGTTTTGAAAATTGCCAGGATGTGTGTGGCGTTGATGGAACCTACTGTCTAGGCTCTGGCCAGAACATTCTCTTCCATGGTTGTCTTAATGGGCTGAACGTTTATTCCTTAATTGCTTTTAAGACATTCTGTATCATCAGCCAGAGAATAAAAGGAAGGAAAAAAACCCATAAACGAATACAGCTAATCTAGGTCTTGTACAGCTAATCACCCTATAATCAATACACTCGGTTCAGGGCTGACAGGGTTCTCTTGGCGCTCACTGAGGGCTGCAGTGCGCCGCTGTGATGGTTTTGGTTTAGGGCTGACTGGGTCCTCTTGGCACTCCCTGATTTTGGTTTGTGTGCTGTTTGTCCCCCGTTTAGAGTCCTCTGGGTGGATCTTACTATGACCACATGGTTACATGGAGACGCCGAGGCTCGGAATGCCTTGGGGCACTGAGTGGCAAGCCGAGCACGTGCCCCTGCTAGAGATGGCACAGAATGACGTCACAACATCACAGCCGAGGCTGCACTCAGGCCCCCTCTGGTGCTTCTCCTGCTCAGCCCTTAACAGCTCACTGATTGGGCTGCAGAGTCCATCTGAAGGCTTGAACGCACCTCCAGTTGACTCCTCAGCCCTCCAGCTCTCCATGATTCTGCCCATCCACAGTTCCACTCCACGATACCTGCCTTTCTTACCCAGTCACCCATGCACTGTTTCTCTTCATTGACTTGTTAAGTCTCTCTCTGTGCGCCCATGGTAGCAAGGGTAATGAGATAGGAGGGGCGAGGTAATGTGAGGAGGGGCAGGTGCATAGATGAAGAGATCATTGACAGTGGGTGATGGGTTCTATATTAAAGGTTTGCACGGGGCACTTTGGGATTTTACGCTGCAGCTGTGGTTGGCAGTGCAGGACAGGGGGAGGAGGGAGGCTAGAGCGGCACCGCCTGTACACAGCCACAGAGGCAGAGTGGCTGCGTCTTATTTGAGGAATGGCAAGTAGACGGTTGAAACTACAGAGCACAACATTTGGAGGCTTGGAGCCAGAGATGAGGATGGGAAGGTGGTCAGGCCCAGAGGCTACCAAGGCCCGTGCTGAGCTGCTAAAAACATTAACTAAGGGCTGGATGTGGTTGGATTTGCTTTATAAAGAGATTGCTCTGGGATGGATACAGGCAAAACAGGAAATCTGAATAAGGTTGGTAGTTGTCTTATCCTGGTTGTGATATTGTACTGTACTTTTACAAGATGCCACCATCCGGGGAGTCAGGGTACAGGGTGCATGTGATGGCTCTGTGTTCTTACAACTGAAGTTAATCGACAGTTTCAGAAAGGTATGCCTGTCACATGCATGTGTGTGTGTGGTGCGTGCATGTGTGTGTGTAACAGTGTGTGTGCTTTATGTAACATATTCAGTGTGTGCATGCATGTGTGTAACGTATTCAGTGTGTAACGTTCTGTGTGCATGCGTAACATTGTGTGTAACATCTTCAGTGTGTGTGTGTAACATACTCAGCCAGTCCGGGATGGGGGCTGTGGCTGCTGCTTCACCAGGGCAGGCCCAGGCTTTTCTGCTAGTTAAGACAGGTGACTACTTGCAGACTCTGAAAATAATTTGTATTTCTTAAAGAAAATTCACTCAAATCATGATTCATCACATTTTTCTTTAAAAGACCAGCTCATTAGTTATGGAAAAAGATTACTCTGTCAGCGGAGAATGTGGTGGATTCAAGAGGCAAGACCCAAGGCAGATGCCACTGTGGGACCCCTGGAATAAAGTGTGGAGGGTGGACCGGGGCTGGCCGCGCCTTACCTGTGTGGGGCCAGTGCCTGATAGATGCGACATGTAACACTGCCTTCGGACTAACACATCGGATGGAGGCGGCGCTGACTGTCTCACCTGGATTCCACGTGGCATCGCCTGAGAGCTCAGCACATGGCCAGGGCTAGTGATGGACCTTCTGGACGCAGGTCACTCTTGCTCGTGTGTCCTGGATGAGCGAGCTGCGCGCTGGCTCCCTGCGGCGTCCCGGGAGCACCAGAGCAGACGTCACCACGTGTCAGCCAGGAGCCTGAGCTGAGTCTCGGGGTTCTCGTCTGGACAGGGGGTGGTGGAGGCATTGCCTGCTTGGTGCTGTTAGGAAGATGGGCTGAGCAGTACTGTGGAGGCTTAGACCAGGCCCGGCATGTAGGACACAGCCGGTGACTGGATCATTGTCAGTGTCCCCGTCCCGTCCACATGGCAGGTCCTTATCAAACCAGCTTGGCCTCCAGCTCCCCAGGCTCCGAGGGGGTGGAGATTATTGTAGAAGTGAACAGAGAGTCGGGCAGAGGACGCCGCCGGGTCGGGGGCTCCATCTTCTATGGAGCTGACTTTGGATTCCGCTGGCAGCAGCCTCCCCGGCACCCAGGGGCTTTGGGGTCAGGCTGACCCGGGCTGGTAGCCGGCTCCTCCTCATGCTGCCCAGCCACACGACCTGAGCTTCAGGGTAAAAAATTAAATAAGCAACACGGAGTGCCTGGCACACAGTCACTGTCCCCTTTGCCTTTCAGAAAATGCCAGGGATTCCCCTCTGAACGCTCACTCCTCTTTTTCAGGAACAAGACTGCCAATGGCGACTGCCGCAAAGACCCCCGGGAGCGGAGCCGCAGCCCCATCGAACGCGCCGTGGCCCCCACCATGAGCCTGCACGGCAGCCACCTGTACACGTCCCTCCCCAGCCTCGGCCTGGAGCAGCCCCTCGCACTGACCAAGAACAGCCTGGACGCCAGCAGGCCGGCCGGCCTCTCGCCCACACTGACCCCGGGGGAGCGGCAGCAGGTGGGCCTCTGTCTGGGAGGGTGGCAGGGGGAGTCCGGGGGCTGGGGGACTGAGCTGGATGCAGAGTCCCGGGCAGAGGACCCCGAGGGCGGTGGTGAGGGAGAGAGGTGGTAAGGGATGCCACCCTTCGCCTCCGTTCTGCACTTGGGACAAGGGACAGCAGAACAGGAGTCCTCTTCTGCTTTTACTTCCTGCCCAGACCTGCCCGGACCTCGCATCTTAGCACTCGTGGCCTTGGGCAAGGTGCATGTCACTGGGGCTTCATCTCTCTCCTGCCACAGTACAAGGTGGTGTACTGACGTTTTCTTCAGCAGTCTTCTGTGGCAGGCCTGATTCTCTTAGGATCAATGTCATCCTCAGGGGTATCCTCCGTTTCTCCTTGAGAAGGTCACGCAGATGAAGGGAAATGTCAGGCTGCTTTGCCTTGGGCTGGGGTCCTGCACAGTTGATGGCCGCAGGGTTGTGAGCCCATGCTGGTCAGAAGCCTATGATGGGTACATAGGGAGTTTTTTCTATTAAAGGAATATAGGAAATTAAATGATTACATAATAAACACCGTTTGCTTGGTAGAAACAAATCTTTTTAAAAACGGGGTTCCTGGGGAAGTGTGTGTGGGAAGGCAGCAGCATTGAGAAGGCTTGGAATCGCTGCTGGAGCTCTCTGAACCTCCGGGCAGTGCGACCTAACAGCTCCTTAGTCACTAGTCAGCATTTGCTAAGACTGACAGAGAGGAGGGTGCTGTGCCCCGAGGGGCGCCTCCAGGCTCCGTGCATTCAACTGCGAGAGCCTCCGTGTCCTTGCGGCACCCCCGGGGGCTTCCCTCAAGCAGCACTGCCTGGTGTCCGTCTCTGATGGGGTCTGTTGGAACTGCGGGTTGGGGAGGCCCTGGGAGTTGGGAGAGGTGCTTCTGGTGCTTGGGAATCCCGGTGAAGCTGAGAACAGTTGCCCATCTTGCCTTGGAGCCTGACATTGTAATCCTGTTTGTTTGATTCATTCATTTAACAAAATGGCATAGACCCCTATTGTGTGCCAGCGGGTGCCAGAAGCCAGTCCAGCAAGATGCAGTCGTCGTTCTCAGCACACTCAGCTTTCGTCTGGAGGAGAGAGCGCTGATGTGTCTGATGGAACCTGGGGCCAGGTTATCACTGCTGTTCATGTCAGCGTTTTACTAGTGCTCACCATTTACCCAGCCCTCTGCAGAGTGGAGCTCTGGGCAGCCAGAGGTGGTTGTGTGGACACTGTCATGGCCACAGGGAGCTCCCAGTCTAGTTGGGGAAATGGATGTGAGAAGAGAGGAGTGTGCGCCTGGGCAGCAGCAGAGGCGTGTGGGCAGTGCGACCCACAGGGACCCACTCCCTGCCTCCGGGGGTGGGCAGTGGACCTTTCTGCTTTGTGAAGCTCAGCAGGCATTGTAATGATGCCACGAGCCATGGCCTGAACTGTGCAGGTGGAACCTGGCTCTCTGGCCATTGTCACGGCTGTTGGGGAGTCCCTGAAGGACAGGGGAATGGAGGGGAGGATTCAGCTGTAATCTCAGAGCACCCACGTCCAGCCTCTGGCCCTTGGTGACCTGGGGGATGTAACTGTGAGCCTCGCGGGCTGTCTCTGCCCGCAGGGTCAGGGTGGGCTCTTGACGGGCTTAGTGTTTTCTTAGATGATGATTTCCTTGACTCTCCAAGGCTCTTGAGAATCTTGCAGTTGGTTTCGGTCACAGTTGCTTTGCAAAAACGGAACTGCTGAACAGAGTGGCCTGATTTCTTTAGCCTGTCTCCCTCTCTCCAACCTGGAACAGGCCTTGCTGCCCGTTCATGTGGCAAGGGCCCCTCCTCGTGCCTTGGGGCTCCTGAGCAGCTCTCCTAGGAGGGAGAACCTCAGCTCCCCAGCTGTGTCCTTACAGGATCCAGGCCTGGAGCAAGGACAAAGCCAGGGACCATGGAGCACCCCAAGCTGCCCATTTTCCTGGGAAGGGCACAGTGGCCTGACCGGAGCTGTCACTTTAGGCTGGGCTTGGTGGGGAAGAGGGGGTCAATCCTGCCCTCCTTGCCGTGGCTGCTGTCAGCACATGTCATTCACGTCGTAGCCATTCGTGGGGCTCCTTCCTGCGGCAGCGTGGCGGGGCCGAGGCCACGCACTGGAACCTCAGCTGGGCTCCAGCGCCTTGCTGAGGACACCAAGCAGCCACGTTGCCTGTGCTCCAGCAGCTCTGAGGCCCCTTCCCAGGAGTCTGTTGGGTGTCATCCTGTAGCTCAGAGCCAGGCGAATGGTGGTGGGGAGGGGGCTTCCTGGGGTGACAGCAAAGCTCTGTGTCCACAGGTGGGCAGAATGCATGCTGCAGCCCTGTAGGTGGACATGGTGGAAACCTTCCTCTGTGTGGCAGAAAATGTGACTCAGATCTCTGGGAACTTGGGACAGGAAAGTTCCCTGAGGGGCATGTATGGGGAGGCTGCAGAAAGTGTCCCCCCATTTCATGTTTGTGATGGCAGCTCAGGATAGACAGACACCAAGAGGGTGGCCTTGGGCAGCAGCCAGTGAGGAGAGGCAGGATGGGGTTAAGCTTCGCACATCGAGGGCCGGGCGCGGTGGCTCACACCTGTAATCCCAGCACTTTGGGAGGTCGAGGCGGCGGATCACTTGAGGCCAGGATTTCGAGACCGGCCTGGCCAACATGGTGAAACCTTGTCTTTACTAAAAGTACAAAAATTAGCCAGGCGTGGTGGTGGGTGCCTGTAATCCCAGCTGCTCGGGAGGCTGACAGAACCACTTGAATCCGGAAGGCGGAGCTTGCAATGAGCCAAGATCGCGTCACCGCACTCCAGCCTGGACGACAGAGTGAGACTTCGTCTCAAAAAAAAAAAAAAAAAAGTGTCGGTGCAGCCAGCCTTGGGGGTTGCTTTCAGATAGGACAGGTGGGCGCTGTCTCCCCCAGGGCAGCCTCTGTCTGAGGACAGTCACAGGGGGTGGGGCAGCGGGTGAAGGGGTTAGTGACAAGGCTCATCCTGGCCCTGCCATAAATCTGCGGTGTAACTTCCAGCAGAGGGTTTCTGGCCTTCATTTTCCCCATCTGGAAAACAAGGGCGTGGGGCAGGGGAGCCTCGAGATCCCATAAACGCTCACCATCTGGAGGCCTGGCCTGTTCTAGGTGGACGAGTCCCGGCCTGCACTCCACTACAGAGGCAAGGGCGAGGTGTCTGACTCCAGCGGGGGCCGGGGGGTGCAGCCAGTCCCAGGAGGGCTCACGGGCCACCCTGCAGCCTGGCTTGTGGGGAGGAGGAGAGGATACCCAGACACTGAACATCTTCGCATCTGCAGGTGACCGGTTAAGGTGATTCGCTGCAGCTCAGGTCAGGAGATGCCCTAAAGGTGTTCTGATACCAGTTGGCCAGCCTGCCCTGCTGGTCCCGTGCTAGAGACTCTTTTCTGAAATGGCCTTTCCTGCTTTGGATAGACTGACATAAAGGCTGGACAGCGAGCTCATTTCTTCCTCTTCCTTGATTCCCCTCCCCGTGCTTGAAACGTCTCCCCAGTTCCCCACATCTGCGTGGCTCAGGACATGCTCGCTGCAAAGCACAAGCCGGCTGAGCACAAAAGGGAGTTTTATTGGGAGGATCCTGGGGGGTCTCCTTGAGCCCAAAGTCATGGGTCCAGCCAGGCTTGGGAAGGGCCTGGCCATCTCACTGAGAGCTGGACGGGGCAGGCCCTCCTCCCTCCTGGCTCTGCGCATGTCCAGGTCTTGGTATCTTGCTCTCTTGCTGCTGCTTGACCTCTGTGGTCAGCCAGTGTGAGATCTGCTCCAGGCCTCATCTGTCGGTCCCCAACCCCCTTTCCGACCCTGTCTGCTCAGCACTGTGAAGACCCTCACCTGAGGCCCTGTCCACAGGCAGAGCGTGGACATTCAGCCCAGCTCCACCTGCCCAGGTTCTCTGCGCTGCCACCTGTGCACACCACGGAGGCGACACGAACTCTGGGCAGCTCTGTCCCACTGTGGAAGTATTGCGCCACTCAGAAACCCTGAATTCTTGGTTTGTCTGCTGCTGCTAAGCCACGTCTCCCTCTACCCTGGCGTGTGTCATTTCTTGTTAGACCCAAGTACAGACCCTTATGTTTAATCCCAGTTCATCCTTGTGGATCCACATTTTCATCCTAGAATCCATTTTCGCCATTCCCAATCACTTTCTATCATGAGAAGGTCTGGCAGGCAAGCCTTTTGTGTCTTTATACCAGCTACTTCTCTGACTTGAATGGAAAGGGCTGGCTGGGAAGGACAAAGCCCAGCATCCCTCTGGCTGACACTACTGTCACCCTTGGTCCCTGTGGAGTGATTTCAACCAGCTCCTCACTGGCTGTCCTGGAACTCAGCCCACATACTCCACCACCTTGTCCTCAGGGATATTGCAAGATACTTTTCCTGGGGGGACCTGAGGAAGTTCTGTTTAGTTCACACATATTTTCTGTCCGAGGTTCTGCACCTAGGCTGGGGAGCCAGACATACTGCCTGGTGTGCGTGGTCTTACAGGAGCACCTGGACAGACCGATGCATGTGCTGAATCTTGGTGGGTTGGGGGAGCAGGAGTGAAGCGGGGGGCAGCCAGTGAATGGCTTCACAGAGAGATCTGAACAGGGCTTGAAGGAACAAGGGGAGTCTGCCAGGCAGACAGCGTAGGAGTGGCAGGGAAGGAGAGTGAGTCTGTGTGCAAGGCAGATCCGGCTGGGGTGGGACGTGTACTGTTCTACACTCAGGCGTATTTCCTCCATTTCCTCTCTGTCCTGATTTGTAGGTCATCACTGAAGCCAACTCGAGCTGGCTTTGGCTCAAGCAAAATGCTTCCAGTTAATTGCCATGTATTGAAGTGTCCTGGATGGCTCCAGGCACACCCGCGGCTCAGTGGACACAATGGGAAGGGCTCTGGGGACGTTACCGGGAGAAGCGAGGTCCCTCCTGCAACCCTCTGCCCTCCACAGGATGCTCAGTGTTTGTCTCAACAGATTTGAGAGAGGGGGACAGACCAACTCAACAGTTGAGCTTTTGTCCTTTGTACTGTCACTGATCCAAACAGCCACGACCAAGGACCATTACACACACCCTTGGAGCTGCACTCACTCTGTGGATTGGCCGTGTTTAGCAACAGGACTCCAGTGTTGAAGTGGGAGGTGGCAGACGGGGTCAGGAAGGGCTCCAGAACAGAGCCTGAAGGGTGCTGGGGAGGGCCCCAGGGGCGGTGCCCCGTACTGAGGCGGGTCTCCACATACTGACACCCCTCTTCCCCGCAGAACCGGCCCTCCGTGATCACCTGTGCCTCGGCTGGCGCCCGCAACTGCAACCTCTCGCACTGCCCCATCGCGCACAGCGGCTGTGCCGCGCCCGGGCCTGCCAGCTACCGGAGGCCACCAAGCGGTGAGTGTCCCGGGCCTCCTCACCTGTCACAGCTGTGCTAGTAGCAGCAGAGCCCTTCTCTGTCATGCTGTTGGCTGAAACCCCTCGCCCCTGAGCCCATCTATTGCTGAGGTTGAAAAAGTATTTTTTGAGCACGTCCAGTGTGCACCTAGCGTTGTGCGTGGCTTGGGTGGGAAGGGCATGAGAAACACGCTGCCCCCCTCAATTCCAGGATCTCATGCCCTAGTTCAGGGAGGGCAGCAGCTACTGTTAAATTTAATGCCACGTTCTCTTTCTGAACTTGGACTCTGGCCCAGTGCAGTCGGTACATCACCATTTTACAGAGAAGTGACCTGCCCAAGTGCCTGACTTAGCCGGGGGAGGTGGGTTCTGTTTGCAGAGCCCACACTGACTGTGGCAGCCAGTCCAGCTCTGGGCTGCCCGAGGGAGGGTGCTGCACCCGTGCCTGTCTGCAGCCACCTGTGTCTGACTGCCTTCCTGCTTGCCTGCAGCTGCCACCACCTGTGACCCCGTGGTGGAGGAGCATTTCCGGAGGAGCCTGGGCAAGAATTACAAGGAGCCCGAGCCGGCACCCAACTCTGTGTCCATCACGGGCTCCGTGGACGACCACTTTGCCAAAGCTCTGGGTGACACGTGGCTCCAGATCAAAGCGGCCAAGGACGGAGCGTCCAGCAGCCCTGAGTCCGCCTCTCGCAGGGGCCAGTCCGCCAGCCCCTCTGCCCACATGGTCAGCCACAGTCACTCCCCGTCTGTGGTCTCCTGAAGGGAGTGCCTCCTCCAACAACACGTGGATCTGCATGGTTTGCCTGAGCTTTGAACAGTCAGTACTTTAAAAAAAAAAAAAAAAAAAAAAAAAAATCATGGGGGGGGGGTGGGGGGAAGGGAAGGGATGGTTTATTCACAAAAACCATGTTGTTGGGATTTTTGTTCTGTTTTTGTACTTGCTTGGTATCCGTACAAGGGGGCCCTCAAACATGATAGCAGGAACTACGTGTGGAACATCTGTCTAATGTAGCATCCTTACTTCCTGCCTCAGTTACCAAAGAAACCTCTGATGCAGGTCTGCCGCCCCGACGGGGCCAGGACTCCACAGCGCTTTCTCAGTCACAAGCCATGATGAATTGGTGACTCAGACGCTTTGTGCTTTTTCCTTTGCTTCTTGAGACCGAGGTGTGTGTGGCTCAGCTTCCACGGCGTGTTTGGTTCGGTCCGTGTGTGTGCGTGTGTATACTTGAAGAGAACTGTCGTGTCTGATTTGCACTATTGGAGGAGGACTAAAGTTGCCTGACAACTTTATGTGTGATGCCAGAACTCTGAGGGCAAACTGCTGAAAAACAAAGGGTTTAAGGATGACATTTCTGACCATTTGTGTGTTTGTTGTTGTTACTGTTTTTGTTTTTTTTTTAATCTAGACAATACAGCTTTGGAAGGGGAAGTCTCATACAGGTTATAGGTCTTTCTCTCTCTAGATTTCAGGTGCTTGCAACTGGACTGCAGACTCTACCAATCACGGGCATTTTACCTTCTCTGAACACTGCAGTTTGTTAGACTAGAGCTGAGGTTGGAGGATTCCATAGTGCTTTAAACGTGATGCATGTTTTAATGGAGAAAAAATAGCTGGTTTCTATTAATTATATAGACAGTAAACAAAAACCTTAATACTTACTATCTTCTTTTCAGAATTAGTTTATTTTTGTCAGTTACAGTCCTAGATATACTTACTGCTGGTACAGTTGTACTCTAAGATTTGTATTTGATATTCACTTTACTCACAAGCAGTGCGGGAGGCCAGCTCCTGGCAGGCCCTCGTGATGAGCAGTGGGTCAGCTGCGGTGTGGGATGCTGGAGTTTTGCTGCCGGCTGACAGCATTTTTGCATCCCCGTCTGCTTTGTTACAAGCTCCCAGGGGAGGTGGGGTTTGTGTCTTCCAGCTTCCCTACATGCAGAAACTGCTCCCTTTGAACTCTCTTGGCTGAACAGCAGATTACTGACAATCTGTGATAACGGTGTTTTTATACGCTTCCTCGTACGCTGGGGCCAAGGCAGTATACATTCCTCTGACTTTATACTGTTATTACTGCATTTTATTATTTGCTATATTAATAGCTACTAACTAGAAATTAGATGAAGCAAGCATGACAGACACAGCTGTGGAGGTCACAGCTGCTCCTTTTTGGTCAATGAGCGTTTCTGTCCCCTCCGCCTGGGGTGTGCTGTGTTCGCCTGGCCCAGCAGAGGCTCACGACGATGGCACCTGACCGGGTGACATGGGTGTGGTCACCTCACCTGCAAGGCTTTGTGGACTCTGCACACTGCACGACCTCTGGTTTTACAGTTTGGCTGTTGAATTTTGGAAATTGGCACTGGGTGAAAAGGTCGGAGGACTGGCTCTTGTAGTCACAGGGTGGCTGCAGGCCTTTGAAAAGTGGAGGAAAGAAAAGCCCTTCTCCTTGCCCCGCACACATTTCACTCCCACTCTACTGGGCTTCCAAGCTTTGGCATTCAGGCCCCTATATTTTCTGTAGGAAAAATCGTTGAGAACACTTTTTTTATATAGGTAATTTTAAGACCATCATTACGCTGTGCGTAAAGAATGTACAGAGAAATTTGTAGGTATTTTTGGAAGAACATTAATTTGTTAATGATATGTAGCTATTTAATTTTTCCCTTTCCTATTGTAATCATTCATTTTTTGTTGTTTGGGAAAAAAAAAGTTGATCTTTTTTTTTGTCGTAGATTTGTCTGTAAAAGTGCAGGAACACAGTTATTCTATGAGAACACTGCATCTGCATTCATAGCCACTAGTTTGTTATTGCTACAGGCTACTGAGCGTCGTAACAGGAAAACAACCCACTGCTGACCGGCTCGGTGGAGGACACTCCTGGGACAGGTCTCTCTGTCAGTGAACAAGGGCGTCACTCTGGGAGGGTCGGCGGTGCTGGTGGCCGGTCCCCTGGTGCACTGACCTATCTGGGATAGGCAGTACCCTGGAGGGGGCCTTGGGCAGAGGGGGCAGCAGAAAACCAAACATTTCACTGAGAAAGAGCCCCCTTCCCCGCTCTAAGAAGGGCTCCGTGAAGTTCTTGCCAGAGCCACACCGCCTGCAGTGCGCTCTGAGCGTCTCTCCGTGTGTAAATCTGTAATATACCATTCTCTGTGGCCTGTTTTTCCTGGAAGAAGAAAAAAAGGTTTGGCAGGCCATCTTTTTTTTGTACTTAAAAGTAGCCTTAAGAACAATAATAAAGTGCTCTTAAACCACATAGTGTACGTGTGGCTCTTCAGCCCCCGAGTGAGTTTCAGTGCCAGGCTGGGTGGGCGGACTCGGGCCCTGCACCTGTGTCGGCTGTGTCCCCATGAAGCTCCCATGAGCTGAACGACAGCCACCGGAACTTGGACTGGCTACTTTGGGAGACGCCTCATTTGAAATCTACCCTACTAAATCCTGCTGTTGTTAAGGGTCAGCCCAGACTCAATTTTCACTTTGCTTTTGGGCCTAAGACGAAAGCTGAAAGAATAAAATAGCAGGAAGAGTGCCTCTGGTTCCTACAGCATTCCAGGGATGATGCCTTCTACACGGGGCAGGGTGGTCAGAGGTACCCAGGCCATGGCCTCTCCTGGGTTTCCAACCCCTGCTCTTGGGGCCTCACAGCTGCACACACCCAGAAGAAAGAGGAACACCAGCTCTGGCCTGAGTTACAGCTGTCTGACCCCTCCCCTCAGCTGGGCCAGGAAGGCAGCCCAGGCTTCGCCTTTCTGGGCCTGGCGTGCTTATAAAGGCAGGGAGGACTCCACCTCACCAGGCAGCTGCCAGGATCTGCCCCGGGCTCTTCCCCCAGCTCAAGGCAGCAACAGAAACTCCTTTCCCTCAAGCAGGCAGGCAGGCAGGCACAGATGCTATGCCCACAGCGGAGGACAGGCCGGGAGGCAGGAAAGCCATGTCTGGGCGGCACACTCTTGTCGGTGGTGGAAATCGGGGGTCAGTGGATCATGTGGGCCCTTTAGTCTCGCACCCAGCTTGGCTCTCCTCCTCCCGCTCCACCAGGGCCAGGCTGCAGTGTGCTCACAGGGCCCCACCCTCAGCCATGCCCAGGGCCCTCACAGGAGAAGCCTGCAGTGGGGCTGGCAGGGCATCCTGGGGATGAGGGTACCACCTCCCGCAGTGGCTCTGGACAGTAGCTGATTGCTCACCTCCCCATTTGGTCTGTGTTGGGCCACCCCCTGAGGGCCAAGGGGAAAGGATCCTGAGGGACGGCTATCAGACACTGTCACAAGAAATAAAAACTGCACAGAGGACCAAGTCCCAGGTCGATAAGGCCGAAGCCAAGGTTATTATTCAGCTCTGAACTGGTGGCATCGTGAATCCCGAGCAACGTTGAACATGGCCGCTCCTGGGCAGCGGAGGGGGTCCCAGTCCTCAGGGTATGGAGAGGAGGGGACCAGAATCACCAAGCCTGGGGTCAGCAGTCCTGCTCTGGTGATGGAGAGCTCCTCAGCAGGCGGCCGGGGAGAAGTCAGCCTCACAGCGGGGCCATCTCAGATGGTCTCATCGTCGCTCATGTCCCAGATCTGCGTGGAGAAGGGGAGAGGCTCAGCCAAGATGTCCCACTGCCTGGTGGTAGGCACACAGATGCTTTAAAACCGCAGTGGTCATGGCAGCTCCCACCTGCAGAACCACTCCCTTGTCTCTGAGGGACTGCCACCCCATTTCTGTACAAGGACACCAAATCTCAGACTTGCCAAGGCGTCACTAGTGCGTGAACCACCTGGTGGAACCAACAGTGGAGGGCTGGGATTTGCACTGGGGATGTCCTCTGCTCACCTCCTGCACATCCACCTCGGGGGCCTGTCCCTGACCCAGCCAGCCTCTGCTCATCCTGGCTTCTGCAGCACTCAACCCCACCCCAAGCCAGCTTGTTCTCCTTGCGGTCCACCTGCCCGCTGGAAGGCAAGCTCCCTGAGGGCAGGGATTCTGGTGTGGGCACGTGTTGCCTCGGGAGGCTGCACCCTGGGTGCCTGTTCCACATTCCCTCTAACTGTAGTCTAGCTGCCGACACTCCCAACTCAACACTAGAGAGCTGAAGAGCAAGCCCTCCCCACCAGCCAGCGTGGAGGTGGCCTGGAGCAGGACAGTAGAGACAGCCAGATCCTGCCACAGTCCCTCAACGAGTCTGAGCCTCGCAGTGAACCTGGGGAGCGGGAGGCCCCAGTGTGGCTGTGTGGAGAACTGAGGGACCCAGCAAGAGACACCCTGCCCGCATGCGCCCAGGCCCATTCATTCCCTGCAGTCCTTGGCGTGAACCCCCAGGGAGAGAGCCCAAGGCCAGCACAGCAGGTCTCAGGGTCCCTGGCACCCTGGGCTCCCTGGAGGGCCAGTCCCTGAAGCTACGCCTTCAGACTTTCAAAATTCCTAGAACTGGTTGCAAAAGGCCACCTCAGTGCTAGCAGAGCTGAGAGAAGGAACAGCATGTTTACACGAGGCTGGCCCGGGGAGACGGGAGGCCTGGCCAAGGTAAATATCAACACCAGCTTGGCTTTCAAAGTCAAGGACGTCGAAAATAAATAGAAGGAAATTTCTCTCTCCTGAGGACCCAGCTCCCAGGCTGAGGGGAGGCAGCCCTCTCACTTCCCCCGTCTCCCCTGAGGCCAAACTATCTGAGCTCTCGGGAGGGGATTGCCAAGCGAGGTCTAGATGCCGGCCCAGCCAGGCTGTGGATGGGCCGGTCTGGAGTCCAGTGACCAAATGTCCCTTTCTCTGGGTCAGGTCCCCACTGAGCTCATCCTCAGTGCGGCTGAAAACTCCCCTAGGGTGGGACTGAGCAGTGCAGGGCAGGGGGGCTGTGTTTCTAACAAAGGTTGCATTTAGGAGCCCCTGGATCTGATCTCTGGGTTCTGATGGTCTGAGTGGAAGAACAGCCCCTGGAGGGTTTGCCAGCCCAATCCATCCGTTCTTTCACTCTCCTATTCAGTGAACACACATTCCTGGAGCCCGCTCTGTGCCACGCACTGTGTAGACCTGCTGCAAATACTCCCCCTTTCACTCCTCACATCTATCTGTGAAGTGAAGATGGAAACAAGCCCGGAGAGGTAAGGCAATTGGCCTGAGATCACACTACAAGCAAGCTTCAGTGCTGGGAACAGGGGTGTATGGAAAAGGGCTGGGCGGGCTGCCTGGAGGAGGACGCCAAGGTGGGGGGTGATGACGCAAGATGGAGAATGAAAAGGGTGAGCCTTGTGGGCCGTGTCCTCCGGGACCTCCTGCCCAGCCGCCTTGGAGGGCTGCCAGCCTGGGCAGGGCAGGGTCAGTGCCAAACAGCAGTGCCCTCTGCAAACGGGTGGTTGGGGTTGTTCTGTTCCTGAGGACTCGGGCTGGGGCTGGGGCCGGGACTAGGCTTTATAGGAAAGCAGAAACTTTCAGGGAGGTGTTACCCATTTTGTCATCCATGTTACCAGGTTTTTAGCTATGGGGAAGAGGCATAGGTGCTCAGCCACACCAGGACTGGGTAGCCTGGGACTGGCCCTGGAAGGCGCCTGGCTGACCCCTTGCTCCCGGACAGATTCAGCGCTCGAGGGGCCGCGGCTGCTGGCAGTGCCCGAGCTGTGCAGGGGATCCCGCGAGACACCTGGAAGGCTTATTGTGACACGGTTCTACTGAGGCGGGGGGCGGGGAGCAATGCATTTTACATAACCACTCGGGGATTTTCCAGAGCGAATCTCGGCGGCAGGCACGGGCTCTCTGCTGGCCTTGTCCCATTGGCTGGGCTCAGAGGGCAGCAGCCATCTTCATTGGAAACCTCAAGAAACAACTAGAACACAGACTTGTGGGGATGGGATGGGATGGGGACTGGAGGGGAACTGGAGTGGGACTGGGGGCTGGGATCTGCAGACTCCCCACTGTGTCCTCACCACAGCTGTGTCCTTGGCAGGGCACCTGGTGTGGAGAAGGGCACGGTGAATGTCCTCTTAATGAAGATCATAGGAAACTGTCAGGTTTTTAAAAATATCAATACTGAGTGCTGACAAGGGTATGGCAAAACACTGCCACAAGAGAAGTATAAATTGGTACCACATTTTTAAAAAGATTTGGCAATATGTAATACAAACCTTTAAAAAACGTTCAACCCTAAGGAAAAGACAAATGATTTTTTTGTGTTTAATATCAAAGTACACCTGGAAACCCCAATAAAATACATGCTAAGATACCCTTAGAATACAAATGAAAAAGTATTTGGTAAGAACAAGATATAAAATTGACAACAACCAATTATAACCCCCCACATGCAGTGCAAACAATGTTTAGTTCAAAACAGAATGAAAGAGGCTGGACGTGGTGGCTCACACCTGTAATCTCAGCACTTTGGGAGGCCAGGGCGGGTGGATCACTCGAGGTCAGGAGTTCAAGACCAGCCTGGCCAACATGGTGAAACCTCATCTCTACTAAAAATACAAAAAGTAGCCAGGCGTGGTGGCGGGCACCTGTAATCCCAGCTACTCGGGAGGCTGAGGCAGGAGAATGGCTTGAACCCGGGAGGTGGAGGTTGCAGTGAGCTTGAGATTGCACCACTGCACTCCAGCCTGGGCAACAGAGTAAGACTCTGTCAAAGAAAAAAAAAAAAAAAGGAAAGAGAAAGGAAGAAAGGCACCCATTATACTGTCCAGGCACAGTGGTTCGCGCCTGTAATCCCAGCACTTTGGGAGGCTGAGGTGAGTGGACTGCTTGAGGCCAGGAGTTTGAGACCAGTCTGGACAATAGAGCAAGACTCGGTCTATAAAATTTTTTTTAAAAAGTATAAAAGCAATGAAAAAGATAAACACATGGGAATAAACCTAACGTCAGATGTACAAAATCCATATGAAACCTCTGAAACAGCTGCGACAGTCCTAGAAGAGTATCACCTGGGAAAGATGTAAACTGGAGTAGACAGAGCCACATCCCTTGTTTCTGCATAGGACGATTTAACATCCATAAAGGTGTCAGCTTTCTCAAAGTGAATACATTAACAAAGTCCCAATTTTCAAAGATAAACAAATGTTTTCTGGAGCCAAAACAAATGTTTTCTGGAGCCAGCCGAGCTGGTTCTAGGCTACGTGGAAAAACAGGAAGCAGAGACACCCAGGAAACCCTCTGAACAGAAAAGCGGTGAGAAGCCCCTACCATGGGCCGAGGGAGACGTCATGAAACCCCCGAGGAGGAGAGGGTGTGTCTGCAGGGGAACACTCAGATGGCCAGCAGGACACGAAGAGTACAGAAACGAGAGAAGACCATGTCCAAGAACATGTGGAAATCAAGAATTTTAATGATAATGGCCTGGGGAGTGCCATCTCAGCTCATTAGGAAAAGATAGACTTTTTAAATAAATGATATGAAGAGAAGTAGAGAGTCACTTGGAAAAAGATAAAATTGATTCCATGCCTTACCCCACACGTTAGAATCAACTCCAGATGGGATAAAGATCCAAATGTTAGAGAAAATGAAACCATAAGAATACTAGATACAAAAGTGGGTGAGCTCATTATAGCCTGGGAGTAGGGAAGGCCTATGATCCCAAATCCATAAGCAATAAAAAATGGATACACTTGACTCTGCAAAAACACATGCATGCAATATGCACGGGAAAACAGTCAAAAAGACAAACTGTGAGAAAACATCACAACATACCATAAACGGCTCATCTCAGTAATAGACAAAGAGCTCTTAGAAATCAAGAAGAGAGGCCAGGCATGCCTGTAATCCCAGCACTTTGGAAGGCCGAGGTGGGAGGATCACTTGAGCCCAGGAGTTAAAGACCAGCCTGCGCAACATAAGGAGACCCTTTCTCTACAATAATGTTTTATTTTTTTATTTTTTTATTTTATTTTATTTTATTTTTTTGAGACAGAGTCTTGCTCTGTCGCCCAGGCTGCGGTGCAGTGGCCGGATCTCAGCTCACTGCAAGCTCCGCCTCCTGGGTTTAGACCATTCTCCTGCCTCAGCCTCCCGAGTAGCTGGGACTACAGGCACCCGCCACCTCGCCCGGCTAGTTTTTTGTATTTTTTAGTAGAGACGGGGTTTCACCGTGTTAGCCAGGATGGTCTCGATCTCCTGACTTCGTGATCCGCCCGTCTCGGCCTCCCAAAGTGCTGGGATTACAGGCTTGAGCCACCGCGCCCGGCCTACAATAATGTTTTAAAATTAGCCAGGTAGGTGTCTGTAGTCCCAGCAACTCAGGAGATGGGAGGATGGTGTGAGTTCGGGAGGTAGAGGTTGCAGTGAGCTGTGAATGCACCACTGCACTCCAGCCTGGGCAACAGAGAGTGAGACCCTGTCTCAAATAAATAAATATCAAGAGGAGAAAGACCAATAGACCAAATTTTTAAAAAGTGGCTAAAGACATGGCCAGTTCTCAGAAAAAATAAGCAAATGGCCCTTAGACAAAAAAAAAGATGCACAGCCTTACTCATAATAAAGGAAATGCAAAGGTTTCCTTAAGACACAAAAAGAACCAGAAAAAAAAATGGGTTTGCATTCCACAAGAATTAAAATTTCTGGTCTTGGAAGGATACCACTGAGAAAATGAAAAGACAAGTTGTAGATTAGGAGAAAATATCTCTATATTAAAAGAACTTGTATTGAGAAAATAAAGAACTCTTACAACTTAATAAAGAGACAAAAACTTGATTTTTGGGGAGAAGACTGGAAGAGAAACTTCACCAAAGAGGAAATATAATGGCAAGTAAGAAAAGACGCCCAGCTTGCAGTCCTCAGAGAAATGCAAATCAAAACCACAAAGAGACAGCACACCCCACCTCAGAAAGCTGAAGCTAAAGGCCAGCGCCACCCGGTGTCTGTGAGGATGTGGGGCAGGAAGGGCCCACACACTGCTCCTAGTGGGGGTGGAAAGTGGCAAAACCACTTCGGAGAAAGGTCTAGTGACTAAGTGTGCACTCACCATGTGATCCAGCCATTCCACTCCTGTTTATTCCAAAGAAACAAAAACACGTGTCCACAGAAAAACTTGAGCCAGAATGTCCACAGCAGTCTTACTCAGAATAGGTACAAACTAGAAACTACACAAATGCTCATCAACGGGAAAGCAGAGAAACTGTGGTATATCCATACAATGGATACTACTGAGCCATTAAACTACTGATGCGTTAAACAACACACATGAATCTCCGTGTCTTGATTCTGGGTCAAGGAAGCCCAGCTGGAAGGGGTGGGGAATGGGGTCGAAGGGTACGAGGTGGCAGTCATGTAGCATGAATAGTCCGGAGGTCTGATACACAGCACAGGACTACTGTTAATCCTGCTGGATTGTATACTGGAAATTTGCTAAGTGTAGATTTCAGGTGCGCACACCACACACTATGTGAGTTGATAGATATGTTAATTTCCTTCACTGTAGTAACCATTTCACTATGTGGTATCAAGATACCTTATACACTTTGACTATATATAGTTTTTAAGAAAACAACCCTAACACAGAGGATACCACACTTCATATTTCATTATATGAAATCCTAGAAGGGCAAAAATCCGTCTGTGGTGACAGGAAGCAATTTGTCACAACTCAACAAACTGGACACTTAAAATGGGTGTATTTCATCATATGTAAATCACACAATACAGCTGATTTAAAAAAAAAAAGAAAAGCTGCACTGAGATCACACTGGCAAGAATCTCACTGCTTCACGGTATGTTCTGTGTGTGAGCCTGTGGGGGAACCACTCTCTTACCTCCCTGGGAAAACACAGAACACTCCAGCCCCTGCAGAGGACAATCTGGCAACAGCCACAGTTCCTACGGCTTAACTTTTGACCCCGCCATCTCACTTTCAGGAGTCTGTCCTGAAGACACACCTCCACTATACGAAAGGATATTACCCCTGCTGCATGATCTCTTACAGGAAAAGACTGGGAACAGCCCAAGAGGCCCTCAGCGGGGAACCAGCTGACTAAACCATTTGATGCACATCCACAGCTGGGCTATTGTGGCCCTGAAACATAGTGAGTTCAGTCAGCTGATACAGGGGCTCAATTCCGGGATTTCTTTAGTGAAAGAAGAGAAGAAAGAAATGTGCAGAGTATCTGTAGCATACCACCTTTGTTTAAGAAAAAAGGGTTTTTAATTTTGCAAATATAAACACAGGAACAATAAAAGGAGAAATTAATTTAAATGCCTCCCTATAGAGGGTAGGTGGGGATGAAGGTGAGACTGCTCTGAGCATGCCTTTTAATTTTGAATCATATATGTCACATATTTTAAAGACTAAAAAAGGAAACCAAAAGTACAAGCAACAACAAAATAACTGGAGTCAAAATTTAAAATTTTTGTGCTTCCAAGGACACTATTAAGAAAGAGAAAAGACAACCACAGAATGAGAGATAATAATGGCACATCATGTATCTGATAAGAGACTTGTATCTAGAATATATAAAGACAGGAGTTTGAGACCAGTCTGGGCGTGGTGGCTCACGCCTGTAATTTCAGCACTTTGGGAGGCCAACGTGGGAAGTTCACTTGAGCCCAGGAGTTCGAGACCAGCCTGGAAAACATAGGGAAATCCTGTCTCTATCAAAAAACTTAAAAACTGGCTGAGTGTGGTGGTGCACACCTATAGTCCCAGCTACTCTGGAGGCCGAGGCGGGAGGATCCCTTGAGCCCAGGAGGTCAAGGCTGCAGTGAGCCATAACCATGCCACTTACACGACAGCCTGGGTGACAGCAAGACTCTGTTTCAAAAACAAAACAAAAAAATGCGCAAAGATGTTGAATAGACATTTCTCCAGAAAAAGATACAAATTGCTAATAAGCACATGAAATGATACTGAAACATAATTAGTCATCAGGAAAATGTGAATCAAAACCATAAGCTAACACTTCACACCCACTAGGATGGCTACAATGAAAAAGCCAGATCATAATAAGTGTTGACAAGGATGTGGACAAACTAGAACCTTCATATGTTGCTGCTGGAAATGTGAAATGGTTCAGCCACTTCATAAAAAACAGCTGGCAGTTCACCAAAAAATTAAACACAGTTACCATATGCTACAACAATTCCAGTCCTAGGTAATTGCCCAAGAGAAACGAAAACATGTGTCCACATAAAAACTTGTACACAAACACAGTAGTGTTCATATAAAAGTATTCATAAAAGTTAAACGTGGAATTCATAATAGGAAACGAGTGGGAACAATCCAGTTTCCACCAACTGATGAATAAACGAAACGTGGTCTGTCCACACTGGGGAGTGTTACTCAAACCCCTGCCTCCACTCTCTTCCCAGCAGCTCTGAGGACAATGGTGTCACATCTTTGCCCTCATTTTACAAAGCAGGGGACTGAAGCACAGAGAAAACAGCAGAACTTGTCAAGGAGACCGAGCTAGCAAGGGCGAAGGAAGCGGCCTTTTCCACTTTCTCTCACTACTTCCTGTTAAACATAATTCCCTCTAAAGATGATTAAGGTCGGTCTCTGAGTCTGCCCCCTGCACCCCAGACACACTTCCATTCACCACCTGTCACGCGAATGCACAGTAGGTGCCCCAAGAGCTGCAGTCCACACCCACCAGCACCACGAATACACCTGGGCAGCCGAAAGGCCAGGCCAGCTCCTGACCTGTTCTGGCTGTCCCCACCTCGGTATGACCCAGTTCAGAAGGCAGAGCCCGTGGCTTGGACAGCTAGGGAGAGGATGGTGTCAGCCTGTGCTGCTCTCCACTGGTGAGGGCGGGCTCAGCCCCTCTGGTCAGCCTGACCTGAGCCCCTCGGCACTCCCCACTGGCTGCTGCCCTGCAATGGAAGAGGGCAGGGCTGGGCCGCCTCTCTGCATTAGGGGAAGAAGGACCTTTCAATTGGCCCATCACCAGGAATGAGGGGAAGGCTCAGCCCGGACCCCACACACCCAAAGGGCCTTGAGGTTTCACTCTCTCCAAAGGAGACAGACGGGTTTGAAAGGAGCCCTCATCATCAGTTTCAAACTTGGGTCCCGTTTCTGGACCACACTGCCTGGAGCATGCCATGAACTAAGGTTCTTCTTTTATAAACACGGTAATTACCTTGTGAATGGCACAATTATATTTCTGTGTGTCCGCTAAAAACGTTCATTTGTTAAACGTAAACATTTAAGGTTGGGTGCGGTGGCTCACACCTGTAATCCCAGCACTTTGGGAAGCCGAGTCAGGCGGATCACCTGAGGTCAGGAGTTCGAGACCAGCTTGGCCAACATGGCAAAACCCCCTTTCTGCATGGTGGCAGGTGCCTGTAATCCCAGCTACTCAGGAGGCTGAGGCAGGAGAATCGCTTGAACCTGGGAGGCGGAGGTTGCAGTGAGCCGAGATTGTGCCACTGCACTCCAGCCTGGGTGACAGTGAGACTCCATCTCAAAAGAAAAAAAAAAAAAGGCCATTATTGGCATTTCTTTATTTACTTTTTGAGACAGGGCCTCACTCTGTCACCAGGCTGGAGTGTGGTACCATCATAGCTCACTGCAGCCTTGACCTCCCAGGCTCAAGCAATCCTCCTACCTCAGCCTCCTTAGTAATTGGGACTACAGGCATATGCCACCACATCCAGCTAATTTTTTATATTTTGTTGAGATGGGGTCTCCCTCTGTTGCCCAGGCCGGTCTTGAACTCCTAGGCTTAAGCAATCCTCTGGCTTGGCCTCCCAAAATGCCTCCGGGAAACAATGGGGGTGCTAACCCCCACTTCTTCTGGAGGAGCCTGCTAGTTGCTAGCCCTTACTGAGCACTGCCAGGGGGTGGCTGCAGGGACTAGGGTAGAAAAAGAGAGGGGACATCCAGAAGATGATTCCAAGGAAGAGCTGCCGGGGGGCAGGGGGGAGCTGACAACAGAGAGACACGCCCAGGAGAGCTGGGCCTGGCAGGGCTGCTCCCGACACAGAGCCCAAGCACGGCCCCGAGGCCCAGAGAGGGGACAAGGCTGGCGGGGCTCCCAAGGCTAGCAGGCTATGGGCTGGGGCTTGGTCCGTGAAATCCTAGGTCAGGTTTATGGACAAGAAGGGACAGGGAGGAGGTGGCCTGGCAGGGGCAGGAAAGAGCAGGGAGGAGGGAACGGCTGCAGGCCGTGGAGACTCCCCAGCCAGGAGCCAAGGATTGGAGGCAGGGCTCACTCAGGGTCCCTGCATAGGCTCTCGATGCCCACAAGAGAAGGATCTGTTGTCCCCACAGGTATCCGTCACCCTGGCTCTTCTGGGGTCTCCATAAGCCTCTGGCACTGTTCCTGCCTACAGGGCATCAGACTGAGTTTCTGAATAAACAATCCCATTGGGTCTTTCCCCAGTTTTACAGCCTTCAAAATCTTCCCCTTGCACAGAGGGAGAGTTAAGTCCAAACTCCTTTCCGGGCCACTAGGCCCCCCGCCCTGGCCCTGCGCACCCCTCCAAGCTCCCCATCCCAGCACCCTCCCTCTGGCCCACCAGATTCCAGCGGCTGCCGCCGCCGGACTCTCCCCTCGCTCAGCCTTTTCACAGGCTTCTTTGGCTCAGAAGGCTCTTCTCTGCAGTCCCTCCCGCACGGCCGGCTCCGCTGGGTCTGCAGCGACCTTCCCGCTCGCCTACCTTCTTCTCAGGCCTCTTGGTTCCTTCTGCGACCCCACCATAATTTGCTGTCACCTTGTAGTTTGTGCATCTGACTTCCCCAGGGGGCTGCCTGCTGCATGAGGGTGGAGCCTGGTCTGTCTGCTCACCACTGTGTCCCCAGCCCCGGCTCAGAGCCTGGCCTAGTAGAGAGGCTTTGCAGAAACAATGATTCAGAACCATCTGTTCTGGCTATGATTCCACAGGGCAGAAAAGAAAGGGGGATTTTTGGTGTGACCAAAGTATCTGAGATGCACACAGTCAAGGGCAGGCCCTTCAGCCCAGCTGGCTTCTAAGGACTCCAGCACGTCAGGCCCTTGGACTCCAGGCCCCAGAAGGACGGGGGTGCGTGGGGGCAAGCACTGTGGGTATCCCCAGGTGGGAGCAGGCAGGGTGGCAGGCCAGCTTTCTGAGGGAAGTCTGGGTCCCAGGCCACTGATGCCCTCATTCTCCTTCCTGAGCCTCACTGTGGGTTGGGCCCTGAGCCAGGCCACAGGGATGCACAGCGGTGGATACTTCTTGCTTCTGGACTCTAAGAGGCCCCAGGCAGGATCGGGGATGGTCAGAAAGGGTGCCCCGAAAGGCAGTAGCTGTGGGGCTCCGCAGATGAGGGAGGCCTCGTGGGTTAACCAGTACCCTTGCTGGACCCAGGTCTGCCTCTGCAGGTACACCTGGGCCCTGGAGTGGATCATAGGGAAGTGCTGCTGGGTAAAGGCCCAGGGTCTGACTTCCTGGCTCCCAGATTCCTGCCCAGAGCCGTCACAGCATGGGGACCTGGGGCAACTCAGAATTAGCCCTGCCTACTCTCACAATGAATCCAGAACCAAAAGTTCCCAGATCCCTTCACCCCTGGGCCAAGGATGGCTGGCCTGACTGCTTCCGCCTGCTGGTGCGGGCAGATGAGCGGCCTGAAGGAGTGAACCAAAAGGAAAGGGAGCGGGCAGCCTGCACAATGCAGGGAGGGCCAGAGCAGATGGCGAGGCCAGCCCGGGGCTGATGGCTCATGCCCTGCAGGGACTTAAGTGCTCTTGATGTCTGCTGTCGGCAGCCCCGGCCCCTGCCCTTGCCCACCCTCCACCCCCAGCCTGTCGCCATCCTTCAGTGGAGATGAAATGGGTCCTCCCCCTCCCATCCCCTGAGGTCTGCGGTTCAAGCGATTCTCGTGCCTCAGCCTCCTGAGTAGCCGGGATAACAGGCGTGTGGCCACCACGCCCAGCTAATTTTTTGGTATCTTTAGTAGAGATGGGGTTTCACCATGTTGGCCAGGCTGGTCTCCAACTCCTGACCTCAGGTGATCCGCCCACCTCAGTCTCCCAAAGTGCTGGGAGTACAGGCGTGAGCCACCACACCCGGCCTTGTGCTCTTCCTAACACCACTCCAGTGCCTCACTTCGGAAAGATGCCCGTCTGCCTTCCCACTCTTGTACTCTGAGCACTCACTGCCTCCTCTAGCCTGGGCACCAGACTTGGCAGAGGAATTAAGACCAAATCCCTCTTTTCTCAGGGAATCTTAGCCCCAAACTCAGCTCTCCAGACACAGGCCAGCTGAGGGCTGAGGCAGGGGGGAAGATGGGAGGAAGAAGGAAGCAGAACTGTGGGGGCTACTTCTAGAGTCTTCTGAGGGAGGAGTTCTCCCAGCCTTTCCAACCCCAGTCCCCTGGCGCCAATCCAGAGAGCATGTGCACTGCCTCATGACACCCACAGCCCCGGGGTTCCAGGAACAAGGTTAAGGTTCTACTACAAAGACAGTCATAGCCAAGGCAGCTGGTAAGATGTAAAGCGTGAGTTACACAAGGAACATCAGGCAGCCAGGGATGAAGAGATTAAAAGAGAAAGCGACAGGCTTCATGTTGGCAGGGTGGGGCTGCTCCCGCACCGTGGGGTCGGTTGGAGGATGCCGCCGGCTAACTGTGGCCTGTGCAGCTGATTAAAGGCACATCCAGGAAGGGGGCAGCAGACGGGGCCTGTGCACACGTGTGGGCTGGCATGCCACCTCCAGAGGCATTCCAATCCCCAAATCCTCCCCACTCCCCCTACAAAGATGCTCAGGGCTGCAACTGACAAGGAGCGAGGGGTCTGAAGGAACAGTCTCATGCCTCAGAACCCAGACCCAGAGGAAGGTCAGCACCTCCGAGCTACGCTTGAGGCACAGATTATGCTCAGCAGTTCCAAACGGACTTCACTCCCAAGAACAGAGCCCAGGCTAGAAACACAGAGACCCGACGCCCTGGAGAGGGTGGCCTGGAGGATGCCCAGGGGACTGTCATCTTAAAGGAGGCACAAGAGGGAAGCAGAGGGTGGTTGAGAGCAGCTGCTAGGCTGGGAAAGAGGCAAGTATGGAAGACCAGATGAGAAAAAAGGGTCAGTGTAGCAGTGGGGATACTGGTGTCTCCAGGGACCCAGGTGAGGGGTACACGGGCCACAGGAAGGGCCATGGCCCATGGCAAGGTACATCTGCTGGTGTCTTTTGTTTTCCCCTCCCAGAAAGTGCTAAGAAGCAAATATGAAACCTGCCAAGAGGAAGTGCTGACATCTTAGCCTTGCAGTCCTTAGTGAGGTTTCCGGCAGAAGACTCTGGAATTCCCAGCCCACAGTGACAGGCTGCTCTGGGTCTCCCCCTCTTATTAGTCTGGAAAATGGACCTCAGGGTCCCACTATATTTAGCACCCTCCCTCCGGGGATGTCGCTAAATAAGCACCAATATCTACGATTTCTCCCGGAGTGTTTACTGCCTAAGCGCAAGGGCTTGTCCAAGCACTGGTAAGCAGCAGACTAGCTTTGGGGCTCTCAGCTCCTAATTTACCAAGGGACATTCGGAGGAGGGAGGTTTCAAGAGCAGTGGCTCCCGCCACTGAAGTGACGGGCTAACAACAGAGTGTGCTGTTCCGTGCTTTGGACTCTCCACTGCATCCCTGGCCCTGGGGGAGGAGGGCGCAGGCCCCAGGCTTGTTTGCCTTCTCTCTGGCTTCAAAACACATTTTTTAAATTAGATGGTAAGAATACAGAGTAATTTTTGTGGTACCCACATGCTTTCTTTCAAGATATGATTTATATGTTTGGCCCACATTTTAAATGAAATGGTTTTTGAGATAAATGGCCGTGCTGAAGGCTATGAAATGGTTTCTGTTACATAGTTCTTATTTCTAGCTCCTTAGAAAAGGTTTTGAAAAATTTCCCTTTAAAAAGGCGGATGCTTTTACGTGTTTGTTGTCTACCTCAAAGGGCTTTTGGGGTCAGCATCAGAAAGAGGGAGACGAGAAGGAGGAAAACTTGAGAGCTCAGAGTTCCAGGGCAAGGTGGGAGGACGCAGGATATAAACACACCAACTTCACTTGGTGAGAAAGGACATCTTGCAACTTCAAATAATGCAAATGCAGGTGACGTGGCTTCTGAGGAGAGGCGCATGATCCAATCCTAGGGAGGCATGTGCTGGCAGGATGACATCCCCTGCCACTGGTCCAGACAATCAGAGACCAAGTAACAAGGCAGACGCTGACCCACTGACTCTCTAAAGCTTCAGGCGGCAGATAGTTTGGTACTGAGATGAGGATAACCGGGAATACAGAGGTAGAAACAGACCCACAAAACACCAGCAGGTGACTTTCAACAAAGGTGCCACGGTAATTTGACGAGAAAAGACAATCTTTTCAACAAACATTGCTGGAACAATTAGATAGCCACATAGAGAAAAATGAACCTTCACCCTTAACTCATACCCTACATGAAAATTAACTTGAAATCAATCACAAACATACATGTAAAAGCTAAAACTATAAATTTTTTTAGGAAAAGAAAAGAAAAATCAATAAGACTTTGGGCATAGGCAAAGATTTCTTAGGACACTAAAAGCAGGAACCATAAGAGAAAAAAATTATTAACTGAACTTCAGAATTCAAAACTTTTTCTCTCTTAAAGACAACATCAAGAAAGTGAAAAGGCAAGCCAAAGACATTGAGAAAATATATGCAATACCAATATCTGACCAAAAAACTCATGTCTAGAAAATATAAGAACTTTTCTTTTTGAGATGGGGTCTCACTGTGTTGCCATAGCTGGAGTACAGTGGTGCGATCACTGCTCACTGCAGCCTTCACCCCTTGGTCTCAAGGGATCTTCCCACCTCAGCCTCCTGAGTAGCTGGGACCACAGGTGCACACCACCATGCTCAGTGATTTTTATTTTTATTTTTATTATTTTTTGTAGAGACAGGGTCTTGCCAAGTTGCTCAGCCTGGAAGAACTCTTACAGTTCAATAAAATATAATAAATAACCCAATGGAAACATGGGCAAAAGATCTGAAAGAAAGATAACATAAGAAGATCTATAGGTGGCAAATAAATACATGAAAAGATGTTCCCCATCAGAGATATGAGAAAGATGTTGTCATCGGAGAACTATAAGAAAAGCCACAATGAGATGCCACTTGCATATCTACTCAAATGGCCAGAATGAAAAGGACTACCAGCTCCAAGTGCTGACAAGCACATGGCACAACCAGAACTCTCACACTCTGCTGGTGGGAACAGCAGAAATGGCACAGTGAATCTGAAAAATAACAGTTTCTTAAAAATTAAACATACACTTCCACCATAGGACCCAGCAATTCTAGTCCTAGATAATCTCCCAAGAGAAGTGAAAACACTCACTCATCAGAGCTTCATTTATAACAGCTCCAAAGTAGAAAGAACCAAGAGCACCTCCCCAGATGAGTGAGTAAACAATTCTGGTACGCTTACACAGTGGGACGCTACTCAGCGACAGAAAGGCACCAAGTGCTGACACACGCAGTGATGCTGGTGAACCTCCAGGCGGCTGTGCAGGGCGAGAGAGGCCAGACAGACCTGCTTGAGGCCGCCAAACTGTGCTGGTTCCACAAGCAAGTACGTTTCTCGAAGCTCAGAAATGTGCACTTTAACATATATTTGATTGTATCAAATAGATTTTTTAAAATTCATAAGAGAAAACGAATATAGCTTAAGACGGGGGAGTTTCACAATATAAAAACATATTTATAATAACTGCCAAAAATGTCATAAGAGAAATACCGTGTCTTTTTCAGGAGAACCAAAGGTGGAAGGTGGGTGACATCCCCAGTGGGCCCACTTCCCCTAAAGCACCAATACGGTCTCCCACTCATTTAGTTAGAGGTCTTATTTCCCAACCCATTTTAAGGAGAACAGAATCCTTCCAGCCCAACCTTCCCTGGCCCCCCTGGCTCAGTGCCATGCCTTCTCTTACCCTGATCTGATTCTGCTACAGCCATTAATCACTATCAGGTGGAATTAAGAGCTCCGCCTCTCAAGTCAGACTTCCAGGATTGGGTCCTACTCTGCCACTGACTAGCTGTGTCACCTCAGGCTATTTATTTAATCTGTGCCTCTGTTTTCTCATCTGAGAAATGAAGACAAAAATGCTATGTCCCTCGCAGGGCTGTTGTGACCATGAAATGAGTTATCGGCATACAGTGCTCAAAACTGTGCCTGATGCAGGGTACACATCATCTGTGTTGTTACTTGCTTACAATGATTGAGAACACAACTTTACAACCTGAAAAAAAAATCTCAGTTGCTATCATTAACATTTTGTGGTCAGTTCTTGGAAGCTGTGGGCAATCGACCTTGTATTACAGCCCAATTAAGCTTTTCACATTGAAAACAGCAAGAAGCTCAGATCCCTTCTCCATGCTGTCTTCCAGGAGGACGTCTTAGGTGTCCATTCCTTCCTTCAGTCACTCATTCTCAAGAACACACATTCTCAAGAATTACTAAGGGCCTTTTCTTTTCTTTTGAGACAAGAGTCTCACTCTGTTGCCCAGTATGTGTGCAGTGGCACAATCATAGCTCACTGCAGCCTCGACCTTCCCAGGTATCGGGAGAACCTGCTCCCGATGTTTAACGTGGGTTCTTTTCTATTTCCTAAGTGTCTCGGGTGGGTTGAGAAATAAAGGGAAAGAGCACAAGAGAGAGAAATTTAAAGCTGGGTGTCCAGGGGAGACATCACATGTCAGCAGGATCCGTGATGTTCCCCGAGCCATAAAACCAGCAAGATTTTATTAGCGATTTTCAAAAGGGGAGGGAGTGCATGAATAGAGTGTGGGTCACAGAGATCACATACTTCACAAGGTAATAAAATACCACAAAGCAAATGGAGGCAGGGCGAGATCACAGGACCACTGGATGAGGTGAAATTAAAATTGCTAATGAAGTTTCGGGCACGCATTGTCATTGATAACATCTTATCAGGAAACAGGGTTTGAGAGCAGATAACCTGTCTGACCACAATTTATTAGGTGGGAATTTTTGTCCACCTGATAAGCCTGGGAGCACTATAGGAGACCAGGGCTTATTTCATCCCTTCGGCTTTGACCATAAAAGACGGGACACCTTAAAAAGGGGCCGTCTATAGGCCTACCTTCAGGGCGCATTCTCTTTCTCAGGGATGTTCCTTGCTGAGAAAAAAAAATCAGTGATATTTCTCCTATTTGCTTCTGAAAGAGGAGGAATATAGCTCTGTTCCATCCAGCTCACCGGCGGCCAGTTCAAAGTTACCTCTCTTGTTCCCTGAACATCACTGCTATCCTGTTCTTTTTTTTATGCCCAGATTTCATATTGTTCAAACACACATGCTCTATAAACAGTTTGTGCAGTTGATACAATCACAGGGTCCTGAGGCGACATTCATCCTCCTCATCTTACAAAGATGACAACGGGATTAAGAGATTAAAGTAAAGACAGGCATAGGAAATCACAAGGATATTCACTGGGGAAGTGATAAGTGTCCATGAAATCTTCCCAATTTATGTTCAAAGAGTACAGTAAAGACAGGCATAAGAAATTATAAAAGTATTAATTTGGGGAACTAATAAATGTCCATGAAATCTTCACAATTTATGTTCTTCTGCCGCGGCTTCAGCCGGTCCCTCCGTTTGGGGTCCCTGACTTCCCGCAACACCCAGGCTCAGGTCATCCTTGCATCTTAGCCTCCTGGTAGCTGCAACCACAGACCTGCACCACCACATCTGGCTTTTTTTTTTTTTTTTTTTTTTTTTTGGCTAATTTTTGTATTTTTTGTAGAGACAGAGTTTTACCACATTGGCCAGGGTGGTCTCGAACACCTGGGCTTCAGCAACCTGCCTGCCTCGGCCTCCCCAAGTGCTGGGATTACAGGTATGAGCCACTGAGGCTGACACTAAGGGCCTATTCTGTGTCATATCCAAATATGACTTCCTTTCATCTCTACTCATTTCCACTGCAGCTTCTGGCAATTAGGTCTGGCAAATGGGTGTTTTGCCAAGACAGCTATCCCTTGAAGGGCCATGGTGTAACAGAGTCTGTGCTGGCCTCAAAAAGGCCTTCCTCAACCAGCTGACAGGTCAGCGTTCAGAGGGCAGTGCCACCCAGCCTGCCCTGAGGCCCTCGGTTATTCCCAGTCCCCACAAAACCCCCATGCTCTCTATGACCACACACCTCTAGAAATGCCACGGACCTTCCATCAGGTTCCCGTGGCCCTCAGGGACATCTGTCAGCCCTGGGGTCCACGTATCACCTAGCCAGCTGGACAACACAAGTCATCTGGAATCCACTGGGACCTGCACCCTCTTCCCTCCACCCTTCCCTGGCCTCTTCTACATTCAGGGCCAGATCTTGGCCAGGCCCACTTTGGTTCCATGGCATTGGGTGTAAAGGAAACAGCACTGGACTTGGGGCAAGATTCTCCCAATTTCAGATCTGGGCTCTATCAGCCACCAGCTCTCTGTGGGCCAGCTTATTTTTTCAGAGACTCAGTTTCCCTGCAGGAAAATAAATCTCTCCATTTTACCACCAACTATACAGAAGTTATCAAGGGTACATAAAACAAATGGAAAGCACAGAACCGGAACCTGGCACCGAGCAGGTACAAAGATCCCAGGGGCTCCAGGGAGCTGACGGCAGAGCACGTGGCTGGGTGGGTGAGGCCCCATGCAGAGGGATGGAGGTCTGCCATCAGAGGGTCTGTGGAGAGGGGCCTGGGTTTATTCTAAACCGCAGAACTCGGGCAGGAAGCGACAAGATCATGGGGTACCAGGAGACACGGAGGGAATTGTACAGATTCAGATTATACTTTAGAGGTAGAATCAACAGGCTGATGGTAAATAAGCTCATAATCCTAAAATTCCAGAGCTGGACATGATCTTGCACAACATTAAGTTCATCCTCCACAGCTGCCAAAGGGAAGATGGAGGCTCAGAGAGGGGCGTGGCCTAAGCAAGGTCACCAGCTGAGCTGGGCCCAGAATCCTAGGTGACCAGACCAGGGTGGTCCTTCGCTGCTGGGCCCAGGTCGGAGCTGCAGGGTCAGGGCAGCAGGCTCGTTCTGCGCCTATGGATGCAGTGGCAAGAGGGTCCGCTCTGGGACTCCCCGCCGGAGTGCACTGCGCTCACACAAACGTTTACTCTGCAAACAGATGGGTGGCGACCTCCGTGGAACACAAACATCCTCCCTAGGTGTGTGGAGTTTTGCATGGGAAACAGAAGTTTTGGCTTCTTCCCCAGCCTGGAAGGCACAAACTTAACCCAAAATCCAGGCTCTGTCCCAGGACAAAACAAAAGCAGTTAGGAAGGAGCTGGTCCTGCTGTGGGAACAGGGCGCCGGCCAGGTGGGGCCTGTAGCCCAAGGCTGTCTTCCTGTCCTGGCAGGCACATTCCCTGAGCCCACACTGATAGCAAGGTTAAGTGGACCAACCTCAGGGCTGATGAGGGGCTGTACTCAGTAACTGCAGTTCTTAAAGATGTTTCTTTGGCTCCCTAGTTCACCCCTCATGAGCCACTCAATCTACTGAAAACCTCTCGGTTCTCTTCCAATCCCACTCCCCTAGCCCAGGGGCAGTCCTTTCTAATTCCTCCCACCCACAGACCAGCCCTGAGAAATCAGCCTGGCTGGACTGGGAGGGTGGTCTCCTTGCCCCAGCTAGCCAGTTATGAGGCCCCTTTCCTTTAGAACCCATGGAGATGGAGGCCCCAGCAGTTGTGGGGCTCCTGGGCCTGGGCCCAAAGCTGTGCTGGATGGCCTGATGGCTCATCTGGCAGGGAACACGGCCTCATCCCACATGGAATCATCTTTTCTCTGCTAAGGAACATAAGCTTTGGGGCTCCTGTTTTAGGGGAACTGCAGACACTCTTTAAAAAGGACTGATATGCTTCACCATTTAAGCAAGGATGCGAAGCTGGCAGGTCCAGGGGAGTTCTGAAGTGCCCCAGAGGGCTCTTGGGAAGGCGGGAATTGAGAACAGCTCTCTTAAGAGTAAGAACACAGGGGGCCTCCTCCCAGAGCTCACCCCTGCTTCTGTACCAAGGAGCCTGGTTGAAAAGAGAGACGGCCGAGCCCTCCTCAGAGGGACCCTGTGTGCCTCATCTGTCAATCATCTGTCAATCCACTGCTGAAGAGCTGAGACCTCCTGTAGGGCTTGTAGCTGTCCCCTCGGTTCACTGGCCTGAGAGTCCCCAGGCAGGGCTCCTGTCCCATTGTCACCATCTCCCACTAATCCATCAAAGGGAGCCTGCTCTGAGACTTGCTTGGCCCTTGTGCTTGCCATACAAACCTGCTCAGGGAGGGCCAACGCAGGAGACTTTGAGAATCACAAAAGCCAGGGTTCCTCCACCGGGACTTGGGCACCATGCTGGGTGCCACTGGGAGACAGAGATGAGTAACATGAGATGGCCTTTCCCTCTGAGAGCCTTCAGTCCAGCCAGGCAGATAAAGGACACCTCAGATGACACCAGGCAGGGTGTTTATTGAAGGGGTGCAAGGACTGGCCTGAGCTAGAGGGGGCAGAGGGCTGGGCACTCAGCTAAGGCTCAGCAGGGCATGGCCTGGGTCCAGGCCCTGAAGGATGAAACATTCCAGCATCAATGTCAGCACAGCCTCAAGGGAGGCCCCCAAGCAACACATTCTAGGAAGAAATCAGCTGGGCCTTTAGATATCCTGAGGAGGTGACCCACAAGGGCAGGGAAAGGACCATACAGCTGGGGCCATACAGGGAGCAAAGACCTTGGGGTGAGAATGTGTAAGACGAGCACTGAATGCCAGCTGGAGTGGAGGCTCCTGCCAGGAAGTCACAAAAGGAAAGGCAGCGGGGCCTCCACAGCAGGGCTGCGCCTATGTGGGCCCGAAGTGCATTGGGCTGAGCCTGGGGAAGAACAGCTGAGCTGAGCTACTCCTCGCCAGGGTAGAAGGGATGCTGTGCAGTCGCAAAGTGACCAGGTGTGTCGAGGCAGACAGTGACTCCCCCCAGGTGGTCAAAAGGCCCACCAGGCTGTGCTGGGAGGGAGCAGCTTCCCACTGTAGGTGAAGACATCTGCTTTTGACACCACTAGGGCCATTTGGGGCCCAACTCTATGTCCTGCTAACAGAGGGCATATGGCAGCTCCCTTTAGCACAGCAACTACGAAACCACAGTGTGCAGTCCCTGCCTGGCGGCACGTAGCCACCCGGCATGAAGGACGCACATTCAGGAAGAACCCTGATGCTTTCCAGACCGCCTTGGCTCTGGGGAGCTGTCCTCTCCTCCATGAGCATGTCTAACCCACAGGGCAACACAGGACCTGCCTGTGAGCAGAAGATGTGAGGACAGATGCTGAGAGCCTCTGTTCCAAGACCAACAGCATTCTGAGGTGACGCCCATCATGCCCTTCTTTACCTTGGCAAGCTGGTGCCCCCACCTAAATATAGATGCCTTTGCAGAACGGGTATCTGCCTGCTGCTGCAGAATCGATGCAGGCCAGCTTACGGCAGAAAGGCACAGTGCTAAGACTCTAGGAGCTTTTCACTCCTAGACCTAGGGTGCTGCTGGAATCTCCAGTTCCTTTCTCATTCAGATTGAACATCCTCATCTGCATGTGCAGGTGACAAGCCCTGGGCAGACGGGCATGGCTGTGCCAACTGGATAGGCTGGCAGCTTTCCCTGGAAGGGAGGAGGAGGAGGCGGCTTTCTGCTGGTCAGTACTTTTCCAACTCTGACAGTGGCACGGCTCCCAAGTGCTGAAATTCTGGACTTTTCCTTTGTGGCTGCACATTTCTGATGGTGGGAAACCCGGGCCTCAAGATGCACTCCAAGTTTTTTTAATCGGCCATCACTTGAAAGTGCTTGGATTTTTAAGAGCAAAAAAGGAAACCATGGTTCATTCTCTTAATAAGTATTTTTAAAGCCCATTTTATAAACAATTCAGAGTTTTCTGCTTCTAGTTTCTTTTGTTTTTCTCTTTTCTCTTTCTCTGCTGATAAATATGAGGTGCTAAGTTCAGAAGGCTACATTTTGGCTAACAGAAAAGTAACAACTGTGGCTTCAAAAAATAACATCTTTAAAGAATCAGCTCCATGTGTTTCCTTGCATCTGTTCTACCTTCTCAGGAAGCAGTTTTTAATGAGTTTTTCGTCATTTCAGAGAAGATTTCAGAGAAGAGTTTCTGCTTTAAAGTATTTGTGTAATGGCTTGTTTTTCAAACAGAATAGGGATTTTTCTCTGTGGTCCCAAACTACCCGGAGAAGATAAATCAAAGTTCATGTCGTGAACAACATCAAACCCTAACAGAATAACAGAAAGCAAGATAATATGTGGGCCTGCTCTTTAAAATTACACTTAAAAATCACTTTATCTTTCTGAAGAAATTATTGCAAGCTGGACTGGAAAAAAAATCACCCCAGAGGTGGTTTACAATATAAATAACCACTAAGAGATCATTTGCTTTGTTTTTGTTGGCATGGGTCTTGCTGAGTTTAAATGAACACTCACGGTGATGATGAAAGGGAGCTGGAAAGGAGGGCTAGGGGTCAGCAGCTCAGCACGGCCACCCTGAGAAAGTGCCCAGCCAGAGGGGCCTCCCAAGCCCCTGGCATTATTCAGACCCGGGGTGAAGAGCACTGCCCACTGAACCCTCCATTCTCTGCTCTGCGCACCTCCAGGCTGCTCTGTCTCTGGCCTTTCCTGCAGTCATTCCCGCTCAGGCTGGGGCTTGCTTTTCCTCCCCACCCTGTCTGTGACACCTTACCAGCTAGCATCCTGGGGCACAGTGTTCACATGAGGCAGTGCTGACTCTAGGGGCTGGGGTGGTGCAAAGATAACAAGACTCAGGTCCTCCTCCAAAGCACTTTTAACTCTCAACAAAATAATTCATTTTTACTGACTGCTGAGTGCATTTCAGGCACCCTGCTAACCACACCTCACGTGTTACCTAGACCCATTCTCGCCACAAGGGGAGATGGTGTTATTGTTAACCTCATTTCTTGGGAGAAAAGTCTGTATTCTTTGTTTTGTTTTTTTACTACAGCATTTTACTCTGTCACGCAGACTGGAGTGCAGTCGCACAATTATGGCTCACTGTAGCCTCGGCCTGGGGACTCAAGCAGTCCTCCTGTTTCAGCCTCTTGAGTAGCTGAAACCACAGGTGCGCACCACCAACTTCGCTAATTTTTAAATTTTTTGAACAGACGGGACCTTGCCATGTTGCCCAGGCTGGTTTCTAACTCCTGGGCTCAAGCAATCCTCCTGCCTTGGCTTCCCAAAGTGCTGGGATTACGGGCACGAGGCACTCCGCCCAGCCTGAGAAGCCTGTGTTCCTCACCACTGATTCCATCTCCCTCTCTGTGCCTCCACCCCCTTTCCAGACTCAGCTCCATCCTCCTCCGCTTCCTCCTCTGTTTTGGGCCATAGCACACAACACTTCTGGTTTACCCCTTGCAGATGATGTGTGCTGGCTCCTTGAGATCAGCGACTATGCATTAAGTTTTGTGTCTACAGCATCTCATGTGGTGCATTGCATCAATAAATGCTCAACACATCAGAAATCATACTCAATACACACTTGTTGAATGAGCAAATCTTCTTCTTTTGAATCTTAGGAACCTTGGGGGCAAGAACCCCAGTCCTGCAGTACCCATAGTCCCTTATGGGGGAGGGGAGGTGAGGACAGGAGAGAGGAGGAAGAGGAGGAGGAGGAGGAATAAAATGCAATCTTTTAGTTTCTTTTCTTTTCTTTTCTTATTTTTTTTTTTTTGAGACGGAGTCCCGCTCTGTCGCCCAGGCTGGAGTGCAGTGGCCGGATCTCAGCTCACTGCAAGCTCCGCCTCCCGGGTTTACGCCATTCTCCCGTCTCAGTCTCCCGAGTAGCTGGGACTACAGGCTCCCGCCACCACGCCCGGCTAGTTTTTTGTATATTTTTTAGTAGAGACGGGGTTTCACCGTGTTAGCCAGGATGGTCTTGGATGGTCTTGATCTCCTGACCTCGTGATCCGCCCGTCTCGGCCTCCCGAAGTGCTGGGATTACAGGTTTGAGCCACCGCGCCCAGCCCAATCTTTTAGTTTCTAAGTCAAAACAAGTGATCATTTTCTAAGAGATGATTCTGGGAGAGATCTGATAAAATGATGCCAACAAAGTGTTTAGCGCAGTGCTTGGCACACAGTAAGCACTCAATAAATGTTAGCTGCTCTATTATTAGACCTTTTTCTTTTTCTGAGACAGGGTCTCACTCTTGTCACTCAGGCTGAAGTGCAGTGGTGGGATCTGGGCTCACTGCAGCCTCAACCTCCTGGGCTCAGGTGATCCTCCCACCTCAGCCTCCCAAGTAGCTGGGACTACAGACATGTGCCATCATGCCTGGCTAATTTTTTCTAAAGACAGAGTTTTGCCACCTTGCCCAGGCTGGTCTCAAACTCCTGGGCTCAGGCAATTCACCTCCCTCCGCATCCCAAAGTGCTGGGATTACAGGCATGAGCCATTGCACCCGGCCTAGACCAGTTTTATGGTATGTTGTCAGGGTAGAGTTTAGTGTAAACCAATATGCAGATTTGTAGACCATGTGATTGTCCCTTGGGCTTAAGGAAATCTACAGACAGGTGAGCACCCGAATGCCAGCCAGTAATGGACTGGCACACAGGGGGTGGTGGGACCTCAGGAAGGTGCTTTGCCTTGCCAGGTGGGTTGCACCCCAGTGCGTTCATAAACAGGCTCGGACCTAAGTGCCAAGCATTAAGTGACCTGTTCCTCAGTGCCCCCCACCTCTCAGGCTAATGCACAGTGGTCCCTGTCCCACACTCACATTCATACTCTTCCTTGACTTCCTCTGGACTCCGCCTTGGCTGGGGACCCTGCATAGCCCCTTTCTTCTAGACTGCCAGACCTGCCTGGGGCAGGACAGTGGGGTTTTAGTCTTGACTCTGTACCTATTACCTGACAGCACCAGGCAGAAGAACTTCTCTGTGCCTCAGTCCTTCCCTGTCAAACAGCCAGAGAGGCAAGAAGCCTGCTCTGCTGACTCCATAGTCCTGTGGTGAGCAGACAGATTAGCCAGGACCATGGTGAGGAAGGCAGTCTTCATTGTATTATTTTATTATTATTTTTTTGAGACAGAGTATCACTCTGTCACCCAGGCTGGAGTGCAGTGGTGTGACCTGGGCTCACTGCAACCTCTGCCTCCCAGGTTCCAGCAACACTGTTCCCTCAGCCTCCCAAGTAGCTGGGATTACAGGTGTGTACCACCACACCTGGCTAATTTTTATATTTTTAGTAGAGACAAGGTTTCATTCACCATGTTGACCAGGCTGGTCTTGAACTCCTGACCTCAAGTGATCTGCCTGACTCAGCCTCCCAAAGTGCTGAGATTACAGGCTCGGTCTTCATTTTAAAGGTAAAACTGGGAAATTATTTGTTATTAAGAAGGTTTGAAGAGAGAAAGACGCTGGCTCAGTGGGGGTCACTGCTGGAGGTGGGGTTAGGAGGGCAACAGTGGTTGGTCTCAGAGGAGGGGATACATTTCACCATCAAGTCTAGAATGGGCGCTGGCTGGAAAGAATTTGGGGTTTTTCTTGCATTTATCTTTGCGTTTCTTGCATTTCTTTAAAGCAAATCATTATTTCCCAGTTCAGCATCCAAGTTTCTCAAAACTGATGAAAGACAGTCTGGAAGCTATACTCCTGTGCCCAGCTCAGGTCATTCTGGCTGTTTAAATGCAGAAGGTGGCAATGCATAGAGCGCTTTCGGAGTATGGCCAGGCAGCCTGCTAACAACACAGGGACTGCACACGCACCACACGCCCACTGCTTTCCTCTGAGAGCATGCCACTGCTTGCAGGGCCTCACTCTCTCTGGGAGCCGCTCTGACAAATGCTTTAATTGTTCAAAGCAGACAGAGTTTGTTTAGTCATGTCTGCTGAGGTGGGAAGGGTATTATAACACATCTGTGCTGGCTCTTTCTGCGTGGGTCATCCAGTTCTCAGGCCTGACTGCAACCCACCACCCTCCAGCCAAGAGCGAGAGGCGTCCTCAAAAAAGCCAACGGCATCTCTGATCCAAGTAGAAGGTCCTCCTCTGTCCAAAACACATACATGCACTTTCAAAGGAAAAGGAGAGAGAGGGAAGTCTCTGGGCCCCTCCTGTGTCCTGGGGAGAGGATGGTGGTGCAGATGGGTCATGCTGGGGTGAGGAAGAAAAGGGCAAAGGAGCAAAAGGTGACAGAGCCAACACCTGAGGGGCTGACGGCCACAGAGCCATCTCAGCATCCCTGGTACCTTCGGGCAGAGACACAAACTCTCTGGTCCTTTCTGCCCTATCCCCTCCCACTGCCACCACGATGATGTGTGGGGTGTCCCCTGCCATGCTAGCCACTACAGAGACCCAGGACATTGCTAACCAGGTGAAGCCTCATATTACGAGAAAAAAATTAAGTTCCCTATTTTTAAGGCTGTGGTATTCCAGAGCCAGCTGTGGTCACAGAGACAGACTTCACGTTGCTGATAACATCATATGCTTCCAAGTACATACAAGTCTCCCTCATGAAAACAAGCCCTTGACCTCATCTGACTACCAGCCCAAGGCCAACAGGACAAGCTGCTGTATTTCTTCCTGATTTTGAAGGCCCTTCATCCATACGACTTAAGACTGAAAACAATTCTCTGTTGTTTGAAGCCACGTATCCGGCAACATAAAATCAATGTCATCTATAGGCGGTGCTGCTTGTGGTAGGAGGGGCATAGTTAGCAGCTTCTCTTGTGTTGTGGTTCCTAAATGTTTTTGGATTTTTCCTCCCAATCAATGATCTCAATTACTTTCAAAGAAGGCTATATATTATCTTTAAATATTTATGTTTTAAGTCTTAAAAAAACAAAGCAAACCCCAACTCCACCCTGGCTGGCTTTGGAGGTGCCCTAGAATGTCTGCCTCAGTCTCTTCACTCCCAGGCGTTCCTTGACCCCATCCCCCTCCCATGTCCTCCTGTCCACCTACATGAGTATTTTCCACTGTCACCTGAATGTACCGCTCCCTGTTTTCCACAGTGCCTTCCATATGGTATTTCTTCTACCTGAAATGTCCTCCAGGCCCACCTTTGCAATTCCTATCCATTCTGCAGAAAGCCTCTCCCCACCTCTCCCCCTACACTGACAGTCTGACTGGATATGCAGTCATGAGTCCAACATCTTATTTATGACGTATCTTCCACTGTGTTCCTGAATTATGATTTTATTCTCATAATGTTGTTTTAACTTTTTTTTTTTTTCCTGAGATGGAGTCTCGCTGTCACCCATGCTAGAGGGCAATGGCATGATCTCAGCTCACTGCAACCTCTGCCTCCTGGGTTCAAGCAATTCTCCTGCCTCAGCCTCCCAAGTAGCTGGGACTACAGGTGCCCGCCACCACGCCCAGCTAATTTTTGTATTTTAGTAGAGATGGAGTTTCACCATATTGGCCAGCCTGGTCTCGAACTCCTGACCTTGTGGATCTTCCCCCCTCAGCTTCCCAAAGTGCTGGGATTACAGGCATGAGCCACTGCGCCTGAACTGTTTTAACTTTCTATGTGCATTTTGTATTGTGTCTTCTGGTAGGCTCTATGTCAGACTGTGATATCAGAGGTAAGCAATTTTCTCTGTAGGTTTCTCAAGGTCTCTGATGGTGGCCGACACACAGGAGGTATGCAACCATCTGACTTCCTGGATACTGGTGACTGTAAATGACTGACTGCGATTCCTCTGAAGGTAGGATAGCTATCTTATGTTTTTTAAGGTATGTGCTGTTATGACTTCAATAAACCCAGGCACATAAGCAGGGGCTGCTCCTTGCTGATTTAATAACAGCAGCTCAAGATATATTTGTTGAATGAAGTCAATATTGTTGCGGGCTATAAACAAGATTCAGTACAGAAAACGTTGCCTTGTGAAATGGTTACCTTACAAACCAGAAGAGTAAACAGAACTTTACTTCGTAAGGTGTTCGTTTACTATGCTGTGCATATTCTCATGGTCCCCAACATGAGAAGGCGACAGAAAGCCCACAACTGAAGCAGAAGGGACCACACGTGGGTGATCTTCAAGCAACGGGCAAAGCAGGGAAGATTTAATGATTCAAGATGACAGGCAGGACTACAGGATGCATCACAAATCAGCTCACTCCTGCATTTCTGCGTGGATACGGGCGATAAATTACTGTGTTTGTAGTCACAAACAAGGAAACGAAAATACCTTCTCTGGAACAAAATCTTACCTATGTTGGCTGTTATAACATCTGAAATAGGAAAGACATCTGAAAGACCTTATATAACTGTAACTTGTGAGTTTTTTAAATTAAGACTAGGAGTGTTACTCAGCCTCTTTAAACTATAACCCATTTGTTACAGGCAAATCTTAAAGCAGTTAAAATCCTTTCTAGGATAGAATTTTCTCAAACTTTGTTTGCCTCCTGTATGACTGTGGGGCTTACATTGTGACTGTCATGTCTATGACCACAGAGCTCTGTGTTCCTTCCCATACAATCCTGATAATACTGATAATTGTTTTGAGGTGTTTATATAGCACGAAAAATAGTTCAGTGCCACTGATGATATCCCATGAGTTCCCAGGAATGCAAATTCTTAACTATGGTATTAGTTTCCTAGGGACAGGTAGAAGAGAATGACATTATCTCAGGAATACAAGGATGGTTCAATATAAGGAAAAAAACGCCAGGTGTGGTGGCTCATGCCTGTAATCCCAGCACTTTGGGAGGCCAAGGTGGGTGGATCACCTGAGGTCAGGAGTTCAAGACCAGCCTGGCCAACATGGTGAAACCCTGTCTCTACTAAAAATACAAAAATTAGCTGGGTGTGGTGGCATGTGCCTGCAATCCCAGCTACTCAGGAGGCTAAGGCAGGAGAACTGCTCAAACCTGCAAGGCAGAAGTTGCAGTGAGCTGAGATCGCGCCTCTGCACTCCAGCCTGGATGACAGAGCGAGATTCCACCTCAAAAAAAAAAATTTAGTAATTTAATATACCACATTATTAGTTTTTATATAAGGACAAAAAATCAAACATCTCAAGAGAGACAGAAAAAGTTTTTACCTTCACTCACAATTTTAATAAAACAGAAAATCAGTAACAAAAGGGAACTTCCTTAATAAAATCTACAGCAAACATGATGGTAAATGGTAAAACTTTAGATTCATTCTTAACAAAGTCAGGAACAATTTAAGGAATCTGCCATAAGCAGTTCATTTCAACATTATTTTGGTAGCCTTAGTCAATGCAGTAAAACAAGAACATACAAAAATCAATAGTTTTGCTATATACCAATAATAACCACTTTGAAAAACTGTAGTAGCATTAGGGACATTGCTAATAATCCTACTGCTTATAAGTTGGCATCTTAAAAAAAATAGTCAAAATTCTATTATGGTAAGAGTTCTTGATGAAGATTATGTTTCTTGTTGTCTGAGGTGTTTTTTTTTTTGTAGTTGTTGTTTTTGAGACTTGAGTCTCACTCTGTCACCTAGGTTGGAGTGCAGTGGATTGATCACGGCTCACTGAAGCCTCGGCCTCCCTGGGCTCAAGCGATCCTCTCGCCTCAGCCACCTGAGTATCTGGGATTACAGGCATTCACCACTACGCCTGGCTAATTTTTGTATTTTTTTGTAGAGATGGGGTCTCGCCATGTTGCTCAGGCTAGTCTTGAACTCCTGAGCTCAAGCGATCTGACTACCTTGGCTTCCCAAAGTGCTGGGATTACAGGCGTGAACCATGGTGCCTGGCCCTTGATGAAGATTATGATTCAAGATTACAGAATCTCATATTCTGCCTATGAATTTGGGAAACAGAGCAGCAGTTATCACATTTATATCAGCACAGCATTGAACAGTTTACCAAGTCTAGTCAACTATCACAATAACATTTTAAATTCTCAAAATAATCCTGTGAGAGAGGTAGAGTCTCTACTTTACACATGAGGAATTAAAGGTGACAGAACTTTTCAGCAGCTGCTAGTGGTCTTTTGATTTAAAGACGGTTATAACTGGCGAGGTGCAGTGGCTCACGCCTGTAATCCCAGCACTTTGGGAGGCCGAGGCGGGCGGATCACGAGGTCAGGAGATCAACACCATCCTGGCTAACACGGTGAAACCCCGTCTCTACTAAAAATACAAAAAATTAGCCGGGCGTGGTGGTGGGCACCTGTAGTCCCAGCTACTTGGGAGGCTAAGGCAGGAGAATGGCGTGAACCCAGGAGGCAAAGCTTGCAGTGAGCCGAGATCGTGCCACTGCACTCCAGCGTGAGCGACAGAGCAAGACTCCGTTTCAAAAAAAAAAAAAAAAAGGCTATCACTAGATATTAATGCTGGCTGCATAAAAGGTGTTAATCAACAAACAAATGAGTATCTGTCACATACAAGAGCAAAGGAGTAAAAAAAAAATAACATCACATGTCTTACTGTGAACCTCTTATGAGTAAAGTTAATCATTCAGGCTAAAGAGGGGACATTTTGTTTCTTCTTTTCAAGGAATAGTTAAATAAATAAATAATTTCTACTTTCACTGGCTGGGTGTGGTAGCTCATACCTATAATCCTAGCACTCTGGGAGGTCAGGGCGGGTAGATCACCTGAGGCCAAGACAACCGTGGCCAACATGGCAAAATCCCATCCCTACTAAAAATACAAAAATTAGCTGGGTGTGGTGGTGCATGCCTGTAGTGCCAGCTGAGGCTGAGGCAGGAGAATCACTTGAGCCCAGAAGGTGGAGGCTGCAGTGGGCCGAGATCATGCCACTGCACTCCAGCCTGAGTGACAGATCCGTCTCAAAAATAAATAAATAAAGTGAGATTTGCACAGACAGAGGAATAAATACCCTTAAACTTCATAGTAAATTCTGAAGCAGCTAGGGAAAATACAGAAATATACAAGGTTTGTTCTGTGTTATTTTAAACATCTGCTTGCTGATTTAGGGCCATGTTCTTAATCTGTAGGACATAGAACCTCACCTACAGGATGACAGGACAATGGGGATCTGCTATGGACTCAGAATATCTGGTTTTTTAAATTTTGTTTTGTTTTTTTCTGTTTTTTTAAAGTGACAGGGTTTTGCTGTTGCCCAGGCTGGAGTACAGTGGCATGATTATAATTCACTGCAGCCTCCAAATTGTGGGCTCAACTGGTCCTCCCACCTCAGCCTCCCGAGTTGCTGGGACTACAGATGCGCACTACCATTCTCGACTAATAATTATTTTTATTTTTAGGAGAGATGGGGTTTCGCCATGATGTCCAGGCTGGTCTCGAACTCCTGGGCTCAAGTGATTCTCCTGCTTAGGCCTCTCAAAGTGCTGGGATTACAGGTGTGAGTCACTGTGCCTGGTATTTATTAAAGCATAAAAAACAGACTATACATTCTTTATTAGAATTCTGCTTTTCTGAGAAATATGTAGCACCAGTTTGTATGGAACTTGTGTATTTCTGTAATATTTCACAGTTGAAGGGAAACCCCAAATCCCATTTCTCAGAACTCTAACCCAGTTTCCCAGTGGGGAAAGAGTGGGAATGGGCTTCTCCATTGTGGCTGGAAAGCAATGTCTTCCTTCGTCTGTGTTTCAACTTCAGCTTAACTAAGCCACAGCACAGCTAGCTAAGGGGAGCCTGCCAGGTACACAATCAGAGGAAGGGGGCCCACAGAATAGTGGAGAGATTTGGGGTTCCTTTTGATGCAACAGAGAATATTTCAAGCTGCTTTTGAACTGAGACTTTAAAAAATTGTTTTGTCTGTTTTGGCCTGGGGCTGCATACTTGAAATGATAAAAGCAGTTCTTTCAACTCAACTTTAAATCACAGAGTTCCCACAGCTAGTGTCAACATGCAGAGTGCAATGGCTCTAGAAAAGAAGGGGTGGGGGCTGGGGGCTGGAGCTGGGGACCATGAAGTGTTGCAGTTATTACCAGACAAGTGGAAACAGAAGATTCTGTGTCCAGTCCAGGTCCGCTCTCCCCATCCCTTGCTATGCATTTGGCTGATTTCCCCTCACTTTTTCTAGTTTTTCCATGTTAGCTGGATTTAGCAACTGCTGTTTTGGCCGTAATCAGAGATCAAGTGTGGTATAATTATTCTAACATCACAAGGTACAGTTTTGTTTCCAGGGCCGACATTTTAAAACCTTTGTTGCTTGCTCAGTGCCAACATCACCAGAGCACTTCCTCTAGAGTGTGCAAAGGAAATCAGGCCCAGAGCAACACCGTAAATCAGGTTTTCGTGAGGCCTGGCCCTCCCAAAGGCAAATCAACGTTTAGGGCTCCCTGAGGAACGGCAGCACAGACTTCTCCATCACTCTAAATCAAACACTTCAGTTGCACATCACCTCTGCCTAAAGGAAGAATGGGTTGTCCGGGAACAAGTCATGCATGTGGTAAAAGTTAACAATAATCCTCCCTGTTTCTTCTGTCTAGGCCTAGAGACAGGCTAGATAGATGTACCCCGTATGCGGTGGGTCACCAAGGTGGAGGGCAAGATCATCTTTGGCTAAGAATTTTATGAGGATTATTTAAAACATAATTGAAGGTTCCCTACTTCCCCTCTCCTGCACTCCCCCACTGCCCCGCCCAAGAAAGAGAAGAGATGGAAAGGTACTAATTTTAGTTAATAGGCCAAGCATTTATATAGAACAGTCATCATGACTTCTGACTGATCCTCCAACCTGGGGATGTTCTCAGGAATGACTTGGGTTGGGCTATATAACAAGCACCAAAGGAAGCATTTCCTACAGGACACAAAATTATGTCAGCAACATTTGCAACACACTTTATAAAGTACAGGCACCTCTGAAAAGCCCTAAAAGGCATCATTGTGTCCATTTTACAGATGAGAAAACAGGGCTGAGAGAGGAAAAGCAAGTGGCTTGAGATCACACAGCTGGTAGGCGGCAGGCTGGGACCTGACCTCAGATACTTTTGGTTCTAGATCCAGAGCTGTCTACTAATTTGTGAAAGGGAGCCTTCAGACACTAAATCAAAACAGCATGCATGCTCACAGTCTGCGTCACAAGCTCAAAGCAGTCTAGGCCTGGGGTGGGCATTTGACAGGCTATTCTGAAGGTTATAGTTTACTTGAATTTATTGTTCAGTCATATGAAATTACCCACTGAAAGCTTTGGGTAGACCATTTTGGTATAAATGACCTCTAGAATTTTAGTCTGAATTCTGTGAATAATTATGTCTGCTGCCTTGGGGCACAACTCCTTCTGGTTCACGCCCCTCCCAGCTCTGTCCAGCTTCTTGCAGGAGTGTCTCAGTGGCCTTGCCTAAGTCCTGGTGACTTACTCAGCTGACCTGCAGAACTGTGAACAGTGTGAGGCTCATCTGCTCATCTCATTAATAAATCATGAGCTTATTCCGGAATTCCCCAGTGTCCCCGAGCAAGCCCAGAATCATCTCCAAATTACTGTAAACCCACCTATAGTCAGGAGAAAGGAGTGAAGGCACAAAAGGTGGGAAGTTCCAAAAATACATGACTCTTCCAGCTTCGGGGTGTCAGGGTTCCCTGATACTCCATCAATATAGTCTGCCAGCCTCTGTGTGATGGCTTACCTCTTCCACAGGGCTGTTCCCAAGTAGGGCATAGCTAGCTGAAAGGAGGTGAATGCACTTGGAAGGCATACAATTCTCCTCCTCCCAAGAATAACCTTGTAATGCTTGGGTTAAGGGCTTGAGTTCTGGGGATAGACAGATCTGAAACAGAACCCTGGCTTGGTCACTTACTAGCTGATGACCTAGGGGCAAGTCACTTAACACTCTATGGCCCTTAGCGTCCCTTTCTACAAAATGCAGATAACAATAGTAGCTATGTCAGGACTGCAGTGAGGACCAACAGCATAAAGAGTTGAGTGCCATACAAGTAGGCTTTATCTACCTTGTTATTGTTGTCGGCAGCGGTGGCAATCTAGAGTCATTCCATGTCAGGAAAATTCCCCACAAAACTTCCTGGGCTGGCTGGGCCATGCTGCTCCCACAGCAGCCCTGGCAGCAGACCAGGAGCAGATCCCTCACTTGGCTTGCTCCTTCCCCCTGCCCTGCCGTGCGATGCACCTTTTCCCCAACCTAGGACATCACCTCTTTTTCTCCACCACCACATGTCCCTCATCTCTGGGTTTATGAGTCCGGGTGAGGTCACCCTCTGTGACTCTTAGCCACCCTTTCCTGTGCCGGTCCCAGTCACACTCTGCTTTCCCCTGATCTTTCTCGGCATCTAGCATGTATGGCCAGCATTCTCAGGCCCCTGTGCTCCCGTGGCATTGGCCTTCCCAATTCATGACTACCAACGGCAACCAATATCTGCCTAGGGCTCTACTGATCCGAAATGCTATACACCTATGATCTCATGATCTGTCATCTGTTGGAACGATGTCTCAGCGTTGCTGCGAGACAGGCATTTTTACCATGATCCCCATGTCACGGAAAGAGAAACTGGGAACCCAACGGTCTACAGCTGTCTCCTCTGCTATTTTCCCTCTCAGGCCCCTGCATGGGGCCTGGAGCAACTGCTACCCCCCTGGTGCTGATAGGCAGCCTTAGTGCAAGGAAATGCTCATTTGTTTGCAGAATGTTGGCCCCATGGAAAAGACTCACAACCAACTGTGCCTACTTCTCAGGGAAGAATGCTGGCGGGTGAGGTGTGGGGTGGCTCCTACTAAAAGCTGACTTTTTCTTTATTATTATTAAATGCTGACATAATGAAGAAGGAAAAATCACTTCCCAAACACATTGCCAGTTACTGACAAGCCAAGGCCCAGATCCACAGAATGAGGTCTGTAAGACCAAGCTTGTCAGGTGGCCATAATGGCTGCTGTGAGGTACAGGGCGAGCTCAGAAGTGTAGAATGTGTGTGCTGAGGCCCTGCTTTCACCCACACTTGTTGTTTGCTGTGGGTCCATTTCCTCTGCTGCCTGTATATGTGGTCCTCCAGGGCCAGCACAGCATCTTCCTCATCCCCATGTCCCCAGCCCATCTGGTATGGTGCCTGGCATGGCAGCCACCATCAGTAGCCATAATAGCTACTGGTTAGCACATACTCACTGCTGAGCTATAAGCGGAATTATAGCTCTTTAATCCTCAAAATACCCCTTAAACTAGGAGGGAAGTAGATGTATCAGCTCCACTTGTTTACTGAGTGAATAAACAAATGGAAGAGAATGACCTTTCAGACATTTGAGTTCTCTACTTGAACACTGCTGGAGAAGTTTTTAATAAACCAGGGCTTGTCCGCTCATGGTAGAGGAGCATAACGAGGTGTGGAGCATGAGTTGGGGTCTGCCTAAGTGGGTTCAAATCCTGGCTCTGCCATCTTTTAGCTGTGTGACTCTGAGTAGGTTTACTGACATTCTCTGAGCCTCAGTTTCCTTGTCTCACAAGACCTTGTGAAAGTTAAATGAATTCATGTGCAAAAGTCTCAAGCACACAGCTGCCATCTGGGGATGGGATGGGATCTCTCCTTTCCTCACTCCTGCAACATCAGCACAGCCTTGAGCTTGTATGAAGGTGGCTCCAAAGCTATTTCCATGGTAAGGTGCCAAAAAATGTGTCATTATCTGGAAGCAGGGAGGGGAAGGAGAAAGTGAAGATGATTTGCTTTGAAACAGAAGATGCTTAAGATAGTATAAAAACTCCTCTCACTGCCTGCCTTCCACGATGACAGCAAATAACATGATGAAAGCAAGACAGCTTGTTCCCAATTTACCCCTCTGCACTGAGAAAGAGAGAAAAGAGTCAGCCGCTGGTGCTTCTCAAGTCAATCCCAAGAATAGCATCAAAACAAAATCTGAGTAAGATTCACCATCCAGAAATACTGCGTCAAGGAAACAGAGTCTGAAATAATTACCTTCGCCTATTTATTTCCTCATCATTAAAATGGGGATTATAACAGTACCCAAGTTCCTTACATGAAACAATATAATGGTCAGTTTCTCTTAGTTTCAGGAAACTCATTGGTATAAACATGGAACTTTATTTCTTTTGCTGGTTAAAAAAATTGTTTTTAAAAGATAAAGTCAGCTTTAGAGGCCACAATATTTTCAAATAATAACAGCTCATTGGGCAAGGGATTTGCACTCTGGGAAATTTGGCAAGTTGGTGTTTCAAAATTAAAATTTGGGGAGAAATGTTTGAAGATCAATGAAAGATAGCACCGGACTCTATATTTACTTATATAAGGTTTTTTTTTTTTTTTTTTTTAAATCTTGATGAAAAATTTTATTAGACTAGAATTGCAGAACTGCAAGAGAATTCTGAGATCAACAGGTCTTTTTCCTTCATTTACCAGCTGAGAAACTTGGGGCCACAAGAGATTAACATTGTTTACCTTACCAGTTGAATTCAATACTTTAAGAAATAATTGTGGCCGGGCGCGGTGGCTCAAGCCTGTAATCCCAGCACTTTGGGAGGCCAAGGCGGGTGGATCATGAGGTCAGGAGATCGAGACCATCCTGGCTAACATGGTGAAACCCCGTCTCTACTAAAAATACAAAAAACTAGCCGGGCGTGGTGGCGGGCGCCTGTAGTCCCAGCTACTCGGAGGCTGAGGCAGGAGAATGGCGTGAACCTGGGAGGCGGAGCTTGCAGTGAGCCGAGATCGCGCCACTGCACTCCAGCCTGGGTGACACAGCGCGAGACTCCGTCTCAAAAAAAAAAAAATAAAAAAATAAAAATAAGAAATAATTGTTAAAATTCAGTGAAAGTTATTCTCTTGAAAGTACACTGCTTTTCAGCTCCTATCAAGTTTTTCCCTATGCTTCAATGATCCTGATTATCAATTTGGGTATGGGCCACTTTGGGAAAGGCTGTCAAATGTATACTCTAGAATCCAACAACTCCCAGATGTCCATCTGTATCTCAGGTTCTGGTCAAAGTCTGATGTAGCAAAGAAAGAAAGTAACAAAGAGTGATCTGCACTCAGGTTGTTTTGTCCCAGGTGTTTTGTTTTGTTTTGTTTTTTGAGATGGAGTCTCGCTCTGTTGACAGGCTGGAGTGCAGCGGCATGATCTCGAGTCACTGCAACCTCCGCCTCCTGGGTTCAAGCGATTCTCCTGCCTCAGCCTCCCAAGTAGCTGGGACTATAGGCGCATGCCACCACACCCAGATAATTTATATATTTTTAGTAGAGATGGGGTTTCACCATTGTTGGTCAGGCTGGTCTCAATCTCTTGACCTCGTGAACCACCCGCCTTGGCCTCCCAAAGTCCTGGGACTACAGGCGTGAGCCACTGCACCTGGCCTTGTCTCAGGTTTTTCAATACAGTCTTGACCTGGCATTCAGTATCCTCATAGCATGGTTCTAATCAACATTCTAGCTTTATTTCCCTTTTCCTGCTCCCTTTCTCTACAACTAGTCTTTCTCTGATTGCCCCGCCCTCAACGCAAGCCATCTAAACTAGACCCCAGGGAAGCACCTTGGTCCCCTCCCTCTCTCCCATCCACCATCCACTCACCAGAGTTTGTACGTTCTATCTTTTCAACATCGATTCAATTATCCACTTCTTTCTAGCCTGTGCTCTCTGACTAGGACTCCCTGAGCCAGCCTGATCATCCCTAATCCGTCCTTCACACTGTGCCCATCTTTCTGAAGTAGGAATCTGATCATACCACCCTGCTAAAAACACCCTGGTTCTCCCCATGGCATGTGGTGCCCTTGTGTAGCCGGCAAAACCTTGCATGGCCCAGCCCTGGCCTGTGCCTCAACTCAATTGCCTGACCCTCTCCAGCTCTGCTGAGCTACCTAAGTCACAGATGGTTTCTCCTCTCATCTCTGCCCTCTTCCATGTGTCATTTCTGTGGCTTGGAATGCTCTTCCTTCATTCTCTTTCTGGCCCTTTCTCGTCACACCTTAGACGTGCATCTTCCTCTCGAAAACCTCTAGTGAAGCCTCCCAGGGCCAGGCGGTACCCTCCTCTGGCTTCCTCTGGGTACAGAGGAAGAACCTGGGCATTGTTCTCCATCTCAGTAGGCCTCTGTGTGTCTGCTGACTCCAACTAGACTGACCAGAGATCCGTAAGGACAGGGATCGAGGTTTTTTTCTTTTAATTCACTGCCTCAAAATTCCTTTGTGCATTACCTATTCATCCCCTTCTCTCCCTAAACCTCAACCAGTGATCTTACTGTCTCCATCATTGGTTTTTCTTTTTTTTCTTTTTTTTTTTTTTTTTAGGTGGAGTCTGGCTCTGTCACCCAAGCTGGAGTGCAGTGGCATGATCTCGACTCACTGCAAGCTCCATCTCCTGGGTTCAAGTGATTCTCCTGCCACAGCCTTCCCAGTAGCTGGGATTACAGGCATACACCACCATGCCCAACTAATTTTTGCCTCCATAATTTTGCCTTTTCTAGAATGTCATACAGTTGGAATTACTCAGTATGCTGCCTTTTTCAGATTGGCTTCTTTTACTTAGTAATATGTTTGTTTTTTGAGACAGGGTCTTGCTCTGTCACCCAGGCTAGAGTGTGGTGGCGCAATCTTAGCCCACTGAAACCTCCACCTCCCAGGTTCAAGTGATTCTCCTGCCTCTGCCTCCTGAGTAGCTGGGACTACAGGCACGTGCCACCATACTCAGCTAATTTGTGGATTTTTAGTACAGACGGGATTTTGCCATGTTGACCTCAAGTGATCCGCCCGTCTCAGCCTCCCAAAGTGTTGCAATTACAGGCATGAGCCACTGCGCCCAGCCTCATTTAGTAATATGCATTTAAACTTTCTCCATGTCTTTAATGGCTTGATAGCTGATTTCTTTTTATTAAGGAATATTTGTCTGGATGGACCACAGCTTATTTCTCCATTCACCTACTAAAGGACATCTTCCAAGTTTGCTTCCAAATTTTGGCAATTATGTATAAAGCTGCTATCAAGTGCAGGTTTTTGTGTGGACCTATTATCACCTAATCTGGGTAAATCTCAAGGAGTGCAATTGCTGGATCATACGGTAAGAGTGTGTTTAGTTTTAAGTGGCTGTGCCATTTTGCATTCCCACCAGCAATGAATGAGAGTTTCTGTTGCTCCACATCCTCACCACCATTCGGTGTTGTCAGTGTTTTGAATTTTGGCCTTTCTAGTAGGTGTGTAGTGGTATCTAGTCATTTTAATGGGCATATGATGTGGAACATCTTTTCATGTGTTTATTTGCCATCTGTGTATCTTCCCTGATGAGTTGGGGATGCATTCTTTTCATCTCAGAGTCCCCAGAAACTAACATAGCAATTGGTACAGAGTTGGTGCTCAACAAACATCAGCTTAGGAACTACGTCCTATGTTTAAAAAAAAAAAAGGAATGTGAGCTGTTCCCAAAACGTTTGTCCTCCCCCATGCCTCTACCCGGCCCTTCCACACACTTTCTGATCTTGAGCGCAGGCTACCCAGTCATCAAGGCTGAGACTTCCCATGGCCAGTAGTGTCTCACGCTGGCTTCAAGCTCCACAACACTGTTTTTTTCAGCTTCTCTTGTGGTCTAGACTGTCTTTAGCCAAGCAAGACAATTCACTGTCTTATTCCCCATTAAACTGTACCTACACTCTTTGAAGAAAAGGCCACCATCTTACTTAAAAAAATTTTTAAAAATTCATGTGATAAAACTGACGCATGTGTGTATAATAGAGAGAGAACAGTTATCTGAGGCTTAATGTATACATGTGGCTGTGCAGCCCACTGACCCATGTCACCATTTTCAATTCTGTCATTACCCCTGGGACAATGTCTTGTCAATATACACTTGAGGCTGGGAGTGGTGGTTCCTGCCTGTAATCTCGCCTGTAATCAGGAGTTCAAGATGAGCCTGGCCAACACAGCAAAACCCCGTCTCTACTAAAAATACAAAAACGTGCTGGGCATGGTGGCATGGGCCTGTAATCCCAGCTACTCAGGTGGCTGAGGCAGGACAATCTCTTGAACCGGGGAGGTGGAGGTTGCAGTGAGCCAAGATCATGCCACTGCACTCCAGCCTAGGAAACAGAGTGAGACTGCATCTCAAAAATACATACGCATGCACGCGCACACACACACACACGCACACACACACCAGACACAATAAGTAGAAACGCTGGCACCACCTCTCAGTTGAGACATGAACACACTGAAAAGTGGCAAGTGTTATTGTGTCCCTTTTCTTGAATTAAAACTAAAATTCAACTTCTATCAGATCTTCTCGGGAACGAAGCATTTTAAAACCTAGGCCGGGCGCGGTGACTCATGCCTATAATCCCAGCACTTTGGGAGGCCGAGGCGGGCAGATCACGAGGTCAGGAGTTTGAGACTAGCCTGACTAACATAGTGAAACCCCGTCTCTACTAAAAATACAAAATTTAGCTGGGCGTGGTGGTGCGTGCCTGTAATCCCAGCTACTCAGGAAGCTGAGGCAGGAGAATTGCTTGAACTCGGGAGGTGGAGGTGGCAGTGAGCTGAGATTGCACAACTGCACTCCAATCTGGGTGACAGAGTGAGACTCCATCTCCAAAAAAAAAAAAAAAAAAACAATCTAGACCAGATGCACTTGGCAGTTTCTCCTGCGTGGAACATACTTCTCTTTCTTTTCTTCTTGTGGCTAGCACTGTGCTGTGCCAGGGGATTAATTTGTACCTGCCAGAAGGCTCTGAAAAGTAGAGCCATCTAAGTATGCTATGCATATCAGGCCACTGTCGACAACAGAAACAGAAATGCAGCAATCACTTTCTGAGCTTTGGTCATCTTGACGGCTACTGGCTTACCCGACAGAATCACCATAGAGCTGGCTAGCGCACCACAGAGCTGGGGTGGCTCAGGGTGGGTAACAAGACTGGGTGGCATTTCCTGGAACAGGATGCCACATCTCATGTCTCCCTCTCCCAGTGGGAAAATCACCAGAGTTCCTTCTGCAGAGGGGAATGAGGCCTGAGCACAGGAAACTGCCTGCTGATCTGAAATGGGAAGGTCAGATGGGTATCCCAAGAAAATGAACTGCAAACGCCCATCTTCAAAGTTAATTATGCTTCTCTTGCAAATCCTGATTATGGGAAGGAAAACAGTTTGCTTAGTAAATGAGAACATGGGTCTAAAAGTCACACTGGCCAGATTCAAATCTTGACTCAACCATTTTCCTTGGGTTTGTCATCCTGGGCCACTTACTTCATCTTTTTGAGCCTGACTTTCCTTACCAATAAAACAAGGGTGTTAATATTTTCAGGGTACTTATCAGGATTAGATGAGATAGTCATGTGTTGCACTAAATACAGTGGCTGAGACCTTGTCAGCCAAAAAACAAAAACAAAAACAAAAAGCTAGGCATGGTGCGTATGAGTAGCTATAGTTCTTTTAGCTACTTGGGAGGCTGAGGTGGGAGGACTGCTTGAGCGTGGGAGTGGTGACAGAGCAAGATCCTGCCTCAAAAAAAGATAAAATAAACCCAGTGCCTGGTACACAGATGTTCATAAGATAGCAGCTACGATTTTTATTCTTGCTGTTGTTATGCTCTCTACCTTTCATAAAGCACTCCAAGTACTAATACATTACCTCATTTGATTTCAGAGTTAATCTGAGATGGAACATTAATCCCGTGCAGTGGCAGAACCAAACCTCAGAGAGTGGATGTATATCACTGCTGACCTGGTTTTCAGTTTCCCTTGGCCAAGCTGCAGCACCAGGCTCTGGAGCCCTTGACCCAGGGGTGGAACTCGGAGACTGAGAACAGTTTCTTCTACTTCCAGTACTTGGTTCAGGAAGTGATAAAGGGCCCGACCCTCAGGGCTAGCGGAAGAAGGGAAGAGGGGTGTGGGAGATCTCTGGGAGGTAGGCTAGTTGGAAAGTTAAGGAGACTCAAGGCCACTGGGTGGGTAAAGCCACAGACTCTGGCAAATTATCCAGGGACTCCAAGGTTCCAAATGGCACACTGCTGACCAGTGTAAACATTTACCCTTTAAGCTATCGCTTCTACCCCAAGCCTGGAAGTCTGACTGCCAAGAACAGTATGGCCAAAAACACTAGGTGAAAAAGAAAGCAGAATCCATTTTTGTTTCATGTTGAAAATGTGCTGTTTGCAGCATGAAGACCTGGGGAAAGGATGTAAAGGACAGTCCTCCAAGGCGAGCCTCTCCCAGCTGACAGCCGGCTTACTGTGCTGGATGTGGGAGGGGAGTTGCACAAAGCGGGAGGGAGCAGCTTTGGAGATGGGGGGTTGAGGGGGTCAGGACATCCTCCCTGAAGGCCTGACAAGGCAGCATCTATATCACTGGGGTGGGGGAGGGGGTGGGGAGAAAGAAGACCTCAAATGAGGCCCTTTGGTTCAGTGGCAGTAACTCAGATTTTTTTTTTTTTTTTTTTTTTTTTTTTAACTGGGGCAGGGACAAACTTACAAAGACAAATAAGAGGTAATATCGTAAAATATACATTCAAGTATGAATGCAAGGAATTGTTCTGCTTGAGAGCTGGTAGAGATCTATTTCAGGACAGGCAGCCGACTCCTGAGTACAGGTGGCCTGATGGGCGGGGAAGGTGCCATTCTTGGGCCGGATGAAAAGAAAGATGATCCTGAAAGAGGGTAAAGATATACGATTTCAGGCAACTCTGTGTCAGGCACGTACCTTCCTTCTAATTTCTGCAGACACCAGCTGGCTGGGGGAGGGGGAGAAGATGGGCGGGCAGAATAAAGGATCTCCCCAGTCTTGGAGGAAAACAGGGGAAGCCAGAGGGAGGAAGTTGTTCTGGGTTCAAAGAAATCAACTTAGAAAGCTTCCCTTATAAAAATAGCCATTGGCAAATCCTAGTCTATTTATATCACCTGTCCAAGATCACTATCAGGATTCTGGGCTGAATCACAAGACCCAGTAAATAAGTATGGAGCGCTGGCTGCCTGATTTATGGGAAGATATTTAAACACCACTGGAGCAACTGAGTCAGGGAAAATTTAAGTGCTGGCACCAAACGGTACATTTACAAGTGGATCTCACTTTACAGAAATAGATAGGTTCCTGAAAAGTTGGCTCTAAAATGAATTCAATTAACAGAATCGTATTTTCCTAGTGAATCACATTTTAAAATTAGAGATAGATTGGGGGAGGGGTGGCCAAAAAAAACCAACCACACCAAACAACTGTGCCTCTGAGACTAAATAAAAATCACCCTTCATTCAGCAAACTCTAAAACGTCACTTACTTAAAAGGCCATTATAAATGCTCATAAAATAGAAACAATTTGTCAGCAAACATGTCTATGCCTGTGACATACAAGGAGTTGCACCAGGCTTTGTGGAGGCTTATAAAGACACAAGTGTCTGGCCCTCAGGAGCTCACAATTTGGCACTTAAAAAAAAGACACTGAAATTCATGTTGCATCAGAAAAAAAAACATCGCCCTGGATGTAGACAAATGTGCACGCATGAGGGCCCGCCTGGCCCTTTAAGTGTTATCTGGGCCTGGAACAGCTCTGCTCCCTCCTGCCGGCAGCAGCCAACCAAGTTGGCCTCTAAGTACTGCTTTTCAAACTCTATGTTTATAAGCTAAAAGCTGTTGGCCATGTGGCGCTGCGTCATAATTGCTTATTTATTTAGCTAACTTGGAACAAAAAAAACCAACCCATGACCTGGGTGTTTTAATAAAATAAGAAGAGTTAAGGTACTTAAAGCTCTCTGAAAAGTTAAAGGCCTGCACAACCCAAGGGGGTTGTTATTTTAAACTTTAAAGGGCATTTGCTCAAGGGATCTGTTTGTTTGGAAAAAGTCTGTCTCCTTCTACTTATGCTCTCTTGCACATAGAATATTGGTCATTGGTAACAGGAGCAGAGACCTAATTTGTTATTAATTTGTTATTAGTTTTGTAAGTGCAGATCACATGGTACTGAGTTTGCTTTAAGCAAGAGACAAACACACTTCAGAAGCCAACACTTGTGAAGTGTTGGCTCTGTCAGCAACTGCAGGCACAGGCACAGGCACAGAACTGAGGATTATTAGTTCAAAATAGGCTACATAGGGCCGTGCATGGCAGCTGACACATGTAATCTCAGCACTTTGGGAAACCAAGATAGGAGGATCACTTGAGCCCAGGAGTTGGGAGACCAGCTTGGGCAAGATGGTGAGACACTGTCTCTATTACATAATAATAATAATAATAATAATAATAATAATAATAATAATATTAGCAGGCATGGTGGTGCACCAGCTACTTGGGAGGCTGAAGCAGGAGGATCACCTGAGCCCAGGAATTTGTGGCAGGCAGGGAGCTATGATCAGGCCACTGCATTCCAGCCTGGGTCACAGAGCAAGACTCTGTTTCTTATTTTAAAAATAAAGCTCTATCCCTTAGACCAAGCTTATCTAATGCATGTGGCCCAGGAGGGCTTTCAATGCAGCCCAACACAAATTTGTAAACTTTCTTAAAACAGTGTGAGTTTTTTTCTTTTTTTTAAGCTCATCAGCTATCGTTAATGTTAGTGTATTTTATGTGTGGCCCAATGCAATTCTTCTTCCAACGTGGCTCAGGGAAGCCAAAAGATTGGACACTCCCCTTAGACACTGTGTGCCTCACGAACTGGCACCACCATAGGGGCCTGTCCATAGCTAGTAAGAGTGAAATGCTTCCTGTTGACATCTGCTGTGGACCTGAAGGTATACAAAGTTTCAGAGAGTAAATAGCACATTTTTGAAAAAAACACTTTTGTTTTAATTACACAGAGATGAGCCAAGCTGTAATAGAGGCTGTTGTTTATCCTAATAGCCATTCTTCCCTTCTTCCTTTTACTGATGGAACTCTCCCAGGTTTTTTTAAAAGAAGGTACAAGGTTGCCCGACTACAGACTACGTTTCCCAGCGTGCCTCACATCCCATGTGACTAATGTTGGCCAATGAGATGGGATGTGAGCAACTGCCAGGTCCAGTCTTTCAAGCAGGAAATGCTTGCCTTCCACTTCCTCTCTTCCTTCCCACATCTAGAGTGTGGACTTAAAATTGCTGGGCTAGCTTTGATAATTCCCAGCAGGGCTTCTTACCCCCTGGGGTCCTCAGACCCTCAAGGAGTCCATGAATAGAATTCACTGGTCTTTAAATTTGGAAGGACAAAAACAAACCAAAAAAACACCTATAACTTTAGCATTTCCTTCAGTTATAATGCAGGGAACAAACCACAGTATTAGCAGTGTCCATGACTCTGTCAATAACAGAAATTACAGGTATTTTCATATCACATTATACTTATGGATTGTCTTGAAATACCACAAATACTCATCACTACTTTGGAGTTACAATAGCCTTTAGAATTGACACTAGAACATTATTTGATGTATTAATAAAGTACATATTACTATGCCACAAGTTTTGGGTTTTTAAAATACTTTGCTAATTGTATTTTCAACATAATTAATTTCCTTTGTAACTCTGTGTTTTATTTTACACATTTAAACAAAATTTTTATTTATTTATTTTGAGATGGAGTCTTGCTCTGTCTCCCAGGCTGGAGTGCAGTGGTGTGATCTTAGCTCACTGAAACCTCCACCTCCTGGGTTTAAGCGATTCTCCTGCCTCAGCCTCCTGAGTAGCTGGCACTACAGGTGGATGCCACCTCACCTGGCTAAATTTTTGTATTTTTAGTAGAGGCGGGGTTTCACTATGTTGGGCCTGGCTGTTCTCAAACTCCTGACCTCAAGTGATCTGCCTGCCTCGGCCTCCCAAAGTGCTGGGATTACATGCATGAGCCACTGGGCCCAGCCTGATGTTACACATTTAAAAGCATTAGTCTGTGAAGTGGTCCCTAGGCTTTGTCAGTCTGTAAAGGGATCCATGGCACAAAAAATGCTATGAATCCTTACCTAGGGAATGGCAGAGCAGTAATATTCAGGGAACTCACGCCTGTGGATGACCTTGTAGAGTAGAGCACCCATCAAGTTCTAGACCACTCCTCCTCTAGACCAGGGCTGCCCAACAGAACTTTCAGTGATGATGGAAGTGTTTTCTTGGTTTTTGTTTTCAGACTGAGTCTCGCTCTGTCACTTAGGCTGAAATGCAGTGGCACAATCTCAACTCACCACAACCTCTGCCTCCTGGGTTCAAGTGATTCTCCTGCCTCAGCCCCCTGAGTGGCTGAGATTACAGGCATCTGCCACCATGCCCAGCTAATTTTTGGTAATTTTTTTTTTTTTTAGTAGAGATGGGGTTTCACCATGTTGACCAGGCTGGTCTCAAACTCCTGACTTCAAGTGATCTGCACCTTGGTCTCCCAAAGTGCTGAGATGATAGGCGTGAGCACACAGGATGACCACACTCAACCAATGATGGAAATGTTTTATCTGTGCTGTCCAATATAGTAGCCTCTAGCCAAGAGGCTACTAAAGTGGCGCTTGAAAAGTGTAACTGAGGAAGTTAACTTTTTATTTTGCTTGATTACATTTAAATAGTCAAATGTGCTTAGCGGCCACCATACTGGATGGTGCAGCTCTAGACTGTTACATGGAGAAACAAGTTTCTATCACTATGATATTTTGGGGTCTTTTACCTTAGCCTATACCTTAACTAACACACAAACCTACCTGCACTCAGTAATAATAAATGTACTAGGGAAAGAAGGTGCATTTACAGAGACCAACTCAAAAAATATACCAACTTACTAACTGAAAGCAAGATTTATACAGAAATGTTCTATTTACAAAGAATTCCCATATATGAATACGACTTATACATGATACTCATAATGCCCCTGTGACTGTGACTGCCTCAATCTTGCTCTCAAAGGGGCTTGGTGACTTTGCTAATCATGAAGATGGTGGAGCCAGGAGTCAATTCTGGATGTTACCACTGCACTGTGTACCTTTCAGCTCTCTGCATGCCTCCAGACAGTCAGAAGTGATAAGACTGCAAAAGACCAAAGGCGAGCACTGACTAGTACCTTAGCCTGTACCTTAATTAATACACTTCCACTTCCTCTCTGATACTTTCATCCGTCTGCCTCCAGGACACACAAACATCTGCCAAATCCTTTTTTTGGCCCTAGGGTTTAGGGACTTGCAGACACCTGAATTTCCCTAATTCTTGGCAAGGTTCCCATTTCCTGTGGTGTCACTGACTTGCAAGGACCCTTGAGGGCTGAGAGTGGTCTTTAGAAGACTCTTTTGCGGTCTGAGGTAAGGACCTGTACAGGACGCTGCTTTTCAGCAAATTTTACTGCCAGCGTCATTTCAGTGACCTCTCATTTTCCTCTCTTTGAGATCAATTCAAAGAATAATGTTATGTTAAAACAATAACCAAAAATACTATTGGGCTATCATTTTATCAGTAACAAAAGGTCCATGTCTTCAATTCTAAACAACACAGACACCAAAGGGAGAAAATCCCATACACTTAAGTGTGACTATATCCCACATCCCAAGCTTCCTTAGAACCAGGCTACACCTGGCTTACTGCTAGTCTTCTTTTCTCTACCTGCACACACACACTGCCATTCCCTAGGCCTACAGAACTCCTACTCATCCTTCAAAAACCCAGTCTGCCCATTCTCACAACACTTTTTTTGTTTTTTGTAAAATGTTTTCACTTGAGTAAAATTACGTATGAACGTAGTTTAAAGAGCCAAATAATCCCAAGGCTTGTTACGAAAATCAACAGGCTCCCAGCTTCCATACTATACTCCACAGAGACTTACTTGCCTGATACTTTCAGTTAACCTCTGTATGTTAAAATAACATGCTCATGTTGTTACCTCTTGACTTCTCTATCTTTTCAGGTTTAGGCATTATATATATTTCCCATTTTGCTCGGTAAATGAGGATTTGGCTCTTTCACTGCTGTGAGCCCCCTTACCCCTGTCATGGCAAACTCTTGCCTCCTTGTCTTTCCACTATTTCAACATAATTATACTGTAATTTTGGTTAGATCTACATCCAGTGTTGACATTATTTTGACTGTTTAATTGCTGTATCTAGGTGAGCCATGTAATATACTAGGATTACTTATTCTTTCTTGTACAACATTGTTTTCCCTGGAATTAACAACTGTCTTTTCTGTTGTTGTTCTACTTTGTCTCTATGTACTTATCAATAATTTAATCACGAACTCTCTGCCAACTGTCTAAACCTCCTAAATATATGTTCAGACACATTAGGTATTCAAGCCATTTCATCTTAACACAATCTGTCCTAGAGCCCTCTGGCCTGATCCAGTCTGTTCTAGTCATCCTCAGTGCTTCAGGCCCAGCTGCCACCCCAGGCTTCCCTTAGCTACTGTTTTGAGGATGCCTTTCAATCTCTCCTTTGTGGGATCTCCCATTCCCTGTATTCCATCTCTTTCCCTTTCTTGGTTACTCTTATTTTTCTGGAGTTCATCCTCCAGTGGTTTGCATAGGGTGACTAGGAGGCAAATGTTTTGTTTATCTGATCTTGTGTATCTGAAAATATCTATTTTATGTTCACATTCAATGAATGGTTTGGCTTGATACAGACTTGTAGATTAGATATAATTTCCCTTTATTGTTTGAAAGCGTTGTTGCATTGATTTCCAGTTTCCAGTGTAGTTATTCAGAAGTCCAAAAACAACTCTGATTTTTGATTCTTTGTATATAACCTGCTTTTTTTTCCCGCTCTAGACTGTCTTTTAGTCCCACTGTTTTGAAATTCACTGTGATGAATCTTAGTGTTGGTCTAGTCTCATCTACTATTCTGGGCAGTTGGTAGACTCTCCCAATGGAGACATTTGTTTCTCTCAATTGTGGGTAAACTTCCTTTAATTTCTTCCTTATTTTTTCTGGCCTGTTTTCTATGTTTTCCTTTCTACAAATTCTATTATTTGGATATTGCTCCTAGCCTGATCCATCTTTTCTCCCTTATTTTCCATTTCTTTGCCTTTTTGCTCAGTTTCTGGAAGATACACTAAATTTCACTGTTCAATCCTACTAGTGAATTTTAAACTTATATTTTTAATTTCTAAGAGTACTTTTAATCATTTGAATATCTTTTGTGTTTTTTTTTTTTTTGAGACAGAGTCTCACTCTGTTGCCCAGGCTGGGGTGCAATAGCGTGATCTTGATTCACTGCACCTCCGCCTCCTGGGTTCAAGCGATTCTCCTGCCTCAGCCTCCTGAGTAGCTGGGATTACAGGTGTGTGCCACTGTGCCCAGCTAATTTTTGTATTTTTAGTAAAGATGGTGTTTTACCACGTTGGTCAGGCTGGTCTTGAACTCCTGACCTCGTGCTCTGTCTGCCTCAGCCTCCCAAAGTGCTGGAATTACAGGCATGAGCCACTGCGCCTGGCCTGAATATCTTTTTTTTTTTTTTTTTTAAATAGCATTTTTTGTTTCATGAATGTAGTATCTCTTATCCCGAGGGATAAGATATATATGTACATGTTATATGTTCTTACTGAGAACATAAATGATAGTGGAATTTTTTGGAACATGTAACATTTTTATCTACTTGCATTGTCTTTTTTTTCTTCAAATTTAGTCTAGTCTCTTTTGAGTTAGACATCCGGTTAATACTTGGTTTCTGCTCCTAATTAAGGAGAAGGTACTCAAAAGCTGTCCGAAGTCCACTATGGCCTTCAGCGGAGGGTCATCTGGCCGACTATCATTCAGACAGCCCCCAACAACTGCTCTTTCGAGCTGGTGAGAGGCTCTGGAGAAGGACTGCCCACTCTCCTGCCTGGAAGGTATTTGGGCCTGACCATCTGTGTTGTTGGATTTTGGTGTGGGTAAAAGCTCGGATACCCCTGTATCTGGTATGTAAACATTCATTTAATCCCATATTTTCAGTGGCATACACACTACTTTCAACTCTGGCTGGTGTGTCCTAATCCAAAAGCCTGTTTTACTCTTAACAGAAAGTAAACTTTCAGTTTCCAAAATGGAATAAGAGAGGGCAGTTGTCTGTCCTATTGCACAAAAGCTAAGGTGGGGGGCCTGGAGATCTAATTGCTTCTTAAGAAGTTCAACCAACTCTCCTATTTAAGCCCCATATTTCCCACTTTCAGATGCATCTATGGTCCCAAATCCAAGTCTTTAGGAGGCTCTATGGGAAATACTGGTTTTCTCTACTGGTCGGCTTAGAATTTAACTTTCTTGTCCATCTTTTCAGGCTCCAAAATTTTTGTTGCTGTTGTTTGTACTCTTATTCTCTCGCTATCCTTAAGAGTTTTGCATATATCACATAAATGACATATGTTACTGTTATTTTACATGACAGCAAACATATGTAAACTTATGTGTGTGTGTGTGTGTATGTGTGTATATATGTTTACTATCATTTTAGGAAGCTTCAAGAGGGGTCAAAAGTAAATCCAGGCTCACGCCTATAATCCCAGCACTTTGGGAGGCCAAGGCAGGTGGGTCAACTGAGGTCAGGAGTTCTAGACCAGCCTGGCCAACATGGTGAAACGCTGTCTCTGCTAAAAATACAAAAATGAGCTGGATGTGGTGGTGCACACCTGTAATCCCAGCTACTCAGGAGGCTGAGGCAGGGGAATCACTTGAACCCAGGAGGCGGAGGTTGCAGTGAGCCACAATCGCACCACTGCACTCCAGCCTGGGCGACAGAGGGAGACTCTGTCTAAAATAAATAAATTAAAAAAAAGTATATTGCAGACATCATGATACTTCACCTCAGAATACATCAGCATATATTCCCTGAGAATAAAGGGAATTTCTTATACAACCATAATACACAATTTCCTATGTAACTATTTTCCTATACAACCGATATAACATTATCACACCTATGAAAATTAACATCAATGCAATATCATCTATTAATAATATGGAGTCCATACTTAAATTTCCTCAATTGTTTCAAAATGAACTTTACTTTCTAAATGTAACACTGTAAATTTTTCTGTACCATTCAAAAATACCACTGAAATAGAAACTTCTCAATCCTTCTGACAAATAATAACAGCTAGTATCTACTAAGTGCTTTTTATATATTAGGCGCTTTTCTCAGGTTTTCTTTCTGATATCCCTGGGTTAATTTTCTTGTTCCTCTTATAACTCCCTAAGTGTGAAACAAAATTTCTATGATTTTCTTTTCTTTTGAGACAGGGTCTTATTCTGTTGCCCAGGCTGAGTGCAGTAGCACAATCATGGCTCATTGCAGCCTCAACCTCCCAGGATCAAGTGATCCTCCCACTTCAGCATCCCAGGTAGCTGGGACTACAGGGGCATACCACCATACCTGGCCAATTTTTCATTTTTAGTAGAGACAGGGTTTTGCTATGTTGCCCAGGTTGGTCTTGAACTCCTGGCCTCAAGTGATCCTCCCACCTTGGCCTCCCAAAGTGCTGAAATTACCAGGGTGAGCTATCATGCCCAGCCCTATTATTTTCATTCACTTCTGTTTTTTACACAAAAACTTAAGTTGGGTGGGCGTGGTGGCTCATGCCTGTAATCCCAGCAATTTGGGAGGCCAAGATGGGCGGATCACAAGGTCAGGAGATAGAGAACCTCTTGGCCAACATGGTGAAACCCTGTCTCTGGTAAAAATACAAAAATTATCTGGGTGTAGTGGTGGGCACCTGTAGTCCCAGCTACTCTGGAGGCTGAGGCAGGAGAATTGCTTGAACCTGGGAGGTGGAGGTTGCAGTGGGCCGAGATCGTGCCACTGTACTCCAGTCTGGGTGACAAGAGCAAAACTCCGTCTCAAACAAACAAACAGAAAAAAACACCTGAAGATGAAGAATTTTCCTAAGCACTGTATTATCTATACTCAAAAATTTTATGTGTAGAACTTTCACATCATTTTCTACATGGCCTAGAGTTTTGGTTTTTATTTCCTTGTTGACCTAAGGGGAGTTTTAAAACTTCCCAGTGGTGGAGTTTTATTTTCCAGTTTTTAGTCTTTTAATTTGTATTTTAAAGTTGTATTGCATAGTGATCAGATCTGTTTGTTTTGTTACTTCTACTTTTTTGGCATTTACTGTGGTTTTCTTGGTGTCCTACTTGATATGATCACTTTTTGTGGCAACTGTAAGAAGATTCATCAATTAATGCATTAGTAGCTTATTAAACAGCAGTTTTATGTCTCCACCTCCTTACTCCAACCGAACTCTACATGTTAGAATTCAAATTTTTAATATTTTGACATGGGAGTTTGAGACATTACATCCTCATCACTGCCATACAACTGTGTTCATATTGTTCTTTATGTTGCATGTTGTTGCTATTGAATTAAAGAGCATTAGCACTGGAAGGGAATTGAAAGGTCATCTAAGCCAGCCTCCACTCAGTATAGATATTTCCTTTGCAGCATCCCTCCAGAGATGTTAAAATGAATTTTATTTGAATTATTGCTGGACCAGGGAACTCAGAACACTCCTGAAGTTGTGGTGTTTGTGGCCCATCAGGCAATAAGGATTAAGATGCTCATAAAATATTTGTTGGCCACCTACTACGAGGACTGCATTGCCTAATGCACCTTGGGGGATGCACAAGAATGGTATGATACTACACCTGTGTAACAGAGCTAGTGCTGTGGCTCCCAAACTGTGTATGGAGGTGCCCTGCGCACTGTAGTGAATCTGCACCATGGGATATTTAAGATTTTTTTTTTTTTTTAAGATAAGTTTCGCTCTTGTTGCCCAATCTGGAGTAGGCATGATCTTGGCTCACTGCAACTTCCGCCTTCCTGGTTCAAGCGATTCTCCTGCCTCAGCCTCCCGAGTAGCTGAGACTACAGGTGTGCACCACCATGCCCGGCTAATTTTTTGTATTTTTAGTAGAAACGGGGTTTCACCATGTTAGCCAGGCTGGTCTTGAACTCCTGACTTCAGGTGATCCGCCCTCCTCAGCCTCCCAAAGTGCTGGGATTACAGGTGTGAGCTGCTGCGCCTGGCCATTTTAGATTTTCAAGGGAAGCAACATGATACTAACATCTGTCAGGCACTGCACAAACCACTAGATCAAGGTGGGTCACAGCTTCAACATTAATTCAATCTGCATTCCTTCTGATGATCTCATATCTTTGGAAAACTGGGTTTTTGGCAGTCATTCATAAGAGCAAGTATTGTGTGAAAACCCATGTAGAATAGGAAAGGAATGTGGCAATGTCTCATCTGATTTCAAGTTTGGGAAGCTGTGTAGTCCCCAACAGGAGCACACAGCCCATTAGTAAATAACTGTGGTTATTTCAGAATAAAATGATTATATTTTCTTTCAATTTATGTGCAGTTTTTCAAATGGCTACTAGATTGTTAGGACATAATTACCTATGAAATTGTTTGGTCCTAACTACTTAATAAATGGAATTGCTATGGACTGTTTTTTTGTTTTGTTTTGTTCTCTGCGGGTAGAGGGGGGGCTCTGTGGAGTAATTCCTGAGACTCCAGGAGTACCAGGGACCAAGCAGGTTTGAGAACTTGCCTCAACATAGTGAAACCCTGTCTGTACAAAAATACAAACACACACACACACATATATATATATATACACACACACACATATATATATATATATACACACACACATATATATATTTAGCCAGGTGTGGTGGCGGTGCCTGTAATACCAGCTACTGAGGAGGCTGAGGCAGGAGAATTACTTGAACCTGGAAGGTGGAAGTTGCAGTGAGCCAAGATCACACCACTGCACTCCAGCCTGGAGAGTGTATGAGCCTAACTGTTCACATCCTCATTGATCACTGCCATGACTTCTGGTCTCTGAGTACAGCTGTGAGCTCCTGCAGAACAAGTTCTCCCCCTGTGTGGTATGAAGGGCTGACCCACAGAAAGGAGAAAGAGCACTTAGAAGGGCAAAGAGGAAACAGAGGATTGGGAATTAACACAGCCTCTTCTGGAGACAGTGAGGACACTGGTGAGGACACCTGGCCTCCCCAGTCTGGCCAGCAGGTCTTGGAGGACCAGCTGAGGAGTTTGAAGCTTTAATCTGGTAGCAGTGGGGAGGGGTTTGGTCACAGGAGTGACACGGTGAAAACCAATGTTTTTGGAAGATTAATCCTAGTGGAGGTGGTGGATGGACTAGAGGGATGAGAAGATAGAGGCAGGTGGCCCATACAGCACGTGAAGGAAATTATAAAAAAACCATTCAGCAACACAGCAAAAGCCTATGACAACATGGAGTAGCTGCCTGCCCCCTTCCCTCAGCAGCAGTGCCATACAGGGGACTGCACTGCAAAGCTGCCAAAAATACCATTCCAGATAGCAGGAACTGTGTCCCTTGATTGTGCTGGGAAAACTGCTGTTTTGGAATTCTAATAGGGGGCACACTGGAATCAAATTTTTGGAAATTCTGCTTGGAGGCTACAGCCTTGATTCTAGAGAAAGAGGTGTATGTATGTATGTCTATATATGTATATATACAGGGGTTTCATGGAATAGGAGGAAAAATACTGGATTGAGAGTGAGGAGACCCGGGGTTGAATTCTAACTTGACCACCGAAGAGGGTCCTAGGCCTCAACCTCACTCTTAAAATGAGGACTCAATGATTTACGATGCAAAGAAATATTAAATCTCCAAAGAAGGCTCACGTCTACCCAACGAGTCAGGTGTCCAGTCTTTTCCATGCAATGATAAGTAGAACCAAAATTGTGGCTTTAATATTTCATTCAACTTTTGTGAACCACTTATGTCAACAAAGGGTTCTATATTATTAAAATATCATAATCTGGGCTCCTATAAACTATTATTATTATAATAGCAGTGAATGTATACAGCAGATGGGAATACTGGCAGAGACATGGGAAACTAAAACCAGCCTCATGTACCAAAGTTGCCCTTCGACAATGGCTCGCAAACAACATTTAAAATGAAAATTAAGTAACTGATCTGCTTTGTATCTCGAGGGAATAGACAAGCACTGTACGAGCTGCATTAAGACAGAGTAAGAACATCGAAGTGAGATAGGGTAAAGATTATGGAAAATCAGGGGAAATAGAAGGACAGAATTAACTTTTCTTTTTTCTTGGTGGAGTCTCGCTCTGTCGCCCAGGCTGGAGTGCAGTGGTGTGATCTTGGCTCACTGCAACTTCCACCTTCCAGGTTCAAGTAATTCTCCTGCCTCAGCCTCCTCAGTAGCTGGTATTACAGGCACCCGCCACCACACCTGGCTAAATATATATATGTGTGTATATATATATATATGTGTGTGTTTGTATTTTTGTACAGACAGGGTTTCACTATGTTGACCAGGCTGGTCTCAAACTCCTGACCTCAAGGGATCCACCCACCTTGGCCTCCAAAAGCACTGGGATTACAGGCATGAGCCAACGTGACTGCCCAGAATAAACATATTTTGAACCTGAAATAATTACAAATGTACGAGAAATACACAACAAAGGTTTCATCAGAAATGACATTAGGGGCTGGGAGTGGTGGCTCACTCCTGTAATCCTAGCAATTTGGGAGGCTGAGGCAAGCGGATCACTTGAGTTGAAGAGTTTGAGACCAGCCTGGCCAACATGGTGAAATGACGCCTCTACTAAAACACAAAAATTAGCTGGGTGGGTGTGTCGGCGGCCGCCTGTAATCCCAGCTCCTCAGGAGGCTGAGGCAGGAGAATTGCTTGAAGTGGAGGTTGCAGTGAGCCGAGATCACGTCACTGCACTCTAGCCTGGATGACAGAGAGAGACTCCGTCTCAAAAAATATAATAAAATAAAAATTAATAAAAAGAAATGATATAAGGAAAGGTCTAAGATTTTTATTTTAGATCCAAGTATTAACAGCTTTATTTTTCTTTTCCAGCTTCAGAAAGTATGATAATACATCCCATGGAATTAGCCCATAAAACACTCTCAATTCTTAAACAGGGTACAACAAGATCAAATGAGACAGTATTTGGGACTCCCTACTGTGATGGGATTATTAAATGTCAGGGTTTCATGAAGAGTCATGCAGGCATTCTCCGGTTTCTTTAAACGGCCCTTGGCTATTGGAATCTCTTTGATAGTCCCTAATGCACTAGTCCAGCGAGGACACAAAGTCCCAGCCTCAGCAGCCCTCAGAGAAGAGCAGCTTGGTATTACAGCTTGTGCTATGGTAGGTAGGATGGGGTTGTTTCAAGAGTGGGGGAGGAGGCAGAGTGGAAAGGAAGGGAGGGAGGGAAAACATTCTCTTATCCTTGGGAAACTTGCAGAATCACTTCCCTCAATGAGTTTATGCAAGCAGTCTCCACCTCCCACTGCTCCTTACAGGTCAGCGAACCCATTCAGGGATTAGGAAGTGACCCAAAAGCACCGGTGTGAGGAGAGGCTGCACAGCAGTGGAAACGCTGGGAGAGAATGCTGCATCCTGTTTAACTTGGCCTTGCCAATGCCAAACCCTTTCTCTGTGGATGTTTTTTTTAGTTAAAGAGCGATAACGTCCTCCTTTCAATGGCCCTTCCTCTCATGGAATGGGCTATTCTCTGTCCTTGTGAACCCACTCGCAGTGTCACTTAACCTCTCCTGCTTTAACGTCCTCATCTGTGATGCAGGGAACATGCCCAAATTTACTTACGTCATAGGGCTACTGTGTGGAAAGTGCCTGGAAATGCAAGTGTGACGCACTTGTGAAAATGACACAATATAGTATAAGTCCTTACGGTGCACATGAACTGAGTTAACATCCATTTTATATATTTTCCATCTTGCTGTTGGCCATTTCATTAAGAGAAAATAAAGGGAGAATGTGGGAAGTTAAATAAAACTTGAAAATGTGTGCTAGTGGCTAGAACAAAGCTAAAGTTCTCTAGAACCACATTTATGAAACATGCCAAAATAGAAAGTTGGTGATATCCACGGCTGTTAGAATGATGGTCACCAGCCATGACTGACTTACAGCTTCAGACAGTTTTAAAGACACATTAGGAGAAACATGAAACAGCAAATACGGCCATAGGTGGATGATTAAGCCTAATTCCTCATCTCCTAAACAGGTTGTCTTTCTCCAGTGGTTAGGAAACTGCCTTTCTGGAGCACAACTAGTGAGTGGTTTGGTCTGGGCACCCTCTCTATCGACCAATAACACAGGGAGTTGCTGGCATTAGCAAGGTGTCTGGAGGTCTCTGCCAGCCTGTCTCCTTGTATGAGACTACTTGAGAGCAAGGGTGTCCATGGATTTCAGTGCCTCATCTCTCCTTAAGATGAGACACTTTATCCCTCACCCCAGTAGAAAGCTTTAGCAGTACACTACTACCTGTAGCAGGAAGCCCCAATCTCCACTTCCTACTTTCCAGCTTTTATTCATCATTCATCTCGTGCTCCTTAATTCTGTCCATACTTCCGGGTCCATGACAATCCCTGCCTTCTTCCCTGGGCAGTCTAAGCCACGTACTTAACTGAGCCTGCCCTGTCTGCTTTGATTACATGAGCACATAAAGTCATAGACTGTCAGGTTTGGATAAGGCCTTAGAGAACATCTGTTCAAGACTCTTTTTTTTTTTTTTTTTTTTTTTAGACGGAGCCTTGCTTTTGCTCTGTCACCCAAGCTGGAGCACGCTGGAGTACAGTGGTGCAATCTTGGCTCACTGCAACCTCCATCTCCCAGGTTCAAGTGATTCTCCTGCCTCAGCCTCCCGAGTAGCTGGGATTACAGGTACACACCACCGCGCCCAGCTAATTTTTGTATTTTTAGTAGAGACGGGGTTTCACCATGTTGGTCAGGCTGGTCTCAAACTCCCGACCTCGTGATACACCCGCCTTGGCCTCCCATATTGCTGGGATTAGAGGTGTGAGCCACCACGCCTGTCCTGTTCAAGCCGTTACAGAGCGAATGAGTCCCCTCCTCAACACCTCTGACAAATGGCTGCCAAAGCCCTGTGACTAGTATCTGACACAGCCTCCATAAATGTGACTCCTCCACATCTGTGTTCCGTCAAGAGATGACCTATTCTGCTCTGCTCAACAGCTTAAAGTGATGAAAAAGGACTTTGCCAAATGGAACCAAAGACTATTTCTTATAACTTCTTCCTAATCCCAGCTTTGCCTTCTAGGGCACCTGCCTCACATACAGAACAGCACATTGAAACTGGCTCAACTGTCCCATAGAACCGATGTTTATGATTTCTTTTGAATTAACATAGAAATGGACTCTCCCAGTTTTCAAACTTAAAGTTACATTTGTGTTATCTGAGTTCCTTTCTCAGAAAACCAACCATCAGGCCTCCCAGATGGTATCAAGATGCTGATAATTGCAGCTGGATAAGGAGACACCAGACCCCTCACCCATCATGATTGCCTAAGTGATCACCTGCTTCCTATTGGCCAACTCCTCTTCCTTACCCCTCCCTAATTCCTGTTTTCCTGCATGTAGTTTCATGTCTTCCCTGGTATATAAACCCCTGATTTTAGTCAGGGAGATGGATTTGAGACTGATCTCCCATCTTGCCTGCTGCAGCACCTGATTAAAACCTTCTTCCCTGGCAACAGTCATTGTCTCAGTGATTGGCTTTCTGTGTGGCAAGCAGCAGGACCTAGACTGAATCCCTGCCATTTTGGTAACGCCTTCTTGTATTTGAGGATGGGATATAGGTGTCTCTTTGGTTTTCTCTTTCACCTAACTACTCCTTCTTACATTTGAGAATGCTTCTCATAACATAGTTTCCAGTCATGGTTCTCAATACCCCTCAGCATTCTTAAGTGTAGTAATCTGCAGTGAAGTCAGTCCTCTAGGCATGGGTTCTGTCCATTCAACTTCTAGAAGTTTAACTTAGCACCAAATATCTTTGTGATGCCCCAGATTGCTTGCAAGCATCAAAAACCTCTTCTTCAGAGGACTACTTAGTCATGTTTCCCCCAGGCTATATTCACGGAAACTTTTGGTTTTTTATATCTAAGTATTTACCTACCCTTGCGCCTGCTGCGTTTTACTTGGTTAGGCTTAGCCTCTTATCTGTCCTTATCTCTCTGAATACTGATTTTACTACTCTTCCTGGTTTAGTGTCACCCATTGAGACAGGCAGGAGGGGAGAAACTCTAGGCAGACAGGAGCAGGTCCCCAGCGGAAACCCCACCTTCAAGCCAGAAATAGCTTGAAACCCTTGGTCCAGGGTGAGAACTTCTATTCTCCTGTTTGCCTGCTCTCTCCTGATTCATTCTTTCTGAATAATGTCTTTTGGCCAATTGAATGTTGCCTTTTGCAAAACTACCTATGGCATGCCCCACGCCCTGTCTCCAATCCTGTGCCTATAAAGACTCCAGGCTCAGCTGGTAGAGGGGAGAAGCAGCTGGATGTTAGGGAGAGGAGATTTGCCTTCAGAGATGATGGCCGGATGGCAAAGAGAGGGACAACTTGACTTTGGAGAAGAGGGGCAGAGAGGTGACTTGACTTCAGGGGAGAGTGATCTGGCCTTCCTGTCCCCTTTCCAGCTCCCTTCTCCACTGAGAGATGTGCTCATCACTCAGTAAAATTATTCACATTCACCATAACTTCAAGTCGTCTACATGGCCTCATTCTTCTTTGGCACTGGACAACCATTTGGGACCCACCAAGTGTAGGTACCCAAAAAGTCTGTCACACTGGCCCTTTGCCCTTGCTGGTGTAGGGCATCTGTCCCATGTGACAAGGCAGAGGGCCCACTGAGCTCATAACACACTGCTGTCTGTGGACGGTGGAGCTAAGAGAGCATTGTAACAGGCCCTCTGGGGCCTTGGGGTTGCAGGCACCTCCACCTGAACACTGCCGCGGGGCCCGCACAAAGTTTGTTCCTTCTGGCACCAAAGTGGCCAATCAGTTCCTGCACTCATTGGCCTACATGCTCCCTCCTGCACGGGGTGGAGCACGATGAGCCTGAGGAAACAGAGTTTGCTCCTGCCAGTGCCAGTGACCGGCTGGTTCCTGCACTTGCTCACCTATGCATTCCCTCCAGTGAGGGTGGAGCAAGTGGGCCCAAGTTAACAGAGTTTGCTCCTGCTGGCGCCCAAAGCAGCAGCTGGCTCCTGAACTCATTCATTCACATGCTCCCTCCCGCGAGGGGTTGAGCACCGCGGACTGAGTAAACAGGGGACCCCTGTCGCAAGTCCCTCAGCAAAGGGTGTCAAGAAAATATCCTGGATCACCATGAATCTGCTAGATGTGCCAATTTTGTCCTAAATTATGGATTAAAATGCTGAAAAAGACAGCTTTGAAGACTTAACCCTTTTGGGTCTTTTTTTTTTTTTTTCCATTTTTTGAGATGGAGTCTCACTGTCATCCAGGCTAGAGTACAGTCGCATGATCTTGGCTCACTGCAACCTCTGCCTCCTGGGTTCAAGTGATTCTCCTGCCTCAGCCTCCTGAGGAGCTGAGATTACAGGCGCGCCCCACCACACCTGGCTTATTTTTGTATTTTTGGTAGAGACGGGGTTTTACTGTATTGGCCAGGCTGGTCTCGAATTCCTGGCCTCAAGTGGTTTGCCTTCCTTGGCCTCCCAAATTACTGGGATTACAAGTGTGAGCCACTGGGCCCAGCCTGAAGACTTAACCCTTTTGGCATATCACCTTTCCCTCAGGCTGCAAACTATCCCTTGTGCAATACTACCCATATAATAAATGCCCAAACATAATTGTCAAATTATACCAAATTCTACCCTATATCAAAGAATGCTATATTTTTAGGGTAATGATGGAATTTATCCCAATATTTTCTTGCTAAGTTCATTTTCTCTCTCTCCATCTTTCTTGCCCTCAGAATGCTGGGAACACAATGTAGCCTATGAAGCCCAAGGAATAAACATTGTGCCAATAAGATGTTCTTTAAATTCTACTGTAGAGTCCATCCTGATTGGCTGCAGAGTCAGTGTGTACCAAACCCATTGCATTAAAACAGATAACATCTGTGAGTCCTCCGATTTCCTATTTGGCTCCAATGTCAATATAATAATAGTGTCTTGTAGATATCTTTACTGTAGGATAAACAGATGAAGCTCTACTTCTATATACAAGGATTTGAACGTGGCAGAATAAGCCAAAATGGGGGCTTCTGTGTACCTCCTGTAAAATAACCTGCTCATCACATTCCTTGCTAGTGACAATTCAACATGCTTGACATTTGCACATCGAAGGGGAGTGCAGTGGTTACTCCTTTTCAAATGTATTCCCTACCCCCAAGAAAACTCAAACATAATCAAGGGAAAGATAATCCTACTTTGACAGGAAAAGGAAAGCAAGATCTGTGCATGCTGGGAGCTCAATGGATATCTAACAATTCTAAAAACCACAGTCTGATTCTTCTTAGAAAGACTATATGGTAACTTTTGGGCAGCTGGACAATAGGAGGAAGGTGCCCTGGTGTTTATTTCTCTTCTTGTCAAGCTTCTGTGATGCCAAGACTGACCAGAGAGGACGGGGATATCACTTTCCCTCTCCATGACCTGGGTTAGGGGCAGGGGGACAGGGAGAAGGCATATTAAAATGTAAGGGGCAAAGAGAGCAGAAAAGGAATTTCTAAATTTACCACTATTTTGGTTTCTTTTTACCACAATAGGCGATAATTTTGCATTCTTACATATTAAATAGGAGAGGTGGGACTTAGAGGTGGGTATAGGTGGAAAAAGGTTGAGAACCCCAAGTAACTACAGTGATAGAGGTCAGAGAGGTAGTTACCATTAGGGGTACTGACTGTAAGGGGCTCAAGGGGGGCTTCTCAAGTCCTGGAAATGTTCTATCTCCCAATCTGGGTGGTATTTACACAGGTATATAGATAATAAAAATTCAGTGAGATGTATACTTAAGATATATGCACTTAATCGTATATAAATGATATAAACCTCAAAAAAAAAGGTACAAAAATGATAACAAAAGGGTTGAAAAGCACTGGATTAGTAGCCTGGCACTAGATATCCCTTATAAATCATGGTGTTAGTATGGAAAAGGTCAGCTCTCTATCACTCAGATGTTTATACAATATATAAGGATACTATAAATTTGGGGAGGCTGATCAATTACACCACCTATCAAAGTACTCTAGTCTTTCAACAAACGGAATTCTAGCTCTCAGGAAGGCCCAACTGTACCCTAGGGCCAGGAGGAGCAGGGGGACCTACAAGGAAGGAGGGAAGGGTGACAGCCCCCAGATACCACTTTCCATTCTGCTGAAGGAGTCAGAAGGCCAAAGTACCCACCAAAAAGATACAGTAGTAATAAGCATCTTTCTTTGCTGCTGGCTACAGACTGAGGAACAAGAGGTCAGAGGAAGCCGAGGGAAGAGATTGCAACCTAAGGGAAAGGTGGTGGGTCTGAGGAGTGAGATGGTGAGGTCGTGGGGTGTTTCTTGAAAGAGCTCGAAGCCCAAACACCAGGAGATGCTGAGCACTGTTGTGTTTCCACAGCTGCTGTGGCGCCCAGCCAGGCGCTCGGGGAGGGCCATTCCCCTTCTCACACAACATCAATATACTTCTCTCATGAACTTTCCAGTTGGAAGGAAGGCGAGACAGAACGGAGCACAGAAAGCAGTGATGGGAGAGGGGACTGGGGCATCAGGAGAGAGAGAAGAGGATTCTTAGGATGGCTCATGAGCTCCCACATGCAGAGAATTAAGGGCTCCTTGGAGCCCCATTTCATTACAGCCCTCTGTCACAGGAGGAGCCTCAAGGGCAAGGGGCATGACACTGACTTACTACCTGCTAGGTCCCCAGCATAGCATTAAGTGTTCTCACAAACGTTCCCACGTTTGGACCTGACAACTCTTGCCAGGCCGAAGGCCTTTGGTCTTCACTGCCATCTTACAGGTAAAGAAACTGCAGCCCACAAAGATTAAATGACTGGCGCACAGTCACACCCCTGCTCAAAGGCAGAGGCAGGAACCAGAGCCTAAAGCTCAGGGCTTTACCCACTTCACCAAGTCTCAAGATAGGATCTGAAGCCTTGTGCTCCAAGCTCAACAAAGCTCTCGTCATTCTTGGCACTGTAGTGGTGCTGACAGTAAGTCCAAGGCCCAACTCAGGAAAGGTTATACGATTCATTAGTGGAGATCCTGCTCTTATTTCTGATGCAAAGGATAATCATTTGTTAACTTAAATAAGATCTAAGGTAATAGTCTCATAATAGGAGAAATCTGAGAAATAATGATCTCAGCACCTGCTTGTAAAATATAAGAAATGTGAAATTCTAGGTCTTTGTGGTAAGTCATATACACTTACATTTTGCTAGGGGAAATACGTGAAACTTAAAACTTACAGCAAATACATAGTTCACCTTGACTTTTAAAAAGTGTAAGAACGCTAAATTTTTTAATCATGGTAAAATATATCTAACAAAACCTACAATTACAACCATCTTTAAGCGGACAGTTCAGTAGTGTCAAGTGAATTCACACTGTTATGCAACTGTCCCCACCATCCATCTCAGAACTTTTTCATCTGCCCCCAAAACTGAAACCTTGTACTGGTTAAACCCTAACTTCTATATTCGTTCTCAACAGTAGTTGCTTACACAGTGCTTTGCACAAAGTGCATGTTTGGGAAATGCTTGCCGAAGAAAACGAATTTATAGTCATACAAGAGGATCAACTATTACATAAAAAAGACATTAAAGGGAGTACACTTTTTCCACAACTGAAGACTAATAGTATCCCTTGCCGAGAAGAATTAAGAGTAATTTACGACTTGTTTACACTTCTGGCACCAACTCTGATCATCTGCTGTGACCGGGACCTCCTGCTCTCCTCAGATGTATTAGCAGGTGGTAGTGAAGTCTAATGCTGGACTGGGAAGAAGAGAGGCCCAGCCGGCCAGGACTGGAGGCTAAAAAGGAGGCTACTTGTCGAGATGGTACCTGGTGGATAGGCCCTCCTCACCCTCCCAGGAAAGCCTTCCTTGACAGATTTGTGTGACGTGGCAGTGAACTGTTATGGAAATTCACTGAGAAGCCTGGGTTTCAAGTCCTTGTGAGCAAAGCTTTCAAAGAGGTCTTCTGCATACATTCCCAGCCCAGAGGGGAGGCAAAAGCTTCCCAGATGCCCTTTAGGTGAAGTCAAGGAAACCAGTGAGTACGGATTATAAGGTTTTTTGTTTGTTTCTTGAAACGGTCTCATACTTTGTTGCCCAGGCTGGAGTGCAGTGATGTGATCATGGCTCACTATAGCCTCGACCCCACCCCTCACCCCCTGCCCCCACAATGCTCTCAAGCAATCCTCCCACCTCAACCTCTCAAATAGCTGGGACTATAGGCATGCACAGCCACGCCCAGCCAATCTTAAATGTTTTTGTAGAGACAGGGTCTTGCTATGTTGCCCAGGCTGGTCTTGAACTCCTTCTGGCCTCAAGCGATCTTCCCACCTCAGCCTCCCAAAGTGCTGGCATTACAGGCATGAGCCACCTTGCCCAGACAGGTTTGAAAAATTGATTCTAGGCTGGGTGTGGTGGCTCACACCTGTAATCCCAGCACTTTGGGAGGCTGAGGCGGGCGGATCTTGAGGTCAGGAGACAAGACCATCCTGGCTAACACGGTGAAACCCCGTCTCTACTAAAAATACAAAAAAAAAAAAAAATTAGCTGGGCGTGGTGGTGAGCGCCTGCAGTTCCAGCTACTCAGGAGGCTGAGGCAGGAGAATGTCGTGAACCTGGGAGGTGGATATTGCAGTGAGCAGAGATTGTGCCACTGCACTCCAGCCTGGTGTGCAGTGAGATTCACACTGCAGGGTGACAGAGCGAGATTCCGTCTCAAAAAAAAAAAAAAAAATTGATTCCAGGGCAGGCAGTGCAGAAGCCTGGAAAACCTGAACAAATGACCCCTTCAAATCACTATTTTATATTCTAGTAAGGGCACACAGCCCTAAGTGGAGAAGGAGAGATGCAGGCAATTTAGTGGAAGGAGGTTACTGAGTTTTTAAAAACTGACCGAGGGACCATGCATACATGCAGCAGTGACCAATGGCCTGTCTCCCTTTTCTTTTGCTAAAGCTCCTCCACTGGGGATGATTTTATTTTATTTTTATTTATTTTTTGGCTCTTGACAATTGCTATTCAATAGCTTTTCCTTTCCTTTTTAGAAAACATGCCTTACTTTGGGCTTCCAACTTGAAATCTGAGGCTGGGAGGGTGATTCTGAGCTGGTGGACTTGGACTAGTTGAGAGATACACTGCTCCAAGAGAGGGGATCAGTAAGTATCTGGGCTTTGGAAATAACTTTACAATGTTTGGATTTTGTGCTGGCACCAGACTCTGGGTTTTAAGCACTCTGCTGTCATATGGTGTGTGGCCTTTCCAAGAAAAACTCTATAAAATGAAAATACTTCATTGCCATAGCCTTTGACTTCTTGAGATTCACACAAATATGGTAATCTCTTGCAACATTTAATTTAAACTCAGTTCACCTAAAGAAAAAATTAGCTCTGAATCTGTCCAATTCACTTTTTGAAAAGTGCCAGTCTTCTCTATGGAGTCACTGTTTTATTTGCTACGTGCCAAACTGTTATTTCACATATGTGAAAAGAAATTTGGCATCAAGTCCATATGAACTAAACTACTGGCAAAGGCAATGCTGGAGCCTGCCATTGAGAAGATTAGATTCCCAAGAAACTCTTCGAGTGGTGGCCAGTATCCACAAAGTAAAAATCTGTGTGTGTGTGTTGTAAATATACAGGCGCATATTCGAAGCTTAATTTCTCCCTGTGTGTTCAGGTAGTATTCAACTAGCCACTTAAGTTACCCAGAGCTTAAATATCTCAATTATATACATAAATACTTATTAAATAATAAATGCATGTTAATAAGAGAAACAGGAAATTGAGAATAACTTTATTTCAATTCAAGTTTGAGCTTGCACATTCAATTGTCTTCCTTATTCGCTAAGTAAGATGATTCATAACTTCTCCATAAGGAAGACTGATTAGATCATGTTCGGGGGTGGGGGTATTTTTCTTTTACATTTTCAATTGTTTTCCTTTCCTTTTGGGGCTTTTTTCTATTTAAGTCTGCTGTTCTGCTGACTGTTTTGCCTTTGCACTTGCAGATTCTAATATGGAACCAAACCAAGAGAGAAACAGAGAATTTTATGATCCAAAGCTGTTGTAAGTGATTTAATACTCAGAGATAGTGGCTAAAAACGTGCTCTGTAGAACCCCAGATTCCAAGTCCCTCGTGATAATGTAGCCATGGCAGCATGATAGCAGGCATCTTTAATATGTGCCCGTCTCATCTCTTCAGGACCTTCTCCTTAGACCACACCATTAACGGGTGTTTGGTTCTCAATAATGATTACAGGTAAGATTAGGCAATCATTTGAAACTCAGATGAATACTTTCATACCTTGGTCTTACAAAATGGGATGTTTCTAAAAGAGAGATGGAGATTCATTCTGGGAAAACATTTAAATAATATTTTTTTAAGTTTGGATACTTTAGATTTTCACACTCATTTTTGAAAATAATCACCGTGTTTTTCTCAGTCATTAGCTACCACCGATGGGGACATACTAATGTCTCTAACAAGCCTGTCAGTCACAGGACTCCACCTCCCTTGCCCTACCCACAGGTATTACATGGGATCCAGGCAGGACTATCATACTGTGCCATTTACTCGGCAACAGGAATTAGTCGAGGGATAGGTACGTGAGCCAAGTAGGGCCAATCAGAATCCTTTCCCGAGACTGACTTATGAAAGGTAGAAGATAGAGACTGCTTTCCACTGGAGTTAAGCTAGGAAGATGGGAGTCTGGGGCTACTGATATCAGGCCTGTTTCCTGTCACAGGGAGAAAGAAGCTGTCAGCCTATTCTCAGAATAAAGCCAAACACAGGCAAGCTCAGCTGAGACATGGACAGAGAATGCGTCTAGGCAGTACTGATTCCTAGTTCCCAGCCCTGAGTCCTGATTCCTGCAGTTCTTCCTGTAATCCTATGAGTAGTTCCAATAACATTCCAGCTACATAAGCAAAAAAATTCCCCCTTGTTCAGGTTGGTTAAAATTTGCAATTTACAACTGAAAGAGTTCTGAGTAACTCAGGAGGGCCATCTTTGGAATCACATTCCTGCTAACTTCTATAGTGACTAAAAACTTTCCAGCTGTGTGCTAACAAACGACCTTATCTTCTGCAGCAACTTTTTGTTTGGGGCATCCTGTATCAATTTATATATCAAGAAATAAGTGCTGACATTTATAAATTAGAGGGAGAAAACATGCCAATGCTTGTGTTTAAAAGAAATAGAATTATATAAATACACTTCTATCCATTTAGCATTTCACAGCACATGGAGAAACTTACATTCATTACTGAATGTATTTATTGATTCAGGAGTTTGTAGCATAAAAATTCTTATTTACATTTTATTTTATCATTGTTGTTCATCTACCTTATGGAACAAAGAGGCCAAGAATCAGATTGGCGAGGAATAAAAGATTCCATTCACAGAAGTGCTTGATTCTTCCGTCCATTTGTTTATGTTCTGCCTCTCCTGCTTCATCCAGAGCCGAAGATCTCAAAGATGTTGGCAGGTACAAACATGCTCCCTTTTAATTACACCACCAAATTGCTGCAATAACTGATTGCCAGTTAAATAATTATAATCAAGTGCCCATTGTGCATAACAATCATTTAATGACTGCCATCCGAAAACACTATAATAAAGAGGGCTTTAATAAGGAAAACTGGAAAGGTGCCAGGGTTTTATGGCAGTTTGCTTAAAGGGAAAGAGGGCCATAATCTGTATTTAAGATTAAAAGAAGCCTTTAATCCAGATGCTCAACATTAAACAAGGGAGTGGAGTCATGTTTTGATCAAAAGTTACTGCATGCATAAAAGAAAGTTAACATAAATGTTCTTTCAGAAAAAAGCTCCAGTAAATTATATTAAGTAAGTGTTTGTAACCATTTGCTTTGGAAAAAACGAGAAAGAAGAAAAACATCTGATTTTCATTTTGGACAAGAATACTCGGCTAAAATAAAATAAATGGGAACAGGGTTTTATTTGATTTGTATAACATCATTGAAAATAAAGTGAGTTACCATTCCATCTACCTTGTACCAGTAATCATTTTCCTTCTACTTGTCCCTATCTATTTTTTGTCCTCACTTTTCCAGGCCAGGACTCTATCTCTGGGAAGAGTAATTATATTCTGATACAAGGTTCTAACTGAAATGGTTTTATCCCAGCTCTAGCAAACAGCAGTTCTTATCTAAGTGAAAACCAAAAACCAAAACCAAACCAAAAAAAACACATAAAACTCAGGTCAACTGGCAGCGACCAGCCATTGTTGATGCGTGGGGTATTGGGCTAACACATTGGGACAGCTATTCCTAGAATTGTGCCCATTTTCTACAAACTGATATGTAGCCAGATTTTGCTAGAGTGAATGAATGCTGGGAGAAAACTAACAGCAACATAGTAAACCCTCTCAAGGAAGAAGGAAGAGAAAAAGCCAGAACCAAAGCAAAAACTGTTCTTCCAGGTGAGATCAACTTTAAGGTCCAGCTTTCTCTACACCTTAGGGTACAAAGGAGCAGGACCTGACCCTAACTTTGCAGTGTGGTTTCTGTGCGCACACGAACACCCTAGTTCTTGGGAAGCTGTGATGGTATCTTGCGGCTATGAAAAGACCCCTAGAGCCTGTGGGGAAACAAAATCACAGCAGGGGTTCATTTTTTCCCCAAGGCAAACATTTCAGACAGGACAACTGTCCTGGTACTTAGGAAACTCTAGAATGCTCAGATTCTGGGAGGGGCGTGTGTGTGTGTGTCAGAGATAGACAGAAATAGACCAACCAAAGTTAGGAAATAATACCAACTGCTCACTTAGGGTACAGGGTATCAATGGGTCAAAAGGTTTTCCAAGATCATTTTAGCTTAAAACTGACCTAGCAGGTATAGGAATACAATTCTGACACTTGGACATTTTTCTGACATTCTAAGTTAAAAGTATCAACAAATTCTCCTTCAGGAGCTTGCCATGTTCTGCTTTGAGTGAGAGGTCTACCTAACCACCTGCTGATCTGCAGACTGCAGAGGGTAGCATCTGCTCCTGTTTTATCTAAGCCTTCCCGCAGCCCCTTCCCCGGCAGTTTACATGCAGGTTGCCCCGGGATGTGTGCTCCCAACAGGGGTCTTCTCTTTTGCACCTCAAAGTCCCTGCCAAACTCCAGGTCCTGCCATGCGCGTCCTGACGCCATCTTGCCAGCCCCCTACCCATCATGCAGCTCTGGTTCCCCTTCCTCACTAAGGAATGCTCAGAACCTAGGCTCTGTCCACCTCACATTCCCCCTCTATAAGAGGTGACATTCATAATAAGCCCAGCGGATAGGGGCTTTGTGGGTGTGTATAAGGACTTGAGGAGGGAATGCACATAAACCTGCATGACTGGAACACAGTGGGTGTTCAAGAGATGGGAGCTGTTACTGTTACACATCATTAGCTTTAGGAGCAAATCCAAATTCCCTGGTCTGGTCTATGATGTCAATAACAATAACAACATAATCTACCTTGCCCTGCATTCGCCCCAAACCTCCTTATTTCTACTCCTCTATAACCCAATCCATTCCCCACACAGTGGCCAGGATTCTTTCTTAAAAATGTTAAGTCACTCCTGTTACTCTCCTGCTTAAAACACAACATAAGCTAGGTCTCACAGCCTGCAAGAGCCCGGGTCACTTGCTCCTCTATTGCCAACCTCACTTCCTATTACTCCCCCCGAATTCACTGCATTTCTGCCATACTGGCTCCACCCCCCACCCCTGCCCCATCCTTAGACTGAGCATGCTTATTCCCTGCTTAGGCCTTTACATGGGATGTTCCCTCTGCCTAGACGAGGGTCATCTCAGCTCTCACATGTCTGGCTCCTATCTTTGCATTCCCGGCTCAGCTCAGGAGCCACTTACTCTGAGGGGCCTTTACTGACAACCTGCCAGTTTAAATTAACTCCTGACATCTATTCTCGACTCCTACCCTCCACACCAATTCATTCCATCCAAACACTCTGTTTTCTTTCTTTCTCTCTCTCTCTCCTTCCCTTCCTCCCTCCCTCTCTCTCTCTTTCTTTCTTTCCTTCTTTCTTTTGAGATGGGGAGATAGGGGCTTACTCTGTCACCCAGGATGGAGTACAATAGTATGATCTTGGCTCACTGCAAACTCCAAGTCCTGTGCTCAGATAAGCCTTCTACTTCAGCCTCCAGAATAGCTGGAACCACAGGCGCACACCACCATGCCCAGCTAATGTTTGTATTTTTTGTAGAAACAGAGTCTCACACCATGTTGCCCACACTGGTCTCGAACTCCTGTCTTCAAGTGATCCGCCTGCCTTGGCCTCTTAAGGTGCTGTGATTACAGGTGTGAAACACCGCGCCAGCCTCTGTTTTATTTTAATCACTGTGCTCACCACGAGCTGAAAGTGACTGTTTTCATTTATTTATAGAACTAGAAATGTAGCCTCCATGAAAACAGAGGCCCTGCCTTGTCTGTCTTGCCACTGTCCCCAGCGCTTAGGAGAGTGCTAAGCATTCAGAAGACACTGGATGAATATGTTGTATCCCCCACTGAGCCCTGCACTTCACCTGCCACGTGGTGGCACTTAGGTTACTACACACTTGGCAAAGCTGAACTGAACTCAGCTAAGTGGCATATATCCCGGGCACAGATTAACATCTTCCCCTGACCACTGTCTTGCAAAATCAGATGTGCAGTGAAGAGTTCGTAACTGTGACCTGTGCTTATCAAGGAGTTCACGGGATCTACAAAGCAGGGGACCTGAGGCTTGAATGTATGCACAGATATTGAGGGCTCACTGATGTTTTGGGGTTCAACAGAAGTCTGAGGAGATGCAAATGTCTAAATTCACAGCACAGTAACCAAATAATGAACTGGTATATTATGAAACTGGCACTAAGGTTACATTTAAAAATAAAGTCTTGATTTAGTATTAATATATATTCCCAGACAGGTTCAGAAATTTATAGAATTTGGAGGCAGAACTGTTGTCTGAATTTGAATAGCACTGTAAATTAGATGATATCACACACAGCACTTAGAAATGACCCTATCTTGGCCAGGTGCGGTGGCTCACACCTGTAATCCCAGCACTTTGGGAGGCCGAGGCAGGTGGATCATGAAATCATGAGATTGAGACCGTCCTGGCTAACACAGTGAAATCCTGTCTTTACTAAAAATACAAAAAAATTAGCCAGGCATGGTGGCGGGCACCTGTAGTCCCAAGCTACTTGGGAGGCTGAGGCAGGAGAATGGCGTGAACCTGGGAGGCAGAGCTTGCAGTGAGCCGAGATTGTGCCACTGCACTTCAGCCTGGGCGACAGAGCAAGACTCCATCTCAAATAAATAAATAAATAAATAAATAAATAAATAAATAAATAACCCTGTCTTAAATTCACTCTCATTGTTTCAAATGTTTTAGTCCTGGACCTTGCCTTTAGGTCAGAAATGGGGTCTCACTCTTCCAGTATCTGAAAGCTTCTAGCCTTATTCTTGGAGAATGGCCTTTCAGGGTTAGTAGACTCGGAACCAAATCCCAGGTTTTTCCATCCATTCTAAAACATTTGCCAAATTATTTCTCCTCCCTTAGCCTTACTTTCCACATCTTTTTAAGTGGGGATGATATCCATCCCACAAAGTGATGCTATGAAGAACAAATGGGATGATTTGCAGGAAAGACATGTTGCTGTACTTAACAGAAAACAGGTACTCAATAAGTGACAATTTTTTTCCTGGGAAGGTGATAGCAGTCAGAAAATACTATGTGGCTGCTGAACTGGAGGGAAAAACATGCTGGGAAATAGCTATGCTGACAGTGGCAGGAAAAAAACTATCAATGGGAAGAAATAAAACAAGGCCCAAAGTGCTATAATGTTTTATTATTCCTCACCATATAAGAGGGAGCTGCAAATATTAGTATTTTATGGCTAGATCAGAGGGACAAGTGGCAGTCAGGGCTGAATATCAGAAAGTCACCTAATAGCAGAAGCAAGCAGTCACTGAATGTCAGAAATCATTGGTTAGTCTCACACACACACACACACACACACACACACACACACACACACACACACACACAAAAGTGAAGGGAAAGTATGCTCCTGAAAACTGCATTTGCTTTAAATCTATGTAATATCAGAGAACTCGCAATAGGATTCTAGCTTGAAACCACTGGGAATTTTAAGGATTCCTGATCTTATCAAGAAAAATAAGATTTCATGAAAACCTGTGTGCAAATCAGCGCATTTGGCATTCCAAGGCTCCAGCACAAACACTGGAGCTGTCAGACCAATCACAAAGGCTGGGGTAAAAAAGTCAGTCAAAGACAGCAGTTGAACCATTTTCAAAAGTCCTGGGAGGTAGGCATTTACAGAAAAAGGACAACACAAGCCACCTGCTTGGGGTCTATCATACAATAACAGACATATTAGCAATAAAAAAGAAAGGTAAGATAATCACAGTGGACATCTGTTGCTCTGCTTGCTCAGCCCTTTGATAATCTCACCAGGTTTCTAATTTTTCACCAATTCCTCCCTGGCTCTCAGATCATGTGACTTAGGTGGGGCTATTCCACCCCAACCCTAGAGATAAGAATATATCCCAGATCCGACCAAGAAGAGTTACAGTTCCCCCTTCCCCTACCATAGTGACAGGGTCACTGACGGATGAGTCAAGCAGGACGTTAGCTGGTGCCATTCGGAACAGCGCTCTCTTTCCACACGAGTCATTAAGCTTGGGGACATAAGCCTGGCGCTAGCAGTTGCCATCTTGCTAGCAGGAGGCAAAAGCCTGCCTAAAAATGAAGTGATACAGTATCGGGGGAAACCCCACCTCCGATATTTAATGTGGGTTTTTTTCTATTCTCTAAGCATCTTGGCTGGTTTGAGAAATAAAGGGAAAGAGTATAAAAGAAAATTTAAAGCTGGGTATCCGGGGGAGACATCACATGTCAGCAAGTTCCAAGATGCTCCCTGAGCCATAAAACCAGCAAGTTTTTATTAGCGATTTTCAAAAGGGGAGGGAATGGATGAATTGGGTGTGGGTCACAGAGATCACATACTTCACAAGGTAATAAAATATCACAAAGCAAATGGAGGCAGGGCGAGATCACAGGACCACAGGATGGGGCGAAATTAAAATTGCTAATGAAGTTTCAGACACGCATTGTCATTGATAACATCTTATCAGGAGACAGGGTTTGAGAGCAGACAACCTGTCTGACCAAAAGTTAGGCAGGAATTTCCTCATCCTAATAAGCCTGGGAGCGCCACAGGAGACCGGGGCTTATTTGATCCCTTCAGCTTTGACTATAAAAGATGCCGCCCCTACGGGGGCGTTCATAGGCCTACCCTCAGGGGCGCATTTTCTTTCTCAGGGATGCTCCTTGCTGAGAAAAAGAATTCAGCAATATTTCTCCTATTTGCTTTTGAAAGAAGAGAAATATGGTTCTGTTCCGTCTGGCTCACCGGCAGTCAGAATCCAAAGTCTTATCTCCCTTGTCCCTTAAGACTGCTGTTATCCTGTTTTTTTTTCAAGGTGCCCAGATTTCATATTGTTCAAACACACATGCTTTACAAACAATTTGTGCAGTTAACGCAATCATCACAAGAGTCCTGAGGCGACATACATCCTCCTCAGCTTACGAAGATGATGGCATTAAGAGACTAAAGACAGGCATAGGAAATCACAAGGGTATTGATTGGGGAAGTAATAAGTGTCCATGAAATCTTCACAATTTATGTTCAGAGACTGCAGTAAAGACAGGCGTAAGAAATTATAAAAGTAGGCCAGGCGCGGTGGCTCAAGCCTGTAATCCCAGCACTTTGGGAGGCTGAGACGGGCGGATCACGAGGTTAGGAGATCGAGACCATCCTGGCTAACATGGTGAAACCCCGTCTCTACTAAAAAAATACAAAAAACTAGCCGGGCGAGGTGGCGGGCGCCTATAGTCCCAGCTACTCGGGAGGCTGAGGCAGGAGAATGGCGTAAACCCGGGAGGTGGAGCTTGCAGTGAGCTGAGATCCGGCCATTGCACTCCAGCCTGGGCGACAGAGCGAGACTCCATCTCAAAAAAAAAAAAAGAAAGAAAGAAATTATGAAAGTATTAATTTGGGGAACTAATAAATGTCCATGAAATCTTCACGATTTATGTTCTTCTGCCGTGGCTTCAGCCGGTCCCTCCGTTCAGGATCCCTGACTTCCTGCAACAATACAGAGAAAAGCCAGGCAAGAGGGGGAGATGGAAAGTTTGCTATTGACATTTTTAAACACGTGGATCTAGTGGAGGTTATGTTAGAACTCTCCATGAGTTTTTCAGGTTCAAGAACAAATACATTCTCATGTTTGCTTAAATCTGTGTGAGAGTCTAACTTCCAAACAAAAGAGTTAGACTGCTACAATACTTTTGTAGAGTTTAATCTTGAAGAAATTATCTAAAAACGGCTGGGTGTGGTGGCTCACGCCTGTAATCCCAGCACTTTGGGAGGCCAAGTGGGCAGGTCACTTGAAGTCAGGAGTTCAAGACCAGCCTGGCCAACATGGTGAAACCCATCTCTACTAAAAATACAAAAACTAGCTGGGCATGGTGGCACATGCCTATAATCCCAGTTATTCAGGAGGCCGAGGCAGGATAATTGCTTGAAGCTGAGGCAGAGGTTGCAGTGAGCTGAGATTGCAACACTGCACTCCAGCCTGGGTGACAGGGTGAGACTCCATTTCAAAAAAAAAAAAAAAAAAAAAAAAAAAAAAAAAAAAAAACCAAACAAAGAAGAATTTTTTTGAGTTTAAAAAAAAAAAAAAAAAAAAAAAAAAAGAGTTGGAATATGTAAGACACTGGGCCTGGGGAGCCACCTGCATTTCTTACACCATTTGACCATCACCTGGGTAATGTAAATGAGACAATGCACAGTGAAAGGAGACTTTCTAATTATTATGGCCCTGACCCCAAGAGTCAAACATTTATTCATTTAAAGTTTCTTATTTTCATCTGCAAAATGGAGAGAGTAAAATTTTTAAAAATGTTTTTACTAAGTGCTGACTACATGCCAGGTGTTATGCTAGGTACTGAGGGTACAAAGACGGCCAAGTCATATTTTTTTTCTCAAGGAGCTCACACATAATGACAATTCAGGTGACAGGTGTGGGGCAGAACCCGGGGAGCCTCTAGGAAGAATGAAGGCTTGAAGACCAACTAGGTGTTTGCCAGGCAGAAGTGTGAGGAGTCCAGAGTGCCAAGGGCCAGCCTGAGAGGAAGTTGGGTCCAGCGGTAGGAGCTGTCTGCAGATGCCAAGCTGAAGAGCTGATCCATTCTGAAGCAAAAGCTAGCCAGCCTTTGGAAGTCCCCAGGTAACGTACTCATATGTGTGTTTCCAAAAGAGCAGACTGGTTGCTATCGTGGAGGGTAGCCTGGAGGGGACAGAGACTAAGGGCTGGGCTTGCTAGGGCCTGCTATAGTCAATGAGAAATGGCTATGGGGAGTTTGATGGAGAAAAGCCAGGCTAGGAGGGAAGTGTCTACAGTTCTAATTCAAAAAACACTGAAAACGAATCCCATGCAGATAACTGGAGAAGAATTCTGGAGAAGGGGACTATCTGCACCTCAAAGGAGAAAGACTGAACAAGAGTAATACGGCAAGAAGGTAATAAATGCCGGTGCCTTCCTCAGACTTGGAGTCCCAGCTCCTTCCAAGTGTTCTCTCCTCAGCCTAAATCCCATTTCCTCTCCTGGCTCAGCTTAGTTCCCAGGGTTCTTCAGGGAAGGCCTCTACTCCATGTCCTCTGGTGGCCCCTGTGGTCCTCACATTATGTCAGCCCACACCTTTTCTTAGACCTGTTCACTGACACACCTCTGAGCCTCAACTTCCCCATCTGTAAAATGGGAATGCTGACATTTACTTCAGGACAAGGAGAAGATGACACATGACAGATTTTGTAGAGCACCCTGCACATAGCCTGGCATCTTATCAGCACCCAATAAGCAGTGACACACCACATAACGACGTTTCAGTCAACAATGGACTGCACATATGATGGTGGCCCCATAAAATTACAAAATCCGTATTTGTATGGTACCTTTGCTATGTTTCCATACTCAAATCCTTACTATTGTTTTCCAGTTGTCCACAGCGTTCAGTACAGTCACATGCCGTCCAGGTTTCCACCGTAGGAGCAATAGGCTGGACCATATAGCCTAGGTGTGTAGCAGGCTATGCCACCTAGGGATGTGTAAGGACATTCTATGACATCTGATGAAATCGCCTAACAATGCATGTCTCAGAACACATTCCCTTCGTTAAGTGATGTGTGACTATAGAGGTGCCACACTCCTGCTGAAGATGAAGTAATTTGCACTACTAGAAAACAAAGACATACTTAAACCAGGCAGCAGCTTTTCACGTGCCAGGGATTTCCAGATCTTACGGTTAACTGAATTTCTTTGTAAGCACAAGGTAGAGGCACTTTGTTGGGTAGCTGAAGCATGCACAGCCCAATACACCTTTTTTTTTTTTTTGAGGTGGAGTCTCGCTCTGTCACCCAGGCTGGAGAGCAGTGGCACAATCTCGCTCACTGCAACCTCCACCTCCTGGGCTCAAGAGATTCTCCTGCCTCAGCCTTCCGAGTGGCTGGGATTACAGGTATGTGCCACCATGCCTGGTTACTTTTTTTGATATTTTTAGTGGAGATGGGATTTCACCATGTTGTTCAGGCTGGTCTCAAACTCCTGAACTCAAATGATCTACCCCGCCTGAGCCTCCAAAGTGCTAGCATTACAGATGGGAGTCACCGTGCCCGGCCCCAGTACACCATCTCTAATAGCCTGTAAGACATTAGCTGGGCTGCAGTGGACAGGGCTAGCTGAGAAGAGGAATGTCAATACTCCTGAGCAGGGACATGCAGCTCCCATCCTACACTTCCTCAGGTGAAAGGCCAAGCGTATCATCACTCCTCTAAGAGTACGGAGATGAACATTTTGTCACTGAGGAAAGAAAATCAGTGGACTAACAGGTAGGTTTGTTGGAGGCATGGTTTTATTTTGCTTTTTTTTTTTTTTTTTTTTGAGACGGAGTTTCACTCTTGTTGCCCAGGCTGGAGTGCAATGGCACGATCTTGGCTCACCGCAACTTCCACTTCCCAGGTTCAAGCAATTATCCTGCCTCAGCCTCCCGAGTAGCTGGGATTACAGGCATGCACCACTACACCCAGCTAATTTTGTATTTTTAGTAGAGACGGGGTTTTTCCATGTTGGTCAGGCTGGTCTCGAACTCCTGCCTCAGCCTCTCAAAGTGTTGGGATTACAGGCGTGAGCCACTGCACTGGGCCTTATTTTACTCTTAAAGCCAGATCTACAGCTATATTTTGTTTACAGAATTGCCTGCTACCCTTTTCAACCATCCTATCTTCTGTTGACAGGTCAGGACTTGATTCACAATGGGCCTAGCTTAATTGTGTAAATAAGCAAACTCAAGAAGAGATGAGACAGCCATCATGCAACAACCCAACAAGATCGGGCAGCTGTGCACCGCTTCAGTTTTTCCATCCTCAATCTGCCCACACAGAGCCTGGAGGGCCAGAGGGGCAAATGTACAGCCAACAAACATTACAAAAATACATTAGGTCCACTCGGGGTCACAGTTCCAAATCTATTTTAGACCAGAGATGGTGTCTGTTGAGAGTTTGATGAAACTGAGCCTCCCTGGCTGCCCATAATACACACACATGCAACATTTTGCTTATAGTCCCTGGGCCTTCAGGAACCATCCCCATCCCAAGCCCACCTGGGATTCAGAGGAACAGGTCACAGGGCTTGAAAGAATGAAGGAGTGGGGGATCAAGAGTTCCTCTTTCTAAGGCTGTGTTTTCTCCACGACACAGTTCATAGCATGAATGCCTCCTCTCTGAAGGGATCAAGAGGGCTAATGAACGACATGAAATCCAGAGCCCAAACAATGACCTGTCAGCTTGTCCTCAGTGGCCCAATGCCTAAGTCCCAGTGGCTGTGGAAACCTGCAGAATCTTATGACCTACAAGGTGCTAAGTAAGTAAAAATCAGAGGATGGACTGGGGGCATGGCGTGGGGAGGCATGATCCAGGCCTTGGAAAAAGCCATCAGTTCTTCCAGGGAAGTGGCAGGGTGGCCTGTGCTCTCCCACTGGACTCCACTTACTCCTTCCATTCTCATTCTTCACTTATGCAGAGACTGCAGATTCCTCGGGTGATTTGTACCAAATCCAAACGGTAAAAATAATTTGCTAAATACCTTCCTAGATAAATTGAAATCCAAGACCTTTCTGAGCTGTGTCCAGCCATACCTCAAAGGGCGAGCAGGGCTGAAAGTCACGCTCTTCCATAGCTGAATTCCTGAGTCAGGCTTCTGCCTGTCAACCTTCTGATGTCACAAGTCAAACTGTGCCATCAAAGGCTGAGTAAGCATCTTTTGGAAATAGAAACTCAACTGTAAGAACACCAGTATTTCCAAACGCAAAACAACTCTGCCCAGTTTCCAAGTCAGCTACTGTATATAAATTTAGCCATGACACTGGAGAAGAAATTCTTTTTAAATCTGTACTACTTTGGCATAAAAAATTTAAAGGTAAAAAGATTAAGTAACAATAATGTACCAGTTACTATCTTAGGCAAGACATATAAAGCAGTAAATAAGATATATAATGTCTTTGCCTTTATGGGGATTATATTTGAATGGGGCTGGGGTGAGAGACAGAACACAAATAAACAATAATTCCAAATGGTGTTAAGTGCCACATAGGAAATTGGACAAAGGAATAAAAAAACGGGGCCAGGTGCAGTGGCTCACGCCTGAAATCCCAGCACTCTGGCAGGCCAAGGCAGGAGGATTACTGGTCAGGAGTTCAAGACCAGCCTGGCGAACATGGTGTAACCCCATCTCTACTAAAAATACAAAAATTAGTCAGGCATGATGGTGGGTGCCTGTAATCCCAGCTACTCGGGAGGCTGAGGCAGAAGAATCACTTGAACCTGGGGGACGGAGGTTGCAGTGAGCCGAGATCGCGCCACTGCACTCCAGCCTGGGTGACACAGCAAGACTCCGTCTCAAAAGAAAAAAAAAAAAACAAAACAGACCGGGCGCGGTGGCTCAAGCCTGTAATTGGGAGGCCGAGAGGGTGGATCACGAGGTCAGGAGATCGAGACCACCCTGGCCTACACGGTGAAACCCCGTCTCTACTAAAAAATACAAAAAACTAGCTGGGCGAGATGGCGGGCGCCTGTAGTCCCAGCTACTCGGGAGGCTGAGGCAGGAGAATAGCATAAACCCAGGAGGCGGAGCTTGCAGTGAGCTGAGATCCAGTCACTGCACTCCAGCCTGTGCGACAGAGCAAGACTCCGTCTCAAAAAAAAAAAAAAACCAAATGTGATTGAGGTAATATTTTATGTCCATTTTACAGATTAGGAAAATGAGGACAACAGGTTAGGTGAGTTGTTCAAAGACTTCCCAGCTAATAAGTAGTAAATTTAAACTCAGGTTCGTCTGACTCCAGAGTTGTTCCTAACCACTACCCCATGCTATCTCTTTGGCTTCCTGAGAAACCAAAGAATCTGCAGAAGTGATAGAGTAAGAAGCCATCTTTTTTTTTTTTTTTTTTTTTGAGATGGAGTTTTGCTCTTGTTGCCCAGGCTGAAGTGCAATGGCATAATCTTGGCTCACTGCAACCTCTGCCTCTTGGATTCAAGTGATTCTCCTGCTTCAGCCTCCCAGGTAGCTGGGATTACAGGCGCCCGCCACACCTTATTTTTTGTATTTGTAGAGACACCAGGTTAGTCAGGGTGGTCTCGAACTCCTGACCTCAGGTGATCTGCCCACCTTGGCCTCCCAAAGCGCTGGGATTACAGGTGTGTGCCACCACGTCCAGCCCCATAATTATTTTTAAAAGTCCCTCCCTTTAGAACATAAAAATTCTGAGATCTGTGAACACAAATGAGTGTACTACAAGTTGTCATTTTGTTGCTAATGCATCCAACATTTGAGTTTCTATAGATGATATTGAACATAAAGGTGCTATAATCCTTCATACAACCCTCTGAGAACTGCTTTTTCAGAAAAGAGCAGCAAGAGCACAAAGGCTTATTAGAGAGTTAAACCTGTTGGAAATCACGGAGCTTATAAGCACGGACGCTGCAGTCTAGGCCTCGTGCCTGTGACTACAGTGCTTTTTCCATTACACCATGCTGCCTTCCAGAAGAGTCCCCTAGGAGTTACATTTTTCTCCCACTGGGAGACAAGGCAGTAACTAACTTGGCAGAACAGAAAGAAATGAGTGACTGTTTTGTGTCTCTGCCAAGCAAGTATTCATGCCCTTTGCAATATGACGTGGACACAAAACCAACTGATCTTTAGCAGCTAAGCATTCTAGAATTTGCTGAAGAATTTTCTCACCTTCCCCGTATGGGGTCCAAAATTAAGAGGGGGAGAAACCTATTTATGTCTCATTCAGAATTCAAAAAGCAATAAATCCTTCAAGCCCCTGGCAAGTTTCTTTAATCCACTGTAATCATGTTTCCTTGTATAACAAGTCTTGTGATGTCTGCAGCAGCTTCTCACTAGAGGCACAGCAGCCTGAATGCTGGAGTTCTTCTCATGCCTGAGGGATTATTCCATTTTCCACATTAGGAATAAGCCGCAGACTTTAGGTTCTAAAATGGAGCCAGAAAATGCTGACTAGAATCCAGATGCCCTAAATATAATTAGAGCTAAATTTTACTGCCCTCTGTGAAAGACACAAATGAAAAGAATGTACCAACTCTTAGAGAATATTGATCCAGAGAGCAAAGCTATGAATAGAGCCATCATGGGTTCTGCTGCACTGAGAGGCTCTTAAAGCTAACCAGGGGCTTTCCAATTCTCTCCCCTTCTTCCCATCCTTGGGTTTTTAATTTTTACAGAAGCCAAATATATTAGGGAAGGAAGAGGGGCTACAGGCCTTTTTTTTTTTTTTTTTTTTTTTTTGAGGCAGGGTCTTGCTGTCGCCCAGGTTGGCGTGCAGTGGTGCAATCACTGCTCACTGCAGCCATGACCTCCTGGGTTCAAGCAATCCTTCCCCTTCAGTGCCCCAAGTAGCTAGGACTACAGGTATGTGCCACCACACCCAGCTAATTTCTTTTTTTTTTTTTTTTTTTAACAGACTTTTTGTAGACACAGGGTTTCACTCATGCTCAGGCTGGTCTTACACTCCTAGCCTCAAGCAGTCCTCCCACTTCGGCCTCCCAAAGTGTTGAGATTACAGGTGTGCACCCGAACTTACAGGCTCATTTTAATAAACCAGGTTTTCACTTAGCTCTAGAACTCTCTGGAGGTGTCCTTACACACACACACACACACACACACAAAATTTAGATTTTTAGAGATTGATTTGATAAAAAAAAAAATGTCTCCTTTACGGCTAACGACTTCTCTCTACATCTTTAACAAGGCTGATTGTTGATGACGATGATGATAGATGTGGCATCTGTTGAGTGTTTACTATGTGCCCAAGAACTGTGCAAAGTGCTTCAAATACATTATATTACTTAATCCCAACAGTACCCAAACAAGGTTGTTATTTCCATTTTACAGTAAAGGGGCCAAGTCCTAGGATGACGCTGCAACTTGCCCAAAGTGTCACACAGCAAAGAAGCAGTGGAGCTAGAATTTGAAAATCGGGGGTCAGACTCTAGAACCTATTCAGCAATAAAAGGTTAAAGACCTCTCCCCTCTGCAAAAAGCCACTGCTTCTAGCTACTCGCAATGATTTTCACAGAAATAACTTTCTGTATTTGTCTTTCGTTTGGGGGATATTTAATTAAATTGTATAATTAGAAACAACAAGTCCATCTGGCATTCCCAGGTTTGGCAAGAAACAAGAATGACTCTTGGAAAGCTCAGGCCTCAGCTGGTGGGAGCAGAAGTGTGCTGGTGTCCTAGAAACCAGGCTGCCAGCTGAGAGTGTTCAGCCTCCCGCCATGCTTTACCGAGGGGGTGCAGAGCTAATCAGCTGGGACATTCCATTAATGGAAAGTCAATTAGAAAAGATTTACTGAATACATAATTTTTAAATTTTATTTTGAGACAGGGTCTTGCTCTTTCACCCAGGCTGGAGCGCTGTGGTGCAATCATGGCTTACTGCAGTCTCGACCTCCTGGGCTCAAGCAATCCTCTCACCTCAGACTCCCAAGTAGCTGGGACTTCAGGTGCACACCACTAAGCCTGGCCAATTTTTGTATTTTTTGTAGAGACGGGGTTTCACCATGTTGCCCACGCTGGTCTCAAACCTCCTGGGCTCAAGTGATCCGCCTGTCTTGGCCTCCCAAAGTGCTGGGATTATAGGCGTGAGCCACTGTGCCTGGCCAGTTTTTTTAAAACAGCATACTACACCTGTTGTTTTTCAACTTGCTCTTGTCACTTAAATGATTTAACCATTCCGTCTCCTGATATGCTTTCAGGTTTGTCACAAACACCTTTGGCTTTGCCACCATCCTGTCTTCCTGGGACCACCACCTTCTCGTGGAAACTGCTTTTTCCCTCACACCAACCACATTCCTTTACAGACTCTGCCGCTCTAGTCTAACTTGACTGGTCCCAAAACGAGCAAGAGAGCTAGCTGGGCCCAGATATGAGAGTCTGGGATGTGAGAAGTCCAGGGTCAGTGTATGCCAGGCGACTGAAGCTATGGATTATGAGGCTCTGGAGCTGCCAGCAGTCACACTTCCTGTCTAGCAGAAGACGCCAGTCTCCAGGGAGAGAACCTGTTTCTATCAGAACTGTAGAAAAAAGCTAACTTTTCTTTCCATTATGTTCAATGCTCCAACACTCTCCTCCACCTATGATAATTCAAGGTGGGTTTATGTCACTTGACACCAAGAGTCCTAAATCATTTAAAAATGATGCCAGGAGTAGAGTTAAAAGTAACCAAGTCTAAATGCAGGAAGGGCTGACATGAAGTCGGATGGGAGGCCACAAGAAATATACCATCCAGGATGCAGAAATTCCCAAGTGCTGCTACTGCAACAATTGCTTCAACAAGGCTGAAGGTTTAGCAGACCATTCTGAGGAAAGTATCTGATTATTGGGGATCACTGTCTACTTTTTGCAACATTCCACACATTTTGAAGGGAGGCCTCTTCTGCTTTTGGTCAGCAACCTGAGTCCTCTTGAGCTTACAAAGGCTGAATTTTCTGCTGCAAGCTCAAGTCAGTAGTAGTTAGGGAAAGAGTGAGAGTATGACAATGGATAGAAATATCTGAGACGGGACAGGCGCAGTGGCTTATGCCTGTAATCCCAGCACTTTGGGAGGCCGAGGCAGGTGGATCACCTGAGATCAGGAGTCTGAGACCAGGCTGCTCAACATGGCGAACCCCATCTCTACTAAAAATACAAAATTAGCCGGGGGTGGTAGCATATGCCTGTAATCCCAGCAACTCGGGAGGCTGAGGTGGGATAATCGCTTGAACCCGGGAGGCATAGGTTGCTGTGAGCAGAGATCACGCCATTGCACTCCAGCCTGGCAGCAAGAGCAAACCTCCATCTCCAAAAAAAAAAAAAAAAGTAAAAGAAAAGAAAAGAAAAAGAAAAATATCTGAGAGGAGCCAGGGCCCTTGTGTTACATATTTATGTATATTATGATGTTTGGACATCTTTTAAAAAACCTTTCTAGCTGGGGAGACTGCCCCTCGTGGGGTGGGGGTAGGATAGTTAATTCTTAGAGCCAGCAAAGGGCCCAGCCAGGAGTACACTTCTGACATGTGAACTAACCAATTCAGAGGCACACCTCCTCTATCTGGCCAAACACCCGAAGAGACAAAATTCCTCTGCTTTCATCATCCCAGGGCCAGGTACAGTCAACTAGGGACCACTCCTATAGCTTAGGGCCCCCTGAGATTATTCAAACTAGCCAACTCTAAAGTGTTCACCCTGCCCTGTCTTGCCTTTCTCAAGGAAACCCCCATCATGGCTTTACCTTAATGCTTTCCCCTTGCTCCTGTCTTCTGCCTCCTGACTGCCCTGGTGTCTTTCCTCTGTGGCCCTGCATGGTGTGCCATGCCTCCTGCCTCTAGGACTTGTGACCACGATAAACTGTCTTCCTGAGCCTCTCCTGTGTCTCCTTCTTGTGGCTGCACCTAATGGACCACCTAATAAAAGAACATAAAACAGCCCTTAGCAATGGTGACGAGAGGGCCGTGAACCTTCCAAGGCTTCAGCAGAAGTCCTTCAACTGAGTTCTAGAAGGGTGGCAGAGGCTCGTAAACAGCTCTTGAAGGCAATGGCTTCCAGTTAGAAATGGAAACCTTGAGAGTCGAGTAGGTTTTAATGACCAGATTTCCTTTTTTTTTTTTTTTTTTTTTTGAGACGGAGTCTCGCTCTGTCACCCAGGCTGGAGCGCAGTGGCCGGATCTCAGCTCACTGCAAGCTCCGCCTCCCGGGTTCACGCCATTCTCCTGCCTCAGCCTCCTGAGTAGCTGGGACTACAGGTGCCCGCCACCACACCCAGCTAATTTTTTTTTGTATTTTTAGTATAGACGGGGTTTCACTGTGTTAGCCAGGATGGTCTCAATCTCCTGACCTCGTAATCCACCCGCCTTGGCCTCCCAAAGTGCTGGGATTACGTGTGACCCACCGTGCCCAGCCCAGAGTCCACGTCTTTAGAATGAGAACACTGGATAAGACCATCACCAAAGTGTCTTGGTTTTGATGTTCTGTTTCTGGGGGTTAATTATAGTACAAACGTTACCATTTTCTTAAAACCACTGAGAATTCTTATTCTAAGAACTACATTTAAGAGCAAATGCTGGAGTGAGAGAGATTAAATGCTTGCTTTTGAGTCTGTTTAATTCACTGTGCGATCTTAGACCACGAAGTCAATTTCCTCACCTGCAAAAGGAGGTTTTGAATGCCTGTCTTCACAGGGCAATGAAAGAGGCAACGTGAAAGCCTTTTGATTTCTCTTAAGGGAAGAAAAGATGCTGTGGGAATCCTAAGCAGGATTAGGACAAAGCTCTCTGAATACAAAGGTTAGCTCCAAAATGACTTTATTTTTGGTTTCTTAGCCCCAGTGATGCCATTTCTGACCCCAATCGCTATTCCCTATAGTTTTCAAATCCCTGTAAAGAACACATTTCCTAAGTGACACAGAATGGCCTTGGGTAAAATGCCAGTGCTGGCTGTCTCTGCATTTCTTATTTTTCCATTTCGTTTTAGCAGTCTATTCCACCTGCCCAGCACTGACCCCCTATATCCCTGGCTTCCACAAACCCTGCCCCAGCCTTTGCCTTCCCTAAAGGTCTTTGACACAGCTAAACTTCTAAAATATTGACCCATTGTGATACATTGGATTCATCCCTCCTTCTCAGGTGGGTCATTATATGAAGACTCCAAAAAGATGACTTACCACTGGTGGCACTGTATATATTCTGAAAAGGAAGGTTGCAAAAACATATTGGGGATGTTGGTCATGCCAGGTGGCTCTCAAAACACACCCCTCTGGGCTCCATACATATGGACAGAATTAGGGTTGGGGCCAACTGGCACGTTCTCCATGTAGCCTGACCTGTCTGCCCTTCTCAGGCACAGAGAGCGACTCTTTTGTTTGTGTTCCCTCAGTACTTTATAAGAATAATCATTATCTCACTGTATAGATATTGTTCGTCAAAATTTGTATGTCCTTGACTGGGATGAAATTTGGGGGGTGGGCAGGGATTTTGACGTATTAATCTTCCTATTGTGTGTCTTGTACAGGGAGGGAATTCATTCCATAAAAATGGAATTTTTTTGGAATGCTATGCTCTGTTCTCCTCTTAAATGGGAAGTACTCTGAGGGAAAATAACCTCAGAAGCCATGCAGCATAGAGCCAAGCCCTCATCAAGAATTAGGCCATGGCTGGCAAAGGCAACACTCTGGTGCTACCCTCTTCCTTGCCCACATCAGGCATTGTTACTCAGCCATGACCCTTTATCTCACGACATCTGAGCCAGGTCTGAGAGGCCTTCTCAACACAGTCTTCTAGGCAGCCACCCCTGCTGAGTGAGCTGGCACACAAGAGAAGCTGATGTGGCATATTTAGCAGCCCAAAGGTAGATAAGATACCAAAGGACAAGAGGACACATGGCCTATGTATGCTCCTCATGTCACCAATGAAAGATGCAAAAGGAGGTTCAGATAGAGACTAGATTGTTCCTTTAACATTCAAGAAGCCACCTCGAAACACCACCAAAGGAACGAGTGAACTCAACGAGTAAACAGCTGGTCCATCTGGTTGTGTAGCACTGAGGCTGCCTACCGTTTAACTGGTTATTATTGCTTAAAACGAGATAGTCTTTCCTGAGACCACCCAGAGCTGGGATGCTAAGCTGTGTGACTGCAGTAAGATAAATTTCTGTACTATTTCAAATATGTAAGAGGCAGTATGGTGCACTGGATAAGATCACAGACCCCAAAGCACTGTTCCTAACACACAGGGCTCTTGTAAGGATTTAATATGTTAAATGGTTAGAATAGCATCTGGTGCATCAAGCATCATCTACTGTTACTATACGTGGCCTGGCTAAAGTCTACCAAACAACTAGCAAAAATAGCCACAAACAAATAAGGCTTGGTCTACGTTGGCACTCTTGTTTGTCATTCAATGGCTTCATTATAAAATAATGGCTATTGCCTCGACAAAAGGCTATCAGAACGGGCCAGAGGTAGAATTGTGTCAGTATATTTCCTTTTCCCCACAAAGCCCATTACTCTGGCTGTTATCACACAAGAAGAGCTAGGTAGCCCATGACTTCCCTGTTGCTCTGGCTGCTAGGAACCATGAAGTTACAAATCATATTGAATTTTGGAAGCTCTAGTAGTTTAAGTTTCCTATCACTTAAAAAAAAAACAAAAAAACTTGGCTCTTATTTTCACTCCCATTCTAAAGACTTCCAGAATTAATTATTTCTACGATTTTGAGTATAGCTATCTTAAATCTGTTTTTGAAATCAGGCAGAATGTACATAAACATGAAAACATTTGTCAGATTCTTGGTGCTGAATGTCAGCCGAGACATATGTCTGAGATGGTACATTATATTTTTATGTATTACACATACCATAGCCATCTAGGAATTAGGGCAAATCTCATGTAGCATTCTGCAGAGATATTAAAAAAGACTTATTATGTTGACATTTCACCATAATGATTGATGCTTTTGCTGTTTAAAAAAAAAAAAAAAAAGTTGACTCCCCCTCCTCACTTTAAGATTGTTGCTCCTGTGTCAGAAAGTGAAGTTGAAATCAGAGAAGTGATCAGCTAGGCCAGCAGTCCCAAACCTTTCTGGCACAAGGGACTGGTCTCAAGGAAGACAATTTTTCCATAGATGGGGGGTGATGAATGAAACTTTCCTACCTCAGATCATCAGGCATAAGAATCTCATAAGCAGCAGGCAACCCAGGTCCCTCACATGAGCAGTTCAAAATAGTGTTCCCGCTCCTATGAGAATCTAATGCTGCCGCTGATCTGACAGGAGGCAGTGCACAGGCGTTAATGTTCATCTGCCCCACTCACCTACAGCTGCGCGGCCCGGTTCCTAACAGGCCTTGGACCAGTACCGGTCCATGGCCAGGGGTTGGGGACCCCTGAGCTAGACCAAAGACAGAAACTTTATCTTGTTGAAACAAGTTCTCTTTTTTTATCCTTTGCATTTATTTTCATAGAATTACAGAGCTCATTTGCTTCAGTTCTCCAATTTTTTAGAGGAAACTGAGTTCCAGCATGGAAAAGTAACAAGCAAAGGTCACACAATGTGTTAATAGCTGAGCTGGTTGTAAGTAAAACCCAAATCTAGGCCGGGCGCGGTGGCTCATGCCTGTAATCCCAGCACTTTGGGAGGCCGAGGCAGGCGAATCACGAGGTGAGGAGATCAAGACCAGTGACACCCCATCTCTACTAAAAATACAAAAAATTAGCCGGGCTTGGTGGCAGATGCCTGTAGTCCCAGCTACTCGGGAGGCTGAGGCAGGAGAATGGCGTGAACCCGGGAAGCGGAGCTTGCAGTGAGCCGAGATTGCACCACTGCACTCCAGCCTGGGCAACAGGGCAAGACTCCGTCTCAAAAACAAACAAACAAACCCAAATCTGACTTCTAAACCTGTGTTTCACTTAAAACACCAAGATGCCCCTCTAGACCACTGAGTTGGAAAAAAAAATGAGGAAATTGGCTTTGAGTAGCCAATTTAAATTTGAAACTCTTGAAATGTATTGTTTTGTTGTAGCAAAACAGAGGGCTGTTTTGAAAACAAGACCCTAGTTCCATAAAAATCAACGTATTTTAGAAAACATTTCTGCTGCAAAATTTCATTTACTATTAAGGCATCTGAGGTGAGCTCATTCACTTAGAATCATGCGCCAATTCCAAAACTAGGAAATCAAATCATTCATTCAACCAATATATACTTACTGGTTACTTCCTCCATACCAGGCAAGGCACTAGGTCCTGAGGGTATGTTGTCTAAGACACAGTCCTTGCCCTTCAAGGAGCTCACGGTCTAGGGAAAATAGTCAACACAAGTGCTACCACTCCACAGTTTCTTAGGTGTTCATGACAGACATAAACAATTTATTAATTTATTTATTAACTGGCCTCAGCAATCCTTTCCAATACAACCCTCCAAGCACCCATAAGCGAGAGGCACACAAATTGAAATTGATCTGTCATCCCTTAACTAGTAGAGTCACTTTGTGCCTACTAAATGCTATGCAATTTGAAGTTCTTAATGTATGTTCCGGAAATGTTTTCCCCCCGATCTGGAGGCAAAGAATGCAAATTCTTACACACATTTAGTGTTTATTGAACTCCTGGGTACAGAACAATTTTTGTAGGTACTTTAAAAACCCTGGGTAATGGCTCATGAAAGACCAATTATGCCCCAAGAAGAGACTCCAGTTATCTTTCACTTGAAATTCCCATTTCAGATAAGGAAGCACAGCTTCTATCTTATGTGTGTCATTACTCACAGTTGCCATCTGCTGCTGGGGAATCAAAAGCCAGAGTTGCCACACCACTCAGTTCACAGCAGCTGCTTCTCCTCCCCAGTGATTTACCGGCTGAGAAAAGCACCATTTACTGGCAGTCCCACCTAGTCCAGATCTTCCCGCCGCAAGAGTTTGGGAAACAATACTTCTAAACCTCATCCCAAGGTAGAACCAAAGACAGCTGCTCGACTCCATTTTATACACCTGGCATCTTTCTGCTCATTTGGGTAAGCTGTTTTCTTAGGGTCTGATCAAGGGAGAAAAGGCAAGAAGACATCATTTCCTTTTAACGGCTTCTACTATGTCCTGCCCCATTTTCATCCCTGGTGATAAGTGAGTAAAGACCCTGCAAAGCCTTGCAGAGGTGCATTACTACTCCACAGCTGACTGTCCAGCAGCAGAACAGTGTGTATTGTTGTCTGGAGGAGACATGCTGGAAGCTAATCTCCTCCTTTGGAATGGTCACACCTGAGAGGTTTTGTATACCAATTACCTACACATCAAGTCGCCTCCAATACTGGGGCCTCAAAGAGGACACACACTTTCAGAAAAGAGTACACATACAGTGTGAACATGAAAAAACGTGACACAGTTTAGGGTTAAAGCAGGAAGAGAGGAAAAAAACTTCACAAGTGTCTACTTCTTTCCATTACATCTTTGTGTCCAAACAGTGATTGTGGCTTTTGTTAGACACAGTGGTCAGTACTGGGGGGAGTAGAAAGAAATAAGGCTTCTTTTCAGCTCTCAAGGGTTTAGATTTCCTAGGGAAGGCAAGGTGTATTAGTGATAAGCTAAACACCATGGGTTTAAGTATGAGAATATATCATATTGCCAAAAGAATAGAACCAATACAACACAATCCACTCCTAGGTATATACCCAAAACAACAAAAACATGTACTTCATACAACAACTTGTACACAAATGCTCACAGCAGCATAATTCATAACGGCAAAAAAGTGGAAACAATCCAGATGCCTACCAACTGATGAATTCATTAACAAAATGTGGTGGATCCTACAATGGAATATGACTTGGCCTTAAAAAGGAATGAAGCTCTGATAATGCTACAACAAGGATGAACCTTGAAAACATGTTAAGTCACAAGAGACCATATATTGTAGGATTCCATTTATATGAGATGTCCAGCACAGGCAAATCCGAAGAGACAGAAAGATTAGTCACTGCTCAGGGCTAGGGGGCTGGAGGGTGGTATGAGGGGAACTGAGAGATGACTGCTCTTTAGCAGGGTTTCCTTTTGGGGTGATGAAATGTTCTAAACAGACAATGATGGTTACACAACTCTGAATATTTAAAAAATTACTGAACTGTATATTTTTGAAGAGTGAGTTGTAGGGCATACGAATTACATCTAAATAAAGCTATTACAATAAAACAAGAATATAGACAAAGCTATAGGGGTTCAAAGGAGGGATACAGAATTTCTGGCTTAGATGGTTTGAAAGAACATAAGACAGATTAGGTATTTGAGGTAAGTTCTGAGGAGAAGTAATTAACCATCTGTGGGGTTGATAAGTAGGGAAGGGTGTGAGCCCGAGGTACTCTAGGACAGTGAGTAAATCAGCTTGATTAAGGTGGGATCCATAACTGTAGAACAAAATATATTAGGCTGAAGATGTAGTTGTGGCCAGCTTGGGCTAACTCTGAGGAGTTAAGACGACCCCTGATCTGGGTAGAATCCATTCAGCCTTACAAGTGCTCCCAGTTTTCAGGCCAACAAGGAACAATTCGTGGACGAGCTCATGATCAGTTGTTCTCACATCACTTTTAGGAAAAATGGATGTCACCGGAAGAAGGAATTGTGCACAGGGATGGCTTTTATACAAAATGAGTATGCTGGAGGCCAGAATAGGCTCAGATGCCCTACTCTGAAGGAGGTATGAGTGGACCACCAGATGTGGACCAGCAAAGAGCAGAACAGGAGCACTGGGATGTCCAGGAATCATTTGCAGAAACTGACTACTCTAAACCACATTATTCTAGAATTGTCATTATTCTGGGTGGCATGGGCCAGTCCTACTGGGTAGGGACATGGAATAGGTTCTGTAAGAAATTTTAGTACTTTACTACTGTAGTTAACTTCTACTTAAAATCAATAATTTGCTTCATGAAAAGGCTGCAAAAAATCAACACAGCATTCTACGTTGCTTTAGTTTCTAGGCCCGGTAAATTCCAGCTCCTCATATGTAAAAGAACATTTAGGCACACCTTACTTTGTATAATGCGTGACTCTATCTGTATAGTAACTGTTGTTAAACTCCTTCATTAGAATTTATATGTAAATAACTGTACTCGAGAGAAATAAAGCTGAACTTTTATAAATCAGTAAGACTATCTTTCCACATGTCATGCTATCTAGTTTTGATAATATTTAAAAAACTCTCAAAAATAGAGCTTCTGGGAGGCAGGGTCTGAGTTTGTACTCTCTATAGCAGTGCTATCCTATAGATCTTTCTGTAATGATGGAAATGTTCTGTATCTGTACCATCCAATATGGTAGCCATTAGCCTCACTGGCGTTTGATGAACATCTGTTTAACTCCATGAGAATCTATTCAGTAAACACACACTGAGCTTCCTCTACCTGCCAGGCACTCTGCTAGATGTTAGGTATGATTGAAACGCTGCCCCTGAACAAGTCAGAACTTGTGGTTGCAAGGGACAGAAAACTCAACCCTGATTTACTCAAGCTAAAAGGGAAATGTGGCCTCATATGCCCAGAAAGACCAGGATAATGGTACCTTCAGGGAAGCCTGGTTTTGGGCTTAGAGGACAATACCATGACCATCTTCTTGCTCTCTCATCCCAGCCAGGCTTGGCTCTCCTCCATGTGTGGTCTCCACACTCAAACTGGCTCTCCGCTCACAATTACTAGAAGGCTGCCCAGCCCAGACTCCTGTTGTCAAATTCCAAATCCTAATCACAGCCTCTTAGCCAAAGTTTCATATCTCATTGGTTAAGACTGAGTCACGTGCCCATTTCTGACCCAAGCATTTTGGCCAGGGAAACACAATGTGCTGACTGCCTGGGGTCCGAACTACCTTGCCCCAACCACGGGCCAAGGGCGGAGTCAACTCCACCAGAAAAACATGGGATGAGAGTGAGACCCTGGGCCTCTCTGGGTAAAACCAAAGTACCCATTAGAAAGAGAGCACATTTTCCTAGGCAGAAAAACCAGCAGATAACCAGTCTAGTTTCTATCTTAAGGAGCTCAGTGTCTCTCTAGGGAATTCTTTATTAAAATGCTGGTCAGATCTGCTAGCCACATAGAAGAAGAAAATATTATCTAAAAAGAAAACCTCAATTTAGCAAGATTGAGGTTTGAAGTGGCCGTAACATTTATTTACATGGAATTTCCTCTGATGTCTGCTTTTTCCTAGATAATTCTCATAAAACCCTTGTGAGGAAAGGTAACAACAATGGTATCTAGAAACATTTAAGATGGAGCAGTCGGCTAACCAGGGCACACTGTTGGTGCCTTTGCACACCTGCTTCAGGTTCCAGATGTCCCCCTCTTGCACTCCCCAATCACTGAGGGTGTGCTTAGGCCTTAGAAGTCCCACATGTGTGGATGCAGGCAGACACAGGACGGCCCACCCAGGGAAGGGACACACAATTGCCAATTCACATAATGCAATGTAAATTGTCTGTTTTCATAAGGGCTACTCCAAGACAGATTATTTGTGGGCAGGATGACTCATAAGAGAGCTAAATGAAGTCGCCCCACATAGAAGACAAAGAGCTTGGAACATCACTGAAATGAGAAAAATTAGCCAAAACAGCTGCAGCACTTTAGGGTCTTTTAAATAGCTTCCTCCCGCCTATTTTCTCCACCCTTTTCTAGCTGTTTTCTCTCACTCGTTATATCCTGACGAAGGGTGTGCTATTGTTGGCTTGCAGGGACAGCCACGGCGGGAAATAATCTTCTTAGCAAGCATATCCTTTTATCCCTTTGAGTTTTCTAGTATTAGCTTTCATGAAGATGACTCTGGATTACTCTGAGAACTACTCTGAAACTACTTGGCTTGCTTCTAGGTGGAAAAAAAGTTACTAAAGCTCGGGGACAGGCCTTTCCACACTTTCAGGACATTCAGTGCTCAGACCACATGGCAAGAAGGCCCATGACCCCGGTCTGTTTTCTGCCTGGGGAACCCAGAGAACTCTCAGCCCCCTCAACATCGAACTGGACATTCCCTCTTTTTACTGCACAGATAATCTTCCAATTTGGGTGTGCCTCTCTAAAGGCATGGTGGACAGAGCCGTAGATACTCCAGGCTTGGTAAGAAGAGAAGGACTGTCTGCTTCTAATACCCTTTCTGGGTTTTAACAGATTGCTCAGGTCAGCAGTAACTGGGCCCACTGGACTGCTACTGTGCTCGCTACAGCCCACGGAATCGCGCACTTCCAGCAGATAGGAGCTGGCACACAATAAGTGCTTTGTGAACACTGGTGAAATGTGAAATATTGCTGGAAACATGGAGGTGTTACTTTGTGTTTAAAAAAATACTAAAGAGAATAGGTCTTAATACTAATATCCGCAATAATTGTCTCCTATCCAGAAAAGTGCCATCCCTTCTACTTTACTCTCTAACCCTCAGTCCCCCAATCCTAACCAGTCTTCAACCCTAAGGTGATTCAACTTTAAAAATGGCTTTTATTGGCCGGGAACAGTGGCTTACGCCTGTAATCCCAGCACTGTGGGAGGTTGAGGCGAGCGGATCATGAGGTCAGGAGATGGAGACCATTCTGGCTAACACGGTGAAACCCCATCTCTACTAAAAATACAGAAAATTCATCAGGCCTGGTGGCAGGCACCTGTAGTCCCAGCTACTCGGGAGGCTGAGGCAGGAGAATGGTATGAACCCGGGAGGCGGAGCTTGCAGTGAGTCGAGATCATGCCACTGCACTCCAGCCTGGGCGACAGAGCAAGACTCCATCTCAAAAAAAAAAAAAAAGGCCTTTATTAGGGATCTCAGGCCTGGGTGAATAAGCTATGTTAACTGGTTTTCCATTCCCCCTGGGCTAACAACTCCTTGGTCTTTTCCCTACCATGTTGTTTGCTGAAGTGCCTAGAGGACCTTTTTATGGGTTTTACTTTCTTGTTCATTTTTAAAGTAACAGCTTTATTGAGATATAATTCATGTACCATAAATTCACCAATTTAACAATTCAGTGGCTTTTAGTATATTCACAGCTGTTTAAACCATCACCACTATCTAATTCCAGAACATTTTTTTGTTTGTTTTTGAGACAGGGTCTCGCTCTGTCGCCCAGGCTGGAGTATAGTGGCGCGATCATGGCTCACAGCAACCTCTGCCTCCTGGGTTCAAGTGATTCTCCTGCCTCAGCCTCCCAAGCAGCTGGGATTACGGGCATGTGCCACCATGCGCAGCTAATGTTTGTATTTTTAATACAGACAGTGTTTCACCGTGTTGGCCAGGCTGGTCTTGAACGCCTGACCTCAGGGTAATCTGCCTGCCTCAGCCTCTCAAAGTACTGGGATTACAGATGTGAAGCACCACGCCGGGCTGCAGAACATTTTCACTATCCCAAAAAGAAACCCAGTACCCATTAGCAGTCTCTCCCTATTTTCCTCCCACCCCAACCCCCCAAGTCCCTGGTAACCATGAATCTATTTTTATGTTTCTATGGATTTGTGTATTCTGAACACTTCACATAAATAGAATCTCATTCTTTTATATATATATATACACACACACACACACTTATATATATATAAATGTGTGTGTGTGTGTATAGGCATATATATATAGAGAGAGAGAGAGAGACAGCGCAGCCTCTTTTTTTTTGAGACTATATATATACACACATATATATGTAGTATTTTCTATGGATGCCAGTTCTTATGGTAGATGTTAGCATCACAAATTTGTATAAAATCTGTGCCCGCCTTCATAGTCCAACAAGAAACGTCTGCTGAGTGTAGAACTCCAGGGAGTTCTCTCATGGACACAACAGCCTCACTCACACTCATATTAGCTGGCAGAGGCCCTCTGTACCAGTGATATGCTTGGGCCAAGGGCCCCTGGGTTGATCATCATTAGGTAGACATCACCCAGTGCCCTGTCTCATGTGCTGAACAGGGCTAGCAATGTCGACTTTCACTTTGGGAGGCTGAGTTGGGTGGCTCACTTGAGGCCAGGAGGTCAAGACCAGCTGGCCAACACGGTGAAACTCTGTTTCTACTAAAAATACAAAAATTAGCTGGGCATGGTGGCATACGCCTATAGTGCCAGCTACTCAGGAGGCTGAGGCATGAGAATCACTTGTACCCAGAAGGCAGAGGTTGCAGTGAGCCAAGATCGTGCCACTACACTCCAGCCTGGGTGACAGAGTGATAAAGATCTCAAAAAAAAAAAAAAAAAAAAAGTGTCAACCTTTACTTCTATTTTATCAAGTTCTTGTACCAGCCTGTCCTTTTCAAAGGACACCCTTCTTGGGAAAGATTAAGTTTTTGGTTGTTTTTAAATGTATGGATCCAATTTGTCTTTTTCATTTCATTAAGGTCAAATACATATTTGTCCTGGGTTTCCAATAAGGTATTTGAGATTTTCCTGTGCCATAATGACCATATTTGGTACAGGCAAGGCGATATACTAAGGTCTCTCTACAGATCTTGAAAATCAGATTAGCCTTGGAGGATTAAGTTAGTAACAACTAATACACCCTGGAGGACACCAGCCCTTTGGAAGGCATTCATTTGAATAGACTAGAAAAGCAGTTGAGGTTGGGAGTTTCTCATTTCAGGCAAAGTGACAAGGGAGTGGTCTCAGAAAATATGATCTTAACTAAGAAAGCTAGAACCTGTACTACTCTAGAAGACTGTTCACAAATGGTAGCAGGGCCCATGTGGAGTGGAGCTTGGAAAGAGGAAGCTTAATGTGCAAAAATTTAATATCCCTGCAACTCTCTAGAAATTGGCAAGATGGTCCCTCAGAAGAACAGATCTCTGTGGTGAGTGAGATATCACAGCTCCATGAGGTGAACACCAAACCTTCCAACCACCAGTTGTCTCCCACGTACTTATGGAGAGTGGTAGACAAAACACACTGAACTGCTTCATTTGTACATTGATCTCTTGTGAGCTGGCTTTGTGGGAGTTAGTCCTAGAAAGTCTTTATGCACTGGCAAGATTTTCTGACCTGAAGAAGTAGGAATCATGGAAAATGATGACCTACCAAAGTACAGATCTAGAGAACTGAGGTTTGGAGAACATGAAAACCATGGTCAAACACATGAAGGCCTGCCACTGAGAATTCAACTAGCAATACACAGGCCCAACTAATATGTAAGAAAGACACTATAAAGTAGTAGTTAAGAACACAGGCTCTGGAGCCAAACGACTTGGCTCTAACACTTACTGGCTCCATGACCTTGAACAACTTAGGCTCCATGTGCCTCAATTTCTCCATGTGTTAAATAAAGTGATTGTGAAGATTTAATGAGATAATCCAAATAAATGCTTAGTACGACGTAGGGAACACAGCAAGTTCTCGAGAGACTAGCCATTACATCATTATTGTCCAAAGAAGAAACAGACCACCCTGTAAGATTTGGAAGGGAGATCCCCCAGGACTCCTCCCATCCCCTGCCAGGAGTACAGAGGGACTAGTTTATTGAGGCCCAAACGCAAATTGATGCTGTTCAATTTACTTCAATTCCAGGGCTTCCATGCCCCTTAAACTCTTATAGACAACTCAAAATGAAAATGTGTTCTCAGCAGTTAATGTGTTTTCCATCTACAACCGCTTTTTTTGTCCTATCATTCAACTAATATATATTTTTCCGAGTACTATGGCAAAGCGCCTGTTAGTGTTTGAGGGCACAAACGGGGAAAGGTGTGGCCCTTGCCCTCCAGAAGCTTTGCATCTTACTGGGACAACGGGATTAGAAAATCACAAAGTTCGCTGGTGATTCAAATAGATGCGTTACATTTAAGCCAAGCATTCATCTGATGCTTGATTTAACGAGCCATAACCAAGGGAAGGGTCGGGAAAATCATTCTCTCTAGAATCACTCCATTGTATGGAACATGAGAAGCTTGTTTGTATACTAAAACCAATCATACTCTCACCCTCTCAGTCTCAATCTCTCTCTCCTTTCCACTCCCTTAAAAGTACAGCCACTAAGGGTAGTGAAGACTCTGGGGCCTTACAGGCCCCAAATCTCAGGTTTTTTTTTTTTTTTTTTTTTTTTTTTTTTTAAGAGACAGGGTCTTGTTCCATCACCCAGGCTGGAGTGCAGTGGCAATCACAGCTCACTGCAGCCTCAAACTTCTGGACTCAAGCAATTCTCCCACCCCAGCCTCTTGAATAGCTGGGACTACAGGCATGAGTCATCATGCCCAGCTAACAGGCTCACATTTTGGCTCACCTAGCTCACTTAGCAGATGGTGAAGGCAGAGACAGTGGCCTCTGCATTACAAGTTCATGCTACATTCCTTCACAGGATGTTCGAAGGCTTGTCTGTTATTTATTTGTAATTACTGCTTTAGCACTCATCTCCCTCCCATTTGTAAGTTCAATGAAGGGAAGGATGGTGTGCTTTGTTCATCATGTCTTACAGTTAACCCCTAACACAGACTTTGTATGACATTTTTACCTTAATTCCAGGCTTCTTTCAGGTTCCACACAGTCTGGTTGCTACAATTTAAGTATATTACTCTGGTGTAGAATGTCAGGTAGGGGAGAGAAGCCCCCAGGGCCTGCCTTGGATTCTGTGGACAAACATCCAGGGACAGAAAACACTAGGAGGCTCCATTCATATTGGAACAGTAACTCCCCAACCCACCCCACTGCCCCGTTTACTGACTCCTCTGTTGCCTCAAGAAATTCATAGCACCTTCGGGCAGGGGAACAACAGTGTGGTGTTTATTGAAATCTACATCTGGTAGTAATTTGTTCAACAACAACCAGCTTTTCCTCCATCGTTCTCTTCAGTCAAATAATCCACAGGGGCCCATAATACCCACAACTGCTCATTTGTGCAAGGCCTATATTGTGTCAGTTTATGTTCCTAATTACAGATTTGGGTTTATCAACAAGTTTCAGCATGGCAAGTGAAGTTTTTAGACTGTGGAGGAGACTGAAGGCACATGTCCTGAAGCAGAGATGCTGTCACTGAGCCTGGCCATCTGGGCTGAGGGATGAAGCCTCATGGTGACCTTAGGGGCTCCAGCTCCTGAGTCCACACTGGGTGAGCAGAAGCAGCCAGAGTACTCCCCTTCCCCGCCCCAAGAGGTGTGGCCTCAGGATAGTATGGAGGAACCCGGAAGGAGGAAAAGCCTAGAATGAGGCTTCTGTGTAGCACGGAGAAAGGAGGAGGCACTGTGCTCCAATCTCAGAGAAAGTTCTTTCTTTGGAGGAGGTGGTAAGGGAGACTGTGCAGCTAGTTTGCTCAACTCCTCAGTGAATAAACACTTCTTTTCTGGTATCTGTGGTTAGGTGAGAAAATGGGGGTAAATCCAGAAAGCAGAGTTAGTCAAGGTTGGGGACAAATCTGGGGACTGGAATTTCATGACTTTCACTCAACTCCATAATAATGAATTGCTGATAGAAAAGCAGCATTTTTTGGAAAGGGCAGGAACAGACATAGGAATAGAATTAAGAGGAGACTGAACTTATAATGGACTTCAATCATATATGCCCAACACCCATCCACCTGTATCAGTTTGTTGAGAAGGACTGTCCCCCATCACTCCAACCACATAGTTCTGAGGGAGGCTGCCAATCACTATGACCTGCCCCTGGCCCAAGCTGGCCAATCATGGCAGCCCTTCCCTTTCTACTGCCAGCTGTCCAGAGATGGCATGTGACCCAGGCCTGGCCAATCACAGTCCTTATCTGGGATTTTTTGGAGCCACTAGGCAAGATTTCTTAAGAATGATATTTTGGAACTGCCTGAGCCCATGTTTCTTGCTATATGGGGAAAAAAAGAACTTGTTGGTAGTGAGAGAGAATAAAGCCAACAAAGAACAGAGATGATCAACACTAAGATGGTCTTGACACTAAATCCCCCCCCCCCATCTAGAGTCCTTGAAGCCCAGATTTCATGAGCTGGTTTCCTTATTAGCAATCAATTACTTTTTTTTTTTTTTTTTTGAGGCCAGTGCGCCTAGCCGGGCTGGAGTGCAATGGTGCGATCTCGGCTCACTGTAACCTCGGCCTACCAGGTTCAACAGATTCTCCTGCCGCAGCCTCCTGAGTAGTTGGGATTACAGGTGCCTGCCACCATAGCAGGCTAATTTTTTGTATTTTTAGTAGAGATGGGGTTTCACCATGTTGGGCAGGCTGGTCTCAAACTCCTGACCTTGTGATCCACCTGCCTCGGCCTCCCAAAGTGCTGGAATTACAGGCGTGAGCCACTGCATCCAGCCAATAAGTTACTCTTTTACGCTAAAAAGAGTTCAAGCTTTTGGTTTCTATCACTTGTAACCAGGGTATGGATGGCTAACAAAAGGTTTTTCACTGAAAATGATTGCTATGATGATCAACTGAGTAAATGCAAGTAAATTCCCACTGAAAAAGACAAGGTGCCAGCCAAGTGTCAGATATTCATCAGTTGTGATATGGTTACACGTGACAGATGGGCACTAAAAACACCACTGACTTGATGTCAGGCAGTGAGTTTCAGAAAACTGTTTATTACAGAGACCTTTGAAGATACACAGAGGTAGATGGACAACATGATGTCTCTTATACCTCCCCAGCCCCAATAACCATCACTCATGGCCCAGTCCAGGAGACCAGTGGTTTCAACCACCTCCCCCTGGAGCATAGCTGGTTCACCTCGACTGTGCCATGGTTCCAGGCCCAAGTAGCCCCTTGACTGGATTTAGAGGTTGGGTCCCTGGCAATGGGGCAGCATCTTACAGGAAGAAGTCAAAAGTCAAGAATTCATGAATTCAGCCTGGTCAGGCTTGCAGTCTGCTCAAGTACCATGACATATCATGTGCCTCATTCTTTTAAAGGCTCATTTATGACATTTTAATATTGTCATTGGATGTGTGTTTTGTCACAGTAGGTATCAATGTAAGAAAATCTTCTTAGTGCTAAAAGTAAACCAGATACAAAAAAGTATTTTAAATGTTGATGCCAAGTTTCCTCTCTGGACTAAATTAAGGAGTCTCCTCCTTTTTATAACTCATTTACAAAAGTAGACTATAGTCTTACAAATAAAGAGTCTCTGGCATACTTAATTCAGGGTGCAGACAAGGAAGATGATTGAAACCATGAAATCTAGGTGTTAAAGACTTATTCTATCATTATTATAGAATGGTAGGTTGGAAGGGATATAGTAACATTTAATCCAATTTAATCATGCTTTATGGGTGCAGGTGTGGTCTAAACTTTTTTTTTTTAAAAGCATCCTAGATAATTCTGATAGGCAGCCAAGGTTCAGAACTGCTGCTCTAACCCAGCCAATACTTTTATTTAGCAAATGAGGATGCTGAGGGCCAGAGGTGTGGGACTCTGACCAAGTTAAACATCTGGGATTAGAACAAAGGTCACTGGGCTCCATCATACTTTTCAAGTGAATAACCAGGTCATCCTACTGTGCTTTCTTTTCACAGGAGCTATACAAATGTAACATATGAAAATTTTTGGAGTTGAAGTAGAGAAACTGTCAGAAAATTAGAATCCAAGTAAGTAATGTATATAAGATGTTTAACTTCACTGGTGATCAGGAAAATGCAAAGTAGAAGCCTAATGTGATACTGTTATACAGATTAGCAAAAATTTTAAAATATGACAGTACCAAGATTCTGGTAAGGATATGGGACCACAGAAACTACCATATACTACCGGTATTCATGTAAGTCAGTGAACGGCTTTGGAAAACAGTCATTATTTAATAAAGTTGAAGATGCATATTTTCTTTTAATTTGTAAGTTCAGGGGTATATGTGCAGGCTTATTATATAGGAAAACCTGTGACATGGGGGCTTGTTGTACAGATTATTTCATCACCCAGGTATTAGGCCTAGTGCCCATTAGTTATTTTTCCTGATCCTCTTCCTCCTACTACCCTCCATCCTCCACCAGACCCTAGTGTGTGTTGTTTCCCACTGTGTGTCCATGTGTTCTCATGATTCAGTTCCCACTTATAAGTGATAACATATGGTATTGGGTGTTCTGTTCCTGCATAAGTTTGTAAGGATAAAGGCCTTCAGCTCCATCCATGATCTCATTCTTTTTTATGACTGCATAGTATTCCATGGTGTATATGTACTACATTTTCTTTACCCAGTCTACCATTTATGGACATTTAAGTTGATCCTATGTCTTTGCTATTATGAATAGTGCTGCAGTGATGATCTGTGTGCATGTGTCTTTATGGTAGAATGATTTATATTCCTTTGGGTATATACCCAGTAATGGGATTGCTGGGTCAAATGGTATTTCTGTTTTTAGGTCTTTGAGGAATCTTCACACTGCTTTCTACAACGATTTAACTAATTTACACTTCCACCAATAGTGTATAAGCGTTCCTTTTTCTCCACAACATCTGTTGTTTGACTTTTTCATAATAGCCATTCTGACTGGTGTGAGATGTATCTCACTGTGGTTTTGATTTGTATTTCTCTAATGACTAGTGATGATGAGCTTTTTAACATATGCTTTTTGGCCACAGGTATGTCTTCTTTTGAAAAGTGTTGTTTATGTCCTTTACCCACTTTTTAATGGGGTTGTTTTTTCCTTATAGATTTGTCTAAATTTCTTGTAGATGCTGGATATTAGACCTTTGTCAGATGCATAGTTTGAGAAAATTTTCTCCCATTCTGCAGATTATCTATTTACTGATAGTTTCTTTTGCTGTGCAGAAGCTCTTTAGTTTAATTAGATCCCATTTGTCAATTTTTGCTTTTGTTGCAATTGCTTTTGGCATCATCATGAAACTTTTGCCTGTTCCTATGTCCAGAATTAATGGCTAGGATGTCTGGATGTTTTCCAGGGTTTTAATAGTTTTGGGTTTTACATTTAAGTCCGTGATCCAGAAGAGGCATATTTTCTATGACCCAACAATTCTAGTATGAGGTAAATAACTTATAGTATACCTTCACAAAGAGGGTGATATCACCCCCAAAGGAGCAAAAATTGGTCTTTGGCAGGCAAAAGAAATCTTAGATATGACAGTGTTTAGCGGCTCTCCAAAGCTCAGCCCTATCTGACAAACCCTATTCTTTAGTATTAATTAAATTCTAAACTGTTGGTATTAAATTGCCCCCTAGAAGGAGTGATAATGAAAAGAAGGCTGAGAAACACCCAGAGAAATGCTGCACATGAACCCCAGGAGATACATACCAGAATGCTCCAAACAGCACACTTTATTATGAGACTAGAAATGCTACAAAAGTCCAGCTACTGTAGAAGAGAAATTTCAATATATCCAATTATGAAACACTATATAGTAATGAAAATTAACTTTAGTTGCACACCAAATGGGTAACCTTTACAATATTGAGCAAAAAAGACACAAAAGAATCTACATATTATAGATAATTCTGTTTAAAAAATTCAAAGTCAGGCAAAGAGACTTATATTGTCTAAGGACCCATATACCAGACTGAAATTGTACAGGAAAATTATTCTTTCTAGTTACTAGTTACTTCTAGGCCTGTGGTCAGGAAGTAAAATATGAGATGGGTGAAAGGCAATAGAGTATTTTTTGACCAGGGTGTTTAAATCATACTTGTTCTCTATATAAAATGTTTTAAGATTTTTTCTGCATATGTTATAGCTCATTTGGAAATATTAAAATATAAGAGAAAAAAGCAAGGGGAAAATTTTCTTGATCTTTGTCATTTTAATTTTTCTAAAGCATTGTTTGGCTCAAGTTATTCCTCTATTCACAAGTAATAATAGAAACCTTCTCAGCCAGGTGCAGTAACTCAGACCTGTAATCCCACTCAGGCCTGTAATCCCAACACTTTGGGAGCCTGAGGCGAGTGGATTGTTTGAGCCCAGGAGTTCCAGACCAGCCTAGGCAACATGGCAAAACCCTGTCTCTACTAAAAATGCAAAAAATTAGCCAGACATGGTGAAGCATGCCTGTGGCCCCAGCTACTCGTTTGGATGAGGTGGGAGGATCACTTGAGCTTTAAGGTTGAGGCTACAGTGAGCCAAAATTGTGCCACTGCACTCCAGCCTGCGCGACAAGGTGAAACTCTGTCTCAAAAAACAAGAACGAAGAAAAGAAAACCACCTCAAACGTGCATGGTGCTTTCATTTATATAATCTCCTTTGCCCCTCAGCCTTAGTAGTAAGGAGTGAGCCAGAACTCATTTTAAGGGAGATAATGGCTTAAGTTAGAAAGACTAGTAGGAGTGCCAGGTGGATCCCATGGGGAAGTAGACAGGCTTTGCCTAACAAAAGATCAGCTGAGCAGGCTGGAGGTGGGAGCACGCCCGACACAGAAGTATGTATGGTGGCACAGAGGGAGCACACGGGGACACGTGGAGAAGAGGCCATATTCAGCTGTCCTTTTGAGGAGCCAATTTCAAAACAGGGAAGAATGTCCTTTCTAAATGATGTTTTAATCAAGTAGTTGCCACTGTTTCACACTATGAGGTTTTTACACAGATTTTTTGGGAATGATAATACATATTCTTACACCCTCACTAAAATCAAATAGTTGTTTTTCCTTTTGTTTGTTGTACAGCTAAGGTCTTGCTCTGTGGCCCAGGCTAGAGCGAAGTGGCACAATCTCAGCTCACTGCAGCCTCGAACTCCTGGACTCTAGCAATCCTCCCACCTCAGCCTCCCAAGTAGTTGGGACTACACGCATGTGCCACCAAACGTGGCTAATTTTTGTTTTTTTTTTAGAGATGGGGTCTCACACTGTTGCCCAGGCTGGTCTTCAATTTCTACTGTCACACAATCCTGCTACCTCAGACTCCCAAAGTGCTGGGATTACAGGCATGAGCCACTGCACCTGGCCCTAAAATATTTTAACATAGGTTATTCTACAATGAAACCACCTGTTTCTAATCACTTTGACACTCTAATAATATCCATTTAATACACATTAAAATTTTAATGGCTAATGATTGTTTAAAGTTCAAGGTATTTAGGTTCAAAGCCCTATGATATATATCCGGAAACATTTTTATGAAAAAAAATCCATAGTTTTCCATTTGGTTCATTTGTATTTAGTTTTCAATAAGGAATGTTTATATTGAAGATTTCAAAGCACATCAACTTTGTAGAGTAGGAATTATGCCATTTTATAGACGAAACCCAGGCAAGATGAAGTGATGCAACTAGTGATGGAGCCAGGAGTGAATTCCTACTCTTCAGGACCCACATCCTACGCTCCCCTCCATAAGACCACCCTGTTTCTGGGCCCACACTGCTAAGGGCTGCAGAGCGCTTGGCTTACTATTACTTCAGCCAAGCGATCATGGTACTGGATGATAACACTGTATTTCCATAGGTTATTGCTGAAAGAAAGAGAGAGGCTAGGTGCAATGGCCCACACCTGTAACCTCAGAACTTTGTGAGGTTGAAGCAGGTGAATGGCTTGAGGCCAGGAGGTCAAGACCAGCCTGGCAACATAGTGAAACCTCATCTCTATAAAAAATAGAAAAAATGGGCCAGGTGTGGCGGCTCACGCCTGTAATCCCAGCACTTTGGGAGGCCAAGGTGGGTGGATCACCTCAGGTCAAGAGTTCAAGATCAGCCTGGCCAATATGCTGAAACCTGTGTCTACTAAAAATATGAAAATTAGCCAGGCATGGTGGCAGGCGCCTGTAGTCCCAGCTACTTGGGAGGCTGAGGCAGGAGAATCACTTGAACCCAGGAGGCAGAGGTTGCAGTGAGCCAAGATCACGCCATTGCATTCCAGCCTGGGCAACAGAGCAAGACTGTCTCAAAAAAATAAAAATTAAATTAAGAAAAAAAAAAAAAAGGAGAAAGGGGAAGGGGGAAACAGAGTACAGATAAACCAATATTTGGGTACAGAAACTTGTAACAGTTACCTCTAAAAGACTGGTTCCAAACTGGTGCTTTAAAACTTAATTCAGGCCGGGTGCAGTGGCTCACGCCTGTAATCCCAGCACTTTGGGAGGCTGAGGCGGGTGGATCACAAGGTCAGGAGTGCAAGACCAGCCTAGCCAAGATGCTGAAACCTTGTCTCTACTAAAAAAAAACAAAAAAATTAGCTGGGCATGGTGGCGTGCACCTGTAATCCCAGCTATTCAGGAGGCTGAGGCAGAGAATTTCTTAGACCCAGAGGCAGAGGTTGCAGTGAGCCGAGATCATGCCACTGTGCTCCAGCCTGCGCGACAGAGTGAGACTCTGTCTCAAAAAATAAATAAAAATTTAAAAATCCAACTTTCCTTCCTTTTAATAAAGTGTGGGGTAAAATTAAGTATGGCCTCTTTCAAAGAGGATTAAGGTAGGATAAACACAAATGCTTTAAAGCTAGCAGCAAATTAAAACAAAACAAAAATATCCCATAGCAGTTTACATATTTGTTATTAGAACCTCAACAATTTTGTCCTGCAACAATAAGATATACATATTTCTAGTTTAATACTGAATTTTTTTCACCAGATAGCTGAATAAAAGCAAGTGGGGGCCAGGCACCGTGGCTCACGCCTATAATCTCAGCACTTTGGGAGGCCGAGGCAGGTGGATCACCTGAGGTCAGGAGTTCGAGACCAGCCTAACCGGCATGCTGAAACCCCATCTCTACTAAAACCACAAAAATTAGCCAGGCATCAGGTGCCTGTAATCCCAGCTACTTGGGAGGTTGAGGCGGCAGAATAGCTTAAACCCAGGAGGCAAAGGTTGCAGTGAGCCGACACCGCGCCACTGCACTCCAGCCTGGGCAACAAGAGCAAACCTCCGTCTCAAAAAAAAAAGCAAGTGGGGACCAACTCTTAATTTCCCTTTACAACTCAGGGCAGAGTAAAGGCCAAAAAGAAAGGACTTATCTGTTAACCTGCTCTTTTCCCAGTGGCAGGTTGGGATTGGAGTCACAAGCTCATCTATAAGTAAAATCTCATTCCCACAGATTTTATTAGAAGCCAGTTTAAGAGTAAGAAAGTACAGTAATGCTGGCTGACCAGGCCCCACGATGGTACAGTGGAAGAAACCATGCTATCTGAGAAGCAGTTTTAAGGACACAGATAAAGAGCAAAACCACTTTTGGAAATGGCTCAATATGAAAGTAGAGATATGCTCTATAAAGCAGAATGCCTCTGCATCACCCTATGCACATCTTCCTCTGCTTCCAGCCTTATGAAGTGTACTGTAAACCTCAAGATGTAGATAAATCCTGAGCACAGCTAGAGTCTCGACAACTTCATCCATAAAATGGGATAATAGCCACCTCATAAGATTGTTATGGGCATCAAAAGGGCAGGTACAAAAGTGCCCTGAAAATTACGGATAACACAATTAACATTAGTTGCTATATGTTGGTACTCTCTTGGTACTCTTGGTACCAAGAGTACTCTTCATCAGAGATCTTGGATGCAGTCATGACACCATCAGTAGTGTTTTGGTATTCTTCATCAGAGATCTTGGATGCGGTCATGACACAGGCACTTCTGGAATGCTCTGTTCTTTCCTGCACTTGGAGCTCCAACCTTCAAGACCCAGCTCAAAGCCTAACTCTTGCCTGGAGCTTTCTCTTGCACCTGATGCCCCTGAAACCCTGCAGAACTTACTGAACTATGTGCACACCCACTGCCCTGCAGTCCTAGTGACATTCCTGTCCTATCTCCCCAACTATACTGCGTCAGCCTCCTAAAAGCCTGGCTTGTACCCTTTGATTCCCACATCGTGAACTCAGCAAAGGGTCAATAAATATCTGTTGACTGATAGAAGCCATGATGGAACATCAACATTTAATTTAAAAAAATATACAACTTACGATATTTCACATTTCCTTCCCTCCCTGTTCCCCTACAGCTGAGAAGCAAGATGGATCAAGACTAAGAGCTCAGGCCCGACGCAGTGGCTCACGCCTGTAATCCCAGCACTTCTGGAGGCCAAGATGGGCAGATCATTTGAGGTAAGGAGTTCGAGACCAGCCTGGCCAACATGGTGAAACCCTGTCCCTACTGAAAATACAAAAAATAGCCGGGCGTGGTGGCAGGCGCCTGTAGTGCCAGCTACTTGGGAGGCCGAAGCAGGAGAATCGCTTGAACCTGGGAGGTGGAGGTTGCAGTGAGCCAAGATCACGCCACTGCACTCCAGCCTGGGCAACATGGTAAAACTCTGGAAAGAAAAGAAAGAAAGCAAAGGAAGCAAAGAAAGAAAAGAAAAAAGAAAAGAAAAGAAGACTAAGAGCTCAGAACTAAAAATCAATTTAATTTTACAGTCTCAAAATAAGGAAACTCCCCAAACTCAACACATATATCAGCTGTTATGTTTGCAAGTGAGAAGAGTCAGCTGTAAAAATACAGCCCCTAGAATAGCGGTCACAGGGCAACTGCAAGAACACCTCCCGGGGAAGCCTCCACTGCTGATGTGAAGTCAGGAAGTTAGGCTCAGCAGCGCCACAGGCCAGAGAATCTCCACTTCCTGATCCCCAAGAATTCCTTTAGTTTTCACTTTCTCTCACACATATTAGATACTGAAAAACCCCTCCTACCCAGCAAATGCACTAATTTACCTAATTTTTTAAATAACTCAACGGGATTCATAACTACCCATCAGAGCTTCTGGCCAGGTCAGATAACAGTATGCCATTCCATTCTGAGACAACAGAATTTAGTTTAAAAAGAAAAAAATGTTGATTTTTGTTTTGTTTTAGTTAAGACAAGGTCTCCCTCTGTCTCCCAGGCTAGAGGACAGTGGCACAATCTTGGCTCACTGCAACCTCCACCTCCCGGGTTCAAGCAATCCTCCCACCTCAGCCTCCCAAGTAGCTGGGACTACAGGTACGAACCACCACGCCTGGCTAACATCTTGATAGTTTAGTTGGTCAGTGTAATCTTTTCAAGTTCTAAATGTTTTATTCCTGTTTGACTTTTCAAAATATTGAAAATAGCCTTCATAGTCCCATTCCTATCTCCTTAAAAGCCTCCACCATTGGGGACCCTGGATGGAGGATGGGTGGGAACCACTGCTCAGGGCTGGTTGGCTCTCAGGGCTGCTTCAATCAGACCAGGATGCCCCGGTGACACCCAGAGAAGACGCTCACCTAGACGAGGCCTGCCTGGAGCAGCAGGACCTCAGGGGCATGTTGCCTAATAGGGTAATCGTGTCTCCCCATTTAGAGAGGAGCGTGAGGGTGTCAAGGGAATTAAAAAGATATGCTCAAGGGTATATCACTTGGTATGTATGACCAGTGCTTAAGTATTATTGGAAAAAACTCTTAAGTATAACATTACCAACTTGAGGAAAAAGCAAATAATAGTTTAAAATCCTGTTAATTTCTGGGAAAATTTGGACACGTACTGGATTTTAGGTGGCATTATGGAATTATTCTTTGTTCTGTGATGATGGTACTCTGTTTACATCAGAGAATGTCTGTATTCTTAGCAGACTCAGCTAAAATTTAGGGGTGAGGTGTCACTGTATATAAAATTTGCTTTCAAATGGTTTAACAAAAGAGAAAACAAGTAAGTGTGTATATGAACTGTAATCAGATGTACAGGGAGTGCATGCACGTATACGGAGAGATAAACCACATGTGGCAAAATGTTAGTTGTGGGATCCAGGTAGGAGGTATGTGGGTATCCACTGTACTTTTCATTCAACTTTCTGGTATATGTGGGAATTTTCAAGCTAAAAAATCTTGGGGGAAAAACTGTGTGGTAAACAGGGAAATTTTAAAAATTCAGACCCAGGTTGGGATTTAGATCCTCTAAACACCTGCTTAAACTTACACAGATAGCAAAGTGCTCTCATCTTCCCCAACCCCCTTATCTGCCATGTCTTCTATGGATGGAGCCAACTGTGGCTTTCTCCCTCCCCGTAGCAAGCACAGAAGGGAGGCATTTGGTTGGTAGGCCCCTTCCATCTCTCCCCGCAGTGTTTACAGGCTAGCCATAGTATAAGAAAAGGCTAAAGGAGGTGCACAGAGACTAAGGCTTTGAAAACTGAGGTACAATAAAAACGGAAGAGATCCTTGCCATAATCTACAGAAAACGCATTCCTAACAACAATGAGCTAACATCCTACGACAGCCTGTTACAGACGGAAAATCAACACTGCATGCAGAGAGAGCCAGAGAAAGGAGAGCCGGAAGGAGAAACAAAGTGCCCCAACTATGGGCACTTTTTGGCTTGCTTTTTAAACATCTGTATTGATAATTCACACATACGATTCATCCATTTGAGGTATAGAATTCAATGGTTTTAGTATATTCACCATTGTGCAACCATCATCACTATCTAAGATTAGAACATTTCATCACCTTGAAAGGAAACACTTATCTGTAAGTAGCCACTGATTTTCCCCTAATCCCCCATCCCCACCTGCTGACAACCATTAATCTACTTTCTGACTATATGGATTTTAAAACTCTGGACATTTCATACGGAGATCCTACAATATGTGGCCTTTTGTGACTGGCTTCTTTACTTAGCATAACGTTTTCAATGTTCATCCATACTACAGCATGTATTAGTGCTTCCTTATTATTGCTTAATACTCCATTATTCCAGTGTAATAGCTGACATTTTATTCATCCCTTCATCAGCTTATGAACATCTGCATTGTTTCTACTTTTTGGCTATTATGAATAAATAATGGTGTTATGAGCATTTGTGTACATTTGTGTGCACATTTTCATTTCTCTGGGCTATATTGATACACACATACACATATCTGATTATGGTACTGCTCCTTGTGGAACAGGGCTACACTACAGGCAGGGTGTCCAGAGTAGCCTTGGCTATATATCTAAGAGTACGATTTCTGGGTCACAGGGTAATTCTATGTTTAATTTTTCAAGGAACTGCTAAAACAGTTCTCCAAAGTGGCTGCAGAATGACACTCCCACTAGTAGGTAGGAGGCTTCTAATTTCTCTACATCTTCATAAACACTTGATGTTGTCATTTTGATTATAGCCATCTTACTGGGTATGAATGCCATCTCACAGTAGTTTCGATTTGCATTTTCCCAATGGCTATTGATGTTAGGCATCTTATTTGATTATGGTATCATTTAATTATCTGTATATCTTCTTTGGAGAAAAGTTGTTTTAAATCTAATGCCCATTTCTAATTGAGTTCTATGTCTTTATATTATTAAGTTGTAAGAGTTCCCTATATATTCTGGGTTTTGTTGTTGTTTTTAGAGATGGGTTCTCACTGTGCTGCCCAGGCTGGTCTCCAGCTCCTGGGCTCAAACGATGCACACACCCCAGCCTCCCAAGCAGCTGGGACTATAGGCACATGCCACCACACCCAGCTTAGAGTTCCCTCTATCTTCTAGATACCAGACCCCTATCAGGTATGATTTGCAAAATGCTATTCTCTCTCATACTGTGGACTGCTTTCTCATGTTCTTGATTATGTCCTTTGAAGCACAAAGTTTAAAATTTTGATGTAGTCCAATTTATTTTTTCTTTTGTAAGGTGCTTTCTTGCTTAATATGGTAATTGTGAGGAGTAGGAATTATTAATCACATCCTACAAAATGATGGAAACAAAGGTCAATGAAGTAAATAACCCAAGGTCTCACATGACTGCTGCACACAGTCCTGCCTGACACGGCCCACACAGAGGAACATGGCAGTCTTTGTTATGTGTGGGAGCTGGGGTATGAACTCAGACCTTCTGACCAGGCCAGGACTTGGCCTACTCATACACTCTATGAGTATTCTAATGTAATATGGCTGACTGTTAAAGAAACTTCCCTGTTACTACACATTCAGCATTCTAAGGATGCTATTAAAGTAAGAGGACTTTGGAAGCTGTACTGAGGGGTAGTGAGTAGCATGTTTCGTGAACATAACCAATTATGGCCAGGGAGGATTTGAGTTTATAAAGAAGTCGAAAGTGGCACCAAGTCTCGTGAAGGAGGTAAGTTATTAGGCTGAATTATACCATTTTAGATTTATACGTAGAGTGACACACACCAATCGATACAAAGTATAAGCAATATTCTATTAAAGTTCAAAGTAGATGTAAATCTCAAAATCTGCAGAAAGTTTCTGGCAATGGTAGCTAGATATAATAGATACCAAAGAATATTTATAAAATGTATAAATAGTACTTTGATACATTTTTAAACACTTATGTAAAAATTGTCCATCTTTTTCCTTTTTGCTTATACATGGTATATTTGAATCAAAATCACTAAATTAGAGTTGAAAAGCATTTCACTTTTTCTAGAAAAGAGACTTAAAAAAAAGAATTTCACATGATTCAATCGTCTCATTTTAAGTGGGGAAACATGCACAGAACACTGAAGGATTCATCCAAGGTCACTCATGAGAACACTGGTGGAACCAGGACTACAATGTAAGAAGGACTGGATTCCCATGTTCTATTTCTTAATACTAGTTGTCTTTGCTTTGCTTTTAGCATTTATGATTCCCCCCCGCCCCCCTTCTTTCTCCCTTAGACTTCTCCAAGCAGATTATACCATCCAAGACTCTTTTCCGAAGGGTGGGGAACTCTGCCCAGACTTCATTGTCTATTCTCCAGTTGCAACCTTCCCTAATACCAATTTATCCAAACATCTCAAATTCATGTAGATAACTCTGACAGCAAATACAAGGTACACATTTTATAAAGTAAGTTATAAGTGAGATACTGCCAAGCTTTATTTCAAAAACCAAGCTCTAGTTTCCAATCTAAGAAGTAAATGGCTTTCTGCCTGTTTCTGCCTTTCCTCCCTCACTCAGGAGAGAGGGCCAAGGCTGTGTCTTAAGGGATTGCTTCATAAGGAAAAATCAAGGCAGGACACAGTCCCAGGATGGCCAGCACGGGTTGGAAGTGAGCTAGCAGAAGGCTCTGGGAAAAGGGAACTGGATTCATGAGCAGGCTAGTTCAATCCCCAGAGCGATTTCTCTCCATTGGAAACAGGTCTGAGTGCTGACACGGGGGTTTCCCACAGCTTCTACTGGCCTCCAAAGGCATATTTGTCATCAGAGGCTCTTGATGAAGCTGTACATAAATATCTGACTGTTGTTAAATGCAAAACAAAACAAAAAAAAATATTCCACAGGAACCAAATCAAAACCAGCTGTGTGGGGGAGAGGCCAAAATCTCAGTGTAAGTGCGAAAGGCCCAGCAGAAACACTTGTTAATTGTGTTATTTACTTTGCTGAATAGTAAACTGCTGTGCCAATGAAGTCATATCACATGACCGTAATGTTTTTCATATGACTTTCTGGCTATGGGAGAAATGGGCATATTCTAGAATTCTGAGTTCTATAGTGAATGAATCATAATCTACATTTTAATTCATAATCAATTCATCAGCTCAGCCCTATTCATTTCTGCTGGTCTGTTTATGATTTTATAGCCTGTGTTATGGTTGTTGCTAAACTTTCTTTTTAGATCATTCATTAATCCCCAAATCTGAAGAAAGGAAGTTCTGTTTAGTACAACCTTGACAAAATGCAAATTATGTTAATGGTGCACTGTAATTGCAACCCTGAACTCGTAACTGCATGGTACAACATCAAATACTGATAATATGGTCAAGGCAAGAAAGTAAAACAGTCTAAAATTAATCCTGGAATCATGGAACATGCAAACTTTCATGAATAGGAATGAAGTAGTTCAGGGAAGTTGGGTAAAGGGACTTGGGAATTTGAATTTCTCAAGGATATACCAATATAGCTTGTTTTATTAACTCTCTTATAAATTAGTCTTATCTCTAGAGCTAGATTCAGTTAGCAAGTATTTTGCCATTTCTCAGAGTATGATGTTGAACCCACAGCTGGAACAAATAAATACATATGAACTGATACGTATTCTACTCATAGGATGAGAAATAACTCTAAGAAGGTAAGTCACAGCAAATTTTATGGAATATGGCTAAAGTGTTCATATGTTTGATTTAGACTGAGCCTTTCTTCAACAAACGCAGCTTTTTATTTATTTATCTATTTATTTATTCATTTATTTGTTTTTAAAATAAGAGACAAGGTCTTGCTCTGTCACCCAGACTGGAGTACAGTGGCACAATCATAGATCACTGTCTGCCACAAACTCCTGGGCTCAAGTGATCCTCCTGTCTCAGCATTGTAAGTAGCTGGTGTGGCACCATGCCTGGCTAATTTCTAATTTTCTTAAATAGGGACAGAGGCTCACCATCTTGCCCAGGCTGGCCTTAAACTCCCGAACCCAAGCAATCCTCCCAACTCAGCCTCCCAAAGTGCTGGGATTTCAGGTATAATAAGCCACTGCCCCCATCCCAAATGCAGCAATTTAAAAGATACTTGGTGAGAACCTCAGTAGCCCCATGACTTGGATACCCTGTGGTTCATCAACTTTAAGGCCATTTCCCTGGGTTCCAAATAGGCTAAATAAAGATCAAGGAGGGACAGGGAGTCAGGATCAATCTCCAAGTATCCAAACCCATTCTCAGTAAAGGTCTTGGAAGTAAAGGTCAGAACTTTATGCAAAATTCCCTAATTCACAAGGCAACATTTTAAAAGGGGAGAAAGCTGAGTGGGGCCTTTCTTCCATGGAAACTCCTAATCCCCCATGAGCAGAATGCAACTATACTTTTGCAAAGAATATGGGTATCTGTCCAAGTCCCCTTTTTAAAAATTTCAATAGTTTCTGGGGTACAGGTGATTTTTGGATATACAGTTAAGTTCTTTAGTGGTGATTTCTGTGATTTTAGTCCACCTGTCACTCAAACAGTGTACACAGCACCCATTATGTATGTAGTTTTTTATCGTTCACCCCACTCCCAAGCTTCTCCCTCGCATCCCCAAAGTCCAGTATATCACTCTTATGCAAGGCCCTTTCTTCATAAAATATAACACTAGCAAGGGCAAATGGCATTTATGTGGTATTTAAAATTTTTAATCTATAACTTGAGATAAAATTAATCTACTACACACATTTCTCATTAAATTTTTTTTTTATTGCATTCTAGCTCTTTAGCCTCTCCTCACTGTGCTAAATGGAACAGGCTAAACCTCCTTTGTCTAGCTAAATCAATTTGCTAGTGCTCTTCTTTTTCTCCAAGCTCCATCTCCATCCCATCTCCAATGCCAGCTAGTCATTTTCACTCACTTATCCCATGACCTCAAAGTCATCACTACCTAAAACAAACTCATCTTTGTCAGCCTGGTCCCCAGACTCCATTCTGCACCCTCAGATCTTGACCTTTCCTCCAATAAAAACTAACTTGGTAATTTGCCTGCTAATCTCAACAGCAGTATGATGATACCAGTAACCTAGTTTAAAATCATTGCAATCATTTTCAGGTATCGGACGGACAGGGGATGAGTGCAAAAAATTGGGTTGCATTAGTCAATCTCACTAAATCTAGACGATTCTAGCTTGGGTATAGCTTCCAATTCATTACTATGTGCCCCTTTCTATGAATATAAAAGAATCTGTAGTCTCCAGTTGGATCAGCTTTGCATTCCTCCTTCATAAATGGGGCTATATTTAGGGAGACAGACCACAAGTGCAAAGAATATGGAAAATTTTAATAGCATTGAGACTTTTTCTTTAAATAAAAAACAACTACGTACCTTACAACAACATGGATAAACCTTAAAAACATTGTGCTAAATAGAAGATGCCAGACACAAAGGATCATTTATGTGATGTGTCCAGAATAGAAAATCCTTACAGACAGAAAGAAGATTAGTGGTTGTCAGGGGCTGGAAGGAGGGAATGGGGAGTGACCATTTAATAGGTTCAGAGTTTGTTTTGGGTGAGGGGGATGAAAATTTTCTAAACTGAGAGAGTGGTAATGGTTGCACAACTCTGTGAATATACTAAAAACCACTGAAATGCACACTTTAAAAGGGTATGTGTGTGTGTGGTTGTTTCCCCGCCCTCCCCCCCACCGCCCTTGTTGCCCAGGCTGGAGTGCAACAGTGTGATCTCAGCTCACTGCAGCCTCTGCTTCCCGGGTTCAAGTGATTTTCCTGCTTCAGTCTCTTGAGTAACTGAGAACACAGGCGCCCGCCACCACGCAAGGCTAATTTTTGTATATTTAGTAGAGACAAGGTTTTGCCATGTTGGCTAGGCTGGTCTCGAACTCCTGACCTCAAGTGATCCACCCACCTCGGTCTCATAAAGTGCTGGGATTACAGGTGTGAGCCACTGTGCCTGGCCAAAATGGTGTGTTTTATGGTATGTGAATTACAACTCAATAAAGCTGTTATTAAAAAACATTATGTTGGCCGGGCGCAGTGGCTCAAGCCTGTAATCCCAGCACTTTGGGAGGCCGAGACGGGCGGATCACAAGGTCAGAAGATCGAGACCATCCTGGCTAACTCGGTGAAACCCTGTCCCTACTAAAAAATACAAAAAACTAGCCGGGCGAGGTGGCGGGCACCTGTAGTCCCAGCTACTCGGGAGGCTGAGGCAGGAGAATGGCGTAAACCCGGGAGGCGGAGCTTGCAGTGAGCTGAGATCCGGTCACTGCACTCCAGCCCCGGCGACAGAGCGAGACTCCGTCTCCAAAAAAAAAAAAAAAAACATTATGTTGACTTCAGGTAACTCTGGCTCCAAGTACATCACACTACTCATGATTTTGAATAATATACTAAAGACTTGGCCTCAGAGACCTCTATTCAGTCTAGAACACCCTAGGCCTCTTGCCCTTCCCTTCTCTACTCTTCCTCTGCCAAAATCCAACTTTTATTTTTAAAAATAGTCTATTCATCCTTTAAAACTAAGTGAAGTATTTGTTCTCTTCCTGTGAAGCTTTTGACATCCCTATTCCCCTAGGCAGAAGTAACTGCTCTCTCAGCACTTAATATACAAATGACTAAAACATTTTTTATTGCATTAGAGCTCACTATTTACATGTCAGTTTCTCACACTAGACTATGAGCCCATGAGGGTCAGCGTCTCATTAACTTCTGTATTCAGTTACTAGCACAGTGCTTAGTATCAGATTTTCAAAAGATGTTCAGTACATTTTTTAAACACATATTTTATAAACAAGATATATAATGGTAATGTCACATAATTATCTAGTTGAATCGTTTGCAATTCCAATGTTGATTGATGGAAACAGTTAACCCAAAATGAGAATTAATTTAGCATTTTGATTGTGTTGCTAAAATAAATAAGTGGAGACCTTTCTAAATAGAATGCAGAATTCTGTGTTTTTATTACTGACCACCTGTAAACGCATTGGGAATCAAGTATGTAAATCAAAACACTTTTACACAGATATACGTAAAGGTATATTTACATATATATAATATATATTTATATATTTTGCTTACACACATTTTTCCAAGTAATATAAAATGATGTAGTTATAACAATTTTTGTTGCTATGAGGTCCTCTACTAAGTACTGTATTTCAAACCTCATCTTAAAACACAGTCCTATTCAGAGTTAAGAAAAATGATCATTTTTGAAGACAGGGGTTATAAACTCAAATACCTATTAAGGGTCACCTACTAAAGGGCATTATCTAAATAAAGAATGTAACCTAAAGAATATCTCTGGGCAAGAAAGTAACAACAGTGTTTGTCTCCAGGAAAGAACTGAGGAGCTAAGGGGACAGTTATAGAAAGAAGATTCCCTTTTCACAGAATTTTTTTTTTTTTTTCCTGAGATGGAGTCTCACTCTGTTGCCCAGGCTGGAATTCAATGACGTGATTTCAGCTCACTGCAACATCTGCCTCCCAGGTTCAAGCAATTCTCCTGCCTCATCCCTGAGGAGCTGGGACCACAGGCGCATGCTGCCATGCCGGGCTAGTTTTTTGTATTTTTAGTAGAGATGGGGTTTCACTGTGTTGCCCAGGCTGGTCTCAAACTCCTGAGCTCAGGCACTCTGCCCGCCTTGGCCTCCCAAAGTGCTAGGATATGAGATATGAGCCACTGTGTCCAGCCCAGAATATTTTGCAATACCTTTAAATTTTATATCAAGTGCGTGATCTATAAAGTTTGCTTCTTGGCTCTAGCTAACCACCACTATTAAGAGATGCATGTCTGGATTTCCCAGATCTGATTTTCCAAAGTTGGAAATGGGAAATTCAGACCCTCTTGTGATTTTTCTTTTTTTTCGAGATGGAGTCTTGCTCTGTCACCCAGGCTGGAGTGCAGTGGTGCAATCTTGGCTCACTGCAACCTTTGCTTCCCGGGTTCACGCCATTCTCCCACCTCAGCCTCCCGAGTAACTGGGATTACAGGCATGTGCCACCATGTCCAGCTAATTTTTGCATTTTTAGTAGAGACGGGGTTTCACCATGTTGGCCAGGCTGGTCTTGAACTCCTGACCTCAGGTGATCTGCCCGCCTCAGCCTCCCAAAGTGCTAGGATTATAGCTGTGAGCCACCATGCTTAGCCTAAAACTTGTGATTTTTAAATGATGGCTTTATTCAAAATTTAACATATAGGGCAGGCCAAAAAATACATACCTGCAAGCCATATCTGGCTCATAGGCCAACCAGTTTACCATCTCTAATCTAAAATTTGATGTGACATATGACTCCAAAGCTAAAGATATAATTTAGTAGAGGAAAATTCAAAAAGAAAACTCAGGCTCATGGATGAAACCACGCTCCCTTCTGCTCCACCATCTGTTTAGTCACTATTGCTTTTAAACTTCCTCTAAGTCTTTGAAAAAGCCATTAAGGTTTGACAAACTAAAATGTAAGATAAATCAGGTTAAATCTAGAAACCTGCCCACTATTCTAGCATCTGCTCTGTTTTAGAGGGAAAAAGTGGGTCAATTTCAAGTCGAAATTGTTCTAGCTAACTAAACAAATATGTAAATTACTTCTAGCTGGGTGGCACAACTCCTTTAGCCATCTCATCAAATGACTGCATGTTTGCAAACATCTATGTTACCTCTTCCATACCATCAGGCAGTACAGCACTGCTTAAAAGATAATAAGGCAGACAATAAACACAATGTTCTGAACCCTGCCTGGGAACCCAATTACAATTCAGGGGAAAAATACCTTAAAGTCTCTCAAAGAGCGGGAGAGATGCCATTCATCTCCCGAAACTTGAAATAGACTCTCTGTGGCTCTAACTATTGGCCATAAGTGGAAGACTGCATCTGTTTAATGCCCAGGGGACACTAAAACAATTTAAAGAAGGACTGCCTTCAGTTGTAAGTCCAGCACTAGAGATGTACTATCTTGCCTCCCTGGTGTACCTGAAAATCTCACAATCTGCTCACAGCTCCAAAAGATCTGACTTTCGTATTTCCACATGGTCTTCCTATACTCAGCACTAGCTCCACCTCTCCAAACAGCAGCCCTTTCACCACTGGCTAGTCCAGTATTGGGCCTGGCCATCTATTCATTGACAACTTGGGGCCTCCCTGAATGGTAAGGATATGCAACCTATGGAGTTTATAGATCTTTGCACCCATGCAATCATTTGACAAGATGGCTGGGGGAGTTTTGCCACCTCGCTAGAAATAATTTATATATTTCTCTTTAGTTGGTGGGAAGAATTGTGACTTGAAAAGGACTAATGGCAAGTGCAATACCCCTGCAGGACACAGGAAGTCAAGGTTTTCCTTATGTAGTTTGTGGAAACACTCCATAAGCTACATTTCTCCTCATAGTTTCTTTACCCAGGTAACTAAGAGGAAAAGATATTGATTTAATCTCACTCATCAATTCTAAGGAACTGCACATTTTGCCAAGTGATCCAAATAGCTCTACCACCATACACAGCAATCCCTTTTCTAAGAACAGTGAGCATTTGGAAAAAACAAATTTTTTTTTTTTTTTTTTTTTTGAGACAGAGTCTCACACTGTCACCCGGACTGGAATGCATGGCACAATCTTGGCTCACCACAACCTCTGCCTCCAGGATTCAAGCAATTCTCCTGCCTCAGCCTCCCAAGTAGCTGGGATTATAGGCGCCTGCCACCACACCCACCTAATTTTCTTATTTTAGTGGAAACAGGGTTTCACACCATGTTGGCCAGGCTGGTCTCAAACTCCTGACCTTGTGACCCACCATCTTGACCTCTCAAAGTGCTTGGATTACAGGTGTAAGCCACCTCGCCTGGCCAATAATTTATTTCTTAAACTCAGTCTTAAAAAAAAAAAAATGATGCAATGACCCAGGAAATTAAGATCTGCAAAATATTCTAGCTGAGAAACAAAGCATGGCCCTCTCGGGTTGTGTCTGGGGAAGCCATTTCATGGTGCGGTTCAGGGTCTATGAAGACTGATCAAATCATGAACAAGCCAGGCATGTTCTTTCTGATCAGAACATGGCCAGAGTCCAATACCTTCTTTCTAAAGAACATAGCTGGAGTCCAATGTCTTCACCAACTTACATTTTGATATATGGACATTAAAGCCAAATCTCTCCAATGGCCATACACATGCAGATCTTCAGTAAGGACAAGAGATGCCTGGAAATCTACAACCTATACTTCCTTTATCACAGTGATTTTGTGTATTAGGCACCTACTGGACAGCAACCTACACACATCAGTATCCAGCACTTGCTGAAGGTTATTTGTTATCTGGCAACTAGCAGACTTATTTAGTGATATTTGCTCTAAGTTACAAAAATTAAAATTAATTGCTGTCTTCCTTTTCCATATGGCGAATATCAAATAGTTTTAAGCATGTCAGTCTTCACTATAGAAAGCTTGTTTTGTTCCTACCTCGGCAGCTTGGGTTTCTTGATGCAGCAATGTAAGACCAGTCAAGTCTTCCAAGAAGGAATGTGAAGAATTAAACACCTTGGCTAGGAAGTTAAATCCTTCTCGTTCATATTGATCAAGAACCTGTAAAATATTTACATTTTTTAAAAAGGAGGCTCCAGACTTAAAATGCAAATTAAAAGACTTTCACTTCTAACAAGCTCTTGTCAAAAATAAAATTAAAATGAGAATTAAATATGGGGATAAAATGCAATCTAGTGGCCAAAAAACTAAAAGCGGCTTAGTATGTATCATCTTTTCCCTTCTTAGAATGACAATAACATTATCTTCCAGTTTGCATATCAATGTTTTCTCAATAAAGTAAGTTTCATGCAAATTCACTAAAAATTCTAGAAGAGTTAGGATTAGTTAGTGGCCCTAAAGTTCGCTGGTTAGAAAACAGGTGAAAGAAAAGCCAAGAAAATAAATTTAAAAGGATAAATGGGAAGGGAGGGGCAAAAGGATTTTCTCAAAAAAATGTGACATACCAGCTAGCCGAATATATTTTTTTTAAATAATTTTAAAACGGAAAAATAAATTTCAATAGGTACTTCACAAAAGAGGATATCCAAAGAGCCAATAAACATGAAAATGGGCTCCAATAGCATGAGTATTTAGAGATATGAACACTGAAACCACAATGAACCACTACTTTGCACCTATCAAAAAGATTAAAATGACAAAGAAAATACCAAGTGCTGGCAAGGATGTGGAACAACCAGGACTCTATGTCCTATGATGCAGCAATTCTACTCTATGTGTATACACACCCAACAAAAATGTGTACATATGTGCACCGGAAGACACAAACAAAAGTGTCCATAGCAGCGCTATTCATGATAGCCCAAAACTAGAAACCACTGAGGTGACCATCAACAGTAGAATGAACAGATGGATTGTGGTATAGTCATGCAATGGAATACTATATATCAGTGAGAACAAACTACCTTCAAACATAATGTTACACGAAAGGAAGGAGTAGCAGTATGTACTGTATAATTACATTTATATAAAATTAAAATGAAATAGGCAATATGAATGTGTGGTGTTAGAAGAAAAGATAGTGGCTACCCCCAGAGAGACTGTAAGGGGCACAAGGGACATTCCAAGGTGCTGGTAATAACTTGTTTATTTATCTAAGCGTTGGTTACATAAGGTGTATTTTTTGAGAATTCATTAAGTTGAACACAAGATTTGTGTGGGTTTTTTTGGATATATGTTATCCTTCAATAAAAAGTTAAAAAATAAAAGGCCTGTACACTTGAGAGGAGAACAGTATGAGAACAGTAAAGAGTTCTTAGAAACAAACAATGAGTATCACATTTAGGAATTCAGTGATCACAGGGACTGTGAAATGTAGAACGCTGAACCAGAATGCCTCAGAAATTCTCTCAGAACTCACAAGAAATAAAGAGATGAATGCTTTAAAAAGATAGCAGACATTGAAGACATACCTAAGAAATCAACAATGCATAAACAGACTGGAACAGTAATAATACAAGAAATAGAATTTCTCTTTTTAGAAGATGAAAATGTAGGCACCCTTTAATCCAGCAATTCCACTTTTAAGACTTCATACTGATAAAGTTGTACATGGGCACAAAGACTTCCATTGTAAGGAAGCTTACTGAAACACTGTTTGGGCCAGGCACGATGGCTCACACACCTGTAATCCTAGCACTTTGGGTGCCCAAGGCAGGAGGACTGCTTGAGCTTAGGAGTTCAGGACCAACCTGGGCAACATAGTGAGACCTCAACTCCACAAAAAATTTAAAAACTAGCCAGGCATGGTGGAGTGCACCTGCAATCCCAGCCACTTGGGAAGCTAAAGTGGAAGGATCACCTGAACCCAGGAGGTTGAGGCTGAAACGAGTTATGATCACGCCACTGCACTCCAGCCTGGGTGACAGAGTCTCAAAAAAAAAAATAATAATAATAATAATACATATTTTGTATCTATTAAAGGAACGAGGCAGGTCTTATAATACTGACACAAATTGTTTTCCAAAACATAGCAATATATTTAAAACGCAGTATCTAGACTGTGTATAGATAGTATTTGTGTTCAAAAAGAGTGGAAGGAGGAGACAGGAAGAGGAAGAAATGCATGGATGTACATACTTGTTTATGCATGTATCATCTATGGAAGAATGCATATACACACAAACTGGCATCAAATAGTAGCCTCTGTAGATTATTTTATACTACTTTAATTTTTAAATCCATGTGCATGTGTTACTTAATATTAAATATTACTCAATATTTATTAAGTTTTAAAAATACTTATTAAAAATTAATATTTATTAAAATTTGCCACCAATAACAAATACACCATAATTTAATAAGCTCTCTGTTAAAGGGTAGTGCTTTCTAACTTTTGTTGCTGCAAACAGTTCTGTGGTTTTTTTTTGTTTTTGGTGACAGTCTCGCTCTGTCACCTAGGCTCGAGTGCAGTGGCACAATCATAGCTTACTGCAGTCTCAACCTCCTGGGTTCAAGTGATCCTCCCACCTGATCACCTTTATTTAATGTTAATAAAAAATATTTATTAACATTAAATATTTAATATTTCTTAAAACCAAATGTTATTTAACATTTATAAAAATTAAACAATTTTAAATATTAATATAAAAATATTAAAATCTTAATTTAGTTGGTTTGTGTTTTTGTTTAGTGCTGAAGCAGAACTCTAAAGCACTGATGAAGAGGTTGGCACTGGAAAGGAGGGGCAGCTCTCCCCCAGGGGCAGGAATGAGGAGAGAAGGATGAGCAAAGCTGCAGCAGTGAAAAGTGAAGGGACCAGGGGACAGGGGGCAGGGGAGCTCCAGGGTCTAGATAGCAGGCAGGAAGTCCTGTGTGACCCGAGAAGGGTTAGACTATGGGGCTTGAGAAGAGTGGCGACCCTGAGGCCCAGCTGTGCAGAGAGTGGAAGAAGAGATGCTGACTGGCACATCTCACCAGTGTAGAACAATCTGATGCCTCTGGTCAGGACAGAAAATAAAAATTTGGGGAGAAAAGAAATTAAGAACCCATCTAAGCTAAGGGACTGGCAGAATAAGGATCAAAAGGTTAAAGTCAGAGAAACTGAGGGTCTGGTGAACACCACTGAAGAGACTGGGAAAGAGTCCTGGCTGGTAAGAAAAGACCTGCAGGCAGCCAGGTGCAGTGTGGCTCACGTATGTAATCCCAGCACTTTGGGAGGCTGAGGTGGGCAGATCTCGAAGTCAGGAGATCGAGATCATCCTGGCTGATACGTGAAACCCCGTCTCTACAAAATATACAAAAAATTAGCCGGGCGTGGTGGCGAGCACCTGTAGTCCCAGCTACTCAGGAGGCTGAGGCAGGAGAATGGTGTGAACCCAGAGGCAGAGGTTGCAGTGAGCCAAGATCGCGCTACTGCCCTCCAGCCTGGGCAACAGAGCAAGACTCTGTCTCAAAAAAAAAAAAAAAAAAAAAGAAAAGAAAACAAAGAAAAGACCTGTAGGCTGGTGGGATCAGAGAGACTGCAAGTCCTGGAGAGCTGGGGGAGTGGAGGACCATTATGTGCGTACAGTCAAGCCCAGGCTGATTAGCCACGGGAAATTAATTTGACAACCTAACACCTGAAAAAAAAAATGTCATTTAATAAATAACTCAATCCCTCAGTAATAAAAAGATTCCTTATAAACCAGAATATTACGTCAGGAAAAATGTGCACTGAAATTAAATGATCTTTTTTGAAATGGTAAGTACTACATATTTAGTGATTAAAAAAAAAATTGAAAGTTGTGGCAACCCCACGTTGAGCAAAGTAATCAATACCATTTTTACAACAGCATGTGCTCTCTTCGCATCTCTCTGTCACATTTTGGTAATTCTCACAATATTTCAAACTTTTTCATTATTATTATATCTGTTGTGGTGATCTGTGATCAGTGACCTCTGGTGTTACTATTGTAACTGTTTTGGGGCACCACAAACTGTACCTATATAAGATGGTGACCTTAGTAGATAAATGTTGTATGTGTTCTGACCAATTCACCAACTGGTCATTCCTCCATCTCTCTCCCTCTCCTCTGGCCTATTTCCTGAGACAAAACAATGCTGAAAGCAGGCCAATTACAATGGCCTCAAAGTGTCCAAGTGAAAGGAAGAGTCACACATTTCTCACTTTAAATCAAGAGCTAGAAATGGGCCAGGCACGGTGGCTCATGCCTATTTGTAATCCCAGCACTTTGGAAGGCCGAGGTGGGTGGATCACTTGAGGTCAGAAGTTCAAGACCAGCCTGGCCAACATGGTGAAAACCCCGACTCTACTAAAAATACAAAAATTAGCTGGGCGTTTTGGTGCACGCCTGCAATCCCAGCTACTTGGGAGGCTGAGGCAAGAGAATCGCTTAAACCCGCGAGGCAGAGGTTGCAGTGAGCTGAGATTGCGCCACTGTACTCCAGCCTGGGCAACGGAGTGAGACTCTGTCTCCAAAAAAAAAAAAAAAGCTAGGAATGATTAAGCATGGTGAGGAATGCATGTCAAAAGCTGAGACATACTAAACACACACACAAAAAGCTACACCTCTTGCACCAAACAGCCAAGTTGTTAATGCACAGAGAAAGTTCTAGAGGGAAATTAGAAGTGCTACTCCAATGAACACACAAAAATAAGAAAGTGAAAGAGCTACAGAGAAAGTTTTAGTGGTCTAGAAGATCAAACCAGCCACAATATCCCCTTAAGCCAAAGCCTAATCCAGAGTAAAACTCAAAGTCTCTTTACTTCTATGAAGGCTGAGAGAGGTAAGGAGGCTACAGAAGCATAGCTGGAAGCTAGCAGAGGTTGGCTAATGAGGTTTAAGGAAAGAAGGTGTCTCCATAACATAAAAGTGAGAGGTGAAGCGGTAAGTACTGATGTAGAAGCTGCAACACGTTATTATGAGATCTAGCTCAGAAAACAGATGTGGCTGATCAACAGATTTTTAACATAGATGAAACCACCTTCTAGTGGAAGAAGATGCCATCTGGGACTTTCGTAACTACAGAAGAGAAGTCAATGCCTGGCTTTAAAGCTTCAAAAAATAGGCTGACTCTCTTGGTCAAGGCCAAAGCAGCTGGTGGCTTTAAGTTGAAGCCAATGCTTACTGACCATTCTAAAAATTCTAGGGCCCTTAAAAATTATTCCAAAACTTCTCTGCCTGTGCTCTATAACAAACAACAAAACATGGGTAACAGCACATCTGTTTACATCATGGTTTACTGAATATCTTAAGCCCACTGTTGAGACCTACTGCTCAGAAAAAAAGGTTCCTTTCAAAATATTACTGCTCACTGACAATGTACCTGGTCATCCAGATGTACAAAGAGATAAATGTTGTTTTCATGCCTGCTAAGACAATATCCATTCTGCAGCCCTTGTGCCAAGGAGTAATTTTGATTTTCAAGACTTATTATTTAAAAAATACATTTAATAAGGCGATAGCTGCCATACAGAGTGATTTCTCTGATGAATCTGATCAAAGTAAATTGAAAACCTTCTGGAAAGGATTCACCATTCTAGATACCAGTAAGAACATTCGTGGTTCATGGAAGGAGGTCAAAATATCAATATCAAAAGGAGTTTGAAAGAAGTTGATTCCAACCTCATGGATGACTTTGAGGGGTTCAAGAGAAAGTCACTGCAGATGTGGTGAAAAAAGCAAGAGAACTAGAAGTGGAGCCTGAATACGTGACTGAATTGCTGCAATCTCAGGATCAAATTTGAACAGATGAGGAGTTGCTTCTTATAGGTAAGCAAAGAGAGTGGTTTCTAGATGGAAATCTATTCCTGATGAAGATGCTGTGAACACTGTTGCAACTAAGGATTTAGAACATCATGTTGATAAAGTGGCAGCAGGGTTTGAGAGGACAACTCCAATTTTAAAGAAGTTCTGCTGTGGGTAAAATGCTATCAAACAGCGCTGCATGCTACAGAGAAATCTTTTCTGAAAGGAAAAGCCAACTGCTGCAACAAACTTGTCTTTTTCTAAGAAATTGCCACAGCCACCCCAACGTTTAGCAATTACCACCCTGATCAGGTGGCCACCATCAATATCAATGCAAGAACCTCCACCAGCAAAAAGATTACAATTTGCTGAAAGCTCAATAATTGTTAGCATTTTTTAGCAAAAAAAAAAAAAAAAAAAATTTTGTATTACTTAAGGTATGCATGTATTTTTAGACATAACGCTATTAAACACTTAATGGACTACAGTATAGTAAAAATATAACTTTTATATGCACTGAGAAACCAAAGAAATTGTGAGACTTAATTTACTGCGATATTAGCTTTATTGTGGTGGTCTGGAACAAACCCCATAATATCTCTAAGATATGCCTGTAAATAGCTACCTTCTGCCAGGTTTCCAGTAAGACAAAAGAACAAATAAGTCTGAAAAACTGACATCTTTGAACAAAAATTGGAACAGTCCCAGACATGATACTTAGACTCCAGTTAAACATTCAGATTGTATGTTTCCACAGATAATTTTATAGTGCTACATATCTGACCATGGAAAAACTAACAGCAAGGGCAGAACGAAGAAAAAAAGGCCTCCTCCATAATGAGGATGTACAGAAAGTTTAATGCTGGAACATTATCAATAGCACTGGCTTATAAATATGTGGAAAAATTTAATCCTCTAGGGACATATTTAATTATGCAAGGGTTCTCCAGTATTCTTTTTATGTGCTGTGAAGTTAATCTGCGTTATGAGAGTAAGTGGCTTATAAAAAGTACGAGGATTTTTCCCCCAAACATCCTAGCCTTCTTAAAAAGGAAAATGTATTTAAAACTACCCCAAAAGAAAATGAAAAGATGCTATCACAACGAATTTGAACAACAACCTGTCAGTCTATGTAAAACATAGCACAACTCTTAAGTGACTGCATTATGCATAGTCTTGAGAAGGGTACACATTACATTTGGGAGGGCTGTAAATATTCTGAAGGTACTGAGAGAGTCTGCAAAATAGAGAAGTACTAATTACTGTCTTTGTAGAAAGATCCTTTCATAATCCATGGTTTTCCTTGCTTGTTTTATGACGCTAGGTTTTCTCTATGAACCCACACCCAGGACAAAGATGGTAGAATCTCTTCTTAAAACATGCTTTTTAGAGTATTCCCTTGCTAAGACACATTGGTGACTCCTTACTCTTTACTACATCAAACCCATCATATCTGCCTAGGCATTTCAGCCCCCCGACACCCTTCCAATTTTGGGCGACTCTCTGGAAAATGCCTTTCACAGAGTCTAAGATCTCCTGACAACACCATGTAATGATTTCCAATTCATGAAAAGCAAAGTGGGTTTGTAGTGTCTTTGTTTTTTTGTTTGTTTTAAGACAGAGTCTCACTCTGTTGTCCAGGCTGGAGTGCAGTGGCGTGATCTTGGCTTACTGCAGCCTCTGACTCCTGGGTTCAAGCAATTCTCCTGCCTCAGCCACCCCAGTAACTGGGATTACAGGTGCACGCCACCATTCCTGGCTAATTTTTGTATTGTTAGTAGAGACGGGGTTTTGCCATGGTGCCCAGACTGGTCTCGGAACTCCTGGCCTCAAGGTGATCCAACCACCTCGGCCTTCCAAAGTGCTGGGATTACAGGTGTGAGCCACCATGCCCAGCCTGTTTGTCTATTATTCTTAAACAATGACTCCAGGAAATGTGCACTCTATCTAAAAACAATTGCTAATGTATTTTCAAAGAGGGGAGGAAACATGCAGTTTCTATTAACTTCTTGTTTAGCATTATACTTACCTGCTCTTGATATAAAAAATACATGTGCATGTATTTCTCAAAAACTTCGGTGAGGTCACAGGAGAATCCACTTGATATGCTTTGGCTCTGTGTCCCCACCTAAATATCATCTCAAATTGTAATCCCGTGTCAGGGAAGGGACCCAGTGGGCAGTGATTGGATCATAGGGGCAGTTTCCCATCTGTTCTTGTGATAGTAAGTTTTCATGAGATCTGATTATTTAAAAGTGGCACTTCCCTCTTTGCTCTCTCTCTCTCTCTCTCTCCTGCCACCATGTAAGAAGTGCCTTGCTTCCCCTTCAACCATGATTTTAAGTTTCCTGAGGCCTCCCCAGCAACGTGGAACTGTGAGTCCATTAAATCTCTTTTCTTTATAAATTACCCAGTTTCAGGTAGTTCTTGACAGCAGTGTGAAAATGGACTAATATACCACTGCTCCCACAACTGGAGAGACAGTCAGGTGGATGCAGAGAATCACAACAGACTGAAGCAGAAACCTCCACAGAAACTGGGAGAGGGTGGAAAAACAAACTGTAGCTGACAAATTGCTAGGTGTGGACGAGTTCCAGTGATAAAAACTCCAGGAGGACCTAGTTATAGGGAGGCCCCCATGCTTTTGTGAGTTTTACTTCTAGGAGCTAAACCAGGTTCTCTCAGTAAATATCGGAGAGAAATCTCTTTCGCTTCCAGCAAAGGGAGATAAAAGAAACCATATTGAAATATGTTGGTTGGGGACAGTGGCTCACACCTGTAATCCCAGCACTTTGGAGGGCTGAAGTAGGAGGATCACTTGAGCCCAGGAGTTCAAGGCCAGCCTGAGCAATATATTGAGACCTGGTCTCTACAAAATATTTAAAAAAAAAAAAAAAAAAAAAAAGCCAGGTATGGTGACATATGCCTGTAGGCCCAGCTACTTGGGAGACTGAGGTGGGAGGATGGCTTAAGCCTGGGAGGTTGAGGCTGCAGTGAGCTGAGATTGCACGACTGCACTCCAGCCTGGGCAACAGAGTGAGACCCTAAAATCATATACAAAAAATAAATTTTTAAAAAATGCTCAATTAAACCACAAAAGGTAAGAAAAAAGAGAAGACAAATATAGCAACAAAGAACAAAGGTGACAAATGGAAAATAGTTACAAATATGGTAGATATTAATCCAATTATATCAATAATCACAGTGATCTGAATGTACCAATTCAAAGACAATTATAATGGGACAAGAAATAAGACCCAATTATATGGTATCTCAAAGAAAACCAATTAAAATAAAGACATTTTTTCAGTAGATGGAAAAAAATACACCATGCTAACACTAATCAAAAGAAAGTAGAAGTATCTGAATTAGTTTCAGATCTAACAGACTTCAAAGCAAGTAATGTTATTAGATAAAGAAGGGCATTACATAATACAGGGCTCAATTCTCCAGTAAGACACAGTTCTTAATATGTATGTACTTAACAACAGTGCATCGGCCGGGCGCGGTGGCTCAAGCCTGTAATCCCAGCACTTTGGGAGGCCGAGACGGGCGGATCACAAGGTCAGGAGATCGAGACCATCCTGGCTAACACGGTGAAACCCCGTCTCTACTAAAAACACAAAAAATTAGCCGGGCGAGGTGGCGGCGCCTGTGGTCCCAGCTACTCGGGAGGCTGAGGCAGGAGAATAGCGGGAACCCGGGAGGCGGAGCTTGCAGTGAGCTGAGATCTGGCCACTGCACTCCAGCCTGGGCGACAGAGCGAGACTCCGTCTCAAAAAAAAAACAAAAAAAAAACAACAACAAAAAAATAACAACAGTGCATCAAAATACATGAGGTAAAAACTAATAGTATGACAAGAAGAAATAGATGCATCTACTTTTATAGCTGTAGACTTCAATACTGCTCTATCAGAAGTAGGAAGATCCAGCAGACAGAAGGTTAAAAAGGACACACTTGAACTCAAAACTCTATTTATTAATCAACTGGATAGAATTCACTTCTATAGGGTATTTCATCCAACAACCACAGAATACACATTCTTCTCACATTCACATGGAATATTCACCAAGGTAGAATATTCTGGGCCATAAAACATACTTTAACAAATTTAAAAGAATAGAAATCATATAGAGTCTGCTCTCAGACCACAATGGAACCCAGAAATTCACAACAGAAAGATAATTGGAATATCTCAATATAGGTAAGGCTAAACAGTAACACATGAATAAAAAATCTCAAGAGAAATTTAAAGTATTTGAACTAAATAGAAATGAAAACACAATGTATCAAAATTATAGGATGCAGGAAAAGCAGTGCTTAGAGAGGGAAATTTGTATCACTGAAATAATATATTAGAAAAGAAGAAAGACCTAAAAGTCAATAATCTGATCTTACACCTTAGGTAACAAGAGCAGCAAATTAAATCCACAGGAAGCAGAAGAAAAGAGATAATAAAAACTAGAGGAGAAATCAATGACACTGAAAACAGAAAATCAACTGAGAAACAAACAAACAAAATCAATAAAACCAAAAGGTAGTTCTTCAACAAGGTAAACTGATAAGCCTCCAATTAGACTAAGATAAAAAGAAAGGATCACTTTTTAGTGATAGTGTTCCTTTATTATCCTTTTCATGTCTATGAGATCTGTATTGAACAAAAGGATAATAAAAGAATACCATCAATAACTCCATATCTAGAAATCTGATAAACTAAATGAATTGAGCTAATTATTTAAAGACAGAATCCACCAAAACTTAAAAAAATGGAAATTCTAAACAGGCCTATTCCTATAAAATAAATTGAATCAATAATTAATAACCTTCCCAAATAGAAAGCACCAGGCCCAGATGGGCTTACTGGGGGAATTCTGCCAAACATTTAAGAAAGAGATTATACCAATCCTCTACAATTTTCAGAATATAGAAGCAAAAGGAATACTTCCTAATTCATTCTACAAGGCCAGCATCACCCTAATACCAAAGCCAGATAAAGACATTAATAGAAAACTACAGACCAATATATCTCATGATCATAGGTGCAAGGATCTTAAAATATTAGCAAACCGAATCCAATGATACAATCATGCACTACATGACATTTCAGTCAAGGAGGAACTGCATGTACAACGGTAGTCCCATAGATTATAATAGAGCCAAAAAATTCCTAATTCCTAGTGAAGCTGTAGCCATCACAATGTCATAGCGCAACACATTACTTACATGTTTGTGGTGATGCTGGTGTAAATAAACTACTGTTCTGCCCATAGTATAAAAGTATACCACGTACAATTATATGTAGTACATAATACTTGATAATCAACCGTGTTATCAGTTTATGTATTTACTATGCTATACATGTTAGCATTATTTCAGCAAGGTGTAATCCTTCTACTTATTTAAAAAAAAGTTAACTGCATTCCACAAGAAGGCATTGCTATTGTAAGAGATGACAGCTCTATGCATATTATTGCCCCTAAAGACCTTCCAGTGGGTCAAGATGTAGAGGTAGAAGGCAGTGATATTGATGATCCTGACCCTGTGTAGGCGTAGGCTAATGTGTACATTGTGTCTCAGTTTTTAACAAAAACGTTTAAATAATAAAATAAAAAATTTTAAAGGAAAGAGCATATAGGCTAAGGATATAAAGAAAAAATGTTTTTGTATAGCTGTACAAATGTGTCTGTGTTTTAAGCTAGGTGTTATTACAAAAGAGTAAAAAAAGTTTTTAATCAAAACATTTACAAAGTGAAAAAGGTTACAGTAAGCTAAAGGTAATTTATTACTGAAGACCAAAAAATATTTTTAAATAAATTTTGTGTTGTCTATCAAGGCTACAGTGGTATACAAAATGTCCTAGACCGTCACAGTCACTCACTACTCACTGACTCACCCAGAGCAACTTCCAGCCCTACAAACTCCATTCATGGTAAGCATTCTGCACAGGTGTGCCATTTAAAAAAAAATCTTTTATGCCATACTTTTACTGTAGTTTTTCTACACTGAGATGTTTAGATACACAAACACTTACTGCTGTGTTATAGTTGTCTACAGTGTTCATTACAGTTACACACTGTACAGGCTTGCAGCCTAGGAACAACAAGCTATACCATATAGCCTAGGTGCGCAGTAGGCTTATGCTGTCACGGTTTTGTATAAGGACACTCTATGATGTTCATACAACAATCACCTAACACATTTCTCAGAATGTATCCCCATTGTTAAGCAACACATGACTGTATATAAAAAGAATTATATACCACAATCATGTAGGATTTATCCCAGGTGCACAAGGCTGTTTCAACATTTGAAAATCAATATAAACCATCACATCCATAGGCAAAAGAAGAAAATCACATGATTGTATCAAAAGGCACAGAAAGAACATTTTACAAAATTGAACAGTCATTTATGACAAAAACTCTCAGTAAACTAGGAATAGAGGGAAACTTCAATTTGATAAAGAACATCCACAAAATCTCTACATCTAAGAATTTAACTAATGGTGAAAAACCAGAAGTTTCTCCATGAAGGCAAGAAAACAGGAACAAACCAAGAAAATCCCCTTACCACTCCTTTTCAACATAATAATGGAAGGCCTAGCTAATGAAATAAGACAAGAAAAAGAAATAAAGCGTATTCTGATTGGGAAGGAAGAAATAAAACTGTTCATACATGACATGACTGCACACGTAGAAAATCCAAATCAACAAAAACACTGTTGACTGGGTGCAGTAGCTCATGCCTGTAATCCCAGCACTTTGGAAGGCCACGGCAGGTGGATCACGAGGTCAGGAGATCGAGACCATCCTGGCTAACACGGTGAAACCCCGTTTCTACTAAAAATACAAAAAAATTAGCCAGGTATGGTGGTGGAAGCCTGTAGTCCCAGCTACTCAGGAGGCTGAGGCAGGAGAATGGCGTGAACCCGGGAGGCAGAGCTTGCAGTGAGCTAAGAACGTGCCACTGCACTCCAGCCTGGGCAACAGAGCAAGACTCCATCTCAAAAATAAATAAATAAATAAATAAATAAATAATAGATAAAAAACACTGTTGGAACTAATATGCAATCATAGCAACACTGCAGGATACATACAGTGCAAGATACATAGTCAATATATAAGACCAGGCTGGGCATGGTGCCTCATGCCTGTAATCCCAGCACTTTGGGAGGCCGAGGTGGGTGGATGACCTGAAGTCAGGGCTTTGAGACCAGCCTGGCCAACATGGGGAAACCCCATCTCTACTAAAAATTTAAAAATTAGCTGGGTGTCATGCTGTGCACCTGGAATCCCAGCTACTCAGGAAGCTGAAGCAGGAAAATCACTTGAACCTGGGAGGAGGTGGAGGTTACAGTGAACTGAGATCGCACCACTGCACTCCAGCCTGGGCAACAAGAGCGAGACTCCGCGTCAAAAAAAGAAGAAAAAACCCTCAATTATTTTCCAGTATACTAGCGATGAACAAGTGGAATTTGAAATTACAAACATAATACCTAGATGAAATAGACAAATTCCTAGAAAAATAAAACCCATCAGAATGAAATCACGAAAACATGGAAAATCTGAATAGACCTATAACAAATAAGGAGATTGAATCAGTAATCAAAAATCTCCTGGCAAACAAAAGCCCTGCACCTGATGGTTCCACTGGTGAGTTCTATCAAACATTTAAAAGAACTAGTACTGCTTCTCAAACTTTTCTAAAGAATTAAAGATGGAACACTTCCTAAGTCATTCTATGAGGCCAGCAGTAACCTGACACCAAAGCTAGACAAAGGCACGATGTGAAAAGAAAATCATGGACTAATATCACTTATGAATTAATGCAAAAATCCTCAATGAAATAACAGTAAACTGCGTGTTGACTTTGCATTCCGCTACTTTGCTAAACTCATTAATTCAAAGTTTTTTTGTGATATCTTACAGTTTTCTACATATCAGATCATATCTTATATTAAAAGGATTATATCACATGACCAAGTGAGATTTATTCCTGGAATGCAAGGATGAAAAACCAATGTAACACACGATATAAACAGAAGAAAGTGGGGGGAAAAAGTCACCTGATCAGCTCGATTGATGCAGAAAAAGCATTTGACAAAATTCCACCCCTTTCATGATAAAAACACTTAAACTAAGAATATAAGGAAACTGCCTCTACTTAATAAAAGCCATATACAACAAAACCCACAGCAAATATCATACACAATGATGAAAGAAGGAACACTTTCCCTCTAAGATCAGGAAAAAGGCAAGAATGCCTAATTTCACCACTTCTATTCAACACAGTACTAGAAGTTCTAGCCAGAGAAAATTAGTCAAGGAAAATAAATAAAAGGCATCCAAATTGAAAAGGAAGAAGTAAAACGATTTCTGCTTGCAAATGATACGATTTTACATGTACAAAACCCTACAGTCTACAAAAACTGAATTCAGCAAAGCAGCAGGATACAAAGTTAACATAAAAACCAGTTGCATTTCTATGCACTAATAATGAACAATCGAAAAAAAGAAACTATAAGTTTATTTACAATAGCATCAAAAAGAATACAACACTTAGGAATGAACTTGAGGTGAAAGACTTATACAATATAAATTATAAAACAATGCTGAAAGAAATTAAAGACACCATAAATAAATGGAAACACACCCCACATTCATGAATTGGAAGAATTAGTATTGTTAAGATGTCAATCCTACCAAAAGAAATCTACAGATTCGTTGTGATCTCATTACAAATCCAATGGTGTTTTTTGCAGAAATTAAAAAAAAAAACCACCCAGGGCCAGGCGCGGTGGCTCACGCCTGTAATCCCAGCACTTTGGGAGGCCAAGACAGGCAGATCACAAGGTCAGGAGATCAAGACCATCCTGGCTAACACAGTGAAACCCCGTCTCTACTAAAAAAAAACAAAAAATTAGCCAGGAGTTGTGGCAGGCGCCTGTAGTCCCAGCTACTCTGGAGGCTGAGGCAGGAGAATGGCGTGAACCCAGGAGGCGGAGCTTGCAGTGAGCTGAGATCGCGCCACTGCACTCCAGCCTGGGTGACAGAGTGAGACTCGGTCTCAAAAAAAAAAAAAAAAAAAGCCATCCTAAAATTCATATGTAATCTTAACAGACACTTAATTGCCAAAACAATCTTGAAGAAGAGGAGCAAAGCTGGAGGACTCACAATTCCTAATTTCCAAACTTACTACAAAGCTACAGTAATCAAATTTACTATAGTACAAAGCTACAAAGTTCAATGTAGTACTGGCATAAAGACAAGACATATTCATAGACCAATGAAACAGAATAGAGGGCACAGAAACAATCCTCACAGATATGGTCTCAATTTTTGACAAGGGTGCCAAGATCATCCAACGAAAAAAAGTGAAACCAACCCAAGAGTCCCACAGACAATTGGAAATTGACCCTTTTACTGTTAAAACTTGAAACTCATATTTGTTTTACCTGAGTTCCTTCCCTCAGGAAAGGACCTTCAGGCCTATATATAAAAAAAAGATTCAGATAACTAGAACTCATCAGATCACGTCACCGGATGCCCTCCTTGCCCCTCTCTAGTTTTTGTTTTCTTACATATTGTTACATTTCCTCCTTGCTATATAAAGTCCTAGTTTTAGTCAGTCAGGGGGATGGATTTGAGACTGAGCTTCTATCTCCTTGGCTGCAGCATCTGATTAAAGCCTTCTTTCTTGGCCATACTTGTCGTCTCAGTGATTAGCTTTCTGTGTACCAAGCAGCAGCAGGACCTAGACAGAAACCCTGGTGTTTCAGTAACAAAAGGACAGTCTTTTGAATGAATGGTACTGGGAAAACTGGATATCCACAGGCAAAAGAAGGAAATTGGACTCTCACCTAACACCATGTTAAAAAATTAACTCAAAATAGATCAAAGACCTAAATAGAAGACCTAAAACTATAAAACTTTTACAAGAAAACACAGGGCAAAAGCTTCACAATTGATTTAGCAATGATTTCTTAGATATGACATCAAAGGCACAGGAAACAAAAAAAAATAAGACTGAATTTTATAGATGGACAACATCAACAGAGTAAAAAAGGCAACTTCTAGAATGAGAGAAAATCTGCAAATCATATCTGATAAGAATTCTTTTTTTTTTTTTTTTTTTGGACATGGAGTCTCACTGTGTCGCCAGGCTGGAGTGCAGTGGCGTGATCTCGGCTCACTTCAACCTCCGCCTCCCAGGTTCAAGTGATTCTCCTGACTCAGGCTCCTGAGTAGCTGGGACTACAGGCACGTGCCACCATGCCTGGCTAATTTTTGTATTTTTAGTAGAGACAGGGTTTCACCATGTTGGCCAGGATGGTCTCCATCTCTTGACCTCATGATCCGCCCACCTCGGCCTCCCAAAGTGCTGGGATTACAGGCATGAGTCACCGCACCCATCCCTGATAAATTAATATACAGAATATACAGATAATTCTAAAACTCAACAACAACCCAGTTTTAAAATGGGCAGATGATGTGAAGAACAGACATTTCTCTAAAGATATACAAATGGCCAATAAGCACATGAAAAGATGCTCAACATCACTAATAATTAGAGAACTGCAAGTAAGACAATGAGATCCCACCTTACATACATTAGAATGGCTACTATTTTAAAACGAAAAAGAAAAATAACAAGTGTTGACAAGGATGTGATGATACAAAAACACTTCTACACTGCTGACTGGAACATAAAATGCTGCAGCCACTATAAAAAATAGCATGGCAGTTACTTTAAAAAACTAAAATAGAAGATCCAGCAATTCAATTCTGGATATACACCCAAAAGGATCCAGCAATCCAATTCTGGATATACACCCAAAAGAATTAAAAGCAGGGAATTGAAGAAATGGTTGTACACCCATGTACATAACAGCATTATTCACAATAGCTAAAATGTGGATGCAATCCAAGTGTCCATCCATGGATGAATGGATAAACAAGATGTAGCATATGCTACATACAATGAAATATTATTCAGCCTTAAAGAGGAAGGAAATTCTGACACATGCTACACCATGGAGGAACTTTGAGAACATTATACTAAGAGGAATAAGCCAATCACAAAAAAACAAATAATGTATGATTCCACTTATGAGGGACTTAGAAAAGTGGCTGGCAGGGCTGGAGGGAGAAGAAAATGGGGAGTTATTGTCTGATGGTTATAGAGTTTCAGTTCTATAAGAGAAAAGAATTTTGAAGGTAAGTGGTGGTGATAACTGCAAATATTATGAAGGAATTTAATACCACTGAGCTGTACATTTAAAAACAGAATGGCAAATTTTATATGTATTTTATCACATAAAAAATTGAAGGAAAAATCTATGAATAAAGTACAAGAACATCTGTCAACAAGACAAATTACTAAGTTGATGTTCAAATACTATCAAATTTAAATTTTAAAAAACCATACAATATCATTCACATTAGCAACACCCCAAATTAAATACCTAGGTACAAATCTAACAAAATATGTACAAGATCTGTATAAGGATAACTACTGATAAGAGAAGTCAGAGACAATCTAAAAATAAAGTGATATTTCTTGTTCATGGATAGGAGGACTTAATACATTGAGATGTCAGTTCTTCCCAATTTGACCTATAGAGTCAATGCAATCCCATCAAAATTGCAGCAATTTACTGTGTAGATATAAAACAAGCTGATTGTAAAGTTTTTGTAGGGAGGCAAAAGACCCAGATTAGCCAACATAATATTAAAGGACAAAGTTGGAGGATTGACACTACCTAACTTCTAGACCGACTGTACAGCTACAGTAAGCAAGACAGTGTGGTTGGTGAAAGAATAAAAAAAATACATCACAGAACAGAATAGAGAGCCCAGAATTAGACCCACCTTAGTCAACTGATCTTTGACAATGGGGCAAAGGCAACACAATGCAGAAAAGATAACCTATTCAACAAATGGTGCTGTAACAACTGGACAACCACATGAAAAAAAAAAAAACAACCTAGACACACACCTTTACACCCATCACAAAAAATAACTCAAAATGTATCACAGACCTACATATAAAATACAAAACTATAAACCTCCTACAGGATAACATGGGAGAAAATCCAGATGACGTTGGGTTTGCCAATGTCTTTTTAGATACAACACCAAAGGCATGATTTATGTAAGAAAAACAGATGCTCCTCAACTTATGATGGGGGTATAAACCCACTGTAAGTTGAAAACACCATAAGTATAAAATGCATTTATTATACCAAACTACTGTACATCATAGCTGAGCCTACCCTCCCTTAAATGTGTTCAGAACATTTATGTTACCCTGCAGTTGGGCAAGATCATCTGGCAACACAGTGCAACATAGAGTACTATTCAATAGTTGTTTACCCTCACGATCATGTGGTTGCATGGAGCTGCAGCTTGCTGCCACTGCCCGGCATCTCAAGAGAATATCATACCACATATCACTAGCCTGGGAAAATATCAAAATTCACAATTTGAAGTATGTTTCTAATGAATGCCTATTACTCTCACACCATGGTAAACTGAAAAATTGTAAGTCAAACTATTGTAAGTCAAGGACCATCTGTAATTGGTAGGCTGGACTTTATTAAATAAATTAAACATTCCTGCTCTGAAAAAGAAACCATCAGGAGGATGAAAAGACCAGCTGCAGGCCACGAGAAACTATTTACAAAAGACACTTTTAATAAAGGACTATTATCCCAAATATAAAAAGAACTCTTAAAACACAACAATAAAAATACAAACAACCCAATTAAAAAATGAGCCAAAGATCTTAACAGATACCCCACCAAAGAAGATATACAGATAAATATATGAAAAGATGCTCTGGCCAGCAAGATGGCTCACACCTGTAATCCCAGCACTTTGGGAGACTAATATGGATTGGCTCTGTGAACCCACCCATATCTCATCTTGTAGCTCCCATAATTCCAATGTGTTATGGGAGGGACCCAGTGGGAGATTATTGAATCATGGAGGTGGGTCTTTCCCATGCTGTTCTCATGACAGTGAATGGGTCACACAAGATATGGCAGTTTTAAAAAAAGAAGAATTCCCCTGCACAAGCTCTCTTTGCCTGCTACCATCCATGTAAGATGTGACTTGCTCCTCCTTACCTTCCACCAGGATTGTGAGGCCTCCCCAACCATGTGGAACTGTAAGTCCAATAAACCTCTTAATTTTGTAAATTGCCCAGTCTTGGGTATGTCTTTATCAACAGTGTGAAAATAGACTAATACAGTAAACTGGTACCAGGAGTGGAGTGCTGCTGAAAAGATACCCAAAAATGTGGAAGTGAATATGGAACTGGGTAACAGGTTGGAACAGTTTGGAGGGCTCAGAAGAAGATAGTAAAATGTGGGAAAGTTTGGAACTTCCTAGGGACTTGTTGAATGGCTTTGACAAAAATGCTGATAGTGATATAAACAATAAGGTCCAGGCTGAGTTGGTCTCAAATGGAAATGAGGAACTTGTTGGGAACTGGAACAAAGGTGACTTTTGTTATGTTGTAGCAAAGAGACTGGTGTCATTTTGCCTTGCCCTGGAGATTTGTGGAACTTTGAACTTAAGAGAGATGATTTAGAATATCTGGTGGAAGAAATTTCTAAGCAGCAAAGCATTCAAGAGGTAACTTGGGTGCTGTCAAAGGCATTCAGTTTCAAAAGGGAAACAGAGCATAAAAGTTCGGAAAGTTTGCAGCCTGACAATGCAATAGAAAGAAAATCCCATTTTCTGAGGAGAAATTCAAGCCAGCTGCAGAAATTTGCTTAAGTAACTAGGAGCAGAATGTTAATCACCAAGACAATGGGGAAAATGTCTCCCGGGCAGGTCAGAGAAATTTGTGGCAGCCCCTCCCATCACAGGACCCGAAGCCTAGGAGGAAAAAGTAGTTTCAAGGGTCTGCCCAGGGTCCCTGTGCCATGTGCATCCCAAGAACTTGGTGCCCTACATCCCAGCCACTCCAGTTGTGGCTGAAAGGGGCCAACACAGAGTTCACGCCATGGCTTCAGAGGATACAAGCCCCAAGACTTGATAGCTTCCACGTGGTTTTGAGCCTGCGAGTGCACAGAAGTCAAGAATTGAGGTTTGGGAACCTATGCCTAGATTTCAGAAGATGTATGGAAACACCTGGATGCCCAGGCTGAAGTTTGCTGTAGGGGTGGGGTCCTCATGGAGAACCTCTGCTAGGGCAGTGTGGAAGGAAAATATAGGGTGAGAGCCCCCACACAGAGTTCCTACTGGGGAACTGCCTAGTGGAGCTGTGAGAAGAGGGCCACCATCCTCCAGACCTCAGAATGATAGATCCACTGACAGCTTGCTCTGTGCGCCTGGAAAAGCCAGACACTCAACGCCAGCCTGTGAAAGCAGCCAGGAGGGAAGCTGCACCCTGCAAAGCCACAGGGGTAGAGCTGCCCAAGACCATGGGAACCAATCATGCCTTCCCCCACCTCTTGCGTTAGCATGACCTGGATGTGAGACACAGAGTCAAGGGAGATCATTTTGGAGCTTTAAGATTTGACTGCCCTGCTGGACTTCAGACTTGCATGGGGCCTGAGCTCCTTTGTTTTGGCCAATTTCTCCAATTTGGAATGGCTGTATTTACCCAATGCCTTTACCCCCATTATATCTAGAAAGTAACTTACTTTTGATTTTACAGACTCATCAGCAGAAGGGAGTTGCCTTGTCTCAGATGAGACTTTGGACTGTGGACTTTTGTGTTAATGCTAAAATGAGTTGAGACTTTGGGGGACTGTTGGGAAAACATGATTGGTTTTGAAATGTGAAGATACAAAATTTGAGAGGAACCAGGGACAGAATGATATGGTTTGGCTCTGTGTCCCCACCCAAATCTCATCATGTGGTTCCCATAATTCCCATGTGGTATGGGAGGGACCTGGTGGGAGATGACTGAATCATGGGGGTGGGTCTTTCCCATGCTGTTCTCATGATAGTTAATGGGTCTTACAAGATCTGATGGTTTTAAAAATGGGAGTTTCTCTGCACAAGCTCTGTTTGCCTGCTGCCATCCATGTAAGATGTGACTTGCTCCTCCTTACCTTCTGCCAGGATTGTGAGGCCGCCTCAGCCATGTGGAACTGTAAGTCTGATAAACCCTTTTGTAAATTGCCCAGTCTCGGGTATGTCTTTATCAGCAGTGTGAAAATGGACTAATACAGAGGCCAAGCTGAGAGAATTGCTTGAAGTCATGAGTTCAAGACCAGCCTGGACAATATAGCAAAATGTCATCTCTACAAAATTTTTTAAAAAATTAACTGGGCATGGAGGCAGGTGCTTGTAATCTCAGTTACTTGTGGGGGCTGGGCAGGAGGATCACTTAAGCCAGGAACCTGAGGCTTCAGTGAGCCATGACTGCACCACTGCCCTCCAGCCTGGGTGATGGGGCAAGAAACTGTCTCAAAAAAACATGGCAATAAAAATGCTACATATGGGCTGGGGACGGTAGCTCACGCCTGTGATCCCAGCACTTTGGGAGGCTGGGGTGGGTGGATCACTTGAGTCCAGGAGTTAGAGACCAGCCTCAGCAACATGACAAAACCCCATTTCTACCAAAAATACGAAAATTAGCCAGGCGTGGGGGTGTGTGCCTGTAGTCCCAGCCACTTGGGAGGCCGAGGTGAGAGGATCACTTGATCCCAGGAGGCAGAGGTTGCAGTGAGCCTGGATCATGCCACTACACTCCAGCCTGGGTAACAGAGTGAGATTCCATCTCAAAAAAAAAAAAAAAAAGCAAAGAAGTAAGGAAGAAATGGAAAGAAGGAAAGAGAAATGCTACACATGGCCAGGTGCAGTGGGATTACAGGCATCATGCCTATAGTCCTAGCACTTTGGGAGGCCAAGGTGGTGGATGTCTTAAGCCCAGAAGTTCAAGACCAGCCTGGGAACCACAGCGAAACCCCATCTCTACAGAAAATTATCCAGGTGTGGTGGTGTGCATTTGTAGTCCCAGCTACTTGGGAGGCTGAAGTGGGAGGATCACCTGAGCCTGGGAAGTTGAGGCTGCACTGAACCATGATCACGCCACTGCACTCCAGCCTGGATGACAGAGTAAGAGATCCTGTCTCAAAAATAAAAATAATAAAAAAAGAAATGCTACACACTTACTACTTGTAAAATATAATTATTGCCAAATAGGGCTTGATAAACACAGAAAATACATGACAAGATGACACACAGTGATGTCAGCAAAAATAGTGGAGTAAGAACCTCTGAAAATCCTCTCTTCTATAAGGGGAAAGAGAATGCTGACAAAATCTGGGGCTGTGTATTCAAGAAAAACTGAATCTTGGTAAAACAATAAGCTTTATGGCATTTCAACTTTCCCTGTTCTCATTGCCTCACCCCCTCAAGCTCCATGGCAGCCTTGAAGATCAGTAAGACATAATCACAGTGAAAACTAGCAGCCTGGTAGTCAGTGGGGGCAGGGGGGTGGGGGTGGAGTTTGGGGTCAGAGCTCCTATAAAGCTCCATTTTTAGAAAATGTCACTTGCGTGGTAGTTCCCAGGAAGATCCACTGACAAAATGTCCTCATTTGACCTGATTCAGAATTCACCCAGCCTTTTTTCCAGGGCCAACTGTTGGAAACTATCAGAGGCAACTGTTCAACATCATGATCTCCTGACTTGGTATGTAACAGCTGAAGTAACAATAAGCCAACAAAAAGCTTAAGAAACATCAGGAAAATACTACAGGAGGCTTTGAAAAGCTCAAACATATTCTTGAGAATCTAGAAAATATGTGATATGATTTGGCAGTGTCCCCACCCAAATCTCATCTTGAATTGTAGCTCCCATAATTCCCACATGTTGTGGGAGGGACCCAATGGGTGGTAACTGAATCATGGGGGTGGGTCTTCTCATGCTGTTCTCATGATAGTGAGTAAGTCTCATGAGATCTGATGGTTTTATAAAGGGGAGTTCCCCTCCACAAGCCCTTTTGTCTGCCACCATGTAAGATGTGCCTTTGCTTTCCCCCATGATTGTGAGGCCTCCCCAGCCATGTGGAACTGTAAGTCCATTAAACCTCTTTCCCTTATAAATTACCCAGTCTCAGGTATGTCCTTATTAGCAGCATGAGAACAGACTAATACAACATGGCACAGGCACAGGGCTAGGTACATGCCAAAAACCATGTTTTTTTTGCTCAGGGAAGATCTGAGAAGGCCCTAAACTCAGTCTAGCTGACCTTAAGAATGCAAGCAGGACATAAAAGGTAAGGCAGAGGTATTAATGGCTTGGATGAGCATTGAAGGCTGCTTTAAAAAATTTGAGCTGCAGCGGGCATGGTGGCTCATGCCTGTAATCCCAGCACTTTGGGAGGCTGAGGAGGATGGATCACTTGAGGTCAGGAGTTCATGACCAGCCTGGCCAATATGGTGAAACGCCGTCTCTACTAAAAATACCAAAATTAGCCAGGTGTGGTGGCGAGCACCTGTAATCCCAGCTACTCGGGAGGATGAGGCAGGAGAATCGCTTGAACCTGGGAGGTGGAAGTTGCAGTGAGCCGAGAAGATCGCACCACTGCACTCCAGTCTGTGCGACAGAGCAAGACTATCTCCAAAAAAAAAAAAACAAAAATTGAGCTGGTTAATAAGCAGGACATTATAAAAATCAAAATGTTTAAATGGATGCTCTGACCAATTAATCCAATCTTTTGAGATTATACTACTGTAGGTCAAAAATTTGAGGGAGGATTTCTTTCAAATACTGATAGGTCAATAAGGAGGTAAACTGGAAAAATGCAAACAAAAAGATGTTCCAAGAGCAGTAACAGCCAAAACTAACTCAGCGCATTCATTCAAAGATTTAAGAGAACCCGCTCAAGTGTATAGGCTTCTTTGGGAAATTTAGTGTGTTTCTGCATAAGGGGTGCCATCTTTTGTCAAGGAGGTAACCAATATCTACTGAAATGCCTGATGTGTAGAACTATTTTTGCCCTTGTGATATTCATACTTTGACCTCAGGGTCACTAATATGTTGTTGGTTTTCATTTTCCTTGCTTTTTCATTAGCATTCATATTAATTTCTAAAGCAAAGTGACGAAAAAGGAACCAGACTGCTTCGCCTACTTAATAATTGATTATCAATCACATTTAAAAGGAAGATTTTTCTCCCAATGAAATGCAAGTAACTCACCAGAAAAAAAAAAAAAAAACCCTAAAAACTACATAAATTAAAAGTTTACATTTGCTACAGGTTCCATTTCCTAAATGATCTCTTTTCATCCTTTATTATCTAAACAGAAGGAATCAGACAAGCTATCCCTCCTCAATATTCTCTCTGAACACAAGATGAAACACCTACCATTTTAAACATAATACCTCTTAATCTCCTCCTCACTACCTTCCCCCAATACCCTTAAGAGACTTAAAAAAAAAAAAAAGAAAACTCTTGAAACATCTATATTATTCTCCATTCTCTCTTTAACTTACTTCAATGAAGACTTCCTCTCTGCACTCCAAAAACGACTCTTTTCAAGATTTCCTCAGATTGATAGGTTTACAACAGTTCACATTTACTATAAATTATCAGACTATATATTTACAATGGGTAGATTTTATGGTATGTAAATTGTACCTCAATAAAGCTGTTGAATCAGAAAATCTTTAAGAAACGCAAATTTAAATCCATAGCATCAAAATATTTACAAGTGGTATGTTAGTGTACTATTCCACCTTGTAATCATTGTAGCAAACTGTCTGTTTGATATATATTAATGTACTTTAAGCATTTAAGAGAATAGATTCCTGATTTTAACCAAGACTTTAAAAGTACTGAAATTTATATTTCATATTTTTAAAACAGGAGAAATCTAATTTGATGAACTGCTAAATTGATAAATTAATCTGGTAAGTCTATGTAACCAGATGAATGTTGATGTCGATTGTTAAATAAATTGGGTGTGGTGGCTATGAGACCCCCGTCTCCATTAAAATTGTTAAAAAATGTGTTATATTAATATAAAAAGGCCACTGAAGACCTGTATGTTGCCATTTATAATCCTTATCTTATTCAGTCTCTCAGCAGCATCTGACAGTTGATTTTCCTTCTATTTTGTGATTTTATTATATTTTTGGAGGTGGGGTCTCACTTGTTGCCCAGGCTGGCCTTGACTTTCACGGGGCTGGTGCATGTGTGATTTCATATGTTAATGAGTGCATAATGAGGTCCTAGGTGAAACGTAGGTCAAATCCACAGCCATGTTGGGTCTAGTCATTCTTAGCCAGCTTGGCAAACACCCTGGTTTTTCAAGGTCTTATCAGCCCCTAGCTTATCCAGTATTTCTTTTTATAATTTATTTTTTGAGATGGAGTCTCACTCTGTTGCCCAGGCTGGAGTGCAATGGCGCAATCTTGGCTCACTGCAAACTCTGCCTCCTGGATTCAAGCAATCCTCCTACCTCAGCCTCCTGAGTAGCTGGGATTACAGGCGCCTGCCACCACACCCAGCTAATTTTTGTATTTTCAGTAGAGACCGGGTTTCACCATGCTGGCCAGGCTGGTTTTGAACTTCTGACCTCAAGTGATCTGCCTGCCTTGGCCTCCCAAAGTGCTGGGATTACAGGCGAGAGCAACCACGCCCAGTCTATGCAGCTATTTCAACAGTTTCCTTTTGCTAGTCATGTGAAACTGCTGCCTGGAATTTTCTATTCTCCTGCGACCACCCTGTTATTATTCCTGTCTCAGTTGCATGGGTATTTACATGTGAAAAAAACCCCACCGAGTTGTACACTTAACATCTGTGTACTTACTGTTTGTAAGTTATACCTCAACATAAAAATGTTTATTATCTGTTAAGAAAAGGTTCAAAGCTTCCAATCCAATTAAAACATGCATTTCTTACTGTAGCAAACTAATAAAAGTATCACCGTAGGTTAAACAGCTATTAATCCTGCTGATAGCTGAGACCCCAGAACAAAGAAAAAATATTTGCTGAACATCCATTACTTAGAGCTTATAGTCTGTGGGCCTGGAGTACACAGGTTGTGGGACCCTCCTGGACTCTGCCATTTAGTAGGAGGCAGAACAAGAGTCCAATGTGAAGTCACTGTGGCCTTATGCATAGAATGGCTTACAAAACAGGGGTCAGAGAAGGATTCTATGGTATTTTGTGCATGATACATCCTATGCATACATAAAAAAATACCCTTAAGTCAAAAGCTGAGCATAAAGTGGACTGACTTCCTTGGTGAGGCTGAGTGGATATCACGAGTAGTGGATAAGAAAGGCAGAAAGAGGATAAAATTCTGTCTGCTCTTACATACAAATCTCACTTTAAAATGAATTTTTAGAGGATGCAACTTTCTGCCCTCAGTCATCTTTTTAAACCAACACATACTTTACTGACAGTAAGACAAACCAAAGATATTATTTGAAGGATACTTGGAAGATGTCAACATTGAAGAAAATATTCACTTGAAACATTAAAATAACAAAGTTTAAGTTTCTAAAGTCATTCTACAAAAAAAGTCACAAAGCAACAAAAGCCATAGCAGTGGTTTCTCAAAACTTGAGCATGCTTCAGAATCCTCAGGAGGGCTTGTTAAAACAAAAGTAGCTGGGCCCAACCTTACAGTTTCTGATTAATTAGGTCTGGGGCGGGGTCTGAGAATTTTTATTTCTAGCAAGTTCCCAGATGGCACTGATGCTGCTGGTGCTTGGACCACTCTTTGAAAATGCCTACTACACGTAAACCCGGGAGGCGGAGCTTGCAGTGAGCTGAGATCCGGCCACTGCACCCCAGCCTGGGCGACAGAGCGAGACTCCAACTCAAAAAAAAAAAAAAAAAAGAAAATGCCTTCTACATCAAAACGGGAGCACAATGTCTTGGGATTTAACCCATTAAGCAGCACCTTTTTTAAAAAAAGTCCATCTTTAGCTATTTTTCCTAAAAGAAATTAGTTTGTGTGATTTAGTAATTTTACTCAATCTCTTTAATAAATTACTTATGGTTAAAAAAAATTAATTCCCCTGCAGAGAAAGCCAGGTTTCACTAAGGAAATTATTAACCTGAGTGACGTCTGTAATGTATGAATTCTGGTTCAGTGAGTTTCTTTTCATTTTGAAGTTGAGAATTATATAAGAACATGCATGGCAGGCAAGTTCCATCCAGAAGGTTATAGTAAATTATTTTATACATTTCTCTCTCTCTCTAATCTGCATGGCTGTTGAGGTTATTCTCATAAACTAACTGGACATATCCCAGGTACAGGTTTGGTTTGACTCAAACAGTATTTCGGGCAGGGGAGGAAGGGGGTGCGGTTTGAACCAACACTTAAAAATCAGGTGCTCTGACATTAAAATTCAGATTTCCATCTACTCTTCAAGGGAAAAAAAAAATCAGAAAATATGGCAACATTATTCCCAATAGTCTGCAAGTAACAATCATCCAGAGTTGGGTTGCAGCTGCTCTACAGAGAGAACTTGAGCTCTAGTTCGCCATAGTCCCTATTTATTGTCTGTTGTCTTCAAGCTAATCCTCTCTGCTCACTTATTTATTGGCCTACCCCTATAGGTTTGCATATCTGGGTACTCAGCATAAGAGGGAACAGTTTCAGTTTCAAGAAGTTCATATACACTGGCTTAAATTAAGTATGGTATGGGTGGGTAAATTATTGAAAACTTATATTGGACTCAGTTTCTTACAGCCTAAGGTTGATGAGTTGTGTGATCTACCAGCAGGTTACCTCTACTAATTGGAAATTCTTGTGTTAAGAGCCTTCAAACTGGGATGAGCATTCTCTAGGCCAGGCACAGTGGCTCATGCCTATAATCCCAGCACTTTGGGGAGGCCGAGGAGGGCAGATCATGAGATCAGGAGATCAAGACCATCCTGGCTAACACGGTGAAACCGTCTCTACTAAAAATACAAAAAATTAGCTGGGCATGGTGGCAGGCACCTGTAGTCCCAGCTACTTGGGAGGTTGAGGCAGGAGAATGGCGTGAACCCGGGAGGTAGAGCTTGCAGTGAGCCGAGATAGCGCCACTGCACTCCAGCCTGGGCAACAGAGCGAGACTCCATCTCAAAAAAAAAAAAAGCCTTCAAGCTGGGATGAGCATTCTCTGAAGGAGACGTGTCAGGTTGTGACCCTTCCTGTCTGGCAAAAAGAACAGTGTAAATGATGCGCATGCCCGCAGAAGCATGCATGCAGAATACCTATTAATTATCTTAACATTTTTCATTGTGAAACAGAAAAGTAAAATAGTCTATAGGCTACATTGTAGTCTATACGCAATGTAGAGTGACCATCTGTGTAACTACAATCCAGTCAAGAACATCAAAACATTACATCCGAAGTCCCTGTGGCTCACGCCTGTAATCCCAGCACTTTGGGAGGCTGAGGCAGGCAGATCACCTGAGGTCAGGAGTTCAAGACCAGCCTGACCAACATGGTGAAACTCTGTCTCTACTAAAAATAAAAAATTAGCTGGGCGGGGTGGCTTATGCCTGTAATCCTGGCTACTCGGAAGGCTGAGGGCAGGAGAATCATCTGAGCCCGGGAGGTGGAAGTTACAGTGAGCCCGAGTTTGTGTCACTACACTCTAGCCTGGGCAACAGAGCAAGACTGTGTCTCTAAAGAAAAGAAAGAAAAGAAAGGCCACTTCTAAATTACAACTCCTTACTTACCTCTAAAAACCAGTGACTTATATGATAATTTCCCTACTTTTCCTTATAATTCTTCACCTAAATCTGCCTGCCTCCTTAACAGTATCACTTCATTTTGTCTTTTAATGTTGAACTATAAATTTATTCTTTTGCATCTGATTTGTGTTTTTCTTTTTATTTTTTGAGACAGTGTCTCAACTCTATTGCCCAAGCTGGAATAGAGTGGTGCCATCTCAGCTCACTGCAACCTTTGCCTCTGGGGCTCAAGCAATTCTCCTGCCTCAGTCTCCTGAGTAGCTGGGACTATAGATTCAGGCCACCATACCTGGCTAATTTTTTATTTTTAGTAGAGATGGAGTTTCACCATGTTGGCCAGGCTGGTCTCAAACTCCTGGCCTCAAGTGATCCACCTACCTCAGCCTCCCAAAGTGCTGGAATTACAGCATGAGCCATCGTGCCCAGTCTGCACCCGATTTTTAAAAATCCAATGCTAAGATACATGTTAACTTTCCTTTTGCTCAGCCTCACCACAGGTTTAGCAATTTTACAGGTCTTTCTGCTGTTCTCTGTAATAATTTCTATCTTCTACTTGTTCGCATTTATTGTGTTGCTTTTACCGACTTCTTGATACAAATATTTGCTCATTAATTTTGGGCCTGTTTTAAGGTTTTTTTTTTTTTTTTTTTTTTTGGACAAAAGCTTAAACTCACTCTGTTACCCACACTGGAGTGCAGTGGTGCGATCAGAGCTCATTATAACCTCAAACTCCCAGGCTTAGACAATCCTCCTGTCTCAGCTTCCAAGTAGCTAGGACTACAGACATGTGCCATAACACCTGGCAAAAATTTTTTTTTTTTTTTTTGTAGAGACGGGGTCTTGCTGTGTTGTATAGGCTGGTCTCAAACTCTTGGCCTCAAGCGATCCTCCTGCCTTGACCTCCCAAAAGTGCTGAGATTACAGGCACGAGCCACATTTTTATTAAGTATTGCTTTCTCCATATCCTACAAATTTTGGTATATATATTTTTAATCATTTAGTTAAAATAGTTCTTAATTTCCATTATGTCATCCTTAATTAATGAGTTATTTAAAGTATGTATCTGAATTTCCAAACATATGGGGATGATTTTCTAGTTATTTGTTTATTACTGATTTCTTGCATAATTACAGTGGAATCAGTAAACATCTATATAATTTCACTCCAAAATTTGTTGAAACTTGTTTAATGATCCCGTCTATTCCAGCAAATTCTTGTAAAATATTACGTGTGTGCTTGAAAAGAATGTGTACTTCAATTAGGTGCAGTATTCTATGTGTTCACTAGAATATGCTTATTAATCGTGTTAATCAAATTTTCATTAACCCTTCCCAATTTCTTTTGGTATCCTTTTTTCATCAATTACTGAGAATAATTCATTAACTTTTTTTTTTTTTTTTTTTTTTTTGAGACAGAGTCTTACTGTCACCCAGGCTGGAGTTCAGTGGTGTGATTTTAACTCACTGCAACCACTGCCTCCCAAGTTCCAGCAATTCTCCTGCCTTAGCCTCCCAAGTAGCTGGGACTACAGGCACGTGCCACTATGTCCAGCTAATTTTTTTTTTTTTTAGTAGAGATGTGGTTTTCCCATGTTGGCCAGGCTGATCTCGAACTTCTGACCTCAGGTGATCCCTCCACCTCAGCCTCCCAGAGTGCTGGGATTACAGGCGTGAGTCACCAGGCCCAGCCTAGAAATAAATGATTTATAATCACAGTAGAAAATTTTAACGAATCGGCTGGGCTCGGTGGCTCACACCTGTAATCCCAGTACTCTGGGAGGCCGAGGCAGGTGGATCGCCTGAGGTCAGGAGTTCGAGACCATCCTGACCAACATGGCAAAAACCCATCTCTATTAAAAATACAAAAATTAGCCAGGCAAGGTGGCACACATCTGTAGTCCCAGTTACTCAGAGGCTGAGGCAGGAGAATCACTTGAACCTGGGAGATGGTGGTTGCAGTGACCCAAGATCGCACCACTGCACTCCAGCCTGGGTGACTGAGCGAGACTCCATCTTCAGTGGGGGAAAAATCATTTCTGGTAGTTCTGTAAACTTTTAATATATTTTATAGACATGTTATTAAATACATATAAATTTAGAATTCTATCTACCCGGCAAATTAAAATCAATTATTATAAAGTAATTGTATTATAAAGCAATTAATGCTTTTTGCCTTAAATTCTGTTTTGTCTGATATTAATATAGCTACAGCAACTTTCTTGTGGTGTTTATTTTCACCTTATTTTTGAAAATTCAATACTAAAATACTATGTTCTTATATCTTATTTTTAGTCATTCTGTAAGTTTAAGATATATTGCCTGTATAATGTATATAAACTTAAAACTCTGGTTTGACAATCTTTCTACCAACAGCATTTAATCAATTATGTTTAATGTAATTACTGATACATGTGGGTTTTCGTTTACCACCACTTCTTGTGCTTTGTATCTTGTACTTTTTTCTTCCTTTAAATTATTTTTATCATTCTATTTTTTCCTTTTTAGTCAGAAGTTATACAACTTTTCTATTTGTTTAGTGTTTATTAATTACAACATATATCCTTGACTTATCTCAGTCAAGCATTAATTCATATCTTTAACCTCCTCCAAGACAATGCAAGAACCTTAGAAGAGACTAATTCCAATCACCTCCTCCAAATTTTTATGCTTTTTCTGTCTTGCATTTTAAATCTTTTTTTTTTTTTTTTTTAGACAGAGTCTTGTTCTGTAGCCCAGGCTGGAGTGCAGTGGCACCATCTCGGCTCACTGCAACTTCCACCTCTCAGGTTCAAGTGATTCTCCTGCTTCAGCCTCCTGAGTAGTTGGAATTACAGGTGTCTGCCACCACACCTGGCTAAAATTTTTTTTGTATTTTTTGTAGAGGCGGGGTTTCACTATGTTGGTCAGGCTGGTCTCAAACTCCTGACTTGAAATGATCCGCCCACCTTGGCCTTAAATCTCTATTTTAAAAAAATCCCACTGAACACTGTATTGTCTTATATAGTAAATGTTCAAATGTTCATTTAGAGTTACCCACATTTTTTTTTTCTTTGAGACAGAGTCTCGCTTTGTTGCTCAGGCTCGGGTACAGTGGCACAATCATAGCTCACTACAGCCTCCAACTTCTGGACTCAACCAATCCTCCCACCTTAACCTCCTGAGCAGCTGGAACTACAGGCATGCACCACCACACCTAGCTAATTTTTGTATTTTTAGTAAAGATAGGATTTCACTGTGTTGGTAAGCCTGGTCTCAAATTCTTGACCTCAAGTGATACACCTGACTCAGTCTCCCAAAGTGCTGGGATTACAGGCATGAGCCACCACGCCTGGCCTAGAGTTACCCCGTCTTTAACCACTTTCTATACTTTTTTTTTTCTATACTTCTGATTTAACATTTTGAATCACTTTCCTCCTACTTGCAAAGACCCAATAAAAGTCCTTTTTGTGTAAACATGCTAGTGGTAGACTCTGTTCTTGTCTATACAAAATACCTTTAATACCTTCACTTTTACCTTTCCTTTATTTTTTTACTTTTTGAGACGGAGTCTCGCTCTGTTGCCCAGGCCGGAGTGTAGTGGTGCAACCTCCGCTTACTGCAAGCTCTGCCTCCTGGGTTCACACCATTCTTCTGCCTCAGCCTCTTGACTAGTTGGGACTACAGGCGCCCGCCACCACACCTGGCTAATTTTTCGTAATTTTAGTAGAGAAGGGGTTTCACTGTGTTAGCCAGGATGGTCTCGATCTCCCGACCTCGTGATCTGCCCACCTTGGCCTCCCAAAGTGCTGGGATTACAGGCGTGAGCCACCATGCCCGGCCCCTTTCATTCTTGAACAGTATTTTCTGCTGGGTTTAAAATTCTGGGATGCATTTCTTTCCTTCATCACACTAAAGAAGTTATTTCCACTGTTCTCTGGCTTACACTCTGCAAGTCAATCATAAGCCTGATCATCATTCTTCAGAAGTTAATGTCTTTTTCCCATCCCCCACTGCTTTTAAGATTTCTTTATATTCCATTTCCTGAAGTTTGATTATGAGTCTTGGTGTGGATTTAGTTTTATTTGTACTGTTATAAATTTGTTTGGCTTCTTGGATTTGAGGCTTGAGGTTTTTCATTTGTTTCAAAAAGTTTATCTACAATCCCATTCAATATTGCTATAGAAACATTTTCTCTTCTTTTTCTAGGTTTCCAATTATGACTGTTAGACTTTCTCACTCTATCTTCTACTTTCTCTATTTTCCATCTTTGTGTATACAGTGCTTCACTTTGAACAGTTTCTTCTAACCTATTTTCCATTTCACTAATTTGCTCTTTAGCTGTATATAATTGCCTATATACCTATTCATTTGTTTTTGAATTTTCAGTTCTCGATTTCAGTGTTTTAAATCTGAAAAGTCATATTTTAGAGTTTCCAGTCCCCAATACAACTAAAGTTTGGGTTTTTACTTCCTTTAATGCTGTAAGAATAGTATTTCATAGTGTATGTCTAATAAGTAGAATATCTAGAATCTCTGTATGTCTGTATTTCTTTTGTCTTTGCTTCTGACAACTCTTTACTTACGGTACCTTCTCTTCTTGTGTGCCTGGTTACCTCTGTGGCTGCATATTATAACAGCAAAATTATCTATACAAATAATTTTAGGCCTAGGATCATATTTCCCTCTAAGATGTCATTGCTTTTACCTGGCACCTATGGGCATTCGCTAAATAGAATGATCGTAATGTAAGTAAGCCTTAAGGTTTCTGGGCCACTTAGATTATGTGAAATTGTTACTGCCAATGTGAGGGATAGTTTACTTCAACTTCACCCTTACTCCTAGGTGTATCTCTTGATAGAGTTCCAACCCAAAGTGAAGAATGATTTATAAGGGCTCTCAGGCTTGAAAGGACCCAGACTACAAGTTTTATCTCCTTCACCTTGAAAGGACACTAAAGGTGTGGGCTCATGCTCTCAACTTCCTTTATCCTGATCAGCAAATGGCCATAAAACAAAAAATGGCCCTAATGCTAAGGCTTGCTCCTCTGTGCTTACCTTCTCTCTCAAAGCTCAACTCAATATCTCCTTATAATAGTGATTTGATGTTTAAGAAGATTTTTAGAAACAATTGATCCAGTTTCTTAAGGTGACTTCAGTAAGAGAGCTGGTTTGAATCACCTGGCCTATCACTAGTTGAGGTCGAAATCTCCCAGCATTCTGTTATATAATATATCCTTAGTACATGGTCTTACCCTGGCAATAACTGCCCCAAGGTGAAAAAGTTCTACGGTATTCTTTGAATAGTAATAGCTCTTCTTGGTAGTAACTTGCCCTTATAGTACAGAGGAACTATAAAGGATGAGAGTTCGTTCAAGTTATAGTTCCTCTAATTCACTCATTCTATGACCCTGGACAACGATTTGTGTACAAAATTGAGTGGGGGATACAACATCTCCACACATACTAGAATATCAAATGAAAGAATGCAAAAAAGCTTGAAAAGGCCTACAAAACTGGCCAGGCGTGGTGGCTCATGCCTGTAATCCCAGCACTTTGGGAGGCCAAGGGAGGAGGACTGCTCGAGCTCAAGAGTTTGAGACTAGCCTGGGCAACATGGCGAAACCCTATCTCTACAAAATATACAAAAATTAGCCTGGTGTGGTGGTATGCACCAGTATTCCCAGCTACTTGCGAGGCTGAGGCACAAGAATCCCTTGAACCTGGGAGGCGGAGGTTGCAGTGAGCCAAGATTGTACCTCTGCACTCCAGCCTGGGCAACAGAACAAGACTGTCTCAAAAAAAAAGATAAAAGAAAAAAACACCCCACAAAACTAACAAAAATTATCATTCTCTTCTCTCTTTTCTCTGCCCCATGGTGAGCCGTTCATCAATGGCTCTAAGACACCATGGCAGGCCAAAGGTCAGTTGACATTTCAGGTCACTCATGAACGGCTAGCAACGTTATACAAGACACAATATTTTCAGGGTCAAATAAAGAGATAACTATTATCTGTATTTTTAAATATTTCTGAATACACAGTGTGAATGCATGCAAGTATATGGGAACACACCCAAACCCTTCCTCCTTCCCTCCCTTCCTCTTATGGATAGCTAGTTAGTATCTGAGGTACCCCAATCAGGAATGCATACCCCAGGTGTGGCTATTACAAAAGCGTCAGCTACAGCTTTGGAATCTATACTAGAGGATTCCCTCACAAGTATAAAGGATGGTAGAAATAATTTTTCTGATGAAAATAGAATTCAATATATGTATGTGTTGGCTGGAAATACCGTACAGGATTCTCTTAACCTTGCATATATATGTAGATTATAAGAATCTGGCAAACCAGGCAGCCTAACACTCTCTGCAGTGGCACTCTGGGCCTAGAACTCTGGTCCTGGGTCTGGACACTTAACAGAGGATTCTATCACCTGCGCCAATGAAAAGGTTAGATGTGTCCTGTATTGAGAATTTTTCTGCATCTGTTTCTACCTAACTTTTGATGTGAGATACATATCCAAAGGACAGGTTGGGGCTTTCCCCAGTCCACAGGAACATGCTGAATGACTAACTTTTGTGCCTGCTTGCTGATGTTCTTATCTGTGGCAAAATTTAGTCTGAGACTTGACTATTGTTACAAGATCACCTGGTAGCATAACTTCTAATATAGGAAGTTACCAGTTTCTACCAAACAAAAAACTTGCACCATTAGGAGCCACAAAATCAGTTCAGCTCAGTTTGCAACAATTGTGGTGCATCAAATTTCCTAAATGAAGCCTGTTGGGACATAACCTCAAAGCAGGAATATTATGATTCTGATCAAGCTGATATACATACTTGCCATCCCAGGCCCTCCAAGAGAAAGGCTGTTTCTCTTCAGTGGGAAAACCACAGGAAGCTACAGAGACAGCCTTGGGGTGTGGGTTTTGCTGGGCTGGGGCGCCTGCCAAAAATACCATCGTTCTGTTTCTTGGCCCCTAGAATGCAATGATACCTAAGCTTTTTTTTTTTTTTTAATGATTTCCCCCAAACCACCTGGACTCTGTATTCTACTCAAAATGATGTCATTTAAAGAATATCTGTATTCAAGGGACTGTATGGGAGGCAGCTACCCTGGTTCAAGTAAATGCAAACCAGAAATATTTGCATTTTCAAAACAGCACTGTCTTGGATTCTTAGTAGCTGCATGTCCCTGCCCTCCAAATGTTTTTTAAAATACTTAAGCTGAAAATTAACCAAAATGGGAGATGAACTATGTTTGTCATAAACAGTTTCTTGAGAAAAAGCTTTTAAACTCTCAACCCTCAGCCTGCATCTGTGCTAAAGGATACCTAGAAGTTGCTCTAGCCCATATGACTTTCAAGATGCTACAGTCTGAAACATGACCATAAGAAAAAAATTCCTCTGGGTATCAGGATTCCCTTTTCCAAAGGACAAGATTCCCAAAGACAGCCTGAAGGAGCCTAACCAATCAGTCCTCGAAGCTGCTAAAAATTTAAAGTGAAATTATTTCCCCTGCTAAATAAGTACAATGGAATTCTATGCATATGAATTAATCCTACCACATCACTGTCTGAGAGATGATTAATATGGTAGAAAAGTGAACAAGAAGTTGGAAATCCTGGACTTTCATGTAATTTCTCTGAGCCTACTGCTTCTCTCCATCTGATAGACTGGGAAGCGCTCTTGATAGCCAATTCATAGGACACTGGAAAGGAATACTGGGAAAACATCCATAAAGTGATGCCAAAGGAACAGAGAAATGCTGTAGCACTTGAAAAGATTAAACCAAGTCCTCCCTGCCCATGTTGCACTGGCTTCCAACCCATTTATAGCTGCGGTAGAAAGAGCAAGATGATTGAGGCTGTAAAAAGGCTTCCAAGAAGCAATGTGGGACAGGGACAAGAACCGCTGCGCTGGCAGGCAGCAGGCATGACCCTGAGCCCAGCACTGCCATGCTGGTTCTCTTCTGTCCCTGCCTCTAACAGCACAGAGAAATTCAGAGGGAACACAGACAAGAAACCTCTCCCAAGATTTATGCTCATCTAAAGTCGTAGGCTTAACATTGGCCACAGATACCTGCACAGATCTTCAGCCTCCAGGAAATGAGAATTCATCCTTCCCCATCAGTGCATGCTTCGGGGAACATGAACTCAGCTTCATTTTGGTTAATAATTAAGCTCCTAGATTTACAGCTGACATGAAAAGAAAAGGGAAAAGGAAAGAAGAAGACAAAGAATCTAAAAACCTGCACATTAGTATTTGCTCACATCTTGAGGCCAGGCCCTTTTCTGTTCCCCTCCTTTTTTGTCAACTTCTAAAGATGGAAAGTTTTTTATGGCTGTAAATGACAAAAATGAGTGTATTCAGGAAGGGAAATGGGAATGGCACCTGATCTCTGTTCAGACAAAGGAGCAATGGAAAACACTGACAGAGTGCCAACTACATGACACCCATCACACGAGCTCTTATTCCATCTTCATGGCTATGGTACTGCAACTACTTTATACCTGAGGAAACTGAAGCTCAAACTTTGCGATACTTGCGTAAGGTCACATGGTTAGTGGGTAGCAGATAAAGCCAGTGCTCACTGCTGCTGCACTAGCCATATCAAAATGTCCTGCCAGCTCTTAGCTCAAAAGATAGGATACTCTTGAATTCTCTTCTGACATTCTCACTTGTTCACACCCATGTGCCATTTTAAGCCTTGCAGTACTTTAAAGCAGTTTAAAATTTTCCTGCAAATTGCTCATTGTCTTTATTCACAACACACAGCTTCAAATTACTTTCCGGAAAAAAAAAAAAAAAAATCAAACCCACCCACAAAGGTCAAAAAGGTACCACAGCTGAGGCTATCACGAGGAAAATACTGTGAGAGTGGAAGCAATTTCCCAAGGAGAACATATCAAACTAGCACAGCCTAACAGAAACACGCAGTCAACCCCAGGGAGCACTGTGAAAGGGTCCATTTGTTGGGACTGCAGTCCTTTTGCTGAGTGGGATAGGATGACATAGGTCTCATTTTCCAGGTATACTTTCAGCTCCTATTGGAATATTCTCAAAAATAGCAACTAGTGAGTGATTAGACAAAGATAGCAGATACTGTTAAATCAAACTCTTGCTCCTCCAGTAGAGCTGGGAGACACACGTGTTTTTGTTTTCTTACTCTGACATTAGTCTATTAGCAAGTCATTTTGCACTCTTTTAAAAATCTGTGTACCTTATGATTAAAATCAATCTTCCTTATCAGTCTGGTCAAATTGAACTAATGAAAATATTGTACATAGGCGTATTAGCAATTTTATGGAAGGTTTTACTCAGGCAACAAATAAATGGTCTCCTTTAAAAGCGATGTTGATTGAGCTCACATTCCACTTTTGGGATACGTAGGAGGTTTCAGCACAACAGTGAGTAATTACAACTTGCCTCAATCCCCACTTTCGTTACCCTCTCCCTTCAAGGCCCTTTGTGGAAGAGCTGACATATAAAGAAAGGAAAATGCAAAGTACAACTGAGAACTAAGAGAAATCCAAATTTTTCCCAGGCCTTCACACATAACACAAAAATATGATTTTGCATGGATTTCTCTCCCAAGTTGGAAGGCCAATAGAGTTCTTTAAAATATCCAAATGCTCAGTGAATCCAGAGTTAATTACAAAGACACCTTAGTGGCCTAGACTACAGGTGAGTTCAGATTACGATTCAACACACGTTCCACAGTAGTCCTCGTGGGAGGCTGAGCATATATTCCAATGATACTGCCTTTACCCAAGACTCTGCTGAATGCACACTTGTATACTGTCAAGATGGCTCCTCTAATTTGCAAAACTTGCTCATGTGTATTCTCCCACTGACTGTTCACATTTGGCACACTTGCAGTAGCTTAAGGCCCACGCAGGTGGTATTTTCCCATTTTAGTCTGACGGCTGTAAATTCAAGATGTCTAACTTTGGTATGTGATTTAACCAGTCACATTAGATATTCTAGAGAAGAGAACCATGTAGGTTTTTCTGTCTTAAAAAAAGCACTAACAAAACTTTCATCATGAGAGAATTATGTAAAACTAGAGAAGGTCAGACACTCTAGAAAACTATGACTAAGTTCATATCACTATCATAAATACAATATAAGATGTTATATGAACGAATCATAAGGGTAACTTCAGGAATAAGACATTCTCAAACAGTTATTTCACATCTCCTTTTTGTTTTTTTTTGAGACAGGGTCTCTCTCTGTTCCCCAGGCTGGAGCACAGTGGCACCATCTCGACTCACCGCAACCTCCGCCTCCTGGGTTCAAAGATTCTCCTGCCTCAGCCTCCCAAGTAGCTGGGATTACAGGCACACACCACCACGTGTGGCTAATTTTTTTACTTTTAGTAGAGACAGGGTTTCGCCATATTTGGCCAGGCTGCTCTCAAACTCCCAACCTCAGGTGATCTGTCCCCCTCAGCCTCCCACAGTGCTGGGATTACAGGCATGAACCACCATGCCTGGCCTATGTTTAGGTATTTAAAACAATCTATTTAAGTAGTGATACATATATTGTATAAAGCCTGTGTAAGAGCTCACGTGTCCATAAAAGCTTTCCCAGTTCCAGCTGATGGTTCCCTTGTTTTAGCAGCTAGGTAGCATTTACAAGTCCATGTTCCTCCCTCCCTATCTTACAAAGTTATTGAGGGTATAGGCAAGAGGATAAAGATGAACGTACTATATAAATAAAAAAAAGAAAGAAGGGGCCGGGCACAGTGGCTTACACCTGTAATCCCAGCACTTTGGAAGGCCGAGGCAGGCGGATCATGAGGTCAGGAGATCCAGACCATCCTAGCTAACACAGTGAAACCCTCTTTCCACTAAAAATACAAAAAATTAGCCGGGCGTGGTGGCGGGCGCCTGTAGTCCCAGCTACTCGGGAGACTGAGGCAGGAGAATGGCATGAACCCCCCCGGGAGGCAGAACTTGCAGTGAGCCGAGATGGCGCCACTGCACTCCAGCCTGAGACACAGAGCGAGACTCTATCTCCAACAAAAAAAAAAAAAAAAAAAAAAAAAGGAAGGAACATGAACAGTGGCTAGTTGGGGACCTCTGCCCATCAGGAGTCAAATCAATGCACCCTACTAGCAGAGAGAGAACTAACCCTTTGAACTCTGAGCAAAGTTAGTACTGTCCTCCAACACCCAGTTGAATACAGCTGGGCCTAAAGAAATGAAATAGTTGATCAAGAGACTACACAATCTCAGACACAAAAACTAGTGGCAAATCAGCCCCTGCATCTACCTTTACTACAGTTGAGGAAAAGGAGTCCCCAGAGAGAGATGGTGAGTTCCCAAAGCCATAGGGGCAGCCATGGTGGGACTGGTTGCAACTCTAATATCCCAGTATCTCATCTAGGAGAGCTTGGGAGTGGTACCAAAGAAACACTCAGAGCAATGGTGCTTTACTAGGATCCGCAGGCACATTTCAGGGACTTCATGAAGCCTCTGAAATTGTCTGTAAAACTGCGTGGCTTTGCGGTTTTTGTTGTTTTTGCTTTTTTTTCTTTTTCTTTTTTTTTTTTTTTTTTTTTTGCTCTGTTGCCCAGGCTGGAGCGCACGATCTCCACTCACTGCAAGCTCTGCCTCCCAGGTTCACGCCATTCTCCTGCCTCAGCCTCCTGAGTAGCTGGGACTACAGGCGCCCACCACCACGCCTGGCTAATTTTTTGCCTTTTTAGTAGAAACAGGGTTGTACCGTGTTAGCCAGGACGGTCTCAATTTCCTGACCTCGTGATCCACCTACCTTGGCCTCCCAAAGTGCCGGGATTACAGGTGTGTGCCACCACACCCGGCTGCTTTGCATTTTTAAGGGGAACAGTAGTGACTGCTTTCATCAGTCTGAACATAATCCATGACTCAAAAATATTTAAGAATAGGCTGGGGGATAAGACTAGAAGTGAATGAGATTAATTCCAAACTAAAAGGAACCCAATTTTTCAATACCCTGAAGACTATGCTTGGGCCACGCTGCCAATGGAACCATCTAAGGAGAACACAGCCCTAAACTTTCTGGTCTGAGTGGCAAAAGGGATCCTGTAAGAAAAAATTTGTCTGGGAAAACTAGATGTGTTTGTGACCACAGGTCACAGGGAAAGGAGTAATCATCACAAGCTCTAATTACTAATTAGGTGGTCTTAAAAACCACAGGTCAAAGTAACGAGCAAGGCCGTGTTCTCTGGAATCATGGAAAAGGTTTTGGCTGTCATTGTCAAGAGACATGAATGCAAGGTTTCTGCAGCCTTTCAAAGCCAGGGCAGCCTTGGCCTTCAAATCCCTGATTCAATCCCTCCCATTATACCTGTGTGTGGACAGTGAGCCCAGAAAAGGCTGCATGTACCTCAAGAGACCTAATGCGATCACAGGGGTCTTTGTTTTCTTATTTCTGATGTCAACACCAGTCCCAGGAGTGGGCAAAGGCCTTGGTACTTGGCCACAGGGAACTGGATACACGTCAGCCATTGTAATTTCCCTGGGAAACAGAAAATATTTTCCCCACTCTATGGATGAGGAAATAGAAGCAAAGGGAGAAACATCCAAGGTTTTTCAAGGCAGTGAAGAGCCAAGAGTTCTGAGGTTAAGGCTTGTAGCTAAATACTCCTCACCAGCTCTGGCTGTATATTCCATCTCCTTTTGGGAACCAAGCAGTTCTAGAGATTGGAGAAAACACTAGTTGCTAAGGACAAGATGTGGGATACATTTTACACCACACAACCATACATATGGAATCCATCATACATTAAAATAGAAGATTTGAGGCCTTGCTGGGTAAATGAGATAGGAAAAGAGAACCTGGGGGTTACTCATCATTTTCCAAATCAGAGATTTATATCCCTTTTGGAAAGGAGAAGGAAAATCTGGCTGTGGCCCAGTTTTGAGTAATATTTGCCACTGAGAAGCTGTATGCAAAGATTCCTGGCACAGGCTGTGGAGAGCTCTTCCGATTGGGCTCTGGCCAGTCCTTGTAAATGATTGAGATTTAAAACCCTATCAAATCTGAGAAGCAGGGAGTATCCTCAATACAGCACCATAAATCCCTTATAGTAGGAATGTTCAGGGGAAAATGATGTCTATGTATAGCTATATACATATACATATATATTTTACATCAAGAAGTGTTGACATCACCAATTAACAGTGATCTAAATGGCTGGATCGTGGTTATTTTCTTAAATATGTTTTCTGATTTTTCTGCAATTAACAATCCATTGCTTGTGAAATAAAGGAAATATAAAATATAAAAGCTAATAAAGTGTCAATAGAGAGCCAGAACTTATTCAACTGACTCACTGAAGAAAAGAAATGGAGGCGGGCAGAGTGGGGGAGCACCTTGGTTGTGGTCACTTGGCAGTCCAGCAAGGGATGCAGAGCCAGGACCCTGGAAATCCCCTGACTTCCTGCCTTTCACACCACCCTGCTGCAGCTGCTGGATTCCTTAGGCTAGGAAACCCCCTAAAAAGCTCGGTGCTAGGTGAGCAAGAGTTTTACATGGAATTGTAAAATTCAAAACAGCAGCTTTAAGCATTAGACAACATATACCAGATTCCAACTCTAAGGATGGCCAAAATTAGAACAGCACTCACAAAGACAAGAGGACGATTTGCAGAAAATTGGTTATCCCAGGCTCAGCCACAACTGCTCTACTGAACAACTTCATAACTGTGCCATGTCTTGTTGTCTCTGGCTGTTATACACGCAATTCTCCACTGCCTGGAATTCCTCGTGTTCTCTCCCCCAGGTGTTTCTAGAAACTCCTACTTGACCCTTTAACATCAACTCAGAAGTCATCCTCTGCAAGGCCTTCCCGGGTCATCCACATTTACAAAATTAATTGGTATTGGGATGCCATAACAAGAGGACAGACCTTGCTGTAGGGCATTTCACAACGGAACAGATCATTACTGGCTTATGAGTCTGTCTCACCCTCTGGACAGTGTTCCTTGAGGACAGTGGCTATTTTAATCATCTTTGTATCTCTGGCACACGGCAGGGACTCAAATGTCAGCTGAATTAAATGAATGTCTGCTAACAGACACATGGTAACAATTTAACCCTTCCTTTCAAATCTATGATTTGCCTTTCTGTCTTCTAAGTGGTGCATTTGCAAAGCCCTTAGGTGACAAGTTACTTTGGGACAGAGGTTTCTCTTAAAAAACATTTAAGTAGCTGGCCGGGCACGGTGGCTCACACCTGTAATCCCAGCACTTTGGGAGGTCAAGATGGGCAGATCACAAGGTCAAGAGATTGAGACCATCCTGGCCAACATGGTGAAACCCCATCTCTACTAAAAATACAAAAATTAACTGGGCATGGTGGCACATGCCTGTACTCCCACCTCCTCGGGAGGCTGAGGCAGGAGATTCACTTGAACCCAGGAGGCAGAGGATGCAGTGAGCTGAAATCATGCCACTGTACTCCAGCCTGGCAACAGAGGGAAACTCTGTCAAAAACAAACACACACCCCTATTTAAGTAGCTAAGTTGACTTTTGGTATTTCATGCTTCTTTTTGGTGGGGGCTTGGAGGCATGGGCATGACTTGCTCTGTCGCCCAGGCTAGAGTGCCATGGCATGATCTCAACCTCCTGGGCTCAAGGGATCCTCCCACCTCAGTCCCTCAAGTAGCTGGGACTACAGGCATGTGCCACCACACCTGGCCAATTTTTGTATTCTTTGTAGAGACAGGATTTCACCACGCTGCCCACGCTGATCTCGGACTCTTAGGCTTGGGGAATCTGTGCACCTCAGCCCCGCAAGGTGCTGGGATTACAGGTGTGAGCCACCATGCCTAGCCTTTCATGCTTCATAAGTAACAAGAAAATATGATAGAAGAAAGGTAGGATTATATAATATCAAAAAATAAATGGGCAGGCTGGCTATGACAAAGGCCAAAACAAAGTATGATATACCAGCTGACATTTATTATTCCTACCCAACCCTTCCCCTATCACTCTTCAAGACATATGCCCAGATACACACAGAAAGCTAATAGCATCACTTTGAGGAGTTTAATCATAACCCATCAACAGAAGAACCTACTGCACAGGCAACACCAGAATGAGTGTATTATTAGGGTTGCTAATCACTAAAATCTCAAGATCAGGTTTCTGGGCACATCTTGCTACATCTGCGCGGGTCCCAGATGGTATGCAAACCAAGTTTGGAGCCTGATTCTTCATAACAGGCTGTTCCTGCAATATCACAAAGGTTGCAACAGAATTGTGCAACAAGAGCAAGAATTCTCTGCATGCAGTCTCCTCTAGCACAGTCCTGCTCCTGACTCTGCAGGTCTGAAAAAAGGTTTTGGTCAACTTCTGGGTCCCAGAAACAAGGCTATTATTGCATAGAACACCTGAAGGTGCCTAGCTTTACTCCTTATAGCGAAGGACTAGTCATAATATACAACATACTTCCCCTTCCACCAGAATTGACTGGGAAAGGGTACCTTGGAACTTTCTGGAGTGATGGCAGAACTCTAATATCTTGATGGGAAGAGTGTGGGTTACATGGGTGTATACATTTGTTAAACCTTAGAGTTGTTTTAAGATTCATACATTTCACCATATATAAATTTTACCTAGAAAAAAAGAACTATGCACAAATAGGAACTCTAGGTTCTAGGTTTATTTTCTGTAGTAGTATGGGCTAGCAATTTTGAAACTACTTCCTGTGTATTCTAGACTTCAGCAAGTGAGTAAATATATCCAGGACAGGGCTGGGCGCAGTGGCTCACACCTGTAATCCAAGCACTTTGGGAGGCCGAGGTGGGCGCATCACGAGGTCCGCAGTTAGAGACCAGCCTGAGCCAACAGAATGAAACCCTGTCTCTACTAAAAATACAACAAATTAGCCAGGCATGGCGGCGAGCGCCTGTAATCCCAGCTATTTGGGGAGCTGTGGTAGGAGAATCACTTGAACCTGGGAGGCGGATGGAGGTTGCAGTGAGCCAAGATCGCAGGTTTCTCACTGTTGAAGGTAGTCAGAAATATGGAAAACGAAAAAGCAGCATCACCAAAAGGGATATAATATATATAACTCCCGACATGAGGAGACAGCATCACTTCTTTGGTATTCCCACCAAAAATTCATAACCTGCATCGAATCATAGGGAAACATCAGACAAATCCACATTGAGGGAAATTCTACAAAAATAACTGGCAAAATATCAAAACATCAAAGAAAGACAAAGGAAGATGAAGTAACTTTTCCAGATTGAAGGAAGCCAGAGACACGACAACTAAATGCAGAGTTTGATCCTCAATTGGATCCTGGTCTGGGAGGAAAAAACCTATAATGAACATTAACTGGTATAAACAACAACATTGAATACACAGACTGTGGATTAGAAAATAGTATTGTGCAAACATTAAACTGCCTGAATTTGATAAGGGTAAAAGGGTATTGTGTTTAGGTAAGAGAATGTCTTTGTTCTTTGGAATTTACATTGAAGCATTCAGTTATAAAGGATCACAATGTCTCCAACTTACTCTCAAAATTTCAAGAAAAAAATGGGGGAGGGGAAGGGAAGGAGGAGGGATTGGAGGAGGACAGCACATATGCATGGGGCAAAATGTTAACAATGGATGAATGTAGGTAAAGTGCATACCGGAGTTCCTTGTACTATTCTTGCAATGTTTCTATTAAGCTTAAAATTGTATCAAATAGAAAGTTACCCAAAAATACTCTACTGCCAAAAAATATTTAGGTGAGAGTCTAACAATAACAAAGTAATTTAATGTACTACAGGAAATTCTTCCAGGAATATTGATTTTTAAAATTGTACTTTTCCCTCTGGTAGTAATGCCACAATACTCTAGTTAGCTTGGAATTTCTTTGTAGAAGTAAAGAGCAACTCACATAAACTTCAAATAAGGTCTTTTGAAATTTCATTGACAAATACCATCTGTTTAGAAAGTTCTGCAAGACAGTAAGTAGAAACTGGAATGAAAGTGACTCCTCACCACCCACCTCTCCCCACCATTCTTCAGTATTTTTCCCCTAAGATGGAACAATTCACCTTCTTATGTGCCAACCTAAGATCAAATAGGATAAGAAATGATTTGTGGGTAAATGTTCCAACTTTTCTGCTTTAGAAGCAAAGCACTGTATTCTTCCCCATCTCAGGCTACATAGAAAGCTCTCACTCGTGTGTACGCGTGCTCTCTCTCTCTCTATATATATGTATGTATATAATGGTATTGCTTTGTTTTTAATAAATAAGGTAATGAACAAGTGTTTTACTATCCAGCAGAACTTATTCTACCTTCCCCAATCTGTCTCTGTTTGTGGTTAAATCAAGACACAAGCATGGCCTTGATCCTGGTGGGGAGGAGGAAACATACTGAAAACTACCAAAGGAAAAAATTACTTCATGAATGTCAAAGGATACATTTTTAAAAGTCATTTTTAGCCCCAAAGAATCTTTTGAAACAATAACAACTATGACATGACTCTGTATAAAATGTATTATGCTAAATACACATTAAGAAAAATTCACATACAAAGAAATGAAAATGTAATTGGATTTGTCATTTTAAAGTATTAATATTGGGTTTGTAGATAATAGAGAATGACAATCTCCTAAGCGAATAAAGAAGGTAGCCAAGTAAGTAAATGCTGCATTTCTACTGTAAGGAAATACGTGCACCAATGAAGCAACCTTTCCAGCACAAAAGAAATTTAATACCCAGACCACATGAAAAGTGATCGCTATGGGAATAGCACAGCTGTTAAAATCCGAGTCAGTTTTTATTAAATCATCCAACATGTTTATGTAAAGCAGGACTCTCAGAATAATCACCAAGAGGAAATAATTTTGCTAACAAAAAAGTGATACCTGTATTTAATTTAAAGCTTACAATAAGTGTGAAAGAAAAATGCTAAGCTATTCTCTTTTAAAGTATATAAGGAATGCCCAGTTAGTTGGTATGCTTGTGATTCTTTTATAAACAGTATCTCAAAGGCTAATTTAATTAGAAATAGAACAAAAAAGAATGAGTGTTTGCATTTCACTTAAAGAACCCAATTATCTTTATTTCATTGACTAGCCAGACCAACAGAAAGCTATAGAAAACCTTCTGGCACCTGTGCCAAATGATTTCAGTATGAAAATTAATACTGCCAAGTTATTTGGAGACCAGTTAGCTCAACCATTCAAAGAAAAAAAAAATCTGCTCCACTAAAGATGTAGTATATAATCCTAAAACTTGCATTTCTGAAGATGGAGGTGCATGCAGACAGACATCCTTGAGGCCCTGGCTTGAGCAGATATATCTTAAAGGAAACTACAGAAAGAATGGGCTCATGGGTAACTACTGACGAAGTCTAAGCCTGAAATCTCAACATAGGCACTTGGGATGCATAATAAAATGGGCTTAATTTACTTTGGAAGCAAAAAGAAAATAATTACTCTAAGTTTTTGAGCATCTAAATGTAACCAAATTTATCAACATTGCTTGTCAATTCTACATTCAGTTTTTTAGAGAAACTGGTCAGGATTGTGCTTCCCATAAAATATAGCCCAAGTACAGTTTTCAAAGGAAGCTTGTCAACTCAGAATAGAGAAAAACGTCCCTAGAATTCTCTTTCTTCCACAGTGGCAGACGATGAAGGCTACACAGAAAAATAGTCCCAAATTATAACTGAGAAGCCACAGTTGGGGATTAGTGGCCAACAACATTATTTTGTATAGTACTTCAACATGAAAATCTTTACTTATCAGCAATCATGAGCCTTAAAAGCCCAGGTCAAGTCACTGGGCATTAGAAGTCTGAAAGGGACACTTGAAAGGAAATCAGCTATCACATATAGTGTACATGTAAAAGTCACTCAGACGGTATCTGAAAGCCTATTAAAACATGAGATGCCATCACTGTAGTTTTGCGATATATCAGCCGTTTCCCATTATGATGGCTAACATACTGGCTCTATTTTTAGAGCTTCTGGAAAGATCAAAGCTGAAGGGGACCTTTTAGTGGCTCCCCATCCAGACCCCTAATCTCTGTTTACTTTTTCTTTGTAATTATGTGGATCTGCAGAAGACGCATAGCCAGGGCTGCCTCACTCTCAGAGTAATGCTTTAAAAAATTGCTCTGTGAGGGTCCCTGCTAGGAGGGAACCCTCTGGGGAGGAACAAAGAGCAGTAAAGTTCAAATTCAAGACAAAATTAGCATGATGTAAGTATTGATACAGAGTTGAAATATTCTAACTCGTCTCCCTACACATTTTCTCAGGCTGGTTTTAAACCACTGTGAGAATGAATACACATCCATGAAAACAAAGTCCTTTCTGAGTGCTTAGACCCCACCCTTCCCCCACAAAAAGCTCTTAGTTGGTTTCAATGGCTCTAGCTGGTGAGGCTGTGGTCAAATGTTGACCCGCTCACTTTTAAAAACAAGTCCCTCCAATACAAAATGACTTACTTTGGAAGAACAAGCTGTACATTTGTCAAATGCCAGGCTGACGGGAAGGACATTATCAAACCGTGACAGAAATCCCCGGATCTAAAAACAAAACAAAACAATTCACATCAAACACACAATGACCACATCTATGAAATGCATGTCTGGTTTCTGACAAGAAGTAGGAAATGATTAATATGGCGGTCCGGATAGAGATTATGAGCAAAGTAAGTTCGAAATGAGTATTTTCCCTTGTAATCAGTTTGCAGAAGAACTACATTAGGTCCTTTACTCCATTAGGAGCCAGGGCTTACAAGCTTTTCAAATATTTCTGACCTAAAAACAAACTGACTGTAAAATACAAAATGCAAGCTGTAGTATCTAAAGTATTAACAAATGTCTTCCAAAATGTAACAGGTCCACTGGTATACTCAACAATTAGCTCCCACGTGTGTTCTAGTGAATATGGGATAAATACACATTTCTACGACATGATTTTGGGTGGGGTCTCACAAGGAAAGACGGCTTGGGGACTGTGGAAGGCAGAAATAGCCCTAAGCATATATCCAGTTATTTGCTTAATTTGGAACAGAGAGATAAAATGTAAAACATCATCAGATTTATGGGGAAACAGCACCACCTTGAGCATAAACTTCTGGACTACAACTGAGTTACATTTCCAGAGTACCAGCTATAATTAGGTTTCACAAACTATGACTGTAGTAATTTATTCAGAACATTATACCTCTATATACTATACTTACACCAAAGGGGGAGTTTTAAGCTGTTCTATATATCATAAAAATACGAATGGTAAAATCTCTGAAGTCTCCATAGGACTCAACGTTTACAATAAACCAGACAACACAAATCTTATGAGTTAATTTATTTGACCTTTCAAATTCCCCATTTTATGTTGAAAAACCTCAGGCTCAGGAAGAGTGGCAACTTGGCTCAGGTAAACAGTAAGTAATGGAGCCAAGACTCAAAAATGGACCTCCTGATGCAAATCTGGCCCAGGTCTGAACTTCCCTCCCTCTTAGAATATCACAGCGTTTGTCTTCAACACTAGGTCTCCTCACAACTTTAACACTCTCACTTGAATAGAACAAAAAACCCAATCTACCACCCTTTAGCCATCCTTTTAACACCATGCCCTTTCCCTCAAACCCCCACCCCCCAAAACACAAACAAAAAACTTGACAAACTCTTTAAAGAAAAAGGCTTTCTGAGTTTTGGATAACTCCATCCTGATGTTCACACTGTAATAGTGTTGTTTGCGCATACTTATCTCAGGAAAAAATCTAACCTAGAAAAAAATGCCTATGGTATTTTTTTTATTTTTATTTTTTTTCTGAGATGGAGTCTCGCTCTGTCGCCCAGGCTGGAGTGCAGTGGTGTGATCTCAGCTCACTGCAACCTCTGCCTCCCAGGTTCAAGTGATTCTCCTGCCTCAGCCTCCCAAGGAGCTGGGGTTACAGGTGCGTACCACCACACCCAGTTATTCTGTATTTTTAGTAGCGATGGGGGTTTTGTCATGCTGTCCATGGCATGTCCAAACTCCTGACATCAGGTGACCCGCCCGCTTTGGCCTCCCAAAGTGCTGGGAGTACTGACGTGAGCCACTGTGCCCCGCCCGATTTTTAAATGTCCTTATTAATATGCTATGTGTTTTTTAATGCAATCCAAGATCAAGTGTTTGATAGAAATGATAAATTTGGGCCAGGCAGTGGCTCATGCCTGTAACCCCAAAACTTTGGGAGGCCGAGGCAGGCAGGTCACCTGGGACCAGGAGTTCAAGACCAACCTGGACAACATGGCAAAACCCCATCTCAACTAAAAATACAAAAAAACTTTGCTGGGTGTGGCGGTGGGCGCCTGTAATTCCAGCTACTCGAGAGGCTGTGGCAGGAGAATCACTTGAACCCGGGAGGCAGAGGTTGCAGTGAGCTGAGAGCATGCCATTGCACTCCAGCCTGAGTGACAGAGTGAGACTCCATCTCAAAAAAAAAAAAAAAAAGACATTTGGTAACCGGTATAAGTTAGATAGCCTCATTATAAACATATGAAAATATGACAATCTTTTAGTTCCTAATATCTCAGGAATGTGGTAACCATTTCATAATCCATGGCTTGAGCCATAATCAGGGTCATAAGTTTGCTATTCAGGACACCAAAACAGGAGACATCAAAATAGCAGAAAAGAGTTTAATAGCAAGTCACAAATGGGAACGCTGAAATTTTCATGAGCTCTGGAAGTTACAGGCTTGAGAATACTTACAGGTAGTCTCCTCTATACCCCAATTACTTTTATATTAAGTTTACTTAGAAAAGAACTTTATCACATTTAGCATATTTTTCCATTAAAGTTTTTAACATGGCCTACATGTCATGTGTCCATCTATGTTTCATGGAAAGGTTTCTGCATGCTGTTTTCTCTAATACGGTTTTCATCAAACTTTCTTTATGTTGCACAAATACTGGTAATTTTCTCTGATACTGTCTTACCATTGGAGGTGAGCAGGTAAAGCTGAGGGACAGGGAGAAAGTACATCCAGTTGGGGTAGAAAGGAAGAGAGGAAATAGAGAAGGGAAGAGAAAAATAACAACAACAACAACACAGGTGGCGAGGAATAGAACAAAAAGGAGATGCCATGCACAGGATTGGTTGAGTGAGGGTCCAAACACCACTGTTCAGCAGCCCCAGACAGTTCTTTACTAGGAAACAGATTTATTTACCCAGAAAATGAAGTAAAATAATATTTGTGTGAGGACTTTCAAATTCACCAAGTTGGTATCAGAAGGCCCAGAATTTAACCAAAATAATTCCAGTTTTAGATAATTTAGGACAGGAAGCCCTTCTTCTCAACCCTACTGCAAGAGACTCCTAAGGGGGTACTTCCACAGGTGGGCTCCCTCCCTTCTAGCTAATGCAAAGACTGAGCTGTCAATTTTCCTAATACACAACTCTGAGGCCTATCGTTTTTTACCCACTCCCTATAGCTGACAAAATAAGACAGAATTTCTTGCACTCCAAGGTCCCTCTGCTCTGGGCACGGCTCACCTTTCCAATTAAATTCTGGATTGAATTTTTCACAAACTCTGTACAACTGCTAAGCTGAACTACAACTTCCCTCCCAAAGATATTCTTGATTTCCTGAGCTTGCCTCATGCTGAATTCTGTGACTCAAAACTCTTCCTTTTGGTGACAGCTACATATCTAAGTGTTCACCTTCCTTAAAAACCACTCAGCTCAAACACACCTCGTTCACAAATTCTCAATCTACCACCCAACCTAGAAATAATATCTCTACCCTCTGAAATCCTTCTTTTGATCTTTATGCCCAAAATGCCTTGAGGAATAGTTTTGGGAGTTTAAAATTCATAACAGGCTTGAGATATAATACACATACCATAAAATTCATCTTTTAAACTGTACAGCTCAGTGGTTTTTAGCATATGAACAGTTTTGCAACCATCATCACTATCTAATTTCAGAACATTTTCATCACCCCCAAAAGAAACCCAGCAATTAGTCCTCATTCTCCCCTCTTCTCAGACACTGGCAACCACTAATCTACTTTGCTTCTCTTGTTTTATCTATTCTGCTTATTTACTATAAATGAAACCACAAATGACTGGCTTCACTTAGCATATTTTCATCCACATTGTATCATATGTCAGTATTTCATTCCTGTTTACTGCCAAATAATATTGAATTGTGTCACTATACCACATTTATTTAGCAATTCATCAGTAGATGTGCATTTCTCTTGGGAATATACGTAGGCGCAGAATTACTGGGTCATATGACTGTTTAACGTTTTGAGGAACTGCCAACTTGTTTTCCAAAGTGACCATATCATATTAAAATCTTGGCCGGGCGTAGTGGCTCACACCTGAATCCCAGCACTTGGGAAGCTGAAGCAGCCAGACCACAAGGTCAGGAGTTTGAGACCAGCCTGGCAAACATGGTGAAACCCCATCTCTACTAAAAATACAAAAATTAGCCGGGTGTTGTGGTACGTGCCTGTAATCCCAGCTACTCAGGAGGCGGAGGCAGGAGAATTGCTTGAACCCGGGAGGCAGAGGTTGCAGTGAGCCGTGATAACGCCATTGCACTCTAGCCTGGATGACAGAGCAAGACTCCATCTTGGGAGCAGGGGGAAAAAAAAATCTCACCAGCCAAGTGTGAGGGCTCCAATTTCTTCACTTCCTTGTCAACACTTGTTATTATCTCTTGTAGATTATATGTAAATATGAAACAGCATCTAACTATGGTTTTGACTTGCATTTCTCTAATGACTGGTAATGTCAAGCATCTTTCCATGTGCTTCTTGACCATTTGTGTATCTTCTTTGGAGAAATGTCTATTCAAATCATTTGCCAAGTTTTAAACATTTTTTAAATTGCTGAATTGTAAGTTTGTTACATATTCTGGATAAAGGTTTCTTACCAAATATATCATCTGCAAAAATATTCTCCCATTCTGTTTTTTTTTCTGTTCATTTGTTTGATACAGCATCTTGCCCTGTTCTCCAGGCTGGAGTGCAGCAGTGTGATCTCAGCTCACTCTAGCCTTGAACTCCTGAGCTCAAGCGATCCTCAGCCTCTCCAGTAGCTGCGACTACAGGCACACACCACCACACTCAGCTAATTCTTTTGATTTTTTTTTTTTTTTTTTTTTTTTTTTTAAGAGAGATGAGGTCTCGCTATGTTGTCCATGCTGGTCTTGGACTCAGGGCTCAAGCGATCCTCCCACCTTGGCCTCCCAAAGCATTAGGATTTCAGGCATGAGCCACCATGCCCAGCCTTTTTTTTCTTCTTCTTCTTCTCTTGAAGCACAACAGTTTATTTTAGTGAAGTCCTACTTACCACTTTTTCTTACATTGATTGGTCTTTTGGCATCTTACATAAGAAACCATTGTCTAACCCAAGGTCATAAAAATTTATGATATTTTCTTCTAGGAATTTTTACAGTTTTAGCTCTCACATGATGTCTATGATCTATTTTGAGTTAATTTTTTAATATGGTATGAAATAAAGGTCTAAATTCATTCTTTTGCATGTGGAATCCTGTTGTCTCCCTACTATTTGTTGAAAACAGTATTCTTTCCCAATTAAACTGTACTGGTTGGCCATTAAGGGTTTATTTTTGCACTCTCAATTCTTTCCATTTACCTATATATCTATCTCTATGCGAGTACTTAACTATCTTGATTACAGTAGATTTGTACTAAGTTTGAAACTGGAAAGTATGAGTTCTCCAACTTTGTTCTTCATGCCCAGGATTGTTTTGGCTATTCTGGGTCCCTTGCATTTCCACATGAATTTTAGGATCAGTCTGAATACTATAATTACTTTAAGAAACGTTTTTATCTTTCTTTCTTTTAGAGGACAAGACACAGGCTGAGCTACTTGTATTTACTCATAGCACAGCGATTTATTCATAAGACAATAAATTATGAAATGAATAAACAAGTAAAGAAAAACAACCCAAGGCCTACAAAATTATTCAAATCTGGACTATACAGAGAAAACAGGTCCCACATAAACCACAAGAAAAACTCTGACTTGCCACCATTCATATGCTCTGCATTGCATTCCCTCAATCTTATAAGAACTGCATAAAATTCAGAGAGCAGAGGTTGCTACTTAAAATTAGCACCTTACTTACATATGCATAGAAATCCCGCAGCAATCTAAAATCCAAGTACCTTATGCAAATAAATATATACATACCTGTTGAGAGAGGCCAGGCTCCAACTCCCAAATAAGTTATAAAGATTTGTCCCTTGCTTGGGTGGAGAAAAATTCACCATGACCTTCCTACTTAGAAGTGTGCAAAGTCTATAAAGCAAAGCATTGCTCAGTATTTTTCTAAACTTGCCTCATCAGAAGAAGCCCCTGGAACTTGATTCAAAAGGTCTGGGGAAAGGCCTGAGAATCTGCAGGTTTAACAAGAGCTCCAGGTGGTTCCCATCAGGCAAGCAAGGGAAACAGGATGCTTTGTTACTAACCTTAGTTACACCCTCCTGTGGTTTGCTCTGTACCACTCAGCATCACCTGTTAGCTGTAAATATGTCATGGGATTATGGGTTGTTTTGTTTGCTTGTTTTCTGTCATGTCAGAAAACGGATGGAAGCACTTAGCAAGCCTCTAATTCTTTGTGCATTTTCTAAAAATAGCACCACCACACCACCTAATTTAGCTCATGTTAAATTAACATTTAAATTAAAAGGTTTTATAAAGTGATATCAAAGGTATTTTTCCATCCACACAGGGAACTAAAGCCCCTGCTCAAAGGAAATTTTCGACCTTTTGGATTTAGTCATAACGTGGAGGAAGTCTCACACAGCTTACTCTCAACTCCTGTTCTACTCCTATTTGTTGTCAGTTTCTCCTTATAGTCGGGTAAGCATTAAACTGCTTTTCAAAAAAAAAAAGTTAACTCTTCTGTAACAAAAACGATAAGCACATGACAGAAAACAAGCAAACAAAACAGTAACCCATACTCTCATGACATATTTACTTCCATTTTCCTATTTAAAAAAAAATTATCTAAACTTTTAACTTCAAACAGCCTCCCCTGAATATTGTTTTCTCATTCCTCCCTCTCCCCACAAGGGGAAAACACTGCCAGTTTCACACACACACACACACACACACACACACACACACCTGCCCCTTACCTACCAACTTTGTAGCTAGTAAGAGGGATTCCTCAGAGTGGCCAAACCTTGCCTCCCTCTGCACATTTTAAGATTTCCATTATAATTTTTTTCCTTAGCACAGAATATACAGAAAAAAAATTAAAATGGTCCATATAGAAATTGGATTGGCGGTTGCCTGAGGCTGAGGGTGGGGAGATGAACTGGGAGAAGGCACAAAGGAACTTTTTGGGGTGACAGAAAAATTCTGTATCTCATTTGTGGAGGTGGCAGTTATATGAGTGTATACACTTGTCAAATCATATTAAAGTGGGTTCATTTTATGTTATGTCTTGAAAAAGGTGATTTTAAAAAATGGCTTATAATCTTAATTTTTCAAAACAGTGCAGAAAGGTACAAAATGAAAACCCTAAGTCCCTGTTACCTCCATTACCTCTCCCTGCAAAATAATCACCAACATTAGTGTTCCATAGAAACGTCTAGAAAAAAATTGTATGCCTAAACTAGCTCTACAATATTTGTATCTTTGCTACTCCCTGAATATTAAAAAACCCACCTGGGAATTACAGAGCTTAGAAGAAGCCCAATTACCTGTGGTTTCTTGGCTCTAGTCCCACTCATCACCCCCAGGCCCAAAAGGCCACACGCTTTGAGTGGAAATCCCTGTTGTCAGATGTGGGGCACCAGGTTGTAGCTGAGCTTGGCTCACAGGGCCTTAGGAGACAGGACACACTGTCCTCACCGTGGGGAACGAAAACACAGCAGACAGGATGCAAAAAGCATCAGAATAGGGCCTTTATATGGTCGTTTGGCCTCGCTCCCGGGCTGTTCCCAGCTGGACAGCGTGTGGTCCGGCAGGAATTCATTAGGCACACCTGTGCTTATCTAATTAGCTTCCAAAGGCTCTCAGGCAGGAACACCTGTTGGGGCTGGAGATGTGCACTGGGGACAAGGTGTCAAGGGTCCTTTTAGAAACACAACTAGTGTTGGTGGAAGCACAAAATTCAAAAAGCAGGATTTGGTCTGCTGCCTTAAGAAGTTAAGTACTCTGCCCCAGGTGATGCCATCAAGAAGCCATTTTTTCATGGACAGAAGCAGTGGTCCTCAAATGCCTAATGTCCCTGGAGGTTTTCGCTCAGTAGCTCTGGGATGGGCTGGGAAATGCATATTTTGAAATGGTTCCTCTGGTGATTCCGATTGAAAGTCAGGTATGGGAATCCCTGGATTAGGCTGTCTTCTGATTTAAGACCAAATGACTCAAATTCTATTCCCAGAGCCACTTGTATCGCCTCGTCTATTCTCCATGCAGCAACCAAATCTAATCATATCACGCCTCAGCGTTCAGTGGCCTACCAGTGCCCCTGGGTTGAAGGTCCAAGCATTTCCAATGGCCTCTGCATTCCTGCCTTCTCTGCTGTGCCCCTTCTACTCGCTGTCTCACAGGTAAACTGGCCTTTCCCTTCCTCAAACTCTCTGAGCACCTTTCCCAGCCATCGTTTCTGCCTCTTCTATATCCCCCCGGCTAAAGCACTTACTTCTCTCCCTTTTCCCTTTCAAATAAACAACTGTTCCCTCCTAACCCTAGAAGCCAGGCAGGAAGGCATGTCCTGGAATAATGTGGAAAATGATACCCCAGAGAATAAAGGGAGGAAAGCACTAAAATTTACTGAATTCCATGCCTGTGTTCAGGGCTCCTGGGTGTTTTCATACACTGCATCCAATTTTGGCCTCACTACCATCCTGTGGCCTTCCTCCGATCTCCAAATAGGAACACAGGAGGCTCAGGGAAGTGATATGGCTTGCCCAATGGTCCACAGCTACCAAGTAGTAAAGCCAGGAATCTGAATTTTGTTCTTTCTGGCTCTAAAGCCTGAGGAATAAAGTTGAAAAGCAAAGAGGTAGAAAGGAAGAAAGAGGCTAGAGGAATTTAAAATAAAAAAATACTCCCAAACAAAACCTCAATGCCTAGATGGCTTAACACCTATCAGGTGGATTCAATTACCGTTAGTCAATTATGCCCAGTTGGCCACAAAATAAATATAGATCAGGAATAGAAAGGGTCCTCTTTCTTTCTGGGCCACCCACCCCTGGTGGTGTTTTCACCTAAGCTGAGTAAAATTAGCTTCAGACCCAGGCCTCGACGGGAGGCTAAGATCCAATGCCCAGAAACAAACAGCCATTCTGAGAAAGCACAGTTGCAGCCACAACTGGAACCTGCTGCTTTAACTTCACACTAGCTTCCAGCAGGCCTGGCAATATTTCTAAAGCTTGGAGTTTGCATAAATAAAAACTAACTCCAAACTCCAAATCGATCTTGGATGTTGAAAAGAGTCTTAATCAAGTTCAATGCCAAAATGGAGAGTGTAGCAATTGCAAAACCCTAAGCACACCAGAATGGTCTTTGTTTCAGCTAAGAGCTTCAGCTCTCACCACTGACGCACCTCTCACTATTAAACTAGAGTCACCAAGGGGGCAGAAAAACCAAGCTGGACATAAGCCAGTGCTTCCTTAGAAAAACACTGCAGAATGGAGCAAATCTTCCCAACCACTCCCTCTCTACTCATTGCTTTCAGAGCTTTATGAGAGTCTTTATAAATTCCTTTTTAGGAGAGTAGATAAGTTTCCATTTTAATTAAAAGTGAAAGATGAAACCAATATTTACAAGTGTCTCTTATGTGCCCAGAACTTGCTAATGCTTCGTACATGTGACTTAATCCATCTACGAATTACAGGAGCTTATTATATTATCCTCATTTTACAGATATAAAACATGAGGTTCAGAGAAGATATGTAACGTGCCCAAGGTCACACAGGGACAAGTGCTAAGAGCTGCCTCAAATGGTTTTGTAAAATGAGATAGTAAATGTGAAATTAAGAGACAAAGCTGGGGTTCTAATCGGATCTGTATGATCACAAAGTCTTTAGGCTGCCTTCCTAAACAGGCACCTCCTAAACAGGACAGCCGTATCCAGCGGGTAAAACTCATGGGGCAAAGTGACATCCTTCAACCTATAAAGTTAGGCCCAACTCCTCTTGGGACAAGAGATGCAATCTGAGATGCTTCTGAATGCTGACATTATAATTTATCCTCCAGGGAAACAGCAATCTTGATTCTGCTTCTGGAACCTCACAGAGGAAACTCAGACATTGTTAGACGTATACCCAGATCCTTCCTTGTATTCAGAGACCTCCCCACTGGAACCAGACTCTACTGCATCCAAATGACTTGGGATACATCCATCACCTTAGATTACCCCAAATGCAAATGAAACTCAACACTGGGTGGATCTTGTACCAGTTACTTAACTTCTCTGAACTTCATAGTGCTTGGCACTTGGCAGAGTCAGATTACCTGGTGAGGGGATGGCTGGATGGAAGGAAGGAGATAAGATGAATAGGTCACAAACCATAACACTTGATACAGTGAAACATAAGGCCTGCCCATTTTTTCTGCTATATCCATCATCATCAACCAGAGAGGTATAGAACCAGAGGGGAAAGGAGGGTCTTCTCCTGGGCTACATCTCAGGAAATATGTTCTTATTGCTTATCTGCTAAGATTTCCCTCTTCAGCAGTCCATCTGTCCATGTCCCTAGGAGCACAGAGATAAGTATTTCTGAACACAGTAAAGACGTTTTTTCAAAATTTAAAGGCCTGAGGATTTGGGGGGCACAGCCTGTGTAGAAAGGGCAAATATCCCGAGATACGGCTAGAGATCCCAGCTCCACCTCAGCATGTGAATCAATTAGAATTTTCCCAGGCCAGATCCCTCCCAAGGTCCTGCCCTAGTTTTGGCTTTGTATTACCTTTCTGAAGCTAAAATAATTCATGAAGCTGAGAAAACCCTGGGGTTGGCAATTCCAAGCTCAGAAGAATGGCATACACATTCAGGGTCTTTTTTTTTATTAGTACTTTAGAACCAAGAGTTCATTTACCTAAAGACAAAAGATGTGCACTGCTTGGTCCACAAGTGGGATAAAGCAGGAGTGCCCCATCAATTACCTTGGTGTTTGGATAACTGTTGTAGCGTCACCTTGATTCCTTTTTTTTTTTTTTTGAGGCAGGAACCCCCCCTGTTACCCAGGCTGGAATGCAGTAGTGTGATCCTGGCTCACTGCAGCCTCAAACTCCCACAGGTGCGTGCCACCACACCTGGCTAATTTTTTGTAGAGATAGGGTCTCTCTATAATCAGGTTACTCTCTGAGTAATCAGGTTGGTTTTGAACCCCTGGACTCAAGCAATTCTCCCACCTCAGCCTCCCAAAGTGCTGGGATTACAGGAGTGAGCCACTGTGCCTAGCCTCGTCACCTCGTTGTCATTCTATGAGGATGTACAGCCAAAGACTTAGCAGGCTAACAGGCTGTTAATTTCTGTCACATCCAGGATCTCTCACCAGCCAGCAAACCAACTTCCTGGAGATATCAAGAGTGGCCTGTACATTTTATAAATCCCAAACTGTGCCTCGTACCAAAGAAGCAGAAAAAGGATCTGGCCTTGCAGAGCTCAGCCACCAGCCAGGAAAAATCAGTCTTTCTTTCTTTCTTCTTCTTCTTTTTTTTTTTTTTTTTTTTTTAAGTAAAAGAACACTGTTGATGGGAAGCAGAAAGAACAACACTACTATGCTAAGATTTATAATGAAAAAGCTCCCTCTACAAAAGACAATAGATTCCAAAGAGTACATACTATATAATTTCATTTACAGAAGTTCAAAATCAGACAAACATCTCCCATGGTATTGATAATCAAGAGGTGCTTACCTCTCTATAGGAAGGAGGCAATAATAATCTGAAGAGGCATGAGGGGGGGCATTGAAGGTGCTTGATAGTTACTTTGTTCTGATCTGTGTGCTGGGTATAAGACTGTTCATTTTGTGATCATTCATCACATTACCACTTGATGTGTGTTATAATCTATATCTATTCCACACATCAACAAAATGATTTTTTGAAAAATCATTCTTTTTATAGACAGAAATTAGCTTATACTTACTGCTGCCTGCTTGCAGAATCGAATCCACGTACAATGGGCCAGAGACTTAAAAAACAAAAAACAAAAAAAACCCCAAACAAACCCATAAGCCTTTTGCTCACCCGAAATGGTTTTTTATGGTTTTCAAATTCAGTAAGAGGTTTCCTCAGGCAGAATTTCACTGAATTTCAGGGCCTAATCAGGCCTTTTTTTTTTTTTTTTTTTTTTTTTTTTTTTTGGCACTTGGCCAATCTTTGGATGGGCCAAATTCTGCCTGTGGACCCAGAGACAGAACAACTAAGTAATCCTCAGGCCTCCTAGGTCTGACACAGAGGAGAGCAGAGACCCAGAGAGCACAGGAAAAGCTAAGGAACTTTCTCCAAATTACACAATGAGTTGCTGGTGGGGGGCCTTGTGATTCTCAGTCCAAGGACTATCACTTTTCTACTACATCTCTTCCACTGGGGCCAATTAATAAAACTTCTCCTCTGGGGAACTGAGAAAATTGAGCCCAGTAAACTTCACTGGTCATTCTTTGCATACAAAGTACACAAAGGAGTTTACCAAGTTCCTCTCCAACAGGAAATCATTTGTCTCTAAGAGCCAGGAAGAGGAGGAGGGAAGTGCTGAGTTTGCAACAGGGCATTGCAACACAGCCCAGTGTTTTTGTGGAAACGATGTTCCCCTAATCAAAACACGGTTGCATAAATGGACTCACTCCACTTAGGAAAAAAAAAAAGTTGTTTAAAGCCTATAAATGGGGACCACACAACCCTGATTAATTTTTAAAGTTCTTTCTCCACTTTCTTTTTTAGAAAGTAGCTAAAAATAAAGGCTTGAAACTTGAAATAATGTAAGCAAGTAATCACTCTCACACACACACACACACACACACACACACACACACACACAGGGCTTTTCCCATATATGGCTGCGTTATTCTTCAGTCTTTGAAAAGGGCAAATGAAGAGATGGCCAACAACCAAAATAATCCTTCAGACATTTGAAAACGAGGAGAAAGAACTAGAAGAGTTGGTGAATGACAAACAATTGTGAGGCTCAATGGGGATAAATAACACTGAGAGGGATTAGTTGCCATAGCACTTTAAAAACATGGGCACATGCATTTTGACACTGGGCCCCTTCTATAAAGAGACTGTTTTGCCCTCTGGCCTCAGCACTGAGAAAACTACAACTGCAGTAATTTAACATAAAGGACTTAAAGAAGGAAACCAGTACAGGGGCATGACTGAAAATTTAATTAAGGCCCTTCTCAGTATAAAGTCTGTAAAGGAGATGAGGGCACATCTCAAGGTCAGAAGAAGGGGGAGACTTGGGAAAGATTCAAATGAGATACGAGAGCATAAATAGCAGAGGTCGGCTCTGGAGGTCAGCTTCCTTATGATAGATGGTTATTACTGTGTCTTTTGGGTCCTATGTGAAATGTCTCTGTAGAGAAGATTAACGCATGTCAAAAAAAAAAAAAAAATGCCACCGTGTGTGGGGGACGGTGGATGGGGGACACATTTTTATAGTGTTTTGTGGTTTTCAAGGCCGTGTCAGATATAATCCTGGACGCAAAGTAAAGCACCTGCTTTTCTTGATGTGGAAACTGAGGCTCTGGGAGGCTAAGTGAACTCTACAAGTTCTTTCTTTTTTTTTTTTTTAGATGGAGTCTCACTCTGTCGCCCAGGCCAGAGTGCAATGGCATGATCTTGGCTCACTGCAACCTCCGCCTCCCAGGTTCAAGCGATTCTCCTGCCTTAGCCTCCTGAGTAGCTGGGATTACAGGTGCACACAACCACACCCAGCTAATTTTTGTATTTTTAGTAGAGACGGGGTTTCACTATGTTGGCCAGGATGGGTCTCAAAACTCCTCTCCTCGTGATCCACCCACCTCGGCCTCCCAAAGTGCTGGGATTACAGGTGTGAGCCACCGCGCCCAGCCCACAAGTTCTATTATGGGTGGCTTTGTGCAAGTGGGCTGAGGTCCCAACAGGAAGCAAAATCTCCCAATATGCAGGCCACGGATCTTTCGACTCACAAGACCTTTGAAAGAACATTTGTCAGACTGCCAAGTTTAGGTATGGACTGTGGCTCATCCACTAAGTCTCTGTGACCATAAAGAAGTGATTTCCCCTCTTCTGATTCTTATTCTAAATGGAATATAACAGTGCCATCCTAGCTGGCAGAAGGTGGGTGGCGAGGAGGAAGAGAGAGACAAGCATGAGCTGAGTCCCTGTGCTCTCTGCATTCGTCTGAGTCTGTCCTTGCAAATCTCCAGGTAGGACTGGCGGGCAATATCACCATTTCACTCATGGGGGCAGCCATCACATTACAGGAGAGAATACATACGTGGAATCTAAAAAAATGATTTCCAAAATGTAAGACTGGAAAACCTCTTCAATCTCCCGAAAATATAGTAATGAAAATGACTGAAGAGGCAGTATGAATTCTAAATGTCCATCCCACTGCCTTTTTCTTTTTAATCCCTAACGGATGGAACTTCCTCATGATACTTTGGATTCTTTTTCTGAAAAGACACCCCGCTTTCTGGTGACCCTGCATGCTTCTAGTGGTTTTCCCATGCCTGCCTATGAAGGTTCTCTAGTTGGGTTCAGAATCAATAATAATAACGAACAACAGCAAAGAAACAGCAGGTATTGTTTGTTGAGAGCCTATGATATATACTGTTGCTGAGCCCTTTCTAGCAACCATCCATAATCCATACAACTACCAGGTGAGGTCAGTATTACTTTCTCCACGTTATAGATAAGAAAACTAAGCCTCAGAGAAGTTTAGTGACTTGGCCAAGGAAGGCCATCTTAATAACGGCAGGGCTGGGATTTAAACCATTGTATGGCTGATTCCAAAGCACGTTTTTTTTCTGTTCCTATTGCATTATGAGGCCTCTAGTCAGTTTACAAAATGCATCAAAGACTCTAGGCAATGCTTCTCGTTTGTGATTTCTTCCCATCACTATCCTGCAGAATGGAATACCTTCTAGGTGGTCGGAAAGTTCTCCCACTGAAATCCCAGCTGCAGGGTAAATGGGTGGATATGAAGTGGGCTGGGCAGATGGAATGGCAAAGAGACCCCACATGCCTTCCCCCTGCACCAAAAGAATTGTGATTTCACTTCCAAATCACTAACCTGGTGAGGCACGAGCCCAAGAGAGGTTGGAGGCTCATTCATCCGATCGTCACTGCTGCTGGCAATGGCATAGCCCCTGAGGACAGGAAACAATCAGAGCTGCTCATTTAATCCAAGTTTAACACATGGGAGGATGATCTAAGCAGAAGTCTACATAAGATTCATAAGGATAACTAAAATGCCCCTTGCTGGGCAGTGTAAGTTAGCAAAAAAATAATTTCCCTGGGACAAAGGGCAAGAAGAGTAATTTTAAAATGCACGGTTTGGAGTAAGAAAGACCTGAGCTTGTGACCATAGGCCAGTTGCCTAACTTCTCTGTGCTTCAGATCCATCATCTAGAAAGTAGGAATGAGGGAGCTCTGATTAATAAATGAGGAATCTACTATACCAATTGCCAGTGCAATGTTTGGCATATCAGAGGCCAATAAACATTAACTCACTTACTATGAAATAGTCTTATCAAACATCACAGAACATTTCTGCACTGAAAATTTGAAGAGGAAAATTTTCTAACCTGAACTTCTTGAGCTGATATAAATGGTAATGAAATGTAGGAAATAAAAGTGAAGAATGAATTGGGCAAAACTAATGCACTACTCTCTGAACAATGGAGTGATACTTCTGTCACCAAAGAGACGTGACACAGGACCTGGGGTTTAAACTATGACCAGGGCAAATGTGGCAGACGGATGGTCAGCGTCAAGGAAGCAGAAAGTCAGCTCTCAAAGATTTTGTCCCAAATACTTCCTGTCAGAGGATGGCAATAAACTTAAATGACAGATAGCTAAGGTGGATGACAAAGAGAAAGACAAAAAAGTCCTGCTTTTCGTTTATCTCAGAGTACCCATACTAGTTACCTATACAGCCACAATTTTCAACTGCTGAGGAAAGCTTTGAGTCACACAATAAATAGAATATTCATGTTAATTTGCATATTGACTTTCTGAGAACTGGAAAAATAAATCTTTCAAAAATTCGATTTTCTGCTGCCTGTATTGCAAACAACATAACAAAGTGATTAAACATAGTTTGGAGCCACATTGAGCTAAACCCTGGCTTTTCCATTTACTATGTTAATTTGGCCACTTACTTATCCTCACTGTGCCTTGATTTCCCCATCAAAACCAGGACTAATAGTTCTTTCCTAACAGGTTTGCTATGAAGATTAAAGGAGGCCAGGTGCAATGGCTCACGCCTGTAATCCCAGCACTTTGGGAGGCCAAGGCGGGTGGATCACCTCTGATCACTGAGGTCGGAGGTTCAAGACCAGCCTGACCAACATGGCAAAACCCCGTCTCTACTAAAAATACAAAAATTAGCCGGGCATGGTGGCGTATGCCTGTAATCCCAGTTACTTGGGAGGCTGAGGCAGGAGAATCACTTGAACCCAGAAGGCAGAGGATGCAGTGAGCCAAAATCGTGCCATTGCACTCACTCCAGCCTGGGCAACAACAGCGAAATTCTGTCTCATTAAAAAAATAGTAATAAAAAAAAAAGATTGAAGGAAGCAATATTTCTGAAGTGCTTAGACCAGTGCCTAGCACAAAGTAAGCCCTATATAAGCATTGCAAAAATAAAATAAACCATAATTTGTCCAAAAGGATGCAGAAATGTGGCCACAAAGGAAACGTGCCAAGTTATCTCAGCCCAAAGAACCAGACCTGCTTTTTCTAGTCTTGTGTTTTTGAGGGTAGATAAAGTAGTGAAATTCTCTGAAAAGTCAGACTGAGAAAAGGCCACAGGAGACATTGATGAACGACTGCCTACAAAAGCTTTGTTTAAATGCTCATCTCCCACTAGCAAACTCACCCTTCTGGATGCTGCAAAACAGATACCATCAATTCCACGGCCAGGGCTCCTGCAATCATGGCCAATCCAGGACGACTCACAGTGCACTGCTGGTCCAAGGTCCGGTCTCTGGTTGACTGCAAAGAAACAATCATTGGTGTGTGCTGAATGTTCTATTCCATTCAACTCTAGCTGTCTCAAGTATGAAATCCTCTGTGACAAAGCTTTAAATTATAACCAGATGCTCATTGTTAGCAAAGAACATCCAGCCTCAAGTACATCATTTCTTGAGATTATCAAGAAAACAAAATACACAATTTAGGTAACTAAATGAGGTAATATGCTAAAAAGGATCAGCAGCTTAAACAGATTGGGGGATATCAACCAAAAATGAAGGCTTATCTGCCTCATATAAAGGAACTGCATCATGTGTTCCTTTACGTGACTCAATTCAGTTCTGTGCTTGGTAGTTAAGTGACAGAGACACAGAAAGGAACAATGATTAGAATAGTGCAAATGATTCTGCCCTGCCATTTTAACTAACACCTCAAAGTGACCGTGAGATGGGAGCAACAATTTACTATTATTGCAGCCCTCAGTTCCAATGTTCCTCTCACAACATGGGCATCACTTCTCTGGGTGATTCTAGGGTTTACTACAAGTATTTTTTTTTTTTTTCCTACAACATGGCTGTGAACACGAGCCTTTGCTGGTTCAACCAAAGAGAGTCTAACCATCCCACTCTGGGCAAATTAAAGAGGTTGTTAGGAATATTTTTGACTCTATGAAAATTTTACCTTATGAGCAAATGGGACTTTACTGCAAGGGACCACTAATCGTATTTGTTGACAATAACTAAATAACCAGACCAGCTGTATATTATAACACCGTGACAGAGATCATCAAGCCATCCTTCTTCATATAAGAGAATGGTCATCTTCTTTTCTTTATATTGAGAGGACATAAAAGCCAGTCATCCAAAGGAGATATGAGTTATTAAGTGAAAAATTTTAAAACAAAGGAAAAATAGAGGGGAGGTTACAGAAAACATCTCTGCATTGCCTCACTGGAAATTTTTTATCTGTTCTGATAAAGGAACAGCCCTACATACAGACAGACTTGTGTGAAGTTCTGAAAGCCATAGAATCTTAATTTGTACAGTGTAGTCTTGCTGTTCAAAGCACTGTCGCACTTGACCCACTGAATTGTGAGTTGACAGGGCAAGTATTCTTCCCTCCCCTATTAGCATTGCCAGGGAGAATACAGGACACTCAGTTAAATTTGAATTTCAGATAAATAAATTCTTAGTATAAGTGGGTCTTGAATATTGCATGGGACATATACTAAAAAATTATTCATTATTGGCCGGGCATGGTGGCTCACGCCTGTAATGCCAGCACTTTGGGAGACCAAGGCAGGGGGATCACAAGGTCAGGAGTTTGAGACCAGCTGGACCAACATGGTGAAACTCCATCTCTACTAAAAATACAAAAATTAGCCGGGCGTGATGGCACGTGCCTGTAGTCTCAGCTACTCAGGAGGCTGAGGCAGGAGAATCACTTGAACCCAGGAGGCAGAGGTTGCAGTGAGCCGAGATCGTTCTACTGCACTCAAGCCTCGGTGACAGAGCGAGACTGTCTCAAAAAAAAAAAAAAAAAATTCATTATTAACTGAAATTCAAAGTTAGCTGGGAATCCTGTATTTTTACTTACTAAATCTGACAAGCCTACACACCAGTCCTATTTTGCAGAGGCAGAGGGAACCTAAGAGACTTTTTGGAATTACCTGGGAGGCAGTGTCAAGGCATTGATGGAATCTGATCTTTAGACTCCTAATTTGTAATGTTGTCTTGACTAAAAGAAGCACAGGAGACAATACTGAGTGCTACCAGGGATTAGTCTGCTGTGGTTTCCTCAATAAGCTTTCCAAAAATAGGGTTTGTAGCCGCGTTTATATTGGTGAACAAGGAACAGCTGTACAGTTGATGACGCCAGTCAAGGTTCATAATGAGATAATGCCATCCTCCCCAAATTGGAGAATTCTTCTCTTTGTTAAAAGATAATATTTAAATAGTCATAAATGAAAGGGCCGAGTCTGTCTGCCTCAGCGCACAAGTTGGTGATAGGAAATATTTGGAACTAAAGAGAAATCCACTTACATCTCCTGGGGCCACCACATCATTGCAGAAATAGCAGCCAAGCTTGTAACCAGGGATGTTGGCAAAAAGTGATGAGCCCAGGAGGTCAGCAGATGCCACAGGGTGGTTTGGACACAAGTCCCCAGCTCCCTGCTGCTTTGGTTTCTTCAGGCCATGTCTCATGACAACAAATGTGTCAAATCCCAAAGCAGCATTGATGACCAGCTGCAGGTTTCAAGGAATAAAAGAGCAGAGGTAAAAGACACATATATTTGAAGCTGTGGCTAATTCCATATTTGCTCAACTTTTTAAAATTTATTTTTTGCATGTAAGTGTAATTAGATTATAAAAGTTAATGATGATAAAAGCTACCCACTACTGAGGGCTTATTAAGTACAAAAGACCTAATTATATCACAATTATCATAAATTATCTTATTTAATTTCATTTGAAACTCATAACAGACCAGGCACAATGGCTCATAACCTGTAATCCCAGCACTTTGGGAGGTCGAGGAGGGCAGACTGTCTGAGGTCAGGAGTTCAAGACCAGCCTGGCAACATGATGAAACCCTATCTCTACTAAAAATACAAAAAAATTAGCCAAGCATGGTGGCATGTGCCAGTAGTCCCAGCTACTCAGGAGGCAGAGGCACGAGAAACGCTTGAACCTGGGAGGTGGAGGTTGCAGTGAGCCGAGATTCCACCACTGCACTCCAGCCTGGGCGACAGAGCAAGATTCTATCTCCAAAAAAGAAAAAAGCAAACAAAAAAAACTCATAACAAACATTTCTTATTTATAGATGAGGATACTGAAAGTCAGAGAAGTTAGTTCTATAACTTGCCTAAGGTCACTTATCTGGCAAGAGGCAGGTGTATAAAACCAAGTCTACATAGTTCTCAAACACATTCTTTCTACCATTATACTATACTGTCACATCCACATAGATTTGTTTTTATAACAGCTTTATTGAGATATAATTCACATACCATATAATTCACCCTTCATGTAGATTTTTTTTTGGTATCCCAGTAGCTGGAATTACAAGCATATGCCACCATGCCTGCCTGGCTCTGCATAGTTGGTATTTTGTTTTGTTTTGTTTTTTGTTTTTGAGACGGGATCTTGCTCCATTGCCCACGCTGGAATGCAATGGCATGATCTCGGTTCACTGCAGCCTCAACCTCCCAGGCTCAAGTGATCTTCCTGCCTCACCCTCCCGAGTAGCTGGGAGCACCAGTGTGCATCACCACACCTAGCTAATTTTTTGGTTTTTTTCTAGAGATAGAGTCTCATCATGTTGCCCAGGCTAGTCTCAAACTCCTGTGTCAAGCAATCCTCCCAAAGTGCTAGGATTACAGATGTGAGCCACCATGTCCAGCCCAACACATAAATTTTTTAAAAAACATTTTTTTCATTATACTATAACAACTTTTCATGGTTCTAATTTAACTTATTATCCCAAATTTCTGATAGTATAGAAAGTTTGAAAAATAAAGGACAAACACACTACAAAGGAAAAAAATCACTCAACCCACAGCTCAAAAAATTATCATTAATAGTTTGGGGTATTTTTCCCTATTATTTTCTCTCTTTCCCTCCCATTCTCTCCCTGTCTTTCTCCCTTCTTCTTGCCCTCTTTCTCTCTCCTCTCCCAATAGACAGATAAGTAGATACACAGGAAGACATATATAAATATTTAACATAATTGGTATAAAATATATACAATATTGCATCTTCCTTAATATAATGCGGCATTTTCCATCTTATTAAAAGTCCTTTGAAAACATACTGTGGCCGGGCGCAGTGGCTCACGCCTGTAATCCCAGCACTTTGGGAGGCCGAGACGGGTGGATCACGAGGTCAGGAGATCGAGACCATCCTGGCTAACACGGTGAAACCCCGTCTCTACTAAAAAATACATAAAACTAGCCAGGTGTGGTGGCGGGTGCCTATAGTCCCAGCTACTCAGGAGGCTGAGGCAGGAGAATGGCGTAAACCCGGGAGGCGGAGCTTGCAGTGAGCTGAGATCTGGCCACTGCACTCCAGCCTGGGTGACAGAGCAAGACTCCGTCTCAAAAAAAAAAAAAAGAAAACATACTGTGAATGGCTGCACACTATTCCATCATAGGTATGCACCATGATTTAGTTCACTATTCAACACTGTTGGCCTTCGAAGTTGTCACTGACCAAGTAATGGTGAATGAGACCAAGTCTGTGTCCTCTTGGAGCTTATGTTTCAATGTAAGTACAGTATACCTTTCAGTGTAGAGTATCTCAAAAGATTATTACGAAAATTAAGCAGTAAATGATATCTATTACACTGGGTGATGGTGTGTGAGGTGAAGACAGAGTCTGAAGCAGAAGCCCTTTGGCACTATGCTACCAGGTCATACAAACCACATCTCTGCTCTGGGGAAGGGAAGGTTAGGGACACTCCTCCCTCTGGAGTGGTGGTGCATTAAATCATAAATCATAATTAGAGACAGTGCCTACCTTTCTCTTGCTTGCAGCAATGACAGCAGGAAGCCACCTGCTCTCCCTGGTGTCCATCAACAGGAAAATGACATCATGGCTTTCGATGAGCTGCTCCAGTTGCTCCACATCTCTGCGGGCTTGCTCCAGAGTGACACTGGAGAAGTTCACTGGATGCCCAGGCATGGGTATGCTCATGTTGAATCCTCTGGCATTCTAGGGAAACACCAGGATGTAGTCATGTCTGGATCAATGGTATAGGCAATATCTCACAGCCCACACTTCCCACAGCTGCCTGCACTTACCTGTGGTCACTTACATGAGATCTCCCTGTGCACTATTATGCTGCACCCTTCCCATGCCCTCTCTCTTCTTCACGTCTGCATCCTAGAACACCTTGACCTATCACCCCAGGGCCCTGAGGCAGGGCAGGGCAGCAAGCAAAGACATACGGATCTCAGTTCCAAAGTGGAGGGGGCTCATCCTACCTGAGGTAAGGACACTGGAGAAAGCTGTATCTTTGGCTCTTTCCAGTCATCCAAGGCCAAGAAACTTTATCACAGCACCTTCTGCCTACCCAAGTACCTCTGTTTCTTTTCTTTTCGTGTTTTGGGGCTTTTTGTTTTTTGTTTTTGTTTTCGAGACACGGTCTTGCTCTGTCGCCAAGGCTAGAGGGCACTGGCACAATCATAGCTCACTAAAACCATGACCTCTTGGGCTCAAGGGATCCTCCTACCTCAGCTTCCCAAGTAGCTGGGACTACAGGCACACATCACCACACCCAGCTGATTTTTAAATTTTTAGTAGAGATAGGTTTCACTACGTTGCCCAGGCTGCTCTCGAACTCCTCGGCTCAAGGAATCCTCCTGATTTGGCCTCCAAAGTGCTGGAATGACAGGCATAAGCCACTGTACCCTGTCTAAGTACCTCTTTCCAACTGGGCTATCTCTTCCTATTTGCTTCCAAATTGCCCTCCCTTCTGTTTCCTCAGTGTTAAACATCTCCATACGGAGTGTTCTAGCAAATATAATTTGATCTAATACATTCACATTAGGTTAGAATGACTGATGATCTTGCTTTAATCCTTTCAGGGGTATATGCATTTTAAAAAACCTCAAATACAAAAAACTACTTGCTAACTTAGAGCCAAAAAATCTACTTATGAGTATGTAGATATTTTTGTGGGGCAGAAGGAGTTACAGTGGGTGATGTCAGAGTGTGGGACAGAGTAAGGCTTCACTCTCTGTCCAAAAGTAGAAGCTGTCCAGCAACCTGAGTTCCCTGAATTGGGATTTTTTACATGCGCTTTAGAACAGCTCTATAATTTACCATCTACCCCTTGATGACCACATAATATTTTGGCATATTAACAGTGAGTCATATATGGGTGCTAATGAAGCCAGGGACACTGACTTTCCACAAAAGATGAATGTGTTCTAGAATCATAAACTGTACCCTTAACCCTGGTGTAACACTGGCCATAGTGAAGTGTTTGAAAACATCGGCTTTTTCACTCATTTGCCAAAACCCCTCACTTACTGGAAAAACAGCTCAAGGGACAGGGCAAGCAGATCTTTTTAAAAAGAAATATCAAATTTGTAGATTGTGGATATTTTTTCATTATCTTCGACTTTAAACCTAATCTCTGGAATTCAAAAAGGAAGAACAACAATTTCAAAAGGAATGAAAAATAGAGTGGCAAGCAAAGCAGGAAAGGACATGAGGCAAAAAGGATTTCGGAAAGAAGAAAGGTGCACAAACATGTCTATTTTAACAATGAGACTAGCACAGCTATCAGGATCTCATTAATTAATTCATTAAGTATTGTGCACCTACCGTGTACCAAATGCTGTAATAAGCAATAATAAAAGCAATGACTACAGTAATAATAGCAATACCTGCAATACCTTACTGACATACTACAAATTGACAAAGCATGTTAAATGGTGGTAGCTTGATCCAAAGAACTATTATGTATGTATTTTCATGACACCAAGATGGAAGCATAATCATGCAATACCAATTCTGAACTTTTGAATAATAAAGTAACTTTGCTAACCTAAATAAATCTCTACTTGCTAAAATTTCAGCCAGTAAGCTAACATAAGAGCCCATCAGTTATGTCCACATCCCAGAGGCTGGAATTCAGCAACTTTCAACACAGTGGTTTTCTACTTGGCTGTATATCAGAACCACCTAGAGAGTTTAATGGCCAAGCTTTTTCCCAGACCATTTAAACGGAAATCTCTAGGAATGAGCCCAGGCACCAATATTTTCTAAAACTCCCCTGATGATTCAAAGGTGCAGCCAGGTTGAGGTATAATTTACATAAAGTTAAATACACAGATCTTACATGCACAGTTCAATGTATTTGACAAATGAGAGATTAACCACTGCATACAACTATCAAGATATAGAACATTTCCATGATGCCAGAACATGCTCTTGTGTTCCCCCTCAGTTGGTCCCCACTTGTCCCCAGATGACAACTGATCTGACTTCATAAGCCATAGATTAGACTATTCTAGAACATATCACATAAATGATATGCTAGGGTATACAATTGTTCGTGTTTGGTTTCTTTTGCTCGGCATAATGCTTTTGAGGTTCATTCATATTGTTAAGTATCAATAATACATTCCTTTTGTGGTGTAATTATACTATAATTTATTTATCAGTTCTCCTGTTGATGGTGATTTGGGTTATTTCTAGATTTGGGCTGTTTTGAATAAAGTTGCTGTGGACACTTTTGTATAAGTATTTTCATGTATATATGTTCTCATTTCTCTTAGGTAAAGATCTGAAAGTACAATTTCTGGGTCACAAGGTAGGCATATGTTAAATTTCATGAGAAACAGCCAGATTTCCAAAGTAGTTATTCTACCAGTGTATAAGTGTTTTGCTTGCTCCACACCCTGACAACATTTAGCATTGTCAGTCTTCTTAATCTTAGCCATTTAAGTAGGTGTATAAGTGATATATCTTTCTGGTTTTAATTTGTATTTCCCTGATGACTACTGACATTGAGCATTTTCACATGTTCAATAGCCATTCATAGATCTTCACCATGAATTAAGTACCTGTTCAAGCTTTTTTCCCCTTAAAAAAAAAAAGTTGGTTTGTGTGTCTTGTTGTTGAGTGGTAGGAGTTGTTTATCTTGCATATTCTGGATAAAAGAGGACTGCACATGTCTTCTCAGTTTGGTCAGTTTTTTCCTTCTTTGAAAGGCATCTTTTGAGAAGCAGAAGTTTTAAATTTGTATAAAGTCAACCAAGTTACCATTTTTTGTTTATGGTATTTACTAGGTCCTAAGAAATCTTTATCACAAGACCACTAAGATGCTTTCCCCTAGAAACTTTATAGGGGCCATTCTGGGTGTCACTTAAAGGCTCAGAGTATTCAATGAGGTCTCTCCACTCTGTATACAGGACTCCAGTGTCTCCCAGCTCCTGTGAGCTCTGGAATCTCCATTCTGCTCATAGCTCTCTGGTAGTGTGTTTTTGCCTGGTCTGACTGTTGTGCTGCGAGTACACACAGCTCACTATTCAGTCAAAGACTCAAGGTGCTACCAGGCACTCCTGCGCACAGCTCCCTCATTTCTGGTACTATATCCTGCAAATTACAGCCGCCTCAGCTGCTCTGAACTCTGTTTGTTCCTTCAGCTCACTGAGACCAAGAGTATCTCCCTGGGCTCCCACAGGCTATGGCATGGGCCAGAAAGTGCCTTCATGTAATAAGCTGGGACAAATCTTTCCTTCCCTCTGTCTGGGACCACAGTCTTTCACTACCTACTGTTCGCTGTCTGAAAAGAGTCATTTTACATGTTTTGTCCCAGTGTGTAATTGTTTATGGTGGCAGAGCTAGTCCAGTATCCACTACTCATCAGGGTTGAAGCAGATGTCCAAATTCGAGTTTTAAAACCTCAAGTGTGGCTCCATAATCCAACACCTTTTTTTTTTTTTTTTTTCCTGTGAGACGGAGTCTTGCTCTGTCACTAGGCTGGAGTGCAGTGGTGTGATCTCAGCTCACTGCAACCTCTGACTCCCGGATTCAAGCGATTCTCCTGCCTCAGCCTCCCCAGTAGCTGAGACTACAGGTGTGCGCCACCATGCCCCGCTAATTTTTGTATTTTTAGTAGAGACGGGGTTTCACTATGTTGGCCAGGATGGGTCTCAATCTCTTGACTTCATGATCCACCCGCCTCAGCCTCCCAAAGCACTGGGATTACAGGCGTGAGCAACTGTGCCCGGCCTCATAATCCAACATCTTATTGCCTCAAATAGCTATTTGATTTATAAAAGATCAGTTGTTTTCTTATTCAATTTACTCTTCCCCAAGATCAGGTATGGTATTTGTAGCAGAGCAGTTCTTTTCATGTAATTTTATCACAGCATTTTTAAAGGCACCTGGAAAGGGTCAATGTGACACCTATATCCTGGAGTAGAAGAGAAGGAATTAGTCAAAGAATACCACACAGATAAATTGCAAGGGTTTCTTATGAGCTGGACATGTGAGGTATGGGAAGATCTGGGGCCAGAGTACAGTTAGTTTGGGATAAATATATTTTAGAGCAAAAAACAAAAGTCAAACTCTGTAGTTCTGAGGGAATGTTTAAGGTTTTTCAGGCCAACTATTCAGTGAAACCACCCTGTCCTTGAGTTCTGTCACCCAGGAGAAGGAGGGTGAAGGGTGCTCATGACCTCCTGGTACACTTCTTTGTATTTCCTGTGTTAGTCCATTTCACACTGCTATAAAGGAATACTTGAGGCAATTAAATGAAAAGAGGTTTATTTGGCTTGTGGTTCTCCAGGTTGTACAAGAAGTATAGTGCTGGCATCTGCTTCTGATGAAGGAAGCTTCCACTCATGGTGAAAGGCGAAGGGGGAGCAGGTGCATCACATGGCAAGGGAGGGAGCAAGAGAGATGCCAGGCTCTTTCAAACAACTAGCTCTTGCTCGCGTGAACTAAGAGATCGAGAACTCACTCATTAATGTGGGGCGGGCACAAAACTATACATGAGGGATCCACCTCCATGACCCAAACACCTCCCACCACGCCCCACCTCCAACAGTGAGGATCACAATTCAATATGAGATTTGGAGAGGACATCCAAATCAAATCACTTCCTATGAATTCACTATTTCAAAATTTAAACTTTTTCGTTCTTTCTTTTTTTTTTTTTTTTGAGACAGACTCTCGCTCTGTCACCAGGCTGGAATGCAGTGGTGCGATCTTGGCTCACTGCAACCTCCACCTCCTGGTTCAAATGATTCTCCTTCCTCAGCCTCCTGAGTAGCTGGGACTACAGGTGCGTGCCACCACACCCAGCTAATTTTTGTATTTTTAGTAGAGACAGGGTTTCACTAAACCCTGTTGTGTTGGCCAGGACAGTCTTGATCTCTTAACCTCGTGATCCGCCTACCTCAGCCTCCCAAAGTGCTGAGATTACAGGCATCAGCCACTGCGCCCAGACCAAAATTTAAACATTTTAAAAGGGTCGCACCCATTATTTTTTTCTTTTCCAAGTCAAATATCACTCGACTTCAAGCATTGAGATGAGAATCTTGCAATAACAAGTAAGGGATAGCCCAAATTAGATAATCTTGCATTAATAAAACTAATCTTTTCCAGGTAACCAGATATCTAGGAAGTCTGCATTTAACACAGTTCTTACCTTCAAAAGGCCACTTTTCTTCCCTGGAATGCTCCTCCTGGTCCCTGGCCTTTCCCACCACTCTCTGGTCCTTGCCTCCCTCCCCAAGACCCGTTCTGATCAATTCCTTCAGAGCTCGGACCAAATGTCACTTCCTTAAGAAGGCTTTCCCTGCCCCCGCCCCCTGACACCTGTCCAGGTCCTGCTCTTCTATATTTCCTGAGCAATGTCTACTTATCCTTTTATTTAGTATTTCAATTATAATTCAATAAAATATAAGTTCTATAATGGCAGAACCATGTCTTATTTACCTAGGTCGAGCCTTTTCTCCATAGCCTGGTAGAAAGAAGGTGATGAGTAAGTATTCATTGAATGAAGAAACTATACTAAATCAAGCATATAAGGAAAGCCCCTTAAGGCTGGCTAACCAATAAGTTAAATAGTTTCACAAGTATTTTTCATGAATGTGATGAATCACACTAGTACTTCGATGGGTTGTATATATTATCTACTATTATTTATAAGGCATGAAGAATAAAAGTATAGAAGACTTGGACCCTGGCCTGGGGGACTTACTAGTCCAACAAGGAAAACAGAGTAACACGATGTAAGTGTGAAGGAAGAGGCTTGATGCCGGAGGGCTGTTTCCAAGAACAGTTGGACTTGCCCTCTCAGGCCCAGCATGGCGGTCCTTGCTCCCACCTCAGCCTTCTCTTCCTCCTCATCTTCTTTGCCCTCTATGTTGCAGCCAGCCACCCTGGTTTTCTTTCAATTCCACAAAAGCACCATGCTCATCCTACCTCAGGCATTTGCACAGACAGCTCCGCTACCCTCAACCTAGCTAACTCCCACTCATCCTTCAGGGGTTTGTTTCCTCAAAAGTCTTCCCAGTCCACCCCTCGTCTAGGTCAGGCCTACCTGTTATATATTCTCATGGCAACTGAGCTCCTGCTTCCTGCATGTATTACAATGATAAGTATTTGTGAAATTATTTGTTAATCACCATCCCCCACTAGACTTCAAGCTCCACATGTCTGTCTAGTTCCCCTGTCCCTGGAACATAGTAGGTCTTAAATACACTACTTGACATGCAAGTAAGTAATAGAACAACTAAACAAACAGTGGGAAGGGAGAACTGTATTGGGTCACTGACAATGACTAGGATTTGGGTAAACAAAAATTTGAGGCATCTAATAAGTGACAGAGCTCAGGTTCAAAGCCAGGTTTGTCTGGGTCCTAAAGGGAGTTCATAATACTCTCCAATAATAGATTGGATTATTCCTTTTTTTTTTTTTTTTGTGCTAGGGTCTCACTAGGTTGCCCAGGCTGGTCTCGAACTTCTGACCTTAAGCGATCTCCTCCCACCTCAGCCTCCCAAAGTGCTGGGTTTACAAGCTTCAGCCACTGTGCGCAGCCTAGACTGGATTATTCTTCCCAACTAGGCACCTCCTCCCTCTAGTAATATTCTATTATATATCCTCACTCTTTGCAACATGACCTTTGCAAGACCTCCTACTAGGAGGACTACACCGACTAATGTCAATGACTTTGGGCTTGGTCCTGTGACTTGCTTTGGTAACAGAAATGGAAGACATCACACTGTACCATTGTTGAGCTAAGACTTTAAGGCATAATAATCACCAACCCTTTTAAGCTTAAACCTTCTACCATAGGAAGAGTAGGACACAAATGACTGTTCCTCCTTTAGCCTAGATTTTGAAAATAACAAATACAATGGACTGGAACCTGACTCCAAGTTATGTGGCTTATTGAGTAAGTTCAGCCTAGTGACACAGCTGAACCACAGCCAACCTGCACACCATGAACATGAAATAAATGTTTGCAATTGTAAGCCACTGAGATTTTGGGATTGCATGATATGCAATATTGTCCCAGCAGAAATCTAACTAATATGGCTCCTCAATGACAGGGTTGCAACTTATTTTTTTCAGCATCTAGCACATAGCTGGCTACATAGCGGGTGGTGAATCAATACTGTTAAACCCAATAAATGATGTTCCTCAGGGACTCTAGTGAAATGGACGAAAACATTAACAATGCTTCTAAAGCAAAGATTTTTAAATGGATGAATCTAATACAAAGTGACTAAAGAGAGAAACTTTGAGAAAGTGGGCTTTTTTTTCTTTTTGGTTAGGACTGAGAACCTCTTCTGGCACTTTAAGTATAAATAAATGCTTTGGAGACACCTAATCTAACTCCTGTCAGATAAATTGATTAAGTATTCAAGAGGCAGAATATCGTTTGCTGGTTGACCTTAAAAAAAGAAAACTGTCAAGATTTTAAACGAAAGGAGCTGAAAGACTTTTCTCTTGTTATCTGGTATTTCTAATGATATAACTCAAAAACCAGAAGCAGCTAGAGCAAAAAGCTAAACTTTCAGCCCAATCTTTCTTCTGCATGAAGACCTGCATTCAATTTAATTTCATAAATCTGTACTAAGTAACTACCAAGTATTCTGGTGATAGAGGAAAAATAGTATCTTAGATCTGAGCCACTGCAAATCTCTTTGGAACCAGGCAGGATATAAAAATATATACACTCCTAAATTCCTCAACTTAAACTCATAATGCTTTGCAACTTACAAACCATTTCTTCATACATTCGTCATTTCGTTTTCACAAGAATATGTGAGAAAGATTAATTATTATTATTATATTATTTAGACAGGGTTTCAGTTTGTCACCTAGGCTTGAGTGCAATGGCTCACTGCAGCCTTGACCTCCCAGGCTCAAGCAATCCTTTTGTTTCAGCCACCACTGTAGCTGGGACTACAGATGCATACCACCACCACACCTGACTAATTGTATTTTACAGAGATGGGGTCTCACTATGTTGCCCAGGCTGGTCTCAAACTCCTGGACTCAGGTAAGCCTCCTGCCTTAGCTTCCCAAAGTGCTGGTGAGAGGTGAAACCAGCTGGACTTCCTGGGTTGAATGGGGACTTAGAGAACTTTTCTGTCTAGCTAGAGGATTGTAAATGCACCAATCAGCACTCTGTAAAAATGTACCAATCAGTGCTCTGTGTCTAGCTAAAGGATTGCAAATGCACCAATCAGCACTCTGTAAAAACGCACCAATCAGCACTCTGTGTCTAGCTAGAGGATTGTAAACACACCCATCAGCACTCTGTAAAAACACACCAATCAGCACTCTGTGTCTAAAGGATTGTAAACCCACCAATCAGCACTCTGTAAAAACACACCAGTCAGTGCTCTGTGTCTAGCTAAAGGTTTGTAAACACACCAATCAGCACTCTGTAAAATGGACCTATCAGTACTCTGTAAAATGGAACAATCAGCAGGACATGGGCAGGGACAAATAAGGGAATAAAAGCTGGCCACCCCAGCCAGCAGTGGCAACCTGCTCGGGTCCCCTTCCACGCTGTAGAAGCTTTGTTCTTTCACTCTTCACTATAAATCTTGCTGCTGCTCACTCTTTGGGTCTGCACCACCTTTAAGAGCTGTAACACTTGCCGCGAAAGTCTGCGGCTTCATTCTTGAAGTCAGCAAGACTACGAACCCACCGGAAGGAAGAAACTCCAGACACATCTGAAGGAACAAACTCCAGACATACCATCTTCAAGAGCTGTAACACTCACCGCAAAGGTCCTCAGTTTCATTCTTGAAGTCTGCAAGACCAAGAACCCACCAGAAGGAACCCCACAAACCCACCGGAAGGAAGAAACTCAGGACACATCTGAAGGTACAAACTCCGGACACACCATCTTTAAGAGCTGTAACACTCACCGTGAAAGTCTGCAACTTCATTCTTGAAGTCAGCAAAACCAAGAACCCACCAGAAGGAACCAACTCCAGACACACTGGGATTGCAGGTTATGTTTTTTTATCCCTCTCTCAGATGAGGAAACAGAGGCTCAGCCACACGGTGAGTGGCTGGTAGAAAGTGACAGATGTCTGATTCTCTTTCTTCAATGCCACAAGGGCCTCATTTCCCAAGACTTAAACATTTATAGATGTAACAGAAAACCTCCGCAAAAGCATCAACATACCACACCGGGGAATATTTTCTGGAGCCGGTCTGCTGCAGCCAGAGCCTTGGGCTTACCACCCGCTAGGCAATCTTCAAACTCATAGAGAGGCTGCCTCACAGGATTGGAGTAGGAGATCTTGGCATTGTCCACAAATGTGATATGTCTCACGCCCCAACCCTGTGTGGAAACAGGAGATCATGGTGTGTTTCTGATGAACATTTAACAGGGTGCTGTCTCTTGAAATCTCAAAAGGAATATTGGTTTGGAGAAGCTTGGGAACCTCAAAACACAGGAAACTTCAGAAACTGAATTGTGCAAATTCAGGTTACGATAAACAGAATGTTGACTTTCCTTAAAAAACAACATAATTATATACTCAGTGCCTGGCTTACTGGAGCAATGAGACTAAAAAATGTCAGAGTGGGACAGACTAATAATTCATTATTTTTGACAGTGTCACCAAAGATTTGGAGGTAAATCCCATAAGAATTGTCCATGCTGTCATTTTAAAAAGATTAGCAATAGCCCATAAATGTCCTTGATTTCCCTTAACGAATAATTAAATATAAATAACAACTACTCTTGAAGCTCATTTAAAGCCTGAATGAACTCCTCAAAAAAATGACTCACAAATTATTTCCCACTGTATGATATTTTAGAACATTTTGTACCATTTCTTCAAAAGACAAAGCCTTATTAATAATCTGGAATTTAGGGAACAAGTCTATATTCTTAGAAATAGTTTTCACGGTTTTATAGGCTTCAGTTATGTCTCCTATAACAGTTTTATAAAACCATACAATTTTAAAGGTAGATGGGATCTCTAAAATCCTTAGTCCAATTACTTTTTTTTACAGATATGGAAACTGATGCCCAGGAAAGATAAGTGATTTGCCTAAGGGATACATCTGGTTAATGGTGGGAATGAATGAGCTCTCTAGAGTTGCAACCAAATGAAGTTGCCTACTTCTTGGGGTAGGGTACAGTGGGTATATTTTAGTAGATGATAAATAAGCATACGGACCTAAAAGATGTCCTGCCATGAGTGGCTATAAGGCTAAGATTCTGCTGTCTCTCTTATTTCATTATCTTTCCATTAGAAACTGAGAGACTCAATTAGATTGAAGGTTTCAGAGGTCCAGCCCTCGAGGACCCAAGATTCGTTTTCAGCGTTGAGCACAACAGGCCAGAATCTGCCTTTCATAAGCATAGGTTAGACGGGCTGTTTTGAAGCCCACTGGTAACCTTTTGGTCTACCCACCCAGTTTTGTAAATTATTTTCATCATCTAAGCAACCTACCATGGAGGGAGAATAAAGTCACTTGTGCTTGCTTTGGGAATGTTTATTTCTGAAGTATTTTTGCATTCCTTAAAGCAACTGATGAGTGGATAGCAAGGAAGGCAGTCTGGGAACGTGCTGGGTAGTGGGAAGAAAGCCAGATACATTACAAACATGACATAGGTTAGTCACATGCAGGTGTATTTGCACAAACTTAACTTTTGCTTTCCTGGAATGCTACACAGTTTAAATGGCTAATCTGCAAAGATTAAAGAAAATCACAATACTCAATGCTGGTGAGGATGTGGTAGGGAGAAAATCATCCTACTGATTGAGAATGTTAAAGTTGTCTAATCTTTCTGGAAAGCAATTTGGCAGTATGTTTCTAGAATCTTAAGAATACCCATATCCTATGACCTATTTCCAGCAATTTATCCTAAGAAGTAATCTGACATACTGACCAAGATGCAGTCACAAAGATGTTCTTTGCAGCACAATTTACAATTGTAAAAAACTGGAAACAATGTTAATGCTAAACATTAGGAGAAGGGTTCAGTAAGTTATGTTTCATCATATAAGAAGGCATATTCTACAGTCATAAAGCTTTAGCAGACATTGCAGTGAACTCGTGCAGTCCCAACTACTTGGGAGGCCGAGGTGGGAAGATCACAAGGTCCAGTCCAGTCTGGGCAACAAAGCCAGATTCTGTCTCAAAAAATAAAAAGAAGGCCTCATAGACAGGCATAAAATGACATGTTAATTGGTAACAGCAAAGGACATTATTATATATCTAATAAAGGACATTATATATCTAATAAAATGTTAAAATACATATTAAACACTGAAAAGTAACAAGTGAAAAAGCAGTAGGAAAATGAGTGTCTTCTTTTCTGCTTTATGACTTTTATACTTTACAAATTTTCTATAATGGCTTTATGTTGACTTCGCAATTTTGAAAAATGTAAGGAAAATCTAAGCATCTAATAATTCTAGAACCTAGAAAAAGACAGTAAAATAAATTCCACAGAAGGAAGAAAAAATTAATAAAGATAAAAGTAGATATTTATGAATCTGAAAGCAAAATGAGACAGAAAATAAAAATTACAGAATAAATAAAGTAATGCTCCAAAAAGACCGATAAAATAGACAGGCTTCTCTAGCAAGGCTGAATATGAGAAAAAAAGAGAAAACACAAATATACAACATTAGGAATATGAAAAGATCTTTTTAAAGCTAAAAACAAGATTTAAAAAATAAGAGAATACCATATATATTTTATATCAATTAATTTTTAAAGCCAGAAAAGCAGTACAAAATCTAAAAAGGTGAGTCAACCCAGAAACATATGTAGAAGTTCACAGATTCCCAGCACCCCCACTGCCCCAACCAACAAAATTCTTAAATGCATCTGGCCCAGGCGGATTTATAACTGAATTTTACTTAACCATCAAGGAACAGATAATTCATTTATTTAAACTGTTCTGGAGCTTAAAAAAGGCAGAACTTTTAAAGTTTATTTTATAAAGCTAGCATAATGTAGCTATAAAATATACAGATAGAACAAGGAATAATATGACGATAAACCAATTTGACTTATGAAGTGAGATGTAAAATTTATTGATTAATTGATTGGTTGACTGAGACAGTGTCTTGCTCTGTCTCCCAGGCTGGAGAGCATGGCACGATCTTAGCCCACTACAGCCTCAAACCTCCTGGACTGAGGCAATCCTCCCACCTCAGCTCCCGAGCGGCTGCAACTACAGGCACGTGCCACCACAGCCTGGCTAATTTTTTTTTTTTTTTTGTAGAGATGGGATTTCGCCATGTTGTCCAGGCTGGTCTCGAACTCCTGAGCTCAAACGATCCACCCACCTTGGCCTCCCAAACTGCTGGGATTGCACGTGTGAGCCACCGTGCCCAGCCGAGATGTTAACATTTAAAAACAAAACATTAATAATTGAATTCAAGGGTATATGAGAAGAATAAGATACCGTGTACAAATAGGGTTTATTCTAGGAATGCTCAACATTAGAATACTTCGTCTTGATAAACATAGTTAATAGAGCTCAACATTTCTGATATAAACATGCGGAAGCAGAAATCAGCTTCTTTAAATTATAAAGAACACTTACCAGAAACCAATATCAAAATTAAAGGTAAAAACAAGAGGCACTCTCATTAAAGTCAGCAACAAAACAAAGATAACAACTCTCACTGCCATTCGTCTACATTACTGTGGAGTTCTACCCAGTCTTATAAGACAAGGAAAAGAAAGATATAAGTGTTGGTGAGGAATACTATTAAGCTACAAAAGAATAAAAAACTCTTAGAACTAAGAGAGCTTAGAAAGATGGCCAAAGATAAATATGCAAAATTCACTATTTTTCCTACATCCCAGTAATAGTCAACTGGAAAGTTTAATGGGAGAAAATATCTCTAAAGGAAAAAACATCATTAAATATGTAGAAATACCATATTTAAACTAAATTAGATACGTGCAAGGCCTATATAAAGAAAATACTACTGAAAGACAAAGATGATCTAATTAAGAGATACACTATGCTTCCAGAACTAAGGATTAATGTCATAAAAATACATCAATTCCTTCTAATTTATCTATAAATTCATTGTAATTTCAACTAAAACACTGAGTATGAATATAGGAATAAAAAAATAGATCAATGAGTCAAAATAGAGAATCCATAAAGAGACTCAGGTATGTAAGGGGGTTTAGCATTTGATAAAGACAGAAAAATGATTTAGATTACTGAATAAATGCCATTAAAACAACTAACAATCCATTTTGTGCAAAAGTAGCTAGATCTTTACCCCTCATCATATAACCAAAAAATTTCCATATTCATAAAGCTCTAACATAAAAACAAGAGTTCCATGAGCCACAAAGGAAAAGACTGACACATATAATAACATAAAGCTGAAAAAACCTTTTATATGGCTAAAGATACCTTAGATAAACTGAGAAAAACATTTGCATCATAATACAGAAAAAAGGTTAATTGCCCCAATAAAAAGAACTCTAAATCAATAAAAGACACAACCCAAAGAACATGAATCAAAGAAATAAAACTCACAAAAGAAATAAAATTAAACTCACCCTTGCTAATTAAAGAAATGCAAATTCAAACAATAAATGTTACTTAACTGACTGAGATTTCAAAAGTTGACATATCCAATTTTGGCAAGAGTGTGGAAAAAAGTTCTATGTCTCATATGTGTAACATTTTTGGAAGGCAATTTCGTTTGAAAAAAAATTTTGACCAGGCGTGGTGGCTCACACTTGTACACCCAGCACTTTGTGAGGCCAAGGCAGGCAGATCACTTGAGGGCAAGAGTTCAAGACCAACCTGGACAACATGGCAAAACCCTGTCTCTACTAAAAATACAAAAATTAGCCAGGTGTAGTGGTGTACCCCTGTAGTTCCAGCTACTCAGGAAGTTGAGGCAGGAGAATCGCTGAACTCAGGAGGCGGAGGTTGCAGTGAGCTGAGATCATGCCACTGCACTCCGGCCTGGGTGACGGAGTGAGGCTTTGTCTCAAAAAAAAAAAAAAAAAAAAAAAAATTAATGACAAACATAAATAAAATATTTACATTCAAATTCTAAACTCTCTCTAACATAGCAATTCTATGACTAGGGCTTTCTTCCTAAAATTAAAAAAAATCCTATAGATGAATAAACATACAAGTAAAAGAATGTTCTCTAATAGAGAACAGTATCTAATAGAAAAAAATAGAAAGTAACCTGAAATTGATTAAATAAAGAACATAGTCATACAACAAAATACCACATATACATACTATGGAAACACAGAAAGGTAGCCACAGTCATTTTTCTATCTAGTTAAAAATAAAAACCTGTTATAGATAGTATGCTATGATCTAATTTTCATAAATATAAATAAATATCAGCAAAGATAAACATTTCTCTATATTTAGATATGTCTACAATAACATCTGGGAAACAGGCTGCATACTAATCTACAAAGTCAGCTTAACAGGAAATGGGACTTGCGATGGGTGTGGAGGACTTTCTGTTTCTATCTGATGATAAAAGCTTGTATTTATTTTACACTTAAAAAGATAAGAAAAGGAAAAAGGAAGGGAGGGAGAGATGGAGGGGATGGAGAGCTGGGAGATGGAAGGCAATCATGAAGAGTAAAACAAGAAGAGAAGCTACAATTTCAAAGGTGCCATTTGCACCCCCCACCTCCTACTTACCATCAACGTCCTAGCTACATTGCAACCCAAGGTGCCGGCTCCAAGCAGCAGACATTTGACAGACACAACCTTGTCCAAGTCTAAAGTAGGAACCAATCTCCAACACATCAGTTTGAGATTTAGATCCACTGATGACTCAGCTAACCTAGAAAAGGAGAGATTTACTTATTCAGTCTCTCATTTGTGCAATAATCTTGTTCTGAAAGATTTCAAGTGGCTATGTGAGAAAATAAGAAATAATAAGGAAATTGGGATCAAATGAAAAAGAAAATGAAGCTGGAGGGTAAGCAGGGAGGAGAAAGGTTCCCCCCAGCAGCATGCTGTTGGAGTCCTGTGCAATGAGGGGGCCACAAATTTGATACTGAGTTCCAGCAGCCAAGGTGAAAAGGGAAGAGCATGACCGGTTATAGGAATCATGGTGTCCACGAATAAGAACACACCATTTGATTAAGAGGAAAGTTTTTCCTAGTACTGAAAACAGAAATTTCTCTCATATCTCCTTAATAAAGAATGCACTCAGGCCAGGCAGTGGCTCACCCCTGTAATCTCAGCACTTTGGGAGGCCGAAGCGGGTGGATCACCTGAGGTCAAGAGTTCGAGACCAGCCTAGCCAACATGGTGAAACCCTGTCTCTACCAAAAATACAAAAATTAGCTGGGTGTGGTGGCAGGCACCTGTAATCCCAGCTACTCAGGAGGCTGAGGCAGGAGATTCGCTTGAACCCGGGAGGTGGAGGTTGCAGTGAACCGAGATCATGCCATTGCACTCCAGCCTGGGCAACAGGAGCGAAACTGTCTCAAACAAACAAACAAACAAAAAGAGTACACTCAGATTCGCCCTTAAATACAATAGTGGTTTCCATGAAATAATTCTTCTAATATCCTTCAAAGTGGGCCAATAAGGGCTGGGCGTGGTGGCTCATGCCTGTAATCCCAGCACTTTGGGAGGCCGAGGCAGGTGGATCACGAGGTCAGGAGTTCGAGACCAGCCTGGGCAACACAGTGAAACCCTGTCCCTATAAAATACAAAAAATTAGCTGGGTGTGGTGGCGTGTGCCTGTAATCCCAGCTACTCAGGAGGCTGAGGCAGGAGAATCGCTTGAACCCAGGAGGCGGAGCTTGCAGTGAGCAGAGATCGCACCCTTGTATTCCAGCCTGTGCGGAGCAAGACTCCGTCTGGGGCACAGGGAGAAGTGAGCCAATAGGACCAAGCCAGAGGACAATGCATAAAGGACTGAAAGACAGTACAGGTACACTGGTGGTCTGAGAGCATGAGCTTGAAAGAAGAACAAAATTTAAAATGTCTAGAACAGATGAACAGTTTGCCCTTCAGGATATGCATTGTTAATATTAATTCTCACAACCCAACTTCAATTCAAGAGCAGGATAACACATGGCAGCATGACTGGCACCCCTTGGGCTGAATTACACAATGTTGTGTTGGCCTGACAGAACTTGGTGTGTGTCTTGGTTACAACAAGCCTGACTGGAGAAAACAGCTTCCCAAATCTACCTTTTAGGGTCCATACATTCACTGAGGTTCACCATCCTTGGTCCCATGCCTCCTTTCTGGTTCTTTTCCCATCCAACTGCTTTAGGACAATCTTAAGGCAAATAAAACACAAAGCTTAATGAAGGAGGGAAGAATAAAAACAAACAGATCAAGCAGCGACCTTGTATAAAAAGGATCGACATTCATAATGGCCCATGCATTGACAAGCTTTTGGTTTGCTTCTTTCTAAAAGAGACCTGAGGGCCTGAATTTCCATGGACTTGCTACAGTTGCCTCCCCATCTTTCTCAACTACTGGGAGTCTTGTTTAGGGACCATCAAACCCAAGCAATCTTCCTGTACAGGAGCTTCTGAAATAGTCCTCAATTCTGGCCCAAGGTGCCTCAACTTTCACTGTTACTGGAAGTTGCTGGGGAAAAAAAAAAAAAAGACAGTCTTATCTGGGGTAGGTATAACCCCACCGAGGCTTCTATCTAAGCAAGCCAAGCCAATGTAACTGCAGCACACCTTCACTGAAGTTCCTATTGGGATCTGAATCTGTAAATTCAGTATGTACCTTCTGTTGCTCATCCTTACCATGTCCCCCTGCTCAGCCTTTCTGTCACTGCACCTGTGAGCAGATCATAGTCCAAGGTGACTGTCCTTTGATTAAGCTGCCCTTTCCTTTAAGCTCATCTTTATCCATTCAGAACTTTCCCTTCCCTGACTTCTCCCTTCCCCGCTGCCCTTTTAATCCCTGCTATGGGAGCCTCTGTAACTCCAATTAACTCCAATTCTAGCAGTTCCCAAAGTGTGTCCTATTCAATAATCTCAGAGGATAAGGATCCTGTAGCTAAACAGACTTGGGAAATGCTTCTATACTTATATCTATCTTCTATCTCCAGCCCCCCAATACCACTCAAACCTGGCCATTCACATGGCACATGAGGGAGATAGAAGCTCTGAGAAACCTGCAGTACAGAACCCACGTGATTTGATTTGGCTTTGTGTTTCCCGAACTTACATGGCTCTCGATATCTCCCTTCATTTCCCTGCATACCAATTACAATCTCAAAGGAAACATTGCTCTATTCTACTGTTGCAAAATTCTCTTAAACATCTCAATTGCTTTGTAGGACACGCCTGCGTCCTCATGTTAATGAAAGCTCTGCTTGCCTTGGTGGAACCACAGCCTTGTAAATCTTGCTAGTGGATCCACCCGCCCTCTTGGGCTCCCTACATCTCAGGACCTATGCTGCTCCCCTTTTCTCATTGAATTCCTACTGCTCACAATAAAGCCTGAACTCCTAAGCAAGAAATTCACCCCGCCACAGCCTACACTTCCAGCATCACCTCCAGTCTGCCTTAAGCAACAGACTCTGCAGGAACAGAAACTCCTTGACTTGAAATTAAGATGTATGCGACTAGGAGGGGGAATTTTAATTTTGTTTCTAATTGTACGCTGGTTTTTTCTTTTCTTTTCTTTTTTTTTTTTTGAGACAGAGTCTTGCTCTGTTGCCCAGGCTGGAGTGCAGTGGCACGATTTTGGCTCACTGCAAGCTCTGCCTCCTGGGTTCCCGCCATTCTCCTGCCTCAGCCTCCTGAGTAGCTGGGACTACAGACGCCCGCCACCACACCCGGCTAATTTTTTGTATTTTTAGTAGAGATGGTGCTTCACCGTGTTAGCCAGGATGATCTCGATCTCCTGAGCTCGTGATTCACCTGCCTCAGCCTCCCAAAGTGCCGGGATTACAGGCGTGAGTTACCACACCTGGCCTGTACACTGGTTTTCTTTGTCCATTCTCCTACTTTTGAATTTCTATCAAGATTGCAATTTTCCTTTCCTTGGGAAACTTTTTAGCTTTTGACATTAAAAGAAAAAAAAAAAAAAGTATTGCCCAATATAATTATGGGACATAGAAGGTACTGAGATTCCCTTTACACGATCTTTTGTTTCTGGGATAGGATGACCAATGAGAAATCATAGGGCCAATTATCCTTGAAAGCTACTTGGGCCCCAGTTTGGCTGGGGGTATCATTCACAGCAAGAAGCCAGAAAGCAAACGTCCTTCCCCATTTTAAATTGGGCACTCTAATGCGGTATTTTTTAATGCCATGAAAAATTAAAACTGAAAAAATAGAGTTTTCTTGTTTGAGACAGGGTCTTGCTATGTTGCTGAAGCTATTCTTTAACTCCTGAGCTCAAGTGATCCTCCAGCTTCAGCCTCTGGAGCAGCTTCGATTACAGGCATGGGCCACCACACCCAGTCAGATGTGAGTTTCATAAAGAGATTAAGACTTCAGAATTGTTTTTCTGTGGGGAAAAGAAACAGTTCCCACCTGCTACTAATTGATATTTTGTTTGATTTTATTACTATTCTTAGATTGAATTAAAAATGTGTCTCTCAACAGCAAAGACATGGAATCAGTTTAAATGCCCATCAGTGACAGACTAGATAAAGAAAATGTGGTACACATACACCATGAAATACTATGCGGCCACAAAAAAGAATGAGATCATGTCTTTTGCAGGAACATGGATGGAGCTTGAGGTCATTATCCTTAGCAAACTAGTGCAGGAACAGAAAACCAAATACTGCATGTTCTTAGTTATAAGTAGGAGCTAAATGATGAGAACTCATGGACACAAAGGGAAACAACAGACACTGGGGCCTACTTGAGGGTGAAGGGTGGGAGAAGGGAGAGGATCAGAAAAAATACTAGGTACTAGGTATTAGTACCTGGGTGATCAAATAATGGGTACAACAAACCCCTGTGAAACAAGTTTACCTATATAACAAACCACATATCCCCTGAACGGAAAATACAAGTTTTTTTTGTTTTTTTTTTTAATGTGTCTCTGATACATAGCACAGGAACTTGACAAGAACTACAGAATCATAGCCTAGTACTGTCATCCATAACTCCAGCCTAGGTTTTCTCTTGTTACAGGTAAGAAATTATTAGACAAAAATAAAACATAATTTCAATTAAAAGCTCTCTATACTCAAAAGGCAACAGATGCTGGGCTCATGTCTGTAGTCCCAGCTACTTGGGTGGCTAAGGCAGGAGGAAAGATTGCAGGAGGAAGAATTTGGCTCAGGAGTTCAAGGCCAGCCTGGGCAACATAAGAAGACCCTCATCTCTCAAAATAATAATAATAATAATAAAGGCTATAGCCATTTCTAAGAAAATCAGATGCTCCTTAAACTTAATAATGAAAAAAATACCACATATAGCAATAGTATTTGATTTACCATACCTGCCTCCATATAATCTATACCGATAAGACATACACCAAATTAAATGATAAATATATAATACATATAAACATATATATATGTTTTTTGAGACAGAGTCTTGCTCTCTTGCCAGGCTGGAGTAAAGTGGCACTTATCTTGGCTCACTAAAACCTCCGCCTCCCGGGTTCAAGCAATTCTCCTGCCTCAGCCTCCTGAGTAACTGGGACTACAGGTGCGCGCCACCATGCCTAACTAATTTTTATATTTTTAGTAGAGAGACGGGGTTTCACCACGTTGGCCAGGATGGTCTCGATCTCTTGACCTCATGATCTGCCTGCCCTGGCCTCCCAAAATGCTGGGATTACAGGCGTGAGCAACCGCGACTGGCCAAGAAAATATTTTTTAGGGAAAAATTAGGGGCTGTCTCCCATAGTGGGCAAGCAGGAGGAGCACAGGAAAAACCAGAGTTAAGATGATGGAATCTCTACCCTCAGCAGTGTCTGCCATCTTCCTCCACCAGGTGCCAGAGCTGTAACACACCATGAGGAAGCAAAAGAAGACATAGGATATTTAAAATAATACTCCACGACTGCGCAAGGTAGCTCACACCTGTAGTCCCAGCACTTTGGGTGGCTGAGGCTAGAGGATTGCTTGAGCCCAGGAGTTCAAGACCAGCCTGGGCAACCTAGTGAAACTCTGTCTCTGCAAAAAATACAAAAATTAGTCAGGTGTGGTGGCACATCCCTGTAGTCCCAGCTACTCAGAAGGCTAAGCTGGGGGGATGGTTTGAGTCTGGGAGGTCAAGGCTACAGTGAGCTATGATTTTGCCACTGCACTCCAGCCTGGGTGACAGGTCGAGACCCTGTCTCAAAAAATAAAATAAAATAAAATAATTTAAAATAATACTCCTTATACCATTACCATGGCAACTATGGGATGTCTTAAAAGTACTGAAAAGTACAACCATACTTATATTTTCAGTTTACATTATGATATAGAAAAATTCTTTATAAAGCTGTATTTACCATAAAGTTTTATTTACAGCTAAGAGGGAACATATTAATTTACATGAAAAATAGGAAATTCATTTGCCTTTCCTAAGCTAAATAATCTACATTAAATATCAGGCATAAAGAAGATATGTTAAGGGCATTATTGGATGTCAGAAAACCTTTTTCAGATGGAAATGTAAGGTGTGGTTTCTAGGTTTAAATGTCAGCATCAGCTGGGCACGGTGGCTCACGCCTGTAATCCTAGCACCTTGGGAGGCTGAGGCAGGCAGATTGCCTGAGCTCAGGAGTTCAAGATCAGCCTGGGTACACGGTGAAACCCCATCTCAACTAAACACAAAAAAACAGCCAGGTGTGGCAGTGTGCACCTGCAGTCCCAGCTACTCAGGAGGCTAAGGCAGGAGAATTGCTTGAACCCCGGAGGCAGAGGTTGCAGTGAGCTGAGATCCTGCCACTGCACTCCAGTCTAGGCGACAGAGTGAGACTCTGTCTCCAATAAAAAAGTGACTGGGCATAGTGGCTCACTCCTGTAATCCCAGCACTTCGGGAGGCTGAGGCTGGCGGATCACGAGGTCAGGGGTTCGAGCCTGGCCAACAAGCGAACCTGCACTCAAGCCTCAAGTGGCAGGGCAAGACTCCATCTCTAAAAAAGATTTTAAAAAATGTCAGCATCATCAAGCATGAGCGTTATCATAGAGAGTAGGATGTAAGAATAACTCAGTGACTTTGTCATAAAGTGTAAAGAAAACTGCCTCTCCACAGAGTGGTTGGCAGAATTAAGTGATTGCCTCATGGAAGGTGCCTGGCAGCTTGTCAGACACACAGACCAGACCCACATTACTTTTTAGTTAACTCTCACCTCATTCCCCAAGACCACGTTTATCCAACCCGCGGCCCAGGACGGCTTTGAATGTGGCCCAACACAAATTCATAAACTTCCTTAAAACATTACGAGATTTTTTTTTTTTTTTCTCATCAGCTATTGTTAGTGTTAGTGTATTTTATGTGTGGTCCAAGACAATTCTTCTTCCAGTGTGGCCAAGGGAAGCCAAAAGATTGGATACCCCTGCGACTATCTTTAAGTGTGGTTTAATAAAACAAAGGTACAGCATGTAAATTAACATTACACAGGAGCTATTTTATAATTTGCCAGAAGAGGGTGCTACATCCAATGCAAATATCTAAAGCCAGCAGAACGGCAAAGGCTCTAAACTGAAAAGCAGCATCGTCCTTTGATTAAACGGAAGTACTCTGTCAATCTTTCAGAGAAGTCTGTAAAGACATCCATGTTAGAGCACAGAACTGCTGAAAAAATGTCATGTGGGCCAGTCCTGAATCCTTTTGACTTTAGCACTCTAGAAAAGATATCTCAGAAGAGATTTTTTTTTTTGAGACAGGGTCTTGCTCTGTCACCCAGGCTAGAGTGCAGCAGCGCAATAGGCTCACTACACCTCCACCTCCCAAGTTCAAGTGATTCTCCCGCCTCAGCCTCCTGAGTAGCTGGGATTACAGATGCCCGCCACCACACCTCGCTCATTTTCGTATTTTTAGTAGAGACAGGGTTTTGCCTTGTTGGTCAGGCCAATCTCGAACTCCTGACCTCAGATGATCCACCTGCCTCAGCCTCCCAAAGTGCTGGGATTACAGGCATGACCCACCACACCCAGCCTTGAAAGAGATTTTGACACCACCTCCCCCATCACACACACACATTTTAAGGCATATCTATGGCATAAGGAAAGAAATGTGCCTTGGAACCATCAGGATGGTGTGAGGAACAAGAAGTTAAATAATACATGTGAGGCCAGGCTCGGTGACTCACACCTATAATCCCAGCACTTTGGGAGGCCAAGGTGGGTGGATCACTTGAGGTCAGGAGTTCAAGACCGGTCTGACCAACATGGTGAAACCTGTCTCTACTAAAAATACAAAAATTAGCAGGGTGTGGTGGCGGGCTCCTGTAATCCCAGCTTCTTGGGAGGTCAAGGCGGGAGAATCACTTGAACCTGGGAGGTGGAGGCTGCAGTGAGTCAAGATCATGCCACTGCACTCCAGCCTGGGTGACGAAGCTAGACTCTGCCTCAAAAATAATAATAATAATATATGTTGTGAAAGTGATCTCAAAAGCATACAAATCAAATCAGGAATTATTCTGGCAAGAAGTATAAAAGTGCGGGGCTTTATGTGAGCTAGGAAATTTACATAACATTTATAAAGCACCTACGATGTGCCAGACATTGTGCTCTGACTTTGACACAGGACATGGATGCCTGATAAGAAATATTTCCGGAGCTGGGCATTATATCCTTATTTTACTCAAACTTGAGTATGTATTCCATACATACTCTGTGACATACGTAAAAAATATATATGTATATATTTATTAAAAATATATATATGTATATATTTATAAAAAATATATATGTATATATATTTTTACTCTGTGACATACGTAAAAAATATATATATGTATATATATACACACACACATATATCTCTCTATAGATAAAATGTCTCTCAGTCTAAGTTTCTGAATTTAGAAAATGGGGATAAAAGCTGATAGTTGTCACATAAGGATCAAATGAAGATATTAAATGTGGAAGGAGAAATGGCATTTTTGCTGACTGGTTTGCTATATGGAGAACAGGATCACATACAACTTTAAAGTATAGAACAAATAAATATTTAAGTGCATTAATACTTCATCCTTCCTTTAAGAATGGACAGGAATAAAGATTTTGTGTTAAACAAAAGTAAAATTGAAAACAGGGGGAGCAGAGGGGAACAAATCCTGAAGACTGAAAAAACTGCCTAGAGAAAATTTCCTGGTCACAATCTTTGCCTTTGTTCCAGTCTGAATAGCAGAGCGTGCCCTCTGTTCGAAGTAGGTGTCTGCATTGGCAAAGAGGTACAAGTTGTACTTTTCTCTTCCTTTCTTGTGCCATTGTGAAGGGATGAAAAGAAAGTAAACCTGGTTCCATTTCTGATAAATGATAATTATATGCATTTTCAAAGACCGGCAAATTACCTGGGCTAAATGCCATTTCTGGAAGCTTCACTTCGAAGATGATGCTGTGGGCAACGTCTCGCGCCCCCTGCATGGTACGGTCACGGAAGCAAAGAACTTCAACAGACTGGAAACTGCTACTCCTGTTGTCATGCCCGGATTTTTATTTATTTATTATTTTTTTTAAAGGAAGGAAAAGAAAAAGCTCACATAAGAGCTTCAGCAAACCAGTTGGAGAGAATTCAATGCATTGTAATTATGCCTCTCTGATACCCACAGGAGATGGCCTTAACTCTTTTGACCATATTCATATACAGTTCATCTGTCCAAATGTTTAGAGGCTAAACAATGAATTAGTTGTGATTTCTTTCTAGGTGAATTTTATATTACAGTCATATTGCACATAAATAATTCTGACAAATAAATCTTTTAAATGCAAGGAAAAAATGCTCACAAGACATTTAGAAAAAAAACTCTTTAACTCGTGGGTTCTTTTGGTTCCCTCCGCTCTCACCATATGAACTTCCATATTAAGCAGTAGCACCTCAGTCAGTAGTTAGGAAGCCCATTTGCACTGTGTAGACTTACCACCTGGATAATTGTGGATTGTCTCCCTCAGAGCACAATCTATAATTTATCTGTCTTCATTTTTTAAATAAATATTTTTATTTAAGTAAAGCAGACACATTACACAAATCCCAAGTATAAAGAAGGCTGTCTCATGCCTTCTCTCAGTCATTAACCACTGCCTTCAAAAGTAACAACTACTCTAAGTCCATATATTGGTTTTGCCTATTTTAACTTTACATAAATGGAATCATAGAGTACGTATTATTTTAGGTCCAACTTGTTTCACTTAATACTATGTTTTTAAAATTCATTCATGTTGATTTCTGTATTAATAGTTCACTCAGATTCATTGTAATACAGCATTTCATCGTAAGGGATATACTAAAATTTATTATTCATTTCACTATTGAAGAACATGTGGACTATTCCCAGTTTTTAGTTATTGAGCATAATGCTTCTGTAAACATTCTTGTATATGTGTTTTGCTTCTATCTATGTATGTATTTCAGTGAGTAATATACTTGAGAGTAACATTGCTGAGCCATAGATATTTTTAATTTTGGTAGATACTGCCCAACATTCCAGCCGTATTTGCTCCACATCTTCGACAACACTTGGTATGGACGTTTTTGTTAAATACTTTTGGTGGATATGTAGTAGCATCTCATTATGGTTTTAATTTTTATTTCCTTAATGACATGATGTTGGGCACCTTTTCAAATATATATTGGCTTTTAAGATATCCTCTGTTTTAATTGTTTTAGGGTTAAGAAAAAATGGAGAATGACAGCAGTAGGAAAATCGTATCTGAAAGAAACCCAGACAGCTAGAAGGGAGGGCTACAGAATTTGTGTCAGGACCTCTGGCTACCAACTCTACCATATGCTAAAACATCTTTAGCACAGAATGATTAGAGTATGCAGGTCCCTAACAGACCTGCTTAAGGTTCACTAGTATGGAAATTGGGTTATGACTGATTTATTGATTACCTGATTTCCATGCCCAAAATGGGAAAAAAAAAAAAAAAAAAAAGCATTTAGGAAAACAGAGATACAAATAGAAACAGACACGTTGTAAAACACATACTGGCAAAGGCAGACAGACAGACAAACACACACTCTTGTAAATACCATCTGTGGGCTGCCAGGACCAAAAAATTCCTCAAAGGCCATCCAGGGTACTGGGCTAAGTTACAGGGATCATATACACCAATTGTTATCTGTGAACAAAAAAGACTTTCTGAGTGAGTCAAGTATCATCTCAGCTTCACAATACAGATGTTGCTCATATTTCCTCTTTGTTTTTTTAATGCTTTCGGCAAAGCCTTAAAAATTAGACATCTGGTAAAGGGCTAAGGGGAGGAGAAGAAAGCCACAGGATCTCACACTGGACTACAGAACTTCTTGATGGCAGGGGTTATCAAATTCTTGTCTGTATCCCTGTGCCTTGCATTGGGCCTGGCAGAAAGTAGGAGCTAAATACATTTAGAAGGAAAAAAGACTAGAAGGAAGATGGGGAATGAAGGAGGACAGTCAAGAGGGCTTGCAGAGAAAATCCTCTTGTAAACAAAGAAATATAATCTGTGAAACTGACTCATTTTTATGCAATGAGAAAATCAAAGAAGGGCCACTACTAATGTAAGTCTACAATTAGATCAAGTTAAACAGCCAGTTACCCTTGATTTTGCTAACATATATTTCCTCCCTTCCCTTTCCCATCCCACTCCAATCCTGATCTTCATCTGGAAAACTCTACTCAATTTAAAATACCATTTCTTCAGTGAAGTCTTCTCCTGGCAGAAGTAGTTGACCTGTCCTTGCTGCTTCCATAGCTCTTTGAACCTAGTATATAACATTTTTCATTTTTCTGTCTCCTTCCTTTCAAAGACAATGAGCATCCAGCACCCAGATACTGACTTCTAAATACCATTCTCCAAGAAAAGAAATCAGGGCTCCTTGGACACATTGTTAATTCTAGGGCTCAGGCAGGGAAAATACAAGAGAAGCTTGAAGCATCCTATAATACCAGGAAAGGAGGTACTCAAAAAACAAATGAATTGGGGCATGCCAAGGGGAAACAGGCACCAACTGAAAGAGTTCTCAATGGCCAAGGCTGGCACAATTTGTACAACAATATAAATAATATGATGTTGAATTATAACCCAAAGTATAAAATAAGTATCTATGAGTCCACATTGATATAAATAAAGAATGGAATAAATGTGAAGGGACAAGTCTTCCTTAAAGAAAATTTCCAAACAATATATGCAAATACTGCCCTCTTCAGAAGCAAAATTTAACCCTTCCCCTCCTTAAAGGTAGCTGGAATTAGTGATTTACTTCCAAAGAAAAAAACAGTAACTTTACAGTGGAGAAACCTGGCAAATATTACCTTAACCAAGTAATCAATTTAACATTACCAAGGATGTCACGTGGATATCAGGTGATAACGGTACTTCACTCTGTGGTATTCTTTCCAAAAACCCGTAATAACCCCAGTCTAATCACAAGAAAACATCAGACAAACGCAAATTAAGGGACATTCTATAAAAATAACTAAGCAGTACTCCTCAAAAATGTCAAAGTCATCAAAAAAATCAAAGAAAGCCTGAGAAACAATTACAGATCACAGGAAACTAAGGAGGAGACATGACAACGAATTGCAATGTGGTATCCTGGACTGGATCCTAAACAGAAAGAGGGTATTATAGGAAAAAACTGGTGAAACTGGAAATGTCTAGAGTTGAGTTAATTGTAATGTAAAAATTCTGGCTTCTTAGTTTTGACTAATGAAACGTGGTGATATAATGTGACAACATTAGAGAAAACTGAAACCGGGTGAAGGTATATGGTAATTCTCTGTACTGTCTTTGCCACTATCTTCTGTAAATCTAAAATTATCCCAAAATAAAGTTTATTTAAAAAAAAAAAGGAAGACAAAGAGCATCTGGAGAGCAGAGAGTATCTTTTTCATCTCTCCACGATCAGTTCATAAATACAGAGCAGACACTCGGTGAATGTTTTTGAATAACAAAGTAGATGGATGGATAAATGGGTGGAAGAAAGGAAGGAAGGATGTAGAGTGAGTAGGGGTGAGGGAGAGAAATTGCTGGCAGAGAACCATAAATTGACCCATAGGTTTCCTTCATAAGCATAGCATGGGTTAAATGAAAACACGGCTGACACGTTTTTGTTAAATCTAGATCCAGTTAGTTCTGTAAGGATGAAATCACCCTAAACACTCCCTTTTATTTCCCACAATGCTTGGTATAGTATCAGCCACAAAGTAGGAGCTTAACTAATATTCAGAAGAATATCTATAACCCCACTATCCTGAGAGAACTATTAACATCTTGGTATATAATTGCCCATAAACTTATTCTTTGCATAAATATATTTTAATTACTAGGACTTTGAAACAAACATGGGATGATGCTGTAAATACTGTCTTTGTTGTTGTTTTGAGACAGCGTCTCACTCTATACCCAGGCTGGAGTGCAGTGGCATGATCTCGGCTCACTGCAACCTCCACCTCAAGGGATTCAAGCAGTTCTAGTGCCTCAGCCTCTCTAGTTCCTGGGACAACAGACAGGCGTGTGCTACCATGCCCTGCTAATTTTTTGTATTTTTTCAGTAGAGATAGGGTTACACCATGTTGGCCAGGTTGGTCTCGAACTCCTGGTCTCAAGTGATCCACTGGCTTTATCCTCCCAAAGTGCTGGGATTGCAGGCATGAGTCACTGCGCCTGGCCTAAATATTGTTTTATATCTCTTATTGTATTATGAACTGTCTTCCATGCCAGTAAATGTTCTACAACCATTGTGAGTCATGGCTGAATGGCATTCCATTGTATTGATGTACCAAACTTTTTCTATTTCCTTTTGAAGGACAATTAAGTAGTCTTAATCTGCTCAATCTCTGAAAATGAATTTTACTATGGTCTTATCAGATAATTACTGTATTATTTCAAAGACACTCTTTAAAATATTTGCTACCTTTTCTGTTATATACAATTTTCTTATTCCTAAAATTGAAGCATTTTTTGTCTAAAAGCATGTTCATTTCTTAAACGCAAATAGACAGATTCATATTTAATTTAATACAAATATGTTCATAGCTATGGTCATCCTTTCAGGAAATACCTTTATTTGAGATTTCCTTTTCCACACAGATAAGGTTTCAGCATCTAAGGTTTACAGCATCTAGTAAAAATAGAGCTTACTACACTGAGTAGTCTCTTACTAAATGAGGCCTAGGGAAAAGTACTCAACCCTCCAAGCCACAGTTTAATCATGGAGGAAATAATATATTACTTATTTCATAGAGCTGTAGTGAGGATTAAATGAGCTGATACTAAATATGAAAAGGCCAGCACATACATAGTGCTACTGATATCATTATTGGTGATAGACTCAGAATCTCCAGTGGTGAGCCCAGCAATCTGTATCTTTATCTGTACCAGGCTCCTGAATTATTCTGATGCGGCTGGTCCACTCCATGCACTCCAATTTGGGGCATATTAGAGTGGGTGCTCTTATAGACAAAAGAAAACATCTCTGAACTGTCATTATCTTGAAAACTCTGAACTGGCTCTACATGTTCCCATGCTCCTCAAAATGTGGTCCATGCCCCAGCAGCATGCATGCATCAGCCTTCCCTGGGAGCCTTCAGAAAAGCAGAATCCCAGGTCTCCACCCCAGACCTGCTGAATCAGAGTTTGCATTTTAATAAGAACCCATGTGATTAATACACCCAGGGAAGTTTCAGAAGCACTGTTCTTCCTCAACCTTCTAATAGCCATGGGTCTCACACTTGAAGATTCTTGGGTATCACCTGCAGAGCTATCAAAAATACTGCTGCCTGCGTCCCACCTCCAGAGGTTCTGGTTTAATTGATCTGGAGTTTGGCTTGAGTATTGGTTATTTGAAAAGATCCTCAGGTGATTCTAATGTGCAGGTTACAAACTTCTTGATTGTCTGCAGCAGTTTCTCAAAGTACAGTCCGGCACAGACCACCTGCATCAGAATTGCCTAGAAGCTTGATGAACTTGCACAACACCCTACCCGCACACATACAAACACTCAATCTGATCCCAGACCTCTCTAGGTACCACCAATACCTGCATGTCCAGTGACTACTGCATGTGATTCTTGTGTACACTATCATCTTAGCACTAGCTGTCTAGAGTCAAAAGAAGAAAATGAGTATTTGCTTAAAAGAGGGTTCACTGCATAAATATACACAATTGTAAGAAATTCCTGACTTTAGAAAATTAAAATATGGAGAAACAAGCATTTTAGAATAAAGAAAACACAGGATGCATTTTATGTTTGATGTCTTGCTGGTTTAGAACTCTCTGTGAAGGCAGGAGCAGTGTATTCATCTTTCCATTTCTAGTTACCTAAGCACAGTGCCTGATAGTCAGCAAGTATCTATTGAATAGATGACAGACTAGTAAATTTCTCCAGGCTTGAATACATGGACTTCCCCTCTGCAAAGATCTTGAGCAGGGATCCTGGGAGGCAGCTAGAGGGGGAAAAGTGATGCCTGAGTGACACAGACCTGAAGCTTCTATACAAAACCGTGATGCAGCATCTCAGCAAGTTCCTTTTCCTTCCTTCTTTCCTCTCTCAACAATACAGGGTCTCATGGTATTTTAACCCTGGGATTCTCCTAGGTGAGAATGTGAAAGTAAGATGAAAAAAAAAAAGAGGGCTTCCAATGAGAAGCGAGAGAACTCTGAGAACAAGATTTCCAGTCTAGGGCTTCCACCAAATTAAGAAATTGTCTTCCTTGAGCTCTTCTGGTTCATGTGGCCACCCCATTTGCTACTCTTCCATCAGGGACATCTTTTTATTTTGTTCCCCTCTGCCAATTACGACAGATAGCGTCTGCCAGACAAGCTACATTTATTTAGCAATCATCGCATCAATTTCACATTGCTTTTATTCATAAAAAGCATTTACAACTCTAGGCCAGGCGCAGTGGCTCAAGCCTGTAATCCCAGCACTTTGGGAGGCCAAGGCAGGCAGATCACGAGGTCAGGAGATCGAGACCATTCTGGCTAACACGGTAAAATCCTGTCTAGTAAAATACAAAAAAATTAGTTGGGCATGGTGGCGGGCGCCTGTAGTCCCAGCTACTTGGGAGGCTGAGGTAGGAGAATGGCGTGAACCTGGGAGGCGGAGGTTGCAGTTAGCCAAGATCTCGCCACTGCACTCCAGCCTGGGCGACACAGCGAGACTCCGTCTCAAAAAAAAAAAAAAAAAAAAAAAAGAAAGAAAGAAAGAAAAGTATTTATAACTCCATCCAGTGTAAAAAGGGGGAGAAGGGAGAAACTAGCATTTCTACTTCCAAAACACTGGAACAGCTTAGAATTAGAAAATGGCCTGATGCAGTGAAAAACGCACTTGCTGAACAGTCAGCAGGTATGTGTTTTAATTCTGCAGCTAACTGATTCTAAGACATCGGGGGAAGTTCCTTCCTCTCCTGCAAGATGAGGGGGTTGAACCTTTCATCTCAAAGGATTTCTTCGGGCTCCAGAATCATAGAACTTTAGAGAATGTTTAAGAAGAAAATATCCTAGAGGTCACAAAACAACACAGACTATATCAAAGCTCAATCTAACAGAGTATCTAACGGCTATTCAAACCAGCAAAGGAAAAACAAAAAAAAAAACACACAAAGGTTATTAAATGGGTTACTTAGGAAGAATCCAGGCAGTATCAATCTAGAAAATGCCATTCCTACAGAAACATTTGAGTTGCAATTTTCAAATGACTTCATAAACCTGGGCCCTTAATCAAACATTCTGGATCACTTGCTCTTGTGTAACCTTGAGCAATTTACTTAACTTCTCTATGCCTTAATTTTCTCAACTACAGGATAATTTTTTTTTTTTAAGATAGAGTTTTGCTCCTGTTGCCCAGGCTGGAATGCAATGGCACGATCTCAGCTCACCATAACCTCCGCCTCCTGGGTTCAAGCCATTCTCCTGTCTCAGCCTCCCGAGTAGGTGGGATTACAGGCATGTGCCACCACGCCTGGCTAATTTTGTATTTTTAGTAGAGATGGGATTTCATCATGTTGGTCAGGCTGGTCACGAACTCCGGACCTCAGGTGATCTGCCCACCTCAGCCTCCCAAAGTGCTGTGATTACATGCATGAGTCACCACGCCTGGCCTATAGGATAATTTTTAACTGTACTTAGCACAGAAACTGAGAATGAGGCCAGCACTCAACAAATGGTAACTACAAAAACAACATAAATACACTCTCTTGCAGTAACTTCATTGACCTCTTTGTTCAATCCAATCCATCACCACGACAGTCATTGCTTAATGATGGGGATGTACTCTGAGAAATGCATTGTTAGGCAATTTGACCATCATACGAACATCACAGGGTGTTCTTACACAAACCTAGATTGTAGAGCCTACTACACCACACCTGAGCTACCTGGTATAGCTTGTTGTTCCTAGGCTAGAAACCTGGAGAGCATGTGACCATACTGAATACTGTAGGTAACTGTAACACAATGGTATTTGTGTATCTGAACAAATCTAAACACAGAGAAGGTATAGTAAAAATACATTATTACAATCTTATGGAACCACTGCTGAATATGTGGTCTATTGTTGACCGAAACATCATGTGGCCTGTGACTGTAGGTAGTTAGCTATCTTCAGTTTCAAGGTTATCTTTTCTTAATTAGCAAAGAAAAGAAAGGGATAAGTTCTGGTCTATCAAATATTCTTGGGGTCTGGGTTTTATCATGTGCAAATGTAGAGTTGGGACTAAATGATATCTAAATTATATAAATTAGAATATTATGTTAGATGCTACACGTGGATGCCTAATTTCAAAGAATAAGCATATTTCTTATCCTAAGGCAAAGGCAATGGGGTAGAATAGTGAAAAAAAATTTTTTTTGAGCATAAAAGACTACCAATAAGTTTCTTAGAGCAACCTGACCTAACATGGGCTATAGAGAGCAGGAATGATCTGTTAAGAAGAAAAATCTACCACTTACCCATAAAAGCAGGTCAGCTTGAAAATGCTTTAAGGTAACTTTCCTACCTATATGAGGCATAAGTGCAGAAGGCAGGCATCGAATAGGAAAATGACAAAATCCATGTAACACTATGCTGAACATCATTTAATCTTTCTTTGATGATTCAAAAGTGACTCCAAAATCTTCAAGTGCTTTAGGAATCAACTCAGAATCTATCTTAATCGTTGGAGGAATGATTCATTGGCACAATGCTAGGTAAGCCAGCTTATGCTATGGTTAAACAGAATTTTTAAAAAAACATTTTTCATAAATAATCACTGACTAGGAGTTCTGGTTTTAGAACTGGCTTTGCCACAAATTAATTGTGCGAACTTGGGCAAATCACTTCCTTTTGTAATACAAATCAGCAGAAAGAAGCACAACGTAACTGCAGAAAAACTTTGTTCAGAAACTTTATGAAATGAATGTTCCTTTCTACTTGGCTGAGAGTATATAATTCATTGAAATGATTCAGTCATGATCAGTCTGCCAAGCAATTTGCCGAAAAAGTACACTGTGAGAAAGAGGGCAAAATTGCCAACTTGCTTGTCTCCAGTAAGAACATTTTCCACAATGATCCCATAAAACATGCTAATCTAACAAATGGCTGTCTTTATAACTCAAACACTTGATGTAACAGGAAATGCACAAAGGAGATTACACATTTTTAAAGTATGGGGGAAAAATTGAAATACCTAATGCACTTCAAAGTCACAGACAGCTGCCAAGATGCGGAGAGATCACTAAGTGAAGAAAGAGCCCAACTAATAGCATATAAATTGTTGCTCCTTGGCTATTGCTCTTGTCCATAGATTTTAAAGCCCTAGAATTAAAGGCTAATGTTGTTGAAATTACACAACATTTCCCAAATATTCAATCTTCAATAACTGCTCTGAATGAAGTAGAAGAGTCAAGCAACCTTTCCCAAAAGATGGGCAATGGGACAATGTCATGAGCTATTTTTAACGCAATCATAAGAACTGGCCTGAAAGATGATGATCTGTTGTAGCAATATAGTGCGACTGTGAAATCCACATTTCATTGAGAGAAGAACTTAAGGCCCAATTTCAACCTAACACATGTGTACAATACTATAACATCTGATCCTGGTAAGGGTACACAGCTGGTAGGAGGGAAGCTGGCAGGGTCTTGGGGAAACATTTATCATAAGCAGTGGTGTGTTGGAGTTGGCCCAGACAGGCTTCTGGGAGCCAACTGTTAATGTTTCTCCCCAACTCGGCATTCCAGGACTTCACACTGGTAGCTTGAAATTGGCCATGGTGGGAGTACTGATATCACACAAGTAAGAAAACACTACAAAATCAGGACTCTTCCCACCTCACAAGAGCTGGTTGTTAAACATTTATCAGCACACCGCTGATTATAAACCTTAAAATGTTCAAACTTTTTTTTTTTGACAGTTTCATTCAGTTGCCCGGATAGAGTGCAGTGGCACAATCACAGTTCACTGCAGACTCAAATTCCTGGGTTCAAGGAATCCTCCTGCCTCAGCCTTCAGAGTATCTTGGACTACAAGTGTGTGCCACCACACCTAGCTAATTTTTAAATTTTTTTGTAGAGACAGAGTCCTGCTATGTTGCCTATGCTGGTCTTGAACTCCTGGTCTCAAGCAACCCTCTTACCTCGGTCCCCCAGAGTGCTGGGATTACAGGCCTCATGAGCCACCACGCCCAGCCTCAAACTCTGTAACACAGTAATTCTACATCTACACATCTTTTCTATAGAAATAATTAAAAATACAGGGGATAAGGAGAGGAAAAAGAGAGAGGAAAAATTTGATGCACAAAGCAGTCCCAATAGTGAAGAAATTATGAGAAATCTAAAAGTCAAAACCTTGGCAAAAATACTCTCATACATCCATTCAAAAGGATGTTGTGAATATAACACTATTATGCTAAAATGCTACAATAAAACAAAATACTGTACAATCTTAGTTTTAAAAAATACACAAGATTAGAAGAAGTATACAAAAAGTCTATATATTAAAAAAATTTGAAAACGTAAAATAATAGCTGAAAACCTTTGTGACATTTTAAAAACAGAGAGATACAGCTGGAAATAAAACTAATGAATGGAACCTCACCTAGTACAGTTCATTTATTTGCCAGTATTCCCAAAATGGTCCGAAAATGGTCACAAAGCATTTTTCAAACTGCAGGTGGTGAGCTATTTGCAATTCTTAAATAATTTGCTGGGTCACGACTAGAATTTTTCAAAAAGATAAAACAGAATAAAGGAAAGCACTATTTTGCAAAAGTCTTGTTTGTTGTATGTGTGTATGTGTGCACAAAGACATATTGGGTTATAACAGGTATTTTTTAACTATAAGTGACAAAGAACTCTAGCACTAAGCAATCACAGTAAGAACTATACATCACCCAAGAAGTGAGATGAAACCAATCACAGTCACATTTGCTTTTGAGCTTTCATTTAAAGATCGTACCATTAGTGAACTGGTATAACTTTCTTGGATGTCCCAGGGGCTGCTGAACTGGCAACCCTGCCAATCTCAGGAGAGACTTCTCTTGTGCCTTCCTTTGGTAAAGGCAGAGTGGGCTGTGTGACTCGGGACCTTAAAACTCCATTTTTATGGAATAGCTGGAAACTGGGGTTAATCCAAAGAAAATATTCCTTTGAAAATGAAAACTGAAAAACATTCTAAGAAAATACAGTGGGAACAATTAGAACATGTGAGTGAAACTTAATGACTCTTAGTTCTCCCAGCCACCTACAAGGAAGGGGGTGTTGTTACTGTATGCTTATACACACTAAGGAAACTAAGGCTCAGAGGATTCAGCCCATTAAGCTGTTGGGAACTGAAGTCTAGCCTTCCTACTCTACCCCAACACACTGTGAGCTGAGCAGAAAAAAATACCTGCTTCCTTTTTCACTACAGGAAGCATTCTGACTGTAGGAAGTAAGATCATTCACATGTGAAGAGGCTTTCATTCCCTAGTCTCTTTTCTATTCTCCTCATCTGTAAAATGCAGACAACACTACTCACTTTGCAGGGCGTGTAAGGATAAGTGATAGCATGTATGAGTGACCAGCTGCATGCTGGGCACACGGTCAAAACTGAGACCATGGCAGTCCCTGCTGTCGATGGCTGGCAATGTGTCCTCTTCAGGGGCAGGTACCCACTCTCTCATAGTCAGCCAAGGCTTCACACACAAGTGAACAGTACCTCCACATGCAAAGCTCCTACTCTGAATTGGAACAAAGAGGACTCATTCACCTCCTGACCTTAACAATCCACAGGCTCCCTGCTAGGCAGGCTAACTCCTGTCTTTTCCTTAATCTTCCTCCAAGCCAGGGCCTCCGAGAGTCTCAGTGCTCTGTGCATCTCTGACAATAGATGCAGAACCGCATGTAGATGTGTATTTTTCTGGGGTGAGGATCCACTTCTTCCAAAACCTTCTGAGACATTATGCATTTGCACCCTACTCCAAATTAAGAACCCCTGCTCTGAATCAGCCACACAGATCATATACCTCCCCTGTATTCTGTCTCCTGTCACTCCAGTAACCATGTGTGTAACTCATTAGACATAAATTGAGGTGTGCAGACAATTTGGGAAAGCCTTTGTAAACCACATGGCCTTAACCAGACAATAGAATGCTCACATCCAAGAGAACACCTACAATGAACTAATACTAAGAGCTACCCTCTACTCACTGAAGGCCTACTGTGTGCCAGACACTGACCAGGTGCTTCTCATGAGCAATCTCCAGTCTTCACAACTCATTTATGCATGAATTCATCCTTCCATTGCATTTTACACACCAGGCATTCTGCTATGGGATGCAGACACAATGGTGGGAAATCAAAGATAGGGTACCTGTCCTGGGGGAGCTTACATTTAAATGGGAGAAAAATATATTAATCAAAGATCACTCAAGAAAACGTAAAATTATGGACCAGGTGTGGTGGCTCATGCCTGTAATCCCAGCACTTTGGGAGGCTGAGGTGGGTGGATCACCTGAGGTCAGGAGTTGAGACTGGCCTGGCCATCATGGCGAAACCCCGTCTCTACTAAAAATAAAACAATGAGCCAGGTGTGGTGGCATATGCCTGTAATCCCAGTTACTCGGGAGGCTGAGGCAGGAGAATCACTTGGACCCTGGAGGCGGTGGTTGCAGTGAGCCAAGATCGTTGCACTCCAGCCTGGGCAACAAAGAATGAAACTCCATCTCAAAAAAAAAGAAAGAAAGAAAAGAAAAGAAGAAAAAAGAAGGGATACACAGTGATATGAGAGCTTGCAACAGAAGGAATACACCTTTTTATAGAGGTCAGGGAAGGGTTTCCTTGAAAGAGTGGGCACTTAACAGAGCAAAGGGGAGGTCGGGGGAAGGAAAGGTAGAAGTGGAGAAAGGAGAGAGAAGAGAGTTCCAGGCAAAAGGTGCAAGCAAAAGCCCTGTGGCAGGGAACGTGGAATGACTTGGGGCTGGATGCCCACAGGGGCCAGGCCACACAGACTCTTGTAGGCCATATGAAAGAATTTAGCCCCTATTCTTAGAGCACAGGGAAGAAGACATTCAGGTGTTTCATTATGATAGGGACGTGATCAGATCTGCTTTTCTAAAGAAAACTGTGGGGATGATGTGGGAATGAACTGGAGAGGCCCAGAGTAGATACAAGGAGGCTTGTTAGGAAGCTACTGCAGTATAGCAGAGATTGAGGTGGTGGCAGAAGGGCTGAGAGACGTTCAGGACATGAAATCCACAAGACACAGGGGTGGTAGCGGGAAGACAGCTGTCCGGTAGGATGACCAGACTTCTGGCTCGTGTGACTGGATAGAGGCAGCATCATTCTGAGCCAGTGAAGCCAGAAAAGGACCAGCCTTGGGACAAAGATTATAAGGTGCAGAAGGAGGCAAGCAGGCAGCTGGATAGTGTGGCCCGGGGTCCAGAGGGAGGTTCAGGCTAGTGGGAGAAACTGAATTACTTGGGAGGAAATGGTTTCTGGTGTTGCAGGCACAATGAGATAACCCAGAAGAGAAACAGGTGGAAGAGAGAAACTCAGAGGGATTCCAATATTTCTCCATCCTACACATGAGGACACAGGGCTCAAAGAGAAGCAGTGACTTTTTAGGGAACAAAGTGCTGGTGGGAGGAGGAGGGGGCAGAATCGAGTAAAACATGAAGCCAGAGCACAAGTGCAGGAATTCATACTGAAAAGAATGCCTATTTTTGAAAAAAGAGGGTGAAAACCTTCAAGGAAATGTCGTGGCTCAAAGGGAAACTGGCATTATGCTAAAGAGAGTGAATGAGGTTAATGCAATAAAAGCAAGAACCACTGAAAATGATGTCTAGAAATTATTTCTCTAGGGTTCGACCCTGCCCCCGGCAAAAGCCTTCTTTAATTTTCATACCAGTTCACAATTCTGTCTCTCTCCTCTCAGCATTCTCGCATCATGTGTCTCTTAAGTGTCCAGCATTGCACTAAATGTTGAGGATGCAGAGTGGGGACAAACAAGATTCAGTGCTAAAGTTGCTGACAGGCTGGGGATATGGGGCAGGCAGAAAAGTGAATCAACAATTACTTTGGAGACCAGTCAGTGCTAGCAGGGAGGCTGCTACCAGAACACAGAAGAGAGACATGAAATGGTGCAATCAGCCAGCCAGTGCATCCTGGGATGATGAATCAGAAGGGTAGGTGAGGCAGCTGCCAGGTGACAGAAGGGAGACAGAGAGATACCTGAAGGCAGAGAGATGGGGGGAAAGCATGTGGCATTTGGAGGACACAGGGGTAGCCAGAGCACAGGATGTATCTTGGGAAATATAAAATGAGGCTAGTGATGGACAGGAACCAGAACGGAACAGACCTCAAATGCCAAGCTAAGTAGTTTCAACGTTATCCTGAAGTCAACAGGAACCTTAGAAGGGTTTTAAGTAGAAGAGTTATATGATCAAATTTACACGTTAGAAAATGCACTTGGGGCCGGGCGCGGTGGCTCAAGCCTGTAATCCCAGCACTTTGGGAGGCCGAGACGGGCGGATCACGAGGTCAGGAGATCGAGATCATCCTGGCTAACACAGTGAAACCCCGTTTCTACTAAAAAGTACAAAAAACTAGCTGGGCGAGGTGGCGGGCGCTTGTAGTACCAGCTACTCGGGAGGCTGAGGCAGAAGAATGGCGTAAACCCGGGAGGCGGAGCTTGCAGTGAGCTGAGATCCGGCCACTGCACTCCAGCCTGGGCGACAGAGCGAGACTCTGTCTCAAAAAAAAAAAAGAAAATACACCTGGACAGCAGTGCGGAGGAGAGACAGGAACATTCAGGGCCACAGGTAGGAAGGGCGGCATGAAGGCTATAAAACTCCCATGAGGCCGAAACGCTCTAAGGCTTCTGGTGATCTTTTCTAGAATAAGATAAGGCATAGACGACCAACCAAAGTACCACGTGTATCAATATTTTGAACTTATCTTCCATTACTTGAATTTCTACTGAACTTTCCACAGGTCAATGTCTCCTCTCCTCTAGAAGACTTTGGGTTGTGTGAGAACAAGTACAATTGTGTCTCAAAATTTCTGGCCCATAAGGAGGTGTTCATCACATGTGCTGAGTAATTCCAGGCTTTCCTGAGATATAACTGTAACCAAGTGAAGGACAATGTGCCTGAACCCGACAAGCAGACAGGCAGTTAGACTCAGGGACAGGGCACTGGTGAATCCCCCAGAGCACTTCAGAGGAGACCCCAGAGATCTGCTGTCTTTCAAAATATGCTGCTGTTGAAACATAAAGGAAGTGGAAACATTGAGCATCTACCATGTGCTCGGCATTTTATTCACATTATCATGTTTAATCCTCACAAAAGGAGGTGGCAATACCACCATTTAACAGATAAACTAATACAAAGAAAAGTTATGCAGTTTCCCCAAGGTCAAGGGAATGGTATAAAAGGCATCGGCTTGTGGCCGGGCACAGTGGCTCACGCCTGTAATCCCAACACTTTGGGAGGCCAAGGCGGGTGGATCACGAGGTCAGGAGTTCGAGAGTAGCCCGGCCAATATGGTGAAACCCCATCACTACTAAAAATACAAACATTAGCTGGGCATGATGGTGCACACCTGTAGTCCCAGCTGCTTGGGAGGCTGAGGCAGGAGAATCGCTTGAAGCTGGGAAGCGGAGGTTGCAGTGAGCCGAGATCGTGCCACTGCACTCCAGCCTTGGTGACAGAGCAAGACTCCGCCTCAACAACAACAACAACAACAAAAAGAAAGGGCATAGGCTTCGTAATCAGACAATGTGGTCGTGTGACTTTGAGTCTCAAACAGAAAATGCAGATACTAATTAACTAACCACAGTTAGTAACTAACACTTGTTCCACAGAGTTATTATAGAAAGAGCAAGTATGTGGAAGTCCCTTTTAAATTAATTTTAAAGCATTGTTCAAACTGTTATTTTGGTAGAGCTGTACTTTGGGGAGGACCACTTATTTACCACATATAACCTGACTTACAGTCACTTCCAAACACAGGCCATTTAATCCTGCCTGCTATGACAACAGGACTTCACACTAGATGGGACTTTAAGCTATTAATGGTCTTACTGCTATACTAATTTAGCTGTGGTTCTGTGAAATCACCTGGGGGAAAGAATTTTAATAAAAATTCAATCTTCAGTCCTCAATTTAAAAAGCTTCCTCTGGGCCAGGCGCGGTAGCTCACGTCTGTAATCCCAGCACTTTGGGAGGCCAAGGTGGGCAGATCACAAAGCCAGGAGATAGAGACCATCCTGGCTAACACGGTGAAACCCCATCTCTACTAAAAATACAAGGAAAAAAAAAAAGGGCTTCCTCTGAAAAATAAAATGTAAATGTAGTTGATTTTAAAATGTGCTTTAAAAAAAAAAAAGTCATCCTAAGTTCAGGCTAAAGAATAACCAGACCGTCAGTTAAAGGCTTCCCTTTTTTCAGCTCTGATATATTCACATGGCTATGGAGATGATTCTATTTGATTTCAGAACTTCCTAACACTCATAAATCTTTGTTATTTTTAATTCATAGTCTCCTGTATAGCTAAGACAACTTCCTATATATCTGATCACTTCTAAAAGACACTTACAGTACTCTTTCATTCATTCAAAAGAATTTTATTGAGGGCCTCAGACAAGTACTAGACACTATACGGAGACAAATTCATAAGACTTGGGCCCTGCCCTCTTGGAGCTTACAGTCTAATATGGCACAAAAAGAAATTTGTACAAGGTACTGGGCCTGCAAATGAGGATCAGGGAATAAATGTAATGACTACAGATACGGATAGATCATATATGGCCACACCATGAAAATGCTTCACAGTGAAGATAGAATTTCAATAAGGACAGAGAGAATTTCTAGGGTTTTCATAAGTAGAATATGTTTTATGAAGATGATACAACATGAGAAAAAGAAAGATACAAAAAAAATTTTAGGTGTATCTGATGGGAAGGGGATGGAGATTCTGGAGAAAAATAGATAAGATTAGCTGGAGCAATGCTTTATAAGGAAAATAGTGGAAGATAAGGTAGGAAAGGCAGCTTGGAGCCAGAAGGAAGACACTATTAGGCTCTTGGTCAATGAATGATATACTAAATGTGGGTAGTTCAAGGGAGGTTCTTCTATAGTTCTGTTGTGCAAGATGGAAACAAGATTCTAAGTGTCCAGGAGTGTGATATGAGGGGCCTGAACTACAGGTAGTTCTGGGAATAAAAATTAAAACATAAGGGTAAAATACATCAGGAGGGAAAAAGGAAATAACTTTAGCACTAATAGAGAGTAAGGTATTGGCTGGGCGCAGTGGCTCATGCCTATAATCCCAGCACTTTGGGAGGCTGAGGTGGGTCACGCATTCAAGACCAGCCTGGCCAACATAGTGAAACCTCATCTCTACTGAAAATACAAAAAATTAGCCGGGTGTGGTGGCGGGCACCTATAGTCCCAGCTACTCGGGAGGTTGACCAGGAGAACCGCTTGAACCTGGGAGACGGAGGTTGCAGTGAGCCAAGTTTGCGGCACTGTGCTCCAGCCCGGGCGACGGTGCGAGACTCCGTCTCAAACAAACAAACAAAAAAAAGAGTAAGGTATCAAAATTACTCTGAGCTGTAGCAGAGCTAGAAAAACCTGGAGGAGCTGATTTGATAACTGCAGGGGTGGGAGAGGGTAGAGATAAGGAAATGTTCTTAACATCCTTTGAAAGCTAAGGAAATCTAAACAAGTTTGACTTTTGCAGTGGTCTCTTGTAACATGAACTTCAGATTTTTTTAAAAACTATATAATAAAATGATACTCAAAGTTTATCTGACCTTCATCCTTTGACCTTGGAAGAAATCACTGTAGTGTTTAAGCAAGGAAACCAGCACCGTGTTCTCATCATACTTGATTAAGAAGTAAGGAAGAGCTGTGACTCCTTCTGTTTGACAAAGATTATCATATGCACACTCTAATGCTTCAATCTGAAAACAGAAAACACATCGTTATTCTCTAGAAAAGTACATATCTAGTTCTGAGCTAAAAACTAACTCAAAATAAAAGGTACCTTAAAACCAGAAGACTGGAAATGACTGATCACACTCCTCTTACAGCAAACGAACATAGAAGTGCCTCCAAATAATACCACTTAGCTTTTATATAACGCTTTCCAGGTGCATGGTGGTGTGTGTCTTAGGAGCACAAAGGGACATTTTATGGTACAACATGGTGGTTCCCTAAGCTGTCAATCAGAGTTTTAGAGAGGTAACCAAACATTCTTTCTCTCCTATGATAATCCAACACGAATCTACCCCGATGAATTTTACCCTGAACCTTTCCATAATCTTCAACAGGTTTACTGAGACATGACTAACATACCATACAATTCACCCATTTATTACTTTTTGAGACAGGTGTCTTCCTTCTGGCTCCAAGCTGCCTTTCTTGCTCTGTCACCCAGGCAATTACAGCTCACTGCAGCCTCAACCTCCTGGGCTCAATCAATCCTCCTATCTCAGCCTCCTGAGTAGCTGGGACTATGGGCACATACCACCATGCCCGGCTAACTTTTTTGTATTTTTTACAGAGAAGGAGTTTCACCATATTGCTCAGGCTGGTCTTGAACTCCTGAACTCAAGTGATTTGCTCACCTCTGCATTCCAAAGTGCTGGAATTACATTAGAGGTGTGAGCCACCGTGCCTGACCCAATTCACCCATTTAAAGTACATAATGCAATGTGTTGTTTTTTTAGTGTGTTCACAGGGTTATGCAACCACCACAGAAATAATAATTATAGAACATTTTTGTCCTCAATAAAAGAAACCCCATACCTGCCAGCAGTCAATCCTCATCCAAAATCCTTTTTCCCCACTTATATTTCTTCTTGGGAAATTAGTTCCACAAAACCACAACCTTGGATTTGTACGAAATAAAAAAAAAAAAAATTTTAATCAATAATGGCTGCTCCCTGAACAGCTCCAAGAAAGCTCCCTGAATGATGGCTTCAGTATCCAGGGCTTTAGTGATTGATGTGTTTCATGAATTCAAATCATCTTGACACATAATCTTTGCTTTAACAACAATCAGAATTCTCTAGTTTAGGGTCTCTGTTTTACCAGCCTGATTATTTTAACTGCTGTTCTGGGAACCATCTCTAATGACCTTATTATCTATCCCAAATGTCACTGACTAACTCTGCATGTACCGCTCCAGGTAGAAAAGCTTTGCAACTTGGTACCAGGGTCGGAGAATGCCTTCTGTTTTGTTTCAAAGACTTGTTCCCAGAGTATACTGCCTTATGTTTCCCCACATTGAAAATGAAGACCACATTTTGGTAAATTCTTTCGGTGTTTCAAAATATTCCTATAATTCCCCCTTACTGGCTTAGCATTTCACCAAATACCACTGAAAACCTGGAAAATTACTGTTCACTACATCTTCAAAATGACTTTATAGACCAGGCAGGGTGGCTCATGCCTGTAATTCCAGCACTTTGGGAGGTTGAGGTAGGTAGATTGCTTGAGCCCAGGAGTTGAAGACCAGCCTGGCCAACATGGCAAAACCCCATATCTGTTAAAAGACAAACATTAGCCAGGTGTGGTGGGATGCCTATAGTCCCAGGTGCTGAGGAGGCTGAGATGAGAGAATCACCTGAGCCTGAAAAGTTGAAGCTACAGTGAGCTATGATCGTGCCACTGCACTCCAGCCTGTGTAACGGGGGTGAGATCCAGTCTCAAAATATATATAAATATATATACAAAAAAATGACTTTACAAACATTTTCTAAATAAGTCTGCTCCTAGTACCACCTTTGGAGGATTTCAGGCACCACCTCTTCATCCAGAGAAGTACCTGTTTGTCTTTGGAAAGCACTAGATAACTACTCTTGCACATTCAACCCAATTTTTTGTGCATTTTGGTTATTTGTTGATACCTGTTTTAGTGAAAACCTTTGATCCAAACCCACTGGCCCCTGAATGAGAGGTAAACTCTCTGGAAGGCAGAGGGCAGGATAGCAAAACCAATAGTAGAAGTGGTACTTCTTTAGATCCTAGAATAAAAAATATAAATAGGTTATTAGAATAGCACCATTAGGTTAAGATGAAACGCATCTATTAATGTAGCTTCACAAGGCCAATTAAGATAGCAAAGCTGATGCAAACCAAGTATGTCCAGCTTGTCAAATATCCTCATCCCCAGCAGAACTCATGATCAAATAAAGGACTTTTTAATTCCCAAAATAGTCTCATATACCACCACTAATAAAATGATGACAAACACAATATACTTTTTTGGCCACTTGCTAACAGAAAATGTGCAATATGTCATTGTTATTATCATCATCATCCTTTAACCTACAAAACCCCCCTGGGAGGTAATTATTATTATCCCATTTTATAAACAGAAAACTGAATCTTACAAAGGGGTAAAAAACCTGAACAACAATAAAAAAGATGGCAAAGGGCAGAGAAGAGATCAGAACTCTGCTTCCAAAACTTAAGCTTTTTTCCATTGACCATACATACTCAATGTACTATCTACAGAAGCACAACTTCCAAATAGTTACCATTCTCTTCACAATCAAATAAAGTGCATGTTATTAAGGAAGCTGTGCTATTCACATACCTATGCATGCCTGAAATAATACAATATTGCTTTTGGAAATGCCTTAGTGGATTTAAGTCAACAACTATCAAGCCCTTGGTATGTATAAGGCAAAACATAAGACACTGACAATAAGATGACAATAAACCCCAGACCCAGACACCAGGCAGCTCACTTTGTGGACGGAGCAGAGATAAAGTGAGTGCATGATTACAGCCACGGAGAGGCTCTAAGTAGTAAGCTGCATGGGTGAATAGAAGAGGTTACATCTTCACGGGTGTATCTGACCCATCCCCCACCAGGGTAGGTGACCCAGGGGAAAGGATTTGTGAGGCTGTCTTTGACTCTGTTCCCACTCACGCTAATGGCTCTTGCTTCAGAATTCCTACAGCTTTTGGGGCCTTAATTAAATTCATGGTAGTATTCCAGACATATGTGGGTATTTGGCAGCTTGCCTACAAGCCTGTGACCACTGAATGTGAATGCAGTTTATGTGACTAATTAATATTTCTTCTTGAATCTTGCTAACAATTAAAATTGGATGGTTGTTAAATGACTTTTTATTGAGATATAATTCACACGCCATAAAATCCACCATGTTAAAGTATATAATTTAGTAGTTTCTTTTTAGTATAGTGATATGGTTGTATCATCCAGAATATTTTCATCACATCAAAAAGAAATCTCATACATATTAGCAGAGACTCCCCATTCCCCCTCCTCTCATCCCCTGGCAACCACTAATCTATTTTCTGTCTCTATGGATTTGCCTAGTGTGGACTTTTCATATAAATGAAATCATACTAGATGACTTTTAAAATGTAAATGTATATGTAAACATGTGTACAGATGAGAAAGTCTAATAATGGTAGTTATTAGACTTTATAACTACCATTATAATTCTCTAATTCTGCGGTCTCTAATTCTGCTATTCACTGATCAACTAAGAACAAATTCCCTCTTCACAATGGCAAAATGAACTGCAAAACTGAAATTAATGAACTGTCTAGTCCTATGAGTCCTAAAAACAGTAGAAGTAAAGCAAAAACACCTCCAGAGATTATTTTCTCTTCTTTGTACTTAAATGATTTGTCACAACTGATCTTTAGTAAAAGGTTAAACAATTCAAGATGAAGAACCTCACAAATTCTTTTTTTCTTTTTTTTTTTTTTTTGGAAATGGAGTCTTGCTCTGTCACACAGGCTGGAGTGCAGTTGCACGATCTCGGCTCACTGCAACCTCCACCTCCTGGGTTCAAGCAATTCTCTTGCCTCAGCCTCTCGAGTAGCTGGCCGCCACACCCAGCTAATTTTTTTTTAATTTTAGTAGATACGGGGTTTCACTATGTTGCCCAGGCTGGTCTAGAACTCCTGAGCTCAGGCAATCTGCCCACCTTGGCCTCCCAAAGTGCTAGGATTACAGGCATGAGCCACCGCACCCGGCCGGACCTCACAAATTCTAAGAAACTTTATCAGGTCATCTTCAAAAGCCAAAAGGCTTGCATTTCTTAGGATTCTTTTCAGGATACAAAGGACCTCCATTAAATTAAACATAAAGTCCTTAGTGTCTGAAGATTTTAAAAAATAGATACTTACAATTTTGTTTTAAGCCAGGCTAATAATGCTCAGTAAACAAGGCAACAAGACCAACACACATACTGACTCTAGCAAACCTTAAAACTTTAAGTAAGAGCTAATGTTATTTTTCTCATTAAATGCAAACTGTCAGCATGTTCTACTAATGAGAATTCTTGGTAAAGAAAGCATACTGACATTCAAGTAACTAGAAATCTTTAACTAGCAATACTTACAATTTACCCCAGTAAAGAACCTACAGGCCAGGCGTGGTGGCTCATGCCTGTAATCCCAGCACTTTGGGAGGCCGAGGCAGGCGGATCACAAGGTCAGGAGATCAAGACCATCCTGGCTAACATGGTGAAACCCTGTCTCTACTAAAAATATAAAAAATTAGCCGGGTGTGGTGGCGTGGGCCTGTAGTCCCAGCTACTCGAGAGGCTGAGGCAGAAGAATGGGGTGAACCCGGGAGGCAGAGCTTGCAGTAAGCTGAGATTGCACCACTGCACTCCAGCCTGAGAGACAGAGTGAGATTCCGTCTCAAAAAAAAAAAAAAAAAAAAAAAAACTACAGAATTACCCAAACGTATAGACAAATTATAAATGCCAAATTGAGCCAAGTAATCAGACAAAAAATTTAAACATTTTTCTCTCTCCTCCACTATTACATAGAAAGTATTGTAACTGTTAGAAAATGTGTTCCTTGTAGATAGCCACCCACTGGCCTTGTTTGATTGCTATCATACCCTCTTTTGCCTTGGGCAATAAATCAGAGGCCTCCCCTACATCTAGGAATCCAGGAGGAATGGTGGGAGGTCGGGGAAGAACTTGGCAAAAAATAAAAAGTGGGAAAGAGGATTAATATCCAAAGCTGATGACACTGTGGTGAAACAGCATACTTAATCCACAGCAACATTACAGTGTTTATACGCCCGCTCCAAAGAACTTATTTTAAAGAAGTAAAATGAGCAGGAAAAAAGACCAATATGGCTAATATTATATATTTTTCAATATGCCACAGTATTTTTTTGTTTGAGACAGGGTCTCACTCTGTTTTCCAGGCTGGAGTGCAGTGGTGCAATCATGGCTTGCTGCAGCCTCAATCTCTCAGGCTCAGATGATCCTCCCACCTCAGCTCCCCAGTAGCTGGAACCACAGGCAGGTGCCACCACACCTGGCTAATTTTTGTATTTTTTGTAGTGACAAGGTGTTGCCCAGGCTGGTCTCAAACTCTTGGCCTCAAGTGATCCACCTGCCTCAGCCTCCCAAAGTGCTGGTATTACAAGCATGAGCCACTGTGCGCAGACTAGCATTTTTAATAATAGTGAATATTAGAAACCACCTGAATATATAACAGGAATCTATGGAACATACATTTGACAGAATGTTATATAGTCAATATAATAATAAAGGATATAAATTAGTTTTATATACACAGATATATATATACATATCTGTGTGCTGTGTGTGTGCACTTGCATGTGTGTATAGCTGGTATCTGTGTGTTTGCATAGCTGGTATCTCTATAACCAACTCTTACCTTTTCCCTACTTTTCCCTCACCAAGGCCAGGTCCTTCCATCTACATTCTACCCCTTCTTCACTGGGCAGCACATGTTACCCTAATACGATTTCCTTTTCAAGGCTACCCTCAATGTTCATTTTAATTAGATTTCGCTTACAGAAAACATTTTTCTGACTTTAAAAAAACAAAAAACGAAAAAATCAACAAGCAATTTTGTGGTCAAGCTATGCAGTGTGATCTCCTCTAATCCAGAAGCCCCTTCCCTTTATTTCAATGGACCTCTGTAGGACGGTATTTAACAAAGGCGTTAGCAACAATGAAACAACATTCCCTGAACCTGACTGTATGATGCCCTGTTTTATATAAACTATGCAATTACTGCCAGTATGATCCATAGGGATGCATTACTGCCAGTATGATCCATAGAGGTGAATTAAGTCAGCATCGGTAATAGGTGCCAGCACTATCTGGCCACTAATCAAATGAGCGTTTCGTTAACAGCTATTATTCAAATAACAGAAGGTAGTAGCTTCAGAGAGAAGAGCACACTGTTCTGCGGGTACACTGGGCTGAGCCAGGGGATCTCACCAGCCTCGGTGCAACCGAGAGCCCATTTACTTACTGCAAATGTCAAGAGGAGGAACTTGTTGAGGAGTACAGGATTTTCAAGAGCAGCACCTGATTTTATGGATTCCCATATCTGCCAAAAGAAGAAAAGCGTCAAGGCAGGTTACCAGGCATCTCTGAGCTTCTCACTCCCAGGCGAAGTGTGGAGCTGAAAAGCACCAGGTTCTTCTTTCCTGCAGGCCCAGCACCACTTACCCCATACAATGAAGTGGGTTGTTACCTCACTCTGCCCACTTCACACTGCCTCTCTCCCAGCCACACTCCCTTCAACATCTAAGCCAAGTGAGGGAGCCCAGGCGCCTCCTCTCAGCAGATCTCAGCACAGAGGAGGCAACCAGGCCATTTTCATGTCTTCACAATCTCCTTCAGCAAATATTTATTTATTGTCTACTATATACCAGGCACATCAGGGTTACAGAAATAAAAGACACGGTCAGTCCCTACCCTCAAGACACTCGCAGTCTAGAGAGAGAGACCGGCATAAACGTATAACTTCACCGCCATGTAGGATTTGCTGTCACAGAAGTGGGTAGAATTTATGGGAGGAATTCTCTGCAGACTCAGCTGGGGAACTGGGAGGGTGAAGAGTCTGGGAGGGGCTCTCAAAGGAAGTACTGTAAAATACACATAGGGGTTTCTTGAAGCCTTGTTTGAGATTATCTTGCCCTGAGAGATGAAGAAAGAAGAGCAAACTTCATATTTTATGTATACTCAGCAAGTACTGAAACTAGGAGCAAACGCTGGTGCTGGTCAGCAGCTGTGGATCACAAGATGTTTTTGTAGCTAAGATTCGTAGCTAAACTTGGTGTTACTAAGCAAGACCAAACAGTTGCACTAATAAGAATCATTCCCTAAGTATGGGTGGAAGAGGGAAATAAGTAAGCAGAAGTAAGTTCCTGCTACTGACATACTGGCCTTGGAGGAGCTGGACCACTGAAGAGAGGCTCCCAATTTCTGGTAAGCCGAGGGAGCATGGGGCAGGAGCTGCCAGGAGAATTCTGGGCCCCAGTTGAGGGGTGGGATATTCCTGTGGGGGTGGGGAACCTGCTTTTTTCCAAGATGATGAAGGCCTGACCCAACTCTTTGGAGACTTCCTTTTAAATGTGCAGCCAAAGCAGGAGGTCCAGGAGCAGTCAAGCCACAAGTCAAGAAAAACGACCATCCTCTCCTGAGTCACAGCTGCATCCATCCCAAGGGATGTGAGGGAAGCCTGCCTCAGGACCTGACCACTGCACCCACACCAACAAGATTCATGTCGTAATCAAGACTGGTATAAAGACTCCTTGATTAAAGCAGTTAGACAGGACTGGGATAAACTGCCCCCGCCTCCCATTTTAATTCCTCTCACTAACTCCAATGTAAAGGAAGCAAAGGAAAGACATTCCAGGCAGAGAAGATATTGTGTTCCCAAGGAGAGAGGACAGAACAGAAAGTAGGTGGAGGGAATTACATGTGATTTGCTATGACAGACTCAGAGAATGCAAGGGCAAGAGTGAGAGCTTAGAAAGGACAAGAGAAAAACAGGGCCAGGACACAGAGGCCTTGAAAATCAGATGCAGTAGATTAGATAAGTGAAGACACTGGAGAGACTACGTGATAATCTCCTCTACCGCATGGTGCACAGGATTGACAAGCCTCTCCAAGGCACAATAAACAGAGTGCCCAGAGGCATTCAGCCACAGGAACACAACTCTCCGAGGTCTGGCTGCTTCCAAATGCTGGCTGGAGATGAGCAGCAAACTGATGACTTAACCTCTGCCCTGCCATGTTATTTCCAGCCTATCCCAGGTGAGAGCCTGGATGTCCTCTCCCTGACCTTCCTGCCAATACAGAAGGAGACAGCTGGAGTATTCTCTCTTGGGAAATACGCCCAAGCCCACAAGTGTCTTTAAGTTCCTATCATATGCCAGTTTCTGCAGCAGACCCATGTGCCTGATCACAAACACTGCACCTGCCAGGACCACAGGAAATATGACACATACATCACGTTTTCCCAGCTAACCTCATTTGCTGCTTGTTCCAAAAGGAGCTTCTTATCTGCAGTCTTAAAAGACTCGAGTGTGTTGGTGTTATACAGTGTTCCAACAGCTGGGCAGCAACGGGCTGGGGTGGGAGCACTCCTAGATACAAGAGAAACACGGTTAGCCAGGCACAGCTGGGACTCAGAGAGCCAGAGAGAGACAAGTCAACCACTACTGTAGTGGGAGAAAAAGGGTATTGCTCTGTAGGGCAAACAGAAGATTAACTGTATGTTTTCTTGGAAAAGATGAATATCATCACTCAAGAACTAAAAAACAGGCAACTGTATAGGGAAAACCCATATATTCCCTGTACTCTAACCTATCAGGATGCTGTTCTTCCACTGTCCCCCAAAGAGAAATTCATTTCCTTTTTTTTCTTCTTTCCATCTTTAACCTGAGGGAAATATTGTTTGTTGAGCCAGGAACTGTGCACAGTTTGAATTCTTATAACAGCTCTTTTCCCCATTTAAAGGTTTAAGCAACTTGCCTAAGGTCACATAATAGGCAGAGCTTGAATCTAAAACCAGAACTAGCTGAGCCCAAGGTACTGTGCTGTGCCTACGCCACCTCTCAGACCCTCCCAGGCTTCAAGGTCCTGCTCTAATCTCTCGTCTTCTGGAAAGCTATCTCCACTTTCTCTGCTAAGAGTTGGCACATAAAACTCAGCGTAATATTTTTGAGCATTTTCAAGAACTACAGTCATACCCACCCAGCTGGAGGACAGTAAGCTCCCTGAGGATAGAAAGTACGTGTTCTCCTAACTGTTCCACAACCTAGCCTGCCCCAAACAGGGCTCTGCACAAAACTGCTGCTGGGCAAGCCCCTGATGGTTGTCTGAGTCTCACAGACAAAATGTCTCACACCTGGGCTACCTATCAATCTGTCATGCCACCAGGTTCACACACTCTACATTGCCCCCAAAGGCCTCACAGTCCTCAGAGTAAGCAAAGTCAGGAGAAGAGAAGAGGAGTTGATTCTGAATATGAATTTAGATGTGGACAAATCTGGTCTCTTCTCTGAAATGATTAACTTGCATTTCAGAGTTTACAAATGTTAAATGAAAATATTCATTTCATTAGTAGCCTACTATTGTTGTCACAGTTCATGCAGACAGAATGCCTTTTTACTGACTGCACTGATGACAGCTGCATAGTTTAAAAGAATCTGTGTCTTTTCATTTAGTCCATGTAAAATTGGGTTTATGGGGCTGAAGTAGAAATCTAAACCTAGAACAGGTATGAAGGGGTACAATTAATGACATGGCTCTGTCAAATGCCATCTATCAGGCTCAATGACTCTGTCAAATGCCATCTATCAGGCTCAAACACCAAGTCCTCAGGGAAAGCTAGCTTTCAATGGCCACAGCCTTCTCTTGGAAGCTATGAGTCAGCAAATCACAAGTTGTTTGTCACCATGCTCCTCCAATAAAAGAATATTTTTCATCCAGGTGAGATGAGGACATCCAAGCTGGTCTTGAAGAGAGAGAAATCACAAAGGGAAAAGATTAAGCCCAGAGGAAAGGCAAAGAAAGCAGAGCAGTTGGTAAACTAGGCCTTCTACATTCAGACTTGGCTTTATGAAATTACTGCTGAAACAGGATGTGGAAACAGAAGGAAGCATGCTATGATCTAATTTGGACACAAGTACAGAGGAGGAAGGTGCCCTTCTTCCCAAACTTCCCAGGTGTGTAAGAGCCATACCAAAGCCTCACTCTGTGGAAGGAGAAAACTACATACCAAGAGCTCAAGCAACTGCAAGATGGCTAGGCTCCTAGTAGCATCAGCACTTATGCAAGTTAATTAGCCAGGACAATCGGGAGCTTCAGAGAGGCATCTTTCATGACTAAAGTTCTACCATGAGAGGTGGCAGGAAAATGAATTTAAAAAGTGATAATGAGAGAGAAGGAGCCTGAAACTTGGAGATAAGAGAATTTAGTTCAAATCTTGGTTCTGACCCTTACTAGTTTAGTTTCTTATGGTTCCATTTACATGAAATATGCAGAATAGGCAAATCCTCAGAGACAGTAAGTAAAGTTATGGTTGGCTAGGGCTGGTGACTATGCAGGAGCAGGGATGGGGAGTAACTGCTAAGGGTGTCTTTTCTGGGAGATGCAAATGTTCTGGAATTAGTCGTGATGGTTGCACAACTCTATGAATCTACTAAAAACCACTGAATTATACAGTTTAAAGGGGTGAATTTTATGGTATATGAATTATATCTCAACATAGCTGCTAAAAAGAATCCGAATTAGAAATTTTCTCCACATACTAAGGCCAACAGTGAACTTGCAATAATGCATATACTAACCTAGTAAAAATGGATCTCACAAAGGCCGGAAGACTGGACCTGCTTTGGGGACATCACAGCTAGACACTTGGCCTTCACTTCATTCAGTCTCGCAGTGGTGACTCGGGAAAGTGCTGGGGCTGTGTTGCACCAGTTATTTACACTTGGCCAACAGGCAGGCAGGTGGTCAGAACGGAATAAATCCTCTGGAAGAGCACCTGTGCTCTTCATACCTGGAGGAATCTACTTCACACACAGCTTCACATGCCCACAGGGAATATTTGGAACCCAGAAAGCCACAGTCAGTTTGGGGTCATTCTTCTTTGTCGTCTCCTGACTTCCCTAGCGATCACAGAGTTTCTGTTTGTAACATCCTCTAACACAGTCCACTAGCGTCTTTCTATGAACCACACCACATATCCTTTTGACAGCCATGCGCTTAGACCGACTGTAATTCAATTAGACAGTTATTGAGCAAATAGTGCACCCCAGATCTGTGTTGGGTGCTGGTGATACAGCAGAGAATAAGAAAGACACAGTCTGTGCCCCACACACATGAGTGTGCGTAAGACTCCTACTTCCTTCACTACCTTTTCAGTTCTTTGAGGGCAAGAATTATGCCTTCTATTTCTCTAATTAGGTCCAACTTGAGGTTTAGAAAAGAAAAATTTTTTTTTTCTTTTTTTATTTATCTTTTTTTTTTTTTGAGACGGAGTCTCACTCTGTCGCCCAGGCTGGAGTGCAGTGGCGCAATCTCAGCTCACTGAAAGCTCCACCTCCTGGGTTCACGCCTTTCTTCTGCCTCAGTCTCCCAAGTAGCTGGGACTGCCGGCGCCCGCCACCATGCCCGGCTAATTTTTTTTTGTATTTTTAGTAGTGACGGGGTTTCACTGTGTTAACCAGGATGGTCTCGATCTCCTGACCTTGTGATCCGCCCACCTCGACCTCCCAAAGTGCTGGGATTACAGGCGTGAGCCACCGCACCCAGTGGAACATTCTTTATCAGCTTCACATTGGTATAGAGATTGTCAATCAAAATCTATTTTCCTCCTTGTCAACAGAAATAGAAAGCACACATAACGTTTTAGCTGGGTTCCATGCTTCCCAGTCTTCTTTGCTAGACAGGTAAGGCCACGAGTTCTCCTCAGTAGAATCTGAGTGGAGTGATGCATCTCCCTTCCCGCCAGGGCCTTTAAAAGACCAGGTATGTCTCTTCCACCTTTTTGCACCTTGGCTGTCTTTCCTCATTAATCTGTTGTTACCTGAAAGTGACAATTGTCTTAATCAGCACACAAATGCAAAGTCCTCAGGGATAATGGAGCCACAACATGGAAGAGGACTAGACCAGCCCTGGGCTATTCTATGAGCAAGAAATGAACTTCCTTTGTGTTTGGATCCTTACATTTTTGTGTCTGATTAAGCAGGATACCCTAACTCAAGACAGCATCCTCCAGTTCAAGACAGTTGGTGCCTGATAAAATACTACTCGACTGACAATTCATCTAATACAATTCAGAGAACAGGATCCTTGTGCTGCTGCCTGCAGAGATCCATAAGACTCCCAGGGGCACAGAGTAGAAAGGATTTATCCAGTGCTATGCAAAGCTGAGATACTCTTGACATCTACAAGTGAGTACTGGGATTGTCAGCTATTCAACCGTATGTCATTCCTGTCTGTATGCCCAGCACCTAGCACATTTTATTATCAAGACACAGAGGAAGCAATCAATAAGTTTTCCTGAAATAATGATTACCTCTCCATGCTTATTACAGCACTGAGCACACTACAATGCAAATATTTGCCTTTTACTTCTCTCTCTCATATAGTAGAGGAGCTCTGGAGAACATATTTCATAAGTCTTTGTATTCCTAACACCTACACATCTGCACATTGTAGATATTCCTTCTTTGATAAAAAAATTCATAAAGACTTTCTCTACCAACCCATGCAGATACACAGCAATCAAAACAAAGATGGGGTAATAATAAAGGAAATAATTTGGAATAAAGAAATCAGGCCTTCTGAGAAGTCCTAAGCATTTTCACTAAACTTCCCAGCCATCCTAATAGGGACTCAGAAAGTGACAGACTTTTAAAACTGGAGAGAACATTAGAAAGCAAGAATCCATTTTAAAGATGAGGAAACAAAAGCTGAGAAAACTAAAAGGGCTTATTGAAGTAGCACAGTTAATTAGCCATAGACTCCAAATCTTCAAACTTCAAATCCAGGGCTATTTTCACACAATGGGGACTCTATCTTATTTCCACTCACCTCCCACTGTCTACCACAGTGCCTCGCACACTGAGGGTATTCAATGGTTAAAGAAAAAATGTGATGAGTGAAAATGAGCTATTTGTGTGAAAGTTATAGCTTGCAGGATCACAGATTTTCTTATCTCCTTTAACCAAAATTTTTAGATTAATGAAGTTTAAGGTGCTTACATTTTGCAATAAGTTCAAACTTAACTTCTGTGAACTGTGTTTTTCTAATTAATTGTTCTAAAGAATAAAATCATTAAAACCTTATAAAACAAACAAAACTGCAGTCCAGTAGAAGGATAAGGATAGGAGTGAGGTTAGTCTGAGATAAATATGAGGCTCTCCAGATTATACAAAACAGACTACTGATGCTCCCCCATACCATCTTCAGACAACTTAATGCTTGTACATTTCCAATATTTTCCTCGTTATATCTTAATGGCTCCAAAATAAGTTAGTTTGCCGAAACAAGAGAGAGATTATTAGGATTTTATTTCTTTTGACAGGTAACCACAAGGAATTTACAATGGAGCAAGAAAGCTCCAAAGGGAACGAGAAACACCAATACATACATTTTTAAAGATACAAATACTAACCTCATTGTGGATGTACGTCATACTTTCAAATTTTGCAACTGAATTGAGATAAAGGGGGAAAAAAGTATTGATTTTCTGAGATTAAAAAAAATTCTAGGGACACTTTATTTTAAATATCCTAATATTTGACTATTGCCACTTTCAAAAGCCAGAAAGACCTTATAAAGACTTCTTCACCTTCCTAAAATTCCCCATCTTGATATTGCTGAGGTACAATAAAGCAGAAAAACCACTGTAGCCTTTTTCAATTCTCAATAATCTTAAAGGCCCTCATCATGGTTTCAGCTCCACCCTCTTTCTCAAACTGAATTCTTAAGGATCACAATGACTTAATCAATAAACACAACAGCCCTCGCATTAACCCCTGTGCTTCTGACACTGTTAGTTTCTCTCTCCCTCCAGAAAGCATTTCCTTCTTTGGTTTCTGTAACACTTTTCTGGTTTTCCTCTGACAACCCCTGTGTCCTTCGCTAGATCTGTATCATCTTTCGCCTCCCTAATCAGAGCCATTCACTGTTTGCACCTTTTGTTCTTATACTATACAGATCCTCCTTGACTTACCATGTCCTGATAAACTCACCATAAATTGAAAAAAAATCATAAATAAAAACTCTATTTAATACGCCTAACCTGCCAGACATAGCTTAGTCTAGCCTCTCTTAAACGTGCCCAGAACGCTTACATTAGCCTACAGCTGGGCAAAATCATCTTAACACAAAGACTGTTTCATAATAAAGTGTTGAATATCTCAGGTAATTTATTGAATACTGTACTGAAAGTGAAAAAACAGAATGGCTGTATGGGTCCACAAAGTATAATTTCCACTGAATGTGTATCGCTTTCTCACCATCATAAAGTCAAAAAGTCATTAAACCACCATAAGTTGGAGACTATCTTTATTCTCTTTCTCCTCTACCTGGATGTCTCCCAAATCTAGTCTGATCCTCTCTCCCCAACTCCAGTTCCTCCTGGACATTTCTAGTAGATACTGTCATCTCAAACTCAACATATTCTAAACCAAACTTATCTCCTCCTAAATTTGTATCCCCCTCCTGGTTTCTCTATTTCTGTAGAAGAGAGCAAAATCCCTGTAGCTACTCATACTGGGTTTCAGAAATACATTTGTAAATACATTTGTTTCTCTCGCCCCTGCTTTCTAAATTTGGCTAGGTGTGACCCTGGGCAAGCCATTTTTACCATTCGTCCCATGGTTTCCTCATCTGAAAAAGAGAAAAATCACACCTGGCAAGTCTGAAAGAACAGATGTTTATGAAACTGCCTAATTAAGTGCTCAATAAATGTGTCTCTTGGCTGGGTGTGGTGGCTCGATCCTGTAATCCCAGCACTTTCAGAGGCCAAGGCAGGCAGATCACTTGAAGTCAGGAGTTCGAGATCAGCCTGGCAAATATGGTGAAACACTGTCTCTACCAAAAAAAAAAAAAATTAGCCAGGCGTGATGGCACGTGCTTGTAATCCCAGCTGCTTGGGAGGGTTGAGGCACGAGAATAGCTTGAACTCAGAAGGCAGAGGTTGCAGTGGGCTGAGATTGTGCCACTGCATTCCAGCCCGGGTGACAGAGTGAGACCCTGTCTCAAAAAAAAAAAAAAAAATTCTTCAAGGATATATCTATCATATTCCTTTACATAGCACTATAATGCCTTGCACAGTGGCTTGTATACAGAAGTAGCCTAATAAACATTCATTGATCAATGCCCATAGACAAGCAACTAAAGGAGTGAATCGAGAGAGATATCAAGAAAAGATCACAAAATATTAACTACAATCAAAATCAAGAGGGATATTATCTATGTCTCAATCAATCTAGAAGGCATCTGGCACCTAATTGGCTCTGATATACGTGGTGAAAAATGAACCAGACAGACCTAAGCATCTAGCATTCACCTCTATGGGAGGTATAAAAGAATCACAAGGGGGCTGACTCTGCTCACTGGGAGCTTCCCTAGTCCTCCTGTGGTCCACATATGAGGGAGGTAAGCATGCTCATTCCTTGCCAAAAGTAGTGTTCTTTACTTCAGATTTTGAACAAATAAATACTCACATGTCAAAAGCACTGAACTCCAATGTTAAGCGAGCTGGCAGCCCAGCAGAGTCACCTGGACAGAAGCATTATCACATTTTCAATGACAAGTCAGAAATAGCAGCATTCATAACAAAAATGCTTATGAATAGTTTTCTTCTCTTTGTTGAGCCCAAGGCGCCCCATCCAATTTCTGATTATCTATGCTACATAGATAATATATGTATGGATAGATAATAGCAGAATGTGACAGAGCTCTTGTGAATATGAGACATTTGCCAAGAATATAAAAACGATTCAATGGAAAAAAATATTTCCAATCTCTTCCCCCAGCAATGCTAAGTAATGGGTATTATTTGGATTAATAATTTGAGTTTCACTACTCTCTCTCTTTTTCCCCACAACAAGAGAAAATAAATGAAAATGAACTGAGATCAAAAAGTCAGGAAGTAAAATAGAAACTAGTGAAGAGCACTGATTACAAAAGACAAGGCTGTCTCTTTCTAAAGGAAAGCTGACACTATACTGGAGGACAGAGAGGATAACAGAAGACAATGGAAAATGAAATTTACAATCACCTACCATTGTAGTAATAACCCTTAATGTCCTTGGGAGCTTCATCCAGCCGATACTCATTCAGCTTCTTCTGGGTCAACTCATGCCAGAACCCAACATCCAAGGCACTGCTAAAGGGGGCAAACTGCAGTTTACAGAGTCCAGGATCCCCCGTAGCTGCTGCCATTATTTCTTGCCTACTAAAAAACAAAACAGAACACAGCAAAATAACATATCCATGCAAAACCTGATGAGAGAGAACACTTGTAATAAAGCTTAATTCAAACAAACAAAAAGTAATGAGATGTTTACAGGCTACCTTAAGACACAACTTCTTTTTGGATTGTGGTAAGAAACACATAACATATACTTTACCATCTTCATTATTTTGAAGTGTACAGTTGGGTGGTATTAAGTATAATCACAATGTTGTAAAACAGATCTCCAGAACTTTTTCCTCTTGCAAAACTGGAACTCTATACTCTTTAAACAATAACTCCCCATTTCCTTTCTCCCAGGACCTTGTACCCACCATTCTACTTTCTGTCTATACGGGTCTGACTACTTCATGTAAATGGAATCATACAGTATTTGTGTTTTTATGACTGGCTTATTTCCCCTAAGACACAACTTTGAAAACCATCCTAATTGGCCTGTGTTGTCAAGCCGATTCTCCTCACGACAGTGATTTTTCTTTTTTTTTTTTTTTTTTTAATTGAGATGGAGTCTCGCTCTGTAACCCAGGCTGGAGTGCAGTGGCGCGATCCCGGCTCACTACAACCTCCGCCTCCCGGGTTCAAACAATTCTCCTGCCTCAGCCTCCCAAGCAGCTGGGACTACAGGCGCATGCCACCAGGCCCAGCTAATTTTTGTATTTTTGGTAGAGACGGGGTTTCACCGATGACACAGTGATTTTCTAAGTAATCCTTTGTGGCCTTCATGTTTATGCTTCTTTCTTCCTTGAGTCAGTCTGACTGATGATGCACTACTGTTATTCCTTCTTCGACACAGACACTGTCTCAGAAGATTTTGCCATCTTGTGTGGTCCTGGAGAACTCTGCAAGTACAAAATCTTACATCCCACTACTCAGAAATACAACAACCCAAACTGTCAGAATTCTGTCTGTATGAGAGCAGTGCTTTAACTCCTCTAGCTGAGGCAGATAATGAGGATACATTTCTCCCCACCTCCCAAAGTACCTAAATTTCTTTGAAATCTCGTATTTTATCTTTTCAATGCATGGAAATTTTGTATTTTGTGCCATGATACATATTTTATTATTTCATTTCCCCCCTCAAATCATCTAATAAATTTGACCTTCCTGGCAATCATGTATATGTATGCTGTAACTTTCTATAATCCCTCTACACTCTCAGGGGTAACATACCCCAGTTTGAGAAGGACAATACTAAAGAAATGTGGCAGCTCCAAAAAGCAAATTGATGAGGTCTGTTCACTTTCCATTCTGTCCAATTACCCCACAACCAGATATACAAATATTTCTGCAGCAGAACATATGAACAGTCATATGGGATACTTTCTGTTTTTTTTTTTTTTTTTTTTGAGACAGGGTCATGCTCTGCTGCCCAGGCTGCAGTATAGTAGCACAATCTCGGCTCACTGCAACCTCAGCCTCCTAAGCTCAAGCAATCCTCCCACCTCAGCCTCCCGAGTAGCTGAGACTACAGGCATGGGCCACCATGACTGGCTGATTTTTCTGTATTTTCAGAAGAGACCAGGTCTTGTCATGTCACCCAGGCTGGTCTTGAGCTCTTGGACTCATGATCCTTCTGCCCCAGTCTCCTAAAGTGCTGGGATTACAGGCATGAGCCACTGTGCCTGGCCAAATGGGATACATTTTTAAAAGACAGCTCATATCTACTCAGGGAGGTTTTGCTTGAGTTTTGTGCCAAGACTATTAGAAAGCTTTCAGTTTTCCAAACTTGTTGGATTTAGCATTAGACATAAGGAGCTTTGGATTGATAGAAACTGTATAATGAAATACAAAGCTAGTGCTCCTACATAAAAGGTATTCAAATCAAGAAGAACGGGATGAATGTGGGGCAGAGCCTTGGGAAAGACACCGTGAATAAGATGGGCACCGAGTGATGTTGAAAAGGATGGGTAAGGTGGTGGGGGAGAGGATGGGTGGAGGGCAGAAGGAACAAGAAGAGCAGAGGAATACTCATGGCAGAAATGTGGACGCGTGAAACCAGCTGTCCTCATGTGGACGGTCTGTGCTGTGCAAGAGCAGCATACACAGAGCTGAGCAGGTGACATGGGTGAACACCTATGGAGAAGCCTCAAATGCAAGGCTAACAAATTTCGGAGTGGGAAGCCAGTGGCAGTCCGGCATGATGAATATGATTCTGCAGTGGGTAAAGGGCTTTGAAGGAGGCAGGCAGGGAAATCAGCTAAGAGCCCAAAAATGTATGAAGACCTGGATTAGAGCAGAGGAGTAAGACTGAAAAGGAGGGGACCCTTGTTGGGGCTGATTTAAAAGAAAAGGTGACCTAAATTGGTATCTTGGTGGACTCAAGAAATGAAAAGAGAGAATAAAGTCCTTGGGGTGTCAAGCCATGAATGGCTAGGAGAATGGCAGCTTGAGTGAAAGACAAGACCCTTGAGAGGCAAAGCAAGTTTCAGAAGAGTAATAATGAAAGACATTTTCAGCTGTGGACAACAGCAGGGCAAAGATAAGCCAAGGAAACTGGACATGGATACTGAGAGAACAGCTCACACAGGTGACAATGATCAGCTCTTAGAAGTTACTCAGAGAAAGAAAAGCCCCACAAAGTCCTAGAGAATGTCCACAGTTAGGGAGTAAAAAGAAATAGAACCAGTAGGCCGGGTGTGGTGGCTCATGCCCATAA